>NC_045560.1:5870000-7313750 GCF_009819795.1 Aythya fuligula
CCCCAATGCAAAGGTTTCCCAGACCACCACCTCTTCCACCAACACATCCCACCATGGCCAGGGCTTTCACCAAGGCTGAGCTACCCCTGGGCACAAAAAACCTGAAGGAAACAGAAGAAAACAAAACAAAACAAAACAAAAACATTGCTGTCTGCATAAGGGGAGAAGCCTGGGGCTAGGCTAAGCATGGATTTTGTGCCTCTTTAGCCAGAAAGGGCTGTGCACAGCTGATTTGAATAAGTTATCTCACTGATGAACACATCTTCCTGTTAAAGAAAACATTGCTCAAGACTGAAAGACCTAGTAATTGCTTTTTGAAGCTGTCTTTTTTTTTGTGTAGGCCTACCTACTTTTTTTGCCTCTGTCCTAAATAGCACAACTCCCACTGATTTAGTAGAAATATCATGAATTAAGAACTAATGACTCAATTCCTAAGAATAATTTCGGGTTCCTCTATTTATAGGTACCAGCCTTAAGCTCAGAAACATTGGCAACCTCCAATCCTCTATTTTTTTTTCCATCATGCTTTGATATCACAGCGGAACAGTCTGGAATTCAACGCTTTCCAGTGTTCCCTCTTTCTGGGTAGCTGCCCTTTCCAATCCAGATAGCTCGCAGCACTTGATTTCTCAGGAAGGGACATGGGCTGTCAACTATTTTCAGGAAGTGTCTGGAAGCTCAGTTTAAAATAGCAGTGGGGATTCTGGAGGGCAGATGCAAACTCGTCCTTTGGTGGTGGATTAGAGACATGAGAAAACACTTCTGAAGGGCAGCTGGTGGGCAGGATGTTGAAATGATGTGGGTGAGAGCAGTCTTGTGGGGCAGAGAATGGACAAGCAGAGGATGGAGAAGGAGATTGTGTTGAGACAAGGCATGGAGAGGCAGGGAACAGAGAGGTAGAGGATGGAGACACAGGGTATGGAGAAGCAGGGCACAAAGAGTTAGAGGTGGGAGAGGCAGGTCATGGAGAAGTAGCCTTGAATCTATTTAACCCTATGGCAAACAAAGGACCTTCAAACTTCCCAAACCTGTATAATCAGACCAACCCTAATGACTTTTGACATCCCTTTTCAAAGGCAATTCAAAATTTTCAGAGGACAGATACTAGCCAGCCATCAAAAAATTAAGGTAGGAAAGTCACTCATGGGTGACAATAGAAATCCATGGATCCATGGTGTATATCTGTTACCTAAAAATAAAAATAAACATCAACAATATTAAAAAACAAACAAACAAACAAAAAAACTGTAGAAAAAGTAGAAACATCTATTTGTAACAGAAATCTCCTGTGTTGTTAGCTGTCTGCTTTTAGGACTACAGCATGCCTGTTACTTTAGGGAAAAACAAACAAACAAACGAAACCACAAAAAAAAAAAATTGCATTCTTGTGTTTATTATTTAGAGAGAAAGGGTAATTCCACCTCGAAGGTGCTAGCAGAGGGAGAGGCTGTGCTTTCTCCCCCGTGGTGCTCAGCACAACATCTCGGTGCTGGTGGCCACCTCCAGCACGCTGATGTCAGGAGTTACAAAACATATCAGTGTGGTGGTGGCAATCGCTTCTGTTCCAAGACACATTCTTCTTCTCTTCTTTGGAAACTCTCTTTCTTCAGAAATACTCGGCTGAACACCTTTTGCCCCTCCTCTGTCCTGCTGCAGGCTGCTCGGGGAGAGGCAGGATGCTGGCGAGGCCAGCGCATGACTCATGCTCTGGGAAACTGAGCGTGATGTGGCTTTCCGAGGAAAGAACACATGAGCAAGGATTTTTTTTTTTCTTTTTTTTTTTTAACTTTTCCAAGGGGAATGGGGCCATGCAGGACAGTGGCACTTAAATAAAGAGGCCTCCATGGCACGGCTGTTGGGGGACAGTGCAGGACCCCCACTGCATCCCCTGAGACCACAGAGGTTGCTGTTGTGGTTCAGGGGATCTTGCTTTCACAGGCCAAAAAAAAAACATTTTGGGACACAGAGAAAAAATATAATTTAGGGGAGAGGTGAAACAAGCCTTTCTGTAGCAGCACCTCCTTGCTGCACTAGGTGCTGTGACCCTGCTGTTATTAGGAATTACTATTAGGCATGTAGATGCTTTGGCAGCTGACTCACGTGCCTGAGTGGATTATGCTTTTCTTTGGAAATCCTCTGCTTTACACCTCCTCTGAGCATCTCTTCACCATCAGCCACCTGGCACGCTCCCAGGGCTGCTCACTAACCTCTCCTGTTCAAGGTGATGTGTTGGCATGAGCTCATTTTGAGTGTCCCCTGTGATGGGAAGGGATGGGAGGTGGACTCCAGAGGGGTGATACTGGGTGTCACCTGCAGGACTGGTGGAACCTGGCACCTCCTGGCACCCTGGAGGGTGTCATCCTGTCCACAGTGAGCTGGTAACTTCCCAAAGAGCTTACTCAATGTTATCTCTCAAGGAAAAGCAGAATGGAAATGGAAAGCCAAGAAAAACTCAACCCAGTTATCTACTGGGTGGAGAAAGGGGTCAATATTTCACCTACCCACATCCAGCAAAGGGATTAAAAATAACAGGGAAGGAGTCAGGGCTGGTGACACATCCTTATAAGAGGACAGCATCAATTAATGGGCCCGGGGAGTGTGGCATCTCCTAAACCACTACCCAGCTTTGGCAGGTCACCCTGCTGGCAGGGCTGGCATGGAGATGGTTAAGGTTCATGCAGGTGTTTCCCTGTAATAGGCACTGTCAGATACCTTTGCAGCCTGGATGACCATCTGGTTACTATAAAGAATGGTTTATGGGATCTCATCCTGTTTTTTGACTACTATAACATAAGTATTGAGAGCCTGTAAGTTATGGCTTCATAAAAATAACAGCTTAATAATGAGAACGACTTTCTCCTTCCAGACCATGAGAAGTTCAGGTGTATTTTACCCCTCCATTAAGACTGTAAAATGAGACAAAAGAGACCCAGACATCTAGGGGGAGGAAGAAAAAAAGAAGTAAAAAAATACCAAAACCCTCTGAGAGCTCTGTTTTACATCAGTGCATGAGCAGAGCTCAAAGCTCTTTGCAGGACAGGCATGAATCCTGGGCTCTATTTTGCAGAAGGGGAAACTGAGGCACGGAGTTGTAGGACAGCTTGAACAGCATCATCCAGGCAGTCAGTGGTCAAGGCAGGAACTGCATCCTCAGCTGGAGGTCTCATTGCAGCTGCAGGGTGAATTTCTGCAATGCAAGCCAGCAGCGCAGCTACCCAGGAGTTGTCCCCCTTTATCACAGCTATATTTAGGCTGTTCCTTTGTACTTTGAACTACTTCTGTATTTCCAGCAAGCAATAACCATCTTCAGACCCGGTTTCTCCGTGTTTTGTGGGGTAGCAGGGCAGTGTGCAAATATATGATTTATTCCTTTCAAGAAACGGCTGCTAGATCTGGCCCAAATTTTCTGCTTTTTTTTTTTTTTTTTTTTTTTGCATAGGTAAGGATAGGAGAGGGCCTTCTGCTACACATTTCCTTAGGACACAGGAATTTTGGACACCTAAAATCAATGGTTTTGAGGTTTTTCTTGAGCACTACCATCCAAAATACTCTCTCTGTTTTTTATTTTTATTTTTCCTCACAATAAAAGCTTTTTACATAAATATTGCAATGCAAGACTGCAACTCAAGTAGCCGAATTTCCTCTGTCTCTCCACCCTAGTGTAGTGCCACACCACCACCACCACCTCAGCATATCTTGCACACAACATGCAAACTCTGTAAGGAACCCTTTTCAAGCCTTTAACATCAATGACATCGGTGTGGAAGGAAATTAGAGGATACCTGCTTATACATCCGGACAGAGCTGGCATTTTTATTGGTGGTGGTGCTGTGCATGAAATGCTCTGCAGGCTAAGACCACAGGCGAGCACAGGACAGAGCTCATGCTACACAAGAGGAAGGGTGAGCACATGTTTAATATGTTGGTCCGTGTCTTGGAAGACCCACTTTTGGTTTCAGTTGTCAGAGACAACGTGCACGACCTGCAGAAAGTCACACTTCTCGTAAAAGTGGGCTGGCAGGAGGGTAGTTGTGCCAGTCAGTGGGGTGGTGGGGTACACCAGTGAGAGATGTAGGTGGGGAAGGAGTTATCTGCCCTGATTTTAGGTAGCACATCGCCGTCTGACTCAGCCACCCTTTACGGGCAAAGGAGGGAGTCATCAGGTCCCTGCTTCTCCAAAGTGATGGGCCCCTGGTTGAGCCTTGGGGAAGGGGAGCCAGCCAACCTCACCCACACAGGGATGTGGAGCAGGGATGCCTGGGCAACATGCTTGTCTCCCCCACTATGTTCATCCTTTGCAGGCTAATTAGCCATCATCATCATGAAAAGACACCTGACCAAAGCCCAGAGCAGGCTGGGGTCCAACCTCTGGTAAAGGATCCCTATAATATTTAATAACCTGCTTAGACAGCACAGGGAGAAGTGCTGGACAAAGGAGGGCAATGGAAATGCTGCCACCACAGGATGTCCCTTTGCCCCTTGGCACAGGACACAGCTCTCCACAGCCAGCACCTCTTGGTGCTTGCACAGATGCTGGACCGGAGCGGTGCTGGGTGCTGGGGTGCATGCATCTGAAGTGCACGTCCTGGGTGCCCAAGACTGAGAACAGTGAAGGCATCAGTGCTTCTGTCACTTGTCTGCCAAGGAAAACTCCAAAACTCCCTGTCTTTCTTTTTTTTTTTTTTTTTTTTCTTTTTAAAGACAAGGCGGCTCACGGTGCCTTGAGATAGGCTGGGGGTGCTCTGGAGGGAGCCAGGGCGCTGGAGACCATTGGCTGCGTGTCTGGGAGGAGGCAGGGCTGGGATTATCTTTCTCCTGTCTCCAATTTGACCTCTTTGCCAGCAGATTGTTCTGATTTTCCACATGGAGGGATCTAGGGACCCTCTCGAAAGTGCAAACTCCCGGCCTCCTCCCTACCGGCAGCAGCAGAGCTCCATGCCCCGTGCTGCAGAAAAGCCCTATTTCACAGGGAAATCACGGGGAAATGAGCTTCTGAGCATCAGTCACAAATCTTCATGCACAAATTGGGGTATTTCAAGTCGCTCTTACACAGGACCATGTGGTTTCGAACGGTCAAAAACTTCCACAAAAAAACTGGGATTTGGGGGCTGCATTTTCTGCTGGTTTACCCACAGAAGACCCGGGGGAAATTGCTGAGATGGTTTCAAGGCAGAGCGCTTCCATTTTTCATTTTGCAACAGCATTTTATTTCAAAACTTGTGTGCCGTTAGCTACCAAAAAGCTGCAAAACAAAAGCACAAGAATCTGAGCGGTTTCTTGCAGGTTTTTGCCTAGCTCAGAAAGGCCAAACATTTCCATCTTTAGTCAACAGGAATTCTTACAATGTATTTTTTTAAAAAAAAAAACTTTCTCGGTTCAGCCAGCAGCCCTGACAGATCAGCTCCTTGCACAGCTCCTTCTGACAGCCTCACTGACTTCCTCCACGCTGGTGCAAGGATTTGGACTTGGGTTAACCGAGTATTGCCCATCGGAGCAATGCCGTGCAATGCAGCAAAACACCTGGGAACGCTCAGCAGTGTCCGTCTGCCCTTTCCAGCTCACTGGGGCATCTCAAACCAGAATTTCCCAGTCCGTGACTGGAGCACCGAGGCTCTGCAATCACGCGTCTTAATAACAGGTCTTACCCAGCACAGGAGTGCTCTGTGGCATGCACATTATTGCTCCATCTGCCCTGCTTGCAAACATTTATTATTCTCCGTGACACATGCTGTAAAACTGCACTGAGGTAACTATGTATAGTTGGCAATTTCCATTCAGATGAGCTGAAGGAATTAATGAATTTGGAAGATTTCAGATCTGTTGAGATAGGGACAGGCGATGGCACGCTTTAAAATAATCACTCTCAACCGTGCACAACTTGAAACCACCCTACTAATCACAGGCAATCTGAGCGCTTATCGGGGCAGAGGGAGAGCTCAAGCACCATTCAAACCCTCTAATAATGGTAAATGATTCCACAAATGCACGTGTCCAGGACTCGGACTGCTTCCAACGCTAAGTGCTCATGAAAACTTGAAGTGCTCCACTGGTTTTAAATCACTGTGCAGGGCTGACTGATTTAAACTATCAGAGCACTTTTCTTTTTTTCTTGCATTTTCTTTTCCCTCCACCACCCCCCTTTCCTTTTTTTTTTTTTCCTTTTTTTTTTTTATTTTTATTTTTATTTTTTTTTATGAACACTTCAATTTGGAAGCAAGTCAAACACTTTAGTCTAGTGGTTCAAGACATACTGAACCGATTTAGAAATATGTCTAAAAAAAAAAAGGAACAGTAAATTATGTTTTAAAACCCTTTTGTTTTAGAGCATTTAAGCAGCAAGGCTTGCTGCTGGAGCTGGGATGTGTTAGCCAGGGCTGGGAGTCAGCGCTGCGGTGCAGGCGTGAGTCCTTATCTGCTCGATCACATACCTGCTGCAGGGGCACATCTGCCCCTGTGCTGCTCCAAAAATTCCTCAGCCTGTAGGTGCAGTGCTGGAAGTGGCCTGAAACATAAAAGTCATGCATGGGAAGGGGAAAAGATGCAGCAGATCCCCCCCTCCACCCCTGCCCGGGCTTCTTCTCTGCACAATGTTTGGTCTCAAGCAGCCCCACAACCCGAAAGTGAAACTTTCTGGTGAGTTCACCCTTCTCGAAAGATGGGATAAAGCTGAAGCAAACAGCATAAATAATGGAAAAGTGAATTAGACTTTTAAAAATTCCATCGCCTTTAATAATTCAGACTGATTATAACATGGTGAAAGGAGCTTTTTTTTTTTTTTTTTTTTTTAATTACTCCTAGCTTGGCAATCTCCCATTAAGCACGAGCACCTCCATCGAAAATCATCAGCTAACGATAGCTGGGTCAGTGTGAGACGAGCAGCAAATTGTGCTGCTGGGGATGTTTATTCCCAGGGAAGATCCACACGGCCATCCTGCACCCAAGGGTGGCACAGGGATGGAGGATGCGGGACCCACGTCCTGCCCTGGCTGCAGTCACACTCTGGCTTGCACAAAGCCTTCAGCCCAAAACTCCCTCGGAGGCAGTAAATCGAAGCTGCTTGTCACCGTTGCTGGGAAATGAGTGCAGCGGGAAGGAAACCGAGCTTACGGTCGCAGGCATGAGCTGAGGTTTCCCTCTCATGTAATGTGGCGAGGTTGAGGGACTGATACAGCCACAGCGAGCGGGGGAAATGAGGACGTGGGAGCGTGCCAGGCCGGTAAAGACAATGCCAGGAGGGTTTGAACAAAGGCAATCCTTGTGCAGTGACTCGGGCAGTGCACACCTCCCGTTCCCTCCCTTAAGATGCTACAGGTGTCATGTGCTGCTGTCTGGGACTTGCTGCCAAAGGATGAAACACGGGCAGGCCACCAGCACCCCCATCACCAAGAGCTATATCCTCATCTTGATGGAGCAAGGAGCTTCTGCGGTGACAATGACCGCATGACAATGACATTGTCTTGGTGACACTGTCGTCGAATCATGGAATAATTAAGGTTGGAAGAGATCTCCAAGATCATCTGGTCCAAGCATCCCCCTACCACCGATATCACCCACCAAACCATGTCCCTAAGAACCACGTCCTCAAGACATGCTGGTTGGTGAGGAGCAAGGCTCTGAAGATGACAGGAATGGAGGAAAGCAAATGGCAGGAGAAGACTGGAGGCATCTTGAAGGATGTCTGGGAGCTCTCAGTAGCTGAAGGATTGCCCTAAGCATTGGCCTGGCTCAGAGCAGAGTGGCTGAGACATGGACCAGGAGAAGTCGCGAGGCCGTGGAGCAGCTGAGAAGCGCCCAGCCTGGGAGGAGCAGGAGAAAATGCACAAAGGGCTCTTTTGTAGCATGGCTCCACTTGCGAGACTCAAAACTGTGGTCACAGGAGCCGGGCTGAGCTCTGAGGTTGCAGCCAGACTCGTTTAGCATTTTGCGGGTCGTAATTTACTAGCAAATATAAACACTGGCCACCCACGGGATACACCCCGCTCCCAGAGCAAGAAGGTAGATGGGGAGCACGGCCACCCCTTGTCCACTGCCCCCACCATGCCATCTGCCTTGTGGCTGCCCAGGAGAACGTTAATTATATATATTTTTTGTGGAGACACAATGGCAGCCAGAGATGTCAGCCAAGCATAAGGGAATAAACGAGGCCCAAAGTCACGTTGCCAGCACTGTGAGAGAAGCAGTTCCTGGGCTGGCCATGCTGCAGCCCCCACTCCAGCAGGAACGAGGCTCTCCCAGAGTTTTGGAGTTGATTTATCATGCTCATTTTTGGCCAGGATACCTCTGTGAGAGGGCACACAGTGGGACGGGCTGCTCCAGGCCCTGCCTGGGCTTGGTGTGGGACAGGAGGAAATATCCCTTCACCTGAGCCCTCAGTTCCCACATCCATCAAGCGAGCACAGCCGTTCCCATTTCCTTTGCAAAATGCCTCCAGCAGGAAAAAAATAGTGTAAGAACAAAGTACGAGAAAACCAGAGTTTTCTTTGGCCCTGTTAAAACTGCTGTGAGAAAATGCAGCTGTTCGGGAGCACTTAATAATTTATTTTCTTTGCAAAGCCTCACCTTTTTGTACCAGCTGACATTCATTAGCCACCTCCAGCTCATCATGACTCAGAGACACCCTCGCTATCACCACCGCCACAACAGCACGGTCCTGAGCCCAAACCAGCACCTTTCCCTCAGGTCAAGGATCCCACGGAACAGGGGCAATGCCACACTCTTACATCAAGACCATTTTGGGGTCCATCCCTGCACTCTTATGCCTCATCATGAGTTATGCCCCATTGACCTAACTCCACATCTTTGCGTTTTGCTCCATGGTGCAGGACAGACGAGCCCCCAGGGACCAGACCTTTCCTCCCCCATGATTTTCAGGACACCCAATATGTTCTGGTGGACCCTCAGGGGTCCTGGTTTCATTTAGGTCTGGAGGAAGCTGTCCCTTCATTCCTCACACAAGAGAAGCAACGGGGCAGGGATTAATCCCTCTCCAGAGACACGAGTTTTCCAAACTGCCTCGTAAAGGGAGAAGCACGTTGCAAGAAGAGAAAGCTCCTTTGTTTAGGATAGCAGCTGTAATCTCCACATCAAGCACATGTTGGAATTCATAAGTGGCCATTTAGCCATATTCTGACAGCAGAACGAGCAGCCTCGGAGCAGCAGCCAGGCCTATTTATAGAGAGGAGGTTTGAGGTAATATCCTTACCTTGGATGCACCGTCTCCACTTAAGAGCCTGGCTTACAAGGGAAAGTGATGCCAGACAAGCCAAAAAAAAAAAAAAAAAAAGGAAAAAAAAAAAAAGACAGAAAATGCAGGAGTCACGGCTCACTTTGCCTGGTTTGCTTTGCATCATAGCAAATTAAATGCTAAAAGAGCAGTAGAAATCTCTAAAACCTCCAATTCTTTCAGACTTTAATAAGAAATGCTGGAAAATGTGTAGCCACTGAGGTTCCTCGGGCCAAACCTGCATAAACTTATCAAGTTAATGCATCACTGTTGTCGCAGTACAAGAGCGTTAGGCAATCATGAGCTACCCAAGAGGTCAGAGCTCAGCCTACAAAGTTCGCTGACCTTTCTGTTGACTTTACTGCTGACATTCGGTGGCTCAGGAGAGCTCTTGGACACTCACTGAGTGTTATCATGAACTGAGGCTGTCCCCCCATATTGCGTCAAACATTGATGCCTTGAGTATGTTAAGTCCAAGGTGTTTGGCAAAAGTCGAGCAGTGGTGGGCTAGGTGTCCTGTATAGATGGCTGGGATCCAAGTCTGGCTGAAACTACAGGGATTTGGAGCTGGTCTGGGACACCTCAGAAACGTGGATTTTTCTCCCAACAGGAGCTGGGAATCCATGGAAAGGGGAAAGGACACCAAGGTGATGGTGAGACCTTTGCATGCACATTGGTTAGGAGAGCTCTTTGAAGGGATGCACTAAGAATAACAGGATGTCTTGGCTGTGGCTTGTAGAGATAATAGTCCAAGGATGAACTGTGGCTTGGAACAAGGCATGGTGGGATGAGATTCAGCTCACAGACCAAATACCTAAATTTAACCATTTCATTTAAATTTATTGCCTGTGCTACATGTAAGTGCCTCCAGGCCAGCCAGGAGTCTGAGAGCCAATTGCCACCTTTAGAGGGATCATGTTGGCCAAATGTGGGTGGTTCCCTTTGGGTACCTGAACAGATAAGGTCAGTGTTGAAGAGCTGGGTTGAATTGCCCCAGGGCGGTGCCTTCACCTGAAGATCCCTTCCTCTTGCTATATTGAGGGCAGGATATGTATGACGGCTCCCAGAGGGCCCATGCCAAGAAGTAACAGCACTTGGGTTGGTTAACAGCTGCTGAAGTTTAGGGTTCAGAGCAGGACATTTCATCGCCTTGGCTCACTCATCCTTCTCAGAGAGAAGCTCATGCTTCCGGTTCTTGGCTAGTACAGATGGCTTCGTGATCTGCATACCAAAATCTTCCTAGGACCAAGATCTGCTACACACATTGCTGGTACCATAGGGAGCAGAGGAGATGCTCACACATGCAACCTAAGAGCCCCACACAAGCCGTCCCAGCACTGACTCTTCCAAAATAAGGATGCTCCCTTACACCAAATATTAATTTCTGTTCACCTCTTGGGTATGAGAAACCATTCCAGCGCATCCCAAACCTTTGCATCATGCCTGTAATTAAGTTGGTCCTCTGCTGAATTTCCTCCTCCAAGGAGATACAATGAATTTGGGGACAAGTATTTCACTTGCCAGGAAGAAAAGGGGTAGTTAGGGGTAGGAATCTCAATTCTGACAGGGAAGCTGCTCTAAGAAGCTTCCCCCTATTTCCCACCAGCATACAGGAGTAGGGGAAACAGCCCTCTGAGATACCTCTGAGCCCTTCCCCTCTTCTCTGAGTTCAAGCTGCTGCTGCTGCTGCTGCAGGAACAGCTGAAAACATCCTGGTGTGCGAGAGAAGGAGAAGCTGGCCAGCATCCAGCATCAGCTTCTGCCGTGGGGAGGGAGCCCTGCCTTCCAACAGATGCTGGGCTGTTACAGCTCAAGAGCCCCACTCCCTTATCTCCCAGGGGCGTCCCTTGCTGCTCCTTCACTGACCGAATTAACCAAGAGGGACTGAACAAAGAATCTATATATTTTGTGATTAAGCATACATGAGAAGCCCAAATTGCAGGATTCTGTTAAAGAAAGCAACAGAACAGACAAAAAAAATGTTTAGTAAATCTCTCTGTAGTGCATTGGTGAAAAAGCCGAGTGATACAGTCTTATAATGTGTTGAAAATTAAATATTTCCATTCCTCTAATACGTGTTGTGGTCATTAAGCCATTAGACAGCAAGTGACTAAAGCTAAATGGCTAACCTGAAGCCCGGGATTTTCACCACGCCGCCCAAGGGCTATTAATATTGTGTTTTATTATTTCAAGGGTGTCTGTTAGTTAAATGGGAGGCTGTACCAATCCTACCACAATAGTAAACCACCGATAACTACATCACTTCAAATTTACTAGATTAATAACGACACTAATGTAGTCAATAGCAATCAGCACAGGTTCATGGAAAGGGGATCCTGTCAAAGTAAACTCACCTTTTTGCTGTTGATAGGGACAACGGTGTTAATAGAGTTGGCACTTTATGAAGGTATCGGTAGCACAGGGTATTTTAAGCTGATTAAATCCACTTGGCATACGTAAAATCTGTTAAGAACTGGACACTTGATAGATCTCAAACCTTAATTGCAACAGGAGACAGTTCACCCAGCTCCTGTGCTTCCAGTGGTACTTAGCAGAGCTCAGGTTTTGGCCTTACACTTTAATTTTTTTAGTAATATTCCTTGATTCCTTGAGACTAACACATCATTTAAGTTTTCAAATGATGGGGAAACCTAGAAAGTGACAAAGAAAGAAGAGGTCGGGGGGACTGGGTACCCCTGATTGCTTGCTATGATCATTGCAGGCAAACAATATGAATTTCTTGGCAGCCAAATATACATTTATCCTTTGAGGAATGAAGACTTTCTGTGCACGCTTACAGTACAGAACAATGCCCAGGAAGCAGGCGTTTTGAGAATTGTTTTCCGGGGGTTAGATGGATCCTGAAGCAAGCCCGCTGCACTGAAGTAGGGAGGCTGTGGTCTGTGTCTGGCACAGATCTGATGGCTGTGGGTGTTGACATGGTTATAATTCCACCGTTGAAGAAATCTTAATAAATGGTAGAGAGCTGCAAGATGATAAAAGAATTTGGATATATAGATATGGCATACACTGACATGCTTAAAGGGCCCTCAGGGTGTCTAGAAAAGCAGGGGAAAAGCTAAGGGATGACTTGACTCTGGTGATAGAAGTATATTCAGCTTAACTGATATGGGCATAATAAGATCAGACATCCAGAAATTTAAGCTGGTCAAATTCATATTAGAAACAAGATATATATCTTTCAGCAATGAGAAATGAATCAAGTACAGGAATCATTTCCTAAGGTTGGTATTTGAGTTTCCATCCAAGGTTTTTCCTTTTTTTAAAACCAGATCAGATATCTTTATGTTGTTGTTTTTGTTGTTATATATATATATATATACATATGAATAATATATTACTAGATTAATAATGACACTAATGTAGCCAATACCAATCAACACAGGTTCATGTATATATCATTCATAAAAACAAGAATAAATCCTTCCAAGTCTTACGATGTATAAAACTCTTAATTTTATATTTGCCCAGGATTCTGTAGATACATAAAGGATCATAAAACAACCTACCCTGACTCTGAGACTTGGGTCAGAGGACCAGGATCAGAGCAGTCAGCTTCTTGAAAATTCATGGGGAAAAAAAATAAACTAAAATAAATCAGCAGGTTAGTCTTTATTTCTTAGGTCAGGGAAGTTGTCTCCCCTGTGTTTCATCATTTTGCCTTTCAGATCCTGCAAGAAATAGTCAGATTCTGTGGTGTGCCTGAATCCCCAGATAGACTTATCCAAAATGAGCAATTAAAAAGCATAATAAATATAAGCAAAAATTATAAACCAAATATATAAATAAATAAACCTGGAACAATTCTGCAATGTCCTCTAGTCTGACTCTTCTGAATCATCAATTAATGACCTACTTAATCACATTAATGTTTTCTCTAGTCCTGATCAGACTTGCTTATGCTTAATGCTTTATTATATTAGCCTACTATTTAATGTGAACCAGGTATACACGAACATCTCACCAATCAGATCCATTTATCTACTAATGCTCCAGCAGTCACTCTGTTGCAAGAGAGAGTAGAACGTGATAGCTAGATATTTTTTTTAATTAATTAGTTTGTCAAGCTTATTTTAAAAAGGAGAAACTTGAGCCTAAGTTTGCCTGTCAAGCAAAAAATACTATGGCTAGATAGATTTCCAATGCATGAAATTCAAGAGGAATTAGGTTTCCCTTTGTGCCTTTGAAGAGCTCTCCTTTGTGTGCAAGAGCTTTGTCTTGGCTGACGAGCTCCCGGCACTTACCCACAGGCAGTTCGGGGACATTTTGCTCTGTTTCCAGGAAGCACCGTGACCAAAGGAAAACTGAGGGCTCGCAAAGACACGTGCCAGCCCGGTGGTAATTGCAGCATTTCTAAGGCTCGCCTTTTTTTTTTTTTTTTTTTTTTTTTACATATTTAAGGACTCAGTCATACAAATGCCCTTGGCTGCACACCAAAGATCGGACCTCAGCGTGATGGCTCTGACCTATTTCTCCACTGTGGCACACACATCCACTGTCTGAAGAGCCCGGCAGCTGGAAAACATGAGGAGGAAAGAGAAATGAAGCTGAGAGAAGCCTTTCCAAATTCTTCAATCAGGCCCAAACAAGCTTTGAATGTGGGCTGCTCTGCTATTGATTAGGTGAGCAGGGTCTGGGTGGGTTGTGTGTGGTGTCCATGTCAAGCATCCCCTTTTCTCATTCTCAGCACGGATTCCAGGAGAGCTGCTTTGCTTTGAAAGAAAAGGGAATTTCCCCATGCCAGTAGAGCATTGCAGGATGCAAAGGAGAGGGAAACCTCTTGTAACACAAAACCAGATGTTTTTGCAGTGGATCTCAACCGAGTGGAAGAAAATTTAAGATGTACTGGTAAAAAGAGCTTTATCAAGGGGGTGACTGAATGTTGGAAAGTGATGGAAACAAATTCACGTGAAAATGTTAAACCAAAGTTTGGAAGCATCTTGTAAGATAAAAACGTAGTTCGCCTCTTCTTATTTTTAGGTTCTTGTACTGGGGAAGAGTCTGATTTGCTTTGCATCTCAGTAAGCTTTGCCTTGTAAATAAGACTTCCTGTTGTCCTTCCTTCAGAGATGACATTTTCAGCATGAATGTTCCTTATTCAGGGAGTGTTAAGCCTTCAGAACAGTCTGTGCTTACAAGACAAATCCAGATGCTCAGCATGTAATGTGTCCTCTCTGATGTGCTTCTGTTAGGGCACCTTCTCCCTTTTTGATAGTGTCCTTTGCCCCAGAAGCTGAATCGAGCCTTGAAATATAGGGGCCAGGTTTTGCCAACTGCCTTAAATTAAATCACCTTTTCCTCTTCAGAGAGCCCAGCCAGCCTTGATGGAGCCATATAAGGTCCAAGACATGCCAGCAAGCTGGGTCAATCTCTGAAGGACTCAGGGGCACACTCCATGTCCCCAGGAGCTCCTAACCAGGACAAAGAGAGAGGAAGAAGGGAGAAGTGCAGCAAAGACTAGTACATACCCTGATCACTCTTGTTTCATGCATATTGTATTATTCCAGCTCTGTAGGATTCTCACAGAATTTCTTGGAAAAAAAAAAAAAAAATATATATATATATATATATATATATATATATATGCAGCAGATGAATGTCCTGGGCTTGTCAGACTGCTGCAAATGTGCTATAGGGATGGGCTGTGTGCACAAAACAGATGTGCTTGAGGCATGATGAAAGCCCAAGCAAATGTCTGATGTCCCAAACTTGCACAGCCATGATCTCCACTCAGAGACACTAGAGCTGGCTGAGGAAACATGGGCAGACATGAACTTTCTTGTTTTCTGATATATATTTTTTTCTGATCTTGAGGTTTCATACCTCATTTCTTTGCAGAATACACTGGTTTTGAAGAAGTCCTTAAAGCTAGGAGAGGGAGGTTGACATGACTGGCCATAGCTCAAGGAAGATTCTAAGTATTAGGAGCTATATCTGAACTGATGATTGGCTAAATATCACACTTAGCTGCCATTCAGCCATTTTCCTTTTAATATTGCTGTTTTTGTATCTAGGGGTCATTGGGTCCAAGCCAGAGGGCTTGGCAGCCCACTTTGGCTGGGCCTACACCAACAAATCAAGCAGGGCCAGCTTGTCCCAGCCTTTTTTTCTGGCCCTAAGGGTGAACACTAGGACACAGCTCATTTTCTACAGATACTCATAAAGCAAGACATGTCAGTAGGATTACCCCCTCCTGTCCCCTTCCCCAAAACCCTCAGAGTGGCTTTGATAGGACAGCCACATACCCAGGTCCATGGGATGCTCTGAGCCATGCCAAGGCACCATCTGGGAGCCTCCTAGTTTGCACGGACCAAAAATCATGCCAGGAAACAAGCTAAATTCTTGGTGTTCACTGGAGAATGTTTGATCCTGTGCCCTAGTTCTGAGTTTACCAGCGTAGGCATGAGTGTACAGACCACCTAGTGCTGAGCTTAATTCAAGTGCTGCCATCACCGCCCTCCACGGGGTCTACAAGGAAGCAGGAACCAGCCTGGGATAGCAGAGAGCCTCTTTGATCTCTGCAGCAACAGTGCCCCAGTGACGACGCGGGTAGGCAGCTTGAATGTGACCTGAGTTCATCCGAGATATCTCCGAGCTCTCCTGATAAGCCCTGTCTCGGGTAGGGAAGTGTTATTGCCCTGTTTATGCCTGGTGGAGATCACACAGCCAACCTACACGTCTCTCCAGCTCCCTGCTGCATCCCACCCCCAGCCACCCTAGTGCTGCACCAGGTGGGCTCAGCCGTGCTCTGTTCCCATTTGCAGATTAATCTAGCATCACATATCAGTGACTTTTCCTTGCCAAAATGATGGAAATATTCTGCTTTGGGGCTCAACCTACTTTTTTCCTTTCATAATCTTTTCTAGTGAGGGTATTTATTAATATGCCACCACTGCCTCAATTGCATTTTGGAGTGGGAGACAGATGTTGTGTTTTAATTTTCAGTTAAACATGAAGAATCAACATGAAAAGCTTCAAACTTTTCATCTTTGAAGCCAGACAAGCATGGAGAGGTGTTTTTCAGAGCCAGGCTTGCTAGGGAGCTATTCATGAAGCTAGAGATGAAGCTATTGTGCTCCTCAGCCAAGCAACTTTCAGACATTACAGAGTGTTTCTTTACCAGACCTAAAACTACATTTTCCATCTGACCTCTAATTCTAAAGAAAACTGCACCTTTTCTTTATAGTACTTAAATTTCCGTTTCTTACGAACTCTGCTCAGGAGAACACACAATACAGAAACAGTCTGCATATTTTCAAATATGCCAGTGGTGACCTTCTTTATTTTAATGTCAAAACAGGGGCTCAGTCCCCAGTTGTGGCCAAATTTACTGTGTTCATTTGCACCAGGCTACAGCAGCAGGTTGTGGCTGCTGATCTGTTAAAGTGGTACTGGCCATTTGAGTGATTTCTGTGTTTTTATGGCTTCTTTTGCACTTCCCGAGATTGCAGGAATTTTATTCTTATGTTTATTGATGACTTCTTTGCCTTTCTGGTTGAGGAGAAAAGCTCTCCAACCTAGCAGCGAGTAATGTGCAGACTCAAAAATTAGAAGGAAAAAAAAAAAAGGGGATGTGGAAGTTGACGTTCTCCTTGAAAACCTTGCAGTTCTGAAGCCAATATTTTCCTTTCAGGAGGGCCCAAAGGGCTGAGGTCTGTCAGGCCCACAGATGGATTTAGCTCTCATTGAAGATACAAGGCATAAACTGAGTACCTGCAAGCGGGTGATCGACTCCCAGCTCTCACAGCCACACCACTGAGGAGAGGGACAGGATAACTCTCAGTTCTGGCTCATTACAGACTTGATGGTATCTCCCTTGTAAGTTACTAAACCCATTTTGTTCATTTTGCAACACATCAATTTTATGGCTGAGCCTGAAGTATTTACTCGTCCTTAGGGTTTGCAGTTGTTGAGATACAGGATGTAAAAGCTTGCATGTAAAATGTGCCTGAACTCTGCTACCCATTCAACAGCGAGTCAATAGTTCAGGAGTTAATTCATGAGAAGAAGGGAGTAAAAACACACCAAGGTCAGGATCTCATGACCCACGGTCTGTCTATAACTCTATCTGAAGGACCTTGTAATAGATAGGTATGTGGCTTGGAAAATACATAATGTTGTGGTTAAGTGAGGCATTTCACAAGTTTTGTAACATCGTACTACTGGCAAACTTTCTTGAGCGCACATCATATTCAGATCGGAGATCTCAGTGGGATGGAAAACGTTAGGGTGATGAAGGTTTTAAATCTCATGACACACAAGCTGATATGCCAAAAAATATTTACAAGCTGGTGAGCGTCCCATAAACTCCCTCCAAAGATTTTTCTCGTTAGGCACCGGAGGAGCTGTGCTGATTTACTCCAGAGCTCTCGTCCTCTCCTCCCCATCGCCCAGCAGCCAGGGAGTGCAAAGCCCAGGTAACCTCTCCAACAGCCCATTTGCTGTTCCTCCTCACAGCTCCAAGAGTTTTGTGTGCTGTCAGCATCCACAGCCACTTTCCTGGCTTTCCACCACTGATGTGGTATGGGGAAGATTTAGGTTTCCAGCTCTGCACATCTCAGGGTAGGAGGCCCCTGTTGAAGTATGATTTCAAGGCATCCTCCTTCCCACTTTACCTTTAAAATGCCAAATTGCCCAGCCCTAGAGAAAAGGCTCCACCACCTCTGTAGTGAAATGTGAACCTGGTAAGGCACAAGAACAAAGCTAAGCTCAGCAGGGCGCACAGGCTGAATGCTTTCCATCTGCCCAGCCTGGTGACCCTTGAGCAGAGCTTGGGATCCCATGTCCCATTCTTGCACCAGGCCGTTACGTGTGAGCTGGAAGGGGCTGGAAGGGGCTGGGAATGGTCTAGCTCCTTCACGGGACGCTGGAGCACCTTTGCAGGATTACAGCTTTGCAGAATGGACAGCGGTTTTCATCATTAAAGGATGTGCTTATGGTGTCCAAGGGGCTGGTGGCATGGTCCTACATGGCCAGATGCTCTCTGCACTGAAGTTGTTCTCCAGATTGGACCAGGGAGATGACCTAGCTTGAAGAAAGAAAGGAAGGGGAAGGAAGATGGGACTTCCTAAATCCAGGCAAGGTCCATGGGGAAGAGAGCAGCAGGGGGAGGTGGCAGGGTTCGGGGACAGGGAGGAGGGCTGCTCTCTGCCAGCGCTGCCTCGTGCTCTTGTCTCATGATTCATGGGGCTGCTGCCAGCTTCTGGTGTGACCTGGGGTAAAATCACTGACTTTCTGTTCCTCATGTGCAAAACAGGACTCTTCATACTTCCCTTCATAACTGCCCTCTCTGTTTATGGCATGGGATGGTTGTGCCAGAGCACGTGTGGCTGCATGCAAAGGTACAGCTCTGAGCCCTGCTGGTTTCCTGCAGGACCTGGTGCTGTTACCTGAGCATTAATTCAGGGGAACATTTGTACCTGGACTTTTAAGGCAGCCCTTGCCTACCAAGGGTCTTCCCCCCTTTCTCTTGTAGGTTCTTCTTGCAGCAACCTGGAAAATAAGGGGCAGGAGGAGGGAGGGAGTAAAGCATTAATGGAACAAATGCTCCAAACTCGCTTCCAAAAACATTTCCATCTTCCGGCAGCGTAGCAGCTGCGGCATGTCCGACGCTGTGTTTGCCGTAATGGTCACCAGCTGCGAGGAACCGCTTTTTTATTGACCAGAGCACTTCCCCGGGGCTGCAATAGATACCAAACACCTCCAGCTCCAAATTTTGCAGGTGCCCGGAGCTGGGGCTGGATTTCCTCTCTCCCCCCACTGCCCTCCAGCCCCTAACAGCGGTGCTCTGCTCTCCCAGCAGGTCTGAAGCCCCACGCACACCCATCCTAGAGCCACGGTAATTAAGAGACGTTTAAAGAGGTAATATCAAAGATAAATCAGGTAGCAAAAATAATTAAGAAATAATAAAAACTAAGACTTTTTTTTTTTTTTCAGGAGGATCTTTTGAGGAGGGGGGGCTGGATATAATCTTTTTGAGCGCTCTATTATAAGCCCTGAGTTATGAATAAATCCATATTTTAACATCTGGGATTCATAACATCTTGCTGACAGTCAAATCTCATAAAAGATGTGGTGAGCTCTACAGATGTGGGAAACCTCATTCAGTGAGCTGCATAACAAAGGAAATCTAGTGCTTTTCCACTATTCCTTGTTAACTCTGTGTCTCACAGCAGTGGCTGGATGCTGCGGTCCTGACACCAGCGAGGAGCAGAGCTGCAGGGTCACCCATGCTGGGTGCACCCTTGCTCAGAAATGGGCTCAGCATCACTGCTGTAAAATAATGGGGGAAATAAGTGTGGGATTGCCATCCCTCTTGGTGCTCCAGGCTGTGTGTTCATGTATCAGCAAGTAGTTTCTGCCTGGGGAGGCTTCCAAATAGAGGGACGAGGTGATGGAAAGCACCACCCGAGGCATCACGAAGATGCGAGGCTAAGGGATGTGCCTAGGGTTTGTGTGAATGTCCCTTTGATCCCAGCACGGGATCTTCACGAGGTAAAACGGGGGGAAGGAAGGGAAGAAAAAGGGCAGGACACCCTGCCACCCCCATCTCACAAACCCATGTGAGCCTCCACGGCTCCTCCAGTGGGGACATAGCCGGTGGAGGTGGCCGCAAACCAGACCCAACGCTTGTACTGCCATGGGTGTTACAGCAAGCCAGCGTCTCCTTTCTATCGGGTAAACCCAAGGAAAGCAAACAGTTTATTATGGTCTCATTTAATTTGGACTTATATAAAGTTGGAGCATCCCAGCCTGTATTTAATGCATTTGTGGTGGCGGGGACTTTTTTTTTTTCCCTCCCCAAATAGCTCACCATTGATTTTCCTCTTAACAAGTGCTCCTGCTCTGACAGTCCATCTCACTCTCCGTGTTCAGACTAAGAGGTTGTAATCTTCCCGTCGGTGATATCTGAATCCCTTAGCCGTGGGCATGGTTATGTTTTCACTAAAAGAGGATTAGGGCCTATTAATCAATAAAGATGAAGTGGGTTAGCGGAGCCGTGACAAAGACGGGGTTATTTCGCCCAGGCTGGAGAGACAGGCACAAAATAAAACAGAGCCTCAACAGCCTTGTTCTTAGCAATGGGTTTTAGGTGTGTGAAAGAAATGGGTAGCGAGGAAAAAAGCCCTGCAAAGAGCTGATGCCAGTATCTGGATGATCACCCCGTTATTTCATCGGGCTGTCCGTGGTGCAAGTGCTGAGAAGAGGAGACCACATCCCATTCTTGCCATCCCTGATGCCAAATCTCAAAACGCTTTATGGCAGGAGGGCAGAATTACTCGTGTCGGACAGAGGGGGAAACTGAGGCACACGATTTGTTTGTGAGCCTGTAGGAAATGGGAGGCAGGGCAGGAGAAGAGAAAATAGGCTTTGGGAGTGCAGCGAGTCCAGCCCAGCTGGCTGCCTTGCGTGACTTACGCTAAGAGGCTGGCAGGCCTCTAGAGCAGAGCTAAAGCACTGGAACTATGAATTTCCAAGCTTTCAAATATTTGGATAGCCTATAAATACAATTTTAAGCTCCTAATCCCCCCCTGTCAAATGGTGTCATTTTTTTTCATCTTCCTTTTTTTTTTTTTTTTTTTGGTTTCGACCTCCCTTCTTTGCAAAGGTTTTGCTAAAGCAGCCTCAGCTCTGACATCATCTGAGAATTTCATTTAACAAAATGTTTTGAATCATTTGCGCCGGTTCTGGCGACTCTGCCAATGGAAACAGCCCCTGCAGCAAGTGCGATTTTAAACCTTGAATGTGCATTTTTTCTTTCTTCTCCCACAGTTGCATTCAGAGCAAAAGCTCTCCCCTTGTCTCTGGGCCAGCCCTCCCTGAGAAGGGGCTGCTCCAGGACATCGGGCGCACAGGGTTTGTGTGCCCAGGGAGAGCTCATCCAGAGACAGGGCAGCTTTTTGAGTCCCTGTCCCATGTAACTCACCTGGGGTGGGGAAGAGGAGGAGGAGGATGGGCTGAGGCAGCGTTTGCCTCATTGATGTCCTTATATCAGGTTCTTCTTCACTCTTTTTTTCAGGAGCAAAACATCCTGAACCAAACAAGGCAGAGATGCAAAGATCTCAGCCCTCCGAGCTGCATTTAATGCTCATCAGCCTTCATACAGCAAAAACAAGCAAACAAACAAGGTGGCCCTCAACTATCCCTGATGCACTACTGCCAGATGTCTTCCTTCTCATGGCTTGCATGGACAGTAGTTGGTGCTTGAGGTTGTTTTAGGAAGCAGGGATGATGTCCTTTTCAAATACTTGACTCTCAGCAACACATCTTTGACCTGCCAAACCCAAAAGATGTGCATAAAGAGCCTCTGCAAACACGCTCAGGCTTATAATAAGAGGGTGTAATAGATAGTAAGTGCAAATGACTCATTCACCGAGATTTTCCAGGATTAGACAGCAGCAGAAGGGCAACGGCTGTGTAAAATGGACTTTAAAAAATAATCTTCTAATAAGATTTTAATAAACCTGTTAGTAAATTACAATGCTTGACTTCAGGAACTATTTCTCCCCTGCAGTGTCTTTCTGCGGAGGTGAGGCTGAGATGCTCTGCGACGTGTGTGACACAACCTCGACCATGGGCAGAGCCTGGCGGGGAAGGGATTCATCAAGTCAATGGATGAACAAAAAAATCCCACCTGTGGGGAGCAGTTCAGTCCCCAAAAGCTGCTTCAGGCCTCCCACAACATTTTCTTCTGGGATTCAACTCAACCTTCTTTACTTGGAGTCTCTTCTTGTCTTTTTCTTCCTGTTGCCCTGAGTAGATTGATTTCTAAATGAAAATAAATGATGGCTCTTGAAACAAAAAGCCTCCTCTTTTCATTGCCCTCCAGACTGTGTGTAGCAACTGCTGGCTCACCAAAGCCTTGCTCTAAATCCGGCGTCTGGACACGCAGGTGCGTATGCCCGATGCAGCGAGTCTGCCACATTTTTTTGGTATTTTTTAGAAGTCTGTCTCCAGGGGTCAGGTCATTACATGGGAATCTCGGCTCTCCTTTGGAGCAGAGAACTCATTTTTGCAGCTGCCACGGTCGGGGTGGAAAGCTCACGTGTGCGAGTGCTTAGGGGCTTGAAACCCAGAATGCAAACTAGAAGGACCCGGGGTTATTGGCCCTGCTGAATCCTCTCTGAAAAGCGGCCTGGTTGTGTTTAAGCTGGACCCAGCCCAGCTGCTCGTCTGCTGGGAGGTGGTGGGCACTTTGGTCCCAGCAGGACCGTGTCCGTCTCCCTCTCTGCCTCCTGCTGAGGGCTGTCAGTCATTTATCCCGTTGCTTTATGGAAGTTTCTCCCACATAGAGATGTTGCCACCCATAAAAGATGTTACCACCCATAACATTAACACATTATGTTGTTAAGTGTATCTGGAAGCGTGTTTATACGGATACACGCATCTTCCATTTTCATTTTTACTCTCTGGGAAAACCTTTAAGCGAGGGGGCAGATGCAGCTCCTCTGTTTTATCCCTATCCTATAGGATGAATAGGGAAAATAAACTTCAGATACACCCCAAAGCCCCCTTGCTACACCACAGAAGGGGCACTTCGTGGGGCTGCCCAGGTCCCTACAACCTTTGCACAGTTAACCAGGTGCTGTCTGAGTCAGAAGCCTTTGTCCTCCAGGACCATTAGCGCTGCAGCCTTCAGCAGAAATACATTCTCCCGATGGCCAGCATCCCAGAAAAGCAAAATTTCTCTTTTGCAACCGCCCAGTGCTGCAACCCATCTGCTTGGCTAATCCGTGTGGGGTAAGGCGGTTTTGGGACGCGGCGCAGCGTTTCATGGCACGGTTGCTGGTGATGCAGGAGACCTAACGGGGCTGCTGCTGCTGGCTGGGTGGCAGCTGGAGGCAGGACACGTGGGGACACGGGCAGCAAGGCTTTGCTGCAGCCCATGCAGAATCCCTCCAGCAGGAATCCCTCGGAGATGAACGCAGCGTGTCAGGGTGCCAGCTTCTGCACGGGGAAACCTGCAGGCAAAAAGGGAAAGCCCGGATGGGTCACAACGTATTTGAGCAAAACTTATGCATCTGGCATGATTGCAGGTCGGAGAGGTGGATGCTGCCAGGCCCTCTGGGGTCAGGTCTCCCAGCCAAAGAGATGGCATCCAGGAGATCTCCGGAGTTTAAAGGCAGAAATGAGCCCTTGCAGTGGCTTTAAGGAGCCTCCAGCCCTCTCCTGCACTCACTGGGGCAGCAGAAGGAGGCTGTGCCCTGCCCCAGATGTTCCCATTCCCTGTTTAACACATTCGCCCCAATTTTGCATCAGAATGGGATCGTGCTGAGATGTCGGAGCCTGAAGGCTTGGTCCTTTGCTGGAGGCAGGGGGGCAGTAACATTTTTCAGACAGCTCAGGTATTTCCTCCAGAGCTCGTCTGCCACGTTTGCCACGTCACCCCGCACATATTTGTGCTCTGGATGGGGCTTTGCTGGTTAAGGACGGGTAGGATGAAGCCTTGAGGAAGCCTCTTACAGGATGGGACAGTGGTGGCTTTGCAAAGTTTTCAGGGTGAGACCATGGCAAGGGCAAGGAACAAGCCCTGAGCAGTGCCTGGAAAAACCTTTGCCACCCCCAGACCTGGGTGCTGGTGTCTAGAGCAGCTTCACTGCAAAGCAACCAACAGACACCAAAATCTGCTTTTTCTCTCCAAAAGCCTCCACCAGCCAGCCCAGTGGAAGGGCAATAACCCTCTCGCTCAGTCTCCCTCACAGTTTATGATAAAGAGCCTTTTGTTGCATTTTAATTTGCAAACTTTCTCTTCTGCCATTCTCATGTACCACGGTTCCGGAGACTCACATAATTATTTTTACAAGAAACGCTTTCAGACAAATAAGTCTGGGGAGGCTTGTAATTTCTATTACCTCATGGCGACTCCATTGATAGACAGCAGCACACCTTGGGAGAATTAGGGAGCAAAAAGTAATGGGGGTTTTGTCCTCGCAAGACAGAGCTGCGAGCACTGCCTGGCTCGCGGCCAACAACACCAATTACAAACCAGGAGCGGGAGACAGGTCCTAGCGCTGAAAAATTACCATTTTCCAACGCGCCCGGGAATGCAGAAGCCGTGCTGTAAGCTACCATTTCCTTCAGGGCCCGTGAGGAATCCAGGAGTGTGATTTCAGCCCCCCTAGATGTTTAGAGATGGCTTATTGTCACTAAATGTGCCCAAGGATGGAGCTCACGTTGCTGTTCCTTGCCTTTGCCGCTGCTCACAACTCTTCCCCGGCTGCTTTTTATTTTTCCGGAAGCCCTTTCTGTCAGGAGACCGAACGCACGAGCATAAAAAGCAATTTCGGAGGCTGTGTCATTGGCAATTACACCTGAAAGCTGGAGATTTAATTACTGTGGTACCCGTGCAAGAGGAGTTGCGGTGGTCCCATCACGCGAGACGTTTCAGCGCTAAACCAGGCGTCTTCACCACATGTCAAGGAGCAAAAAGCAGAGCGCTCAGCATCACCCACCCCCAAATCCCAGCACGAGGGCTCCCGTTGACACCCAAGCTAACAATTAGGTGGGTTAATTGAGGACACAGCTGTCTGCCTAACGCTGCTTTCCTCTCACACCTATTTTCCTTGCTGCTAACCATCACTGGTGGTGGTGGAAGCTGCTCGGCACTGTCGCAATTCCCACTTCATGCCTGCATTTTCAATTAACACTCTTTTTTTTTTTTTTCTTTTTTTTCACTCGGGTTGATGATTTTTGCACATTTGCTGGGAATCAAACAGTCCTGTCGGCACTCCTAAGCACGCAGGTCATGTTCTGCAGGTCTCCCCAGCTACGAGGGTGCATTTAGGAGAGCGTCGTATCATAATGCCCTGGTAGGTACCAAGGACACAAGGAGCAGACAGCAGTTAGCACGTGTCACTAAACGCATCCATAACCACCCAGTGGGTGTATGACAGCACAGCATATAGGGCCTGAGATGCTACAGATCCAGCATCAGCCCAAAGCAGGAGCAGGTTCTTATGGAGCTGTGGCAGAGTGGAGTCACTGAGGAAGATGCAGGACATCTCCATCACATCCGCACAGCCAGTGGAGGTGAGCAGCCCCAGGTGTGTTTGAAGCAAAGCCTCCAATTTTTCAGTTTAATGCCCATCTTTTAGGGGAAAAAACATTTTAGGGGAAACTTGTGTTTCAGATGTGTGGGGTGGGACGGAGCCCTGGCAGCAGGAAAGGCAGCCCAGCAGTGGCAGCTTATTGGGACTGCATAGTGCATGATAAAACCAGATGGGAAAGCACCCAGAGGCTTTGTACCCAGGGAAAACGCTTTTTGTGCTGCAGGGGTGGTGAGGAGCTCAGCATGCAGGGCTTGTCCCCCATTATCTGGCCACCCCGTAAATCTCACAGCATCTCCCTCCAGTCCTTCCCGCTGCATCCTGCGCTTGGTCTCAGCTGCTGCGCTTTGCTGGGCCGGTCAGCAGGGAATTTCCTCCCACTGGAGCAGTGCTCGCATGGCACCCAGCCAGGGAACCCAGCTCCGGGTTGGTGCTGCCAGCAGCCCTTGGCAAAGGAGAGCAGCGAGGGCTTTCCTGGGCACTGGGGAGAGGAGGATATCCCTGCCGAGATGAAAAAGCCATGCTAAAAACAAACAACCTGGTTCAGGTTAAAAAGAAACAGTTGTGTGTTGTTGGTTTGTTTTGTGTGTTTTGTTTTTTTTTTTCCCTCTCGAGTTCGTTTGTTGGAGGATGGAGTCTCAGAGATGCAACATCAACAAACTGCACGTCGAGTCAAAGTGAAATATTTCATTCAACCTACACAGGAAAACGTCTCGTGTTATTTGAGGGCTATTTACCCTTCTGTGTACGCTTCCACTTATTTATGCACGTAATGTTTTCAGGCTGATTTTAAGACAAGAAATGCTGATTCAAAAAGAAGAGCCAGAAAGTTTTGTTTCAAAGCTTCTTTCTCTCTCCGACACACAGAAACGTGCAGACCGGGGTCAGAATTGCTCACTGCATGACTGAATCGCTGAATAATTCCAGTCCTGCACGGGGCTCTAGCCCACAGCGGCTTTACTTTCATCGAAATAAATATAAGCAAGAAGTGAAGCCTGGAGGTCGCCGGTAGCCTTCCCAAACTTTTTCCAGGATATCCCCTTTCCCCCATGCCCTGAGTTTTGTGCCAAGCACAGCTAAGGGACGGTGACCAACGACCTCCCCCTCGTCCCACAGCGATGTCTGATAGAGAAGCGAGGTTAGGTTCCGCTCCCACCATACCGAAAGCTCTCTGGGTCCCCAGGGATGGCGTGGTGACACCACCTCGGCGCCAGGACCCGCGTCGGGCTCGGAGATGGGTGACCGCAGCCGCTGGGGTCCGAGACGGAGCCGCCGGGTGTAGCCTGCGAGCCGGAGGAAGCGCGGAGCCAGCGTACAACCTGAACTTGGTCAGCCGCGACCCGAACCCCGAAGAGGAAAGCCTGCACGCATGACGTCTTCCTGTTAGGAAATATTAATCACGGCCGTGTCCAAACATGGTCAACGAAACCTCAGGAAAACCACTCCTTTGGCGACTGAGCGCTGCACGCCGTCATGTTCAGGAAGGCAGCAGGGCACCGGCTGCACTTACGTATTGCCTCCACGATGTCTGCGTCTGGGAAAGAAATTCAGCTCATCCCGGCCGTGCTTTGGGAGTTGTCGCTGTCAGGTGTTAGGGTTTTAGGTTTTACGGAGCATCCCCGGGAGAAGGCAGCATCATAACTCGGGGATTCTCGCCACGCTGCTTGGCGATGGCCCAGCTGAACTTGCGGGGCGAAAATATGGCAAAATAGCGAAATTGAGGAATGTCAGGTAAACCTGTGCTTTGCCTGCTGATGGAAGGGGTTTGATTACTTGGGGTCAAAAACCTGGAGCTCTTCGGAAGCTCCTGGTACCATGTGGACATCTTTGGCTGAAGGCTGCAGCAACCAGAGCTGGAAGGAACCTGACGGCGACTCCCTGCTGCCCCCCAAACTCCAGGGTTTACAATGCCTTTCTTGCCACAGGGTAACTCACACATAACCCAGCAGGAGCAAAATTAATTAAAAAAAAATAAATTTGTCCTCCTTCACCAGCTTTTTAATATCACTCTCAAAGCCCCCAGCGCACCTCTTCCTGTCCCACTAACCCTGCTGCTCGTAGGGCCCTGTGTTGGCAGGGGGTGGAATAAAAATAATCTTTTTTAATGTCCCTCCATCCCCCAAAAATGCATCTGCTGGTAGAGCCACACTGCAACATGAACCCCCAAAAACATCCCACCTCTTGCTGGTGGAGCCTTCTGAGAGCCAAGCCTTGCTTTATAGGGCCAATGTCCCTTGGGGGACAGCTCTTTCTTGAAAGGTTCCAACTTATTTGGTGGCCAACCCATGCCCATGGGGCCTAAATCCCTTTTGGGGGCCCAAATCCCCTTGGGGGATCAACCCTTGTCAATAGGGCCCAAACACCTTTTGTGGACCAAATCCCTTTGGGTTCAAAATCCCTATTTTGAGGACAAAAGCCTTGCTGCTGTGCCCCAAGTCTTTTTGGAGGGCCCAAACACCTTAAAGAGGCCAAAATTTGCTTGGGAGTCCCAACCCCTGTTTGATCTCAAATCCCTTTTGCCTGTTTGTGATGCCCAAGCTCCTTGTGGGGCCCAAACCCTTCACAGGTCAGCCCTTGCTCATGAGTCTCAAAACACCTTGTGGGGCCCAAACACACTAGCCCAAATCTTGGGATCCAAGCCTGCTTGTTGGGTCCCAAACCTCTTATAGGGCCCAAACTCCTCATGGGGCCTGAACTCCTTGTGGTACTCAAATGCTCGTCTGGGCTTGGTTGGGCCACAGGCCAACACTGTGGGCCCCAAAACACTTGCTGAGCTCAAACCCTTTTTAAAGTCCACCCTTGCTAACTGGTCACAAAACCTTGAGGGAACCAAACCCCCTTGTGAGGGACAAATCCCTTTCAGGGGCCATGTTTGTTGGACCCAAACCTCTTGTAGGGCTCAAATCTTCTTCTGGGTTTGGATGCCCAACAGACCAACCATTGCCTGTGGGTCTCAAACCCCTGAAGGGACCCAAATGATATGTGAGGCCCAAATCCATTTGGGGGTTCAAGTTGTGGGTCCTGTGGGGTTGTTGCTTGTGAGTCCCCAAATGCCATGTGGGATCTGAATCCTCTGAGGCATCCAAACCCATTTTGGGGTCCCAGCATGCCTGTGGGTCACCAAACAGCTTTGGGATCTGAATTCTCTAAGGCATCCAAATGAATTTTGGGGTCTCAGCATGGCTGTAGGTCCCCAGCTCCTTGTGGAATCTGAACACCCTGAGGCATCCAAACCCATTTTGGGGTCCCTGAGTGATTGTGGGTCCCCAAATGCCATGTGAATTCTGAATTCTCTGAGGCATCCAAACTCATTTTAGGGTCCTGGAGTGGTTGTGGGTCCCCAAGCTCTTGTGAGATCTGAATCCTCTGAGGCATCCAAACACATTTTGGGGTCCCTGAGTGGTTGTGGGTCACAAACCCCTTGTGGGGTCTGAGTATCTTGAAGCATCCAAAGCCATTTGGGGGTCCCAGTATGCCTGTGGGTCCCTGATCCCTTTTGGGATCTGAACACCTTGAGGAGTCCAAACCCATTTTGGGGTCACACGGTGGTTGTGGGTCCCCAAATGCCATGTGAATTCTGAATTCTCTGAGGCATCCAATCCCAATTTAGGGTCACAGAGTGGTTATGGGTCCCCAACCCCTTGTGGGACCTGAACGCAGAGGCATCCAAGCTCATTTTAGGGTCCCAGAGTGGTTATGGCACCCCAGACCCTTGTGGGATCTGAATCCTCTGAGGCATCCAAACACATTCTGGGGTCCCTGAGTGGTTGTGGGTCCCAAACCCCTTATGGGATCCGAGTATTTTGAAGCATCCAAAGCCATTTGAGGGTCCCAGTATGCCTGTGGATCCCCAAGCCCCTTGTGGGATCTGAACACCCTGAGGTGTCCAAACCCATTTTAGGGTCACAGAGTGGTTATGGGTCCCCAACCCCTTGTGGGACCTGAACACACAAGAGGCATCCAAGCTCATTTTAGGGTCCCAGAGTGGTTGTGGGTCCCCGACTCTTTGTGAGATCTGAATCCTCTGAAGCACCCAAATCCATTTTAGGGTCTCAGAGTGGTTGTGGGTCCCCAAGCCCTTGTGGGATCTGAATCCTCTGCGGCACCCAAACCCATTTTGGGGTCCCGGAGTGGTTGTGCATCCCCAACCCCTTGCAGGCTCAGAACACCCCGCGTCCCCCAAACCCATTTGAACCCCACCACAGCCATAACCCCTCGCACCACCCCACTTTATTTCCCCGATCGCCTCCCCACCCCCGTGCAGCCGCCACCCGGCGCCTCAGCGGCCCCTCAGGGGCAGCGCCCCCGGCGGTGCGGGCGGGATGGCGGCGGCGGAGCCACCCCGAGCCGAGCTTCAGCGCCCCGCCCGGGGAACGGAGGAAAGAAGGAGGAGGAGGAGGAGGGGGGGAGAAAGAGAAGAGAAGCAGGAAACCGGGCGGGCCCGGGGCCGAGCCGGCCCCGCTCCTGTCACCGCCTGCGTCAGAGCCCGGAGTTTTCCACTGACGAAAAAGGGCAGCGCGGCGCGGCGCAGCCCCGGCAGCGGCAGAGCGGGAGGCGCCGCGCCAGGCACCGCCACTGCAGCCGGAGCTGCCGCCGCCGCCACCCGCCGCCTCCTCAGGTAAAGGGGTTTGGCTGGGTTGTGTGGGGTGTTTGGGTTGGCATTGAGGGGTTTGGGGGTGAATCCGTCACGGGGGGTTTGGGGGAGCGGGGTTTGGTTGGGTGCCCCCCCCCCCCCCCCCCCCCCCCCCCCCCCGTCTTCGTTCCCAGCCGGGCTGGGGAGGGAGGGGGGGACACATCGGGGACACAACCGGGACACATCGCGGAGCTCCCCGGACCTCTTGGTTAGGATGAGGAATGAGGAGAGTCTTGGGGAGGCCCTGCTGAGCCCCCCTTAAAAAGAAAAATAAAAAAAAAAATCATTTTTTAATTATTTTTTTTGGAGGGGGGAGCGCGCCCCCCCGCCAGCTCGCGGCGATGGTGAAATAAAACCGGGGGTGGTGGTGGTGGAGGGGGAGAGCCCGGCAAGGCTCCCTCTTTCCCCAAACTCCCCGGCTCGGGGATGTTTTCCCGTCGCTACAGCAACACCTACCGGCGCCCCGACCGACCGACAGACCGACGGACAGACCGACGGACGGGGCGCCCCCCCCCGGGGGGCTCCTTCACCGCCGACCCCCGGTGGGGAGCTCTCACACCGCACCTGGGGGGGGGGAAATAAGGAACAAGAGCAGCGAAAAAAAACCCTCTCGAGTTCCCAAACCTCGCTTTAATTCCTCTTTTCTGGCTCCCCCCAGCGCCTGTCACCCCTCCGCCGTGTTTTCCCCGTGGGATGGGGCTGGTGTGCAGGGAGAAGCGGTGTCCCACAGCTAATTATTATTATTTTTTCATTTATTTTTTTTTAAGATATTTTTATTATTTTCTTCCCCTTGCTTTGGTGCCGGAGCGTTTTTCCCTTTAATAATTCAGCGCAGGGACCCGCGGGCGTACACACGGCCGGCAAGGTAACGCACGGCGTGTACCGAGGGCAGGACGAGGATGGAAACCCGCCGTGAATTATTCATCAGCTGTAATCAAATAGAGGATTTTCCTAGACAAAGCACGCTTCGCTCCTTTCATATTTATTGCGGTGCAATCTGCGCCGAGTACATCTTGAAGCCCGCTTCGTCCGGGCCGTGCCAGATAACCTTTTAATGCCTTCGCTAATGTTTCTTATTTACCCTTCGGGCTGGCGGGGAGAAAGAAGGGCTTGGTGGCAAACCCCACGGAGCTTTTTCTCCGCGAGCTTCCCAAAATATTGGCAGGAGTGAGCTCTTTTGCCTTGCTTCCCGGGGAAGGCGTTTCGCCCAGCCCCGCAGGAGAGCGCACTTGTGGCACCACGAGCGGATCCCTGCCTCCGCGCCTGGGTCGTGCAGCGGCAGGAGAGGTTATTTTTAACCAGGGGAAGGTTATGAAACCTTAGACCCGGCCTTGGAGGGGGGAAAATCAGCTGGGCTGAACCGGACGGCCCCCGAAATTGGGAAGCGACCCCGCAGGGAGGCTGCCCCAGCGGCATCTGGGAACCCACGGAGGTAAATATGGCAGGAATTAAAATAGTTAAATGCACGGGCAGTGAGTCGGTGCCGATAGCACGGGGGTGACGAAGTTGCCTGGAGGCATTGCCAGGCTGTGAGTTGGTGAGGATTTCGGGGTGAGGATTTCGGGGTGCTCAGCGCAAGGCTCAGCACCATGCCAGTTTTTGGCGATGCTCATGCCAAGGTCACCCGAATAAACCCCTGGAATAGGGGGGGGCAAAAGACTCCCCCAGGGTTCACTGTGCGAGTCGTACCTGGCTGAAGTGGGTTTTAAACCAATATTTATCCTGGCTCGAGGCGTGGAGCTCGTGGGGCTGGGCTGTGACCTCGACCCCATGCACTGGGATGAGCCCACCCGGCTGCCTGGGGATGCTGGTGCTCCTAGAGCCAGGAGGTTGGCTCTGAAAATATGTGCTTTTAGTGGATTGCACTGGTTGTTTGCTTTTTTTTTTTTTGTTAACACAAGTTGCTTTGTGGAGGAAGAGTCTGCCTTCAGCTTGCGCGGAGATTTGGGATCCTTCCACCTTTTGGGATATTCCCCGGCTGGAAAAGAAGAAATTGCAAATATTGCCACGATACCCTGGAAGCTGCTTTGAGGAGCAGCAGAGCAAGCAAGGGTGCACTGGGAGAGGTTTCCTTCGCCTGCCTTGCGTGGCTGCGTGCGCTGCCCCATAAAAAGTGCAGATAGGGCCCCAAAATCGGGCGCCGAACCTCCTTATCCGCGGTATCTCTTTGTGCAGCCTCTCAGAACCAGCCCGAGTGGCCGCTGATAGTGGTTTTGGTTGCCTTCCTGCTCGCTGGGCTCAACAAATGCCAAGCCTTCTTAAATCTAAATTACTCGAAATATTTACTGTTGATACATTGTCCCAGAGGAGGATAGTTAAAACGTTAATTCTTCGCATTCCTGCGTATTAGGGCTTTACCCTGCAACTTGCTGGCCGCCAGAAATGGGACTTAGCAGATTTGCTTCCCTTCCCCTGCCCCCATTAGACACCCCCCCCCCAAAAAAAAAAAATGTAATGTTTGAAAAAAAAAAAGGAGGGAGAGAGGGAGAGAGAAAGAAAGGAATGCACATCTGGGCTAAATATTTGTTAGAAAGTATTCCCAGGATAGTGGGAGTTCTGGTGCCAGAGAGGAATTCCTGCGGGTTTGATCCATTGCATTATGTACTTGTTCCAAAAGCTGTTTTCAGTAAAATAGATGAGTAAGAAGTCTTAGCCAAGAACAGAATGTCTTTTTTGGCAACTAAAAGGAAGATAGGATTATTTTATTTCAGGTTATGTAAAAAAAAAAAAAAAGAGAGAGAGAGAGAGAGAGAAGGTGGTAAAATCCTCCTGCGCTCCGTGCTGCTTGCAGAGATTTGCACTGCCGAGCAGAGATATTTTCCTTGTTTTTCACGGTGCTCTGCACATTTTTGTGACTTCTGTGCTAGGCACAAACGCGGGCTGAAGTCTCAGGCTGGCGGCATCACCGTGGTTCAAATCTCCCGGCTGCGGCCGGCGGTTTCGGCAGCACCGCTCCCACGGCGCAAATTCCACCGCCGAGTGCTGGGGTGAGGAGGGGAGGGCACCGGCTGTGACCTGCCAGCTGAACCCCCGCCCAGAGGGTGGTTTTTTGGGGGGTAGATGCGTGAAGATATATTTTGTAAAATCCCCTCCAAAAAAATAAATGATGGCACCATCCAAAATACAGCTTGGTGAGCTCTGGCTGGGAAATCCGGCTCTGCAGGTGACCCGAGCATCAGGGCTGCCTCGCCCTGCAGCATCACCCTTCTGCTCCCTTCTCTGCAAATTGGGCAACCCCCTTATAAAAAGATGTTGTTTGGTGTTGTTTTTTTTTTTGGCCCTGGGTAAAAGTCCTGATGCTCTTCAGGCTGGCAGCAATGTTCCCTTCCCGGCGCATCCCCAGAGTCAGGTTTTGGGGTGGAGAGGAGGGTGCTTGTGCTTGGGGAGGGCTGGCCCTGGAGGAGAGGACGGACAGACAGACAGACAGACGGATGGATGGATGGATGTCAAATGGGAGATGGCATCGAGCAGAAGTGGCTCCGAGATGGGGTGAGCTGCACCAGAGCAGCGTCGCTGCCCAGGGACTCATCGCCAGCGCCGTGACCTCGGCTGCTCCACCGCACCCCGGTGTCCCCGCAGGAGGGGACGAAGTGGAAATGACACCCGCCCGCCTTGCCCATTCGACTCTCATCCTGCTGGAGATCCCATCCTTGGACGAGCCGGGTGCTCCCTCCGTTGGCTGGAAGGTGGAGGTGGAGGAAGTGTCCTCGGAGCGGCGAGTGGGTGTCCTGCGGTGCGAGCTGCTGCTTCCCAGAGTTTATTTTTGCAGTTTTTGGTCACTCTGTGTGGACGAGGAGACACCGGTGCCACGCAAACCTCCGCTTTGGGCTTCCCTTCAGACCCACTCCATGGATTTGGAGATTTCTTTCACTCCTGGTTGTTTCTTAAAAGCAACAGGCAATGGAACAGGTGGAGGAAAAAAATGAAAAAGCAAGGAGACGTGAGGTTTTTGGGCATCGTGGCTGCCCACAAGCTCTGCTTTGCCAGAAGAGGGCTGAGTGCAGGTGCCAGGTAGGACACACTGCCGCTGGAGGGCCGCCAGGGCCACCTTCCCTCCGTCTGCTTTGGATCGAGGCCCAAAAACCCCAACCCCTGGCACCAGCACCTGCAGCCCCAGGGCCACCGTTCGCCACCAGAAGGGGACGGCTGGGGGACCCAGGGGGGCAGCAGCCCCGTGGGCGCACGTTGCGGTGAATGATTAACTTCTTCCAACCCAGGAACGGCTCCATCCATCCATCTTTAACCTTTTAGGGGACTGCCGGCTCCTGGGAAGCTGTTGGTAATCGTGATTAATGAGCTCTGGGGCTTTGGAGGCACGGCGTACGCGCCCGTCAGCCTAGGTGTTATTGTGCAGCGCCGCTGAGATACCGAAAATCCCGTCACCAGGAGGTTCTGAAGGCTGTGCGGTTTCTGTGCTCTATGCTCAGAGCTGTCAGGAGAGCGTTGGTTTTGTGTTTGGGTTTTCTTTTTTTTTTCTTTTTTTTTTTTTTTTTTTTTTTCTTGAGACGGGCTTAAATTAACTTCAGACATGCAAAAGAGGGTGAGAAAGTGATACGGTTACGGTTACGAGGAGCGAAATTGGGGGGAGAGTTTCACAGCAGGGTACGGGGATGTGGCTGGCAGCATCGTACCTGCCCTTTCACCACCCTGGTCCGGGGACATCGGGGCTCTGTGTCTGAGTCCTCCTGCTGTTATCCGAATTTCGGGATTGCTTTTGGCTGCGTGTGTTGCTGCTGGTTTTATTGCAGGGCTGGCAGGGAGCATCCCCCCGGCTCCTCCTTGCTGGAGGCAGTTTTGGGGGAGCCCTTCCCACCAGCATCCCGGTGTCAGAGGGCTTTGATATCGCTCAGGCAAAGCGTGCAGCTCTGGTGCAATTTCCCACAAACTTCATAAAACCAAAGGTTAAAGCATGCAACAAAGTTGTGGGCTTTTTTTTTTTTCCCCATTTTTCCTTTTATTTTTTCCTTCTCGAGATGAGCAGTGGAAAAGCATGCGGGATATTTCAGAATCTCGGCGAGCACAGAGCTCCTTTGTTTTTAATTAGCTGCGTTGTTTTTAATTGCTACTATGCTTGATGCATAACCCAGCCTAAACAAGAATAGCTTATTGAATGGGGGACTGGCTATGAAAGGCACCGTGAGGAGAAGGGCTGTTCTTCACAGTTGATATATTTGTATTTCAGTGCTTCATTTAATAAGTCTGTTTCCCCAGGGGGCTGTAGCAAGTAAATCATGCCAACAGATTGTTCTCTGCAAACTGGCTTATTTTTGTAATTAGCACGACGTTAAAGCTGTAACTGCACAGAAAGCGATCTGGTAAGGAGTTAACATAAAAGAATTAGTAAGCAAAACGTAATACTTATTGTTTGATAACATTTGTGTTGATTGAATTGGTTTCTGGACAGTCGCTTGTCTGTGATAGTTGTTTTTTTCTGCGGCGCCTTAAAACAGGAGAGGAAAGCAGCGGATGCACCATGGGGTGGCAGCAAGGTGTGGGTTTTGGGGGCACCTTTTGGGAATTGCACGTGCACGGCCGGATTGAGATGGTGCCAAAGCCTTGCTTGCAATTGGTGTTATTTCCCTTGCTTTATTTTGTTTTTTCTCTCTTGCTTTCCAGTTATATGAAAGATACGGCGTCACCATGAGCGGGGTGTTGAAAAGGAAGTACGAAGAGCTGGGGGACGACAGCACCTACTGCTCCTCCTCCTCCTGCTCACCCCTGTCCTCCTCAGCATCCTCGGGCTGGGACTCGGATGAGGAGAACTCCCGCGGAGAGAGCAAGCCCAGCTCTGCCTTAACGCCCAGCTTCACCCGTGAGTATCCCTGCCACCCACTTCCAGCTCTGCAGCCACTCTGGAAGCAGCCACAGTGCCTTTTCCCTCTTGTTGTGCTCATTTATCTCGTTTTCATACTCACCCAGGGGACTCTTCCTCAGGCCTTCCTCCCAGCTTTTGTCACCCGTTTGTTATTTTCTTGCCCAAGTCCAAATTTCTGGGAATTGGAGCCTGGAGGACGTGGGTGTGCAGAGGCACATGGGTGCCTCCAGGCCGGTGCTGTAGCAGCATCCACCATCCTTCAGCCCTCTCTCAAGCTATTCAGCAGGCAAATATGGGACAGACAGCACAGCCCATAATGCTGGGTTTTCAAAATGGTTAACCAGTAGCCTAATTACCATTTCAGAGCCCGTTTCCTACATAAGGTGGGGACTTTGCCAAAGCACGCGACACGTTTGACATTGCCTCCGCTGTCAGTACAGATAAATGCTATTTTGTTTTCCCAGCATTATCGGTTTTGAGAGCTTTTAGGAAAACATGCAGAAGACAAGGTCATAAAATCCCTTATCTGCTGTGCAAAGGGGAAAACAAGACAATAGGGGACCATCTTCGTGGAGGAGAAATGGTCCAACCTAGTAAATTATGCTGAACGCCCAGTGTATGTAGCAGTTAAGGTCCACTTAGCAGACATACACAAACATGCAGTGGTCTGAAAAGGCTTTAGAAGTCTTGTAATAATAAAGAGGCTCATTCTTGCTTGTCTTCCCAGGTTTGGTGACAAAACAATGAACTTTTTGTATTCTCTGCCTCAATAGGAAAGGGTCAGGAATGGAAAAACAATTTGAGGTGGGGGGGGGAAGGAGAGAGAAGCAAATGCCAAAGTGCAGCAGCTCAGTCGATAGATGATCGCGGTGGTTAACTTGCCTTTTGATAAAGAGCTGATGTTTTAGGAGATTGAATCAAGGTTATTATGAAAAAGCAATGCACAATGCAAAGATAGCATCAAAGCAACAGCAGAGCCTGGTTTGAAACCCTCAGCTCGTGAGCAGAAGCTGCTGACACAGCTGGGTGAACGCTTTTTTTTTTTTTTCTTCTCATCCGAAACCGAAAAGCTGCGTTTTGGCAAGCGAGACCTGTGAAACGTGGGTGCAGCTAACTGTCCAGTCTTGCACTTTCCCAGCTCCGCCATCCGAGGAGCTCAGCTCAGTTCTGGCTCTGCCTTGGTCCCGTGCCAGGGAATCACCCAGCCCTTCCTGGCTGCTTTTCCTCAATTCCCACCCGTGCACTAGCAGCTAACAGCCAAAAAAAAAAAAAAGAAAAAAAGCCAAATGCTGCATTTGTGCCTCGCTGATTCTCCTTCCTGACGTGCAAGCAGCATGCAACCCCTACTGCTGCGTTTTGCATTTGCTTTGTGCAGCTCGTGGAAACTCGCTGCCTCTGAGATTGCCCTGACCAATTAGTCCTCCCCCACTCGCTGTGTTTGCAGATGCAGAACCAGGTATCTCAGGAGGAGCTCTGCTCTAAATGGCGTGCAACGTGCTTCAGCAGCTTAAGATAAACCAGAGTCATGTATTGCCATGTTTACCCCGGGATCACCTGCGTAAAGATTAACATCTTTGCAGCTGCTCTCAGATGAGTCTCTGGAGAACAAACTATGGCTTCGTAGTTCCTCCCAGTGGATGGTGAAAGGAAGTACCAAAAGAAGAGACGTTTTGGCTTTTTTTTGGGCTCTGCCATAAAAGCCAGAGCTGCACCACGCTGCAGCATCAGTGCCCTGGCATCCCAGGAGTGGACCTCGAGGTCCTGGCTGTGGGGCAGCAGGCAGGGTGCTGCGGCTTGGAGCAGGGCAGGCGTGCGGGGTGGTTCAGTTGCTTGTTCGTTCTGCTCTGCTGCACGTGAAGAATAAGCAAATGTGTGTTTCCTGGGGGGAAGTCATGCGGGAAGGAGAAGCAGCAGCCGTTTCTTAGGGTGAATCTGAGCAGCGACTCCGATGCACCAGGACTTGGCAGAGTTTCCTCACCATCCACATTCCCCCTCTCGATCCTGAAACACAAAATGCTGTGACCTTACCCTGTCGTGTCCCCATTGCGAGAGCAACTGTGAGCCTGTTTGCAATATTTTACCTCCATCTGCAGGATGGCAGCGCTGACTGTATGTTCTTTTCCTCCCCCATTTTTAGCCACGTCCATCCTGAAGAAATCCAAGCGGCTAAAGAAGAACAACGTGGAGTTTGACCAGGTCACTGTGTTCTACTTCCCGCGCTGCCAGGGCTTCACGAGTGTGCCGAGCCGTGGGGGCTGCACGCTGGGGATGGTGAGCAAGCACAGCTCCTCCCGGCAGTTCACGCTAGCAGAGTTCTCGAAGGAGCAGGAAAACGTCCGTCGGGAGAAACTGAAAGAGAAATTGAAAGAGGAGAAGTTGGAAGCCTTGAAATGGAAGGTGAGTGGCCAGGTCGGTGGAAGTCCCATAGGTGGCCACTGTCAGGACAGATCTTCCCTTCCTCGTTTCTCCTGATGGTCTCTGCCTTGGTGTCCCCAACAGTTCCCTAACGTTTTGCCCATTTTGTGCCCTCAGCTAACCATGAACGGCACAAAGGAGTCAGAGGAGGCCAACCAGCTCACTGTCGAGGACATCTCCGACGACGACATCGACGTCAGCAACGTGGACCTGGAGGATGGCTTCTTCCTCCAGCCCTACCCCGCCAAAAAGAGGCGGGTGCTGCTCAAAGCCATGGGGGTGAAGAAGATCGACAAGGAGGAGAAGCGGGAGCTGCACAGCATCCGCCTGTCCCGGGAGGACTGCGGCTGCGACTGCCAGGAGGTCTGCGACCCCGAGACCTGCAGCTGCAGCTTGGCGGGCATTAAATGCCAGGTACTGCCCTCGCTGGCTCACATTGTCCCTGTTGTGTGCGTCTGTCCTCGGGGCAAAGCTAGGAGAAGGTCTTGGAGATGCTCTCCAGGCTGCTAGGCAAGCGCTGCTCGAAAGCATCCACCTCCCAAACCACACGTCCCGTGGGGATGTGCCAACGCACCCGCACGGAGCGTGGCAGAGAGAGATGGACCATGTGGGCTGCTCTTGGCAAACAAAAGCTTTTTGCTCCTCCAGCGAGGCGGCGATTTCCCCTCCTCCCCCTGCTGGTATTTTTGTTCCCCTCCTTGCTGCGTGTCACAGCTCCCGGTGCACTCGGGCAAACGTGGGAGCATCAGCGTCAGCCCCGCAGATCACAGCAGCGGGGTAATCCCATTATATGCAATTTAGCACCTTGTTTTTTTTATAAATATTTTATATTTTTATGGGTGCCCACCCCGTTTTGGTTTTGGGGGCACGTTCCCTATTCCGGGTGCCGTTCCTATGCTGTGGCTGCACACTGGGGTGCTATAGGGTGGGTGTGCACAGGCGTGCACAAGCGTGGAGTGCTCCGTGTGCGTGTCACAGCCCCCCTCTAGTGGCTGCTGAAAGCTGGGACATGAAGGTGTCACGGTTTGTCCTTCATCCCCTCCCTGGGATGAAGGATACGGATATTAAATACTGAGATGCAGTATATTAAAATTCAAGTTTACCATTTACCTCTCTTTTTGGGGTGTTATATTTTGATTTTTTTTAAACCTTTTAAGGTTTTTCCGTTCTACCGGAATCCATCTTTTTATGACAACCTTCCAAAGAGCAGGTGGAATTTTTTTAATTGCTGTATTTTTTAGCTTGCTTTTAGACCCCTCAGCCATTCCTTCGTGCTGCTGGGGTGGGTTCCAAGGGTGACTCAAGGGAAGCTTCGGTTTTGGGTTCGTGTCCTCACCCCTGTGTCTCCTTTCTCCCCCTCCAGATGGACCACACCTCCTTCCCCTGCGGCTGCACCAAGGACGGCTGCGGCAACACCGAGGGCAGGATCGAGTTCAACCAGTCCCGGGTGCAGACCCACTTCATCCACACCATCATGAAGCTGGAGCTGGAGAAGCAGCAGCAGAGCAGCGAGGGGGTGGCGGAGGCCGAGCCTCCTTTCCGGGAGCGGCTGCCCCAGCTGGGCTGCGCGGCGGGGAAGGGGCCCCTGGAGGAGCGCGCGGCGCCGCTGGCCCCCGCCTTCCAGTTCAGCCCCGAGCTGGAAGCCCTGGGGGAGAACAGCTGCAGCAGCGACATGACGGACTCCTCCCTCTCCTCCCACCCCAGCGAGGACCTGGAGGAGCCCTACGAGAGCCTCCCCTCCGACAAATCCCAGTCGGACGTCGACGACGACGGCTTGGCGCGCATCCTCCACTTCAACGACTCGGACGCCGAGGAGGAGGGCGGCCGCTGCCAGGACAACCTGAGCTGTTTCCACCCCGCCGACTTCTTCATCGAGGACCACGGCGGTGAGGCCAAGCCCGGCCCCGTGGCCTCGTCCCACCTCTCCGAGTGCCTGGACGAGAACGCCAACCAGGACGGTGGCGGGATGCTGGAGGAGGCCGCCCACGCGCGCTGCGACGGGTTGTCCTGCTGCGCCCCGGCCCCAGCCGAGCCCTGCTCCAAGAGCTACGCTGACCTCAGCCTTTCCTCTGACTCCTTGGATTTCTTCCAGTCCTTCTCGGACTATAACTTGGGACCCCTTTACAACTCCTTGAAGGAGTACGAGAACCTCGATAACTACTCAGCGTTACAGTTTCAGTTTCCTAATTTCCCCGGCTTCCCGCAAGGCGGAGATCAGGGCTCCTGTTTGTTGGAGTCGCTCTTCGGTTTGTCCGAATCCGTCCCTGAAACCCCGGCCCCTTTCACAGACAATCAGCATTTGGAGGACGCCATCAAGTCGTCGCTGATGGAGACGGTGAAGGTGTGAGATGCCCGGGTACCCAGGGACGGGAAGGACCGGCAGCATCGGGGTGCCGAAACCAAAGCCGAAGAACGGTGGGACGGGCAAACTTTCAGTGACAGGATGATGTGCTATGTGAAAAGGAAAAACAAAAAATAATGAGACTTTCTGAGCAGACAAACTATTTTTGGTCTTTATAGAACGTGGACGTTTTGACATACTGCAGCTACAATCAGTTCTCTTGCTGTTTGTGCAAAAATTTCTAAACTTTCGTGATGGGGTGGGAGGGAGGGAGGGAGGAACAAAGACTTTCAAGTATGAATTTCCTTGTGTTTTGTATGCAAAGACCTGTTGAGAAATGCTCCTTGTGAACGTTGCCAGTCGTACACACAGCCCCTTCTAGAAACGTTTCAGTGTTGTGGGAACTTTTTTTAGACAACTTCTGAAGCTGTATTTATTGTGAAACTTTGTGATTTGCGTAAGAGCTAGCCCAACACACTCTTGCGTTCAAATCCAAAAAGGTTTACAGAAGAGATCCGTACACTATATACATAATCATTCTTCATCTATTTATTGCAAATTCCAGAATTTAAATAGCCACCGAAGCTTGAACTAGCATGAAACCTTATTTAAATTGGTAATACCTCAGATGTATTATGTGTACAATCATATTTTTTGCATAATATATCTGTATTTATTTATTTTCTACCTGTAGTACATGAGTAGCACTGTGGTTTATCAGTGACCTGGAAGGGCAATAAGGTCTCGAAGTGGCACACATCCTGAAGATGGCTCTGTTGTTTTAGTCTGGAAGGTGCTGGCTGTTTGGTCTTCACGTAACATTTCTACAAGAGCCGAATGCAAGTGGGTGGGAGGGGAGGGATGGGGGAGAGGTTCCTGTAGGGTTCTTGGATAGCTAGCCAGCCTTTCACAGACATGAGAGCACGAAGGTGTCCGATATCCATGATATGGGGACCCTCAACTGCCCTAGAAACACAAGCTAGCTCAATCTAATCAACAAAAACCACCCAACCCTTTTCATAAATTATTTTCTAACTTATTTAACTTCCTAAGGATTTGGCCATGAGATCTTTCGGTGCCTGAATATGCAGAGGACCCGTCAGCAGGGGGGCTGGATCCTGGGACTCAGGCGAGCAAAGCAAAGGGCAGCAGCACCCTGCTCATACTTCTCAGCGAGTGCTCCTTAGGACTCCCAAATGTTGAGGGTATCGCAGCCCCCAGACTGATGGGCCAGACTCTTCATTTTTATAGGTCAATTGGGTAAATCGAGTCAGGGGGAGGGATGTGAAGGTTGGTGGGTTATTTATTGTTTGAGTACAGTTGGAGAAGGAAGGAAAAAAAGAGCAATCAGTGTGTTTAGGAGGGAAATTAGAGGCCTCCTTGGCTTTTTGTTGTGGAAATCAGCCCAAGAACATGACACTATTTGGCCATGCCATATAACTGGACCCAAAATCCGCACGCCAGTGATACACTAAGTGCCTACGCCAGCAGCGCGAGCGGCCGGGTATCGCGATGGGAACCCGCAGCTTTACATTGAGCCCCCTCCTTACAAAGGGTGCAGAGCCACCCAGCTGGGGAGGGGACACCCCAAAAAGGGGCTTTGGGGTCCTTTCCCCCGGCTGAACCGCTGATATCCCTGCTGAGTGCTGGTTGGTACCTGCCCTGGGATGGACGAGCCCTGCCCGCTCCAGCAGGCACCACCAGCGCCCTGCCAGCAATTTGGGCAGCTTCTGGTGTACGAATATCGCGAAGGCTGGGTTTTATTATTATTATTATTAATTATTATTATTATTTAATTGTTCATCTTCTCTGGTATTGAGCCGGTCAACCTCGAAGCGTTGCTGACCCACCGCGTCCTCCCGCGAGGCATCGCCCCGGGGACATCCCCGTGGGCAGGAGGGCGACTGTAGGAATACTACTGGCAGATGGAGGATTTCCTGGAGATATATATATATATAAATATATTATTTTTGTTGTTGTCGTCGTCGTCGTCGTTTCTTTCGACTGAAAATCCCCTTCACTTATCTTCTAGGTGGTAGTTGCTATCCTTCAGACTGCATCAAACTCGCTGACCGTTGAAAGTCTGGTACCGTTCTGTATTTATTGGCACTAATATATTTTGTAACATTCCTCAGTTTTTCCGCATATATATATATTTATATAAAATATATACTTATATTTTATATATATATATACACAGTTTTTTTGTTTTTGTTTTTTTTTTTAAAATGAATGACGGGGATTGACTCCTGCCTTTGTGGATGTTTTTTTTTTCTATAATTTATTCATTTTATTTGTGTTAGTGCCAAAAAAAAAAGAAAAGATTTTTTCTCTTTTTTTTTTTTCCAAGGCACTGAATTGTAAATAATATAATTTTTTTTTTCTTCTTTGTATCTGTGTAAAAAGTTGCCTGTTAAACATTTTAAAAACTGGGTATTTATTGACACAATCTGTAATTATCTAATGTATTGATTGAAACGCTTCGGTTTCAACATAGCTTTATTTTAGCTTTCTTTGTGTATATATTGTGATTATGTTGCTTAAAGGTACAAGTTAAAAAAAAATGCTTTATTTTTACCTTATCCATTTGCATTTGTTTAAAAAAAAAAAAAAAGAAAAAAAGCATATTTGTCTACAGCTGCTGTCTCTCATTTCATCGAAGCAATATGAAGAAATTTCCATTACACTTTCAATAAAAGAACTTTGTTTGAATACGGCAGTGGCTTTGCCCTTCTTGCTCCTTCAGCATGGCTGTGTGTTAATTTTTATTCCATACAGTGGCTCAAAAACTTGGATGGTGGGGGTGAGTGCTGTATTGCATGTCACAGCTGTTCCATTTTCGTGGTTTGTTTTTTTTTTTTTTTTAATTACTTTTTTTGGACTGTTTTTGAATGGAGGTCTCCTCGCTTTAGGGTTCCCACCCCAAAGAGTGAGATGGTGGCAGCCTTGGAAGGGGGGCGTCCAGGTGGCCTCCAGGGGTGCCCCAAAGTCCCTCTGTTTTCTCCCAGGGATGGGGCTCCTCTCAGAGGGGCACCCAGTGCCAGGCCATCCCCGAGTTCTTGGCCTGGAGGAGGTCCAGGCTGGTGGGAATGGTTTCTCCAGCAGCATCAGGCACATCACCTGGGGAACAACCCCAGTTTACTCTTCTTTGAACTAATTCCAGTGATACTCGAGGAAAACCCAAAGCAAGCCCGTTTGCCCTCAAGCAGGAAGCCCTGCTGTTGGAAATCTGGGATCACACCCAGAGTTAAAAAAACATCTTTTGGCTTTTTGGTGGAAAGGCCAAATTCATCGGTGAATGCAAATCAGAGATGTTAACGCAGAGAACAAGCTGGTTTGGGAAATACCTGTTTTTACCTGACATTGATGTTTAAGTCCCTTGGAAACCAAGACCAGGCAGGGAAAAAAAAAGGCCAAAGTCCATGGCAGAGGTGTTTAACACCGTCATCACGGCTTGCGCTGATGAATCCATGCAGGACTCGGGGTTTTCCCACTCAGAAGGATGTGTAGGATGTGTTTGTTTTATTTATATTTTTATATATATAATGGGATTTATGGGATATAGGCATAATGGCAATTATGCCTACAATTTCCTGTATGTTAATTGTTCTCTGGCTGGGAGAAGAGCCCAATGCATGGTTTCAGCTCCTGCACATTTTTGGGTCATGCCGATGGCTTGGCACCGTGCCCTGAGGAACATCAGGATGGCCACCCCCGAGGGGACAGCCACGAGGTGCCACATCCCCTCTGTGACCCTGCACGACTTTCGGCATCCCAACATCTACATCCACAGCCGGGAGGAGCACAGGGTTCATGCCACGAGGAGTTTGGGGTTGCTCAGGGTGTGATACGGTGGAAACCCCGCAGGATTTTCCCCAATTTCTTCAGCTCTGGCATTAAAGCAGCAGCCACTTTGCTGCTCCTGCCTTTCGAAAACAAATCTGTTGGCTTTTCTTTTCAGCTTCGCCGTGCCAAAATAATAGAAAAGATTTTTTTTATGTTATTATTTTTTAGTGCTGATGTCGCCCCATTCCCCCTGCTTTTTTTTTTTTTTACCCCCGCAGGAGCCTCCCACGGTGTGAGCCTCCCTCCTTGGCAGGGCAGGGTGAAGGCTTCGGGCTCAGCATGGGACACACGTGCTCAGACTGGTGACACACAGGCTGTGATCCATGCCCAGACCTGGTGACACACAGGCTGTGATCCATGCCCTGCGTGGCAGCGGATGGCGGTGCTCCTTTAATGAACCCAATAAATCCCATCCAGCCCGGGCTGCCTGCTCCCCACCTTCCTCACCCTCTTTATTACCTCTTTATTGACTTTTTATTTCCCTCTGTATAGCCACCATTGCTTGTAACACCCAGAGGCATGGAATTACTCATCACCTGCTCTTGTTTTCTTTTCCTGAGTTGCACCGGTGCCTACGAGAAGAGTTAAAGGTTGCGTGTGGCCAGCAGACAGAAAGTGTTTCTCCCCGGGTTGTGGAGCAACCTATGGAAAAAGCCTGACTCATATCTTGCCCTGAGCTGGCACGGGGCAGGAAGGAGACACCCCGGAGCTGTTCTCAGCAGGAAGGGCTATAAAATTGTCAAAGGGAATGGACTTTATCTCCCGCAGGGAAAAACCAAGCCGGGAGCTGCAGGGCAGGGCGAGTGCAGGGGTGGTGGCTCTGCAGCAGCAGGGGCATTTCCACAGGGCCAGTTCCTGCACGCCAATACCTTGTGCCTGCTCTGGAGGTCCAAAAATAAAACAAAATAAAATAAAATGCCTCTTCTTATTGCTCCTCTGTCAAGGAAAGAAAAGACAAGTTTCTACCAACCAACGTGGCACCAGGGGTAGGGTTGTCCCCGGTCTGCAGCAAAGGCAACAAAAAGTGTCCTTGGTGGTAATCTTTGAGTTTCCACTGGCTTCAAGACCTCTGTCCCTGCATCAGGCCCATTCTCCACATATGCAAGTGTATTTTTTTCCATGTAGTTGAGAAAAAATTTGCAGCTGCTGAGGTTTTCACTCAGACCTGGAGATGGGCTTGGCCTGCCTTAAAAAAAAGGCACTGCAGAATTGGCAATTATTGGCATGTTTCCATGGACCATTTGAGATTAATCTGTCAACACTGCAGGATGAGAAGAAAAAAAAAAAAATATATATATATATATATATATATATATATATATATATATATTATGCAGTTATAAGTATACATAGGTTCTGCAGTTATTCCTTATTTTTTTTGGGGTACTGACATCCAGCATCACAGAACTCCTCATCACACCATAAGGATCCCACAAGCGTCCTCTCCACCAAATCGACCAAAACTACATATGAGCACAAAAGCTGTTTGATTTCTGATCCTTGTGAGGGCCCCTCTGTGGCCATCCATCTCTGGAGGGGCTGCAAGTCCTCAGCATCTCATGAAATGGGTAATGTTAAATGTAGAGAAGAAATGTAAGTAAGTGTAAAGCTTCAGAGTTTTCTCTCTAGCGTTTTCTCCCTAGAAAGCAGTGAAAATTCATCTCTTGTCAGAGGGCTGGCTGGAGTGAGAATTCAGATAAGCCATTAATAGAAAGAACTAGGTTTCCTCCTTCACAGCTACAACTATTAGGAGTTTTTATACTGCTTGATCCGCACATTTCCATCAGTTTGCTTCAGGCCACTGAGACTGCTGTGGAGTGAACAGCAGCATTGCCATCTACTGGGCAGCAGCTCGAGCTCCAGCTTGGAGAAGCACTTCTCCACAGGACCAAGAATTGTGTATTTCACTGGGTTTTTCTATTAAAAAATTAAAATAAGGCTTAAATGATCTGCCTGGGTCTGGAGGATGGGTGAGGATGCCCTCACCTGGTGCGTGTGTCCACAGCTGGAGGAGAGTTAAGTAAGTTACTCTTTGGAGTAAATAGAGAAGAGAACTTTGTGGTCTTTAAGTGATAGAATTATAGAAATTGGTTGGATGAGATGTCCGTAGCCTGAACATCCTGGTGGGGATGACTTGGGGCCTCAGGAGAGCTGTGATCTTCTGAAGCAGCAGCAGGGTGGGTTGGAATGTCCTCAGACATCCCTGGTGGCACTGACCCTTAGATTTGATCTCTTCAATTATCCCAGAGCTGTGTTTCTCAACATTTACAGCACTAGCAAACAGTTCAAGGTGTTGCAGCCAGTCTCATACCTCTCCAGAGCACCCTGCGTGTGGTGGGACCACTCCAGCTGTCCCTTGCAGCCACAGGCATCTCCTTTTTCTGCTCCAACTCAGGATATGGGGTGCACCAATTTTCCAAAATCTAGAGGTTTTTAGCTGTGTCCTCACCACCCAGCTTTGGAGACAAGGCTGGGAACATTAGATAGGAGCCTTGTATTACCGTGCCCAGTGGCTTTTGCCCCATACTCTTGGATATTACATCGCTGTGAGACTCGGTACCGTCACGCAATAAAACCCATGGGAAGCACAGCACTTTCCACGTGCTCCCAAGGTCGGATTACAGCTTTGCTCACGCTGCTCAGGACCAAGCCACTCCCACAGGGCTCTCAGAGACCGAGAGGGCATGAGGGAAGCACCGTGTGCGTGCTGCCGGGCCGCCACCACCCTCCTACCCTGCGTCATAAATCAGGGCTGAGCAGCACAAGCTGTTCCCGTCACAGGAACCCGGAAAGAAAGGCTCTTCTTGGCACCGGGGATGGGATAATGATCCCGAGCAGTCTCCAACACGTGGTTTTCCTGCTCCTGTGGCTGCGGCGTGATGTTTAACCTCTGGGCTGCTGCATGAGGAGGCGTTAAAGGAGCAAAGTTCAGAGCAGGCTGACAGCAGATTTCCAGTGCCTGATGGCCACGGCTGCTCCCTGGAGAGCAGGGGCAGTTGTGCAGCTGCAGGAAAAAGCAGGAAGAGCCCTTGTCTGCTGTCATATCGGGATATAAATGTTTGGGGTTGTGTTTATTAGCCACTTAAGCACCGATGAGGAACAGCCCTGAGCATGGGATGTTGCTCATACATGTGGTTGAATTGCTAATGCGGTGCTCGAGTGTTTTCAGCCCAAGGAGTAGCATCATCCCTGGAGGTCCCTGGGTCTGCTGGATGGAGAGTGATGGGGAATTTGGGGTCCCGTGTGACATCCCTAAAACCATTCATGGCCCAGGCACTGAGCATGCAGAGATAGACCCGACCCCAGGCATCAGGCACTCCAAAGCCAGCCGGGACTGGAGGCCTTCACCTCTCAGCATCCAAGGGGGGTTGGAAGTGGTTTGAGGGGCTCCACTGAAAAAAAAATGCTCCCCAAAGCTTCTGATCAGAAACAGTCAGGGCAAGATCTCAGTGACCAGCTGGCTGCTCTCACTTGGCTCCTAGGTGAAATTCAAGAGCTGTCAGCCCATCACTGAGTGAGTCTAATGGATTTAGGCTCCTTCAGGGAGAAGCTGAACTTGCCATCGCGGCAGAAACCACACGTGCTGTCTTAAAAGGAGCAAGAACCACCCGGTAATATTAAAGGGCAGGCAAGCTTCTTAGTTTATTTGGCTTTTTTTCCCTGTCAGAACAGAAGTGCCAACAACTGAGCACAGAGGGGGCATAGCCATGGGCAGCCTGATAAAGCAGAGAGCTGCAGACACAGCTGGGGCTCCAGCCCTTCTGCAAGCCTTGAAGAAACGCTGCCGGTTTTCGTTTTCGTTTGCGCTCTCCGAGGGGTTTAAGCATGGCTTATTTGGTTGCCAATCAGACCTCTGGGCAAGAGCAGCTAAAGGCAGCTCCCGGGTGCTTATCGGCGTTGTCTGCGAGCAAACACAAAGGACAGAGTGCAAGGCTGTATCCATGCCTTTTTATCACACTCAGCCCACAAAACTTCTTTAGCAGCCGGTGAGAAGCGCGACAAGGGTTCCTCCGGTTTGCCAATGCCCTCTAGTGGCTTTTGGCGAGCAGAAACAGCGCTCCCAAAGAATTTGGGTATTCCCAAAGGTATTTTTGCAAAAATACCGCTGTGTCCCTTACGAGAGGCAGGGCACGAGTGGGTTGAAATGGAAAAGGAGCGAAACCCAAATCCTGCATTTCCAAATGCTCATCCTCATGCCAGTGGGAGAGGATGGTAGAGGGATGCCCCAAATACTCCTAAAAGATGGGTTTTTAGTTCATCAAAGGACAAAAACTGGCTTCTTGTGTTTTCTTCTGCCTCCCTTCACTGACCCCACAGTTTGCCTAATAGGAACGTAGCTTTAATTTGGAAATCTTGTGTGCTCCAGGTGGGCTTGTCCCAACCATCCACTGAGGGCTGAATTCATGCAAAAACAGGGGCTCAAAGTCCCTGGGTAAAATCACTGATGTTTTATTATGATCTCAGCCAAACCTGGTGAATAACCCAAGAAAGTGTAGAAGGGATGCGAAGACGGTTGATGAGCAGTGGGATTTTGCTGCAGCTCTTCCCAGGTAAACGCACAAGTTGATCCTTCCCTAATAACCCCTGTTAGTCTTCATGGTCTGGAAAACAAGAAAGAGGTGAATTCAGCAGAGTGCCAGAACAACTAGGAAAAAAAAAAAAAAAAAAAAAAAAAGATCATCTCAAAGACAACAACTCAACAACTCCTTCCTTAGAGTTGTTTGCAGCAAACATAGCACCAAATATCCTGATTTTAGGCCTGCCCAGACCTCCCAGTTTGATTCCTAATAGTTTAATAAGTGGAAGGGTCCAGCTCCTCTGTGACATCTCTCCTTGCCTTCGAGGGAGATGTGCCAGGTCACTCACGGTGTAGATCCAGTCCGTGTAGGTTAACGCACGTGTGAAGACTGTTGGCTTCTTATAGGTGTTACAGTAGGGAATTAGTTATAGAGCAGATCCGATGTCCTCATGCACGTTTTGTCACTTATACAGGTCTCTAGCTTATGGATGATAGCAAACACACAGTTTGCAACCTTCATGAATTGATCCTGAATTCCCATCTTGCAGGAGATGGCAAAATACAAATAATTAAGGGAGGAGGGCATGGTACAAACTGATAAAGGGCAAAAGCTCCCACCCAAAAAAGGTCTTACTCCTTTGGAGGCACCCAACCTCAGAGTGAATTGCAGTGGATCCTGGGTGGACAGACACCCCTGAATCTGCTGAAGCTTTGCCTTTCCCCAGTTTTGGGAAAAATAGGGCTGAGGTCATCCCAGGACGCAGCCTGCATCACTTCTAAGAGGAAGGTAATTCAGTAAACCTCCACTGTGTCACCTCCCAGCTTCACCAAGGGCTGGACTGAACCTACACAGCACCACTGGCAGGATGGGGTGCTAAGGACCATGCATCCCTTTGACAATATTCCAAATAATTACCCATTGCTGATGCTAGAGGGATCCTTCCACTGGAGGAATTTCAATGGGTTGCAGCAAACCAGTCTTAGGAATTAGGAAAATGCTGCCTGAAATTTGATGGTGAAGAAAGAGAAGGTGGGAAACACATGCTTCTTTCCTCCTTTCCATCTCTGTGCAGCTTTCTCAGGATGCAAGCACATTTGAAATGCTCACATTAATGCAAATGCACCTCCTCTCATGTAAATCAGCAATCAGCTTGATTTCCACTCCCAGGAAGTCAGCAATTACATGGAAAATCAAGGTTAAAGCAATGAGAGCTTCCCAGTTCCCTTGATTAAGTGTGCAGCGAGATGTCCAGCTGTGCGAGGAAGGCACCAGAGGGGAGCTCAGAGGATGAGAAGGATCTGGCACCTGTCTTCAGCAATAATGAGGAACAGGACAAGAGTTTTGATGCTCTTTATCCCACTCACATGCTGAGGCAATGGGCTGCGGTCATCACCCAGGTGCTTCTGATGAGGGTCCCACCACAGACGTGACTGTAATAATCTGGGAACTGGCATAGGTGATCTGAAGTGATACCTGCATTGAAGGACAAAGTATTTTGCACCCAGGCCATGCAGAAATGGTGGGTGTCACTTCGGACAGTGGAATGGCTTCGTATAAAAACAAATGAAAAAAAGACCCTGGAACATTGAAATGACTGTGTGCCCACTATCTGTCGATTGCTCCAGGCTGAATGGCAAGTGGAGCAACCTTCAAGGGCTTGTGTGAACTAAGAAATAAAGTTGTTGGGGTATTTTATTTTTGTTTTGTGTTGTTTTGTTTTGTTTTTCCATTTATGGAGCCACAAAAGACCACTGGTAGCATCTGATTATGAGAAAAGATGGCCACCTCTGTACACATTTTAATTAGAGGTTTTTCTTTTATATGGGCAAGCGTTAGATATCCACATTTTATTCTACAAATGTTTATCCATATTATCCCATATCTTTATTTATTTATTTATTTTTACATGGTGGAAATCATCTTCTACATTAGCTGGCTTTGCTCATAGCTGTGTTAAGACCTTGTAGGTGGTTGAAATATGCCCACAAAGGGTTATGAATTGTCTTAACCAAACTGATTTCAAAGGAGTGGGATATTCTGGTTAAGCAAGGTTGGCCACGTCACGTCCTTTCACTGCAAGCAAACCCTGCTTGCTCCTAAATTGGAAAGGTTGTAAAAGCACAGAATTGCTTTGATAAGTGCTGCTATTAAATTGTCACCAGCAGGTTTTACCTTGTATGGACTAGGAGTTTCATCGAGGCAAGATAAAGCACACCTTCCCAAGCGGGGATAAACCACGGAGTAAACAAAAGTCCTGGAAGTGAGCTACCAGTCCTGCTGGCAGGGTGGAAATCCAGAATAAAATCTGCTCGACTCCTTGGTGCCGGGTTGTCAGTCAAGCTAGCAGAATTAAAACCATACATCCTTTCCCCTATCTTGCAAAACTCTCCCACAAATAAGAAAACAGGAAAAAGCAAAAAGCAGCAAAAATGTATTTCTGGAGTCAGCAGCAATGACTGCTGCAACTGGTAAGATCTACTAAGAAAGTAGCCTTTTAAATCCATTGTAGCAATGACAATTATCATTAACAAACAAAAGTCCACCCTCAGAAAGTGCACTCAAGTCCAAGCAAAGCTCTGGTTTGTCATTTGGCCCTAAATCCCCTTCCTTTAGGGGTAGGTTTCCCTTCCCTCAGAGAACTATCAGCTCTTCTTCCTGCAATAGAGAAAAACCCTTTCAGGCAGAGTATCTGTGTCCACATAGTTTTTATTTATTATTATTATTATTATTATTATTATTATTATTATTATTATTATTATTATTATTATGTGCGTGTGTGTGCACACACTGGGATGGTAATTGTGGAGAAAGAACAGACATGCTATAATCTGCACTATTTAGAGGTTGCGAGGATCACCCTTTCCCAGCTCAAATAACCACATTACAATTTACCCAGACAATTAAGATGAACCAGATACTGTAGCATCTTGAGTGAAGTGGTAGCAATTCTCTGAGCAAATTCCTTTTCTACTGGCATATCTGATAAGAAGCAGTGTCTAAATTTGTGATTAAGGTAACTAAGCGCAGAACTCATTACACTGATCCAAAATGTTCAAATGTTCTCTCATATGGAAAAAAAAAAAAAAAAAAAAAAAAAAAAAAAAAAGGTGTAAGAACCTGTTTAAGGTACAAGCCCAAGGTTACCCAAACACTTCCACACTGCACGGTTCCCACAGGGCCACAAAGCAGAGAAAAAAAAAAAAAAAAAAAAAAAAAAAAAGATAAATTTGGAGAGCTCTCAGATCAAGTCAAAAACAAAACGATGCAAAGCCAGGCAAAGCCAGCATTTTGCTAGTGATTGTTGATGCATATGTTGCATTCCCTTCTTAGAAATTTATCTGTCTGCCACTCCATGTAACATGGACTGATCTTTGTCAGCTAGATAATAAAAGTATTAGCAAACAGGGAGGGTGGTTCAGCTTTGTCTGGACGTGTTGATTTGAGCTTGGCTGGACATGCTGATCCCTTTTCTGGGATCCTTTTCTCTTCCCTCCTCCCTGCTGGATGCATTTCTCCCTGCCTGCCCCCAAATGCTGGCTCTCGGCAACAAAAGGGGAGGCAGAGAACTGGGATATGAAGGTCATATCCCAGTGGAAAAAAGATTAAGGAAGGAAAAGCTGTGGCTGGCAGAGACCGGGATGTGGACAGGGGCTGGGAGAGGTGGCAGGTACTGGTGCCAAGACCTGCACCCCATCTTTGAGAGAGGCCCTGACCTAGCACTTTAGAAGAACGTGTAGAAACCTTCGTGATGGATAACCTTGGTCTACAGGATGTATGTTTTCCTTTTTAAAGTCCCTATGAACTGCAATCCCTGTAATCATTTCATACCATGGAGCATGGTGATTTATATCCCTTTAATGGCCTAGGTCAAGGTAAAGCATGATGTTGTCTTCACATAAATATATATATATTTGCAGACAACTTAAAATCTTCTGTCCAAAGTGATTAACAAATTGGAGTCAGAAGCTTTCCCAGTTCTATCACCTGTTGGGACCACTCAGTTCTGATTTTACAAAACATGTTGTGTTTCTACTTCTACTTCACTGAAAGCTCAGAACAGCCCTTCTCAGAAGATTGCAGTTTAACAAAATACCTCACAGACTTTTATCTGTTAGAAGGCGTCATCCAGGAATGATCCAATCTCGTATTACATATGTCTTGGAGCCTCCTCAGTTAACATTCATCCAGTCATTTTCCTGACATCCAGACTAAAGATGAATCACTCTAAGCAGCTGCTGGCGTTTGTGAGGTGTCTATCGAGGAACAGAGCAGATGCACAGGTTCTTCAGTTAAACAAAAAATATGTTCCTACCCAGTCAGGAAGAAAACAAAAAATCCCTGTAACTGGTGGAAACCAGAGACTTGTTTCCATGATAAGGTGAAATCTGTTTGGGACACACAGAGACCGTCGAGGGACAGGTAGCAAACATCAAAACCTCACCTTGAACTTGAGGTGCAGCCAGGGATCAGTTGTCAGCCTGAGAAACAGCTGGCGTAATCCCATGCACAGCCCTTCATTTTCTCTCTGGGCCAATTTCACTCAACTTTGGGCCAAGTTTACCCAACTTTCTCCTGAGGAGTCTGTTTTAAAAGTAAGTTCAGTCAGCACTGACCTCAGCAGGTTTGGAGCTAGACATAATTGATTGAAAAAGAAAGAGTTAAGGAAATGAACTAGGAAGGATAGCAAGGCTCATCCATCCAGGTATGCTGATGGGATCCACTGCCCATTGGATGGATTTGGTAGGACCAGGACTTCTTCCACGTCATTCCACCAGTCCTCTTTAATGAGCCCTTTCTATTCTACTGGAAGCCATTAAAAGTTCATTGTGATATTTCAGCACCGAGATCTTTTTTTAAGTCACTGAACACTTTTTCCCTTTACATCATAGATCATTTTTAGCTTCCAGTTAGTTTTGGCCAGAGTCACGGACTGGCCTCCTCGCCAAGCAGTCTCTTCGCTCACTTTCACTACATTCATCTTCCTCCTTAGGCCTGGCCAGCTCTCTTATTTTCTATTGCTAATTTGTTATTCCAAAGATTTTGTGTGTTCCCTACATACAAGTTTGTTGAAGAACATTGTTGTCTGTTTATTCTCCTTTTGGACCTCGTGCCATTTAGCTTGAGTAATTGTTTGTCCATAATCTGTGCTCTACAGCAATGTGCATGGCATCGTACTCGTTTTGCAGCTGAGTGGCTTTGATGTTGGGCTGTGTCGTAATGCCCAAAGGAGAAATAAATTACACCGAGGATGATGAATTACAGCTGTTTTCTGAATTCCTCCACTTCAGACATTGTTTTAGTGCAGAGCTCCGGAGGGACTGTCTGTGTTTTGCTCTGTGCTTTACACATATGCTTGGTGAAAGAGGTGAACCTACGGGTCATATGTGAACGGGGAGATGGGAGATTGAGCACTGGGACTGGAAAGCTGTACAAGCATTTTCCAAGGGTGAAAAACCTTTGATTTATAATTTTGGACTTTAATTCTAAGGGAACTAAGTGAAAACAAGCAAACAAGCACAGTGATTAGAATTAATGGCAATGAGAAGGCTGATTAGTTTTTGATACCACAGCAGTACCATAGAGCTCCAATTAATTACAAAACTTGGCTTGAGATGCCGAAGTCCAAAATGCCATCCAAAATGCCACATTTTGCCTACTGCTAGATCTGAGGAGCAGGGGCTATGAATTATGCTTCAGAACATACTCAGTCCTGGTATCAGAGTGCAGATGTTGATCTCTGAAGGACCATCTGAAGCCAGGGCCACCTCAGGGTTTCTCAAAAGTGTAGACAAAAAAAAAAAATTAATGTCTGTACTCCATGTCCCCACCAGTAAATAAAACGGACCATCTTTCATACCTCTAAGCCAACTCAAGTGGCCTGTTTGTGTCCATAAGGAAAAAACTTTTTCATATTCTAAAAAAAAAAAGAGAGAAAGAAAAAAAAGAGATCTCATCCATGCTTCCAATGGAGCATGGTCTGTCATCCATATCAACCTTCCAGACTACGTGTAAGAGTTGCTGTGAGGTGTGTGAGGTGCATGGGTTGGTGCAAGCTGGTGATATGCTATACTGTGTTAACATTGGCTAACCTTGACTAAAACTTTACGGTGCTAACATGCTAATGTTCCACTGTATAGACAAAAGGAGGACAATGCCTTGGCTAATACTCTAGCACTACTTATTTAATCATATATATATATATATAGCCTTTTTGTCCTTGTTCTCAGAGCATCAAAACTAAATATTTTGATGACCACAACATTTTGTGGGTGAGTACATTATTTTATGAATGATGGTAAGGATAAGGGAGGTTGCTAGATGTAGGGTGGGTGGTGGGAAAAGATTCCAGGACTGGAAGAGCAGATAAGAAGCTCTGAGTGGAGTTGATGGGGTCCACTGGAAGCTACTGAGCAAAAGATGAGGGCATATTCATCTTTTGGGAATCCCTAAAGTATGAACTGACCTCCAGACATCAGGAAGGTTTATAGTGCATATTCACTGTGCAGTTTAATTTTTATACTGCTCTTCAACTCTCTTCCTAAGCATCTGCTATCAGCCATTGTCACTAGGATATTGGCTAGATGGACCTTTGGCAAGACACATTTCAGCCCTATATATATATATATATATCCATCCTTATTTATGGAGTGATGAGAAACATTAAAGAAGTTCTGAGGGTGTGACTAAGGTTCCAAGGAGTTAAAGCTCTACCTTAGTGTGAAAGCTGTGCTTTTTGGTGCTGAATCCTTTCTGGAGAGAAGATCCTGTCTGAAAGTATATTCAGCATCATTCTTATGCACTAAGTCCAAGTTTTCAGTAGTTATTATGTGCACTTTGAATGTTTTACCTCTTGCAAGAAATCCACTTATTTTTCAGAGGTAGTATTCTTCTGGCTGACTGAACTAATGCATAAATTTCACCAGGTAAGTGGAGTAGCAGGCAGCTGGGAGGGGAAAGAAGACATCTGAAGGAAATGACCTTCCCTGTTCTGGAGACATTTTCTTCACCATGTCTCCAGAAATTAAAGACATTTATGCTTGCAGTGCAAATACTTTCTTCTTTATACAGTGATTCAACATAGCATCTCTACTCAGGATAATATTAAGCACACTGTTAACTCAAGTATGTGCTAATATAAAGCACATGCTGCTCTTCTCAACAGAGATGATGTTAAATGTATTAAAATAGGAATTGAGACAATTCTTTCCAAATGCAAGATTTAAAAAGGCAATGCACACAGTGTGTTTAATTGTTCATTATTATTTCTGTGTATTCCTTTTCTTCCATACCTGAATTTGAGTTGATCAACATATTGGTAAGCTCATAAATAGTCCTGCCATATCATCTTCTAGCAGCAAATTAGGACAACATAAGTGGAAAGCCTTTTGCTACATAAGTAAAAAAGTCTTTTAGCACACTGTCTTGATGTTTGATAAAAGCTTGATTTAATGTCCTGTTCTTAAAAAATATACTACAGTGGCCTTAATCATTGATAAATGAGGATAAAGGGAAACATTATCTTATATTCTCTGTTTTTATTACTACATGATGAAGCTTTTATTTCAGTAAGAGTACTGTGCATTATTGAGCTGTAAAAAAGTACACACAGCTAACTTGTCACACCACACTATTTCTCTCTCTACCAGGGAACAAACCTTTGAAGATTTTTTGTTGTTGTTTTTACTTTTTAATTTTTTTTTTACCTATAATATATATGATTTAAAATAAATCCTTATCTAGAAGGAAAAATAAACTCAAGAAATAGGAAAACATTGTATTTCAGCAATGGAAATCATAAAATGACATGAGGCAATGCCTGCACATTCACTTTAATTATAAAAATATTTGTTAAATTTAATTGATACTTTATGTTGTTTGCTGGTAAGGAGAACCTTGCTGTACTTTATTTATTGATATTATAGCAGTGATATTGTCTGTTTTTATCTCTGGTTGATGGATCTTTATCATGGAGAACTTTGGGATATTCCCAAGCACGACAGACTTTGAGTTTTAAGTGTCTAGGATGAAACTTCCAACAGAGCAAGGAAGTGACCATTTTTATTAACTTGGGTAGTAAAGAAAATTTGAGAGGCATTCTGATACACACCTTCTTCGTGTTTGCCACTGATAAAAAAAATTCCAGGCTTTCTACAATAGTGACATGATCAAGTGATGAAGTGATTGGGTGAATTGGTATACTGACCAACTCCAGGCTCTTCATCTTCAGTATGTGCAGTTCAGGAGTTTAGTCTTAATCCAAACAATAGCAGGGATGGCTAAGTCCATCAGAGCAGAGAAAACACTTCCATAAGTTATAAGCAGTCTGTCAGAAAAGCTGTGGCTATGTGGCAATTGAAGAGCCAATGTCCAAGAGGATTTAGACCAACATGAATCATACTGCTGATAGCTCCTTGGCTCCAGTCACTGTTTTTTCTAACTTCGTGAAAGTATCTCAGAGTTGGATTAGCTCATCCCACGTGCCTATTTGAAAAGAATAAAGGATAATCAATCCTCTCAACATGAAGTTACCATATTTACCTATAAAAGCACAAAGAGAAAGGATAGTCTTCTAGGAAAATTTTGAAATGTTCACAGTCAGCATACTTCTATATGCAAATCTATAAAGAATAGGAAGTGTATTAATTTCTTTAGGTAGATATTTAATTTTATGATGTATTGATGGACATACAGGTGTTCTTATACATATGACATCCACTCATTTATAGCTACAGAGTTCCTACAGTTTTATAGACCACATTCCTGCCAGTCCTGATGCATACATTCATGCAAAGCCAACCATTTAAAGAAGACACAAATCAGGTCCCAACCTCGTAAACTGTTAAGGAAGGAGGAAGTTAGGCTTGGAGGAGAACAAGTTTGGCTGTTTACCTTTCTCACTGTACCACAACTCTTGCATTGAAACATGACTGCTTAAGTACCTAGCTTCTGCTCATAGGCTTAGACAGAGTGCTTCTGCAGTTCTTTGAGTGCATTAGTTTAGGTGCAGAATGACTTTAAACTCCATCAATGGTATGTGTTGCTGGAAACCTGCCAATTCAAATCCCTCTCTGGAAGACAGATGCTTACACTTCTGCACGCTTCTATCTGAAATGTCAAAGTTGATGCTCTTAATCTCACCCCAAAATGCTAGCAAAACCAAGAGCTTTTCTAAATGCTCAGTGTTCCTTTTGCAAGATAGTGAGCAGGAGAATAGATTGGTCATGATAAATGTTAAACATGTTGCTTAGCACAATACACAGAGATACACCTATACTATGGTGATGATGACAAATAAAATAACGAGGAGCATTATTCAAAAAGAGCAGCATTTCCTTTAACAACTGCAGCCTGGAAGGGATCACTTGGAGCAACTGGCAAGGATAATTTATAATTAGAGCAGCATACAGCATTGGGGCATTGGCTCATGTGCTCTCCGGTTACGGGTACTTAACATCACACAAAACTGATGAGTTGGGCCAGTTCCATCAGCTGTGCCAAGGGTAATGTTACATACATGGCTGGGCTGCTCTAACAGCTTGTTGCTACAAAAAAAAAATGTGCCTTGTTATCACTCCACTCCTGGCAACAAGGAGACAGCTTTGGGACCTTTCATCTCACACCGTAAAATGATTTGATTCACTACCCCAGGGAAAAAATTATTTGCATTTTGGCTCTGTCATTGTAGAAAGACGAATCAGGCAGGTATGGAACTGGATGGTTTCCAGAGCCTATGCAAAGAAGCAGGTAGACCACATAGCAAGACGCAAGGCAGGAGGAAAAGCAGCACCGTCCCACTTCAGCACAGCCAGTTCTTGAAGGGCTTGGTTCTCTATCATGTAGTTAGACATCAATGTGCAGAAATAAAAGAAAAAATGGACATTTACATAATAAACTATTTTTTTTTCATTCAGTGCTGCAAAGACAGTCCAGTGCAGGCTGAAAGATCTGTGCAATATATTCTCTATCGTGTCTTCACATGTTTAAAACATCTCAGACACTTATGCCTTCAGAGACCTACTCTCAGCAATCAAGTTGTAATGCATTACACATCAAAAAACAAACAAACCAAAACCAAACCAAACCAAAACAAAACAAATTACCTTTTCATTATCAGATTGATTATATAGTCCAGATTAATTTTGTTTCATTGTATTTTAATATATCATTTACAGAAACGTGTTAGATGTGGAACCCTACTACTATAATCTTTTATTTTAAAGCCAATCACCAGAAAGATCTAAAGTCAGAGAGACTAAGAACTACCTTGGTTTATATACATGACCTGAAAACAGGTAACAAACCCAGATTTGTAGAATACAATGATCAACAGTTTAGAAAATGTTCTGAGATCCCCCAAATAAAAAGAGGCTTTTTAAAGTATGTTACAGGACTAATTTGAATTCTTTTACTGACTACATTACAGGAGAACATCTCAGGTAGAGACTTGGCTCACTGAAATAATTTAAGCCAGATCTGACAATTTCTTTTTTTTCAGACAGAGGAGTACGTACAATTAAAGCTCTTAAGTAAGCATCTGAAATGGATATGTTCACATTTACAGGCTTCTCTTCTGTTTGGAGCACCATATTTCACTATACGTATGGCTTTCTCCATCTCCATGTTCCAACACTTTCTCCTTCTTCCAAAAATGTTGTCCTATTAAGAATTTTGTATTTTTACCAGGTCTAATTTATATAAGCAAATCTGAAATCACTAGATTGGTTTTTGTGCATATGAAGAAATAGCTCCATTCATTTAAAAAAAAAAAAAACAAGCCTTAAAGTGGTCAAATAATCTGCAGAGAGGTTCTGAGGCACTACTCTGAAAGTCTGACATGCACAAGTATTACTTTGCATGCCTTACCAGTCCTTTGCTGTAGTTACATTCCAGTTCTAAAAATAATCAAGTGGATTGTTTGTTTCTTCACCATTTCAAATAAAAATGCAGTCTTATCAAGGTTATCACTTCTCAGCAAATCAGCTATTTTCCATGGCTGAAAAGTTATCTAAAAATTAAAAGCAACAAAGTACATTTTATCTCAACATTACAATAACTCAGATGCTTCCAAATCTTGCAAAACTTAAACACTGACTTAAATTATGCAATACTTTGTTGTGTTTTGGAGGCTGTAACTAATGAGATACAGCAATACTGCTTATCTCTTGGCAGGAGGCTAAGGCTCATAAAGTAAAGCAAAATAAATGGCAGAGTCACAGGGCCAAAGAGAATTCAGATATTGCTAAGATTTTCAGCTTCTTGGAACAGAAAGCTCTTTTAAAATATTTCAAACCTATTCATTTCTACTTGTGACACTAAAGAAAATCCTGAAAATACTGACTTCCACTGAGAATTACAATTTTGTAAATGAAATTAAGAACATAGAATTTGCATATTTTTACTTATTAGTTAAAAAACACGCCTTTGAGTGGAAACACAAACAAATACACAGACTTCCAGATTACAGAAAGTTACATACCTGGTGATTTTTCTAAAACATTCTGGTAAAGGTTTATTGCTTGTTGATTGCTTCTATTTCCTGAACATGAGATCTGACACTAGCCAAAAAAATGTAAAAAGGGGGTGTACAAACAAACAGTTCTACATATGGACAGGTACTGCATAATATTAGAAGTTTGGTTATTTTAGACATTATCAGAAACATAATAAAATTACTAATGGTTACATTACCATGAAGCATGTGGGATATCTCCACTTTTTAGGAAGAGAGAGGGCCAAATCCATCATTAGGTGTCACATTGTAACAGCTGGATCAACATCATCACTTTGTAATACAATTACCCATGAAAAGCAAACTTTTATTCATTATTCATATGCAGGTATAGAGTGAATATTTCTTCTGTCATACAAGGACTGTATTTAGGGGATGCAGACCTCTGCTTTTCATCAGGCCTCACTCCTTTTCTATGACTTTTTCTGTAAAAGCTCCAGGGATGCCAACTTATCATGACAGCAATTTCATTATTAGTAGTTTTATGTAACAATACATAAATACAGGCTGGTGTGTAGGCAGGGAAAATAGTTACTGCATCTTGACAACAGTGATTAAATAACATCAGTTCATACCATTGTTGTAACTTGACTGCACTTGTCGCCTTGAAGAAAGATTCACCGATGCTCACATGATGAAGATCTTCTCCCAAAAAAGACCCAATTTCATTATTATCTGATAAAATTAGAAGTAGCTAAAATAATATATATAGATAAACATTTTAATATTTATCAAGAGCCTCTTATTTTCTCTCTACTGAGCTCTGCAATACCTCTATGGTAGATAGAGTAGCTCAGTTTTTTCCAAGACAATTCCCATTTACATTTATAATTACACCAAAGACAGATTACCCCACTAGAACAGCCATCTCAATCTCCAAGGAATTATGAATATTCATCAAATTAGATTCTTTACTGATTTTTTCATGTGAATCACTAAATACCTGAAATGGCAGGGCTAAAATTATTTCCTTTAGGAATAAACAACTAGAAGGAACATGGAGGAAATCAAGTACAAAAAATAAGAAGATGGCCAAAAAAACAGTGTAATCTTGGAAAATATTAATAGCAGTTCCATTAATATGAAGTGACATGTGCTTATTAGACATTAAAGCTTGTAATATGTTCCATATCATTAGCTGCCAGTAAAAGCATAGATGGAATTCATATCTAATTCAGTGCTATTTTCTACCATTTAGTGGACCTGAGAAGCAAGCATTCCCAAATGTAAATAGGAGTTTTTCCAAGCCCATATTTTATGGGCTTTAAAACTTAAGTTTACTGCTCATAGAAAACTATACCCGAGCAATTTCCTTTGTTTTGTGACCTGATATTTACATTTGAGTTATGCTACTGTCTTCTGGTGATTTACTTTATTACACATAGATTAGAAATATTTCTCAATTTTATGCATTTTATTGTGTGGATAAATAAGCACAAAACTGGCTAACATGACTGTATTTCATTTTCGTACTCATGTTCCTTTCTGGATCATATTCCATTCAAATGCAAGAAATATGATATAAGAATTCACCTATGATGATTCTTTGGTGTCCAAAAATCAATAAATATTTTCTTGTTTACATTTTTATGGACACGACACTAACAACAATTTCACTCACTTTGTGTACAGATATTATGAATAAGATGTTGACTAAGATTTTTAAAAAGACTTTCTTTGCTGGCTGTTGTATATGTTAACACATTTTTCTAGATCCCAGTAGTTTGTACATAGTTCTTCTGACCCACATAGTGCTCATCAGACTGGATGTTAATCAGTGCTGCCACCTGCTTCTGAGAAGAAGTTGAACCTGGCTGCTGCAGAGACACATTTCAGTGTTCTCTGAAGCAATTCAAAAGCATGCAGAAATGAAAAAGGGTGTAAGAGAGATTCATGAAACTGAAATATTAATTGCAACAATTTCTGGCAATTTTTCAGAGCAGTTCCTTTTGCGTCTATTTTCTGGGCATCCACCTGAGGAGGGGGCACCTGCCTTCACATCACCTTTTCTTGCTCCAAAACAGAGAACTCAATTCAAGTCTCCAACCACCAGATTTACGTCCAAACACCAGACTACTGGTCTAATACGATCAATCTCTTTCAGTCATTCCCCACTGAAGCTGTTCCATTTTGCATAAATATTAACCAGAGTAGGGATGCAAACCTGACTTGTGCTCCATGGGGAGAGCATGGCCATTGAACTACAGTGTCTCTGTATTTTTTTTCTTCCCAGTATATTTCTCGTATTATGAAGTTATGGTACAAATACTCCTTAAAGTCATGAAGGTCAAGAAGGTGACTGAGATCGGCCAGTACGGATTTACCAAGGGCAAATTGCACCTGGCAAACCCAATGCCTTCTAGAGTGAGATGACTGGCTGGGTCGGAGGATAGCAGTGGATGTTGTTTGTACATCTTGACCATAGCCAAATTGTTGATGTCAGAACTGGATGACTAGATAATAAAGTGGATGGGTGGATTGTCAGGTCCCACTTGTGATGATACTGGTGGCATGCTTCAGGTCACTACAGTTCAATATTCTTATTCATGACCTAAGTGATGGATTAGAGTGCACTCACACTATATTTGCAGGTATTACCCAACTAGGGGGAGTGGTTGATATGCTGGAGGACAAGATTACTCTTCAGAGAGACCTGGACAGGCTGGAAATGGGCTGGTAGAAACTTCACGAAGTTCAGCAAAGACAAATGCAAAGTCCTGCCTCAGGAATGGAAAAACCATGTGCAACTGTGCAGGCTGGGGGGCACCTTGTACGAAAGGGTCTTGGAGTACCAATGAACAACAAATTGCACAGTGAACCCTTGCATCAAATAAAGACTAACACATTGGGCTGAATTAGCAAGAGTGTAACCAGCAGGTCAAGGGAAGTAATTTCCTCCTCTATTTGGCAGCTGTTAGACTGCATTCCTGGAGCAGCATGTCCAGTTTTGTTTTCCCCAGTAAAAGAGAGGCACTAACATACCAGAACAAGCCCCGTAAAGGACCACCAGATGAGGGGACTGGAACCTAGGGTTAATCAGCTCGCCTGGTAGTATAAAGCCACACTGTATCAGGAGAATACTTCTTCAGGCTTAATTGGGAGTTACTTAGACACTTAAACACAGGCTTACACAGCCATTTTAAATGCCCCGGAACATCTGACACATCCTCTCTGGGCTGGCATAGGGCCAACGGGAGACCTATTCGCCCCTGAAGCTTTGAGGCTTAATCCAAACGCTATCCAAGTTATTTCAATTTGCTCATAACTGCATTACTGCTTGACTGCTACCAACACAGTTAGCTTGCCAGGCTCCTCCATCACCCGGTACAGTGTAAAGGCTGAGGCTGGAACATTTCCAAGACCTCTGTTTGTATGGGACACACCTTTGCCTACCAGTCTGAGCAGTTTTGATAGCACCGGCATGCTGGTACAGTAACTGAGCAAATATATAAATTGCTTAGTCTTTGCAAGTCTCAGTAACATGACAAAAAAAAGTCTGTCAAACATGTGTTATTCTGTACTGCTACACTGAACTGAGCTTCACTCTAGAGTGAAGAAGCTTTGGAAATACCCAAACTTTTTTTAACAGTGAACATCAATGTGTTATTTGTACTGAATACAGTTTCTTTCTTGTGAATACAAGATGCAGCTGGAAACACACCAGCACAACAAGATCAACAAAACTGGATACAACTGAACGATTATCACTGCCTGGTGACTTTTATATGTAGAAATATCCTTATATATGCTTCTCCAAGATTGCAAAATTCAATCCTTTGCAAGTCCTGTCCTTTTATCGAAGTGATAATCATTCAGAGTTTTTACGTGTGTTGTACATACGAAAACTCTGCCTTAACATTGTCATTCACCTTTAGAATTTCTGATAAGTTCTACAGAAAACAGCTCTGAAAGAAGACCAAGATCTTTATTCATACTACATAATACTTCTGTCATATTGAACAATAACTTGTACAATGTGCAGGGAAAATAATTGTAAAGGCTACACCCTTGAAGTGCCTGTTTTCTCCACTGATTCAAAAAATGAACCTATGACTAACTCAGCTGCAGCTTTGTATACCTATATCGACATATCTAAGCGTGTTTTAGAATGGTCAGCACACATTTCACCAATCAACGTTCATTTACATAGGGAACTTTAGAAAAGACCAATCCTGAAAGCAAGTTGTAATTGCTAAACACACAAAGAGCTTTGAAGAATAAGCACTTAATGTTTACAATACTCGGCAGAATCTGTCAGTTACATCTCACATTGTTTTAGTTTCATTACCCTGAAAGACAAATTACATTTCTTTCAAAATTCAATTTCTGCAAAAGCGAAGACCTCATATGGATTTCATTGTGTGAAAATGCCATAACTGCATTATTTCAAGTAGCTCAAACCTTTGTAAAAGTCAGAATATATTTCTAATGACTTGCCAATTGTCATGTTTTTAATTTCACATTACCAATTAGCTGTTTCAAATCATGTACTGACTTTATTATAAAAGGATACTCCTCTGTCAACAAAGTATTTTGGAGAACATCTACAATTATACTCTTGGCCGTTTACTGAAGATAATACTACCTTATTTTTAGCATCTAGTAAACAATTAACAAAATAAAATTTAAAGAGTAAGATTTCAAAACATATTTACTAAGAAACTTGACAGCAATTTCCATCTAATAGTTACAGAACAGCCAGTTCTGACTACATCAAAGTGCAGAATGGTAAACTTTGTGTAATGTCATGGATGTGACCAGACAGTCCTCCTCATATATTTTTGGAAAATCTTTTAAATGCAGACTGTTTCCTGTTTAACACAATCTATAAATGAAGAGTAATCAGGGAAAGAAATACAGGAAGACGAGGCTTGAAACTCTCCTCAAACTCATTGTATGTTTTCCTCAGTAGGTAAGGATTTGCCTTTTAGTGGAGTTATCTGTAAGATGTGTTCAGAAAGCCTTTTATACCAGTCTGCTTGCCTCTGGCATGTTACATCAAAGTAACTCCAAAGTTGTAACAAACTGTAAGTAGACTTGATGAAAGTTTTACCACCTGACCACTATGTTATTTTCCCACTGCAGAAAAAACAAACCAAACAAAACCAAAACATAAATATTTTTCCTCATCAGAAAGAGGATGTGGTTTAGATTTATGTAGAAGTATCCACTCGAAATTCAATGAATTTTCTCAGGTTTTATATTAAACACAAAAATGTAAATAATAATAATCTTAAGTACATTTGTTTATGTATTTTTTTTTGTATTATGCTAGAAGTCTGATTATTTCATTTTACTTTCTAAATAATGAGAACTTCTGTCTTGTTATGGATGAGGTACCATTTATACACTACTTCTCTAGCTGCAGGGGATATTTTCAGCGTTCTGTCTAGTGCTTCAACATTTTTACACATCAGCTATAAGAATATTGCTATGCAATATAATTAATTTGTCCCTTCTCCTTCATTTTTTGTTTCTTTTGTTTTCCAGCTCTAAACCAGCCACACAATCTAAAAAAAAAAAAAAAAAAAAAAAAAAAAAGTTTAAATGTGTTTTAGTGTTACTGAAATCAAAATTGTTCAGCATTTGCCAGACTGGAAAGTAAATTAGTAAACTCTCCTCCTGTAGAAGTCACATTTTTGAAAAATGAACTATTTTTTTGCAGAAAGACAAACTGAAAAATAATATACAATTCTGATATAGAATGTAAATCTCCCATCACCTTAGATGGGACTTCTGCTGAGCCCTAAATGCTGCTGAGTACTGGGTCACTCCCATGGGAGCTGTAAATGTTCTGTGTCTTCAGGATCTTTGTATTCCTAAAATTTATTACCTGTAGTAGAAGAAATAGCTACTAGTTAGTGTTTTCTTTTGGGTCTGGAATACTCTTGTGTTGATGTTCTAAAAACACCCATGCAACTAGTCAACATAAATCTTTGGTGTAGCACAGAATCTACTTCAAGATATACGCATGATAATAGAACTTGATTTCTTGTCATAAGAATATCATAACATGATCACTACAAATTCTCCTATGTAATGCTGCTGTTCAATAACGTATTGAAGTCTCCAAGCTCTGTATAAGTTGACAAATTGAACACGGCTTAAGTGTTAAATAAACATGAACTAAATTATCTTTCTGAATAAATACAAACATGTTGCAAAAGAGTGGTTCAAGGCAGATTCAATTTTTCAGTAATTTCAGTGACAGCAGTATAATTCTGGTACCTAGCAAATTGGACAAAATTGTACTTAAAATATACCTGCTTTTATCAAATCACCTCTAGATTTCTTCCCTTCTCCAACTCTTAATTTAATATGGATCACTGGATAAAATATTGGACTAATATACTGCCAAACATCTGAGAAGTAATATGTTAAACACGTGGAAAAACAAACACAAAAGAAAACAAGCAAACACAAAAAAACTTTGCCTATGTTTTTACACCTTTTGTGTGCATAAATGAGTGCCAAGAGACAAGAGAATGAAATATCGGAACGGTTCTGTCATTTCCCAGCTGTGAGTTAGCATTTTGTATTTCACCTGCGGAGATGTTGCAGATGGATGGTTGATTCAAACATAATTAGCAATCACTTTAAAAGTGATTTGTATAAATGAACCCTGAGCCACAGTCTAACTAGTAACTCATTTCACTTACAAGCTCTACCACAATAAGCTGTTCTCAGTGCATGTGTGTTTCTCTAATAGCTTTGTAAAGTACATGGAATAGAAAGGGATAAGAAGCACTGACTTATGAACAACTGAGTTAGGTCAAACCAAAGCCACATCTAGCCTGCTCCCAGCCTGCAACAGCAACTCTAAAGCACGTGGTGAACAAACACTATGCCTGGGACAAGTACAAATGATACTTCCCTCAAATGCTCTCCCAGCCTTCAGATGGTTTCAGCTCAGAAAATATCCTTTGCTGTAGTGGTTTCTGTGTGCTTATTGGCCCTCCCTTTATTTTTCTACGGTGAATTTGCCAAGTGCTTACTTGGGTCCAAATAAACTCTTGGCATTACGGCCTCCTGGGTTAGGAAGCTGAAGAACTCAGTTAGGTGTTACATGAAAAATCACATCCTTTTGCTTGCTTTGAACCTGTGCCCTCACTGTTTCGACAGTTCCCTTGTTATTAAACTGAAAGAGAGCAAACACTCATCTCCTGACTATGCTCTCTGTACTGCAAATTGTACTTTGTAGTACATCCTTTCTTCAATTGTTTCTCATCCGAATGAAGAAGCCCTGGTTTACCTATCATAATAATACCTATGAGCAACTAGTGATACCTTTAATCATTCTTAAAGCCCATTTTCAATCTTTCCCATTTCTACATTTTTTTTTTAAGTGTGAAGACAAGATGCAGGAAAACTATGACTTCATATAGTAATTCAACAATGTCCTCTTTATTATTCTCTATTGTTTTCTATATAGTTCTCAGTGGATTTGCTTTTTTGTTATTTCTGATTTCTGAAATGACACTTCGTAAACTCAAGGTCTCAATTCAGGCTGTTGTTGAACAGCTCAGAGGCCACCATTTCATACATCAAATTGGTCAGGATTTTCCACCATATGGATGATTTTATCTTTACACTTAATTATACCTGGGATTTTATTTCCTACATAGTCGATATTGCCTATAGTTTAAGATCTTTCTGTAATTCTAGATTTGTTCCTTATTTTTACTGTTCTCAATAATTACTGATTAATGATATCAGTATAATTTGTCATTTCCTGCTATTCCCTTTTTCCAAACTTTGGAGAATATGAAGGAAAGTAGGGTCTAGTTCTTGCATTACCTCATGGATGATCTTTCCAAGCAGTGATCATTTACTTCTATCTTCTGTTTAGATACTTTATGGTATGGTTGCTTAGTTTCCTTAAAAGCCCTTGATAAGGCATTTATAGGGGACTTTTGGAAATCTAAACAGCCAGATCACTCCTTCCTGTATGTTTGTTAACCCCTTTGGGAAATCCAGTAGATTTGCCAGACAATACATTCCTTTATCAAAGGCATGTTGACCCTTCCCAAGAATGTAACACTCAGGTACCCACTAGACTTATTTTTTATTATGGTTGGTTAGTAGGTGTGCTACAGACTCTGGCATCCATTTTTGGCATGTTTGAAGAAAGATTGATTTCTATTATTTGTAGAAATACAATTATGTGATAACTCCACAGTGTTTCATTGGCCCATCTGTTATAAAAGACATTTTGAAGAAAATTTAAGAAAAGATATAGTTGTGTAATAAGGTTCCCAAATATGTGTAGCAGGAAACACAGAAAAATGTTTAAGACAAATTTATTATTTCTAAATATTTGCATGCACTTCTACCACACACTCAGTAAATATAATGCACAGATCTGCAATCCCACGTTGGAAATTACACAGGGAAAAGTGACTTAAAAAAGGCTCCTAAGAATATCCTGGTCAAGATGAGCCAGTACGTATGGCTTTTGAGTGTAAATAGTTATTGAAGTGACAGGGAATTTAAGACCTTCACTTGGAAGAAAAGGCAAAGGATAGAGGAAACAGCTTTTTTATTACTCTGTCTTTGTGCATCGCACTGGAACCACAGGAATTATGTGGATGGATCATTTCGAAAAATGACATCTCAGAGGTTCAAGTAGTAAGTACCAATTAGTTTAACTAAAATGGATGTTTTTATACCAAAATGAAAGTACCCATGGATGAAATATAGCTGGCACTTTAACTATATTAATATAGTATTGCTTCAAATCACTACTATTACTCTGAAAACTTTCAGAACTCTTCTATTATTGAAGATTAAGACTAAAAGGTAGAATCAGAAGAATTCATCCTTAGTAAAGCAGAGTGGAACAGATGAAATTTCAAGGGGAACGTAAATATCACCACTTCTTAATAATTACCTAAACACAAGGCTCCACAGGCCTTGAAAATCAGCAACACTGGATCATTGATTTGCTTCTTCAGTTCCAAGTCTGCAAATTGGCTCAGCTAGTGGAAATACATTTCTTGAGCATAATAGATAATATATGCCTACAGGTAGAAAAGGCACAGAAACACTTTCTCTTTTGAAATATGCTAAGTGTGTTGGTAAAATACATTATCAGTGTAGTGAAAGAAGAAGGGATAATGGTTTTAAACTGGAAGGGGGGAGATTTATATTTAGTTAGATATAAAGAGGAAATTCTTTACTCAGAGGGTAGTGAGGTCCTGTCACAGGCTTCCCAGTGAAGCTGTGGATGTCCCATCAATGGAAATGTTCAAGGCCAGGCTGGATGGGGCTTTGGGCAGCCTGGGCTGGTGGGAGGGATCCCTGCCCATGGCAGGGGGTTAGAATTAGATGATTTTTAAGGTCCTTTCCAACCCAAACCATCTTGTGATTCTATGAAAAATAATAATGTCATTATGGACCGTAACATTTCTTCTCAGAAAGAGCAGTCAGGCATTGGGACGGGTTGCCCAGGGAGGTGGTGGAGTCACCATCCCTGGGGGTGTTCAAGGAGAGGTTGGACGTGGTGCTTGGGGACATGGCTTAGTGGTGACATTGGTGGCACGGGGATGGTTGGACCAGATGATCTTGGAGGGCTTTTCCAACCTTAATGATTCTGCGATTGTGTGAAGAGGAGTATAATTTTTAAAAGGCGGTCAAAATGAGAAGAACAGACAACTATTCGTTTATTTCCCTGAGCTTTACGAGTGTACGTAAAGAAAAAATAAAATAAATAAATAATAATAAAAAAAAATCCATCCCTGCCTTCCCTCCTTCCCTCAGGGGGCGCCTCCCTCATCGGCGGGGAGCCCCAGCCCAGCCCCGTCATGGCGCTGCCCGCCCCCAACAAAATGGCGGCCGGGCGGGAAGCGGCGGCGCTGGCGCAGCGCGGGGCGGCCCCGCCTCACACCGCCCGCCCGCCCGCCTCTCCCCGCCGCCCGCTCGCCGAGGCCTCCGCGGGGCCGGGCGATGCTCCCCGCCGACAACTCTTGAGCTGCCGCCCGTCCTGGTGGGCATGGGGCTGGGCTCGAGCTCCGAGGTCCCCGACGGCGGCGCCGAGGGCTTCCACGTCCACGGGGTGAGGAGGAGGCGGCGGCCGCCGAGGGGATGAGGGGGGATGGCCGGGAGGGAGCGACGTGTCGGCGGCTGCCACGGCGGCAGGGGAGGAGCGGCGGCTGCCGGCAGGTCCTGGGGTCCCCCAGCCCGGCGGCTTCAACCGGAGAGCTCCAAAACTTCTTGTCAGGCTCCGGGGCTCCTTCACCGGCACCGTTCCCTCACTCCCTGCCGGGTTCCCTGCACCCGGGGCCGCTCCTCGCAGGCCGCCCGTGTGGCGGCTCGTTTGCCGTAGCCTCTGCCGTGTTGTTAAAAGCTGTTAAATAAGCCGAAATAAGCCGTGCTTGCATTTAGCTGCTGGTTTTCTTCCCCAAACGTGCTGCTTCCCGCTCCATCACTAGTTTGTGCTTCCCGGCGTTGTAAAGATGTGTTTGGGGCATCGGTATGCTCGCTTCGTCTGCTTTTGTCAGCCTCCTTCACTGACTTAATTCTGTCAGAAAAGACTATCGGTCATAAAATGTTCCCCCTTTTCTGTTAAGTCCACAATAACTGCTTAGTTGTCTGTTGACTGAGTGATGATTGTTGGATTTTGTGACCTATGGTGTGCAGGAGGCAGTCTGTTTTTTATCCCCCCCTCTCCCCTCCTTTTTTGCATTTCATGCAAATTTTGCCAGGGTGTCATTTAGTTTTGAAATCTACTGCAGGCTTTTTTTGCAACTTTCATCTCCATACAATAATCTGTATGGCTCTCAGACATCTGGGCAGGTGTTGTGAGCTCTGTAATAACTTTCACCTTCTTCTTCTGTACATTTTAATCCCTGGTATATGATAGTTTTATTGTAAGTCTTCTTGCATGTTATTGGAGTGTAGACAGATTTTTTTTTTTTTTTTAATCTAGCTTTTTAACGTAGCTTGGTTCAGTGTAATGTGGCAGTTTGCTACTGATGCGCTTTATGGTTGTGGTGAAAGTTGATGCTTCCTTCACCCATTATGGTTATCATCGCTTGTCTTGACTGTTTGACAATAAAGCATGAATTTTCACTTTTAAAGTTTCTGCTGAACTATGCTAATATATGTATTAATCCACATAGACAGCCATGAGAGTAGTCCCAATACAGATTCAGATTTATTTATTGAATAGCGAAAAGGTTTCCGATATAGCATGAGACCAATTACAAAATGTAGCAGTTGTGCCTTTGTACTTGAAACTTCTGAACTTCTTGGTTTAGATGATGTGTGGGTTGTAACTTAGCCACTGAAAGCATGGTATGGCTTTCAGGACTCAAGTATGTTGCAGGTTACAGGCTGTACTGTGGCATTCGCGAACAGTAAAGCAGTGTTAGGATGTTTGCAATGGTTTCCCTTAGCATTAAGTTGCTTTGCTGCTACATTTCTAAGAGGATATACTCTGCATATATCAAGTTGTTAGCCATGCATTTGTAGCATACTCTTCTAACTGTTCCTATTCTAATGTGCTGTAAGTTGTGGGAAGTTGTGTTTATGTAAAAAGTCATACTTTAACTGGGGACTCTCCAAGAGCTCAGGTAATTAGTAGCATGGAAGAAAATCCCCAAGCAGCACTTGGAAAACTAAGCCCTTCTCCAGAGTCTTCAGTACTAGTTACTCCATGCTTTGCACTCTGCATCGCAATGCTTGTTTCTTATGTGGTGTTCAAACCCTATATTTGGCAGCTTAATTCGGCCACCTGTTGTTCTTAGTTCTGTAAAAAATAAATTCACAATCGTGGACTGCTTCCCAAGGTCTGTCACTTGGTATCTCTTTTCTGGTTCCGTCAAAAGTAAATATTGAATCAAGTGTAAAGATTAACACTGTGTCACTTAATGTAACCACAGAGCCATGTATAGTAATAAAAAAAAACCTGTATGCTTTGCAGGTTCAGGAAAACTCCCCAGCTCAACAAGGAGGACTGGAACCTTTCTTTGATTTCATCATTGCAATAGGACACACTAGGCTTGTAAGTATTTTCTCTTTTTTTTTTTTTTTTTCTTTTTCTTTCCTGTATAAAGCATGGCTATTGTAATGATGAAAGGTAGAAGCCAAAGCTGTCAGAATAGAGAAAGCATGTTGTATTGGACATGGATACGGTATTAAAAAGGCAAAGTAAAACGTGGTAGTGTTTTAAGTCTTTTCTCTGCTTGGATACGAATTTGATGAAAGAGCCTTTAGTCACCTTAACTTCTTAACAGATTAACACTATCTTTATGATATTACTCATTCATGCGTATTTTCTGCCACAAGGTGATTATTGAACTAGTGAGTCAATGGTAAGAGCTGAACATTTGTTTAAGCAAACCTGTTTCAAGATTTGATAAAAGATGAAAAAGAATCATTAACGGGAAGAAAACCGCCACGTGGCCAGTTAGCTCATACTTTACGGCTGGTAATGCAGTTCTCTATGGTGCGTTGCCAAAGAAGAGTTGAGTAAACTTGAATGTATTGTTTTGGTTAATAAGGCTCACAGCTCTGGCTTTGTGCTTCATCCTGGCTACATGGAAGCTGAATTCATTGTGTATTCGTGCGGCTATTTTTCTGGACATGCTCAGTATAATGGCAGATTTTGATGGAAGATCAGTCAATCTGATGACATTAAAGAAATAATTGTAGTTTGCTAAGATGCTCCCAAAGAGTCTGTCCTTCCACAGCCAATTTGCAGTGATTTTTTTGAAGGGTTATGGAGTAAAGACTGGGATCAGGCATGAAGTGTTGTTGCTTATTGTTTTGATTGCATCGTTAAGATTTAATATTCCTATGTTACTCAGCAGCAGTTAGGAAGAAAAGGAAAGTAAGCGATGAAACTGAATAGTTGTAATTACTTTCATAGAGGAACATGAGCTGACAGTACTGACATCTTTCTATTATTAGAAAATTGAACTGCTGGTTCTGATCTTAAAATGTAGAGTCTAATGACTGTTTTGTTTCTTAGTATTCAAATTCTGCCACAAGTGTGATGTCTGTGTTACGGGTGCAATTAGAAATGTTAAGCATGTATCTCTCTCTGTGCTCTACAGAATAAAGAAAACAATATGTTGAAAGATCTGCTGAAGGCAAATGTTGAAAAAGCGGTGAAGCTGGAGGTGTATAATATCAAAACAATGAAAATAAGAGAGGTGGAGGTGGTCCCCAGTAACATGTGGGGAGGACAAGGTCTTCTTGGAGCCAGCGTGAGGTTCTGCAGTTTCCAGGGAGCCAATGAACACGTGTGGCATGTTTTGGTGAGACACAGTTCTTTGTCCAACAAGTTGTCTAACAAGCTAAGAACAGAATGTAAATTGCCATTTGAAAACTTCCTGCAAGATACCAATATAGTGTTGTTGTTGGGACTGTTCTGCATGAAGCACAAACATTGAAAAGGTTTCTTACTATTCAAACCTGAAACTTTTTAATAAGGTTTTTCATTTTCTGCCACATGAAATGTGCCACTTAGTATTTGAAAAAAGTGGTAGTTCATGCTCTGAGATGTTCTAGGAATGTTTTCATAAGGATTTATAGATAAAGCATAAGAATTTCACCTGCATCTTCATGCTGAGTACAGTGAACTCTGTTGGTGGCTTGTTAGTTACTGCTCATGCAACTTTGTTTTGAAGTTATTTAAGAGTAGTTTGAGTACAGAAGTGCAATGCTGAACGCACAAGAAGTGAACATGGTCTTGAAAGCTCATCTGAGCCATTTGAACAGGGACACACTGGTAACTGTTAGTACTGCTATGAAGAAAATTAACTACATTCCAATCAGACCACACTGACTGTATGATGGGGAGAAGGCTGTTTTGTGTCTTATGTTGAATCAGTGGCAAAAGCAAAAAAGGATTTTGGTTCAGTTGGTGCTTCTGCTGGCTCAATTTCATCAAAGTAATTTTCATATATAGAAAGTACCAAAAAAAACCCACCAGACTTTAAATTAAGAGGGACAGATGGAAGTGTAGAACAGCTCAGGTAAGACTGACCATTTTGTTATGTTTCTGTTTGTTTAAAAAAAAAAAAATGCATCTCAACATCTTTGAAGTATTGAATTTTGAATTGGTAGTTTCTTGGTCTTTTTTTATTCAGCATATCCTACAAGACCTGTATGTAAACTTCAAGATTATTTTTTTTTTTTTTGTCCCATAAACAAAATGCTCTTTCCTTCTGCTGTTCTTGGAGTTAGCTTTCCATTTCGATCTCTGGGTAACTTATTCTGCTGTGAGCACAGATGACATGTCATTCTTTCACAGGATGTTGAACCTGCATCTCCTGCAGCTGTAGCTGGATTGCAGCCATACACTGACTACATTGTTGGATCTGATCAGATTCTACAGGAGGTAGGGTGCATGTTCCTTCAAGCAGTGATTGTTTTCATGCCTGCCATGTTTATGTTGTAGGGTTTCTCTTCTATCTGTAACTGCTTACACATCAAATGTATGGGGGAGAGTATTAGGGGATTTTGTGAGGCTGATGTTTAGGAGATGCTTAAAGGCTGAGGTACCTTTTTTTTTTTACTATTTAAAAAAAACCTCACTATTACAAAATGATGCCCCTAAAGATCAAACAACATTAGTGAATTTTAGTCTGTCTTTGGGTTTTTACTATCTCATGTTGAATTAAATGCCTGAAATGCTAATTTGCGTCCAGTTCCTCATCTTACACATTTGGGTTTAATAACTACTATTATTTTCTTCGTAGTCAGAGGACTTCTTCTCACTGATTGAATCCCATGAGGGAAAGCCGCTGAAGCTGATGGTTTATAACACTGAAGCAGACTCCATTCGAGAGGTAGTTGTGACTCCCAATGGAGCTTGGGGTGGAGAAGGAAGGTACTGATCTCGAGACTGTCACTGGCTGATGACAGGTTACACACTCGCTTTAATTGAGCTCCTGTTAAAAATATCGATTACAGCTTGTTGTTTTCAACTTAAGCCTTATTTCCTTATATTTGCCACAGAAAAATGTTCATTCTTCCATTTAAAAAAAAAAAAAGAGAACTAATAATTAGGCGTGTTCTGGATCTAACCCTGTTTGAGTTGACACTGATGGCAAAACCTGTGTTCACTTCCCTGATAGCGGATTTACTAACTGCATTCTTGCAGTCAAGCATTCAGTAAATCAAGAACAAAATCCAAATCAGGTCTGATTACATATTTTGTAAAGATATAGAAAATAGGTAATCAAAAGCTGAGCTACATATCTGTTAAATACCAGTTGCAGACCTTGTGTACTGTAAGTAACTGAAATTATTTTTGCAGGTAGGTATTTCTTGCTATAGTTTAAGGACTCAAACTCTTTTTGCTTTAGAGTCAGAACTCAAAACACTTCCTAGCTTTGTTAAGAACACCTTTTCTTAAATCTTGTTTTGCTTTCCTTGCACAGTTTAGGATGTGGTATTGGTTATGGCTATTTGCACAGAATTCCAACACAGTCTTTATCAAAGAAAAAGCCAGAAAGCAAACCACCTTCACCCTTACCAGAAACTGCAACTCCTACACCATCTACTAATGGTTACACAGAGGTATGTAAGAAATAAGATTGTGTCTATGGCATGTCCTCTGGGATTTCAAAGACTTCAGCTTGTTTTAATATTCATAACACAGTATATTTGAGTACAGCACACAGTTTTGCTTTAATGAAATGGACTTAGGTGAAGGGAAAGTAATGCCAAGCAGATGACAGGAAGGGTAGCGTGAAAGAGAAATTAAATTCCCTTTGCCAAGCTTTACTGTTTATTTCCTCAAAATTCCCTCTGGTTTTCCCTCCGTATTCTTTATTGTAGTTGGGTATTTGGATGCAATTACAGATATTCCAATTTGTATTTCAGCCAATGCTGATGAAAAACTTTTTTGACAGATACTTGCTGTTTTGATGACATGCATACAACACCTGTGTCAATCAGTGAGAACCACAGTAGAATTCCCTTCTCAGTCGGAAATAAAATGCACCTTCAAGAATTAAGCATCAACTGCTCTTCTAAGAACACACTGTCTTGGAAAGGGTACATTGGAACCAGTCCTAAACAGCAGTGTGATGACTGGGTTCAGGATCAAGTTATCTGAATTGATGTACTTGGAGACAGAGGCAGAACACTGTCATAGGAAAGTTGATTTCAGGTGAAACATGCAGCATAAAAAGATGCTTTTCCTTTTTATTATGTCATTCCAGACTCCGTTGTTGGCACCTACTTCTCAAAGTGACGCCTCTGAAATAGTTATGAACTTGGATCATTCCACAGGGCAAGAAATGAGTGGGTATTTGCCAGAAAGCTCACTTTCTTCTCCCCCTCCTCTCCAGAGAGTTATGGATCCAGGTATGTTTTCTTGTGTGCTTTTTCCAGCATGCCTTGCCCCTTACCCGAGTCCCCTGAAGTTCTTTAGATGGCATTTAAGTAAGGTCTTAAAGAAGTTTGAGACTTAAATGCAGAAGTACGAGCATTGATGTTTTCCGTAAAGTTTTTTTGACTTCATGGGGTTTCAGAGTTGCATAATTTTGATACTGTGAGCTTTACCAAGGTTAAGATTCTGTAAAAGTTGTTCCACTGACTTGATAGGTTAAATTCATTAGTGTTTATCTAATAAATAATACAGAGTTAAACGATTTCAATCTGCACGTAACATATCTTTTTGAATCTGGAATTGTGCGTTAATCTAAAACGGTACTGGAACACTTCCTTTTTTCAGGATTTCTTGACATGTCTGGTATTTCACTTCCTGAACTCCCTGACTTAACAAAAGTGTCCAATGTGTCTTCATCTGCCTCCTTCAGCATGCCAACAGTAGACACGTTAGTAGGCACTGAAAAGTTTATGTCAAACAGTGAACCTTCTGCTTATTTTGGTAAGTGCGTTCAAGACTTCCAGGCCTCTGACCTAATCTCTAGAATGGCAGCTACTCATGCCTGATCAACTGTATTATGATCTTGGGAATTAAGCTGTTTTTAAGAAAAATGAGAAAAGAGATTTGGCTAAAATGAGATGATTATAGCAGCAGAAATCAGATACAGAAGTGGGCAAAAAGTAACAGGCTTTTTTTTTTTTTTTTTAATAAAGTTGTAGAACATCTCTCATTAATTTTAAAACAGTGATGATCCAAATTAACCTGATCTTAAAAGTTGGTATTTCTAAATTCTGTGTAAATAAGTCTTTGTACCACAGGCTTGTATTCACAATTCTAAAAGCAGAAAAAGAGGCAGTCTTAATAATGACTTCTCCATCTAAAACAAAACAATTTCATATTAGGGATGCTCTTCCATGCATAAGCATGCAGTAGGCCAGATGGCTAAGTATCTCTTAAAATTTACTGCATCATCAGATTTTATGGATTTTTGCAGAACTGAGTAAAAACAGGTCATGTGTTTGGCAGCTGTGAATCTGTGTCATGTTCCTGTAAGAGGTATCTCACTCAAGGTGATGCTCTAGATATGTGGTAACCAGAGGCATTGTTTTATGTTAGCTGGACAGGTTTTGGTGTTCATTTGTTTTTGTTTAACTATTTTTTCATTTTCCAGAGAATGCCACAACTCCAAACCCTGAAGATTTGATGATGTATTCTGAAGCCTCAGCCAAGCAGCCTGAGTTGGACCACCTACTGCCTACAGCTTCCTCTTTGCCTTCTTTTACGCTTCCTAATGAAATTTCTTCAAAAACAACACTAGGAACTGATTCCAGTAACCAAGAAACAGTACTCTTAAACAGTTTTGAGAGCTCATTATCCACTACTCTGACAAAACCTGATGATGAAGAAACATGTGAACAGAAAGAGGAGGAAGCTGCACAAGGTCATGAGTGAAATGGATGCTTCTTTTGTTTACAGATGGCCATATGCTGTAATCCTACAGCTTGGAGTATTTTTCTGATCTTGAAAGAATTACAGCTGTTCTATTTTGTTAGCGTAGACAATAGCATAAAAACCAGAAAATCATATTCAGACATACGTATTCTATTGTCTTCTCTAATCATTGTTTAATAGATGATCTGTGTTCAAACTCCTTTGAAATGCTGTCCAAAATCAAATGAAAGGCAAAACTAGCGCAAAAACCATTTGGAGACCAGAGTCTTCAGTAGAGCTGAATACGTCTTGGTTTTTGTAGTGACAAAGGAATAGCTTTTCTTCTGCTTTTCTACTTATCTAGTTACTATTTTCATACAAATCATTAAGACACTGGAATAGAACATGGTGCAGCAACACTAAGCTTTTTTGTAGCTTTATTTTGTTTAAACTTGCTTTTGAGTAGCTTCTGAATGTGTGTTACATAGTGAACAGCAAATATGAAATGAACAGTGAAAAATATGGTGTTTTTATACGCTGCAGGGCCATGACTTGTCATGGAATTTGAAATCCGGAGTGAAGGTATTCCTAATCAGTAGTTAGTGCACCTAATGTGATGAGAATCCTCAGTAAATTAAGGGAATCGGGTACATTAGGTATAATCTGTGAGCTAATGTATATGTAGTTGGCAGGCCAGTGTCAAATTCCCTTCTTCCCCTTCTCGTGTGTTCCTACACTGCACCCTATAGAGTTCAGGATGCAACATGTCTGACTCATCTGAGATCTAGTAACCATGCAGGATGGGGAGTTGCAGTCAAAAGGCGTTACCTGCAACAGCTCAGCTTCAACAAAACGGTGTAGATGAAGTAGCAACACAAGGGGTCTCAGATGAGTATAACACTTGATAAAATTTGTCCTTTATATTCTGTAATCTTTGTTAGTCTTAAATACTGTTTTGCCATCAAATAGGTCAGGATGGTCAAAACAGCCTCTTCTTCCTGCTTAAAAGAAAAATACCTAAGCCCTAGGTACAGATAGTAGAATTAAAGGACTTGAAATTTAGTCTGCATGGTCTGGGAAAGAAGTTTGTTATTTACGTACTGCTAAAATGAAATTTATTTTCTTTCCCTAGTTGACTGATAGAAGAGTAAACAGCCAAACACTAAACATAATTTAATGGTACGTTTCTGAGACAGCTAGGACATCTATTGAGTTTTTGTTATTGTTTGTTTAGGGCTGGTTCTAGCAGTACGCCTTTATCAACCCTGTTTTTAAGTTTGTAGCAGTACACTTAAGTGATGCTGTACCATAAGCAGCCTGCCAAAGTTTCAGAGCCGGAAATGTCAAAATTAATTTCAAATGTCACAGGAATAAACAGCTTAATGCTTCAGCAGTCTTTGTCTAGCCTGCTTCATGTTAATTAGATGTGGGGAGGTGGTTTCTGTTTTTGAAGACTTGATTCCTTTTTCATAACATTTAAAGGATAATTGTTTAATATGCCAGTTTGGAAAATCCTGAAGAGTGTTAACCTCCAGCAGTAGTGTGTTAGATGCTTGTAATAGAGAGCACTTAAATGACAGAGCTAAACTAGGTGAACAGTAACCTCCAACCCAATTCCTTCTCCCTTGACAAACTCTGGACAGTACCTGCTCAGTGCTTTGTATCTCCTTGTTGAAATAAAGAGAAATGAAGTATTCTTTTACTTGTGGGTGCAGAAATGAAAGAGCTCAATAATTTAATATAACCTTAAAAAAAAAAGGAGAAACTCCAGCAAGGCTGGTGCCAAATCTTGTGCTACAGGGGACAGCATCCAATTGTCCTGGAGCCCTAGGCCTGCTGCCTTTCCTTCCTGCTGCAAGCACAGCCACCAGGACAGCCACCCCACCTGCCACAGACAATGTGCCACTTGTACATTCACTGCTCCTGATTTTAGGAAGGGAGTATCAGGGGAAGTCCAGTACCATGTTCCACTGCTATAAGAAAAGTACCTCACAAAGCCTGTGAAGAGAGGCCACTTGCAAAAAAAAAGTATTTAATCTCCATCTGGAACAAGTAGAATGGAAGACAGAGCTAGTGTTAACATGGCTTGGTCTACTTTTATGTTGCGTATTTGAAAAAAAAAGAAAACCTACAATCAATCAGGTGCTGTCCCAAACAGCTACTGCTCCCATTATATATGGCAGCTGTATATTTGGGGGCATCTATTACACCTGAGAGTGGTAGTTCTTTTCAGAGACAGAAGGATTAGCTCAGCAGAGCCATGTGGAAGGCAAAACGGAAAAAAGGGGGGTTATTAGCTTAATGTACCTTGTATGAATTTTAGAGCTTGGCTGCAGCACAGCTGGGGCTTGGTATTGCCCCAGACAACAGGATAAGCCTCCAGACCTGATTTGCTCCCTAAATAGTCAAGCCTGAAGCCATGAGTCTGGCAGATGCTAAATCCAAAGAGGCCACGAGGAGCTCAAGTGTTAGAGCAGGATTAGGTAAAGCTCTTGTTTTCATCTCCACTGAGCCCCGCCTCTCACAACCTGAGTGAGCCAGAGCACCTGGATGTGGTCAAGCAGCTGATGGGTGCTTCAAGAAGCTACAGGATCCTCCTTCCACCCAGATACAGCTACTCAAAGGTGTGAGTGATCTCACCAAGCCTTGCTCCAAGTGTGGCTGACTTCAAAGGGCAGTACCAAACCCCTCCCTTCTGAAGTAAATTGATGCATAGGAACTTCAGGCAGCATAACCCTGTACTGGAATGATCCTCGCACTCAAAACTCACCATCTGAAAACAAGCATCCTAGAGATAAATCTGCAAATTTTCTTAACAAAATGGATACACAATTAATTCCAGCTAAATTTGAGAATTAAGGTATTTAGTGACCTGAAGGTGAACAGCTACTGAAAAGGACTGTGGAAATACCAGAACTCTGACAGCAATTACTTAGTTCTCCCCTTAAAACTTTCACAGGAGGTTTGTCCATCTACTCAATCTACATGACTCTTCTGCTAGGATACGTTTAGAAGCATCTGACTCAAGATGCCACACTTGACTGAATTCCTCTGAGTTGACCTGAGTGGAGATCCCAGCACTCCTGTACACACTGATGTACTTGAATTAGGCACTTGCAGTGCTGAGGGGTTCAGAATTTAACTTGGTGTAGCACCAAGGATTACAGTACTAACTGATTAATCACAGTACTCACTGATTAAGGGGGTAAGCAGCTGTTCAGCACCCACTGTGCTCCTGCAGCACTGCTCAATTTCTTCAACAGAACTGGAAAGCATCTGAGGGAACTTCTCAGCCTTTAATTCAGAATTCTTTCCAAGCCCTTACTATTCCACATCTCTCCTCATTCCTGAGCAAATGTTTTAACCTCCATTGCCTTCGGCTGTTCTTACATGAGAGCAGGTACAAGCTACTCATTGCACTTAATTGACTGTGGTAATCTGTTATTTCCTGGGCATTGCATAGACATCTACACATTCTTCCTCTTTGCTTTCACCTTAAGGAAGCACTCATTTGCACTGGTTCTGCTGTAAGGGCAATTACCCTGGGTCACCCCTCTCTGTTTGACTATAAACAATTGAACCAGCAAATCCTAAATCACTTTTGCACCATTTCTGGCCATGAGGTAGGAACTACATCATCATTTCTGGTCTTAATTTTGAGCACTACTTTTTCAGTGTTTCTAAAGTTATCACTAAATCCTTCAAGTAGTTCTCTTCCTAAAATGATATTCATGCTTCAGCTGCAACTACTGGATCACGTTCTCCTGTTTTCAGTACTACTCCACAAAAAATGCCACCTGCCACAGTAAATTTCAATGTTCTTCCTCAGGACAGATTATGTTGCTAAATAATCTATAAAATCCCTTCCAGTATGAGCTTGGAAATTATAGAAACTTCTATAAATCAATGGCCTTTTCTATGATTCTGACAAACTGAATCTCTCTCTGTTCATAATGCACCAACAGACTGCAACTCTCAAGATTACTCCTGAATAGCTATGCAGAGCCTCTCACGTTCTTCTCTTTAGAACTCATACAGGCAGAGTTCAGAAAATGAGATGAAAATTAAAAGGGAGTAGCAAAAAAAAAAAAATCCTTAGTTGACACTGTCCAAGATGGGTGCTAGCAGGTTCTGGGAACACATCTGGTCACTGAATTACTGCTTCCTCTGAGAGGAGCCCAGTTGAGAGTGCCCAGAGCAAACACTTTGAGTACAGTGTACTGTCATTTGCAGCATCGAGCAAACCAATTGTGATTTCCCATTTGTCTCTTACAGCACTAACCTTCCTACATCCAGAAAACTCAGTGTCAAGAGCTACTTGTAGTAGGGCAATCTTTTCTGTTTGGTACACTGGTGTTAGCACACCCTATTTTTGTAGTACAAAAGGAAGCGCTGCCCATGCAAACTGTGTTACTTGCACATTCTCCACCTCAACAGGATCTCAAAGCCTGAATACGAAGGGTTGCATGCCTGCTAAATTCTTACATCCACCCACATTACAAGATCATCTTTAAAGGATTTCATTAAGGCACTGCAATTACTTCAGCCATTCCATTACTTGAAACTTAAAAGTACTTTGAAGTCCTCTGTAGTACAAGGGTTAAGTAGCAATGGTACAAGCTCTAAATTTCTGTAAGTGATCCAATATACAAAACAACTTTAGACTGTTTTAACTAAAGCTTTTTATTCTATACAACTGTGAAAACATCATTTGTCCTTCTGGCATTGCAGACTCCTCTGTCAATCTTTCATGAACTGCAGTTTTGGGATGGTTAGGGGGAAAAAAGTTACAACCTTGGCTGATTTCAAACAGAATTATTGGGAGCAGTAACAATGTATACAACGGGACAGCAAGACAACAAGAAAAAAAGTCTTGAAAGGAAGCACAGACCTTTGCTATTAATAAATACATGTCAGGACAATTCATCAATAAAAGTTACAGTTCTGTTTAACCATTGAATTCACAACCACCACTAAAAATGTGCAGATAGCACAACTGCGTTGGACTGGGCATACATAGAACTAGGCCTTAAAAACTGAAACTGACTCTTTCAAAAGATGGATAAAAGGCTAGCTTAGTTCTGAACCACATCTTTTGTTTAAGCAAGGATCTTGTTTAGCTAAGGTTAAGAGTGCAGAAGGTAATGATTTGATTATTTTTCAAATAAAATACAATGCAAAATATTTTTTTTTGTTTAACCAATATAATCCCAGTAATATAATCTATTGGGACTTTCTTTAGGCCTCAACCTAAATCTTGATAGCAAGACACAGGAAAGGCAAGAGCATATGTCTCCTGAAGAAACTCAAATATTATAACTGCCCTTGGAAGGCACTTGTGCTTCTGCTTCAGAAAGTCATTTTTATATAATTTCTTTATGAGGATTTGTAATTTCTCCTGGCTACAAATGGTTTTCTGGGACAGTCCCACATTTTCCCACCAAAAGCTGAAATGCCTTTCCCTCCCTCCCCCCAATAAGTTAAACTCTATAAAAGACTACTATGAGTCTACGACAGCCACAGATTTTCAGAAATAGCAGTGAAAAAAAGAGATTTGCATACATCTACAACAAAAGAAGAACTGCATATAAAACTTTTGAAAAAAAAAAAAAAAAGAATAAGTATTTTTATATCACAAGTATGAAATCTGCTGTGAATTTTCTGAAGTTTGACATCAAAACACATGGAGTTATTTTCAGAATGGTCTGAAGTTTTAACAAAATGTCACATAGTTTTGGAGCAAAGTTACCAAAAGTTAGACTACTGTGTCCTTAAAACACACATTGCAGGAACTATTTATATATATATATTTAAAAAAAAATCTCTTTAGGTTGCTGCAAAGCATGTTCGCTATTATGATGCACAGCATCATTGGACTGACCCTGCTACAATATTTATCTAGTGTTCTTATTCTGAATGTCAATAACTCTCTAAAGCAACGCTTGAACCACAGTATTAACACAAGTCTAATGTTAACCCTTCAATTACAATTAAATGGCCCAATTCTTTCAAGTATGCAATACCTATTTTCTGTTCCTTTTCTTTTCCAAATGCCTTTAAGTGATAGAAATGTTTTAGTAACCTGTGAGAGATCACTGTAGGTACTTTATGAACGGAATGTATTAAAATACCTGGTGTGCAGTTCTGAGTTACATTGCAAACACAGCTACTAATATGGCCAAAATGGTTTCATACCAAGCATGAGCAGATGAAAATATAATGTTATGGAAAAAAAAAAAAAAAGCAAAAAGGAGAAAGCCAAAGTCTGCACTGGATTATCATCCATTCTCTGTACACCTCGCACAATACGAACCACTCAGGGACTTCCCATCTCATTGGCTGAGACTAGGACAGACTTTAGTTTAAATCATATAGACTTTTTTCCTCTATATTACAGATCTATTAGTCACTTCAATTAAATGTATACTTTCCGTCCATACTGAGTCATTAGAAGTCTCATCTACCTTAGGGGTTCAGTGGGCTTCTATAGTACTACTCTTGGAACCAGCACAGTATGGTCAAGTAAATGAGCAACCATTTGTGTCCACCACTCCCCTCACGTTGATTTCTGGCGATAATGAAGCGTCAGGTCACCGCCACTCTTCCAAATGAAGTGCTTTACAGTTCGAAGGTCCATATTCGGATCCAAAACCTGAATAGAAAGAATTCATCTTTTATTCCACAATTTGTGTTTTAATCCACAATCTACTACATTGTCAGAAATTCAAGGATAAAACACTCTGGCTGGGCAAAACACTCCTATGGGTGAATGGCATCAAAGATAAACCATGCAAAGGCTCCGATTTTTCAACTACTGAGTAAACCTCTTGCATTATAGAAAGGTTCTACCAACATAACAATTTCATTAACAACCACCTCTTCAATATTTAACCTACTAACAAGCAGCTGACAGTAGAGTCACAGAGCCCAGAGTCACTATTCAGCCTTCCTACACCACTGAAAAAGTAAACCCATCTCAGAAACAGCAAAGTTTGGTCTCACTTTCTGCAACTGCAGCTTTGTGGCATTTTTTCCCCCCCAGTTATTATTACACTTACTAAGCAATCAGTGATTCTGGACAAATTTTAAACACTGTTAGAAATGTATAATTAGGAAAATTACAGAAGTGGTATAAATGTCCTAAAAATGATCACTTATTTATTTAACCTGACTTGTACTGCAGAGAGGTACAATGGAGGATAGTCCTTCATGACTATCATGACTATTCTGACTGCAAAAAAGTCTAGAGGAGAGAAGTCCAAATAGGAGGACTCATTTGTTCAGTATGAAGTTTGAAGTGTTATTCAAATAAATATTATATATATACACACACACACACACCACAGAGAACTGTAGTATGAGACTTAAGAACCCTATGGAATAGTGTTAAGTACAATTGTTCAGTATGAGTAAGTAATCTTATAAAGTCTGCTTTTATTCACAGGCTAAAATGCTTGGGTAACTTACCTGGTCCTGGCACAGAAGTTCAATTTTCTCCTCTGCTAGCACAGCAATGTCCTCCTCTTTTTCTTGTTCTCCTGCTTTTTCATTATTGGAAGAGCTAGTTGTCTGAGACTCATTATCCAAGTTTATGATTTTCTCATAGACGTGTTCCATCACTTTTCTCACCTGAAGCATATCACTTGCTGACAGTCGGTCTCTATGTAAATTAAACAAAAGTTGGTAGAATAAACTTGAGTAAACTATTTATTATTTGCACAATACCCTACCCGTAGCAAACTATGCAAGTACACAAGATAATTTAATGTTACACCTACTACAATATGAAGAGTTTATCAGGATCATCCAAAATACCATGACGTAACAGCTGAAGATTCCAAAGATTCGCCCAGAGGGACTCAGAAAAGCCGTAAGATATTCAAAAGACTGAATTAAAACCAAACTTTAGATGAAGAGCACTGTACACAATCTTCATTCTTTCAATAGAGAAGGGATTAAGAAGATGACAAAAAGGATATGGAACAATAAAAGAGGTAAAATAGACTATGCTGTTCTCCTTACTACACAGCAAAAGGGAATTTCAAAGCAACAAGCAGCACTTTTTCCACAAAGCACTGAAAGCCTATGGAACTGCTCTTTCACAAATTGTCTCTGATATATAGAAATCAACAAGACTTAAAGAGGACCTGAATATTTATGAAAAATACCCAGAATTATTGCAAACAAACAGTAGGCATACTGTCCACAACACTGACTTCATATTTGAGGATCTGCACTGATTTCTAACCTACACAATCCCCAGTTGCAGCTAATATGATGGACAGACTTCCTCACATCCCCTGTCAGGTGTTGTATCTCCTTTTAAAAATCTATTATTCATCACTCTTACAAAGAGGACACATAACTAAGTATAAAACTGTGGTTCTGGACATTGTAACAGTCAGTATGTTCCTCTGCTTTCCGATGAAATACCACAAAAGACACCAAGTTAAATTACAGTGTTTGGTTTTTGGAGACTTCTTAGCATAAACTTAAGTAACTGTTAATTGAAACCGAACAACCCTTATTTTCTTACAAATATTCTGATACAACTAAATGCTTCAGAGCATTGGTGATTAAGTGACTGGAAACATTTTTCTGCAAGTTCATCAGCCACAGTAAGATTCTATACAGCAAACTTTTTTTTGAGCTTCCAATTTTTTATTTTTCCACTTTTGAGAGTCAAATACGCATTATTACTTACTTTTTTAGAGTTTTTGCCCCTGAAGATGAATGAGGCTGGAGGTAGAATGGAATCTTATTGAATTTGGGCATATTTTTCTAGAAGAAAGCAATATGAGAAGTGTTAAATTTAGGATGAACTATTATTGGCTCCTATTTCTACCAGCTGGTATGTAAAGTACATTCAGATCTTAATTATCAAAACCCAAGAGAGTCTTAAACATAACCACCACAGACAACTTCCAAATTACTCATGCTCCTGAGATGCTCCAGTTTAGATGATGTACGTACTATATCTAGCTTTTGAATATGAATTATTGTTCATTTCAAATGAAATTAGATAGTATGAAAAGATTGTAGCAATGTGAAAACTACTTTCTGTTCCTGAGCTCCACACTTGAAAAGGATGCCAACTATGCACAGTGCTGTGAGTTCCTTTTCTAAGATTTCTGTCAAAAGGACACAAACAAAAAATCTTAGCTGGATATATCAAAAAATAACATGTATCAGACGATCTTGAATATAGTCCTTGAGACCACTTATTTTAAAATGCAGTATGTAAAGAACAGAGAAAAAAAATAAGATAAAATATCACTTCAGATTGAGTTCAGATAAAAATTTAATAGTTGACCTTAAAGCAAACAAACAAAATCAACAACAACAACAAAATCAAGACCTATATATGGGATACTTACATCCACAGTGATGTCAATTACCCATTGTGGCACGGTTTCATTAAGAAGCATAGACTCAGTTTCACCACCTGAATCCCGACATAATAACCTAGGACACAGAAAAGAAAGCTTTATGAATGAAAGAGTTAAGCATTAGGAAAAGAGTAACTGTAATGTGCATTAAAAAAAATGTCTCAAAGCCATAACACCATGTAACTTACAACTACCATACAACTTCTAACATTGTAAAACCCACCCCACACCTTGTTGATGTCCACCAACATATGTTGGTAGAGCAATGCAAGAAGTATCATTAACAGCTGCCTATTTTGCATGTCTTGAACATCCAGTACAGAATGGATACAAGTATTATATTCTGACAACATTTCTGCTTGCACAAAGGAAATGTCTGGCCACTTTATTTACACTTTTGAGTCTCTATACCTGAACAAAGTGCGTCCTCCAGCCTCACCAAAAATAACTGGTGTATGTGGTGGCACTTGAAAATATCCATTTCCTTTCTGGACTCTGTTCTCCTGCTCACCATTCACTGCTGGAAAAAAAAAAAGTCAACAGTAAGACTGCACTAGGCATCAAAACTGGGTATGCATAGACCAGAAAATGTCTTCTCCACCTACAGTTAATGAATTTAATAAATGAAACAAAAATCACAAGCTTTGTAAAAAAGCAAGAAAATCCCCATTTCCAACACGCAGCAGGTATATCTAAACAACCTCTAGAGAGTGATGACTACGCTGACAGTACAGAATGCAAAGATGTTAGTTTTGCCAAATGTCAAAATAATGTAGTAGTAAAGTTCAAACACATACTTCCTTGAAGTTACTGTATTCTAAATTCAATTTTTAGCTAGTTCTAGCAGTATGGTCTTCAAACACTGAAGAACCTGATTTCACATCCATACAAGATTCAAAAAAAAAAAAAAAAGCATTATTTATTCATTTTCTGAAGAGCAGAGTTTTTTTTGTCATTCAGGTGTCTTGAAACACAAGATGGAAGTATTTAGATTTATTCCTTCCACTTGAAAAAAAATCAACTTGATTGCATTTCAGTATGTAATTACTGCATTTGAACATTATGTTGAATTCAAGCAACATAGAAATTAAATGGCTTAGGCTCATGAGAGGAATAAATACTCGGCATTCTTACAAGCAACATGTAGTGAAAGACAAAAAATCATCAAGCAAAGAACTCAAAAAAAATCCTATTACATATTAGGATGGGTGAATATAATAAATGAGAGTAGGTAACTCTTGGCATAATCTTTGTTACAAAATGGCAAGATATTGCTGATCTTACAGTTTTCTTAATTGCATTATCTGCAGAAAGTAATTTCTTAATTGCCAAAGAAAAGACTTCTAGTCAACTCTGACCTGGGTTGAACATATTTCAAAATAATTCGCAAACGTAGGACTTACACAGCCCCTCTCATTCTGCTAAACTCAGTCACTATCTTGCATTTTACTTGCCTGATTAGACTTCACATTATTACCTAAAAGACCACTCCTTTTTTTTTTTTTATAGACTTACCCCATGACTGTAATATTCATTGAATGATTTTTTTTCCAAGAACTATTTCTTTTATTTTATATTGCTCATAATGCCTAAAAGCAAATTGGAGATATAAGAGTACTGACTAATGAATAACTGAATTATTGCTCTTTGCTCTCATTATCTAGATTGCTTCTTTTCCTTTTCCAAGTTGAGCCTTACTTTTGTCACTAATTGTTCTTCATCAAGGCATCATGTTTCTGTAACTTCAGAACCTTACTCTTTTTTTTTTTTTCCTTTCTTAAGATTAGAATTCTTAATATTTTTGCTGACACTTAGACGAGAATAAACTACTCATGATGTTTTGGTGAAAAATAACTTTAAAAGCAGTAAACAGCATTAAATGCTATAATTCATATAGACATAACTGTAAGATAGCAAATCAAGCTGTATCTGTTAAAGAAACAGACAAAAATATATGAGTAAATCCTGAAAAAGGAAAGCATTAAAAATTCTAACCATGATTTATTTCATTTTCTTCTTCATCCATTGGGTTGATGTGTGTTCTAGGCCAATACTCCAGAAGTGCTTGTAGTAGAAGCCCTCCAAGGTTTACTGTCAAGACAGTTAGGAAAAACTTCAGTTATGTAAGATGTTATGACACCAGTGTTTTTCACATTTCATAGAATCCTACAATCATTAAGGTTGGAAGAGACATCCAAGATCATCTGGTCCAACCATCTCCCTACCACCAATGTCACCACTGAGCCATGTCCCCAAGCACCACGTCCAATCTCTCCTTGAACACTCCCAGGGATGGTGACTCCACCACCTCCCTGGGCAACCCATCCCAATGCCTGACTGCTCTTTCTGAGCAGAAATGTCTCCTCATTTTCAACCTGAACCTTCCCTGGCACAACTTGAGGCCATTCCCTCTAGTCCTATCACTAGTTACCTGTGAGAAGAGACCAACCCCATTTGATCCACAGACAAGAACCTTCCCAAAAGTTTGAGTAGTTCTATTCCCCCCAAAAAAAAATATTTATAGGCACAGATATCTACTTCTCATGAACTCAAAACTGGATGCTACAATCCTTCAGAAAAAGAAGATTTTTCAAAATGACTAAAGTTTCTGAAATGCTACTGCTGGAACACTCACATGCTATAGCATTCTCTAGTTTCGTTAATAGCTCTAAGTTGCGAAATATTACTTTTCCCTTTGCTTCCTGGAGGCCTAAAACCAAGTTAAGGAGAAAAAACTGAACAACTGGAACATTTCAGAAAAAAATAACATAACTTTTTTTTAATTGGAGAATTCTCTGCAAAATTTAGTCTAAAGAAAACATACCTAAAACCCAACCAACAAGTGATCTGACACTGGAATATTTTGTAACATAAATACTGGAATTCATTTTGTCTTTTTTGTTTCAGTAAAACACTAATAGTAATAAAAACGTACATTTTGGATCAGAACCATCTGGACTGCTAAATCCAGCATCCTTTGCTGAAACCCAGGCTGCAAAGCAGTCACTTTCATCCAAAGTAATTGTCAGCATCTGTTGGAAGAAGACCATCAGCAAGAAGAACACAGTAACTTTTGTATAAAACAAGTATACAAATTTACTGAAGGAACAGCTGGGAATACAAAGCTAAAACTTAATTTGTAACTCATGTTGGAGCATTTAAACTGGTAATAACACAACAAAAAAAAAGTTATAGAGGACTGTTAAGGACTAAGGTGAAATTTGCTGACTTGCTTCAAAATAAGTCAAACCCATCAGATAAACGATTACTGTTCTTCATACACTGAACAGACAGCATACAAAATTATATTAATTATAACATCAGAGCAATAGATTTGGAGCTGTAGCTCACCCCAGTTTTCAAGTCTACCGAGAACCAGTTTGGCACATAAACCATTTTAAATCTCTTCTTAATTTCTTCTTCAAAATCTACTTTTCCAAGGTCTTCAACTTTACATGCCTGTACACCAAAAGAAATCCAAGTTCTGTGTTATTGAGCTATATAAACCTTTAAAAACTTTTACTTAACTTTTATATACACTCAAAATGATTATGACAATTACCATTTCTCCTAAGTAATGCAGCGTACAAATACACAAGTTAAAGTGTCAAATTTTTTACATAAATTGAAAAATAGTTCATGTGGTATGTGATTTTTTTCCTGAGGTAATGGCATCAAGCCAGTAGAGAAGGATAAAAAAGGAAAAGTTGCAGGAAGACTGAAGGATGTAGTGAGACGTAAGATAAACTCTCACTTTCCTTCCAGTTTCCTCAATGTCTCAGATTTAGAGTGCAGTGAATCCGAAACATAAGACAACATCTTGACTTCCAGAGTAACCCCATCTCTACAGTGAGCATGTATGCAGATATGTCTAAGAGATGCTTCTGAGCACCCTACCAACAAAAGCAGAAAATAACAGAATGATTAACATTAGAATCTGACTTTGGCCCTAATGCTGTTCTCAAATATATACCAACTGAAAATGAAAATTAAGAAAAGGTATTCACTTTTCCACAAGCCTTCTAGAACATTTTTAGCACAAATCTATATTCACCAACCTCATTCCCTTCTTTTTCACTTCAGTCAGCAAGCAACTCAGTAAGACAGCTGAGTGTGCTTTATTACTGAATCTTGTTTGGAGCTCACAGGGTTTTACAAGAGAAGAAACTGCTGACCATCTCACTGATCTGAGGCTCCGGTTCTCTTTGCCCTGCTTTTCCTCTCCCCTGACCAATCGTTGGGTAGAATATGATAAAGACAACTAGGGACAGACATCACATCTCTCTCATCCCACAGAAGCAAGTGGTATTAGGAAGGAGTCATGTTTCCTCCTGCTGGCTTTCTGTCCAGTCCTACACTCCTGCCTGCTATCTAGCCAACTAACAGGAGAAGTGGTAAATTCAAGCTCCCAGAATAATCCACAGATTGCTAATCAGCACAGTCTCTTGGGATCTATGGATTCATAGTAGATTTAGGACCTGAAGAACAGGTTTCCCTTTTGCAGACTAAGCTTTCTTATACTATTACATACAGCATTGGGCAGACATGTCCAAGGCCCTCTTTTAACACTCTTCAAAAGAAAATCCAACCAAAACAAACATTACTGAATTAGGTGCCTATGTTCAGGACAGAATTCAAGGGTCTGAATTTGAAGTGAATGAAGATGTTACTACCCAACCTCATACAATGCAAAGATGCTCCTACAGTGCAGAAAAGCTCAGAAACGGTGCCTCCCATTAAAAAAAAAAAAAAAAAAAAAAAAAAAAGGCAACCTTTGCATTATGTCTGTGGATACGAAGATATGAAAATGATTTATTTTCTACCACAGCAATCTCCCACACTAAAAAAAAAAATTTTTTTTTTTTTCAGAAACCTCAAATATTTATTCATACAACAGCAGACGTTTAATCCAGAATTATCTACTTACCTTCAAGACATCCCAGTATGCCACATTATTGTTTGTGTCTTTGGTTAATATGTGTCTCTTGTCATTAAGAATGTGGCACTGAATAATACTAGCACCCCCTATCAAACAAACAAGAATTAAGGTCACTACAGTAATTGTTTCTTTATCTAATTTTACATTAAACTGTATAACACAACACGACTGTTCCTCGGTTTCACTATTTTATATAAGCAGCACCAATGTGTAAACACTATTTTAATCATAACCAACACTACATAAATGTTAACCACATTGTCTGTTTCTCGTGGTTTTGGCTGGGGTAAGTTAATTTCCTTCACACAGGCTCATATGATGCTGTGTTTTGGATTTTTGATGAAAATAGTGGTGATAACCCACTGAAGTTTTTAGTTATCGAAGAGCAGTTGCAGAACACTGAAGAGAGAATTGTTGCAGAGCAGTCCTTACATAGAGCTGAGGTCTTTTCAGAAATCATGTACGTAAAAACTCGTGCCAGTCTTAAAGATCTATCATTTCTGCTAACAATACCGGATTTTATAAGCATTCTAGAAAACGGCTGTTTACCTTTTATAACTTGATCAGGCTGTGTGCATAGCGGTGGTATAGGATTGGTACAGTCATTATCATAGTCTCCAGATGCCCTAAAATTATGAATTCCCTTCAATGTCTAAAGAAAGAAATAAAATAATGACACATTCATAATAATCTAAAACTCTGCTCTTATCTGTGACTAACAACTGCCAGTTCATGCTGCTATTTAGATGTTAATCATCTACTGCAGGATAAGATACTTTATTCATAAAAGCAGCATAAACAGATAGCAAAAAAAGTAATTCAAAGCTTGATGTCTTCTGGTCAACTTGAGTATTAACATTTTATTATTTTTAAAGAAAACTTACATATCACAGCAAGTCACAGTCCAATTGCAAGCAACAGACCAACAGATCACAAACCAAGAATGCAAATTCCACACTACTTAATTGAATTCATAGTGTAAAATATATCACTTACCCATTTATTCACAGAAGATTTAGTTGTTGCAACCCAAAGTGCTGGAGGAGGATCAGCTGATCTATCAAGTTCCATCTAAATAATGAAACCATAGATGCTTTCAGCCATACTTAACTTAATTTTGCTCTGGGGACACACACAGCTTATATACTGGCTCTCCTTGTGAATATATTCTATTGGCTTAGAATATATCTACACATATACGCATGGTTTCTGCTTCAATCACACACTTTTTACCCCTACATGTTCCAATGTCATGTCATCTAGAGTTACAGACAATAAAATGTTTCCAATCAGCACTCTCTTCAAAAGCAGTCTTCTCAGAAGACTCAAACTTGTGCATGTAGTTTTCTCCAGTTAAGATAAAAATCTTTCAATGCTCAAAATAATCCCATGATCAATCTTCCTACTGGTTCCCACAATTATGCACAATATTCTAATAGAGTCTTGTCCATATAGCGTACTTCAAAGAAACATCCATTTTTATCTAAAGCCTTGACAATGCTGCCTTTGTTTCTTAAAACTGCGCTAAAGCCTAGTAAAAACAACTCATGTTTGAATTATATTCAATATCAGGAATATCTGAATTTATATATTTTAGGTTGCAGCTAGACATTTCTTCAGACAATTCAGTTTCACATGTAATTTAGGAGACAAAGCCAATATACTAGAGATGCGATATACTAAACACTTGTTACTCAGGTAAGAATGTGCAACACACATTGTTTTAACAATACATACCTGAAGACACTGTTTCATTAGACAACATGCAATATATAATTCTGTGTTCCTAATTTCTAAATTAATTGTTCACGCTAGTGTTTTAAAGCCGTTCTAGTAGAGGAAATTTCAAGTTGTTACTCAAATGCGTATTAAATGTTTGAAATATATTCTGAAGTTAATCCACGAGACTTCAAACTGTTGCAAAAAAATTCTACCACATGCATCAAGACACAGCTAAAGATTTTATTTCGTTTGATGATAATCAACATTTGATGATTTAACTTTTTTTTTTTTTTTTAAATCACAACTTCCGATCAAAATATTCTCTTTAGAAGAACTTGCTTACTTTGTAACAGAAAGAACACTAGCAACATTTAAAAATCTGCAGGCTTTTCATATAATCCAAAATTCCAAGACTTCTGATTCTAGCCAACAATTAGAAATGGTTACACATTCTGGACTGGTCAGCCTTAAGAAAACTCAGGGAGGATCTCAATGTGTATACCTCAAGAAAGAGCACAAAGAGACCAGAGTCAGGCTCTCCTTAGTGGTGCCCAGTGCCATGACAAGTGGCAATGGGCAAAAAAACAAAAAACAAGAGATTCGCTCTGAACAAAAGGATTTATTCATTTATTATTTTACTGCGAGGGTGACCAATTACTGGAACAGGTTGCCCAGGGAGGTTGTGGAATCTCCCTCTTTGGAGATTGCAAAAGCTGTCTGGAATTGGTCCTGGGCAACTGGTGGTCCTGCTTGAGCAGGGGGGTTGGACAAGATGATTTCCCAGAGGTACCTTCTAAGCTTAACCAGTCTGTGATTCTGTGAAGCAAAATCAGTTACCTTAAGAACTGGTGCCTTTTCTTCACAGATAAGTACACGAATATCAGGATTTCGTAAATCTGTACAATAAATCTTCCTGTCTCTTCCTCCTGAATAAACATGAGTGAAGGCTTCATTGACCTGCAGAGCCCAAACACCTTCATCATGGACTCGATATGTGGCTATACATCTCTGCTGGCCAAGGGACCACAGACGGATAGTCCCATCGGAACTGCCTGAAAGACACTGAGCAACAATTATTGTACTTAAATCAAGCAAGTATTTCGGTATTTTTTTTCTCTTCCATAAAGATCTTTTATAATTCTAACTTTTTTTTTTTTTCCAGCAAGACAATGCTAAATGAAGACTGGCAGTTAGCAACTCTAGTCACAATTTCCAGACATTTTGTATCAACCACCACCCCACACCTAGATGGACCTAATCCACTGACAACCCTTAATCACTCAATATCTTTCAAATTCTTGTTAGGCTATCTCCTGTAGCCTACAATATAAATCAGCTACTGAAAAGGCTAATGACATTTCTGTGTTCTGTGAGATGCCTTTGCCTCAAACAAAAGCACATACCTGGGTGCCATCTCTGTTCAACAACAAAGCTTTTACGTTGTCCGTGTGCCCTTTGAGTTTCATTAGTTTAGCACAAGTTCTTGGATCCCACACCCTTAGAACCTACATAGACACAGGATAACTGCATTAACATTCTTTCCACCAATGCATTTCCTCTACAGAAAATTAAGTCTTCCTGAACAAAGTGACCCTTATTCTCAACATGCACACATCCATCACCAAAAGCACATTTCATTAGAACAGGTTATACATGACTAGATCTTGTGCACCTCTTATAATCAGATGGGATTTTCTTCCCTCGATCGTAATTGCATTTGTTCTGGCTTTTTCTGTCATCTTCTTGAGACATTAAGGAATGGAAATGACTGGAAGCAAGATAGCGTGATGTGGGGAAAGCAGAAAAAGATTCTGAGAATCCTCTCAGATGCCTGACTGGCATTTTCATTTCCGTATTGACTTGGAAATAAAATTCTCTCAAGATCAGATTAGGAAAAAAAATATTAGGGAGAACTTTAGGGTATTTTACCTTTCATTAAAACAAAAAGCATGGTCTCTCTCTTGGAAACGTTTAACTTCATTATCCCATTTCATTTCCCACCACTGCAGGGCCTTACATGTTGCTGTACCGTTTCCTTCTTACATGTGGCACATGCTTCAGTTTGTATAATCATCTGAGTATAATTATCTAATACGCCCCCAAAATCAGAGCTGTTATGGTGAAATTTAATGATCCTTGATATAGAGAGGTCTAGAGTTAGATGATGTATTAAAGCTATGCAGATAACTTACATATTTTTATACTGAGGTGGGTATTTGTATCCTACACTTCAACTTTTGCTTAAAAAAACAAACAAACAAAAAAGTGTCTACTTTCACTATTTAATACATTAAAGCTCCTACAGATGTGAAACTGAAAATGAATAAAATTGTCTCTTTTCTTTACATTAAAACATGAACTGATGCAGAACATGCCTTAATAGATTTTTGCTTACCTTTTCAGTGGACCCTGATACAATAACTGTTCCCATCTGATTCATTGCAAGGCTGTAGATAGAGTCTTTGTTCCCACTCAGGGAAGAAGCTATTTCAAAATAAAAAGTTAACATTTTCAATTTTAGTGCTGTCATTTAAAAACATTCAGTCAAAAATGCTACCTGTTTCAGACCCAAAAGCAATTTGGACTACGAAAATACTGCCACCATACCCCATATATGGGGATCCTTCAAAAAAAGGGAAGACTGTAGACAGCATAATCCTACAAAAGCACCACTATGATTATCGATCTAGCACTATATAAAAACAGAGTAACCCCTTGGATTTACGGCAACTACAATCCTGCTGTCTTTTTGGCACAACAATTCAGTGCAGGGTGCTATTGCTGTTTCCAACTACTTCATTAGAGAATGGTACTTCTAAGTGATCACATGACAACTTAGTGTTTGGATTAATGTGCAGAAGTTTTTCCAAGCCAAGCAGCAGTAAAATTCTACATTATAAGTTAAAGACTGTTCTCTGAGTTCAGTGGAGATGCATTAGTAAACTTTCACTGCAGTATTGAAACATGTTACTCAGGCATGGATACTACCTTTTTATTTGAAAAAACCAAATGGAAACTCTTTAGCATCGCAACTACCTGTAAAGGACTGTGGTGATCATCAGAGCTCAGGAATTCTGTACCATCTAGCATAGTCTAGTTTTGGATTAAAGCACCAATCCCTCAACTGAGAAAAGCACAGTCACAGCAGATGAAAATCTATTCAGGGAGCAGCAAGAGGCATTTCAGCAAGCTTCAAAGATTCAAAACCATACCATTGGTATGCCAAAAAAACTAAGACAGCACCAAACTATACCATCAGCAAAAACGTGAAATTTTATATAGTGATTTACACTATCCATGACCTGTATCATAAATATTTTGTCAGGGAAAGAATTGTGCAGCTTTACTTCAGAGTCCTCTTAACCATTAGCTGTAGCTATCTAAATTTGAGCTGTCAAATGAAATCGAATACACGTGGCCAAAATTGGTAATAGTCTTCAATTGTTCCCAGATAATAGCTGAACGTAAAAAGCAGTACTAAAAACCTTTGAAGGTTAGCACACTGTCCAACAACCATACAATTTATACAAGGCTTTAAATCTACCTCTACAGAGTTATCACAGGCAGGAGAACATCAGGAACAAAAGAAAGAATCTAAACGCTCAAAAACAATCTCTGTGGGACAAAGAGCAAAGCTTACTCCTTGCTGTTCTGGAAAGGACTAACTCTCAAGAGCAAAATTTCTCCACCTAATTTAAACTGTCATTCTCCTGATTTGAGGCACTCTTTAAAATTAAGTTTCCTTTTTATGTTGGCTTGTGTACATTGCTTCCCTGTAATCAGACAGAAAATTAAACCACAAATAAAATCTTCACTTAGACTCTGTGGAAATCACTTGTGTTTGAAAGGACTGAGGAAAACCAGCTTGTCTAGGACATATACTGTGTTCTTCCCAACAGAAGCACTTAGTTGGCAGCACTGTACTTACAAAGAAAAACCACCCCCTGCCTCCTTCTCTTCCCTCTCCCTAATGAAGCACTACTGCTCTAGCTCCAGAAATGCTAATTTATTCCTGCTATCTCAGAAGTACTGTCTCCACTTCGTTTTCATCTTGTGCTCAAAACAGTACTCCCTGTCTCCCAATTATGATTCACTTGGATCATTTGGGCTCTGTATCACCATAGCAACGTTTAAGACACCTATTTTTTCTCCACAACTAAGTTTTCCCATGAACAAGCAAATAAATTCTTTCTTCCTATACTCCCTGTCCAACCAGAAAATAGTATGTTTTAAAGTTATCAGCAAAGTTCGGTGATAAAACACTTTCAGTAATAGCAGACTTCTGGGGAATAATACATATATCTGTTTGGTTATGTGCAGTCATGTGTCATCCTACTACTACTTGGCAGTCCGAAATACCTCACTAGAAGCCCTCTCTCTCCTGAAGGCTACACAAACATGTCAGCATAAGTCTATACCTGAATTAAAGTCCTGTAGACAGGAAAAAAAAAAATGCAAAACTGACAGTTCTGCCCACCATCTTTCATTTTCAAAGCTAACAAACCCTGAAATATAGCCTACCTTTCAGAATCAGATAAAACCATAATTCGAAAGAAAACCACACCAAAGCATCGAGATGCCTGCTTTTTATTTACGTGACCACATACTTTTCCTGAGATTTCTTCATTTGCCTGTTGTGCCAATTCCAAATTTTAGCTTTGCAGACTTGTTTTTTTTTCCTTTGAGTTATTCCTAACCTATGAATGACTAGGCAAATGGTCTTGTTTAGGAAATTTAAGTGAGGTAGTGTGGCAAGATAAGGTCTTTGCCAATGCATTCAGCTGAAACTTGACTACTGTTTAAACATGTATCAAACATTAAACATAAAACAAGAGAGATCACTCACTTGGAACTGCATTTTTCCAAAACTACCTACAGACAACAAAGCACATCATTGTCAAACTAGATGCCTTACCACAAAACTCAAGTTCTGTAAGAGCCAATGCAAAGCAGGATGCTGACGACCCAGATTTGTGTTACTCATTCAAGCAACTTACTAGATCTGAACTTGAAGACTGGTGTTATGCTTCCCAGAAGAGAAACTTAACCAGCTCTATGCTAACTATTCCAAAGAAGTGATGTTGAAACCGTTGTCTGGGGAAAAAAAATCTCATATTTTACTGCCATGTCTTTACTGGGACAGAGAAGAAGGACCAGAGCATTCTTAAAAGATAATGATGAAATTAAGGATTAACCCTGATGGAAAATCTACCAACATTTTCCCCTTGCCTTCTAATATTTAACTAGTGATTAGATCTCAGTACTACACTATCCCTGCACGCAACCAGTGCTTCAACACCACCTACAACTGCAGGAATTTATATCTAAATGTATCTAGTAACTTTATTCTTCAGACAGATGCATTTGATAAATTTATCAAGTTCTGCTTTAGGGGCTGTGCTGCATTTGTTGCAGCACCTAAATAAATACACAAAATACATCACAGAAATTTTCCCTCAAGCTATTTCTTGGTATGTTTTCTGTATATCATATTTTGTTTTACTCAAGGAGCAAAAAGCTTGTCAGGCTAAAGCTCTATGAAATTTCAATGAACAGCAGCTCGTTACATTTCAGGAGAAAATGTTCAAAGAGACCTGTCCTCTATTCCGAATACCATGACTGGTGGCTGCTCTAGATTTTCAGCTATTACATAATACAACAAATGGGCTGAGTACGTATTAAAAAAAAAAAACACTAAAGATTCTTGCCTTTTTTTTGGTACGCACAGAAACTGGTATATATAGTCTTAAAATGATCACACAGATTATGCTACTCAAAGTACATTGCATTTGCCTCCCCTCCCTAGGTACCTACTTGTGACAGTGTTATTTGAGGCAGTCAGTGCTGTTAGAGTATTTACATCCCAGAGGAATATCTGTCTGTCCAGCCCAGCAGATGCTACCAGTTCTTTATCTTTTGCATATGCTAAAGCTTTCACATAATCCTACAACAAAGTATAACAACATGAGTCAACAATGTTATCCATTTGAAGTCTACATCATAATATTTAAAAGACTGTCAGTAAAATAGAGTAGTTGCAGATAATGTTTTTCACCTTATGCGTCCTTAGTGTTGACATGCAAAATCCCTTATGTGCATTCCACACTTTAACAGTAGTATCTGAAGAAGCAGATATCACTAGATTGGAAAAAATAAAAAGAGTAAACTTCAAAGGCTTATTACATTAGAAAATGCCTGCACTATTCTTTAATTTTCTTTTCAAATGATTAAATGAAAATTGAAATGTATATATGTGATTTATTTAAACGTGCTTATATTATTTTTAGTACACTTACAACACATCACAGAAATTTTACATGCTAAGACAAGACATAAAACCACAGAAGCAGTGGATAATAAAGTTTTATACATAATTTCTGAGTATTTAATTTTTAAATATTTTAATACTCACATGTTTTACCATTGCAGCACAGTACAATATCATTTACCCAATCTGTGTGATGTTCCATAGATGCTATATAAGGGTCTTGCTGGAAATTAAAAAAAAAGTTCATGAGATCTCTTCACGAATGGAAAAGCTAACACAACTATCAGATCCTGTTGTGACATTTTCAACCTTCAAATGGATTGAAAGTTCCCTGATTGAAGTTGCTTGAAGTTACCATTCCAGGTTTTGTTTTGCAATGTAAGATATCAAAGTGGCTTTCAGTGGAATTCCTATACATTTTAAACTCTCAGTCCTACCTCATATATAATTTCACCTTAAAGTGTCTGGTTTTGTATCTTGTATGTACAGGAAAACTTACAACCAAAACAGCAGGGCCTGCCAAGCTAATTATTTCTGCATTTACGGGATCAGACTTGTTCTGCTGTAAAAAGTAACAGAACAACCAAAACACAATACAAGATCTCTCAGGATCTCTCCAAGTCATGAACTTTCTGAAGCTTTACTTCCTGCGTCTTTCAGATGGAAGCCCTGATTTCAGGTTTGTAACACTCACCTTTTGTTCAGTTGGACCCATATGAGGGGACCAACCAACTGGAGAGCAGCTTGGCAGAAAAAAAAAATAAACAGTGGGTCCTTGTGGACACCTCTCTGAACATGAAAGTGTGACCTTCTGCAAAGAAAGCTAATGGTATCTTTGGCTGCATTAGGCAAAGCACTGCCAGCAGATGGAGGGCAGTAATCCTTCCCCTCTGCTCAGCACTGGTGAGGCCATACCAAGAGAACTGGGTCCAGTTTGGGGCTCCCCAGTGCAAGAGAAACACAGATGTAGCCAAGAGAGTCCAGCAAAAGACTACCAAGATGAGTAAGGGACTGGAACATCTCACCTTTGAGGAAAGGCTGAGAGAGCCAGGACTGTTTAGCATAAAATTTTAATAAATTTACTTTAGTTAGAAGATCAAATGCAATGGTGAAAGAAAGCGGAACCAATAGGATCTGATCAATGGTTCCTCTTCTACTTGCAAGTAAAGATAATAGTAAAGGGGAGGTGATGACTGAAGGTCATCTCAAAATAAAAGAATATACCAAACAATCCATTGAAAAGTTCACTCAAAATTAACATGATATGCATAGTCCTAGTGATTGTTCTTCTGTCATCTTTATCACTGAAACTGACAGCATTCTGTATTTATCTCAGCTCTAACTAATTCTTTGGCCCACGTATTGGTTTGTAACATCCCACATATTTTGTTACAATATGAATAATATCAAAAGGACTGACAGTTGTTAATTAAACAATATTGTTAATAAACAGTAACAGGTGTATACATGTAGGCAGCTTACTAGCACAATAAGTCAAAAAAAAGGGGAGATTTAAGACTGACAAATTCTTTTGGCTTACCTTGTGCTGATTGACACTCCATATCCTTATAATAGAGTCTCGGCCTGCTGTGAAGAGTCTATTTAATGCTGGATCCAGCTGAAGTGCATTTACCCCATTTCGGTTATATTTCTCCACCTCATCTCTAATCACATAGGAGACCTAAAAGACATTCACACAAATCTGATTATGGTATTAGGATATTGACTTGGCCACAAAATGCTACCATCTAATTTCATTTTTGTAAGGTTCTCAGGTAGAAAATATGAAGAGCTTTAAAAGCATTTAATGAGTCTGTCAGTTCGAGAGTTACCATCACTCTTGGTCATTTTTTCCCCCCATGGAAAATGGGGTAGAATCATAAAGAAGATGTTAGCAGTCCTAAATATGGAGTCCAAAGGACTGTTTAAGCATTTTAACTCAAGCTTATACTGCAAGAATCCTTAGTTCAGTTCCCTGCTCTGCACGGATACGCTGGGTGATCCCAGACAACACAATGAGTTCATGTCTCATTTTCTAAGCAGGTTTCATAGCTTCCAAAGCTGGGATGATTGTGTTTTCCAGACTCACAGGGGAGAGGATACAACCACTGAGGATTACATAGCACTGAAAAAAATGCAGGTACAAATCCTATGTATCCCAGATATTGCTATTAGTAGTGTGATACTTTAAGGACAGTATTCAGACCTTTTTTTTTAAAACAAAACAAAACAAAACAAACCTACCTCCTTTCTAACCTAGTAAGAAGCATAAATATTTACTGTTCATTTACTGTTCTTTCCATCAGAGAGATTATTCTTTCAGTTTCATTCTTTCTGCACTTCACAGCATGGAGTGCATAGGTCATTTCTTTGTTTTGTTTAGAAACATCAAATGGCAATCTGAGGAGATAAACTGCAAGGGCTACAGCTCTCTCCACTATTACTGTGAAGTAAATGCAATTATGAGGCATTGTAGACTCTTCAGAGCTCTCCCATTCACATCACGCTGCCTCTTTTCTCAGCACTTACACAGGATTTGCGTAGTACTAGGAGGAAAGCCCTCACACTTGGAGAAAAGGAGGGGAAACCGACATCTATGCTTCTTCCCAGATTCTATACAACAGTCACATCAGTGTAAAATTTTAAGGTTACCAGAATCCAACCTGCCAGCAACAGGAATCATTTGGATACATAACTATCAGTGTTTCGAAAACACTTTGAAGGAGTAGTCTTCAACCAGAGTAATTATTGGCTCTAGAAGTCCAATAACTGCATTATAGCAGTACAAAGAAAATGTTTTCCAAATCGTTCTCAATTATGCAAAATATAACTAAGAAATTGAACAAAATTTTCAGTGATCCACATCACTGAAGAAACATTGTACACCATCTCAGACTCTATACCACAAGGACTGACAGGTCCATTAGGTGAATACATCCTCAGCTGAGTTCTGTTATCTCCGTGCAGCACAGGGAGAAACCTGCTGTTTCTGACAACCACGCATCCAGTCCTATTTTCTCTGTGTTAGAAGCAGCTGCCAACAGCTCTGTTGATCAACTGGAGAATCAGAATTAGGGCCTCATGAGTTCTTGTGCTGCAATACTCTCCATCACTATTCCACCAGTCCATTTACTACACTTTATCTGTTTTGTCCCAATACTCTTAAAAGCGTTTCTGGCTCAGTGCTTGGTAGCCACTCACAGTCCTTGCAGAGTCACAGCTCTTCCTCTCAGTTTCAGATTGCATCCTGACTTCCAACACCCTCAGATTCTCCTGCCCATTCCAGACTCATCCACAATGTTCTTGCCATCCATACTTAAGTCTCCACCTACACTGCTTAGGGAGAGGACAGTAAAGCACACCTAATAGAGTCATGGTAAAACACATCAAATACTTGAAGTGGTTCTTATTGATGGATCTTAGGAAGAACTTCTTTACCGAAAGGGTTGTTAGACATTGGAACAGGCTGCCCAGGGAAGTGGTGGAGTCACCATCCCTGGAGGTCTTTGAAAGACATTTAGATGTAGAGCTTAGGGATATGGCTTAGTGGGGACTGTTAGTGTTAGGTCAGAGGTTGGACTGGATGATCTTGAGGTCTCTTCCAACCTAGAAATTCTGTGATTCTGTATAAAGCAAGATGTTTATGCTACTCCTCACCTGGCCTTAATAACATGACAGCTGTGTTGTTAAAAGGCCCATGCAGTCTGCTTGAATAAAAGAATGTTAGAAACAAAGTCAAGGTCTAACTCCATACAAAACTCAAACCAAAGAGATGGTTATCAAATTCACGCTACTTTCAAACTATTTGGATAAATGCAATGAAAACATTCAGTTAAAAACACTAAGAACAAGCAGATAAACACAACTTAGTGATAGCTAGAAAGAATACAGAACCTAAAGATCAGTAGATCAGATTTGTTGTTCGCTACTAGTGTGAAAATCTTTTTGAAATGCACTGACGGAGTGAAGAGCAGCAGAGGTTCCTCAGCTGTTGCTCCTCCAAACAGCCAGCAGGACAGTTTTTTTTGACAGATCCCGTTTTTGGATTTGTTCCTCTTCTGTCAATTATCCCCGGGATTTGTTATATTTTCAGGTATGAATCAAGATTTCTCTCTTTATTCCATTCATAAAGAAGACTGTCAAACCAGATTGGTCACCTGTATTGGGTTTACACAGCACGGGTTTGGTTGCTGCAGGCTCAGTTCAGGAAGGACAGCATCCCGTGGGAGGGACCCCGCATGGAGCAGGGGCAGAGAGGGGCCATGAGGGAGCAGCGGGGACAAAGCCTCAGGGACTGACTGCAGCCCCCAGTCCCTGTGCTGCTCATGGGGAAGAAGGAAAAGAGGGTGGTTTTAGTTTGCCTTCAGTTTCTCACTGCTCTAGTCTGTTAGCAATAGGCGATAAATTACATTAATCTCCCTACTTTGCGTCTGTTTTGCCCATCATGGTAATTGGTAGATGCTCTCCCTGTCCTTATCCCAACCCTTGAGCTCTTTCCATTGTGTTTTCTCCCCCTTTTCCTTTGAGGAGAGAAAATGAGAGCAGCTGTGGTGGAGTTTGGCTGCACAGCAGAGTAAAACCACCACATCACCTAAACTTTTTAAGGAGCTTTTTGCTCATAATAATGTTACTTTCTTGATCTTCACTAACAGTGAAGAACGGTCATATGGATTAGATGTAGTAAAACAATTTTCACTTTCATCAGTAACGGAGTTTGTGTAACTATTAAACTTCCATCCAAATGACCTTGAAACTGGCTGTTGGGTTAATTGGGTGTTTTTTTCCTGATGTTTAGGAAACATCACTGACTATGGTTTTCAGCCACCAGCCGTAATGAAACACTCAACAGAATTTATTTAGTCTTTTTACTCGCTTCCACATGCCAACATAACAAACAGTATACACACTGCTCAACAAAAAATAACCTCACAGGACATTTGCATGCCTGAAGCATCCAGACCTGTATTCAAATAGTTAATTAGATAATAACAAAATATATAATAGAAAGGGGCAAAATAAGGCTTCCATAAAAACCGCTGAAAGGGTGCTGAAATGCTTCTCAAAACAGGGAAAATAAAACAGATCAATAAAAATGACAACATGATTTAGAACACCCAACAGTTGTTTAAGACTGGTGGACAGCAGGCAAGTTAACTAAGATGAACAGAGGAAGATTGCTAGTAATCCACACGGCTCTCCTTATAACCTGATTTTTGAGAAGGTCTGCTTTTTTTTTTTTTTTTAAATTGGACTGCCATTAAATATAGAAATAGAACAACTATTAGTAAATACAGTAAATACAATAAATATGAAGTAAATATTCAAGTATATATTTCTGTGCATGTGCACATAAATGCAACAGGTTTCTGCTACGGTAAACTTCACCCCAACCCACACAATACACATCTTTTTCCGCCCCCGATGAAGTCCTGTATTGTGTCTGTAGAGTTGTGAAGGTCACCAGGAAGTTACGACCAACATCACCTGGGAGAGGCTTCAAACAGAGCCGACCGCGAGCACATTATTGCCTGGTTCACTGCGCTGATTCACAAAGGAGGCTTCAAACCACAAAGATAATGACTATGATACAGATTTAGTTGTGTTAACTGCCATGATGTCCCAGAAGGGGCAAGATGGGATACGAAATACTGTACCACTGACCAAGGCTTCTTGCATTTGTACTGCCATAGCATTTATAAGCTGCCATCATGAATAACAAGCTTTCACAGCAGTAGACACTGAAAAAAACATTACAAGGTGATGGACCTTCGTTGTAAACAATTTATGGGATCCAGTAGCCTAAATGGATCAGGACTAGGCATTTTAACAACTAAGAGCTCCAGAGATAAAACTAGTGTCCACAGATACGTTTCAGGACACAAGGCCACGTGAAGTTCTTACAGGACCTGTGATGGATCTCCTTCATGCGTGAGTATCAACTAATTTGAAATCTTACTACCCTAGTTAAATTACATGTTTTATAACATATTTTCTTAATGGGTGGGTAAAATGTGCTTTTAAACATACCAGTACTCCATCATGGTGGAATAAGAAGCAAGCAGGCAATGTCTGATAGCATGTATTCCCCACGTGTAAGTAGAGGGAAAATCTCAGACACAGATGCTAACGTAGACAATTAAAAAAAAATGGTATTTTTCTAAATCCCTGGAAGGATTCCACAACTACCATCAACTGCATTAGAAAGTGAAAGAAGAAGTAGTCACCCACCAAGAAAAATATATATTTCTTTAGCATCTTGGTAGAGCAGATGATATTCCTTAAAATAAGTTTTTAAAACTAAGAACATACTGATATTTGAATTTTCAGAGGTTCCAGCCCCTAGAATAGAAGTCACGTATTAAGAAGTTCATCTTATCCTTCTGCAATGATTCAACCTACTGGGTATACGTTTGCTTAAGAACTAGATATAACATATACACGTATATAATCTAATAAATCACAGCATACAAAATCTATGGTGCTTTTAGTAAATTCTACCAGTCCAAAGAAAAATAAGTAGCTGAAATATTTAGAAATACTTCTTTTTTGTTTTCCTTTCACTACTTTCCACTGGCTGCCATGTAGTATAAGCACATAGATATGACAAAATCAGTGCAAAAATCTTCTCTGTGCAGGACTTAGTGATAAAATACTTAAAAGTGAGTCAATTTCATAACCAAGATACTGATCCAAGTCACTCACATCTAAATTCAACTGTTGTGTCACGGGGTTTTGAGCACATGGGCAAATTCATCCTGCCCAGGCAGCAGGATTGGGAGAGCAGTCACAAAGCAGCCCCTCAAGGGCAGCTGCTTTAAGCCACCTGCTGAGAAGTGGCTTCATCTTGAATTAATTCACAGCAACACACCTGAAAGCCACAGCACACGGCCAACTGCTTCTCACAGAGTGTTGTCTGCTGCTCCCACACCCCTGCGCCCTCATTCCCTCCTGAACTAAGGTGACCTTACCACTGCAACCCTCATGCATGCATAACCAAGCTCAAGCAGCACAAACAGCCTTCCACAGGCCATTTCCAATGCCCGACTTACATTTAAATAATTACACTTCTTACCTTTATTTATGCATGGAATTTATTTTGAGGCCTGCAACACTTAGTCTGATTGAACCCTTCTAAACATAAAATTACACACAGAAGTGTCCTAAACTGATGTTTTGGATGGTTCTGCTGACCAGCAGAACAGGTGCATCAAAGATAATAGTTCAGATTTCCATAAACTTCAACCAGTTCTCATGTCACGTAAAGAATCAGGTTCCTCCATGCCCAAGAGGTGTTTTTCTAAAAAGCGTCTTCCCCTAGCCTCGTTGATTTGGAAGAAATCGCTCTCCCCCTGTCTCGCTTGATGTAGCGGCACCCTAAACACTCAGCATCGGCAAGCAAAATAAATTGTTAATGGTTTTAACTTTCCATCAGGAGCCAATGGATACATGAGCCACTTAGAAATCCATTATGTGGCCAAAATTCTCTATCTAACCGAGTAAGTGAAATAATATGAGTGCAATAAAATACCTAGCTTCGACTCAAGGCTTTAGTTACATTATACAAATATGTGAAGTTATTCTCTGCTGATTTAGACTTAATATGTGCTGTCTGAAGCCCAGATCAGCAGAGCAGTACGTGAAGTAAAAATCATCAAGTAACACAATGACAGCAGAAAAGGGGACATCATAAATCAGCACAGGAACACCTTTAAATACACATTTTTGAGCTAAACACTGTTTGGAAGAGTGTAGCAGTCAACATAGAAACAACATACTCTTTGATACATGCTGCTCTCAGGGAAATAATGTTTCAGAAAGAAGTAGGGATACATCAAATACATAACTAGTTATAATAAACCCCCCACCTTAGGAGGTTCATCTGGAAGAACTTGTATATGGCACAGACAAGATCAATAAAAGGGATATTATATTTTGGATTCTTTGTATTTTAAACAATGCCAGCAAGATTTTTTTTAAAAAAAATTTGGAAGGGCAAGGGAATTTTTTATGTTTTTTATCTATCGTCTGCTTTTCTTAACCACAAAAACCACTAAAAGCTAGAAAAGGTAACGCTTTTCCTCTTTGAGACAAAACAGGAATGATATCTTCGACCACTGAACTGACCTCTGGAAGGATGCTATTTCAGGCTTAATCAGTATTTTCTTTTGATAGATAGAATGGATCGGAAGAGCTGAAACTTGCACTTGCCGTTAGAGGCAGGCAGCTTTACATATCAATAAAACCTTAAACCCTTCCCATATTGAGAAGCGTAAAACTATCTAAAGTGTTGGTAGCATGCCAGACAACAAAAAAATGAAGTTAAGGACCGTAATAAACACACTTTCACGGTTTTTACTGTTAAAAAATGCTTACGGGGGAGCTGACAAGGGGCAGCTGAGCGCCTCCCTCACTTGCCTCTCCCACCCCAAAGCAGCCACCCCAAACCCCAGCACCGAGCGTCCCCCTTCCCCTCAGCATTTCGGACAGGCACCAGGAGCCTCGTTTGCGGGGCAGAGCCCCCAAAGAGCCCCTTTCCCCTCTCCCCACGGCGCTCAGCCGTCTCTACACCCCCGGGGGGGCCCACCCGGGCCCACCCCGGCCGCCCCGTCCCGCCGCGGGCCCCACCTGCACTTTCCGCCGCCCCGCCGTGTTCTGCCGGTGATGCGCCGCCATCTTGCATGTTGACACTCTGACGTCACTTCCGAGGAGGGCAAGCCGGACCGGAAGCCGCTTTCCTTTCCCCCCCCCCCCTCCTCCTCTCCTCTCCTCTCCTCTCCCCGAGCCCGCGCGCTGAGGCGAGGAGGGGCGGGGCTTGCGGCGGAGGCGTTGCTAAGGAGACCGGAGGGGGCGGGGTCAGGGGGAGGGGGCGGGGCTAGAGCTCCCGCTTCGCCCCTGCCCTTGCGCCATTTTGTGCCCGCAGTGGGCGATGTCCCGCCCTTCATAAAATCACACAGTCACACAGTCCTACAATCATATAATCACAGAATTATAATCATTAAGGTTGGAAAAGCCCTCCAGGATCATCTGGTCCAACCACCCCCTTCCACCAATGTAACCACTAAGCCATGTCCCCAAGCACCACGTCCAACCTCTCCTTGAACACCCCCAGGCACAGTGATTCCACCACCTCCCTGGGCAACCCGTCCCAGTGCCTGACTGCTCTTTCTGAGCAGAAATGTCTCCTCATTTCCAACCTGAACCTTCCCTGGCGCAACTTGAGGCCATTCCCTTAGTCCTATCCCTGGTTATCTCCCCACCCCTTCCTTTCAGGAAGTTGCAGAGAGCAATGAGGTCTCCCCTGAGCCTCCTCTTCTCCAGACCAAACACTCCCAGTTCCCTTAGCAGCTCCTCACAGGACTTGTGTTCCTGGCCCTTCATCAGCTTCATAGCCTTTCTATGGACACACTCCAGGGCCTCAATGTCCTTGTACTGAGGGGCCCAAAACCAAACACAGCACTTGAGGTGCAGCCTTAGCAGAGCAGAGTACAAGGGGACAATCACCTCCCTGCTCCTGCTGGCTGCACTATTCCTGCTACCAGTCAGGATGCTGTTGGTCTTCTTGTCCACCTGGGCACACTGCTGGCTCATGTTGAGGTGACCATCAATCAGCACCCCCAGATCCTTCTCCTCTGCACAGCTTTCCAGCCACTCTGCCCCAAGCCTGTAGCACTGCATGGATTTGTTGTTGCCAAAGTGCAGGACCTGGCACTTAGCCATGTTGGACCTCATCCCACTGGCCTCTGCCCATTGACCCAACATTTTCAGATCCCTGTACAGGGCCTTCCTACACTCTGGCAGATCAACACTTCCACCAGCTTGGTGTCATCTGCAAACTTACTGCGGGTGTACTCAATTCCCTCATCCAAGTCTTCAAAATATTAAAGAAGATAGGCTCCAACATTAACCCCTGGGGAACACCACTGGTGACTGGTCACCAGCTGGATTTCACTCCGTTCACCACTACTCTCTGGGCTTGGCCGTCCAGCTAGTTTTTAACCCAGCAAAGAGTGTACCTGTCCAAGCCATGGCTGCCAACTTCTCCAGGAGAATACTGCAGGAGACTATGTCAAAGGGTCTCCAAGGACTGTGTCAAGGACTGTTTCCTTGACCACAGGGCCACCTCCTCACCTGCGTTGCTGCTCCCTGCTTATTTTATTTATTTATTTATTTAATTTCCATGCAGTGTGGTAGCCTAAGAGCCATGTTTTTATCCCTGGGAAAGCCCCAGAGGCCATGGCTGCGGGTTGAGTTCTTTTCCCCAGTCTGGAGGGCTCTGCTTGGGGCTGAGGTGCTCACCCAAGGCTGGTGCCATGTCCCAGCCCTGAGGGGCTCCAGCTCCAGCTCACCGGCAGCGCTTCTGAGGTGCTGGAGGCTTTACGCACACCCTTCATGGTTCTCAGATCCAAAGCCAAGGTCCAAAGTAAGAGTCTGTGGTGGGGGACAAGTGCTTAGCCCCCGTTTAAGTCTTTCCCACCGATGGGAAAGACTCATCTGTCTTCCCTAGAGAGACATGGAAGATCATATTGTCTTTTCTAATGTAAAAATAGTTCCTGAAATTGTGAGCTTATGGCTGTATGAAGTTCTACACTGACTTTCAGAGATACGCCTCCCAGTTTCAAAGCATCTCTTTGGCACTTAAACCATTAATGCATCAAGTGTTGGGTTGCAGAAGTAACTATATTCTGGGTAAAGATCTGTATAGAATTGTGTATAGGGCTGTCTTCTTGGAAGGCATTTTTTTACACTGATTGCTTCATTATGGTAGAACTGTAAACAGTAAAGGAACTGGTGAATTGGATGGAGGATTGGTAATAGGTAATGACAAAAATTTACCGTGAAAAAAGATGGGTAAAGGGGTAAGTGGAAAATATATATTTTCATATATTCACGTTCATTTATTGTTGATTATAGCCATAACCAGAAAATTCAATGGCCATTCACTGATGGTAATATAAACTTGCTTATCTTGATATAGATCACATTTTCTAGCATTGCTGAGTGCACTGTGTCACCATCACAACTGCAAGTGGAGGCTAAGGTTCTGAAATGATATCTGCCTTGACCAAAGCCCTTCCTTAACTTCAGTATTTCTACTATTTTGTGCTATTACAGCAGTGGGAAGTATATGATTCAAAGCATTTAAGACAAATATGGAAAAGTTTTATTGTTGAACACAATTTTCTCTTAGATAAAAATAAGGCTTTATTTTATTACTTATTTATTTTGAAACAAGAATTTAGTTGTGTACTAGCTTCAGACTAACGGTAATTATCAGAGCATTTCAGATGCTGATATGCATCGCCTATGTAATCTTAATGGACTGTGGACTAAACAAAGAAGTTTTCAGCTTAAATAAATTCTGAGCCAAGTGCCTTACTACCTTTCAGTATGCATTAGTCCATTATGAGGTTTGAGATTCTTTTCACAGCACAATAATTTTCACACATACTTCAATTTCTCTCTTTACGTTTCTCTTAAAGATATTTACGTTTGTTTATGATTTTTCTGTTACTCTGAAAAAATAAATGGAATAATTTAATTCATAAACCCTACTAATCATAATCGCAAGTAGATTATTCACTTGCTAGAGTTAATCTTCATATTATGTCTTCAAGGGCAATCTTCTTGCTTTGTATATTTGCTTTAAAATTAGATTTGTTTATAGACTGAGGACCTTTGCTATTTACATTGTTGTGCAGTTTTAAAATTGCTTTTCCTCTCTGTGTGACTATTTGTGGATAGTCCCTGCTATTAGTATATATACTACAGTGTTTCAAAAACCTTTCATGTCAAGAATTAATTACTCGAAGGAGAAAAAAAAATGCACAGTGATCACTGTATCAGAATCATTGAAGTTGGAAGTGACCTCTGGAGACTGTATAGTCCAACAAAGGTCATATTTGCTGAGGGCTGCTAAAACAAAAGAATTATCATAGTGATAAGTGATAAGTTTCAGGCTTCTGTATATATGTTTAGCAAGTCTGAATTGTTACAGAGTCCTAAAGACAATATTACACTAAAATGTGGTAGGTAATTTTATTTTTATTTATTTATTTATTTATTTATTAATTGCAGTAAATCTTTGAGCCTTCCATGATTTTTGTGTCATTTTAGAAAAGTGATGAGATCATCTCATTTATAACGTTAGCTCTGGGTTTTGGCAGAGGAGCAACATGATGGATATGTGAGTCCAGGGATTGTTTTTCAATTTCCCTTAAAATCTTTGGCTAAACTGTGAATTTCTGAAAACACTAGTGCAAGCAAACAGAAGTTGGGCCAAAAAAGGACGTGTAAGAGAACAGAGCAGGGTTCACAGGTAAAGCCAGGACATGGAGATGAGGAGAAAACTAAATGGATGTTTATTGGATAAGTAACCACTGTAAAAAAATAAAAATATAAAGATATTTCCTCAATAATGATAGGGTGAAGAATGCTATAGCATTTGCCAGCTGTTTCTCTCTGTTGTTCCAGCCCCTCTTTGTGAGGTTTGGCTGCTACAGCATTAAAGAAAAAAAAATCTGAAAAGAATTTAGAAATAAGCTGTAAGAATGATTTGGAGCCTGAGAAGCAGGAATTAGAGTGAAAAATTCATATGGTTTTTGCCTATAGAAGAGAAGATTAAATGAACCATTATAGCAGTTTTCAAATAATTAAGAAGAAATATGGAATAAATTTGTTTACATGTCCATGATGAAGACAAGAAGTAATGGACTGAAATTGCAGTTCAGAAAAAAATATATGAAACACAAAAAAAACCAAGTTTGTTGGCAGTGAGCATAGTGAAGCACTAGAGTATGTTGCATATGGAGGTTTTGGAATCAGCATCTGTTGTAACAAGAAAGTAGCGAAATATCTCCAGGAATTACATCAGGATAATTGATGCTGGTTTGGGCTAACGCATGAGCAAGGTGGCTTTAGGATATCACTTCCAACTCTGTTTTTAAATATAAAAGTAGAGAATGTTTTTCATAAGCAAAAAGCTCTTTAATCTTCTAGGAAATGCTGTAATAGGCTATGTAGCTTGGAGAAGAGCTACATAAATTCAAGCTATGAAGAAGACATGCTTTTTAAGGCCAGCTAATCGCTGAAGAAATCCCCCAAAGGACGTGAGAGATTCTACGTAGCTTGAAGCCAAAAGTATTGCAGCCAATACATAATTTATGGGCATGACTCAGTGGTAACTGTTTGAGATTGCTGTATTTTTTCTGTATTTTACAGGGTGCGAAAGTTGGTGATTTTAAATCCTATTAAATTTTATTGTGCAACTGATTTTTCCTGGGATATCATGTTCTACAAGTCTTTTTTTTTTGAAGTAACATAATCTTTAAGACTCCTTCCTTTCCAAAATCTGCTGTAAAAGTCACAAAAATGTATTCACAGAACAATGTACAATAGTTACAGTCTTTGCTGTGTTTCTCTGGTGTGTCTGTAACTGCAAGTCCTGATGCTGGTTTAAGGTCCAAAAAGTTGCAGAGTTCATCTGAAATAAATTTACGATTTTAGATGGAAGTCTAAAGACACACAATTTTCTTGTATTATGTTTCTTGCATGGTTCAGGATGAGGGAATGTTTGTAGAAATTCAATGAAAAATACTTCAAATCAGTTTACGATCCTTCTGTTTTTGACTGCTGGATGAGAAGAGCCAGTTTCCTCATGGCACAGAGGGACAAGAGTTGGTGGAGTCACTCAGGCAGGTGATTGAGCACGTATCACAGCGGGGCCACTGAGCAAAGGCTCTGTGGATACAACAGCAAAACAGTGACCACACATATATTTTTAATGATTGGCATTTAATGTAAGTAGAAGATATGGTGCCAGTATGATGGCATCTGGAAGCAAAGACATAAAATAAATTCTCAAGCCATTTTGATAAATGAGATGCCCAAGCTAGCTGGAGAGGAGGGACAGACAGAACTGAAGTCCAGTTAGTTCGTTTTCAGATTGTAAAGCTGCTTGGTATTGTTGCATTCTTGACAAAAAGTTGAAATTTAGACTTTAATCTTATAGGGAGCTATGGTAAGAAGCATGTTTAAAACCAAATGCTCGGTCTTTGGTAGAGCTCTTCCATTTGTCATTTCATAACTATGTTTGCAGGCATGCGATATAAGGTGAGACTTCAAGAGTAAGCTGTGTAAGCAAGAGTGCATCAGAAATACTGGAAATCTTTCAGAAATGGTATTAGCAATGTTTGCATGCTTATAATAAGCATGTTACTTTTGAGAAATACAAAATGCTTCAAAAATACCTAACTGTTTTTCAGAATACTGAGAAGAAACATGGAGTGGCTTGAACGTTAGGCACTGAGCTAATTTTCAGACTTACTCAGTGTACATTAGGTCATTAGGCAGAAAGCTACTTTGTGTAACAACGCATTTAATGTGTACTTACCCTAAAAGCTATTTCCTGTTATTCTGTAAAACCAATTAGCTATTTACCAAATACCAAATTGCATGTCCGTGTGATTTCTTATTTCATTGTGCACAATGAAGAAAGGAAGATGGGAATCAGATGAATTATTACCTTGAGAAATTCATCACATCCTTTACACTATTATTTCTTTTTTTTCTAATAGGGATTGGAGCACACCTTCAGTGTATCTCAGACATGACCGTTGACCTGAGCCCCTGAATTTTTCTCACTGACAAACTCTGGCCTTTACCTAATCTGTATAATATAAATCTATATTCTGTATAATATATAAATATTATATATTATGCTGTATATAAATATACATAATGTAACATAATAAATGTATATAAATATATTATTCTGTATATAAATATATAAATATTACATATTATATATTCTGTATAATATATAAATCTATATTCTGTATAATATAAATCTACGTATTCTGTATAATACAAATCTGTATATGCATGTTTTTTGTTTGTCTGCTTTTGCTTTATTCTACATATAACATTTATTTATTATGCATTCCAGGTATAGCAAAGAAGGTGTATTTCTTTTTGTCTGCTGTTCCATATCGCTCGGTTCAGGGGTTATGGTATTTTATGCAGGGCATTCCTGGCATCTCTTGCTCATTTAGGTCTTGAAATTAATCCTGAAGCTTCTGTCCAGCAGCTGAATTAATTTGGTCCGCAATGGATGCATTTGAGTTTGCATTGTAATAGGGGTGTGTGCATTATTTAGAGAGAGCTCTTAATGTGATATGTTGGCTGTTTTGTAGTATTCCCCAATTGCGGGCATGCCTCTCTCTATCTGCAGATTTTAGATACACACAGGAGGGAGGATCATAAGTTCTCTGGAGTTGGAGCTTTAGTAGACAGAAATCCCTGCAAATAATAATTTTATTGCAAGTATATCTGATGCAAAAATGTCTGCTTGCATTTACCAAGGAGTGTGAAATTTTATTGCTGAGTAGTGGCCTGCCACCATTACACAGCTTCTAAGAAATATTATTTATGAGCTAGAAGCATCAGGGTTAATAACTTACACTACTCCAAGTAAGTGTTATAAAGAAGTATTATACTATGAAAATCTATTACCAATTCTCAAACTGTGTTTGTAAGTAGGGCTAGGTAAGAATTACCTAGGATTAGAAAATGAAGGCCTACTCTAATTAATGCTAATGATATTGAGTATTTGAGAAGGCCACAAGTGTTCACCAGTTGTTTGGGTGCTTAATTGTCCTTTTTGTCAAATTACATGTGCTTGTATTGGTCTGCATTGGACTAGTTTCAGCTTTCAGCTTTTATGTGTTGGATTGAAGAGTTATTTACTAGTCAGCTGAGTTTAAGTTAGGAGCTTACATAACACAGTATCATCCCTATAAATGAGGAAAATAACAGAAACCAAGTGTGAAACGCTTCTCTAAGATAGAGGCAAGCATTGCGGCTCTGTGATTCCACTGAATATAGGAGACAACTTTTTCTAGGATTACACCACAGAGTATTTCTCAGAAGAAAGAAATGAGCAGATGAGGATGCTGGATAGAACTGGAGGTTAAGAGGGTCATGCAATGTGCATGAGTCGTCAAATGCCTTGAGATTTTTAATAAGTGTATTTATCTGAATAGTAATTTAAAGCAGCATCTCACGTTTAGAGTTGTGGCACAGTCACAAGATACATTTAACTATCCAAAAATCTGTGTTGTTTTTTTTTTTTTTTTTTTTCAGCACTTGACATCTATGTGCTCACAGTCATTAGACTAATGGTGATGTACTAATGCCACCAAGAAAAAAATATTTTTTCTTGTTCTCTAGCTATAAAAAAAAAATAGAAAAAAAGAAAAAGCAAAGTACGCTTTGCAGTTAATGGAAGAGACAGATCTATGGCAAGAACAAGGAGACTAAATCAACAGTTAGTTGGTTCTATAATGAACATTATCTTTTTGTTAAATGAGCTTTTTTCTCTTTTTTCTTTCTGAGATTTTGATGATTAATGAAAGAATCTGAGAAGAAAACAGGTATTATAGTGTGCAAAAAAAAAAAAGGGAGAGGTGCAACTCTTTGCCCTCCTTTGAGATCTGTCTTTAGTCCCTGTGCCCCATTTTTCAGAGGGTCAGGTAGATGAAGAGGATGCAGCTGAATTATGTTCAGGTAAGGATGGGTTTTGTATTTAGCGATGCTGGAGGATGGAGTTTTATAAAATGTGGCTGATTTTGACCAGAGCAGTTATAGAGCCATTACAGAATGACCTTTTACTGATATTTAAAATTCTGCTCTCTTAATTGAATTTGAGAACATGCTATTGCTTTCAGGAAAAATAACTTACACTTGAACTTAAAATGCCTTGTTGTTGCTTGCATCACTGAACACTTAGCATCTTTATTTCTTTAAAACCATCTTTAGTTGTTTCCTTTGCTGATGGTATCTATCAGGCAAAGTGTTTGATCACAATTGTTTTTCTGTTTGCACGCATTAGGGCTGCCTGGCTTTTAAGGACAGCATAGTTTTTTCAGTGCAATTCTTCCAGCAAAACCCATGACAGCTCTTTATCATTTGTCACAAAGATTTAGGATCAATCCAATAAACAGTAAAATAGTCATTGGACAGTAATTGGTGCTGTTGATGTAAGAAAAATAATTGTACTTAGCAATAAGGCTTGTCAGTAATTTGTACCTGTTGCTACCAATACCTGTTGCTAGCAGATTTTTTACATGAACATTAATTTCAGGATATTCAGGGTATGAGGAAAAACATGGTGGTTTTATTTTGCTCAAACAAGGCATGTATGTTTTTATAGAAGTCATGGGATAATGTAATACTGAATGTATTTCGAGCTCAGGTTTTGTATATATAAGATACATATATAGCTATTTGAGTTTGAGATTTTGTCTCAGCAAGGGAATAATAATAAATAGAATTTAAAGAATGAAACCCAGTAATTTGTAAATGCAATTTCTACCAAAAGTTTTAATGAAGTACAAAATTTGGCCCAATATGTAATATATGCTGGAAGTTTCAACTGGTTAAAAGATCAGCTTCAGGAGGAAATAGGAAGCAAACAGCTTTTGTTTTCATATGTTTTTACATATATTTTTCCCATTGAACATGAGCAATCTGTGCTTTTAGTAAGTGCAGCTGTGATTTCAAAATAAATAAAATAATCGAGTAATATTTAGGTTATTATTCTTCAAACGAATCACCCTCTCAGTTTTTTCCCTTTTTTACAGTATTCCCAGTGAGATCACAAAATTTCATTTATTGCTCCCAGAACAGCCAAGCTCCTCCTTCCAGCCCTCCCCCAAGCATCCCAATACAAAAGAAAACTTTCTGGATGGGAGCTGGGTAGGTAGGCAGGATATTCTTTAGAACAGAATGGTGACAGTGAGAGAATGAAAACTTCCTATCTCGTAGAAGAAACAAGCTATATGAAATTAGCTTAAGAAACCAGTGTGAAGGCTTTTTATTTCAATGGGGATGCTGTAAGTGTTTTGTTTTTGCTAAATATTTGTATACTATGAGAAATACCAATTGCAATTTTTTAAATTTTAATTTACATGTATTGGGTTAAAATATTCAGGGGGTTCTCTGTGGATATATATACATATGTGTGCCTATGCTTTTAGGTCTTAGATGTGGTTTTATTTGAGATACAGGTAGAATGTACATAAGAAAGTGTGCCTTTAATGTAGAACTGTTATATTGCTGAAAATACACAACTATTCCTTTAGCTTACATGTAGCAGTATAACATTTAACTGAATGTTAATATAATTCTTATTAATTTCAGACTGCTTTTTGTACTCCTGGTTTGGTAGGCTGGCTGATGCACAGTAGCCCTCAAATTGGCTTTCATACTTTCTAATCTTAGCTTTAATTATCTTCAAATAGTGCAATTTATTTTCCTGCAGAAATTTGGAATGTTTATCTCAAGAAAATGCTGGTGAGTCATTTTTTCAAGACATTAAAGTAATTCACCATCTAGCCTGTTGCACCTGTTTCTGATTTTGGAAGTGATAGTGTGAACAGATTTTGTTATATTGATAGTGTGAATAGCTTGTGTTTCAAAAACAAACAAAGATAGCTATCAACACAAAAAACACAAAGTTTGGTAGGGGGGAAGCAGGTTGAGGAGAGTGGAGAACAAAGTGCTAGGTGGAGGAAATAACCATGTATTTTAGAAACAGCAGTAATCTAATAAAGTTTGTTCTATTTCCCAGACTGTTTTTAGAAAAGAATAAAATAAATCTGTTAAATGTGTTGATAATTATTGGTAGTTACATAGAAGAAAGAAAACAGTAATCTGAGAGCAGATGTGTTTTTTTTTTTTCTGTATTGGATCTGAGTAGGTGATAGCAGGAGCTTTTTGCAGGGTGTTGTACAGTACAGAAAAGAGAGAAATCTTAGCCTGTTCCCTAGTGTTGCTGCATTTTTTCTTTTTCCTTGCAGTTTCTTGTTTCAAAAACATTTGAGCTGCATATGTAAGTGCTTTGATTCCTTTTAAATTATGTTTTTGTTTGTTTGTTTGTTTTTTAATATTAGTGGTTATTTATAATAATGAGTATTCATTACGGTATATATGTCCAGTGCATCCACATATCCACATGTAAGGTAAATGGTGAGTTTGAAGGCGTTTATAACATTGAGAGTTTTCAGATCAGTGTTTCCTGTGGGTGGTGAAGTGGTTAAAAACAAAGTTTGAAATCTGAAATAACTAATGCAGATCACTGATCTTGCTGACATCCAGTTTTGTTCCTGTAGATTATATGGAAAGTTGACTCCAAAGTGTTTGAGGTGTCTGTTTAACAGCAGGGAAAGTTTGGGCAGCTATGGACTGTTTCAGCATAAGATCGCATTTAAGGGTCTAAATAGACTGTCTGTCCATGATCTAGGAGTTTAAAATCCCATTACAGACAGTGGAGATACATCGTCACTAGAGTTTTTGGTCATTCTAAAGTAGTTATCTCCCTTTGTTCATTTGAATATCTCTGCAGCCTGGATTTACTGTGCTTACTACTAGATATCCACCGACTGTAGTGACAGTTAAGATGCCTCTTTCACATGCAGGACCTCAGTGAAGGTGTCTTTATCTACAGACTCCATCCATCCACAGCATCTTGGTGTTTCTGAATATGTGTTAATTTGCAATTCTATGTTGTCAAGGTACTAAAAAGGCTACTGATTTTATTGATACAGCTGGAAGGCTAATTTTGCTATGTGATCCAGAGCTATATATGATGTATGTGGTGCCAGTGTCATTAAGTACTCTTTCATAAACTACTTGGAAGTATTAGGTTCTGGATATTTTGTTATAATGATTGTCTGAACAGATATAAGATTTATTTAAACTTGATTTTGCACATCACGACTTGAAATGAATTTTGAAAAATACAGAGCTTTTAACAAGCTAAAATGCAGAGCTAAAACAAGCTTTCTGGAAATGCTGTTGGTGAGTACTGATAAGGGAACGGGACTCTGATGAGAGCACAGATTTTAATCGTTGCGGTCTTATGATGGTGGTTCTCATAGTAAATATTGCTATATGTTATATTATTGTTTTATTCATTTATTTTAAGGTACTTTTTGACCCATGTTAAACATACAGTTATCGGATTTTGTGCAAACAAAATCCTACCACAGGGAATCATTTTTATTCTTTGTGTGAATATGTCTGTGTGAAAGAGTCTATTAAATACATATTAAAAAAATAAAAAATTAAGCAGATAATTGCAGTTTATTCTTTATTTTTTTCAACTCCAGATGCTTACAGAAAATGTTCAATTGGTGGCTATAAATGAGGGAGCAGATAGAAATAACTCAAGGGTCAGGATTAAATATTATATATGCTAGAATTAAGTGAAACCCCCCAAAAAGACATTTTTCTATTTATGTTCCTGTTTGTTTTCCTATCAAATTCCAAGAACACCTTCCCATCAAAAACACCATTTACAGATTTTGATGGTGTTTTACTGAGCAGTTTTGTTAATTTAAATACCCCTCTTATGAACTTTTGAATATCTTATTGGTCAATTTTTTGAATGCTACCACCTATAAACATACATTTAGGAAGTTGAAAGAAATTCTGAAATTCACATAAATAGAAGAAAATTAAGGAGCTGCATTTAAAGCTTGAATTTATATTTTGTTGTTCATTTTAAAAGTCTAATACTGTTAGTTATTATCTGTAGTAATTAGCCATTATACCAGTGAGCAATTTTTAATTTGTGTCTGCGAAACATTGTATTAATGGACTCATTTTTTGGCAGTACTTTGCTGTTGTAGATAATGTTGTCCTGAAAGGATAGTTTTTGTCTTAAGAAACTTTACAGATAATTGTACTATAATAGTGCCCATGTGTCCACTTTTTATTTTAATGACAAGTTCATCTCTTTGCAGTATACTTTTCATTGGTATATCTAGAATTCCTTGTGGGTTCTTTTTGGACATAAAAAGATTCTGTGTCATTTTCACAGTACCCTAAGTCAGCCTTAACCCAGTTAGCCCAGCCTAAAACCACAACCAGCTTATTTACACTCAATTCCGTTCCTTTTCTCAATATGAGAAAAATAAGGACTTTCCATTTTAATTACAAAAATTGTGAATTTGGTGCCATGTTTTTATATTCCTGATTCTGTAGAGAGTAGTCCTTTAGCAGTGAAAGCAAATTTATACCTGTTACTGGTGGACCAATCTCTTTAGGACCAGATATATCAGAACGTGTTGTACGATTTGCAATTGTTAATTTAATTTAAATGGGAATTTCACACATACAAATTAATAGATTTGCATTCTGGCCTTCAGCAGCATGTTCTGGCAAGTGTGTGGTTAGGATTTCCCCATGGTAACTTGTATGTACACACCGCAGTCTGATCTCCGAGGTTCTAGAAGAAATCCCATCTACTGGTGCTGTGTCATTGCCTCTAGGCACAAGTGTTTTCTAGCTTCTACCTCAGATCTGTCTGCTAAGGAGATTTTTCTGCCCAATCCAGACTGAAATCAATTCTGAGGGTAACATTTGATTTATCTCAGTGTCTTGACTTAAAAATTCTCAGTGTCTTGACTTAAAAATTCAGCTAGATCAGCATCATCTCTTGAAGTAGCTGAGTTAATAACTGAATTCAGGAAATTTCCAGTAGTTACTCTCTCTTTTCGAATTTGTAGCCGTCTGAGTCACAAAGATTTTTTTTCAGTCACAGGTGTTCGTAACTTCCTTTTTCCCAACCTAAGCCACAACGTACAAATGCTTGGCAGGCGATGAAGGGGCCGAATGTGTTGTTCCATGTGAGCACAATGACAGCACTTGTCTATCTCTTCTGAAGAAATCCTCTCACGTTGTACATGAATATTTTTCCAATTACAACTTCCAGTTACTGCTGCTGAAGGCGATGTACCTTTTTTTTTGCTCTTCATCACCACTTTTGACAGGTTCAGCCTTCATTTTTTTTGCAAATTCAGCTTCTGAATCCTTGGTAGTAAAACCATGTTCGTATTAAGTGAAAACATTTCCTTCACTTCCTTTATTACAGTCAGTGCAGTTATCTAAAAACCCAGTCCCTCTGTTGTCCTTAAAATCTCTTTGAAAATAAAATTAATCTTCTTAGTATTATTAAAAATTGAAGAAGAGAGCATGTTGAGTTTTCACTTTATCTGTTGATCTTTTGATTGGAAATGGCTCTGTGTGGTTTTGCAGAATAATGGTTGTTTGATTATACCCTTTCAATTTGTTACCGTGGTACATTTTGATTTCTGAATTGTGGTCCCTTGTCAGATCTGAACTTCTTTGTAAATTCCCGGAGGAGGAGGAAAAATCCAAAACCAAAACAAAATTATTGCACAATCTGTCAATCACTGGTATATTCTTTTTAAAGAAAATATAAGGTCCCTTCCAATTAGACTATTGTGTGAACCAAGAGAGCAGGAGGGGTGGCAGATATGGAAGTGCTGTTAGCAAAGCCCAGTAACTAAGGTGCAAGGCTGCTAATACCTTAAGTTGCTACAAAGAGAAATTCAGTGATTGTCAGAGTTCTGATAGAGCTGGGATTTTGTCACTTCCCAGGTGAAAAGAGGAAGGAAAAAAGCATCAGTTCTGCAACCTGAATTATACAGGATGTCTTCAGAATCAGCTGCTAGTCTTTGCGGGTTTTGTTTTACATCACCTTTCTTCTAAATGAATGTTTCTAGTTGCTTTTGCTCTATTTTCACATAGGGTTTCACAGAACGAAGAACTAATTTATCTAATTAGTATTAATTTCAGTTATGTATTATTTCTATTAATTTGTAATTATCAATAACTTTCTCTTTTAAGCTATTTCTAGCATGGGAAACAAATATATAGAAGGAAAGATGGATCCCTTGTTTTGGCCACCAGAACCCAACTGCTTCCAGCGTTTCACTCCTGAGTCCTTGGCAGCAATTGAGAACAGAATTGCTGAGAAAAAAAAGAAGAAAGCCAAAGCTAAGAAGGAGAGTAGTGACCAAGAAGTTGAAGAAGATAAACCTACTCCTCAGCTTGATCTGAAAACCTACAAAAAACTGCCATCTTTCTATGGGGATGTTCCTGCAGAGCTTGTTGGGGAACCCCTGGAAGATTTGGATCCATACTATAGTGATCACAAGGTTAAAACCTTCAAAAGCATTTCTTGGTTTAATTTGGTCTGCTAATCTCTTACAAGATAGTAAAAGCTGTGTTCAGAAGTTGCCCTTTGTTCTGTAGACAGAACATTACTAGCATTTATTGGGGTAGAAGTGTTGAGTTATGCTCCATATAACCTAATTACAAGGTATTTTAAGGCCCAGTCAGCAATCAGAATTAATTATGAAAATAGAATACATATAGGATAGATAGGATACATACTTTTTGATCAAAAATAGTTTCTGAAATAACCGATATTTTGTTAGAGCAGTTTCTATGAAGTCTGAGGGGCTGGACTTACTGTAGTATAATCAATAGCTGTTAAATGGTAGGTCACCATGGTCTTACTGCAAATGCTTTTGTTTAATTACAAATATACTAATTAGAAGAGACAGATCTGAAATATTTCCAGTAGTCTATGTAACAAAAAGAAAAAAAAAATCAGACTACATTAATTTTCTATTTTGTAACATCCTATCAGCTTTGTTTATTGTACCATATTTATATTGCATATATTCCATGCCATTGCAAAGTATTTTCTCTTTTTTGCCTATAGGAATATGTAAATTACTTCCTGTAGTATTTCCTTCTAAATTAAATGTCTATTGTGTGATTGCTTATTATTGAGAGGGACTTGACCTGAAGAGCAGAACATTGCATTCTTTAATATATACCAATAAGTTTCTGGAATGTAATCATTTAATCAGAGAACGTGCAGAAGGCTTTGTAATTATTAGTGAAAAGATTCTTCCGGAGACTTTTTTTCTCAAAGTAATCAGAGTGACATTCTTGATGAAGAAAAGAGAAACTAAAGCTGATTCAGCTGAAGGCATTTACATAATGTTAGTTTGCTGTGGTTTCAATTTAAGGGATTTCATTTTAACTTCATCTGGCAATAGTACTGAGCCACGATGGGCCTTAGGGTAGTTTACAGGGAATTACAAAGTTATTTGATAACTTAAGGATATTTCAAAATTAAAATTCCTGGCATTGTTTTGTTACACAAAACAATGTGTGCTTTGTGAATGATCTCTTGTAGCCTATAAAACTGTCTAAGGGTAAGGTACTTCTGAGCAAGATTAACAACAATATTGCAGTCCCAGAATGGTATCCTTTAATTACTTTGACCAAATGAATATCAGCAGTCGCTCTTCTAATTAATTTTCATTCTTACTTGTTTATCACAGTAAATACAAACTTTCCTATAGTTGCTCTTTCTTCAACATGTAGTATCATCATGTCACAGCTCCAAGTAAGAAGGCAAGAAATTTTTACTCATAACTACAATTAGATATAGTGCAGATTTAAAAACCAAAACATTATTTTTTGGAGGAAATTTGTGTTTCTTTAAAATATTTCATATACAATTATTATTATTTTTTAATAGACTTTCATGGTGATAAATAAAAAGAGGAATATTTTCCGGTTTACTGCCACACCTGCCTTGTGTATACTTAGTCCTTTCAATCCAGTCAGAAAAGCAGCAATTCACATTCTGATCCATTCATATCCTTTCATTGATTTCTGTAATTTTAATTTTAGAATATGCTGTGCCATTTTCTGTGATTGTTTTCCTCTCTATATATTAATCTAATTGTAGGCTCATGTGGTTTTGATACTGAGAATTTTGAACCTTGTATTACAACAGCAAAGCTGTTTACATGAGGTTGCTACAAGTAAAATTGTTTAAAAAGCTCGTGTTTAACAGTCAGATCTACAAATATTGTTATGAAACAACATTTAGAGGCTACTGTATGATATTTTAGCCTTTTTCTAGAACTTTTTCTAAATCTGTGCTGTGGTGACAAGCTTCAAATTTTAATTAAAAAACAAAACAAAATAGAGACTGTCGAGTTATTAAAGCATGAAGAGTGGGAATTACAGCAATGCTTTGCTGAAAGAATCTGGTGTTACCCTAAGAAAGGTATTTCACACTCAAGTTTATAGACAGCTCTGAGCACCCAGTTTTCATGTATTTGCAAAAAGATAAGCGTAGTTTGAAGAAAGTAAAAATATGAAGGATTGCAAGTACAAAACTGTAGGCTTTCTGCTTTTTCTGCCAAACATCTGATTTCATTTAGGTTTATTCATTTGTAGAAATAGATCCTTTTACAGTGACCTTTGGCTGATTTTGAATGTATATTAGTGCTATTAGAAATAGCTAAATTGGCTGTTCGGTTCCAAGTTAATCCTAAATTTTGTTTAAAAACAAAATACAAAACCAACATTTTTTTACATGGTGACTGAACTTTCATGAAAGGACATCTTTTCTTATGTATGTTTTCATTGTCTGCCACATAAAATGACAAAACTTTCTGAACTTGTGGTAGGCTGTAACTGTCCCATCATAAAAAATGTATACATGGACCCCCAACTTCAAAGAACACTAGTTATTGATAATTAACATTTTTCATCTTATTCTATTTCATTTTTATCCCTAGGATTTATTAAAAACCATGGTTAGTATGGGGTTGTGACCCCTTTCTCTTTATTTCATGTTCCTGCTGCAAAAGAATGGAGGTTTCTAAAATTTCAGGTAATACTAGACAGCAGAGGATTCTCAGATTTCCTTCTTTAAATGTATTTCATTTATTTATGATCCTCATATCTTCTGACAGCTCTGTCTGACCTCTTATGTCCGATTGGAATTTCAGTCTAATGTCCTGTCTTCCAAAACTGTCCCCACGTGCTGTTATTTTTACATCATGAGGTTTACCCAGCCGAGTAGAAATTTAATCTGACATCAGCTTCTTTGGAAAAAAGCAAGAAAAGTCATGCATATTCAAAACCAAAGTAGTTATTTGAATAAGTTAATGGGTTTTGTTTGTAAATTGGCAACTTTTTTGAACTTCATTGTTTTATAATACAGCAGTTTTTCCTTGACTTATTATTCACAATATTTGTTGGCTTTATTACATGTACTGTGATACTCAATTGTGCTTCCATGGCTGTAAATAGCCTTCCACCACAGCTCAACTGGACTGAGTAAGTTACCTCAATTGCCTTTTCTTCACTCTAAGGAAACTAACCTGCTGGACTGAAGGAGATTGAACAATGTGGTGATCTAATTCTGGGGTTTGAAAATCCTCTGAGAGACTTCTGAGGAAGATTTGGGATTTTTGTAATAGCAGCCAGTCCTTGTGGAGCCTGTTTTCTCAGAGGAATACACAAGGAATATGCCCTTTACTCTGTGTTGGGTAATTTTGCCATTTGGTATAATATAGAAGGTCGGCCCATTTTACCCTTAAAGGATTAAGCTGTTTAGAGAGGTTGTGTAGCATGATTCTAACATCTAAAATTTGGTAGGGACCTTCAAAGATCATGATTCAAGGTGAGGCCACACCAATGGTAAATATAGCAGGAGAATCACCTCATCCTAGGGTAATAACCTGAGTGTCTGCTATGCCCAGCTCATGCAAAAAGTATAGAGGAATAAATATTAATTCCATTCTCTCTTGCTATTTTCTGGGGACACCCCCAGTTCAGTTTTTCACATTAGGAACCTTTTTGTACCATCTCATTACCTTTTGTAACTGTGCTCTGTATCCAGTTTAACTTAAGTTGAGGTTCTGGAATTAAAATTTGTTAAAATCTGCTTGTGGCATCAGAGGTTCCATAATTTTAATCTCTCTCTCTCTCTTTTTTTTTTTTTTTTTCTAAGCAAAGTGATACTGTTAGCTTAGTTTTACAGTTTTACGTAGAGTTTCTTTCAGTTTTAGAGTACTTGCTAGAATAACTGTGTAATATATGCAATCTTATCAAGCTATGCTGAAAAAAAGATTTAATCTTACTGTTCTGCCAAAAGGCTGAGACTTTGATATTTTCCAGTCTGCTTTAGACCATAAACATGGGCTTTCATAATTCTTCATAAGGAAGTTTTTTCATCAGAAATAATATGGTATACTTACATATACACTTATGGTTATAGATTTACATCAAAATCTTACTGAAAGTCAGAAATGCATGTTCTTATACCTACAATGTGTTTCTAAGAGTAATCTATCCTGCCCTATCAGATTTCACATTTTCGACTTTCATTTCCATCCTGTGCCTAAACATGGAAAAGTTACAATGTGCCTAAATGTCTCTTAATCTCTTTCGTGTTTTTATTTCTATAGCTTTAATATATTCTTTCCTTCTCAGACATCTTTTTACAGGTATATATACTGGTGAAATATTGATAAAATTAGTAGCAAGAGGATTTGTTTGGAATGAATTTACTTTTCTTCGAGATCCGTGGAACTGTTTGGATTTTGTTGTTATCATTGTGACGTAAGTAAAACTCCGTTGTTCTCTTACACTTGAGGGACAAACATGCAAATACATGTAATATGATACTTGATGGTCTGAAGTTCTTTACAGTAGTTGACATTCTACCCACTGAAGAGTTCCTGTGTTTGAATCACTCTTTGCATACCTGCTGTCTGAAGAGAGAAAAATTGTCTTAGACTTTAAAGAGAGAAAAACTGTCTTAGACTTTAAAGCAAGACCTAAATACAAAGCTCATCTGTTTGAGTTAGCATTCATTTGCTCATTTACTACATGTATTTTCACAATTAATAGACCTGTTTTATTGTTCTCAGTGCAGTACTTTTTTTTTTTTTTAAACGAAGTGTCCCCACAGACAGCCAAAACCAAGCATGCTTCCTTGCTTCCTTATGTTGTCTTATTTGCTGTGGTCTGGGTGAGATGAAGTTTTTCTGAGAAGGATTCAAAGTGCATCACAAGATGTTGAATGACATAGTGATAAACAGCAGATGAAATATAAAGAATGTAAAATGATGCTCAAGCAAAAGCAGACCTAACTTTACATATACAGTTAGGAGCTCTGAAATAGATTTCACATGTTGGAAAAAAAAAAATGGTGAAAACACCACTCCAGTGTGCAATAATGGTCAGAGAATTAAATAGTAAAAGAGGGCATCATGGGTAAGAAATAATAGAGCAGAACACAGAGTTATTTCACTGTAGAAGTCTGTTTTTTTTTTTTCTTTCTTTCTTTCCAAGGCCATATGTAGTCTTGCTTCTGACATCTCAAAAGATGACAATTAAAATACATCACAGAGAAGAGTGGCAAAGATGGCTACATCTTGTGCTCAATCTAATGAGAAACTACCTAGAGTAGGGCTCTCATGAAAAACAAACAAACAAACAAACAAAAAAAAGCACCCTCATTGAAGAAGTCTCTAGTATAGAGTCAAAAAGAGAATAAATTTGTTATTTTTTTTCTCCTAAAATGAGAGCTAAAGACAGCAACTAAAGTTCTCAAATAACAGAATGAAAAAGAAGGGTTGAGTTTTTCACACTATGTGTAGGCACATTTTCTTTCAGAGGAGGTTGTGGATGCAGAAAGCTTATTTGCATTCTGGACAGAATTATTTGGTTTCTGGACAGAATCCAGAATGAGAAGATGCTAAGGGTTATATTTAAAAGAGAGACACTATGTCTTCTACAGGAAGTCCCTGAGCTATACATTTTCTGGAAGAATGAAATCTGTTAAGCATTGAATGATTGCCTTGATGCTAAACTCTTCTGTAAGCCTTTGTTATGGGCCATTCTTGAAGGGGTAATTGGCCAGATGGATCATTGGCCAACGTGGTCACATTCAAGTTCATATCAAAACCAGGTAGCTAAGTGGGCAAGAAAATAAGAAGAAAGAAAGTCAGAATTTGTATCTCAAATACAGAATGTCAATCTTGAAAGCAAAATAGTCTTACAGCAGTGAGCAGATTCACTCAAAACCAAGTCTCAAGAGTTTTTAAAGCTTTCTCTGACATTTAGCATCTCTGAGTGTTTTTCAGTTGTCATGTTCTAATTTGTTAAAGAGGAATGTAGGTTGGAATGGAAATTATGTGGTCCAACTCCTTGCTAAAAACAGGGCTAATTTAAATTGGGTTGTTTAGGATCTTGTCCAATAAAGTACTGAGTTTCTCTAAGGATGGAGATTCAGTAAGTTCCCCAGGCAACCCATTCCAACCACATTGTGATTTATTTTTTTCTCCCAAATACCTATATGGAATCATGTAGCAACTTAAGTCTGCTGCCTCTCATTGTTTCATGGTAAGCTTCCAATGATAGTGCAACTCCATCTTCTCTAACCCCTTGTATTGGGCAGCTAGTAACAACAGTAAGATTGTAAGGCTCGTCACCCCATTAGCCTTTTCTTCTGTGGACTCAAACCCAACCCAGGCTAAGAATCTAACCATCTAATTGTTTTACTGGCCATCCCCAGAGATCTGGCCGCATGTGTTCCAGTATGTCAAATGTCTGTCTTGCCCTGGAGAGCCCAAGGCTGGTCACAGGACTCCAGATTCAATCAGATTCAATCTCAGAAGTGATGACTACTCTCAGGGATCTGGGAGGCCTGACAGCAGACTTCACAAATAAAGATCTAAGCAGTGTTGAGCAGCCTCAACTTTTGCATGTCCTTAGTCACTGCCTTCTTGAACATCAGTGTAAGTGATCAACATAAGTGAAGTGCAGTGTTCCTGTGCTTTGAAGAAAATAACCTTGACGATCAACCTGCTGTTCTGGGGGCTACTTTTCCCTTTGAGGTGGTTTCCCGTGGGATTCTGCCAAGCAGATCTCTGAATGCACTGGAATCTGTTGTCCTGAAGTCCAGGGTTTTTATCCTTCTATTCATTTTGCTTATTTTTCCTGGGGTCTTTAAACTGCAGCATCGAATGGGCTCTGTAGCAAAGGCTGCTGTCAACTGCCATATCCCTCACTGCTTTTCCCTCGTGAGTAACAAGTTACATACTCAGATGACATCACACACCTATGTATCTATGTGAGCAAAGTGTTCTTATGGGTAACCTACAAATCAGTAAGGATTTTATATGAACTAAATTTACACATCAGTAACAATCAAATAGTCCGATAGCTGTATGAACAACTACATTTTGCAGTCTTTGCTACACATGTTCCTAATTCATTTGTGTTCAAACAGGTATAAGCACTTCCCAATAAGTTACCTGCTTCTGGTTTTGGGGTCCTATCATATTACAAATAAAAATATTTTGAAATTAACAGTGAAGTGATTAATTTATGTACTTGATTTAATCTTACAGCTTAGGTAAAGCTGTAGTGGTCTGAAGTTGTGCTTTGAGTGGCAAGTTACCTAGATGACCTCCAGAGGTCCTCTCCAGCCAGTGTTTGTCATATTTTATTACTGAGACTTCTTATTTTAAGGAATTCTGTTACATGTTATGGCCTTATTATAAGAAGAGTCACAATTGTCCAGTGTCACATGAAGGATGTCTTACAAAATGTAGGGTAACTAGTTAGTGTTGTATATACAACTCTTAAAGTCCTCATTTTATGAAATTTTCAAACTGTTGTTAACATATTGTAAACGTAATTTTGTTCAAATCCTTTTCTATAAACTATATATTGTGTAGTTTTAAGAGATAGTTGTAGTATATACTTTCATGTATTTTTCTGAATCAGGTCAGCCTTGATGTGAGATGATGTCATATTATTGAATGACAATCAATAATATCAATCAGTTATATTTTTTTTAGTAGACATTTTGATGGATAAACACTTCAAAAGTGCTTCAAAAGCATCCAAATCCACAAGAAGAAAAACTTGCTCTGTTTCTTTCAAGCAGCATTTTTCAAAAGGCTCATTACTTTATAACAATCCCTAGCAGTGGACTTAGATTCCTAACTTCAGACATCTACTTTGGGATATATTGGACCTTTTTCTGTTCTGTATTATATTCATTACTCTATCCTCTATACGCATATTCTGTGAAAAGCTGGATCTTTGTCATTCCATTATATGGTGGTTTAATTTTATAGGTATGTTAGTATCTGTAAAACATCAGGAAATGTTTCAGCTCTTCGAACTTTCAGAGTACTGAGGACTTTGAAAGCTATTTCAGTAATACCAGGTAAGGAACAAAATATATTATTATTTGTCTCTTTGTTTCAGCAGAGAATTACCATTTTACTACTTCCTCTCCTGTTCTTGTGCTGTCTGTCACTTTTTGTGGTAGTTAAAAGCATGCCAAGGTGTTGTGACCATTTTGCAGTGTGTAGTAACTTTCAGCAGCATCTCAACAGAATTTTATTTACCATCTTTCGTCAAAATGATTTTGACCTTCGCAAATTTTTGTATTTTCTGCTCTTTTTTTTTTTTTTTCCTCTCTGTAATTTTCCACCATCACTACTGTTCACCGTTTTTTACCTCAGTACCTTTGTATTTTTGCTTCTGTCTTTTCTGAGCAGTGCACCCCATCCAATAAGTTTTCTTAACATAATAATTGCTATACCACCATCTTTCTGGTTTCACATTAACTTCACAAGCTTACGTTTCTATGGTTTATTTCAGAGAATGCTGGCCTCACAATATTTCAGAACTGCATTTCTTTGTTTACTGGCCACAGCTGCAATTTGGGTTAAGGATAATTCTTTTATCAATATTATTTTGTATATGTTATCCATATATATATATATATATATTATTTTTTTTTTCTTTTAAGCTGTGCCACTAATTTAGATGTGAATGTATGGATTTCAGAATCTACAACTCATTTGAAAATCTAAAAATGACTGTATAACCCATTCTCATGATATATAATAGCTGTGCCATTTCTATATAATTACAAGCATTTTTGGATCTCACTCTCTGCCTATGTCATATTTCAAATTTCATTATTCTGCCTGAATATGTATCTTCAATTTATATTTTGTCCCTTTTACCTTCCCAGTGTTGTAAATGTTATGTTTTTAAACTGGTGACATTTACAAGATACTGTTTTCTAAAAAGAATACCCTGAGGTCAGCAGAAGTTACCCTTTATTGTAATGTGTATTCAACAAAATGTGTATCATTTATTTAATGTTGACCAATCACAAAAATCTCTCCGTACTCATTAAAACTCAGAAGAGTTTGTTAGATGCCATCTTAATCTAGAATGCTCAATTTAGCAAAATTAGTGTTAGAAGGAAGTAAAAGCCAAATAAATTTTGATTAGGAAACTTAAATAAAAAATGTATTGCTCATTATATGCTTTATTTTACCTCATTTAGTACTGTGAAGATACAAAATGATTTACACTGACTTGTTTTTAACATACTTGCAACTCTTGTGTGTTGTCATAAAAGAACATTACTGCATTCCTCTTCTCATGTTGCGTATTTTTAAATCTTATTTTTCTAGGTCTAAAAGTCATCGTAAATTCACTTATTGAATCTGTTAAGAAACTTACTGATGTGCTGATCTTGACTGTTTTTTGCTTGAGTATATTTGCTCTAATAGGCCTCCAGCTTTTTATGGGCAATTTAAGATACAAATGTATCCTCAATTCTACTAAACCTGAAACATACAATGACAGTTTATGTAAGGATGCCAAGATATATTTACCAAATGAAACTGGTAAATTTTTATCATTACCTCCTTTTACTTAATCTGTATATCTTCCTATGTATGACTCGTTTTTCACATACGTCTTAAAATATGGTTGCATGTGTCTCGCAAGAAGGCATGTTCTTGCATTTGCACAAGTAGCGATATGAAATCTCTGGAACAACTGAATCAGAGGTTGGTGAATCTGGAATTTGGGGAAAGATTCCAGGAAAGCAGTCTGTGTGATATAAGGGACTGAGTTTTCTGCAAGCATTTCCTTCTTTACCAATGCATATTGCATGGGAAGCCTAATTTTAGGGGAACAGCACTCAGAATTTATTTATTTTTTTTTGGGGGGGGGGGGGGGGGTGGGGATGACACACATGAACTTTGTTTTTCAGGGATTTTGCTTACTTCTTTCAGACATTCCTATTTTTACCAGAAAGCAATAAAAATCTTACATTATAAGTTGTGCTGTCAATGAATTTTCAAAAAAGAAAAAAAAAAAAAGCCATACTTATGAACAGATCTCTTGAGAAACAACTCCATTATGCCCTTTGTTGTGAAAGACCAGTGTTAAAAAGTGCAGTAACATATGGCTTAATATCTGTGTGCTGTAGGAAATGAGTATGTGAACACTCACTTTAATTTGGAGAAGTTTAAAGCAACAACTTCAGATTGTATGATTCCTTTGTTTATTTATTTATTTTAATAGATATCTGTGCCAGAATGAATAAGTCTTCTGAAATACTGCTCTGTGGTTTCAGTTCAGATCCTAAGTAAGTGAACAAAACAGTTTTAGTATTTCCCTATTTTTTCCCCCCAGATAGACTTCGGTTTTATTTTTGGCATGAAGAAATGCTTTTGATTTTTCAGAAGGGTGGAATGTTTTTATTTTTTATAGTTCAATAAAAAATGTATTTCAATTAAGAGAAGAAATGAAATAATGAAAATAAAGAAAAAAATAAAATACTAGGATATAGGCAATTATGTACGTGCTTTATTGCTAATAATCGATAATACAATGGTAATGTAGAATGACCTAAAAGAGGAAGGGAACAGATCAGTAAAGAATATGAGGTATTAATAAACTCTCCTCATCTTGGTGAATTATTTAAAAGTAAGCAAATTCTGATTTTTTACCCCCTCTGCATATTTCTTTGCATCCTGGGTAGATAGTTTCTATCCAGTAAGACTATACCATGAATCTTCGACTAGACAAATGACTTTCCAGGATTTTCTCATATAAATCAGTCCTTCTGGCAGAGTTGTGTTGGGGAATAATTAAACTGGACATTGAGATGAATTGAGAAAATCCATATATAGTGTTGTGCATTGGGTGCTTTCAGAAACAATCAAATACTGCAAGCATGAGTATTGTCTAAAGTTTTTGGTTTTTTTTTTTTTTTTTTTTTTCGGTTAGGGGAGAGTGCCCCCAAAACTATACATGCTTGAAGATTGGGAAGAATCCTGACTTTGGCTACACTAGTTTTGATCATTTTGGCTGGGCCTTCCTTTCTTTATTCCGTCTGATGACACAAGATTCCTGGGAGCGTCTCTACAGACAAGTAGGTACTTTTTTTTACCTGCTAGGTTGACTTTAGGCATGAAGTTTAGAGCTTTATATCCCCTAGAAAATCTTCACCTGTTTTTGTTTGTTTGTTTGTTTGTTTGTTTTCCACATTAGTGATACAAAATTTGTTTTGAAACCGATGGAAGCAGTAAGGAAGGAGATTCAATTAGCTAAGTTCTCACAACTTCTGCAAATTGGATGGCAGCAATCTTTCCATGAGCGCTCATAGCTTGGTTGGAGAGCACACTCGAGTCATTGATTAGTAGCTAAATATATTAATTATGTAACTATCTAATGATTGGGGTATAGAATAGGTCCAGCTAGTGAGCTCACTGCTGTTGCAAGAGCAATGAGGACTTACGGGCTCTGTTTCTCGTTTCTCTCTTTTTAAATATTGACTCCTCACCAAACCTTTTGGCTCAGAACAAACGTGCTTAAATTTCAGAGCATATTTTGATAACTACGATTTAAAAAATGAAGCCTTTCATATTTTATTATTTTATTTTGTAACTTTTTGATTATTATTGTGTATATATATACACACACACATAATTAATACAGAAATTGAAGAGATCTCTCTGGATCTCCTACATCTATGCAGTGTCTGTGCTAAAAGGGAATTATCTTCTGCCTTGTTCTGTAGCTTTCATATGGTTCACTTGAACATTTCTCCAGCAACTGATTTTTTAGCTGATTTATTAACTGATTTTTTAAATGAATGCATCTGCAGATGATGCCAAATTAGGTAGAAATCTTGGTCTGCTTGAGGGTCAGAAGGCTCTGCAGAAGGACCTGGGTAGGCCAGATTGATGGGCCACATCCAAGCACATGATATTCACCAAGGCTGAATGCTGGGTGCTGCACTTAGGTTATAACAACCTCATGAAGCTTGGGGAAGAGTGGCTGGAAAGTTGGACAGGAGAAAGGAGTTAGGGCTGCTGGTCACCAGCCGGCTAAGCATGAAACAGCGGTATGCCCAGGTGGCCAAGAAAGCCAATGGCATCCTGGCCTACACCAGAAATAGTGTGGCCAGCAGGACTAAGGAAGGGATTGTCCCATTGTATGCAGCACAGGTGAGACTGCACCTTGAATAGTGTGTTCACTTTTGGGCCCTTATAAGAAGGACATTGATTTGTTTAAGCATGTCCAGAGAAGAGCAACAAATCTGGTGAAGGGACTGGGAAATGAGACGTGAGGAGCAGCTGAAGTAACTGGGGTTGTTCAGTCTGGAGAAGAGGAGGCCAAGGGGAGACTCATAATTCTTTACACCTACATGGAAGGAGGTTGCAGTGAGGAGGGTGTTGGTCTATTTCCTCAGGTGACAAGTAAAAGGATGCAAGACAATGGCCTCAGGTTGTGCCAGGGGTGGTTTAGATTGGACATTAGGAAGAATTTCTTCAAGGAAACGGTGCTTAGGCACTGGAACAGGCTGCCTGGGGAGGTGGTGGAGTTGTCATCTCTGGAATTATTTAAGAAACCTGTGGATATGGCACTTAGGGGCCTGGTTTGGGGTTTGGTGGCAGACTTGTAGTGTTAGGTGGGTGGTTGGACTTGATGATCTTGAAGCTCTTCTCTGAAATGATTCTATGATTATGTTTTCTTTCTGCCATTTCAAGGTCATGTTATTTTGTTTTCTGATGCTTCAGAGCTTCATTTTGAGCCATCTCTTCCACTGCTGTTTAAAAAAAAAAAGAATATGCAGCCTAATTACTGCTTCTTATTCACTAAATACACATCTTTCATTATTGTTTAGATAATCCTAGCTTTCCTCCTCTTTAATAAGTTTCAGTAATTTATTCTGTAGTTAGCTATATATCTCTTTACAGATGAAGTAGCTTCTCATAAGTTAAACTCTGATTATCATTTGATTGATTTTCTTAGAGGTATTTCATTTAATTTTAAGATTTTTTTTTTCATTCTCAGTTGTACATGGTTTCATTATGAATGCTTAATGGTCTGTTACATGAAGAGAAAAATATTATATGATCACAGATAAGTTTTTAAGAGCAGAAATTTATTTACTTGTAGGCCAGATGAACTCCCAGCTAGATGTATTTCTAGACCTTCTGTATAACCTAGACCAGAGGTAGTGCAGTTGTTTAAAGAAAACAGCTCAGTATCTTGACCTCTTGCATTGTATTGGAAGATAAATTGTTAGCTTGTAATTCTGTTGTAAATGTTAGTTTGTTAAGAATCTGTTATGACCTTTCTTTTTTTCCTCACAGACTATCCGTACATCTGGGAAGAGCTACATTTTATTTTTTATGGCAGTCATCTTTTTATGCTCATTTTATCTCTTCAATCTGATCTTGGCTGTAGTAACTATGGCATATGAAGAGCAAAATAAAGCTACTCTTGCTGAAACAGAGGCAAAGGAAAAATTACTTCAGGATGCTCGTCAAATTCTAGAGAAAGAACAGGTTTGCAAATTATTTTACATAGTATATAATATGTAGTTCCTTTTGTATTCTTCTGTTTGTGGGTTCGGGGAGAAAGGTTCTTAATTATGCACGATTCACACAATATGTTATAATATTTCATTTATTTCTTTTTTTTTTTTTTTTTATTTCTTCCTCATTATAAATATGTATAAACAATTCTTCAATACGAGCAAAGAGTATGAGTTCAGGTTACATCATGTTAAGTTTTATTTTTTTGCAGACCTGACACTGCATAATCAAACAATGAGCTTTCAAGGAAGATATGTAGCTTTTGTAGTATTTTATCTTACCTACATCATAGGTACCTGCACCCTGTGGTTTGCTCTGTTCTTGTATAGTACCACTATGGCTGTGTACAAGAAATCCTTTCTTATATCCTTTGGATATAAGAAACTTTTTGCTATTATTGCATAGTTTGACAAAAGATATATGAGTAAAGAGATATGCATCCATTGGAAAAGCTGACATTTCTTTACTTCTCTAAGATTGAAGTTAGAATACTGATGATTTTCAGGGTTGTTCAAAAATAGATCTTTCTGAGAGCTGCTGTTCTCAGCTGTTCTCATGCCTCTTTTTGAATGATCACACACAGAAGGTTTACTGATTGACAGGAGCAGGAACAGTCTTTGGACAGGCTAATGCTGTTAGTTCCACATTAATGTAAAAGGACATCCAGGACTGTGTCAGTTTGTTTGCTTTTGGTTTCAAGAGTTAATACACACTTCAGATTTCTACAGCGTTCCTTCTTATTCTTGTTACAGTATTGCACGCTGGACCACAGGAAACCAGGGATCGCTTTTTTTTAAATTTTTTCTTTCCTTTTTTTTAATAAAAAAACTAATTAATGTATTTATTCACTTATTTATTGTTTTTTTATTCTTAAGAAGTGAAGTTCAGCTGAGGCAACATATAGTTTGTAAATAAGATATCATTTATCCTCTAACCTTTTATGAAAGATACTTCTAATTTACTGCTAACAACTAAAAAAAGTCACAGTTGTAAGAAGACTTGCATATATTTCCTACCAACTGTCCAATTTCATCAAGATGAAATGTATCACCAGTGTACCAAATTCCTCCTACATAGCTGTGGACACACCTGTGATGTTTCTCTGGCTGAAATGCTAGGTTTTATTCAGGCTTTTCCTCCTTCTCTTTCTTTCAAGAGGAATAGTAATAAAGAAAGATTTAGTATTTTAGGATTTAGTTGGAGCCCTGTGTCCTCTATTGTCATTGTGTTCAAGGTTGAAAATGAGAAAAGGGGGAATAAACAGTACACCTGAAAATTTTCTGTAGTAGCTGATAAATAACTTTTATCTTTCAGTCTTGTGAGTAGTATTTTGTATTACTACCACTTTATGATAGTTTAATATTTGAAAGGTAAAAATTGCTAATTCAAAACATTTAGATAGCACAATAATTAAACTGTATATGGTCCTAGTCCATTCATTGGCATTTGCCCTGTATTAATAGACAGACTTTTTGCTGTTTCTTTTACAGATGTTGGCTGCTGGAGAAAATGATAAGGCCTTGCATGTCAGATCTGAAAACCCAGTTGCTGACTTAGAAAGTTCAAAAGAAAAAGAGATGAACGGAGAAAAGCCCATTTTAAGAAAAACCTTAATTTTAGGTGATCATGGTGAAGAGGAATACATATTTTATTCACAGCCTAATCATTGCCAAAAGAAACTTGTAAGTATTTGAAATACAAGATAAATTCATTAGACTTGGATGTGATATGACAATTTGATGAGCAGAAAAGCTTTCTTTACTTGCATTTTTTCCCCTCTCCCTTCTTGCATAAAATGGATTGAACTTGTTTTGTGGACCAATCTGAAAGTTAGATTTGGGGACCAAAGGGAGAAATCAAATGTGGACTTGAAAAGAAAGTTAGAAGTGGCTGTCGGCATAATTAAGACACACTATAGCCTGCTGCTCTTACAGCTGTGGTAAGATATGTCAGCATCTCTGTTGTGCTGCATAAAGAAACATAGAAAACCCTGTAATTTTCAGAACGTCCCTAATAACCAAACCTTTCTTTTTTGTACACATGTAATTCTCTGACCAAAATATTTCGCATTGGATTTAGTTCAGTATGACTACTGCTGATGTTAGGGGCATGATTCAGTTGTCTAAATATAAGCATCTAGTGCCATTTTATATGTTCTTGAACAGGCTGTACATCCTATACAACTTTGGTGTCAGTGGCCTATCTTCCAGTACTGTTGTATTGGGTTTACCTGGCAAGGCTTTTGTAGCAGGGGGGACTGCAGGGGTGGACTCAGAGAGTTAGTCAAATATAATCTGCAACATTTAGAGGTAATGACAACTACTAGATTATCACATCTAGGAATTATGGCAACTACAAGATCTGCTAAAGCTGACAACTCTTCAATATGCTCTGTACTTCAATCACAAGAAGAGGCTGAAGATGCCAAGCCAAAGAGGAAAAAGCTGATCAGAGAGAAAGGACACCATCAGTTCCATAAGAACTTAAAGAACTGTCTTTCTAGAGCTTATTTCGATATAAAATCCTAGTTTGCCAGAGGACTACTCATCACTAGTTATTTCATTCAGTTTGAGAGATGAGCAACAGTAAATAGTTCAGTGTTGATGGATGCTCTTAACTTTTCTAAAAACATGAACGCTGAAAGCTTGTGAACAAATGTGAACTCCAGAAAGAAGACTTTGGGAAGTTCAGGCAAGCAGGCACACAAATTTTTACAAGTTTATCTCTTTAGAGTGACCAAATATCACAGAAAGAAATAAAAGGACAAAATTGCCCTGGTAACTGGAATGTGATTAAGATAATCTAATTGGGTCTTTTAGATTCTGAAAAAATGCAGATAGAAAAAACGAACACTTTATCACTATATTACAAATTCATTTTATATGTCTATTCTATAACTATCAGCTAAGTTTTGCTTAGCTTTGAAGTCATTAAAATATCAAAGAGACAAAAAGAAATTAATTAATAGTAAACCCCTATGGCCAAGGGTATTAGTTTCATTCTGTGAATAATGATTTTATAAAATATGTTCATAAAAATCTTATTATGATGAAAGTCCGAAGTAATGATATAACATATCAGCAGTTACGTACCCTCCCCTCCCAAATAGAAATGAAATTATTTTTTGTGCTGAAATAGAATACTAAAGTACTGTACATTATGATGTGGTCAGTCAGTAACTTCCTGCCAGCTGGTGGCTAAAATTATATTCTCCCTAATACTTGAATCTTCCTCCTTTCTATTTTTCTCCACCTAGAAGAGTCTCACCTACTCTTTGTAGCCTCTTTTAAAACTCAGTGTTTTACAACTATCTATTTATTTAGGCTTTAAAAATATGCATGTATTGGGATATATCGGGGAGAGGGGGGAAGGATGCACAGTTATTGTATCAGAAACTAAATCTTTGGTTGTAATTTAGCGTATCCCATAAGATATATGGCTGTTTCTCAGTGCATATCAGGAACAGTGAGGTTAGTATTCTGTTACTTTAATGAAAACAAAAGTAGTCCCATTTCTAGTTTTAAGCAGTTTGATATTAGTATTCTTGATAGGCTTAAGAGGTCTGGGCAAACCAATTATTTTGACTCACTAATTAGCTATTATTAATATAAATTCTTATTTCTTAATAATAGTTCAATTTTTTTTTTTAATTATTTATTTTATCGAACACTGGAAAGATGGAACGATTTTTTTCCTTGCTCTCTTGATAATCATTTTTTACCTTCTAGAATGAGAATATACATTCTATAATGGCATAATTATTTTTGTTAAATATTTTCAGAAGGAAAAAACTTCTTGAAGAATGTTAGTGTTTTTAATGAAATGTCCTGTCTCCATGTGATTTTTTTTTTGTTGTTTTGTCTCAAATTCTGTCAGCAAGGTAAGGCCTTATTACAATGTATATTTAAAACATTTTAACTGCATATTTATCTTACACTGTACATATATTTTTTTATATTAACAAACATTTATTCATATTCCCCGGCTATATTATCTTCTGTTGTATTTCTAACCAAAGAGGCAGATCCTGCTGTCCTATGAATTGTCAGTGGACTCCATTAATGATCCTCTTCGAAGACAGAGGTTAATGAGTGCAGCCACTGTTATTACAGATAATTTGGGTAAGTCATTCATTCTTCAGAGTTTTTTTCTACAGTGCTTGAGTAACTTGACCTAAGAGATCAACATGTCACAAACAATCTACATTGTGTAGAAGTCACTAGGGGAAATCATGCTGTAGTCAAAAGTGAATTTCAATAAAATAAATATTCTCATACCTCACATAACTCTAACTGTAACTCAAAATTACCAAAGGTCATTCTCATCTGATCAATAAAGTCACTGGGGTCTGTGGATGAGGGGAGAGAAATTATGTCATTTATCTTGACTTTAGCAAGGCTTTCTGTAGTATTTTGTGTCTCTGTTGGGATGTTAAGGTCTTCATGAGTGGGCAGCCAGCTGATCAATGAACTGGTTGGATTATTGGGCTTTGAGAATCTGGTGGCTGTGTTGCATTATACCTTGGGTCAGGTAACAAAGGGAGCACCGCAGGGTTGTATCCCAGGATCCTTTTTGTCATCAGTGATCAATGACAATAGAGTATTTACTCTTAAAATTTGTGAGTGACACCAAACTGAGAGAGATCAGTTTGGGGTAAGGGGATCACTGGGGGTAAGAGCTGGACAGACTGGAGGAATGGGCCAGCAGGAACCTTATAAAAATTCAACCAGAGCAAACTTTTGCATAAATGCAAGAACCTCTTGAACAATATAGGCTGGGAGCTGGCTAACTGGAAAGAAATTTTGTGGAAAAGGTACTTGGGGTCCTTTTGGGAAGTGAGCTGAGCATGAGCTCAGCAGTCATGGCTGATAGCATCCTGGACAGATAGCATCTTAAAAAGAGCATAGCCAGCCAGAAGACTAAGAAAAGTAATTATTACCTTTAATTAAGCATTTGTTAGACAACATACTATGCCCAGTTTTGGTCCCCTCCCATACAAGAAATACATTGACGAGCTAGCCTGCGTTCAGCAGAATGCCACCAAGACAGCCAGGAGCTGGAATACTTGCCCTGCTCTGGGCTAGTTCATCCTGGAGGTGAGAAAGTTTTGAGGGTTTTGAATATCACTCTTCCCCTATATGGGACAATGTTTCCAGGAAGATAGAGGTGGGCTTTTCACAGTGGTGCACAGTAGGATGACAAGACACAACAGACATCACGCTTCATTGGGTTAGAAACTGGCTGGATAGCTGGGCCCAAAGAGTCGTGGTAAATGGAGTTAAATCCAGTTGGAGGCTGGTCACTAGTGGCGTTCCCCAGGGCTCGGTGCTGGGGCTGGTCCTCTTCAATATCTTCATCGATGATCTGGACGAGGGCATTGAGTGCACCCTCAGTAAGTTCGCAGATGACACCAAGTTAGGTGCGTGTGTCGATCTGCTTGAGGGTAGGAAGGCTCTGCAGGAGGATCTGGATAGGCTGCACCGATGGGCTGAGGTCAACTGCATGAAGTTCAACAAGGCCAAGTGCCGGGACTCCACCTGGGGCGCAATAACCCCAAGCAGAGCTACAGGCTGGGAGATGAGTGGTTGGAAAGCTGCCAGGCGGAGAAGGACCTGGGAGTGATGGTTGATAGTCGGCTGTATATGAGCCAGCAGTGTGCTCAGGCGGCCAAGAAGGCCAACAGCATCCTGGCTTGCATAAGAAGCAGTGTGGCCAGCAGGGCTAGGGAAGTGATCATCCCCCTGTACTTGGCTCTGGTGAGGCCGCACCTCGAGTACTGTGTTCAGTTTTGGGCCCCTCGCTACAAGAAGGACATCGAGGTGCTCGAGCAACTCCAGAGAAGGGCGATGAGTCTGGTGAAGGGTCTGGAGAACAAGTCCTACAAGGAGCGGCTGAGGGAGTTGGGATTGTTCAGCCTGGAGAAAAGGAGGCTTAGGGGCGACCTTATTGCTCTCTACAGGTACCTTAAAGGAGGCTGTAGTGAGGTGGGGGTTGGTTTGTTCTCCCACGTGCCTGGTGACAAGACGAGGGGGAATGAGCTTAAGTTGTGCCAGGGGAGTTTTAGGTTGGATGTTAGGAAGAACTTTTTTAACGAAAGGGTTGTTAGACATTGGAACAGGCTGCCCAGGGAAGTGGTGGAGTCACCATCCCTGGAGGTCTTTGAAAGACATTTAGATGTAGAGCTTAGGGATATGGTTTAGTGGAGGACTGTTAGTGTTAGGTCAGAGGTTGGACTGGATGATCTTGAGGTCTCTTCCAACCTAGAAATTCTGTGATTCTGTGACATACTTTGAAAGAAAAGAGCTTCAAGCTATTTGTAAGGACAAGCTTTCACCATGAAGACAGTCAGACTTTGACCTCATAGATGAGCAGGGGGTTGGACTAAGATATGGGAGAAAACTTTCTTCATTTTATTCTGGATTTTTTTTCAATGCGTACTGCATCTGTGACTGTGCAGGTACAACTGACAGAAAAGTTAGTCTGGGTAATAAACATATGAAGAGATGGGTAATATCACCTGTTTCTGTAATTACAAGATTTGTTGATGATGATCTTTAAATGGCCTGTGACTAGTTTGTGTAGAATGAATGAAATATTTTTTTTCTATCATGCTCACGAGTTTGATATTTTTTTCTCAATCTTTTCTATGATTGTTTGTCTTTTTCTTCATACAGTGAAATTCCAATTAGTATTACTAATGTCACTTTCCTTTTTTTTTTTTTTTTTTTTTTTTTTTTTTTTTTTTTTTCATTCAGAATTGCAGGAGTCAAAGCTGAAATTCCCTTTAATTTGTAAACGTTTTGCTCAAAAGTATCTAATATGGAATTGTAGCCCATTCTGGAGATTAGTCAAAGAGAAGGTGAAATTTGTAATTTTGGATCCATTCGTTGATCTCATAATCATGATTTGCATTGTAGTGAATACCTGTTTCATGGCTCTTGAGCACCCCGACATGACACCCACTTTCAAAGACATGATTTATACAAGTGACAAGGTAAGTTAATACTACTGTAGAGTGAATATGGAGGTATTGTCCCAGACTGACTGGGTCAGCCTCGTAAGATGTATTTTTTCTGTGACTTTATAGTGAATTTCTTCTTCCTCTTCCCAGGTCTTCACCCTGATTTTTGCAGCAGAAATGGTCTTGAAAATCATCGCTCTAGATCCTTACTACTACTTTCAGCAAAAATGGAATATTTTTGATAGTGTAGTTGTTATGGTTGGCTTAATAAGTTTTAGTGCAAATCTGTCATTTTTCAGGCTGGTAATCATTTCTTTATTCTCTTTTTAAAAATGCCCATGTTGTATAGATTTGTAAAATCATTACAGTGATACCCTCAAATTATTTTACTGGTGAATCTGTTAAATCTCTTTGTAAGTGAATAGTAAGCCAACATGAATGTTAGATTAGAATTAATATTAAATGAACATTAAAAAAAAAAACATTTAATATGTTTATTATAGTGTGTACATTGGATATAACAAATTCTCTGGCATGTGTTCCCCCTTAGAGATTTGACTTTGTGGGAAGTTCATCAGTGTTCTGTTTGGTCTGTACAATGGCACTGATCAAATACATTTCAGATCTTCAATCAGGAAAATGTATTATCCATTTTCATGAGCTTTAAAGATAGCAATGGTTCCTTACCTACATAACTTTTCCTTTTGGGTTGAGAATTGTAAAATAGCTGGCTTTCCTTAAGGCTTTCCACCTTCTTGGGTAAAAGGACTCTCTCTCAGATATCTATACATAATGTCACTTTTTCCTATACCCTTGCAGTGTATTCAGAATTACATATACTAAATTTACTAATTATTTTTAATATTCTTCCTAGCTTTTCAGAGACATCACACCTGAAAAGTCAGTTGAATTCTGTTTCTTCTTTTGTATTGTGACTGAGTTTAACAGCTCAGAATTCTAATTTGACTTAAAAAGTCCCTTTTAATCATGAGGGTACATAGTATATATCCCATCCATTTTTCCAAGTCTGTTGTGTGAAACATAGAAAAACTTCTTTCCACTGTGATTTGATTATACGTGCTTGATGTAGTCCAAAATGCAGTCATTTCATAAACCTCGTCCAAGTTAGCTATCTGATTATTACTTCTGGTAGCTGTAGTACTGTGAGTAATAGAAATGAACTTACACATGCTGTTATTTAACATAGCATTAACAATTTGAAAGCTTGCCTGAGCAGTTCTCCATCCTCAGCAGTATTAACCGTTTGAACTTAAGCACAGTACTTTTGGATTAGAACAGATAAAAACCTTTATTTGGGGGACAAATTATGATGGTCTTATTGGATATGGTCTTTACTGAAGCAAAGACAGCATGATAAATGCAGGATATCTTGTGTGTGTGTGTGTGTGGTGTGTTATCTGTGTAGTGTTCTGCTACTCATTCTTCTCTTGTGTTTTACTTGCAGCTCAGGATCTTCAAACTGGCAAAGATTTGGCCAGCCTTAAATACTCTTATGAAAATAATTCTAAACTCAGTTGGCGCTCTGGGTAACCTCACTCTGGTTTTGATTATTACCGTATTTATTTTTGCTGTAGTAGGAAAGCAGGTTTTGGGAAAATGTTATGAGACTAACTTCACAAAAATAAGTGTAAGCAGAAATTTACGCTGGCATATGAAGGATTTTTGTCATTCATTCCTGGTCATATTCCGAATATTATGTGGAGAATGGATTGAAACCATGTGGGAATGTATGGAAGTGGCTGGAGAACATCTGTGTCTTCTCATTTTCCTGCTAGTCCTGGTGATAGGAAACTTAGTGGTGAGTTTCAAGCTATTTTTCAGTTTTTACTGAATGAATTCAGTTACATTGACATCTTTTTTTTTCCCTGAGACTATCATAATTCAAAGAGTATTCACATTATTCTATTTTCTGGATGTTAGTTAACATTTTATTTTTTGTGTGTGTGTGTCTTTCTCACAAAAGAGGTAGCCAATAATTAAAATACACAAAATAATTAATTCTACCAAAGTATGGAATTGCAGCACGTTCAATAATTTGGTGATAATTTGCTTTCTTCATCTGTTGTGTCACTGGCATCAACTAATCAAATTGCTTTTAATGCTTACCAATTTATCCTTACAGTATAAAAAGCCTACAGTACCCAGGTTTTCTACTCTGAGTGATTTATACTCATTCTAACATATGTTGTGAGCTAGTTTATTCTTCCTGCCTGCCTATCTTGCACAAATACTTTTCTCTCAACTTTTCACAATCTTCTGTCTTTAAGAAGCGTTGTTGGATTTTGTTTATAATAGCTGCAAATATATCAAACACATTAAGTACAGGATTTGTTAGACAATGCAATAAAATTTCATAAAAGACTGGGGTAAGTCCTCAGGAAACTGCCTAGTCTGTTTCTATACTCCAGTAAAGGATGAGTGATGCCTTAGTCCTGTTTTTAAAAGTCTCACTGATGAATTCTTTCTGTTTTTCTTACCCCAGAATGTTTTTCTGCAAAGCACAGCCTTGTTCAACAACTTAACATTGTTTGAAAATGTTACATTTACTTTTGCCTGTAGTAATCACATTTTTTCCCCTTATCTTTCTTCCCAAGAATCTCAAACTTTCTGGAAAATCCAGCATTTTAGTATACTCCCCCTCACTCCCAAGTAGATGCTTTGGTAAAATACTCTATTACCATGAGCAGTCAGTTAATAATTGGAGGAACAAATCTTCTTATACTTGGTTTATCGGTCTATACCAGATCTCTTTTGATTACATTACTATTAAAATTTATTTTTGCCAACTGTTTTTCAATCAGTCTACTTCCTTGTACATTATGGATATCAGAACATATGAAAATATATTGTATATACTCCACACACACACTTCCTTCCTTTTTCTCCTGTCTTTCCTTCCAGAAGAAGCCATAACATATACAATTAATTTCCTATTAAAATAGTAAATAATAGCGGTGGTAGATGAAAGAGAGAGTGAGATTTTTAATCTAAGGAAGGTTTGCTGAAATGCTATTTTTCTCTGTTAGAAGCAGCAGTGTCTTCAACTTACTTTATATACTTTAAGGTGCTCAACCTATTTATTGCCTTGCTGCTGAGTTCGTTCAGTACCGACTCCTCAACGGGACAAGAGGAAGCTGAAAAACAGTCTAAATGTCAGATTGCCATTGCACGGATTCACAAGGGCCTGAAGTCTGTGAAACAGAGAATTTTGGATAAATGTGGCAAAATAAAGAAAGGAAACCTCAGAACAGCCAAAAAGAATTATTTGGTGAAAACTTCTACCAAAGACCTAGAAGAAAATAGCTATGCCATGACAGATGTCACAAAGGATATAGACAACAGTTTTTTTGACATTGGGTATTACAATACTGAAGAGAGTTCTTCAGTAACAAGGAAGTATGAGGAATTTTCAACTTATCGTAGTACCTGTGTTCCCATTGCAGCAGCAGAGACTTATACCGATGAAGGTGGTGATAGTCAGAGTGTGTACACAGAAATGGAATACAGAAAACGGGTAAGAAATGCTAATGTTTGAAATTTTATTGTAACTTTCACCTGCAAATTCAGTCTTGAAGATTACTATGCTGTAACTAGATTACTTTGTTAATAATTGCATTTTATGAACGTCCGTTGTGGTATGGCTGTGAAGCTGACATGCTTTAAATCTATGAGAACAGGTATTTGGGCTCAAAATGCAGTTACCTAACATTATGCCAAGGCCAAAATGTCAAAAACAGATGCTGGTTTTGGTTGGATTATTGTATGGTCAGTGTCTAGCTGGAATAGTGGAATGCATTTCCTAGGCTTTTGGTTGCAAGAGGAAGTATTGTCAGTGGATATCTGTGGACAAATTCTCAAAGAAGCAGAAATTGCTGATCACCTTAGAATCATCAGTGGCCATTGGAAATATGTTTTGAGTTGGATTATGTATTATGTTATGAGATATCTATTGCCTGGATTTTGTTTTGGCAAAAGGACTGAGATCTGATAGGAATCACTTAGCAATTCTGCATGGAACCAGAGACTGGCTGAGGCTGAGCTGGTTCATCAGAACTTAGTATGTTGGCTGCAGGAATCCACCAGTGGGATAAATGTATGCCTTGAGAAATGATACATGTCCACAGGATAACCACAGCACCAAAGTGTTTGGAATTGAGGAAGAAAGTCTTATTTTATGTGCCCTTAAAGAATATTGTTTAATTCTCTATAATAAGACAGACATGCTAAGCTTTGTGGATGCTTTAGATTCTGTTAAAAAATTTAACTTTCAGAATAACTCTCATGAAGAAAAAGGTAGAACATCAATTGTTTTGCATTATTTCACTCAGGGAGACAGATTAAAACGTAGAGAGCAGTGCCAGAGTTCAAGCAGCTTCAGCCAGATTTCTGGGACTTCAGAAACTCTAAGTCGCTTTTCAGAAACGCACCAAAAGAAAGGACAAAATGAGGTATTCATAACTTTTGTCACCTTGCGGAATGTGCTAGAGATGAAAGTTCTCACAGTGGTTCTCTTATTCAGAGATGACAGGACAAGTAGTTTCCAAACAGTAACAAGTATAATTCATGCAGAAGATGGTGCATCTCTCTAGAGGTAATACTAGTTTAAAACATGGGGGTTTGTGTCTCATGAACAGCTGTGGCTACCGGTGTAACTTACTGTATTATTTTCTACAAAACAGTGGAACAGAAATTAAACAAGGAACACATTTTCTTTAAACTCATCTGATATGTACTGTTCAGTTTTATGGATAATTGTTTGCTGTCATTCTTGGATGCAAAAATTTATTCTCTAGAAATGGTTCTCCAAAAAAAGCATAGCTCTGGTGCAAAAACTTTAGCTTATTCAAATGCAGTGCAGTTCCACATAAAAAAAGGTCATGGCGTGCTTCCAGAAAATTAAATGGAAGTTCAGTAACATTGGATCACTTCTGTATATATACATATATATATATATATTCTTTATTTGGATCAGAAGGGAGTTTCATTTATTTAGAATATGGTGTCTTTATTAAGGAAAAACAAATAAATTCTCTTCTGTGCCTTTCTTCTGTGCAGAGATTTGATGTTGGTAGCTATTCTGAAGCCAGCACTGTGGATCCAGTTGCTCTTACGGATATTTTTTCCCAGCCTCACAAATCACACCTGCCTAAGCCCTGTTTTGCAGAAAGTAAGAATATTTTATTTATCACAGTGACACCAAATGAACAAAGGTATCTGTTTGGAAATTTCCAAATTGACAGATACTGTTTGCCTGAGACACTTATTTGTACACATAAAAACTCAAATAAATGTACCTGATGCCAGCACACAACTGAGGCAGGACTGGGATGCCTGAACACAGGCATTTAGTACCATGTGAAACGTCTGAGAGTACCCACAGCAACTGCATGGGGATGGCAGAAATGACACAGGAACTGTAGGATATCCCAAATGGCCTAAAACAAATCTAAATACCTGTATGTTGATGGCAAAATGCCATCTTTGGAGTGTGATCCAGTCTTATATTGAGACACCAGACTGTAGGTATTTGTATGTAAGGGCATTTAAACACCTCCAAAGGGGTAGCTGGAGGTCACCCAGGATATTCATCTTGGGACCTGGTATCTGAAGTGGCACGTCAACTGGGTTTGTCTGAGCTCCCAGTACAGTGGGTGAATATTCCAGTACAGCTACTGTACTGGAAGATTGTACTGAAGATTGTACAGCTCATACCAGGGTGGACACCTACATCTGATTGCCTGGACTGCTCCAGAGACTGCATTGACTCTGATGTTTCAATCCTGTTGACTTTAGAGATGAATGAAGAAGGGTGTTTTTGGAGCAAAATAGTGAACAATATAGTTGTAACACCTCTGTAATGCAATCAAGTGAAATAATCAGTAAAAATAATAATTTACTAAACCACTAGTGAGATAATATCTTTTTTTCAAATCAAAAAGAGTAAATGCAAAGAATAAAATAAGCATTTTTTTTTTTTATGTAGAATTGATAACATTTTAGATGAAACCCTTGCAGAGGGGCTTGTCTGCACAAAAGCTTCTCTACTTTTTCCATGTATGAGATGTTCTATTAAAAGAGATTACTGTTCTCTACAAATTCTGTCTTTTCTTTGGCTTTAGAACTTTTCAGCAACAATAAACATTCATTGTCCTACACTTTCTGTGGCTCCATATTTTTCATGAAACCAATATACTGTTCTTTTTCTTTTCAGGTTGTGTCGAATGTTCTCCATGTTGTGCAGTGGATATCACTAAGTTTCCAGGCAGCACTTGGTGGAAATTTAGAAAAACCTGCTACAAAATTGTCAAACATAGCTGGTTTGAAAATTTTATCATTTTTATGATAATATTGAGCAGTGCGGCACTGGTAAATTTAATTTAATTTCTCAAACTTTGAATGAATGATTGTCAGTAAAGGAAAGAAATCCTATTATTTTATTTCATTTATTTCTTCTTCTATTCTAGATGAGAGTATAATAAATGTATGGTTTTGTAGTTACAAGGTTCTCCTGCATTTGTCTAAGATACTTAAATGTATAGAATCATATTCTTTTTCACAGTTCTTTATGGAACTACTTCTGTGCTTAACCGGGAGGCTAGACCAGGCGCTGAAATTACTTATGAAAGCTTAAAAAATGGTTTACCTCCAAAGTTGTAAAGCAGACTAACTGCTCAATAAAACATTGGTTTCAAAATCACCCAGACATTAAGATGATCAGAATTTAAAAGTGGAGATGGCAGTAAACTGATAAGCTGGCCTAATGTTTAATTGCTAATCTGATTAAGTCTGTGCCTAATGAAGAATAAGGTAATTTTTATTTGATTTGAAAACATATTCACTAAGTTTACCGAAAGCCGTCTACTGAAGTGAGAAAGGAAAGTGAGTTATTATTTAATGTACTGCAGGACCTAAGTTGGTATCGAGATGCAAAATAACAAAACAATAATTATTTATTTTAATCAAAGACTTCTTGGGGTGTTGAGAACTTTAATGTTCCTAAATCCTGATGTCTTCTTGCAAAAGGGGACTTGCCCACTTTCTGCTAATTTATAAAGTTGTTTCTTGATAAGAAATTTCCTTAACTAGCTAGAATAAAGAGATATCATACCTTCAGGCATGTCTGGGGTTTGGAAGTAAATTAAGTAAGATGGTGGTCATGGAAAAAATGCATAGAAAAGTGGTAAGTGCTGAGAGCAAGGAAAAAGTTAGCAATGAGAAGTTTTAAAGAGCATCACTTTTAATGAGCAGGTAGTTTGACTAATGGATGGAGATGAAGGTAGCTGAGGTGAAAGAGTGAAACTAATGACGTTAATTATCAAACTTGCTCAGAAAAAAAAAGTAGAAAATAGTAAACAGGATAAAGTACATCAACACTGAGAGTTCTCAATTACCTACAGTCAAGTTACCAGTCCTGTGGACACAGTGACAGTTGCTCTGTAGATTTTTCTCCTAGTCATAGTAAAATTGAATGACCACTGTAGGAAGAAGCCACACTGGATACTCATCAGATGCCATTTTAAAGAAGGGTAAAACATAAATAAGGCAAAGTATGTGATTTTCAACCCACTTGAAAATGAGAGTGTAGTTATTTTACAATTTCGGTTTTTACTTCTAAGTATAAAACTAAGTAGGTTTTGCCAATATTTTAACATAAAATGCTTATAATAAACCAAACTGTATGTTCTTGTGCAATATAAAAATAATTTACCATGAAACTACTGAACAGTTTTAAACTGAAAATTTCTGAAATTCCAGGCATTTGAAGATATTAACCTCGAAAAGAGAAGAACAATTAAAATGATTCTAGAGTATGCTGATAAAATATTTACTTATATCTTTTTTATGGAGATGCTTCTGAAATGGATAGCTTATGGTTTGTACAGCTATTTCACAAATAGCTGGTGTTTGCTCGACTTCATCATTGTATGTGTAAGTATTGTACTCGTCTTATAATTTGAATTTTGATACTTTGTCTTAAAAACTACATGTGAAATTGGAGTATGATTAAACACATGTAAAATACAGATTCCAAAACTGAAAAGAACTGCAATCAAAAGTGACTGTAGGACAAATTTAAATGGAAATTGTACGTAATAATTAGAAGTTTTTTAAAACAAAACAAAAAATCCCACATTTATCAAGTTACTGTTGTTGAGGACCATATTGGTACACACCTTTTCAGCGTATAGCAAGAGTGTAATTAGCAATCAGAAATGAAATTAAAGGAAGTTAATTAGATATGATAGAAAAATGTGAAGGTACTGGCAGCTCCAGCATTTAGAAACATACTTATTCTGAATCCCAACAAATTTAAATAATGCATTCTTGCCATATAAGAACAAAGTATTTTTTTTTGTCAACAATACAACTGGAAGATACCGAAATTAAATAGTTTAAAATAAGGAATTCTAAATAATTGACTTCCAAGGACATCAAAGTAGCTGTTTGATAAGCTCTCTGAATATTTAGCATTGAAAGTTGTGAATACTAAGAAATTTCATCAGAAGAATCAATACTATGACTATTTAAAAAAGAATATAAAGCAATTACTCTAGCAATTAAAGATCTGCAATTTTCATTACAATGCTGACCAAAACAGGGGAAAACGTGAAAATGTCAGATGGCTAGACAATCGGATAAAAAAAACATTAATAGGAAGGAAGAGACAAATTATGAACTGGGGGGGGGGGGGGAGGGGACGGACACACGACCCTAATTGTTGAAAGAATTTTTCAGTTCATTTTCTGTCTTATGAAGATCTAAAATCAAGACTGGATGTCTTTTTAAAAATATTTTTTTCTAAAATACTATCTTAAGTTATAGTCAAAATGGGGAATTACTGGATACGCTTCTGAGAATAATTGTAAAGAAAATTAGAATAATTTATCTAAATAATTCTTTCTAGCCTTCTTAGTGTATGACATAGTTACCAATAGTTACCAATTTGGTTGTTGTATTGGAATTTTGAAGTATTATATGAACTGATTTTGGAAAAAAATAATTAATTGGAATGAAAGAATGACATTATTTGAAAAATGTCAGAAAAGAATGAGGTAAAATTCCATCATAATAGCTTTAAGTGTATATTTTTTGCATTTGAATTATTGGTCAAAGATGCTATGACAGTAAGTCTGCAATTGTCTACTGACACAAATAAAATAACTTTTTAATTTTATGCCAGTCAATAATCTCAATTTCAATTCAATTAACACAGCTTTCATTTGTTTCCTGGGGACTAAAATCTGTTTCCCAAGACAAATTACTTTGTTCCCATGGGAGTGCCCTGAAATCTCTCAGGACGCTGAGAGCGCTGAGGCCTCTTCGAGCTTTGTCAAGATTTGAAGGGATAAAGGTAAGGATCTTGGGAGCGGTGTGTATGTTTTGTAATAGCTGCTTTGGAAAAAATAAGAACTTGACTGGTCATGACCCTGAGCAACTTGTTCTAGGTTGGAGCAGTTGATCTGTGTTTCTGTTGTATTATGTATTTCTAGTGAATATTATACAAGGCCATGATAAAAGGCTTGGAACTTTCTCATAATGATAGCAATGAAACACTTCTACAGTGGTTATTGCATGAGGTTCATTTTGATCTGGAGGGCAAGCTGGTATTCTCTTACAAAACTCCTCCTAGATAAACAAAGATTATTTATCATGTTGTAGTATATGCAGATTGTTTTCCTATACTTGCTTTTTAGAGTCCATAGCTACCACACACTTGTCTTTTTTTTATATATTTGATTTACTCAAGGATAATTCTGGCTGACATCTGTTTTAATTCCTCAGAATGACAAGATAGAAACCACAGAATTACATACTAAGACAAGATTGATGTTGGGCTGAAGGCTGGCTTTAATTGTCATCTGCTAGTTTTTATATGGGTGAGAATCTGCAATAGATAGGGGAGAAAAAATAATTGTTTTTGTTGTTGTTGTTGTTTGTTTGTTTGAGAATATGTTCTATTGAATGTGAAAAAGTCATTCTTTTCATCCATTTTATTTATTTAAGGTTGTTGTGAATGCACTCTTGGGAGCTATCCCCTCAATCCTGAACGTTTTACTCGTCTGTGTTGTCTTCTGGCTCCTGTTTAACATTGTAGGAGTAAAACTACTCGGAAAAAAGTTTTGGAAATGCACACTGAAGACAGGAAATATCAGTGAAATTAAAAACAAAACTGATTGTGAAAACAGTAATGGAACATGGGTGAATAATGCTGTAAACTTTGACCATGTTGGAATGGGATACTTGGCTCTTCTCGAAGTGGTAAGTTCTCTAAGAGCATGCTCAGTTTCAATTTCTTCAAGGAAAGAGCAGCCCAACCACAGAATGCTACTGCACTTCTGTTTATCTCACTGAAATTGGGGATTTTTTTTTAGCTTAAATAAATATTTTTCATACACATTTCAACACTGTAGTGTGTGCATCTTTGTGTTAAAATCAAGCACACTGTTTCATGGCTTTTTGATTTCATTTTAATTTTGATAAGCACACTAAGCCTGAAACAGTCTGATTGATATTGAGTTTAAATTAGTCTCATTTTCTTTAGATTAAAAATTAGTCCCATGTTGGGTAAGAGAGAAGGAGCATGGTGGTGCTGTTTATATTGTCTGTTACTATGTAAGTCATGAAGAGTATGGATGCTAATTTACTGATCTTCCCAGTACCACAACAAAGGAGACAGAAGCACTTTTTTAAATGGTTATCCTCATGTCCTGTATAGATTAAGTTCTTTGCCCTACATCCTCCACAGCCTTCTAGAATTCTGCAGAATGCATAAATTAATTATGCAACTGTTTTTAGGCGACTTTTAAAGGTTGGATGGACATTATGTATGCAGCAGTGGATTCGCGTGAGGTATGTCACTAAAATGAAATTAACTTATTTTTCCTTCCCTTCTTTACCTTTTTATACATACAATTCACTTTTTTCAGCTTTGTTTGCATTATCAAGTCAGAAATGCATGCAGATGAATGCTTCAAGCTATGTAATGAAAAAATAATCCTGAGAATACCAAATGCCTGAAACTTAGATGAAAGAAAATTGGTCAAAATAATGATACCACACAAAAGCCTGCCTACTTTATCAAGAATGCAAGGGCAAGATGTTGCAAGTTTTATACAAGTCTTTTTCTGGAAATAGAATTGAGAAGGCCTTGGAAGCATTAGTCCTCTGAAGCAAATTTTCTTTCTTTTAAATGTATACAGTAGCATTAAAACAGCATGCATGTTTAGCAGGTATTCCTAGAGGTTTCTTCCCTTTGTTTGATACTCTTACTATTTCTTCCCCATTTCTGTGTGCTGTTTCTCACTCTCACTAGTACAATATGATTTAACTTTTTACGTGTTTAATTTAATTGCCTTTTCCTTATTCATGCAAACACTAACTGTGAAGTAGCTGCTAATTAAAAGTAAGATCATTCCTTGTAGGGCTGTTCATAGTGAGCTGGTATTTTAAAAGTGCTTCTTGTCTGGGATAGCATTCAGGAAGATGACAATTCACTGACTTGTTTTAGCCTGAGTTGTTTTTCTCATCTAGGCATTCAGAGTATTCCTTCTGATTGGAACTAATCATCTATTATTTAAGAGTAAGAATTTTTGCTAGAGCAAGGTTTATGCATCTTCATTTGTAATTATCTTTACATACAGCCAAAAGACAGAACAAGACAATTGTTCTACTTGTACATGTAAATAAGGTTTTAAATATGCATAAATAATCTATTGATCCTTACAATAAAAATGTTGGTTGTTATAAATTTTGGAAATGACAAAGCTGTTACTATCCAGTTTTTAGTAATAATGTTTTCCTGTTTGGATTTTTTTTTTTTTAACAGATAGATGAGCAGCCAAGCTTTGAAGCATTCTTACCCATGTACTTTTTTTTTGTGATTTTTATTATTTTTGGATCTTTCTTCATGTTGAACCTTTTCATTGGAGTGGTTATCAGCAATTTTAATAAACAAAGGAAAAAGATAAGTACTGTATGAACTAATTTAGGGTCTCTTCTAATCCTGATTTGATTAACTGTATGTTTGTTTGACATCTAGATATCTAACATTTTCAGATAACTATTTGACTGGAGAAATTTAAAATAAAATTTAGTTTCAGGTTTTCAAAATAGGATTCTTGTTGCTAGCTCATGCTTAAGCATTGTTTGGTGCTTTTCTTTCATTTAGTAATTTACCTGTAAATCCTGTTTACATGGTAGGTCCTTCTGTTCTAAGTGGAAGGATGGGGAGAAAGGAGTAGATAGTTTTAGAGAAGTCAAAAAAAGTGTTATATAGACTTTGCTACAGCAGACTGGAATTCTTTTCTTCTTCTTTGAGGATTAATTTTGGAGAACAGAATAACTCTTTTTGCTGAGAGGAAACACCTAACAAATTTGGTAAGGATAGTCAAAACCCATGACTGCTAACAGGAGAAATAGCCAGTGCTTTCCTGGTAAAGAAACTTGAAAAGGTCTTCTTAATCAGAACTTCTTCTAAAGTAGCTACATTTTAAAAATCTGGTCTTCAATAAAGTCCTCTGCAGATTAATTTACTGAGTTTTTAAAAAAAATCTGTGGTGAGATCCATGCCATGGCCCTAGAAAGAAGACAGCTAACCCTTTGTTAAAGCCCATGAAACACTGATTGCTTGCTCTCCTCATAGTTCTTAGATTACCTATTATTTTTATTCATTAAGAAATTGAAGTAAAAATCTCGGAATGGAAAACACAGCCAGAGAAAAGAAACAGTCAGCCTTCCCAGGTACACTTCAGCTTCTTTGTGCCAGAAGATAATACAAAGCATCTGGAGCCTTATTTATTATCGATAAATATGTCAACTGAGTCCTCTTCAATTGAAGTTTAATCAGTCCCTGATTCATTTAGGGACTGAATATGCCCAGAATATTAAGGGCCTCTAGTCAATTAATCCACTTGGAAGTCTTAAAACCACTAAGCATTTTGCTCATTAAAAATATACCACAAAATGGTGTACCACAAAATGGTATACTGACGGGAAGTTTACAAGTTCAAGGTGCACGTTTGGAAAACAGAATCTCCATAGGATCAATTTAGTTATTTCCATAGGCTGACTTACACACAAAGTGTGAAAGAAGTACTGCCTTAGGTAGATATATTAAGAAAATAAATAAATAAGGTGCACAAGAAATTTTTCTGCTCTCTGCACCAGAATCACTTAAGGTGATTCTCCACTTCTACTCTGATCTCATGAAACCCCCCTCGAATGCTGTGTTCAGCTCGGGCCAGAGCACAGGAGAGAATCCAGAGGAGGCCACAAGGATGCTCAGAGGCTGGAGCACCTCTGCTGTGGAGCCAGGCTGAGGGAGTTGGGGTTGTTCAGCCTGGAAAGAAGAAGGCTCCAGGGAGACCTCACAGCGGCCTGCCAGGGCTTAAAGGGAGCTGGGGAGGGACTCTTGGGCAGGGGTGTAGGGATAGGACAAGGTGGAATGGCTTCAAAATAAAAGACGGTAGATTTAGATTAGATATTAGGAGGAAATTCTTCCCAGTGAGGGTGGTGAGACCCTGTCCCAGGCTGCCCAGAGGAGCTGTGGCTGCCCCATCCCTGGCAGTGCCCAAGGCCAGGCTGGATGGGGCTGGGGGCAGCCTGGGCTGGTGGGAGGGGGCCCTGCCCATGGCAGGGGGTGGCACTTGGTGGGCTTTGAGGGCCCTGCCAACCCAGTCCATCCTATGGTTTCATGGTTCTATGAATTTAAATTGAATTTTCAGAGATTTTGCTGGAGTGATCGGAAGTACACATGGCCTACAAAAAATTGTTACAGGTTTGTTTTATAAAAAGATAATCATTCAATGATTTTATGATGGCTTCTTCTGGATACTTGGTTCAACATGATTGGTAGGTACAGATGGCATAGATGGTACTAGGAAAAGTACCAGAAATTCATAACAAAGAAAATCCCATAGAACTTGGTCCCAGAGTAGTTACTCATAATCCTCCATTGACTTTCTAGCCCAGCCATATGCTTTTTTCCTACCTTTCCCAAAAATATAAATGAAAAGTATTTTCATTATTGATGAGTCTTAGGTCATTGTTAAAATATGAAATAGATTTATAAAAACAACAGAAAGTCTCTTACAGTTGAGGAATCTGAGTCAGGAATACTGAGTGGACTAGATTTTCACAATCAAACCTCGATCATTTTTTTTCAGTACATCTTTTCAAAGAAGATGGGGAATACTGAAGAAACTTTTTTTTTTTTTTTTTCTGTGTTGTCTTAAATTCCATTTAGAACAGCTGTAATTCACTTTTTTATGTAGATAAACTTGCTGGTATTTATTTAGTTGACTGTTTAAATGTCTACTGAACAACAGTAATTTTTCCCTTTACTTAGGTGGAAAAGATCTATTTTTAACTGAGGAACAGAAAAAGTACTATAATGCCCTAAAAAAACTTGGATCCAAGAAACCTCAAAAACCCATCCCAAGACCACTGGTGAGGCCACACTAAATGGAATGTGGTATCAAATATAGATGGTGACCATATTTAATCGAAGCAACCAGGCATCTGGAAATAAATTTATGAGTTAGAGATGATCATTATCCTCATTCCATATAGATATTCCATAATCTTCCTTACAGATAAAACTTTTTAATCTTCCTTACAGATTAAACTTTTATAAAAGTTTAATATTAAAAGTATTTGGTTACCATAATCTTGGTTACTTACATTGCATGATATCGCTTCTGCAACTAGATGGGATTATTGCAGGAGAATAAGTAAGGAGTAGTACATGCTACTCATTATTTACTTTTATATCATCTTACTCTTTAGTTCCTCAAGTTTTTTACTTTAATTCCAGTCCTGAGTTCATATGTTAACTATTCATTGTTTTTCTTGCTTATGAGTTTTTAATTTGAATTGCTTACAGTAAAATGTCTGCTTCAATAAGTATTTCTATAAAAAGAGCAATCACAAAGTACTCTGACTGTTTTCCTGCTAATTATTTTTTTCTAAAGAAATGTAGTTGCATGATACCTGAAAATACTTGGCCAAGTACTGAGTGTTTTCCTTGAAAGGCTAAAGAAAACTCCTAAAAATGCTTCTGGTACCTTATTATTAAACTTATATTCTCTTAAATTCCCCTTCTAAGCAAAAATCATTTGATTGTTGACTGGGTCTTAGAAGTAGCATTAATCAATTCTCTCTCTCCACAGAATGTGTTCCAAGGATGTCTCTTTGATATAGTATCACACAAAGCATTTGACATTAGTGTCGTGACTCTCATCTGTCTAAATATGGTTGTCATGATGGCAGAAAATGACAACGAAGCTGTCAGGAACGTTCTTAAAAATATCAACTATTTTTTTGTGGCAGTATTTACTGGGGAATGTGTCATAAAAATACTAGCCTTGCGACATTATTTCTTCACCAGTGGCTGGAACATATTTGATTTAGTTGTTGTGATCCTCTCACTAGCTAGTAAGTATCATCTGCTAATAATTTGTCTTACCAGTTCTAAACAAAATTTCAGTATGAAGTTACCACTTACATATACCTGACAAAAAATTCCAGATCCAGTGTACTTTTTCAAACCATGTTCTTCTAAAGAAGAACATGTTACTTCTAAAATTGTATATGTTGTTTTCCATTATGTTTTTCCATATATATATTAAAAGATAAATTGATAGTTTCCTTTCATCTTTCTTTTCCTTTCCTTTCTCTATCCTTCCTCTCACTCTTCCTTCCTTTAAAAAGTACGAGTTTTATTAAGCAATTTACAGAATAGCAAATTAATGCAGTGATATCTTTTCTAAGTTATTATACGTAAGTAGTGCTCTTCATAATGTTTTTATACTTTTGATTTGCAAGTAACCACATTAACTGTCATTTCACAGTAAAAGTAAATCCAGGTTAAAAATACATTTGGATGCAAAATGGAAACTTCTATCTCCTTTTCCAGGACTTTATTTTAAGAAGCCAGGTTGCAAGGGCTGATAAAGAAAGATCAGGAGAGTTGCTCAGCACCATTATAAGTCTAGGGGACTGTTTGTGACTGTGGAAAATCTCATTAGAATTTGCTTAGTTTTTGTTGATGTTGTTTGTTTTTTTAAATAAGATCATGTGTTTGTCACTTTTTCAGAAGAGTCAAATATTAAGTTTCTTGTGGAGTTTATTTGGTCTGTTTGGTCTGCCAGAATTAGGTTTTATCATAGAATAAAGAAGAGGACAGGAAAGAGTTCTTTGCTTTTCCCTAACCACAATACTCCTTTGCTATCCCATGAAATCCAGAAGAATGCAGATTCTTAGGTCTTCTATTTGTAATCATACATTACCTCTGTGTTACTGAAGGTGATAGTAGGGTCACAGAATGAGGTGTGATGGAAGACTAATAGTGAAGACAATTTTCCTTTATTTTCTTTTTGATCTTCTCTGATGCCATTCAAATACAAAGCATTAATGAAAGTCTTAATGTTTAGCATGTGGCCTGGGCCAACAGCTAGGAGATGAGCCCCAGGACAGGAGCTGAATGGATTAAAAAGGATTTTTTAAAAGTACTTCAGCAATGCGTAACTTCATGCACTGAATTACAGAAATCTGGAAGGATGCAGTTTCCATACTATACATAAGCTCAGTACCTTTGTAAAGATATGTAAAGATATTACAATTTGTTTTGCTTTTCCTAAGCTCTTTCATAAGCAATTGCAGTATTAATGATAATGTTTCTATGGAAAGTGATATAATATGATCAGTGATAATGTTGATTGCTTTCAACACCTGAAACACAGAATATAACAAAATGAACATAAGTATGGAATTTCATTGATGTGTCTTGACAACATTTTGGTTTCTTTTTCTTTTCAAAGCTATTGGACTTGCTGAAGGCTTTTCAAGCTTCTTCTCTCCCACGCTTCTGAGAATTTTTCGTTTGGCACGAATTGGACGAATCCTGAGATTGATTCGAAAAGCTAGAGGAATTCGAACTCTTCTTTTTGCGTTATTGATGTCTCTTCCTGCTCTGTTCAACATTGGTCTTTTGCTTTTCCTGGTTATGTTCATTTATGCTATTGTGGGCATGACAAACTTTGCCTGTCTTGGCTGGGAAGATGGGATTGATAACCTTTTCAACTTTCAAACTTTTGAAAGTAGCATACTCTGTCTCTTCCAAGTTATAACATCAGCTGGCTGGGATGGACTTTTGAGTCCTCTGATAAAAGAACCTGCATCATGTGCTCCCAACTTAAATATGACAGATAAAGACAGCAATAGTTGCAGAAATAAGGTCGTTGGTATCACATTTTTTGTAAGCTATGTCATTATATCGTTTCTCATTGTTGTAAACATGTACATAGCTGTCATTTTAGAGAACTTCAGTGTCGCCACTGAAGAAAGTGCAGATCCGCTTTGTGAGGATGACTTTGATATGTTTTATGAAACCTGGGCAAAATTCGATCCTCAGGCAACACAGTTTATTGAATATTCTGCTCTTTCAGACTTTGCAGATGCACTGGCAGAACCTTTACGCGTTCCAAAGCCAAATACAATTCAGCTCATATCAATGGACCTCCCTATAGTGAGTGGAGATAAGATCCACTGCTTGGATATCTTGCTTGCTTTCACTAAAAGGGTCTTAGGAGAATCTGGGGATTTGGATAGTCTGGAATTACAGATGGAAGAAAAATTTATGGCTGCCAATCCATCAAAAGTTTCCTACAAGCCAATTACTACAACACTTAAAAGAAAACAAGAGGAGGTGTCAGCTCTTGTTATTCAAAGGGCCTTCAGGAGGCATTTGGTGCAGCGATCTTTGAAACGCAAATCTTTCTTACACCGTCATAAACATCGTAACAGTGGTGTCTTTGAAGAAGAGACACATGAGAAGGAAGGTCTTATTCCATCAAGGCTTAATGGAAATTATGGTAGGAAGATAGACAAATCAGAAACTACATCTTCTGTATCTCTCCCTTTATTTTATGATGGTATTGCTGGAAGAGATAGTGATAATGTGGACACATAGTTTAGCCCAGGCTGCAGCATTTTTACTAAACCAATGAGAATTATTTTGAAATGGAGAAAATCTTCAAATTCTAGTAATTGGATGAAGAAAATATCCTTAATTTACAGTAGTTATAGTATCCTTTAGGTATTCTGATTGTTCAGTTTTGCAAATGCTCCTTCAAATAAGTAGAATTTGCACAACTATGTCATAAATATTAGAAGAAAATCAAACCGTGTTTTTTTTTTTTTTTTTTTTTTTTTTTTTTTCCCTCAGCTACTGGAATTGGTGTGTTAATTTTTCTTTCTGTAATTTTTGTATTACTTCATATTTCTGTTACTATGGGAGAAATCTCACAAGATCAGTTGTAATTTTAACATGATTAATAGGCACACAAGGCTGTAGAACAATGTCTCTTCAGAGATAAAGTCTGGTATAAAAAATTGGTTATTGTGGGAAAATGAAATAATTACTACATTTTCTGTGAAGGAGCTCACTTAGGATATTTAAATAAAGGATACTTTAAAAGCCACTAATTTTTAGGTTGCCTGAGACCATCTTTCTCCTAATTCCTTTGGGAGTATTCATTTACGCTTATGAATTTTTGAGTTATCTTTACATGTGCACCTAAACAGATTTAGGAAATCATCCTCAGGTAACTATGCTTGAAAGTTATATGTAACTTGTTCCCTGTATTCCATTGTCATTGATAAAGATGTTGAAGAGCTTGGTCCCAAAACTGACCCCTGAGGGACACCACTTGTGACTGGCGTCCACCCAGATATAGAACCATTGACCAAAACCCTTTGGTTGTGACCAGCCAACCAATTCTTTATCTATTCTAACAGTCCATCCTTCAGATCCATACCTCTCCAATTTAGAGAGAAGAATGTGGTGAGAGACCACATCAAAGACTTTGAAAAGCCTATTCATAAAATCCCGAAGTTAGGTAAACTTTACTTAATGAGATCCTTCAAATGGAATGATTATAAGCACTGCATGTCAGACTCTACTTAGTAGACAGACCTTTTTAAGGAAGCTCTGGGGAAAACCATTTTCTCCTTCATGAAATGATGAAAAGTAGGGATAAAAAATTAGCTCTGATGGCTCTGATGATTCTATTGCTCAGAACACCCAAAGGGCTGCCCTGAGGGAAATCATTTTTTGGAACTTCTCCATTTCGTGAAAGGTCAAATATGTATCACGCAAGACTGATGATACCTGCCTTCTTGTACATGTATCTTATATAATAACAGTAAAATGTTAGAAGCCCATTTATGACATCTTCTTGTACTTAAGAGAGAGCTTTAAAGCATGTTAAGCAATTCATGTGTTTTGTAGTGACTCTTCAGCAATAATAAATTCTAATCACTATGGAAATTAAATAATCTCAGTATAACAGGCTGGAGAAATGAGCTAACAGGAACATTGTGCAGTTCAACAAAAGCAAATGATGAGACCTGTACCTGGAGAGGAGGAATCTCGTGCACTAGTAGATGGCTGGAAGTGATGTTTGCAGAAAAGGTATTAGGAATCATGGTAGACATCGTCCCTAGGGGTGTTCAAGGAAAGGTTGGACATAGCGCTTAGGGACATGGTTTAGTGGGTGACATTGGCGGTAGGGGGATGGTTGGAGTGGATGATCTTGAAGGTCTTTTCCAACCTCAATTTTTCTATGATTCTATAATTCAGTGTAGGAGAACTGTGATAATAATGGTTGCAAAAATCAAAGGATTTTGTGCAAGATGTATTGTTTCAACCAAATCTTAAGAATTACTGTACACAAAATTTCATCATTATACTTCATCCAAACATCATGGAAAGTATTACTTAGTAATCTGCAAAAAACATCACAGAATTCTTAAAAGACAATATTTTTTTAAAGTCAGCAAAAACATTTATTTCATTGGCTCTGAAAACAAAACAAAACAAAACACAACACACTTATGTATGAGCATATATTAATAATTACTTTTTTTTTTTTTTTCAGTTCAGTTTGATAGGTGAACTGATCTAGTTGTCTCAGAACTAGTAATGAAGTAGAACTACTTTAGGTTATTTAATAAAAAGTTCATATGCATATGCAATTATGTAATTCTGTCTGTTTTGTAAAAGGTATCTTACCCTTCAGTTTTAGTTTATTACAACACACAATCTGTTTTAATGGGTAGAACTACAGTAATATAACTTTCCAAAAATAGCTACATATTAGGACAAGATAACTGCAAATGTTTTACTTGTTATAGGGAATCAGAAGAGATTTAGGAGTCTTAGGACAGCTATAGCAGGAACAATAAGGTAATTACTCAATTTTTGCTGTCATTTCCTGTACTAAACACTATTAAAATATGACAGATAGTCAAATCTAAGCTATCTGTAGGACAGATAAAGGCATGTCAAATCTAAGAGTTAGTGGGTTTAGATACAGGTATGGTTTGAACTACCTTTATGACTTTCAGAAGAGTTTACATTCAGAAAAGAAATTGTCAGAGACGACTCATGAATTTGTACTCAGCATCAAGAGCACTGGGCAGTATGATGCAGAGGGACTTGGTCGGTGTGCTTGGAGCCAGCTCCTGTCCAGCACAGATTGCTTTTGTGAAGGCGGTGCAGGCGGTGCATAGTGATGCTTTTGAGGCAAAACTATTCTGTTTGGTGTGAGCTGCAACGAGCTGTCAGCTTTTGTTCAACGAGTTACCATTAGATGGCAGCATTTACTACACTTTAAAATATGGCCAGTCAAGTGAAACAGATGACAAATTTGTACACTTCATCATGGAAGCATTAAATTAATTGTAAGTAACTTGGATAATATTTTATTTTATTTTATTTTATTTATTTATTTATTTATTTTCCCCTGGGCTCTGAAGTCAGCCACGATTTTTGGTAGGGGCTTGTTTGCTGACTGTGTTCTGTTTTTTGCATGACTGACAGATCTTGATCATTGTCATCTACTGCATCCTGAACGTATCTGTCCTCCTGCACCAGTGGATCCTCCAGGGGTTAGTTTTATTTGTTATCTGTTACTTTGAACAGAAGGAAAATTCCTTCCTGATTCTCAAGCTAGCAATACAATATCTGAAGTTTTTCTTTAGACAGGCATGTACTCCCTCAGTTTATCTCCAGTTTGACAAATTGAAACACACCTTTCCATTGCTCTGCTACCAAGAACTAGTCATAAATTATTAGAAATCAAATTCCACGTCTAGTACAAATTAATGCAGCTGAAGTACTTTCAGAGGGTTTGTCAACCTAAGAGACATATTGGAGTAAGTCCAGTGGAGGACCACCAAGACGGTGAAGTATGTGGCTTTTGAAGAAAAGCTGAAAGATTGGTTTGTTTAGTCTTAAGAAGAGGTGAAATGATAGGTCTTAGTTCTGACTTCAGCTACCCAATGGGTATTTATAGAGAAGTAAGAGTCTTTCAGGGGTACACAGTCAAGAGGCACAAGTTACAACAAAGAAAGATCTGGTTAGACGTTGGAAAAAAAAATCCACATTGTGGGTGGATAACCATTGGAACAGATCACTTTGTGGTAAAACCACCACAAAGTGTTGTAGGATTTTCCTTGGAGAAAATCAGAAATTGACCAGAGAGGTCTCTGAGCAACCTGATCTAACTTCAAAGTTTTATCTATCTTTTCAGATGCATCTTCCTTTGGTTGATTGAATGAATTGCTCTATGACTCCATGACAGTAGACACATGCTTTTCAAACTAATGTTACGGACACAAGACTTATCCTCCTGATTCAACAACCATTTATATCGTTTATATCATACAGGGATCTGAGTCAATAAGAATCAGTGTGGTTTGCGGTATGCAGTTCTAGATTCTCTTTATGGTAGGGTGACAAATTAAAGACAGCAAGGAGATTAACAGGAGATTTCTTGTTCTTCCCCCTCTGGGATCCAAAATAATAAGAGTTTTCTGAAACTCCTACAACAGATTTCTTTCTGAGAGTTTCTTCAGTAATCCCATCTATTGAGCGGTTTCAGAGGTGAACGTGGTGGCAAAAGTTTAGGCTCTTTGCTCTGCCAATTCCAAAGAAAATATGTGAAGCCATCAACTTAGTAAGTGGTTTTATTGATCTGCAGGGACTTTTGAAAGAACAATAGAGATGTTTTGGCAACCCCTCAGGAAAATATAGCTGTTTGGGCAAATCTGTTGCAGTTGTCTGCTTTGTGGTTCCATGGAGCTAAGGCAAGGTGTGCCAAGCTGATTTTGATAATAGTCATTACTTTAATGCAGAACTACAAGTGTTTTGGGCAAATTGAGGGCAATGCAGTTTCCTCTTCTCTTCAGGATCCAGGGGGATTGGCGTTAAGTAGGAGAATTCAAAGGTTAGAAGATTCATAGAGAATAAGTTAGACTAACCACAACAGGTGCCCTACTCTCCTGTCCAAACATTGTGTAGAATTTGTCCCCAGAGATCTATTAAAGTACTCACAAGAAAAATCAGCTTTTATCCTAGCTTTCTTTTGGTCACATCTTTCTTGAAATTAAGAGAGTAAACCAGAGATAGAATTTTAGTAGTGGCCCTACTATACTACCAGTCTTAGCATTCTCTGAAGAGTTTATGAGTAAAAAATTCATACCACTATGCTATTTATTTTATTTTATTTTATTTTATTTTATTTTATTTTATTTTATTTTATTTTATTTTATTTTATTTTATTTTATTTTATTTTATTTTATTTTATTTTATTTTATTTTATTTTATTTTTTAATGTGGCTATGGCTGGAAGAATCAGTTACTGTAATAACACAGACATACTTAGGCAAATATAATAGAAAGTCATCCCTTTATTCTTCATTTGATATCTCTCTTGCTGTTGCTGCTACTGAAGCTTGCAACTGTTGGAACCAAGGATCTGTGTAGGAGGACAGATTCCTCAATGTCTGTACACAAAAACTGCCCCAAGCACTTCCAGCTGCTGCTTTCCCCCACTTCTGGACAACATCCAGAGAAAATTTCTCCCTCTTTTCAGTGGAACATCAGTAAATTTCAGTCCAAATAGCAGCATCAGGACCCCACTACAGCATCTTCATAAAATGGCATTCTGTTCCTCCTTATATGTTTGTAGGGCCCATTGCTCATTTCTCAGGCTCAATGACATCCCGTTCAATATAAAACTTGTGCCTATGTCCATTACGTCCATCTTACTGATCACATTCTCAGCTTCCTTTTATAAATTGTTTTGTCTATGTAACTAAAAGACTATGGTTGTGAGAACCAAATATAATGGGTAAAAGTTAAGGTCTCCTACTGTCGCCTAAGTAGCGGCTTTATCCCTTAACAGCCAATCATCCAGGTGGCAAGCACCCAAAAAAAACGTATAGGAAAAAGAGAACATTATTGTACAAACACGGGTAAAAACAGTGGAATCTGCACTTTCTTATACACCTGGGAACCCGCCAACAAGCTACAAAGACATTGGGAAAGCTAGGTTTTGTTAATTCTGCTGCACACGTTGGTACTTATTTGAGAACACTCTTTCTATAAGTATGTTTGCACTCTTTGTTTTGATCAGTTTACAGCCTGGAGTTTCAGCCTGAGACTGGCTTGTGTTTAAATGCTTAAACTGATGTTCTTCTTCAGCTGTAATCATCTCAAATTATTATTATTATTTTTTAATGAAAACTCTGTTATTTTTTTTTCTTTATGTCATATTGTTTCATCATGTTCATGGTGACACAGATGTATATACTTGGCTTCCAAGAAAGAATCTTGTTGATTCTTAAGTTGATATCACCCACTCCATTTTCTACATTTACTCCATATTCAGTTCAGGGCAAAGGTATTTTCTTCCCGTGTGACTAACTAAGAAATCCCTATAATGGAAGAAGGCTCAAAGGAGATGGGTAAAGGCAATGGGCCCACAAAGACTGGGGAATAATGTAGTGTGTCATTGATCACAGCTGTTGCAAAGAAAGCTGACTTTATCTCAACACAAAGGTATATGTGTCTCAGCCCAACATGGTATAAAAATGTAAGAACTAGCAAAAGAATTTGAAGGAAAGTGATGGTCTTGAGCTGATTTCAGCACATTTATTCCTTCCCTGTGCCTAGCATCATCACAGTGATAATATTATAGAGTGGTAATGGGCATCACCTTGGTACTGTGATTGAACTGTGTGTTACAATTGCAATATTTTTCTACATGTAACTTACATTTGAAATGTCATTTCATTATATTTTGTATCACTCTGCTAAGTCAAAAATCGTGTATAGCATCAAATATCTTCAAATAAATAAATTTGGTATTAAACACCATGCCCTACACACATGGAATATCTGAAAGGATTCTGGCACCCTGGCATGGCTGTTTTTCTTTCTACAATTATCCAAAGTCAAGAATATAAACAAGCAAACATCTAGAACACGGCTTTTCTGTTTGTTAAAGATAGGTCAATTATGAAAGAAAAAAAATATATTTTAGAACCTATTTGCTTACCTTAATGGTTACAGAGACAATTACAACAAACATCTTCATTTAAGGTTATAAATTTTGTATGTTTGTCTATGTATACAGAAGCAGGTATTTTAATTGCAGTGCAAATAAATTAACTTCATAATGTTTTATAGCATGTCATGAATAATATATAAGAAGTAAAGTGAGATCTAACTCTGCATTTCCTGGTTTTGTGATGGTGATTAGTAGATTTGAATACTACATCTAGATGTAGTAAAGAACAGAACAATGGGCTTGACTGGCACAAACTGTCATTTCCAAGTGTCTCATCACTGTCTCACTCACGTCTCAAGAAAGAACACTGTCCAGTGCGTCACTTCGTACTGGGAAATGCCACAGGTCAAATCCAGCTTTGTGGTCACTGCTTAAACAGTGCCCACATTTCATAGACTTAAGCAGAGAGGTACTATAAATGTCTGTGGACTCACAAGCCATTTCCTCACAAGACATGTTGGTTTTCTGAAGCTGATTCAGTAAACCTGCTCCTCTACGTGGAAGTGTTCCTTCCTCTTTCCTAGAAGTGCCCAAGGCCAGGCTGGATGGGGATGGGGGCAGCCTGGCTGGTGGGAGGGGGCCCTGCCCATGGCAGAGGGTTGGGACTGCATGGACTTTGAGATCCCTGCCAACCCAAACCGTTCTGTGATTCTGTGCTTCTACATAATCAAATGTCACTCCATCTTTCTTGTAAGGCATTTCTCTTATTCCAGCTTTCTATGGTGTTGAAGAACAAAGATATGTACTGGCTTTATAATGCTGCTGGCCTTGTGCCATTACTAATACTATAAAATGCAAAGTTGAATTGTTGAATTCCCTAGTCCTTTACTACAGTAAAAAAAAGTCTTTGACTGGGCTCAAACTCTCAGAAGAGAAATGGATTCCCAGAAATCTTAGAAGATCTGCCCTTCCCAAACACTTAGCATTTGAATGATACATGGTATTTGTACCCCAAATAATAAATACTCTCCTACTACTGCCCACTGTTCCAAGCACACTGCTTGAACATTCCTGTAAAGCCGTTAGTTTGAAGATTTGGGGATGAAATCAACCCCAGCTAGTAATGCTATCCTTTTTGTTTTGCTGGATTTTTATGCCAAAGAGGCATAGGGGCCAAACAGCTCACAAACGAGTGCTTTCCTTGTAAACAAAGCAGTGGTTGCTGTCTTTTTTTGTATGTGTGAACAATGTCAGATTTTTCTTCCTTAAAAAGTAATCCTTATCCAATGGACCAGTTCTAGTATTATGACTTGATGATTCTGTTTGCAAAGGAAAAGATCCCCTGTGTCAAAAGTCAACTCCTCGTATCAAAAAAAAAGAAAAAAAAAAAAAAAGAAAAAAAAAAGAAAAAAAAGAGAGAAACAGTCCAGTTTCAGTAACTGAATGAGATGCTGTATAACACTTGTAGATAAATACAAGCCCTTCTGTCCTTTTCACCTTCTTTAGATGTTTTGCAAGCAACTGCGTGATAAAAATTTTATCATTAAAATATGAGAATTAAATCACCATCCAAAAATCTTGTCTGGTATCTATAAAATGTTTGTATTATTGTAAGTAAATAAGCAGAAAAGTGCCTATAAAATAGCAAAAAACTGTGGTTACAAGACATTTCATTTACCTCAGGAAAAAAAATGCATTTACATGTGCAAATATGCTTGTGAATTGTTAACGTTACAGCAAGCACCAATTCTAGTAAACAGATTGCCTGAATTTTCCCTTTAAGAGGATAATGAAGCTCACATGTCACCAGAAATATTAGGATGACTAACAGGTGAGACATTAATGTTATTTCAGATTATTACTACCTCTGGCCTTTATGTGATTTTGACACAAAAGCAGCTGTGGCTGACAAAGAGCAGGTGCTTAGAACATAACACATTTCTATAGCAGGAAGGGTCCTTTTGACCTTCCACTCGAATGTTCCTGTTTCCACAAATTCAAACATCTTGTTTTAGCTTTAAAAGATGAGGGTGAGATGAACGTTGAAACAAACCTAGATATTTTCTATTCTGTTTGTTGAATTTGATAGACCTTTAAAGCATGTTTTCTGAAAGGCAATTTCAGTCATTTCTCTTAGCAGAGCCCAATTATGCATTGGCTGCAGCTCACTGTATCTATCAAAGTGTCACAGATGCTTTCATGTAGGCAATATATTGCTTTGTCAGACCCAAGAGAGGGGAAAAAGGAGGCACCCCAGAGTCTTTTCCTTAAGTAGGTGTTGAGCAAATTAGCCCCATTACAATTCAGCATGCATTAGTCCATTAAAGGGCTGGAGGAAGATTCCTTTGTGTAAATGACCAAATGGTCTCACTGTATATTAGTATTAGTCATTTCCTGTTATTCTTTGAAGAAAGTTCTTGATACGTGATATTTAAGAGATCTTAATTTCCAATGAGTGTAACTTTAAAAAATAATTTAATGAAATAAAGCATTTACATATATTTTAAAAGGTAATTATTTTTTTTTTTAATATCATAAAATGAAATTACTTTTTGGCTCAAAGAACACAAGAATTTCTCAATTTGTAAATGCCCATGTAGTTATCCTATGATTAACGTGGTTCTTCGGGTACAAAGCTGCTCTTCCTTCCCCAGATCGTTTCCACTGCTGTTCCCAGATCTAATGGTGATCAAAGAACAGGTCTATGGGCCCTCAGCCAGAGGTCTCAGACCTCTCACTTGGAATGAGCATGCTCAAGTAAAACCAGCAGGCTTGTCCTCCAAAGGAAAAGCTGGGCTTTGAGAATAAAGATTTAGCCCTTGGAGCAGCAGATTCAGCAGTCAGGGAGAGGAAGAGACCTGTTTCATGGATGGTTGACATAACAAGTGAAAAGAGGGTTCAGAGGAGGGCCACAAGGATGCTCAGAGGCTGGAGCAGCTCTGCTGTGGAGCCAGGCTGAGGGAGTTGGGGTTGTTCAGCCTGGAGAGGAGAAGGCTTCGGGGAGACTTCACAGCGGCCTGCCAGGGCCTAAAGGGGGCTGCAGGAGAGCTGGGGAGGGACTCTTGGTCAGCGGGTATAGTGGTAGGACAAGGGGGAATGGTAGTTTTAGATTAGATATTAGGAAGAAATCCTTCGCTCAGAGGTTGGTGAGACCCTGTCCAAGGCTGCCCAGAGGAGCTGTGGCTGCCCCATCCCTGGCAGTGCCCAAGGCCAGGCTGGATGGGGCTGGGGGCAGCCTGGGCTGGTGGGAGGGGGCCCTGCCCATGGCAGGGGGTGGCACTTGGTGGGCTTTGAGGGCCCTGCCAACCCAAACCACTCCGTGATTCTGCATTTTCATACCTTGGACTGTCCCCTCAGCTGAACTACTGCTTTGGCTGTACAGCCATATAGTACAGGAGGCTGGGAAACAAATCTAAATATGAAAATAACCCAACCACAAAATGAAAAGGACAGCTTTTAGCTCCTGTAAGTGCACACTTCTGGTCTGGTGTTCAACCATACCGTATGGAGCTAAGAGCAATGGTGTACAGCAGAAGATAAATAGACATGCTGACAAAATAAATGCTAAAGCTGAAGTTATACACAAAGCTTCATTGTGTGACATAATCTCACATCTTCTTGTAGGTTAATAACTTATTTTTGGTATGATTGGTAGAGCTATGCAAATACCTGACTCAAGTGGCAGCAACAGTGAAGAGAGACAGATTTTTTTTTTCTCCTTAGTGTTTAATTGGAAAATAACAAGCCCGCTCAGAAAAATCCCTCCATTAAATTAGATCTCTTCAGCAGTCTATAGACACAAAGTTAGGAAGCTTTGCAGTAGTGAATTGATGCATTGGCTACAAAGTTTGCCTCTTCTCACGCTTTCCTGTTCCATTAGAAGTATAAAGTCAAATGAAAATGTACAAAAATTGGGTAAAAAGGAAAAAAAAAAAAGTATGATCAGTTCTTTTCTACCACTGACTATGAGAGCTCAACAAGGTCATCGTCTGGCCAAAAAAAAAAAAAAAAAAGCAAAATAGGAGGCAGAGATACTGAAGAAAGACGTCACAGAAACATGGTGATAGATGCAGAATTAAGTTACCAAGATTATAAATGAAAAAGTTTAAATTCCAGCAGAAAACTTTGAAGACAGTAGGCAGCAGAAAGCTCCTCTGTGGATTTGGAAAGAATGAACGTAGCTGAAAGTGCAGAGCTGGCATAAGGAGCTGCTGGGGATTTCTCAGTTTAGATCTTCTGTTACAACTATTTTGCACAGCTGTGAAGGGTCACAGAAGAGGACCTCATTTTCCAAACAGTGTTTGATAGTCATTTTTTTCAGCTATTCCAATCTGATGAATAATACAGTCTCTAAATCACCATACTCTGCCAAACAGACGCTTTAGTCAATCATCTTATTATGTATTAATTAGCTTATCCACTTGTTCTCAGTGTTCAGGGCTTTAAAATTGTCTGCTCCTGAAGGCTGTAGATAATTCTTACCAGACTGGACCTACATTTCACAGCATAATATCTTGACCTCAGTTGCTTCTGATTTACACCCGATATATATATATATATATATTTTTGGTGTGTTTTGCTTTACCATAAAAAATAGAAATATAAGAAGTTTCTTAAAGAGTAAATATCCAGTGTCTGATACATCTAGGAAAATCTAGATATACTTAATGCTGCTTGATGAAATAGTATTAGGAATATTCATTTTCTAACTTGATTTACTTCACTACCGTAATTCTCTTAGTACTATTTTGATAGACCACTGAGGAGAGAGAAAAGAGCAATCCACAGTTTTCCATTTCAGTAGATGATAAACAAATTTTCCTGATTGAAATGTGCATTGGACCATTTAGAAAGCTGAAGATTACTGTATGTAACAGAATGATTTTAATACATACTTACAAAGAAAGCAATTTCCTGTTACTCTGTAATACCAATTATCCATTCAAAAGAGTCTGAATTTTACATCACCATGATATTTTTTTTTTTTTTAATTTCATTCTCTGATAAAAGGAAATGAGATTCCTTTATACTAGGTCTTTATTTTGACAAAGATGCCAATTAACTACTTTATACCATTTAGACTTCACTATTATGTGGATCAGAAAATGGCTTCAGCTATTCTTTTAAAATAAAGCAGCAATGTAATATATTATAAAAGCTATTCTAATCTTTGTGCAGTAAAAAGCCATCATAAATCACTAAAAGCTCTCTGCAGCATCATTTCCTTGGTTTCAGACTGGGCTACGAATCCCACAGATGTTAATACTCAGCCAATAAAGAACAATTTATGAGGGTTTCCCCTCTTGACCAGAAGCCCTCAGTCTCCATTGGACATGTTATAAAAAAATGCTGAAAAGGTTTTAGTTGTGTGAAGTCACAGGAACATTGCACAGATGAACATAGCTGGTTCTGATAAGCAATACTGATAAGCATTTATGCAGTTTGGACACTACTTTCCATACCATAATTATATTGAGAGAATGAAATCAACAACACTTTCCCCCAAATGGGTATTTTATAACACAAATCTCATCATGGTGGTTTCTTTATAGGAGAAGAAAACAGAAGATAGGTGATTTGGTCCTTAATTTATCTGTAAAACCATAGCAGTTAAACAATTCTAAAATAGCTGAAATGATTGTACTGAAATAGTGAATCCACGGAAGTTGCAAAATTGATTTTTTTTTTCTTACTTGGAATTAGAAATCACAATACTTGCAATCTAAGAACAGTTATTTATTATTTTAGTTATAGGTATGCAGTTCAAAGTAGGTAAGTTTTCTCTTGATTAATGGCTGTATAATTCCACATTGAATATCTGAAATCTGTCCAAAACAATTAACATACAATATTGCTAGGAACAGTGAAGAAAAGTATAACATGGACATTTTCTTGTCCCAGTTGAAGGATTTGGTCTATTTTGCTTATTAATAATTGTAGTTATTAACACATTCTACTTGGGTTTCATCTCCTTTCTCCCACATTGTGTTTTTGAAACAGGTCTGATAGATGCATCTTTATCAAATGATAAACTATGATCAGTAACAAAATGAAAACTGATGCCATGTCCTTAAAAGAAGATGATAATGAAATGTGAAAAGAAATTAGTTAACATTTCCAAATCACATCTCACTTCTCAGAAAAAAAAAAAAAAAAACCAGAAATTAATTCTTGCTAAACCTGGTGATGTTGTGAAATTCCAGAAACATATGCAAAAATGTTTACAGTTGTGCAAGTCATCTGCTTTCTCCCAATTAAAGCTGCCATTGTATTTATTATTGTGTCCCTGTTACTATAGCAATGAAAGCTGTGTAAAAATTGGATAGATAGTGACTGATTGCTGCACCTGATATATAATTTTTCACAATCTACCTTCCATTCATTATTTCCTAAATTGCTATAAAATAGCATAATTTATCATAACAGATAAGTATGTACACACATGCCAATTACAGGATCATCAGGAAACATACAGAAAGAAGTTGGTTGTTACATCAAGGAAAATGAAGAAATGAAATTATTTTGTACTATTTCTAAGTAACCTTTCCTTACTCCAAAGTTGTTGCATGGGGGGTAAAATGGAAGAGAAATTTCAATCTCACTTTAAATTGACTGTTCAGCTTTATTGTAGATTAAATTACTGTATGTTTAATGATGGTTATACAAAGGAAACGAGCTTCACCCGTCTTCACAACTACCTAAGCCAAGACTCAAACATCTCATACTTCATAAAATTAACGTCAGATGATTATAAAGCTATAAAAGATCAATGCCAAACAAATACATTGAAGGGAACAAGAGAGAATATGAACTGAATTTCATGAAGTCTGAGATTCATCTGACTGATCTGAACGTGCTCTCTTACTTTGAAGTGTGACAGTGGTGACAATTGTGTAGCCAGATGGGTTAATAAATTTTTTACTTGTGTCAATCTGCCATGAGAATTCCTATCTTTATTTGTGGAGAGTCTCCCTGATCATTACATAAGTGCTTCTTCCTATGAAATTAAACCTTCTATGCAGTGCACTGCCCAAAGCATCCAAAACAGTTCCTACAACAACACCCTTACTACATTTAGAGCCAAACAAAGACTTTTACCAAAAGATGGCAATGTTCCACCAACATATCAAGGTCAGAGACCTCGTGTTTCTGACCATGACTTTTCCCTCCCATTTCTTCCATTCCCACATAATTGGAAAGAAGGTCTCTCTAAAGATAGAAGATCAGCAAAAAACTTACACTTAATAGAAAATAAAATAGCATTTTTCTCACTATACTGCAAGACTATTCTTGGAGAGTTTTTTTTTCCACCTCAACCAAAGCTGCCAAGGCCAAAACACAGATGGGGCAAAAAAATGTTTTACTGATCCTGCTGTATTTAATACAGGGAAGGATCTGGCACCTGGATCTTCTGAGTCAAGACAATGCTCACATTGTAAAAGCACACTCAGAGGTAGAGGCACCATCTTGTTTTCCACACATGGGCCAGTTTGCTTTCCTTCTTTTGATTTATCCCATTTTAAATACATGAAATATTAGATATCCTGAAAAAGAAAGAAGTATAATCTAAAATTAATATACCAACCTTATCACATTATTGATGCCTCTTTTTTTTTTTTTAAACCAAGATCACACTCTCTGTCCCTAAGCAAAACTGTATGGAGAAATGAGTTCTCTTTAACAGAAATACCAATTCTTCTGCAGGACAGGCAGGACCAACTAAAATTTCCTGGGTTCCTCCTTGGAGAGGAAGATTCCAGATTCCCTCCCTGTTTTTGGAGGATGAGAAAATTTAGTTTGATGGACAGAAATTGCATTGTGCCATTTAGCATAAGGGACAGAGAGCAAGCCTTGTCCCACATTTTGGTAGTGCAGAGAGCCAGAAAGATGAAGTCTCCTGTCTTGTACAGCAGTGGCTTGGAGCTACCTATTGAGGAATTGCAGGTTTCAGGAGTAAGCGACCTGTTCTGTGTTCCTCTCCTACTCCTTGGATATATCATAATATATATTACTAATCTAAATCATATATAAGCACTGGCAATTTATTTATATGTATGTGCATACACACACACACATATATGTATATACACACATAGATAAAGAGAATGAACTATCATCAGTTTTCCTGCCTTCTACTCAGCTTCACTCACAACATTCTTGCATAATTTGCATATTCTGCATTATCCATTTTCCTAATCCCTGCTGAAGGAGGAACTGAAACTGAACTATTCAAATAAAATACAAAGGCCAATGGTTTTATAAAAAAAAAAAAAAAATGTAGTGCAGAGAGCTCTCACTGTGATGCTGAAAAACACATTAGTCCCCATGTTTCCCATCCACTTTGTTCTGTTCACTCCTGATGACCTGCTTTCCTCTGAAAGACACTCAGAAATCCAGGGATGGAATAATATCTTAAAGAAATGCTCAGCTTGGAGCCTCCCCAGCTTTGCTTACAAAGGTTGCAGCCTTTCCCGTGAGACCTTGTATAATCACATCAGTTGCTTTGATGGCTAAATAGACGCCTCCGACCCATCCTTCTTTCCCTCCCCCAGCACCCCCCACATACAAATAACACCCTGAAGGAAAAGCACTGCCAGAGTGGTGAGGGCTTGCTGAAAGGGGAAGTGGAGATGATAAAGGCAGTGTGGAGGTTTTTCCAACACTTTCTTGGGAGATAACTGGGCTGAGATATGTTTCACAGAGAGAAGTGACTCCTTGAACCTTCACTTAGGATAGAAAAGAATGTAAGTCCTGTGGTTTACTGCATTTTGTTTTAGAAAAAGGTGGCTTGTGCCAGGGTCTTCTATAGAATTCACTGACCTTTTATTTGCCTAAAAAATAACATTAAGAAACTTATGCAGAAACTCTTTTTTTTTTTTTTTTTGGTATGTAAGTGGTATGTACAAGAAATTGAAAGTGAGAATAAGTGAGTGTTTATTAATTGCAGTACAATATGTGTGCACAGGAGTTTTCCCTATGTTTGTTACATGTTATTTGGTTGAAATGTGTTAACTAGGGTCAAAAATAACATAAAGAAGAGAGAACAGGCATATACACCTCTCTTAATTCTGCACATGAGAATGGCAGATACACTTTTCATATACAAAGTTCAGATTGTTTACTTATAATTTTTGTTTCAAAATAGAGACAGAAAAAAGTCAATAACCTTAAGTTTTAAAACAGTACTTTCGTTTACATATGTTTATAATACTTGGTAATCTTGTTCTGTTACAGACTAACATTTATTTTTGAGACTTAATAAAAATGGATCTAATTTTACATGTTTTTTGATAATTGAAGGCTTAATCAAATTTCTTTTTATTTTTGGGCTGTTTTGGATTGTATTTGGTGAATGCTTTTATCAAGACAAACTGTGGGGCAGATACACTAATAAGTGAATATTGTTGGGGAAGTAAAGAATGAAACAGAGTAGGAGAGTACATACTGGGCTGTTTGCTGGGGAACTGGCAGTAGAAGAGAAGACAACCTTCTGAAACTTGCAGAAATGTAAGAAACTGCTCTCTTTGCTTCTGCGAAGCAGAAGAAATTAAAAGTTTCAAGTCTGCATTTGAAGTAGCTGCAATATATTTTGTCTGCTGGGAGTAACATGCATGCATTCATCTTACCACAGATGCAACAGCAACATAAATGACTTAAAGTGGAATAAAATCTGTATTTTATACAAAGATGTTTTATTAGGATGATAAGCATGATAAACTGGAGATAACTGGTATAGAGACCTAACAGAACCAGTACTGGTACTTCTCCCTCGTCATGGTTTTTAAATTTTGATAATTCTTTAGTACTACACTTTGATTTTCTTTGTGATTATTTGACTTAACCTGAGACTATTTTACATATCAATTGAAAAAATTTATTTGAAATTGTGATTTCTTTCTGTGGAATGAAAAGGGCAAAAAAGGGCAAATAGTGAATTTAATAATGAAAAATGTGGAACTGCTTATTAAATGACATACCGTAGTGCAAATAGGATGTTCAGAACTGAATTCTGATTAGATACATTTCAATTTATTTAGAAAAGTGTTTCGAGCTAGGAAACTCTGACAGATAAAAGACTATGTAGTTTGAAAATTTCATAGAACTTCTGGAATCACCAAATTTGTGGCAATCAAAATTATAGTTTAGATTATATACTTGAGAAATCGTCTTGCAAACCTAAGTGTTAAATATTTTCTTACTGTGTTTCATTAACATTTTTTTATTTCATAGAATACTTTACATTTGCTATGATCTTGGGAAAAAGTTTCTCCTATTTTGTATCCAAAGTTTTGTCCTCCAAATATATATACAGCTGCTAAGAGATCTTTCTATATCAAAATGTACATGATGAAACCAATCTTCAGAACTACAAAATAGCAAATTCATGATACTTTTAGTGCATTTAGTAATTTTGTTAATGGTACCAATCCAAAATCTTGTCTATGTATTTCATTGATTTTCTATGTCTTTCTTTTGCTGTAATAAAGTCACATTAATACAAGCTAGAAGTTTATAGAATTGTTAATCACATTAACCAAATCTGAAAGATTGCTTACATTAGGCAAACAAACCAAACAAAGTAAACCCTGACACATTGACAGTATGGTCTTTAGGGCCCTAAATCTGGCAATGCACTGTTTGTCATGATTTATGATTTCAAATGCTCTGTATAGTTTGGTGAAATGATAGACAGCTACAGATAATGTGGCTATTTCTTAAATTCAAAGAGATAATACCTGTGAAATATGCTCAATGGTCCAGCTGATGGAAGATTTACCAACATGAAAGGTGAAGAAGTGGGCATTGCAAATTCAAGGGTCCTCATATCAGGTATAAACTTTAGACTGGGCTGCATATATAGTTGTAACATAACCAGTTGCTGCAAATATCAGGAAAATATAGAGTCATTAAGGTTGGAAAAGCCCTCCAAGATCATCTGGTCCAACCATTTGCCTACCACCAATGTCGCCCACTAAGCCATGTCCCTCAGCACTATGCCCAACCTTTCCTTGAACACCCCCAGGGACAGTGACTCCACCACCCCCTTGGGCAACCCATCCCAATGCCTGACTGCTCCTTCTGAGAAGAAATGTCTCCTCATTTCCAACCCGAACCTCCCCTGGCACAACTTGCGGCCATTCCCTGTAGTCCTATTACTATTTACTTGTGAGAAGAGGCCGACCCCCATCTCTTCACAAATTGCCCGTGTACATTTTCCAGTTACTTAGCAGTATTTTGAGGGTAATTTTGTGCACCATTGTTTTGTGTTCTCTCTTCTGAAACCACACAAAGTGATGTATATACTGGAAAGAGTCCGATGGGGGGTCACCAAGATGATCAAGGGGCTGGAGCACCTCTGCTATGAGGAGAGGCTCAGAGCCTTTCATTTTTGGCCTGGAGAGGAGGAAGCTTGGGGTGGCCTTATCCACATCTGTAAGCACCTGAAGGGAGGGTGTAACGAGGATGGAGCCAGGCTCCTTTCAGTGGTGCCCAGTGCCAGGACAGGAGTCCATGGGCCCAGCCTGGACCCCAGGAGGTTCCCCTGACCCCCAAGCAGCCCAGAGGCTGTGGGGTCTCCTCCTTGGAGAGCTCCAAAAGCCGCCTGGCCATGGGCCTGGGCACCGTGCTCTGGGTGGCCCTGCTGGGGTAGGGGCTGGGCATAATCAGGTCGTTGAAGGCGTTTCAACTCTTTTCTCTCAAGCTTCCTGTGGCTGCCACAGTTTCTTAGCTTCTTCAGTGCTTGCAACTGGCTATTTGACAATTTGTCAATTGACAGCTCAAGCACTTACAAAAAGTGATCTCTGCACAAATTTAAATTATTTATGATAGCAAAGTAGCTGAAAATTAGTCCGACCTTAATATGCAAAAGAAAATGTGGCTTAACGCTTCAGTTGCTAGGAAGGCTGGTCCTGTAAGTAGTCATTAAGGAAACAATGTAATGTAAGGCAATCCTGGAATTTTTATGTGTTCACAGTCTGCTGGTGACTAATGATGTTTGCCCAGTCCTACCAATGACTGTATAATTACTAATCTTTAGAAGTTTAGCAGTTGCCCATGAGTTGAAGCAGCAAGAAGAGCAGGCCTAACAGATGCAAAAGTTGAATTTACCTCATGTTACACAAGACACCTCAGGTAGTCAACCATCACTCTGAGATGTGATTCATTTCATCCTGAAATCAACGTGAAAATTAGGTGTCTCAGCAGGCAATCAGAGAGCTAGTGGAGATGTAGCAGTCTAGCTCTGAGATGTTTGCAGTGAGGTGGGACAAATTTCACCCAAAGGGGCAATCTGGGTGGACGCTAACAGCCTTCATCAGGTCTTTATAAATCGTTCTGTGGATCTCCATACTGTCTGCTACTTTCATTCCCCAGTGCTGGGAACTGTCAAGTGCACATTCCTGACTGAAAGAGTGGGATTTATCTCCTACTAATTATATAGGTAACAGAAAGAATCAGGAGCATTTTTCAGTGCTGTTCATCTGACTTAAACTATATGTTTCCTTATGATGAGCTGATCTGTGCCTTCAGCTTTCATGGTGACAAAGAGGGTATATGATGGCTAGATCAGCTCCTGCCATCCCCTTTCAGTCAGATGTCATCCATACTTGGAGACCCAGCAGGCTGGAGCTCTCAGCCAGGTTGTCTATGGAGGGGAAAAAATATTGGGCTTGAACCTGGAAGGTTCAATTCAGAGGTTGGTGCCTCAGCTTATTTCAGGTAAGGTGTAATAATGTAAAGGTTGGAAATTAACAAGGAAATATGCTGTCTCCCTTGGCAGCCTCAGCGGATATACATGGATGGTGTTCGGACACATGCAAGTTTCTTGTAGGCTGTTATGAATAGGTAGACTAAATGGGTTGAAGTAGATATAGTATTTGTTTTCCACATATAGAGATGTCTTTGGTTGGTTGGTTTTCTTTTACCTTTCAAATCCATACAATATTTTATTTCTTTGATCATTATTTTTATTATTATAGTGGTGCATGGGGGAAGGCAAGAGACAAGGTGTGTAGATTGAAAGAAGAAGTAGTCTAAATGGATTAAGACAGTCAAGAATTGAAACAGGTTGCTCAAAGAGCTTGAGCATTCTTTGTCCTTGGAGATTTGCCTCTATAAAGCCCTGACCTCATGACTAACACATCTTTGAAGAGTACGTTAGACTGGAGACCTCCTGAGGTCCCTTCCAACCTGAATAATTATATGATAAAAAATTACATGTTTTAATAAACAAAAGTTATTTTTATACATGTTTTAAAGATTATTAAACCAATGCCAGTTTGGTTTGATTAAATCATCTGCCTCATAACATATAGATTTTTTTTGATGTTGTTGAGGAAAATGTGGAACAGTTCTACAGAAGCTTTGACCTGCAGTTAGTTAAATCTTTCCTTATTCAGTCCAAGAAAGATATTCCAATGTGTTTTCACACCTTTCCGTAATAGCTCCTGAATCCAGGAAGTCTAATAATTGGGAAAAAAAACAAAACACTTTGTTATTCATTGACTGAACATTGAATTGCAATGATTGTAATTGCAAGAAAAGGAAAGAAAATGTCCTAGGAAACCTTGTGCCCTAGCCTGTCAAAATGAATATTCCTGAAGTGGAAAACATGCTTGGAAGAAAGCAGTCTAACTTCAGAAAGCTATCTAGCTACACATTTTGATATTTGAAAAATATTTCATAGAAAATATGTTTGAAAGCTGAAAGAAAAAAATCATCAATGATTTATTTGGTTTCATTCTTGTTCTTCAGCTCTTTCAATTTCATTCAGTATGCTCTGGTCTTCAGTCTGACAAAGGATAAGAAAACTTCATTTTAAAGACATATTAAACTTTACACTATTTTTAAGATGTTACAGGCCTTGAGAAAAAAATGGTGCTTGTTTCATGAGCAATACTTTGAATGCTGCCCTCCCTGAGACAAGAAGCAACAGAAATGATCTAGGGTGTATTTTTAAAGAAGCTTGACTGAACCTGAAATACTTTTGGGGGGATCACTCAATGTTTAATATTGATTAGCTTTTATCCAGTACTAGGCTGAGTTGCTCATAATTGCCTTTGGACAAAAAGCGTAATTTAGCCTTCTCCACAGCTTGTGGCTGCTATCAGTGGAAATTTTACTGCTGATGTGTGAAACAGCAAGCAAAAGACTTCATTTCCTTTCCTTAATGGTTGTTCACCTGTGGAGCAATTTATAAAACCACCTGTCTCAGGAAGGGGCTCCCTTGCCTGATTTCCAGCTCTGGTCAAGGCCCTACAGACACTGCCTGTCCTCTTGCTTTCTCCTAGCCCCTATCCTGGGCTTTAATCAGCAGCACCTTGGCTTCCTAGATTTTGTTGTAGTCCTAGGGGAGAACAGTGTGACAATCAATTTATTTTCAGGGATTTGAAAGATGATTTCATGGAAGAAAGGAGAGAAAATTGTAAATAAATTTGCAACAAATCCGGAATTTTAATGGTGAACTTTTGCAATCAGGTAGTCTTTTATGGAAGTGCTGCTTGGAGGGATGGGTATGTGTGGATGATTTGGCACAAGGCAGAATAAAGCAATTATTGTATTCCCTCCGTGTATTGCACAGAAATTGTGTCATTTCATGCATCATTCAGAGCTCTCATAACTAATACCACAGCATCTAAATTACTCTGAGTATCAACAAAACAAACACCACTTTGCCTAGGGCCAGTCTTGGAAATTTGGGAGTGAATCATATAGTTCTCATTTTTGTTAAAATGTTATGCAGATTCCAGACATTTAGGTTGGTTTTTAAAAACTTAAATTAATAAATATTCTTTCCTGAATGTCCTTTTTGACTTCCAGAAATGTTGCCACTCTGTGCTGGGAACAGTGTTTACTGTTCATATTTATTCATATTTATCATTTTGTATGCTTATTTAAATGAGAGAGGCAGGCAGCCTGCAAGAATTAAGACTTTTCACTAGTTAGTTTGTCACTGGCCTCCAGCTGTTTTCATAGCACTGGTTCTCTACATTTTAGCAGCGTCAGGAAAACTGAAATCTGTGGAGAACTGAAATTGTGTTGTGTGGAGGGAAAGATACAGGGAGTCAGCACAGAAGTTGTAAAATTACTTATTACTGATATAAAAAAGCCTCTTGATTCAGACCTGGTGTTTTTCTGGGATGGCCCATACAGTGCGTAGGAAGGAAGGGTACAAGAGCAGGCCATTGTCTGAACTTTCCAAGATGAGCTCTGTCTGCTAGTTATGTAGTCAACCTTGAAAGCCATGTTGAAGTGATGGAAGCAACTTCTGGATGGAAAGACCTGGCTGCTTCCAATTTGAAATTCTTTCATGTAGACTCAGCAGTGATCCAGCCCTGAAACAGATAGGATCACTTCAGAGTCTGTGAGTAGGAATACTCTGGCTCAGTTGCTCCATAACTGTGTACTGAATCAATAGTGTCATCCTAGAGGCCATAATCAAAGGAAAAAACAAAACAAACAAACAAAAAAATCAATCAAAGAAATATCCTTACAGAACTTTTAGCACAAGGATGTGGGTCTTCTCCCCTCTCCTCCCCTCCCTTCTCCTCTCTGTTACCACACAGCTTCCAGCACTGAATGGGTTTACAGAACAAAAGATCTTCCAGAGAAGGCTAAGGGTATATTGCCCTCAGTGATGTTTCACCCAGCAGGCCTTTCTTCTGACACTTGTACACTGCTTGCTCCTGTGCTGATGTCCATGGCACCATGAGGATGGCTTACCCATCTGAATATTTACTTTGCCACAGTTATTTTCAATTTTGGTCTTTCTCAGAAGCAGCTTCCACATAGTTGGTGTTGCAGTTCAGTGGGTTTTATTATCCCAGTTCTGAGATTAAACCAGCACCTTAGGTTTGTCCAAATAATAGCTCAAGAGTATTTGTGCTAACATGTACCTTAAATAAGGTGGTGTAAATACCTTCTTAAGGTTACAGGGGTCTGCCTATGTCCTATAAGATACATTAAATTAAATCAAAACAAAACAAAACAAAAAATCTGAACAAACATCTCATTGAAAAATGTATTGATTCTCTCTCTCTTTTTTTTTTCTTCTTTTTTTTTTTTCTTTTTTTTTTCCGTTTTTTTTTTTTTTTCTTTTTCTTTTTAGAAGATGGCTCAGAAATTTATGATTTTGGACATGCATGGGCAAAACGTTTAGTTTTCATAACTTATCTCTTCCGGAGTTACCAATTTTGATATCCCTTTCAGTTGTTTCTGTTTGGACAGAATCAGTGACAGGAAGCAAAGAATGAAAAATGGCTGAGTTCATACTGTCTGATACAAACAACTTCCGTAAGTTCACTTATGAATCTTTGGCTGCTATTGAAAAGAGAATTGCTGCCAAGAAGGATTGTCAAAAAAATGCCATAGACCAGAAACCAGAGGAGAAACCGCGTCCTCAACTTGACTTAAAAGCTTTCCAGAAGTTGCCGGCTCTGTATGGAAATCCTCCTCCAGAGCTCATTGGAGAACCACTGGAAGATCTTGACCCATACTACAAAGATCGCAAGGTTAGAGTCAAGCAAAATGTTTAGATCTCGCTTTGTTTTGTTATGTTGCTAAGAAGCATTTATGTGAATGATCTCTTAAACAGTCTTGGCTATATTTGTTTGGAAAAACTATCATTACTTTCTAGGTTGAAATAATGCAGAAAGTTAGCACAGCTGAATGACATGCTGTAATCTTCTAAAAGAAAAAAAAAAAAAGCTTAATTTTGGATTATAGGAATTAAATGATATACACTTCATTAGCATTTAAATCAGAATTGAAACATCAAACATAAAATGGATAAAGGAAAAAAATGAAGTTTTGCGTCAGATCAACAAGAAATGATAACTATTTTGCAAATTTTCTTAATTTTTATAGTTTGAAACTGTCTTCTTCTGTCTCAATGGTTGTGCTCTCCTTACATTTATGATAAATGATTATCTAAGCGTAAATTAAAAAAAAACAAACACATTTGCTGATGGATACATAAAACTTATTCAAGTTGTATATTCTAATCAGGAAGGATAGAAGAATATGATTTTTAATAACGAACAGAGAAATGGTATCTAATCCACTGGAAATTAAGTTTATTGCTTGAGTATTGCTTAATACCTTGAGCTAATTTCTACAGTCTTAGAGGCAGAAGATCACTATCAATATTAGCAAATCATATTAAGGCTGCAAGTCTTCCTTCCACCTCTGTATAGTGAGATTCTATGAGAGGTCCAACTTAAAGAGAATAGTCATAGGCAAAATTTGTTTTGTGCAAAGCTCTTTACAAGGATCAAAGTTAAAAATGGAAGTTCATGCTGACATTTGTTTTTCTATTTTGGTAGTTAATGGATATCAATTTATGATAAAAGGTATGCACAATATTATGAAGAGTCTTCTCATTTAAACAAGCAGATTAAATTTAATATCAAAGTCATGCTCATCATTCATAGAACTAGATGTAATACAGAAATGTGTTCTCTGCTCAACTTCCTGAAAGTTTTACTTCATGTTTCTTTATTTTTATTTTTAAGATTTTCATAGTGTTAAACAAACAGAAAACAATCTTCAGGTTTACTGCTACACGTGCCTTATGGATCCTCAGTCCTTTCCATCCAATCCGAAGAACAGCAATTAAAATTTTAATACATTCATATCCTTTTCTTGGCTTCATTCACTCTTTTTTTTTTTTTTATTACAAAGACCTGTGTAATCCCGTGCTGTTATACCTTACAGCACTGAATGAATAGCTTTTTGTTCACTCCAGACAGCTTCTAATTATGGATTACCTCAGAAATTACTCCTGTTTGATGTTCTTGTGCTATTTAGTAATAAATAGTTTCATGAGTACTGAGGGTTTTGAAGCCTGATTTTCTAGCTATTTTGTGTTTTAAGAATGTTCTCTGATGTTGATCGTTTTATGTCTAATCAGTATCTTATATTGAATCCTTTCTCAATGAGAAAATGAATAAGGCCTCTATCCTTTATCTCATACTCAGTTTATGCATACTGTGATAATTAAATTCAGCCCCCATGCCAAAGCAAATCACAATGAGATGGGCACACATATGAAAACACAGAGAACAATTATAAAAACTTAGTTTCATTTAGAAATCAGATTTAAAAAAAATATCTTTGGTATACAACAATGAAAATTTTCAGGGATGCTGTTGTAGGGAAGAAGGATATCTTTGAAATAAAAAGGTAATAAAGATCCCAAGTCATACATTTAGGGGATGGGACTCACTAGTATAGTTCTCCACTTTGGTACTTGGAAATGAGACCAGGGAAAAAAAAGCTGTCACTCATGGCTGAATCAGGCCCAGCACAGTCTGCAGGTTACCGTGTTAGGTTTCCAACCATCTTCCCAGCAACACTGAGTTAACTGGGATGAGTCTGCAGTTGTGGCCGTAGCAGGGCACAGACATCCTTGGAGGACTGATAGCTCTCTGAGGGTTTCCCTGGGCAGCAAGTTGGCTAATGCTGGCATTTCAACACTTGTGGTCCAGATCATGGGTTTGTGACAGTATTTGATGATGCCTGCAGTTAAAGGCAGGAGAATTTGAGGGAGGACAGAAAAGATTGATAATGGGTAGATGTCTTTCCCATGCGCATCTACCTCCTGGGTTGTCCAAAAGTGTGGTATGACACAAGACATGAGATTCAGCTCCAGGGACAGGCACTTAAACTCAAATATAAACATGTGAGCTAGATGCCCAAGTTCCCATTCATATCTTATAGTCAGTGGGTCCCAAAGGGCAGGTGGACAGCCCCAAGAGCTGTATAAACATAAGCATCTGATATCCTTTGAGACACCCACAAGTATCATGGGAGACTGCACTGTCCCTTCAGCAGAATACAGGTCTCCCAGTATAGTGAGCTTTGGGCTTCAGGTGTGTGACCTTGGGTGTTATTTAACTTTTGTGAAATATTCAGTTTATTTTTTAAAAATTATACTTTGGAGTTTTATGAGGACTACTTTATTATCATTTACACTGCAGTGATGATCAAGACATTCAATTTGTTACCTGCAAAACCTTGCTTTCAGCATTGAAAATCTCCCTGTTTATTTGAAGATAAAACTCCACAAATTTCACAGGTCATGAGGAGGAGAACAAGAAATAGAAAGAGAACAGTGAAATATGTTTTAGACATATGAACTCATACCAACCTTCCTTTTGAAAGGAAGAGTGGAGCTTAGATGGTATCAGCCTAAACTCTCAACTCTATCCCAATTTTCCCTGAGACCTTGAACAAGTCAGACAGTCTCTGTTTAATAATTCCTCTGCTGTAAAATTAAATTTAAAATGCATCATTTCTCTCAGTCTGTCTCAGTGGTTAGGGATCATTTTACCAAGTCTGCAATGCATAGAGCAGCAGATCTGTACAGCAGTTAAGATGACATAAATAACAACAGCATTGTATTGTAATCTACATGTATATGCAGATCTTACATGTGCTTTAAACTCCAAAAAAAAAAAAAAAAAAAAAAAAAAAGCAGATCTTACATGTGTTATTAACTAAAAAAAATAAATATATTTGTAAATATGTTTCTAAATAAATGTCATATTCTTTGCCTTCACTCCCATGACTTACATTATTCACTTGGTTTATAATGTGCACTATTTTAACTAATTGTGTGTTCATGGCTCAGAATGAGTCTGCATCTTCTTCGTGGAACAAATATGTCGAGTAAGTATCTGTGGGTATGTATGCATTTTAACTCTGTATCTCTAATTAATTACTTAGCCTATCATGCAGCCTTCACACACAGTAGTTTTTGAGTTTAATAACTTCATTATTTTTTTGCTTTGAGGGAATATTTTGTCTCTAAACTCAATAACTACAGTAATTATGGAGTTACAAGAGATCATGAGTGTACATTACATTCCACTGAAGTTCTGTCTGTCCTACCGCTCCAGTTCATTATCCCACTTTCTGAAGTTAGTAATTATTTGCTTTTTATCCAGGAACATTTCTTATTGTTGCCAACACTGATAAAGAACATCAAGAGTATTTTAAAATTATATTTAATAATATTGAAATGTTATTTGCTCTAATAAAATATTCTGTTAGAAATTCCTGGCTTGTGGGACACTGTTAAAAAATAAAACTCTTATCTTCAGCACTGCCAACCCTTGCAATATTATAGCACAACAAATTCATATTTTTGGAGTCACACTTAAGCTGGATAATCCTGTTATTTTATTTTATTTTATTTTGTTTTGTTTTGTTTTGTTTTGTTTTTATTTTTATTTTTGATTATTTTTTTCAAGTTCTCAGTTTGGCATTAATATGTTAGAATATGAACTCTGATAGCTCTAACACACAATAGAAAGGAAAAGATTCCAAAATACTTGGTTTAAAATCAGTCATAAAATTGTTTCTGACTGTTTCATGATTCATGATACTGAAACAGTTGGGAGTGGCAAAGCCTTATGCAAGCAGGAATGAGAATCTGCAAGATATAAAGTATTTATATACATATCTCCAGAAGACACTGGGATACTTCCCTACTTTTGAGAGCACTAAAGGTTAGATAAGAGTTATATCTGCTGTTGGCATCAGAAGTACTGTTCAAATGCATTTTAATAATAATTTTAGAATACTTCTTTCCAAATGAAGAGGGAAGCACTACATACATATAATTTCTTAGTGCATTTGCTGACTACCAAGTGAATGCCTTTTGAATTCTGTAGGGAGATCACTATCTTGTTGAAATGATAAGTGCACTCAATAAGTTCAGAAGAGCTTTTACTGATAATTTTCCATTAATAAGAATAATTGCCATCTTAAATTGAAAATCCTGTACTCTTGTATTTTTCAAGCATTTTAAACATTTGCACGAAATGGATGCAGTGTGCCCAAAGTAAATAATACACAGAATATCATAAGTTTTCTTGCCCACATGAAACCAGAGGAAGATATCAGTTTTAATGCTTATTTTAGCAATTAGCTAGAACTTTTGTATTTCTCAAATTCTGGGGACTCACATAAAAGAGTTTGAAAAAAATTGCTGAATGCCAAAAAACATGTCACAGGCATTCATGTTAATAGCCATGTCAACTACTGTTTCAAACTACATACAAGTCAAATAGTCACAGGAGAGACTGAAATCAATAGGATTCTTTCCATCACTTCTCTGCAGTGTTGGCTTGGTTCACTGGTCTAGACAGGAAATGGTCTTACTGTGTCTTTTACCCTTTTCCATTACTTCCTAATGTTGCTGTTTACTTTGGCACTTTTCTCCCCTCCTTAGATTTACTTTCACTGGCATTTACACTTTTGAATCATTGATAAAAATATTGGCAAGAGGATTCTGCCTAAATGAATTCACTTTCCTTCGAGATCCCTGGAATTGGTTGGATTTCAGTGTGATTGTTATGGCGTAAGTGAGAACAAATAAAATATGGATTACTCGAACATGTTCTCTGTATTTGAAGTTTTTGTTGCTGTGTATCTGAAACCATCTAGGATGTTGACTCTTGTACTTGTTTTATCACTCTGTATAGCAATAATGCATTAGTCACTCAAGAAGGGAATGGAGTAGTGCAGAGCAAGATATAGTTAACTGTTCAATCCCATCTCATACCACTCTGCAGTCCTTTTACATGAATTTACATACATTTTACATGCATTTTTGTGTGAATTTGCATGCCCTTTTACATGCATTTGTAATAGCTGGGCTGTCCAATGTGAGTTCATACTGTGAATGAAAGTGTAAATTTGAAAATAGGGTGATTTGTATTGACACCAGGACAGTGGATTAAATTTGTTCTCTTTCCCTCTAAATTCATGGTCTGAGCTTCAGTTTGAAGCAATTAGAAAGATTTCATACTGGTTAGATGCTGCTACAGATGGTAGACAGAATCAAACCAGTTCTGGCTGTTTCAGCCTGAAATTAATAATTTTGAGTGTTACTTTTTTTTTATATATTTTGGGTACATAATATTTTAAGGTGCTGACACAAAATCAGCTGTGCACAAATTAAGAGTTACTTTATAAAACAATTCTAATAATCCAGAAATGGCTTTCTATTGTATGACTCTTCAAATAAAAACTTGGTAAGTAGTTTCTTAATGCTTAAAGATAAACTCAAGAGGATTAAGAATTAAGAATGAACACTGTAAAAAATTTCACAGGTATGTGGGAGCATTCAGTAGCCTGGGGAGTGTATCAGTCCTTCGGACTTTCAGGGTTCTCAGAGCCTTAAAAACCATTTCAGTAGTCCCAGGTAAGAGAATCTATTTGCTGAATATTTTCTGTTACTTACAACCAATTTTTTACTCCAGTCAAAATATTGGCTTATTCTTTTCCTTCCTTCCTTCCTTCCTTCCTTCCTTCCTTCCTTCCTTCCTTCCTTCCTTCCTTCCTTCCTTCCTTCCTTCCTCCCTCCCTCCCTCCCTTCCTTCCTTCCTTCCTTCCTTCCCTTTCCTTCTTTCTTTCTTTCTTTCTTTCTTTCTTTCTTTCTTTCTTTCTTTCTTTCTTTCTTTCTTTCTTTCTTTCTTTCTTTCTTTCTTTCTTTCTTTCTTTCTTTCTTTCTTTCTTTCTTTCTTTCTTTCTTTCTTTCTTTTTCTATCTGTCTTTTTCTTTCTCCTGCTGTATCTTTCACTGATTGCAGATGCAGCTGAATTTGTGGACCCAAATACTGTCTCAGTCCAGCTGGACTAAGCAGAATAAATCAAACATTAAGAACAATCTTGTGTTCAATTTACTTTTATTATATATCTATGTGTTATGGTTCAACAGAAACACCTTTGGTGACTGAACAGAATTATCTTACATCATCTCTGGGACAACATTTTTTCCACAATTTTTCTATCAGTTATGAAGTCAGTGGTTACTTTCTCATGACTAAACACAAACTTAGAACCCACTGGGTTGCCCCCGTGTTCTTCTTTTTTTTTTTTTTTTTTTATCATATTCATTATTGTTCATTATTGTTTCTAGATTCTTCATTGATTCGCAGTGTTGGAAATTTCATGTGAACTAAATTTATCAATTTCTGGATAAAAAATAACTAGACTATCCCTGGTTCCTTATCCTTGACAAGGTGTGAAGGAACATCTGGAAATTGTAGGGTCAGTCAAATGAAGAAAAAATGTTCTCATAATTGATACTCTAAGTTTTTCATCATGCTTTTCCATTGCACACTGTCTCCCTAGGACTCAAGATCATTGTAGGGGCACTTATCCAGTCTGTTAAGAAACTCACGAATGTGATGATCCTGACCGTTTTCTGCCTGAGTGTCTTTGCCCTCATAGGCCTCCAGCTTTTCAAGGGCAATCTGAGACGAAAGTGTATGAGGAATTATACAGATTCCAGTATCAGAAAGCATATAGAAAACCAAACATGGGAATCCTATGAAACATTTGATAATTATACAGGTAATTTTTCTCCTTAATTCTTGTTTTATATGGCACTCTAGACACCTATGCATGCGTGTGTAACCACTGCTGTATATGAGATTGAATATTTGGATGAGCAACTACCTGATAATGCTCTTCAGACTTCCAGAGCATCAGAATGATATAACAATAACTGAAACATGTATTAGCTCATTCTCTGATGAAATTCCCCGAAGTTCAGCTTCTACTATATGCTGAAGGGTTCTACTAGATGCTGAAGGGTTCTAGCATCTTCATTCTGCTGCCTAGTTAACTAGCCTTCAGCTTTGAACAGAGGAATTGGTTTAAAAATAAAAATCTTTCTTCTTCACACCATGTGTATCTTATATGTGATAATTATTTTATTTCATCTGTAAGATGTATATAATATACATCTTTCAACTATATATTGACTGAAGCTGTTGGTGGAAGCGTAGAGCAGAGATCTGAAAAGGCACCAAAACTTTCTCAGAGGAACAGCAACTGGAAGGTGCTATTCAGAAATGAAAAGTACTGTGGTGAAGGAAATGCCTCAATGTACATGAAGAAAACAAATGTAAAATAGACAATGTATACACCAGAAATATGAAGAAAGCTTCATCACCACTGAATTCAGAACAGCAACAAAAACATACTCTAAGAGGAAATGTTGAAATACATAAAAAAGCCCTACAGTATTGCTGTTTGTATATACTTGATGTGTAAGATCTGTTCATACAAGATTTCTTAATAGCCTCATAGTCCAGTGGGAGAAAGTCTTTTTTATAAATACTTTTGAGGATAGTTTTTGCAGGAACCTCTTGTAACTACCAAGAAAAAAGTACATAAGAACAAAGTAATTTCCATACACAGAATGTTAGAAAAAGTCATAACTGAAAGCAAACTTCAAAAGAAAGCCAAAGACTAGAATACTACAGAAAAGAAATGTGGACATGACAAAATTTAGCTAGAAATATAAATTTTCTGTGCTAAAGAAACAAGAAAAATCTCTTTTTTTTCCTGTTATCGATTAAATGCAGAACATTGCAGCAGTATAAAGGCAATGGCCTGGAGATAGTAGGGCTCAAGAAATTCAAGATGTGTTGCTTCTCAAGCTTTGTCTTGTTCCCATCCCAACCATCTTGCATGCAATGATGGCAAAAGGAATAGGAGGTGCCAGCCAAGTTTAGTGGAATCTGGCTGTCTTTCCTACAGGACTTATGACTTACAGCCTTGTAAGGCCAATATTCAATTAAAGTGATTTTTTGGGTGTATTTTCCACAGGCTGTTTTGGTCCTGACTTAGTGTGAAGTTCCCATCTCCAGCATGGACACTACATGTTGCTACAATTTTCTGAAGCTCAGTCAATGAATATTATAAGATATTTTGTCAGTTAGCAGGAGCAGAGATGAACAAAATTTGGGTGTAAAGTAGTCCAGATAGTGATTCATCTCTTTATGTTACGTTTACATGGTACAGTACAGCAGATATTAAGGATTCCTGTGCTGGCTCTGAATCACACTGACTTATCTGATGAGCACAGCTGAGATTTGAGAAGCACCAGGAAGAGATGAGATGTGCTTTGCATCTGGGATATGAAACCCACCTCTTAATGGTGCTAATTAGCTATTAGCATTGAAGCTATTACTTTCAGTCTGATGGTAGCTCAGGTATCAGAGTAACTCATGCTAAGAGGGGAAGAGGTGAAAAAGATCATGGCTTCAGCGTCCTGATGGACAAATCTGTGTTTATCAGCTGAGCAGGGTTAGGACCAGTTTTCTGGCTATGCAGAGTAATTACATGTCATCGTTTATATCTGTATAGCCAAATACTCTTTCTTTCTGTTAAAAGCAGGGATTTGTTTTTATTGCTTGTTGGAAACGACCTATGGTACTCCCAAAAGTGTCCAAACTCTGTTCTGGAGAGGGCTAATTGTCATTGGACAGAACTGTGCCAGAGAGTGTGCTAACAACAACCAAACCTGGGGCTGTACTTAAACCTGCACCCTCCAATTCCCGATTTGCTTCTGGTAGATGGTGCCAAAGTGATATTTCAAAAACTTTCAATTTTAAGGGCTTCCTTCATTCTGAAATTTGTACATACACAGAAGTATGTGTATAAATGAGGACAGGACGTCTTGCGATATGGTGCAGTTGCTGTGCGTTTGGGAAACCTCTGTTGGTTAGTGCTCTTTTCGTATTTACTACACAGCAACTTGTATGTGTGTGCATGTACACTTACAGCTCACTGTTATCATCACCACTCCAGGGACAGAGGATACAGACTAGAAAGTGCTTTGGTTTTACCCCTTTTTTTTTTTTTAATAGAACATTTTGCTAAGAAGGCAGACTCCTCGGACATCTTGGTATGTGGTCCTGGTGCGGGGTAAGTTCACCTTAGAATATTTCTTCTTTGGAAGTTTTCTCTGCCTCAACACTTCTCTGCTTGTTCAGTCATAAGAGATGAAAACAAAGCAGAGATTGCTGAGTTTTCTTGACTGCAGAAACAGGAACACAAACAATAAAATACGGTGGATCATCAGATAATTTAATACATGTAAAGAACAAAGCATGAACCTGCAGTTGTCTTATTCAAGTCTAAATTCCTTCAAGCCCTTCTAGAAAGGCTATCTTTCTCTTTTCCACAGATATACAAGAGTTGAAAACATGAAGTTGAAAACACCTATAGCACAAGACAGACATGATTCTCTCTGTGAAGGCTTGGGATTGTTAAACTGGGAAACAAAACATGAATTTGGAGGGCAGATTTGGGCACAGAGGGAGAGGTGGTTGCTTTGTGGTGAGGGAATGGTGATGAGGGAGTTGGCTTTGGTTGGGGGTCTTCTCTAGCCTGTCTTTCTTTGTTGCTGGATTGTAGGTGCTGCTTTTTCCCATCCCACTTTCCAGCCAAATACTTCCTGGAGTAGAAAACTAGTTTGCAGTAAAATAAAATACAAAGCTAAATAATAATCCCAACTCTCACATAAACTGAAGTTTTTCTCCAGAATCTGCACCATTGAGCTGCAGTTATTATTACCTCTAGGACCTGTCCTCCAGACTACATATGCTTGAAAATTGGGCCCAATCCTGATTATGGTTTCACCAGTTTTGATACCTTTGGCTGGGCTTTTCTTTCCTTATTCCGCCTGATGACCCAGGACTACTGGGAGCGTCTGTATCAGCAGGTACCAGCTTTGTGCATTGTTCAGAACGGGTTGTCCAGGTAGAGCAATATCTGAAGCAGAAAACGGCTAGGGAGGACAAGAAATCTCAAATAAAATAAGTAGCTGCAAGTCATTGAGCCTGCATACTCTTTTCTCCCTTCCAGCAAGACATGGTTCTTAAGTGACTCATTGAAAAGGGATGCTGAAGTGCTTCCCAGCAATATCCCTATTAACCTGTTGTATTAGAGACTTCAGAAAAAACACTGAAATATTCCATAGTGTCCTTCAAAAATGCAACAATGCCTCCTCAGTCATCCTCATGGGTTTACAAGTGATAGCATGGAAAGAGGGAGAAAAAGATGTGGAGAAAAGGAAAGGAAGATATATTTAAGCTTCCTAAAGCATTATGTCTAGAAAGCTGAGTGCTTCTGAAGAATTTAAAGACACATTGAAAGCCTATTTGATATTCAATACAGTATTTTTTATCTCTGGGGTGTTGTGCTTACAGACCCTCAGAACTTCTGGGAAGGTGTATATACTCTTCTTCATGCTGGTCATCTTTCTGGGCTCATTTTATCTAGTCAACTTGATTCTGGCCGTAGTAACAATGGCATATGAAGACCAGAACAAGGCCACTATTGCTGAAACAGAGGCAAAGGAAAGGAAATTTCGGGAAGCCATGGAGTTATTGCAGAAAGAGCAGGAGGTATGTGAATTATTGCAAAAATTAGTTTCAACGCTCTGTTATTAGTCACGTAAAGTGCATCTCTCCTTATATACAGCTATATAGTCACTTGTGGGAACAGAAGCAAATATTAAGTTATTGAAAGCAGTGATTCGTAGAGATACAGGATCACTTCCTTATTCAGCTGAATATTTTTCCCATATTGTTCCAACAATGATTTCTTGTTGTGGATAATGATATTTAAAGTCTGGTAAAAGAAAAGTAATATTTTAAAACTGGAAAATGTAAAATTCCATCAGATAGCAGCTTCCAAAATAACATATAGATGCTATAGATGGCTTTTTCTTTTTATTCTTCTTCACTGTTGTGGATTGCCAAGAAATATACAGTAATTCTTTTCATCAATTGCATTAATGTCTGAAACAAAGCCTATTGTAGTTGAGTGAAAAAAAAATCATTGGTAACTTAAATAGTTTAGGAGCTTCTGGAACAAAATGTTGCTGCATTTTGAAAACATTGCCCTAAATTCGGCATGGAAAGGCAAGCCAGCCACAGTGTGAATACAGTCCTAAGGATACACAAAGACAAGACTGAATTTTAATACTGCTTGAGCATTTGTTTGGGGAAAAAAAGATATATTGTATAGCTTTATTTTAAAACTGAGTATTTTTATTGTAAGCAATTCTGCCATATGGAGGAATAGGAGCTATAATATGATTATTTTGCCCCTGGCAAGCCCAATACATGTGATCATGTAACATACTGCAAATAGTAAATTGTTCAGTGCTCCATATGGTGCAGAAATTCTCTCTTTCTTTTACTGTTATCACATATTGAAAGGTTTTTACTGACTTTTGTGAAATACAGATTGTTAAGATGAGATATTATGAAGCACAGAAGTGTTTTCTTGCTGCATGTATTCTACATATCTAGCATAAATACCATCCATGTTTTTGTTTTAATTTTAGTCATTGGCTGCTAAAGGGATTGATATCCTATCAATTAGCTCCTTCGAAGCCTCTCCTTTGTCTACCAAAGAAATCAAAGAAAGAAGCAATAGGAAAAAGAGAAATAAGTCCTTGGGGATAGAAGATTATGAAGAACAACAATTTCCCAAGTTACAGCGCACAGACAGTCAACGAAAGTTGGTAATCTATTGTCTGAATCTGGGATCCTTACAGCTTTTCTAATTTTAATACTAAAATAAACTGCTTGAAAGTACGAACCAAATCCCATTACAAATGCTGATCACCCTTTAACCTTTAAAATAAACAACCTTACTGGATATAGAAGTATCATATCTAAAATTTAATTTGAAAAGGAAATACTATAAGCAAAGGATAAAAGGAAATTACAATAAACATTAAAATACATTTTCTATAGCTTCAAAAAATAGAAAATGTGAACAATGATCAGAATTTAACTCTAGTGCCATCTTTCTCTGTTAAAAAAATCTTACTTAGAATATGAATATAAAGCTTACAAAAATAGCTACTACAGCTGGCAAGATTTTATTATCTGCCTTTTAAAACCTAAACAAAATCCTTCCTGAATAATCTAAATTAAATAAGAGTTTTATACTTGCTATGGTTGATACAAAATGTTATGAAACTCTAAACTTTTATCGCTTCCCCAAACCTTCTCTACAATATTATGCCATTCTCTCTTTACTTCCCTCTTTGGGCTCTCAGGCTCTCCTTGGCTTGGTGTACGGCCCCAACGCAAATCAGGTGAAACGCAGGCTGAGCCATGGGAGTGTATTCAATTTCCAAATACCTTCCCTAGAAGTGGACTGCAAAGCAGATTTCGGTGACGTGGAGACCCGCAGTGCAGGGGAGAATGAAATCCAGGGGAGGTCACTGTCAGTGCCACAGGTGGGAAGACGCTGCAGCTTGCAGAGCCAAGTGAGCCATGGCTCCCACCCTGCTACCCCCAGCAGCGGGCAGGGAGGCAAGTGGACCAACACGGATGACTGCAATGGCATGATTTCAGTGATGGGAGGAGGGAACGGCAAGGTGCACGGTCTAGATCCAGCATCTACTGAAGGGGTTCCACTTCCACCAGTAATGGAAGACCCAGGGAAGGGTGATCTGGTAAGTAAAAGTTGTTGTTTTAAGTATGTACTTTATGGTTTCTCCGTCAGTGGTAGGATTTTTAGGTAGGCTTCTAGTGCTGGCGTTAGAACTGGGAGAGTTTTTTTATTCCATGCTCCATCCAGGGTGATCGTTTTGAGCAGTACCTTTCTCCTTTTCCTACACACTCTATCTTCATACAGAAGCTTTGCCTCTAAGTTTCCCCACCAAGTGGGTAGAGATGCTTTTCTACCACTTTACCCCTCATCCTTTTCCTTTAGTCCCTGGAATATATTCTGGGCCTGTTTGCCCTCCTACACCTATTTCCAAGATTTGTGTTTGCCTTGTTGCTATTACATGCTTGGGGGATCCATTTACTGTAGCATTATTACTGAAGTGTAGGACCTTCGTTCTGAACACCTATTACATCTTGTAGAAAGGTGCATTTATCTGGCTTCTTGTCATCATTCCTATTAACTTTCATAGTTACCCATCATTGCATCCTACTTCATTTTATTCCTGTGGTATCTCCCTAATCGTGTTTACTTCTTTAAGCAGCCAGCTGTAAATGATGAGAGCAGCATGATGCATTTGCATCCTCATCTGTCAGTGGAGTACTTTAATGAGGCATTTCAGAGACAAAGGGCAGCAAGTGCAGTCAGCATAATTACCAGTGTCTTGGAGGGTAAGTGGATCCTTGTTATGCTTATTTCAATCATAAGGTAATGCTAGGGAAAAAGACCAAAATGTCAATACATTTCTTAAACATTAACATAGATTTGTAGCTGTGTAGGAATTTCATCAATAATTTGAATTTTTTTTTTTTTTTTTAAGCAGTATCACACAGTTTTTATGTGCTGGAACACATCCTTTGCCTATCATAAGATCTCATTTCTTAGGACAGAAAGAGAGAGGGTCTTGGAGTGATGGTGGGTGGAAGGAATTTCTCTAGAGGGTGAGGAGCAGAGCTGGGACACTGGCTTCTCTTCTTAACCCTGTGACTGCTGTTATATCACTGGTAGAGACATACACGTGCAGAATCCAATGTTAGGATTACACAAGCAAAATTAGTTGTGGCATTTCCTGGGGTTTGAGTACTTAACATACCTTTCCATGTGAATTTTTTGAGGTTAGTAAGGGTTGTATCATTTACTGTTATTATGCTACCAGATAGTTTCATTGTTGTACTTTGTGTGGGGAAAAAACAAAACAAACAAACAAACAAAGTCCAAATTGTTCAGTTGTTTTCTGGACCAGGATGAGGAAGAAATATGTATTTTCATGTTGTATCTCTATCACCAGTTCTTGGGAAAACAAGTGTAGGATTTGGCGGGGGGGGGGGGGGGGGGGGGAGAGGGGAGGGAGTAGCATTATGGCAGGGGGGTCCCTTTTCTTAAATTTCTTTAAATTACTCTTGGGATAGTCTCAGTTGAAATGCATCCTATGCAGCCTTGCTTTCAAGTTTAATTCATCAATAATTTGGGCTGTGCTGCAGACATTCAGTTGTGACCTTGGATGAAACCAGACTTTTCCCCATAGCTTGAAGTGACTGTGGATTAACCTGAGAATAGACATCAGAACAGCAAGCAGAGGTTGTCTTTGCTAGGATCAGAACACCAGTTCTGCCAGATCCGCACAGGGTAAAGAAGCCATTTGATCAGGAGGAATGGAAAAAAAAAAAGTTAGATCTGGAAGGGGTTTGAGTCAGGGTGATCACACTAGAATAAGTAACGTGGGGTGGAACTGGAGACTTGAGTGCAGAGAAGAAGAAATGGCGACTGAACTGGGAGGGGAAGTAAGGACATGTACAAAGAAGAAAAGGTTACAAGTCAGATCCAGCTCATAAGACCTTTGAAAAATTTTGGCATCCACAGAAACTAATTACTTAAACCTAAATACAAACAGAAAGGGAATGATCAGTGAGGTCCAGTTTGTCAATGAATTGCACAGAACTTCGACAGGGATAAAAGTGGTTTTGAGCACACATTAATATTCATGTTGAAGGAAGAAAAGCCATGAGGTTTATATTTGACCAAAAACTTTTAAAGGACACTACCAGAACAGCTTCTATTCCACGTTTTGCTTATAGAAAATTGAGATGTATCACTGCTTGCATCAGCTGGAAAATGATACACATGAACTTTCCCACAGAAGTGGCCTAAGGTGAAATTTTGGACATGGTGGTTTGGGTTTGACTTACCTGAACATCCACCACTGCTGTTCTAAACTATTTTAAGAGTCAAAGGAGACAGAGATGTCATGTGTGATACAGCCAGTGTCCTAGATGTCTACATAAGGATCAGGTGAAAAGGGCCTTAGCTGCTATATTGCCTATCAAGAGCTCCAAGGATGAGAGACTGAGGTGTGGCCACTACATCCTAAACATCTGCTTGGGGTCAGATGATCCTAGCACAAGTCTGTGCCTAAATCCTGATCCAACAGCTTTTAAAGTAACTTCACATCAATTAATTTTGAATCTGATTTTCTTTGAATTTTATCTTTGTGTTCATTTGGTGTAGGTTTTATATGAGTGGTAGAAAGTGCAGGGAAGCTTTGGGGCTCTGTATGGGTTTTCAGGTTCTTTTTCCTTCTCTGGACTTTTGACTCTTTAGAGTTAGTATTTCACCACCTTCCTCAGCAATGATTATTTAACTAAAATGGGGTTTTCTTTTGTTTTTAGAACTTGAAGAATCCCAACGGAGATGCCCACCATGCCTGAAAGATTTTGCTTTAAAGTATCTAATTTGGGATTGTTGTCCACTTTGGTTGAGAATCAAGAAAAAAGTAGCTGCTTTCATAAAGGATCCTTTTATTGATCTCACCATCACTCTTTGCATTGTGATGAACACTTTGTTCATGGCACTGGAACACAATAATATGTCAGATAATTTTAAATCAATGCTTAATGTAGGCAACTTGGTAAGCAAATTTTCAACTCTCTGACCTTTTATACCAAGGATTGATTGATGAGTGTCTTCACTTGAGACACAAAAAATAGCTGTAAAAATGAAAGATTAGGGAACTCTAAATTTCTGATATAGTCGATTCCAATATTTTATTGATGCCCTTCTAACACACTCCTGAAAGAGCAGAAAACATTCCCCTCATTTTAATAAAAAGTGCATTAAAAGTTCATAAAAATAGGTTTTGTTGGCCTGTCCATGAAAGTTCACTATATTCGTGGACACATAGTCTAAAGACAAGATAAATTCATGGCAACTTTTAGGCTGATACTACTGTTTCTTGGTCACAGGTTTTTACAGGAATCTTCACTGCAGAAATGATCTTAAAAATCATTGCTCTAGATCCCTATTATTATTTTCAGCAGCCCTGGAATATTTTTGACAGCATAATTGTCACATTGAGTTTAATCGAATTGAGTTTACCCAAACACAGAGGCAAGAAAGAGAGAAGAAAAGGAGGAACCCTGTCAGTTTTACGATCCTTCAGATTGGTAAGCCTTACATTTACTCCATTGTATAAAGCACTATGTTATTAATACAATAAAGAATACTTCTGTTGTCTGCAGTTAGAATACAGGAAATTATTTATTTTATTTTCTCAGCAGTGGCAATAAGAAACATATTGTCAAACTTGTGATATTAGAGTTGAAGTTTAATGACATTTATATTTCCTTTCAATACAGTAAGAAGTATTCAGAGAAAAAAATATTTCAGAGTAGAGATGTTACAAAACAGGAGCTGAAAATGAAACACTAGCATAAGTAGTCTTAGGAAAAAGTGTCAGAGTACAAATTTAGAAAAAAAAATATGATCAGTTCATGTCTATTTTTAGGTAAGGTATTCACATCACATACTATGAAGAAAAATAGGGAGAGCTTATCATGTCAATTTCTTTAATTCATTCCATCACAACTGCAGCAGAGATTATTCATAGATCATAGAATATCCCAATCTGGAAGGGACCCACAAGGATCATTGAGTCCAATTCCTGTGTCCCCAAAAGACCGCCCAGAAAATCAGACCCTGTGTCTGAGAGTATTGTCCAAATGCTTCTTGAACTCCAGCAGGCTTGGTGCTGTGACCACTGCCCTGAGGAAAGTATGGACTGATTGGGGTTGTGTTACAGAAGGAAAGATGCATTTTCTTGTAAGACGGGAACGGGTCTCTTAGCTTTGGTCATTTTTGTTTCGTGTAAATTGGATACCATAACCTTCATCAGGGAGATTACATTTCAAGATTTCAAGTAAGAAACTGCCTGTGTGGGCCAAGGCCTTATTAGGGAATTGGAATACCCAGTTCTTTAAAGTACTGGGTAATCCAGTTTATCTCTGTAATATTACCCAGATTAAAGAAAAAATAAAAATCTGTAAATGCTTTTTTTTTTTTTTTATTGTTAGTGTCACAGTGCCATAAACATTATATTAATGGAAGAGCTCAGAACACTTGTAGAATAGTTTTGCAGGCCTGAACAGTGCAAAGGTGGGTTATCTTTGCTGATGTCTAACACAACTTTTTATGTTTTTACACAGCTGAGGGTCTTCAAACTGGCAAAGTCCTGGCCAACTTTAAACACTCTTATTAAAATCATTGGCAACTCTCTGGGCGCACTGAGTAACCTGACCCTTGTCCTGGCAATCATAGTTTTTATTTTTGCTATAGTAGGAGTGCAGCTTTTTGGGTCAAACTATAGAGAAAACAAATTTAAAATAAACAAAAGTGGCAAACCACGCTGGCACATGATGGACTTTTTCCATTCGTTCCTCGTCATTTTCCGAATTCTTTGTGGAGAATGGATTGAAACCATGTGGGACTGCATGGTGGTAGCTGAAAAACCACTGTGCCTTCTTGTCTTTCTGCTGGTCATGGTGATAGGAAATTTAGTGGTGAGTTTTCCAGTATTTTATTCTCTTTATCCCATCAATGGTAGAGTCAATTTTACTGATAAAAACTAGTCCCCCAAACACATGTAGAAGAGTTACCTGTGTCTGCTATAGTGTCTCAAACCTCTTCTACCTTTTGGCATTGAGTTGCTATCCATATTTTCATATTTAGCATTTTTTGCACATAATATCATTTGACCTTTCCATGTGCAACTTGAAACAGGAAACAACTTCTCTTCTTGGGATTTGGATGTAAATAATCAGCAAGTATTATGGCTTATCTGCATGAATTAACAGAGCTAAATGCTTATGTCTCTCTGTAAATTAAAATCTGTCTTTGCTGTTGTTGTTGTGTTGTGTTTTTGTGTGTTTTTTTTTTGTTGTTGTTGTTGTTTGTTGTTTTTTTTTTTTTTTTTTAATTTTTCTCAGATTCGCTGTCAATAAAATCAGAATTTTCTTTAATCATCTGTATAAATGAATCCTCTGAATGTCTATTTACATGCAAGAGCTACAGCTTATGCCAATCACTTCCATGAAGATCCTGCTGTGGATCCATGCTCTTGATCCATGCTATGCACAGCCTCATACACCCATGCTGGGGTTTAGGGAGAAAGCTTCCTTCCCAGGCTCCTTCAGTCCCTTCTTACTGCCCAAATCATAAAAATATTTTTTAGTTTTGTTTCTCATGTCATTCTTCCTATTATTAATATACCCATCTTCACTTAATTTAAGAAACTGCTGAAAAGAATTAACTTCAGGTAGTGCTTTACAGGAAATATCTGTTCTGTAGCTGAATCCCAAATCCCCAGGTTTAAAGTCCTGCCTGTTTTATGCCTTGATGATTCATTTTGGTGATGAAATGCTGTGAGTGATATTCATATAACATAATGTTAACTGTCAAAAAATTAAGTGGCCTATGCTCCTTGTTTATGTTTTCTTTTTATGAAAGATAACAGTGAGATATCCAAGAGTGAAATTTATTATAACCTAAGTTGAATAACTAAGACAGATGGAGTGAATTGGTCTCTGGAGGTCTAATATTCTCTGCTGACTGTGGAGGTTCCTGGATGACTCAGGGTGGTGCTATTTGCACACTTCTGATATGACAAAAATTGAGCAGCATAAATCTCATCCCAAATGGCATCAGAAGGCAAATTCTGGGAGAAAAAAAAAAAAAAAAAAAAAAAAAAAAAAAAAACCTAACCAACCAAGCTAACAACAACAACAACAACAACAACAACAACAACAAAAAACAAACACCTGTTTTATTCTCTCATTCCTTAAAAAAAAAAAAAAAAAAAGGTATTTGAATTTATTTCTTCTAAAATGTTCTCAAAAACAGGGAGAAAATCTGAAAATCTCACTTTGATTTACTCTCAATTCTGATTTTTGCAACATTTAACAGAATAGCTGTGCCCAAATCTGAGTTTACATTTAATTTTAGAAAAGTGTCCACAGAGACCTGATTTAATTCTAGTTTGAAAAGGGAATTGTTATTAAGCCATGACTGTAGTCTTTTTACTACTATAACCTTTGAAAAGTTGTTTTGGCCCAATAATTAGGTGCCATTTTAAACAACTTTTAGGGGAAGATGGACATGAGAATATTAAGCTTTCTGAAAGAGAAATTTACTTAATCAATTGTAAAGTGATCAGTCATAGCCATTTCATTTTTGCTTTCTTTCAGTTTGCTCAGTAAGACTGAGCTTTGATAGCATCTGTCTTCTTCAACATTACAATTTAGACTTCTTTATGCTATTCTCCAGGCTTTTTATTTTATCATTATTTCAATGACTTTCAGGTCCTCAACCTTTTCATTGCACTGCTGCTGAATTCCTTCAGTACTGACTGTCTCCAGACAGCAGAAGACGATGGAGAGATGAACAATCTTCGAATTGCCTTTGCTCGGATTAATAAGGGATTTCACTTGGTGAAAAGTGTTACGTGGGACACCTGCTGTGGAAAGCTCAGGCATCTAAAGAAAGCACACAGAAAGAAAAACAAATTGACAGCCCAGAACCCACTTGGTCTGGGAAAAGAAAGAAAAAATTGTAAAGAGAATTACAACAATGAATGGGGTGAAAAAAATTGGGAATACTGTGCAGGGCTTGAAGATTTTATTACCAATCCCAATGTATTTGTTTGTGTCCCTATTGCTGAGGCAGAGAATACAAGTGATGGTTTTGAAGATGATGATAAACTGAGCACATTTACAGACATAGAACACAGTAAGCAGGTAATACATTTCTTTGTTTATTTTGGCATACTAAGGTGCATATATATTGAAGGATGCATGTATGGTGGAAGACTGTCTCTAGCAGAACAGGGTGGCATACATTGATCCATTTCCAAAGAGTTACCAAACTTTGAGTTAGAAACAAATAAGAATGTTTTGAATGAGGGTAACTTGATCACTTGGAGCCTTTTAAAATAAATAATCATGGTCCTAAAAGAAAGACCATAAACTTCTGGCTTCACTGCAGGAACTCCTGGTTGACATGCTGTGTTATGCATGGATAAGTACAGAATTCTTGGGTTGTCCATGGGAAATAGTGGTAATCCTTTGTGTCCTTGGAATTTTGTATGTTAAACATGAAATAAATGACGCAAATTATTTTGCTATTTTCTGGATGACAAAGCAAAAATACCCAGAGGACGCTATCATGGATTCATAATATTCAGACTTACAGCCCTATGCCATTCTTTATTTTTCATCCTTGCTGCCTATAGCATATAAGAATTATAAGAGCAAGGTAGAAGTATTAAGTATAGGCTATCTCCATTGAGTTCATGTTGCTTCCATGATAGCATATACTATCCTGTTTGTTTGTTTGTTTTTCTGATTTTATTTTTCAGTTCTGATTTAACCATAAAATATCCCATTTCTTGTGTCAATGTTTCCCACCTGAAGTCTCCATCTCAATCCTTCTGCAGTCACTTCCATGGTCTCTGGGTGCAGCTTTTGACTATTTCACTGAATTATTAATTCCTTAGTTTGCTGCATGGCCATGAAGAAAAAAATTCCCCATCTCTATCCTTAGGTAAAATCACAGACTCAAAAAGATCATATCTTATGACTTTTGACCAGAGAAATCCTCTTTAAATGAAGTGTACATCTTATCTTTCTCTCCCTTCCAATTTACCTGCTCCTCAAAAAGAAAAAGAAAACCTCGCTAACCCACAGATTATTTTCAGGAGGAAAATCATCTGAGGCAAAGGGGAGAAAGAGGGAAAAATTCAGGAAGCTGGAGCAAGGGGTCAGGACTTTCCTCTGAAGAATTCAGTGTGCTTTACCTAGGAAAAGATAGGAAGGCTGAACCATCATCACCAGAGCAAAAAGAGGTAATATATATAGAGAGAGATTTTATATGACATTGACTTTCCAATACTGGTCAGGCTTGGCTACATTTCTGCTCAAAGATTTGCTGGAGTGGATTTCAGTGGCGGCAGTGGCACTGATCTTGCAGTAGCCAGTCTGGCTGGTTAATGATGGAGCCAGAATTCTGTGAATGAAAATGAACCCATGCTGGGTTTCTACATATTGATTTTAAGAAAAATGTAGGTATAGGAAAGATAAAGATTTTAGAAATGGAAAAACTAGAAAATAATTTGATTCAAATAAATAATTTATAAAATTTTCTGTGACTTCCCATTTCTTGAAATAGAAAAAAAAAAAAAAAAAAAACAAAAACGTGGAAGGTAGAGGGGAAATAAAATAAAAGTGTATGTGTGAGTGTCATAAAAGGACAGAGATATTTGCAAGTAAAAGTAGGAAATTCCAGCAAGTTGGTCTTTGTCCTAAATATCTCAATTTCAAGAAATGTAATGCTTGAAATGAGTTGTTCATTGAAATTGAAGTCAGTAGTTATTCATAAATAAATTAAGATGAGTTTTGAATAAAGTAAACATTCAAAAAAATACTGTCTGCTCCGGCAATAGACAAACAACAAATAATAATAATAATAAAAAAAAAAACACAACACAGAGTAAGTCATTGGTACCAAACGGATGACTCATTGTTCATTTTATATTGTGTGAGGGGACAGAGAAAAGCTTTGGAACTGAAGAATATGCTATGTGATTCCAATTTTTAATTCATTAATACTCTCATGGGTGTTCAGTTTCTGACAGAAGGTTATATTTATCTGTTTCTCCCGTTTAATGCATTTTCCTATTTTTCTGGGTTTTACCCAGCTAAAGCTTATCCCTCTTTGAGATCTATGTGCACTTGTAAGCAAGTTAAAATCTCTTTAATTTATGAGTTTATTAAACAGTTAAAGCTGGTTCATGCAGGTAGATACTGTAAGTGTATGACTTTGGCTCCTGGCCAAATGCACCTATTGTTACTTCAAAGCTCATATGCTTTTAAAGTCACAAAGTCCATTCTGTTACTAACCCTACTTGAAATATTAGCATGTACTCAAGTTTTGATTTAAAATTTTATTTGCTCATGGATGAATTTATTCATTTGGAACTGAATGTAGGAAGAATCAACAGCCGATCTTATTTTTCTTGGTAGATTGACAGTGCCAGCTCCTCTGAAGGCAGTACAGTGGATCTAACAAATCCTGAAGATCTTTTGAGGCAGATTCCAGAGTTTGCTGAAGACATGAAGACTCCAGAAAAGTGTTTTCCAGAAGGTAAGGTTCTCCTGGTTACATGGCTGGAAAGTGAGAAATATAAAAAATAAACCTGTTTCTCTAGCAATGCTGAGCTGAGAGGGTGAGATTAATTTCATTTAATTTTAGTTGTCAACTAATGGCTTAATCATTGTTCTCTCTAGTGAACGGAGAGATTGTGGCACCTGAAAAATACCCCCCCCCCCCCCTTCTTCTTAAAAACCAAGGGGAATGCTTCTAACTGGAACCTGGGCAGTGGCAAAGACCAGACCCCAAAAGAGGAGATAATTATAGTAAGGCAAGGTAAATTCCACCCTACTGAACAGAATCAAAGTCACTTTAGGGGATCAGATCTCAGCTGACAATGGGCACTGGGATAAGGCATTTGGCACACAGATATGTTAACGCCTTGCAACTGGATAGATGTTTCTTCCTTGAACAGTGATTCATGAAAAATAACTAAAAATAAAGAGTGCAACAAGCAGAGAAAATCTGTTAGGTTGAAGGTCAGTTTCTATAGGACAATAACGTGGGAATTCCTTATCAAGTCTTTGTACAACATCTAGCTTTACAAGCTGTCCTTGCAGGTTGCGTTCACTCCTTTTGTGAAATCTTCCCATACGAAGATGAAACAACAGCATGTGTTTTTCATAAGAAGAAAAGATAAAACTCTCAAGATTTCTCTCAATAGCTATCACTACTGACAGCCAGGGTTAATCACTGTCTTCTCAGTATTAGATGGGGGAGAATAAACTTAAACAAAACAAAACAAAACAAAACAAAACAAAAACACTTTATAAAGTCAGCTGTGGGCTCATTTGTTGCCAGTGCTCCAACTTTCTACTTTGCCCTTTGCTTGCCCAATCAGCCTGTCTGACCACCATTTCCATACATTCATCTAAATTCTCCTTGATTTAATTGTTTTCTATCCTTTCAAGCTTCCTTATATCACAAAACAATCAGGAGGGACTTTTCCAGCCTTGCATATGTGCAGTCTAGCAGCAGCTCCCACAGCACTCTGGGCTTGCTTTCTTCCCTGCTCCCACAGGCAGAGCCTTCCTCTTTTCACCACCTTCCCACTCAAGCATGATTTCCTGGATATTTTATCTGATGAGAATACAGATAAATCAAATCTGACTGTAATTACTCCCATACCCTCATTGACCTGTTCTGCAGAGCTGGCTTTTTTTTTTTTTTTTTTTTTTCCTGTGACCTTTTTGGGTCAATGAAACTTCTAATGCAAAATTTTGGGATTAAATCAATAACAGTGAAGCACATTGAAACTATTTGAAGTTAGAGAGGTTTTTGCACCTGAATGCTAAGTACTCCCCGTGTAGTTAAAATATGTTATTATTATTATATGCTATACATCACTACACATCATAAATCCTGAGAGATTCACTGTATATGCATTGCAGTTTGCATATTGTTTTTAATAAAACTAATGTCAGATTTCTGATATTCAGGATTTTTTTTCCAAAACTACTTTATAAATGGTATTGTTTGTCAATGCAACTGTTCGAACAAAAGAAATAAAGATTTTTCTTTCCATGCTCCAAAGAAGAACTGTGAAACATCTTGTTGTCATCTTGCTTGTTTCTGTAGTCTCAGGCTGGTGTGTGCTTGCTGTGGCAAAACTGTTAAGACTGCCACTGAAGGTGTAGCAAATTTGTACCTAACACAAATTTATACACAGAAATGTCTCTATCTAGAGCAAGTGCCATTTCCTGCCTAATCTCAAATCTCAGATCCACATCACTGGAGTAACAGATTATTAAAGGAAGTATCATCAGGTTTTTTTTTGCACAATTTATATACTATTGTATATATGAGTTATATATTATTATATAATATCATATCTGTATGAGATACAAATATGAGATACAGATGTACATGATTTTCATGCTTGGAAACGACAGAAGCTCTCTAAAATTTTTCATAGTAATGAAAAAATTAATTATTCTAGAGCACACAGCAAGGAAAATTTTAGCCAAAGTGAAACTATCCTTGGCAAAATGAATAAGCATCCAAACCCAGCATTTAACACCTTTCTTTCTGCAAGAAGTATTAATAACCACACAAGTAATCTGGTGAGCTTGAAAATAAACATTTCTTTTTATAGAGCCTATATGCCAGCTAGAATATGATATATTTTTACAGGTAATATGATGAAAACTGTGTTACTCCATATATTCAAATGAATGAACAGTATTTGAAAGATGATATGATGCCACAGTACTAAAGATAACTGTGCATCTTCTTTGTCTCTTAGCTTTTTTGTTCAGGTATACCAGAAATAAATAGCAGTTAAGAGGAAAACGAGGTTATCTTTCCTTACTTTTTTCTCATGGCAAAATGTGAAAAGCAGCCTAAGGTGGGGTATTTACATTGACCCTGGATTTTCCCTTGCTCCAGACGCTTTCTGAGAAGCCTTTCATCTGCATTCATTTTCGCTACATACATTCATTGCTGTCTCTCACTTTCAGGTTGTGGTCGATACTTTCGTTGTTATAAGGGTAGTGCCCTAAACTTTGGAGGACAAACATGGTGGAATCTGAGAAAAACCTGCTACCAAATTGTTGAACATTCCTGGTTTGAATCGTTTATCATATTCATGATTCTTCTGAGCAGTGGATCCTTGGTTCGTGTAGCACAATTTCATGTATTTCTTTAGGAGCATTTTTAGCTTTAATTGCACCCAGACAAGTTGCTTTCAGCAGAAAACACGGGGTATATCTTTGAACTCATCAGGAGAGAAGGGAAGGGATTTCTCAGAGCAGTCATTTATTTGCTGTTGTAGTAATTGCAAATTTATTATTCATACTATTACAAATCAGAGAGAGAGCAATGCTAAAAATATGCAGATCTCAGAAGCTGTTCCCATTCTGGTTGCATACTGGATTTTTCTGACTTTCACAATTGTGAAATACAAAGTTTTTTATATATCATTAAAATAAGTAAATGACATTTAGTACTTTAGTTCTCCTGAAAGCATAAAGCTCTTGAAATTAATTCCTAAAAATATACTTTCTTCCTAGGATCCCAGTGTGCATGTTCTGTATGTGTCCACAGAGGTGTACAATATAGAGAGAAAAGAAAGAGAAGGGACAGAAAGAATTAGCAGCTTATCAACTGACATACTCTTGAGTAAAAGATTAAATATTGAATGATGAAGGGGTCTTATTGATTGTAGACTTTAATTTTCTAAAGCCTGTCTCTGACTTTTAAAATTTATTTGTATATTTTGATTTCAGGCATTTGAAGACATACATATATATAAGAGAAAACACATAAAAGATATGTTGTCATTTCTTGACAAAATGTTCACTTTCATCTTTGTTCTGGAGATGCTCCTGAAATGGGTGGCTTATGGCTTCAAGAAGTATTTCACCAATGCCTGGTGCTGGCTTGACTTCCTTATAGTAGATGTGAGTTCTGCCTTCACCATTTCTACGCAGGTCCTGATGCAGGACTTAGCAGCAGAATCACGGATTCTTTTCTGGATGTGAAATTAAGAAAGATGTTTTCACCTCCAGTAATGATGGCTTCACGATATTGCACTCTGGGCACTGATTTTTTTTTTTTAATTTTCTTTAAAAAAGGAATAAAAAAAGCAGACACCAAAGGTTGCTAATACTTTATTTTATCTCTCCTTTCAGGTCTCTTTAATAAATCTCTTAGGTAGCTCACTTGATGCTGTAAAATCTCTTAGGACTCTCCGAGCTCTGAGACCCTTAAGAGCATTGTCAAGATTTGAGGGGATGAGGGTAAGACTGAATACAAATTTATGCCTGACAGCACTAATAAGCATGTAATGGAATCATAACACTGTGCATTTATGAGGTTCATATTTCTGTGCCAAGTTAAGTTTAGGATTTATAAAAATGAGTTTTTAAAGGGCACCTTTTCTGTGCTCCTCTATACTTGGCTGCTCCTTACAGGTTTTGTTCAAGTGATTGATCCCAAATGTTGCTGAAACCAAAATGAGGCTAGGCAGAACTTTGTTTCTTTGCTGCTCAGTCATTCCCATCTTCCTGTCTTCCTGAGATAACCCAAAATAAAAGAGAATAAGAACTGTGAGCACAGTTTTCATTCTTAAATGCTCATGGAAAACTGATTTAGAGGAAAGGATCCTTTCCATTCTGCAAGTTTTTATTGGACTGATTTACAAAAGATTCAGACTGTTAAAACATACTCTGCTCAAATCATTGTTCCAAATATAATTATTCTTACAAAAAGTGGGAGTGTTTGTCTTTAGAATATTTGCTGTCTTCTTCCATCAAAGGAGCAGCTGGAACAATGTGAAGCTGTTGGATGTGACTTTGATTAGAAACGTACCCTTGCACAAATACAGAGAAGTCTCCCTCAGTCATATGCAAAAGTTCTGCACACCATAATGTGAAACAGCAGTGATAACCACTACTGTGTTTGGGCAGGAGTCTGGTCTATGCAATATACTCTGGTCCGTGACCACCGGTGATGTATGTGCTTGTGGTATCACTATCATACATTTACATGGGAATGCAGACTCAATGCAGCCGAGATATAGATTGCCTTTGGACATCTTTTGGAAGTGAAATTGAAAGCTCAACAATTGCAATATTGTCAAGAAATTGATGCATTTTGGTGCAATGTAGCACCAAAATTTCCATGTCTGAAGTAAATTTTGAACCAGGTATCATTATACTTTCTGTCATGCTATGCAGAATGCTTGCGACACAGAATGCTTTGCGACACTCTGAAGCTTTTCCAAAAAGCTTCAGAGTGCTTTTTCATGTTTCTGTTTCTTCATCAAGTTCTTTGTTACCTGACTAAGTTCACTGCTTGTGAAACTCAGATGCATGGTCATTGTTTCCTTACACTGCCCTGTTTTATGAAGCAACTTGTTATGTCTTGGTATGAATTTAAAACTTACATGGACATACTCTGTGATCCTACAGCACCTACCATAAATTGGGTCCTTAGCTCATGGTTATGGACCCCAAATACAGTGGTAACCCACTAAAAAGACCTAACAAAATGCTAATGGAGAGTTTTACTGCTTTTTAAACAAACTACCTTCCACAGTCTTAAAAATACAGTCCTTTGCATTAGTGCTTATTGGGGAATCATTCATAAATCTTACATTGTAAAAGTTAAAAACAAAACAAAACACACCAAAACCAAGGAAAAGTCACCAAAAGAGGATGGACTCACATATGTGGTGGTGGCTCACAGCAAACTAAATCATTTGAACTCTTCCATTGAGGCCTAAGAGATACTACGCAGCTATGAGTCTTTGTTCAAGGTACCATGTCAGCTGTGATGTCAGCTGTGACCAATATTTACATGGAAAATGTTAGATTTCTGTTTGCGGAGAAGACTAATTGGCTGCTCGTTTTTTCGCATCATCTTTGTTTAACTATATGTATTCTTGCTCTGCCATTTCATCCAAGGTGGTGGTCAATGCCCTCATAGGAGCCATCCCTTCCATCATGAACGTTCTGCTTGTCTGCCTCATCTTCTGGCTCATCTTTAGCATCATGGGGGTGAACCTGTTTGCTGGGAAGTTTGGGAAATGTGTCAATATGACAGAAGAAAATTCAGTATTGAATGATTCAATCAATGACTTATCAGACTGCACCACGTATAATAACACAGGAAAAATATTCTGGGTCAATGTTAAAGTCAACTTTGATAATGTTGGCTCTGGCTACCTGGCTCTTCTTCAGGTGGTAAGTGCTGCTTACCTTCACTTGCCAATGCCATGTCAGATGAACTCAACCTCCTGCCAACTCCTAACTCATCTTGGTGGATGATGGAAAGCAGAGATCTAACACAGCCTGCTCTTTCCTCATAGCTGGCTGTTCAAAAACCAGTGCTGTTAGCACATGCAAATGGAAAAGGGGAGGTAGTGTTATATATGGACAAACTGGATCCCACCTTTTCTAAGTGTATAGGTGCTTTTCTATGTGATAAAGTAAGCATGAGATGGATAAGTACAGTTCCAGCCTCCAGTTTAACCTTGGAAAATAAACCAGGTCTGTGAGCCTGAGAGCTGGAGTCAACTACAGAAGGAAGTCTGGAGTGAATAATAACCTAATCTCCCTCAGTACAGATGTGCTCAGCCATGAGGGTTGTAAGGCCTTTAGTAAACTATGGTAGTGAAGGTTTGCCCTGACAGGATCATAAAACAGCATGGTCTGTCCCATCATGACAAGCTTTCTAATCCTGTATGGGTTGAGGATGTCACATATAGCAGTAGTGAGTTTACCTGAAGTCAGTTTGGTGTTACGTGTTTATGACAACAGCAGAGTCTCTTTCCTCAGTTGGTGTCATTTGGATATTGAAAATGCAATGAAAACTTTTACCCTAAAAGTTCAACACATTTGCTATTATCTCTCATTCTAGGCAACATTTAAAGGTTGGATGGACATCATGTATGCGGCAGTAGATTCACGAGAGGTCAGTTGCCACTTACAAACTTAATTTTCTGTTAAGCACCTCTATGTGTTTCTGCAACACCATGGTGATTTTACACTTTGATGCATGCTGTTTGTCTGTGCTAAAGCTTTCCAGTAATTCCTTTCATCAACTGATGTAAACATTTTATCTGTGAACGACTCACAGTAGCTTAATGCTAATTTGTTATAATGGGAAGAGGGATTCAACTCCAGATTCATACACCTAATTGCAGTTATCTATAATGTAAGGTGTCCGTGTGAGTTCACCTCCAAGTTCCCCCCGAGCTTAATGGAGATCCAGTCAGCGTGCTCAGAGAGATCTAGGGAGCATTTCAGCTCACTGGCTCTCTGTACTGGTCAGCTAAGCACCTCTTTAGACTGCACTGACCCTGCTGATAACTGGATGTGAGCCATCAGGGGACTTCAAAGTCTCCACTCACATGGAGGCACCTAACTTTCACATCACCCATCATGAAAGTCGAGCTTGGAGTAAACTTGAATATTCTACAGTGACATGTTTTAAAATATAAAACCAAATTTCATCAAGAATCATGCTGCTGTGGATAAGCAATCATCTGATATACATTGTCAGGCATCACCACTAGTACCATTTTGTCTACTTTTTATGTTGCCAGTAACATTTACTGTCTTGTCAGAAATATCATTCAATGTTGTACAGAGCAAGGTGGTAAGTCATTGGAGGCAAAGAATTTGAAATCAGGAGGCTATCTCAATTTGATCATGAATTTATAGGAATTAAATAATTTTAGAAGTAACCATATATAATATTTGTATGTGTGTTTTGATCAGAAAAACTGTTTTCCTTGTTTTGGCTTTATTTTTATCCATAATAGCCATAAAAGGGCTTTCGTTTGTTTGTTTGTTTTGCTAGGAAATAAAAACCACACCTAGGCCAATATTTTTAATGCCAAGAGCCTAGAATTCTAAATGATTTGCCTGATTTTTCAAGTACTAAGCCTTTTACAGCTCCTGTTCTTATTGGAAGAAGTTGAACTAATACTTCTGAAATGTTTGCAAAAATAATGTCAAACATGTCCAATTCAGGAACTGTTTCTGTTGACTTTAGTGGGGCCTTAATCAAGTGCAAATGGTAAGATTGTAAGTCATGTTTGAAAAGGAAAAAAAATAGCTTTTGTGCGAAAAAAAATGTAAAACAAAACTAACCTTATTCATCATTAATCAAAGAGTATGATTTGTTCTAAAAGTTTTTAAATGCAAATATATTAAATATCAGAGAGAATTAAATTATCCTTGTCTGCAATGATCTAGCTGGAAACTACATAAACAAACATTGTGAAAGAAATCAAATTAACAAACTCTTATAGTATTAACACTTTGTGGTACCATTATTTTAAGCCATATTTTCTTGTTAATTTTCTCTCCTGCATTGCTCTTGGCATATCATTTTATAAGGATTGTGTTTAGTTTCAAAAAGGATAGTAGTCAACATGAGCAAAAATATCCTGTTATTTTCTATAAAGTCTTAGAATGTTGCAGCACCTAATAGTCACAGTATGTGTTACTTTCTTCCATTATTCATTCCCTTTCCAACAGTATCATATATACACAATATTTCACAGTACACAGTATTGATAGTTTTAAACTATATTAATTTTGTTAGAACTAGCATTAAAACAGTAAATGTTAGTTCCTCCTGGAAACAATTTGTGAGAGGATTGCAGAATGAAGATTATTCTGAATTAGGCCTATGTTGTTACTGGTCATGTTTCTTGTTGCTTTTCATTCCTGCAGAAAAATGAACAGCCACAAATGGAGCACAGTTTATTTATGTATCTCTACTTTGTGAACTTCATCATCTTTGGATCTTTCTTTACCCTGAATCTCTTTGTTGGTGTTATTATTGACAATTTCAACCAACAAAAGAAAAAGATAAGTATACTGGTTGTACTCCCGGGCACCTACTATGTCTCCAGCAATTCTGCTTTTAGAGAACAAGGTCATAATAACTCTACATAATACCTAAAACTTTTGTTTGCATTTACTAGAGCATTAGTCATGAACTTAGCAGAAGCAGCATGCAGGGTGAGGTTCTTCTTCTTTTCTTTTCCCCTAGAGCCTGCACACCCAGCTCATTCCCAACATTTCAAAGGCAATGACATCTGCTCTTCAGCCACGTAAAATACTGCTCCTTGTCTTGGCACTCAGACGTTTTTCTAAGAAAGTAGTCTGGGACAGATGCTCTAATAAGTATTTTGGATGTTCAATAAGAACAGGGTGTGGGAATCCAGGGAAACAGTTGTTACCATGCAGGTTTTCAGTAACTTTCTTTTCATGCTTTCTGAGCTACTTAGGCTTCACCCCAGAACTTCTGATCTGTGAATGTAAGGTTTATGCCACTCTGTTCTCTGTTTGTTTGTTTTTTGTTTGTTTGTTTGTTGTTTGTTTGTTTGTTTGTTTGGATCCAGTTACAAATCATTAAGAGAAATAGTACCAGCAATATGTGAAAAAGAAACATTAGTTTTCAGTAATATGAACATCATAACTACAATAGTGCTGCTTTCTCACTAAGTAACAGTGACATTTCTTTATATACTTAGGTGGGGAAGATATATTTATGACAGAAGAACAGAAAAAATATTACAATGCAATGAAAAAGTTGGGATCCAAGAAGCCCCAAAAACCTATTCCAAGACCACTGGTAAGAATGTCTGAATTCCCCAAAGGACAATTCATTGTGAAATTAATTTAATTCAGTTAAGCGTGCATATTTTATATATTGAATATAAATCATATATACAGTCTTTATATTGATATTCAGACAGTACTTTAAAACAAATTCTGTACAAAAATGTTGTACTGAAATATATAAGAAGTTAAATATTTATTAATTTATCTGCATAAATATCATTGAGTTTTATATTCAGTTTGGAACTGATTAAACTTCAGGATGGGAAGGAGTTTTCATACTTTCTTAAATATCTCTATCATAGTTAAGAGACTTAGCAATATAAAAATTGGTGCTATTTAGAAATCATGTACAGATGAGTACTCCCTACTTTCATAACTGATGACAGGTGTATTTGTTTTCCTCTAGAATAGATACCAAGGATTCCTTTTTGACATTGTAACACGTCAAGCCTTTGATGTTGTCATCATGATTCTCATCTGCCTTAATATGATCACTATGATGGTGGAAACCCATGAGCAAAGTGGAATGAAGACTAACATTCTTAACAAAATCAATATACTCTTCGTCACTATCTTTACTGCAGAATGTGTAGTGAAATTGGTGGCTCTCAGGCAGTACTATTTCTCAAATGCCTGGAACATATTTGACATAGTTGTTGTGATCATGTCACTTCTTGGTGAGTAAAACTGGATAGGCAAATTCTTTACTAAATCAATCATGACTCTTTTCAGAAAAAAATACTTAAAATGTATAAGCTGCAAACAGATGTTGAAATAAAAATCAGAATACTGTAAAGTGTTGAGTGAAAAGAACTGCATGGTCATAAAAAACCACCATAATTACATTCAAATAACATGAAATTATATATTTTTAATTCCTACTATTTTTTTTTTTTTTTAATGAAGGCTCTGTTATATAAAATATTTCATGATGGTTCTTTAGGTTGTTTCTCAGTTTGAGAAACAGAATTAGCATACTAGGACTCTATTACGCGATGATTTCCATTGTTAGTTTTAGTGCCAACTACAAAAACTTTGGTCAGTTAAAAAACGATGATTTTTGCAACCTGTGTTTTAACGGAGAATGGAAATATGAAGATTGGAGTTAGATTATGGACTCTGGAATTCAGTTTCCAGAAACTGAAGCATAGATGACTGAAATTAAGGGCTCAAACCGTGTAATGGGATAGAAGAGAACAACCCAAATGTAATAGCTTTAATTAGAAGGGATTGCAATGGAGGAATAGTGTAAAGATGTCTTCTGCCAATTTAACTATTCCAAGGATCAGTACTGCCAAAATAGCAGAAGGCGTTTCGGGGAAGAAAAATATTTAGTTTCATTATCATGAGTTATGTTTTTGTGGCAGTAAGAATATAGCTCTTCCTTAGAAAATGAAGTTTCTGGAATGGAAATTCTGAAAAATGTATCCAAAATATCTAAACCTAGAGTAGCCAGCCTCTGCTTCTAGAGCTTCTAGGTCTGTCAGGTTTCATGAAAACTAATGACAAAATAACATCCATATATGTCCCTGAATGAACCACATGCCAGTGGTAAGCACTACTTCAATGCTCCTCTCTGGTTTTGCTTATAAGTATCTTGACTATGTTTTCTAAATGTTAGACATGGAATTGTATATCTTGTTTTCTTAGTTTAGCTTTATAGAATCAGAATCATTTTGGTTGGAAAACACCTGTGGATCATCAAATCCGACCATCACATAACAGTACCATGTCCACTACAAAACCATGTCCCTAAGCACCACATCCAAAAGTCTCTTAAATACCGCCAGGGATGGTAACTTTATTATTTGTCACCTAATGAAAGGGAGTGACACCCACCTTTCTGTAGTTTCAGTATTTGATATCCAAATCAGAAAGTAAATGCATAACTTGCACCTGCTGAAGAATTCATGCAACCAGTGTAAAAGACAACCATCAATCAAAAAGCGTTGACAGATAAGGATTTTAAAGTTGTACATAGAAAAGTGCCTGCCATCCTTAGTGCAACAGATGCTGTCTTCTCGTGGCTGAAGAATGTAGCTCATAATGCTTGATTTCTATAGCTATTTTTTTCAGCTCTAACTGCTATTAATGGTTGTTATGCTACGCTGTTAGCACACACGTCATATATTTTCCAACTGCATAGATATTATCATTTCATCCTATAACAAGTTAAGCAAAAATGTGATATTCTAACCAGTTATTATCCCTTTTATTTTAGCTTTGCTGCTTTCTGGCATTGGTGAAGTACTTGAACATTTCTTACCACCTACACTCTTCAGGGTTATTCGCTTGGCTCGTATTGGACGAATACTGAGACTCATACGGGCTGCCAAAGGAATTCGAACTCTGCTCTTTGCCTTAATGATGTCCTTACCTGCTCTATTTAACATTGGCCTCTTGCTTTTTCTAGTCATGTTCATTTATGCTATTTTTGGCATGGCTAACTTTGCTTTTGTGAAGATGGAAGATGGCATTGATGACATGTTCAATTTCCAAACTTTTCCTAACAGCATGCTCTGTCTTTTCCAAATCACAACGTCAGCTGGCTGGGATGGTCTTCTCAGTCCTATTTTAAACACTGGGCCACCATTTTGTGATCCAAATGTAACAGGTGAAGTAGGTGAATGTGGTAAACCTGCCATAGGAATTATTTATTTTGTGAGTTACATCATTATATCATTTCTCATTGTTGTAAACATGTATATAGCTGTTATTTTGGAGAACTTCAATGCTGCTACTGAGGAAAGTACAGAGCCTTTAGGGGAAGATGACTTTGACATCTTTTATGAAATCTGGGAGAAGTTTGACCCTGAAGCAACTCAGTTCATAACTTTCTCTGCACTTTCAGACTTTGCAGATGCTCTGGCTGAACCTTTACGTGTACCAAAACCAAACAAAATTGAACTCATAGCAATGGACCTGCCTATGGTCAGTGGAGACAGGATTCACTGCTTGGATATCTTGTTTGCTTTTACCAAACGAGTGTTAGGAGATTCTGGGGAGATGGATGCACTAAAAGTGCAAATGGAGGAGAAGTTCATGTCTGTCAATCCATCTAAAAAATCCTATGAGCCAATCTCTACTACACTCAGACACAGACAAGAGGAAGCTTCTGCCACTGTCATCCAGCGTGCCTACAGGAGTCATTTGCTCCAGCGCTCCATAAAGCATGCTTCTTACCTGTACCATCACAGAACTTACAGTGGTGACACTCTTGGAGATGCTGCTCCAGAAAAAGAAGGACTTATTGCATCTATGATGAGTGAAAACTATGGCAGGAATCTTGAAAAGTCTGAAACTTCTTCCTCAACGTCCTTTCCTCCATCATATGACAGTGTCACAAGAGCCAGTAGTGGCAATCTAATTGTTGAGAATGAACTCACAGGTCAGCAACAATCCCCAGACATTAAATAGGTCATCAGCGAGAATGTTATGAAGAACTATTCGCAGAAGCTGATATTGTAAATACACATCAGCTGAGGCAGCCTTTCCCATTAAACTTGAACTGACAAAGATGATCATGATAAATTAGCCATGGTTAAGTATGCTAGCAGCAAAATTGTAGCCTTTGATTTTGCTATTTTCAGCTTTGTAATTTATTTACATATGAAGAAAAAAAATGATTTGAAAAGCATCTCCCACAGTGGTGTGTTCACAGCAGCAGCAGATAATGTCACGTCTGACATCTCACCTGCTGTCTTTTAGGGACCTGTCCCAAGGGTTAGAGAGGTGGTCGAGCAACAACAGATCTATCAGAGAACAGGAAAAGAGTATCATTGTTCATGTAAATTACATAAGGAAGAAGAGCTAAAACTTATCTTTAATCTACCCCCCTATTTGATACTTTCATTACAGATCTGATAAGTAAATAGATGTTGATTTTTTTAATGTTTGGGGACTGATATACCATGAACACAGCCACTGCATGATCCACAGATATGCTACAGTGTAGTGGACGTCTTCCAATGTGATCAGTCTATAGAATGTCATGGCATGTACATGTATGTTATTGTAGTTGTGTCACTGCAGCTTAATGAAATAATAAATACAATTCTTAATATTCCAGAAGTTGTACTGAACTGAGTTAAACCTTCTTTTACATTTTATCCAGGAGGACTTTTTATTTTATTATTTTATTATCTTATCTTATCTTATCTTATCTTATCTTATCTTATCTTATCTTCTGGCAGCAAGGCAAAGGCAGCCATACTGTGTGTCTTCCTATCAGTCACTCCCTAACAAATTGTGTTTGTGACATGCTTTCCTCAAACCTGACAGGATGGTTAAATATCACGATGTAGTTCATTCTTGCCAATGAGGTAGAGAAGAGAAGCACAAATAAGCATTTCCACTGAAGGGAAATTGACAGCATCACCTCAACCAATCCCTTAGGTAGAGATGCAGATGGGGAGTGCCATGTGGGCACCACATGGGCTGCTCTTTGTCATGGTGGTGAGCATCATCCAAGGCCATGGTGTGAAGCCTTCACCTGAGGAAGATGTGTCGTGTTGGTGGTAGGAGCCTCTCCCCCTTCTGCTATTGATTCTCTGATGGAAGGGACAGTTTCCTTACCCCTGCACAGGTTAGAAGAAACCAGAATACAAATAACGTGGACATTTAGGAAATTTGGGTTGAAGCATTTGAGTCTGGGGTTAACATGAGACTATGGATTTAGAACATAAATGTTTCTTGTGAAACTGTGTGCTCATGGTCTCTCATGATCTTCACCACATTTTCCTTACAGAGGTCTTTGTCCTTCTTCATTTCCTTACTAGCCTGGGTTTCTCAGAGAAGCACACGTCCAAACAATACATGGTCTTTTGTCCCTTGCACATGTACTTTGTAGATACTTTTAGCCGATGCACTTTGCTGTCTCATGATTGTCATGTTATCCTTTGTCATGCACTAGGCACAGTCATAAATTACCCTTGACATTTTAATTTCTTATTTAAATTTCAGACACGTTGCATGCAAGTCAGTAGAAGAGGTTTTTTTGTTTCTCTTTGTCACACGGTTGTAGTCATGCAGTCACTGTTGGGTTTGTCAGGTTCTGGTGAGGTTCAGGTGAGCTTTTCTCCAGCCACAGAAGAAACTGGGTTTTGCAACTGAATAGGACCTGTTGTACACTCCACTTATGACCTGCAGCAAGTTGCTCACTCTCTTCAACACCACTTCTCTAAATGGTTACATTTTGTTCTGTGCTGTGTCGCCTTCCTTTTCTACCTTTTTCACCTCTTCAGATTGTGAGGTCTTTGGACACAAATTCTCTTTTACTATAATACTTAATAATGAGATTCTGTTTTCAGTTAAGACTGTTTGAAAACTGCTTGCAAATAAATATTTATAACACCTTTTAATTTTCATTTTCTCGGTGGTATTCTTTTAGCTTTTCCTAGCCACTCCTGACATTGTAACACCTTTTAAAAGTTTTGACTAATAGTCACTCAAATTCTAAGATAGGTGCACTGTGAATCTGCTTGATGCTAGAAAAGTCAACAGCTCTGTGCAATTAAATCCAAGGGAACTCTATTCCTTCACACTTAAAATTAAAACAAACAAGTAAAAGTGATTAATACAATTAAATGCAGAACAACTGCAGCTCTCTGTAGTGGGCTTGATTTCACTACCTATAGAACACACATTTTTAACAGGAAATAAAAGTAATGGAAAGGCTTGGAATGTAATTAAATACTTGCACCCCAGTCAGAAGAGCTAGAGGAAAAAAAAAAAAAAAAAGACTGTGTTCTTCAGTAAAAATAGTAAAAATCAGCATCTGTAGTTTAAGCTACAGTGACTTTACCACTTATCATTATTTATGGCACCACACTGACCATCTACTTCAGTGTCCCTCGGCTCCTTGGGGAAATCCATAGAGCTAAATTGCACTTTAAAGCAAAGAGAAGTTTTTTCTCTGTTTTTCCAGAAACTTTCATAATTCAATAACCGTGAATTAAAACTAGATTAAGTTCAGAAAATGCAATAATGAATTGCAACCTGTGTTATGAAAAGAGATCCAAATTTGGTTCATTCGGCTTAGAAAAACAACTGAGAGGACACACCAGAACTCTCAGTACATAAAGCAGGTGGGAAAATACATGCGAGGGAGAAAGGCATTTAAAATACAAATAAGGTAGCCTGGAAGAAAATGATCCTGGAAATTAGGTGTCTTCTGTTCTTCAGAGGATGAAGTTGTGAAACAGTGATGCATCAGAAGCAGTGGAGCAAGTCTGACTGAAAGGTGAATAGTTGCAAATTTCTTTAAGGGACTATGTGCCATGACATTTTCAAGAGAAGTGTGACACAGCAGGCCCCTGGATTCCTGCTCAAAACAATCAGAATTTCATTAAATTACCAGTTAAGGCTGGGATCTGCACCACACCAGTGAAACTTGTTGAATGCTTCCTCCTAGTGGTTTTAGATCAAAACGACATATTCGAAGTGCAAAAGACGTTGGGGGTTCTATCCCAAATATAGAGACTGAGACCTAAAAAAATAAAAGTCTTAAAAAGAATGTTAGCAACAAACAGAGAGTTTAGAGGGTGTGGGAGAAAGAGTTGTCCAAAGAGAAAGCTGCACCTTGGTGGATGGAAAATGAAATGGGTACGAATTTCCAGTGTAAAGGAGAATTAAACTGTGAATAGAAATCTGAGGCAATAATAAATAACTCATCAGCTATGATGAGGAAGATGACCAAAAAATTAAGAAGATGTGGGATTGTTTTGGAGTGGGGCATGGATGAGTAGGACAAGTAGTTTTGGCTCAGAAGAAAGCTGAAAAAAGCACCTAGAAAAACAAGTAGGACAGCATTAGTTAAAGATAATCTTTCTCTCTATGTTAAAGACTAGGTAAATATTTTCTCTCACTTTTTAATGAAGACGATATTCAGCATGGGATTACTTTTCCTTGTCTAATAGGAAATGTTTGAATGGAAATGTGAGTATATCCGTGGATGAACAGAGGAGAGAATTAAAGCAATCGAGTCGGGGGCCAGTAATCTCTGTTCAGAGATACTGCTGAGAGCTGGCACGTGGGACTGTAGATCTCTCAGCAAGGATTTTGTGGGAATGTGTCAAATCAGAAAAGACAGCAGGGGGAATAAATAAACAAAACTAAACCCAAATATAATACTTATATTTGTAAAGGAGGTAAAAAAAGCAACTCAAGCAATCAGAGACTTGTTAATCTGAACTGAGTGTGTTCCAGGGTGCTGGAACACTTAAAAATAAGTGGAAAAACAAATAAAATAGTTTTAAAATCTTTTTACTGAGAAAGAAGAAAGTGGCAGATCTTGTTCACTGGTATTCTGATAAAGCTGTGTCTGATGGGGACCTGTAGGTAACATGGAGGCAATTTGCATTTACATGGGAGCTGTGCTATTTGCAAAGGGAAAACTGCTTTTGTTCACCTTATGAAAGATCTCTTGCACAGATCAATTGGTTTTAACAATATTTTATCCATAACCTGAACAGTGGAGCCCAGGAAGTGTTAATGCAATGGGAAAGCATGGATGAGGTCTCATCTGCACCCATGCATGCATTAGTAAATGATGCTCAGGAAAGATTCATACGAAACAAACAAGAATTAAAGGGCTTCTATGATAGGGGATTAGAAAGGCTTAGAAAGAAGCCTGGAAGCCTAGTATGCTTAATCCCACAAAATGAAACTAAAGGGGAGAGCTGTGACTGTTTCTGATGGGGGAATAAACGTAAGTGAGGGTTAAACTAGAGCATTCAGAAATGCTTATTTTTAATAGAACCTGCATCAGCCACCCTTCTTTCCAAGTCTATAAGTGAGTTTCAGGTTCCCCATGGTGAGGTTTCCATGCAGAAGAATCTTGCCATGATCCCATGGCTATGGGCCAAGGTTTTGGCTCAGAAGAAAGCTGAAAAAAGCACCTAGAAAAATTGTCATCTGTACCGCCTTGATCAAGTAGAACAAGCTGCTCCAGAACAGCTAGATCCAGTCATCCAAAATGCGTTTGCCATATTCCATCCAGTCAATGAAGATGGTTCCTGTGACGTCTGATGTGTTACTGCAGCAACACCAGAAGTTAGAAAGAGACTTTCTGCAACAAGTGCAAAGTAACTCTAGTAGGAGGTTATAGGTGTAGCAGAGCAGACCTGCATGCTCACAAGTCATGTGCAACACAAGCATTAATATATTTGCAGGCAAACATGCAAAAGCTTGTTACACAGGTACTGAACTAAAGTTTGCATCAGCTGATATGTAGTTGATGGTCTCATTTGGGATATTATGAGCACAAACCAACTGAAAGGGGCCTGGGTCATTAGTGCAGGTCCCTGTGATATAAATAAGTCATTTCTCGACTGAAAGAAACAAGAAACACAGGTTTAAAGTCTGCCAAATGCTTTGGTGGTGAGTTCATTCTCCCTTCTGTTGTCCTGCTGGGGTTACAGTTCTTCACCTGAAGACATGAAAGAAAATTTTTGCCCCCTGGTAATTTGTTTCACAGTTAATTAGCCTTACACTTAAAATCACAAGCCTACCTTCTCATTTAAATGAACTTGACTTCAGCTTCAAGCCACTGGTTCTTGATACACCTTTAATGCTGCATTAAAAGGTTCTTTAGTACTTGCTAGTTTCATTCACTGAAGGCACTTATTCACTATCAGCACTCTATTTATTATTTTAATGTGAGTGGAATGACTTCTTAAAGTATTTCATACAGGCATTTTTCCCAGCAATAAATAGTCTTTTGGCTCTTTTCAGAGTCTTCCTCAGTTCTCCAATGTCCTTTTTAAAGCTGCAGACAGATGATATATGTGTGATTCTCCTACATGTAACCCACTAATCTCATAATCATTGCCTATCGTGATCATTATAGCTCTGTTAGTATACAGGCAGTTTTCCCTCCCCTGAGAACAGAAGAGTTAGGACTGACTGTGAGGAGCTTTACTGGATGTGGCAGGGAAAGGGTTAACCCATTCAGCTATTAGCAGTCAGCTGCAACATATAAAAGATCAGAAAAGATCAGGAGAAAAAAAAAAAAAAAAAAGAAAACAAGGTTTGGGAGAGCTGGGTGCTGTTTTGGAGGGAGAAGAAGTGATTGAGGGCTAGCAGCTGGAGGCTGGATGGGTTCAACAGGACTGGATGATTTTGGAAAATGTGTGAGCTTCTGTGGCTGGGAGCGTCCCAAGGAGGTGACCCATCTGTCTTGGCAAGCTATAAAGTACCTTGGTGTCATCTGCCTCAGTGTTCAGCTTCCCTGGTGGGAGAAGAGAACCCAGCGCCATGAAAGGGGCAGGATGAGCCTGAGCTTGCTTGCTGCTCCACTGGTGGCTTTAGGCTTTGCTTATTTAACCTGAGGGGAATTGAAATGATGTATGTTTTCACATGTGCAAAAGGAGAAAATTCAGTCAGGGTCATCATATCCATTTATAAGATTAGTAAACTGAAATGTTTCGCTCATTTCCTGTTTTCTCCCCTCAAATTACCATTTAATCTTGTAAGGAAATGGATATGATTTAGCGAGTGATATTGGTAGTAGGGTGGACCAGGTGATCTTGAAGGTCTCTTTCAACCTTAATGATTCTGATTCCTGGCACAAGGAGCGCTATTTTAGTGAAGTTTTAGAACATTCTGCTTGGTGATCTTAAAGGAGTTTTATGAGAAGATATTTTATTTAATTTCCCCCCACCCCAAAATAGGGAAGTTATCAAAAATATTCCTTCCATTTTCCTGTTTTGGCACTTCTCAATTGCTAAAACCATTTGCTGACTGTGAGAGTCCCTGGGGCAGCAAGGCCTGGAGTTTGTCTTTCACTAACTTGTACAATGCTGTTTACATTTTAGGCTCATGTTTTTGGCAGGTCTCTTACCTCAGTGACATTCAAGTCATATTTTCAAGATTCTTTTAGCAGCATGAATCACAGCTTTATTATGAAATGAGAACTGAGTGTCTGATGTGATACTGCATCATGGGGTGCAACACGGGAACCATCCTGTCCATAGATAACTCTAAAGACATGCTAGACAAGTGACCTCTCAGATGGTCGGATTTTGGAAACGGTGTGAAGACCTGTGTGGTGCAGAGATGGCTTTGCCATTTTTACCCAGCTGTAGGCCAGCCTCATCAGTGTTAGCTTGTTCAGCCCCAGCTGTGCTATTGCCATGGCATGAACAAGGCATACCACAAAATCTTGGGGGACAGTTATCCCCTACGTATGTTATCAGCCACTGACAGTTTTTGGTGTTTCACCGGATCAGGTAGGATATATTTCACACTGTATTTGTTGGCATAGATTGCAGGATCAAGATGTTTAAGTGGAGGATGCTGAAACTCTCCTTTTCACGCATCAGCGTTTGACAACCATGGGCAAGAGTGACAGCTATTACATCCTTGAAAAATGTGTGTCCCACTTCTGAGCTAAAGATGCTTACACAGGTAAGCATCCCATGTAAAAGTACTGTGCAGGACAGGATGTGGCCCTGCTACAGACTAGAAAGGTGGCTAAAACTGCAGAAATCACCAGAAGAGCTATTTTGGACCCTGCTGCAAAGTGTATCCCAAGCAGTGATGATGAACAGTCTGGGGAGGCTTGCAGGGGGTGAGGATGTGCCTGTTTCTTTCACTCTGCTCTTCCCACCAGCTTTGGCTGTGCTGTGTGACTTGGCTTTCCATACAGGCAAATCCCCTGCAAGAACATCTGTCATATTGTTTATGCAGGGTGCTTGATGTAAAGCAGTCCTAGAGAAGTAGGCTGCTTTGGGGGGTGCAGGTGGGATGGAGGGACGCTACAAATATCCCTCCTGGATGCCCATCCTTGTCTGCATTACGTGTAGAAAGAGTAAAATGTAATTTAAATTCATTCTGCCTCACTTATCCAGAGACAAAGATCTTAATTTGAATACTTCATTCACAGAATTATTTTATATATATATATAAATAGATAGATAGATATTTCTGCTCTTCTCTGCTGTATTTGTGTATTTGGTGGCTTCTTTCCAACTGACCTTTTTCAAGGAAAAGGCAGCTGGTGAGTTTTCAGGTTCGTTTGATGATTAGTTCACATTTTATTAGCAGATTCCCTCTTCCATTGAGGCTCTGGCATAATAGCAATGAAAAGAAAGTGATAGCCACCACCACCCAGCAGTTCCAGCTGTTAACTCATTTTTAATTGTTCTGGGAAATTTTTACCCACATTTTATTTCTTCATGCAGTTCCTGAGCTACGCCCTCAGATGCTATCACTTGGCTGATGGTGTTGAGCCCATTTATACTGACTGAGGGCCTTGTCTGCTAAAACTATTGTGAACTGAACTGAGGTTTTGGGGGCTTTTATTTGTTTGGTAAATCATGAGACAAGCTCATATTAAATTTATACATTAGAAAAAATCCAGAATTTATTTTTCCCATTTAGATTAAACCTTGTTCTGAGTCAGTCTCCGGTCCATTACCAAGCCTTTTAGCAAACCCTATCATATCCCTATAACTTAAATTCTGCAAACTTCCTTAAAAATCCATTTTTCATTTATTTGCACAAGCCTTAGCAGCCCATTAGCTGACATCAGCCTCAACATCTCTTGCAAACAACATCTCTTCAGACAAATAAACTGATTACTGGTGTGATTTATAGGGCACTGTCTCTGCGCCTGTGATCTGTTTCTAGAGTGCACCTTCGGGCACTGCTCTTTCCTCAGGAGGACACGGTCACCATCTTTCTCTAAAGCTAAGAAAAATCTTAAGTATGATGGCTCTTACAAACAGCAAAATGCCAGAAAGATCTGTGGGAAGTAGGCACTGTTCAGGTAGTGGCTATTTCATAAGGAGGGATTTCTGCTTGTGTTTATGGCAAGAATTTACCAACTAAAGAACTGGTTAGCACCCCTGTTGAAGAGATTGCTGGTGAAAGAATTTGTTGAAGTAAATATATATACATTTATCTAAAATGAAACCCATTTCAATTAAAACATTACTGGCAGTTCTGGCTGACTTCTTTTCTTTCGGGTACAGAAAGCAAGTGGAAGGACTGGGACTAGGTGCTTTTACATCTCCAGAGGTTGATTGATCTTGTCCATGTAGGGTTGGGGAATCACATATCTCTCCAGTGGCTTTTTGGAGGGGAGACATGATATGGATTGTTCAGGTTTGGACTTGCCTACCTTTTAGATACCTAGATATGGGCAGATGACTCCCACTACAACTCTCACAAGTTGGGAAGAACCATGCAAACCTCACAGTTGTAAAGCACCTTTAACAGGGCTACAGTACTGTCTCAATTTTAGGAGAAAGTTTCTTGTTCTAAGTTATAGCCCTAAAACTGTCATGGCCTTTCTATCTAATGAAGTAACGGAGCTGAGATATATTTGTGCTGTATTTCTCAGAGAAGTGCTTGCTGGGGATATTTTTCGAGCTAGGTGTTCAGAGTGTGTGGACTTGGAGAACTCATCTGGCTTTGATGTTTCTTTGTTTATTGTTGAAGAAATTATTCCTTTTTTTGCTTATAAACGATGGTGTTTGTCCATTGTACCTGCCGGGTTTTACAGCTGAGCTTGTCTTTGCATCATATGCTACACTTGGGGCATGAAGTGAGACTGCAGAGCAGTGGAATGTCCTTTGGGAGGGACTGATATGAGTGAGCTACTGGTTTAACGCACAGAAATAGTACAATGGTAGCTGCATTAGTAAAAGAAATGGGGTAAACTTTCACTCAAATCAGAAGTGGGTACTTGCCTCTTCCATATACTTATCTTCCACTTTTCCTTTACTACAGACCGTCCATTTAAACCAGCTCAGCTCAAGATATCTCCTTTAGAGTTTTCTTTTTTTTTTTTTTCTTCTCTTTTGATATCAACATGACTACAGGGAAAAAGGGGGGGAAAAAAAAGAAAAAGAAAAAAAAAAAAAAAAAGAAAAAAAAAGAAAAGAAAAAGAAAAGGCAGAAGTGCAAATCCATTACAAGAAGCAAAATATGAAAAGTGCCAGGCAGTGGGAAGTGCTTCTCCAGCATCCATCCTTTCTATCGGACACTTGAGTGCCCACAAAGATAGGCTACTCTTGACCCCATCTGACTCTTCTGGGCACCAAAGTCAGTTGTTAGGGTTTTGTGTTATTGTCTGTGGGTAGCTGTGTTTGTGTTGAGGATAGCAATTCCCTTCCAAATATCTGGCAGAAGCCCCAGTCCTCTCCCACTTAAAGTCACCCCCAAATCAATGCTTGAAAATGGATGAAAGAATAAATAATAATAATAATAATAATAAAAATCTCTTCAAGAGAGCACTCAAACTCTGCAGGGAAAAAAAAAAAAAAAAAAGTTGGACTTTGCTTGATGCTGAGGAGAGCATTCAATATCCAGCAAGGGTCTGACCTTGCACTCAGAGGGGGTCAGCTTGGAAAGCAAATGTGGTTGTTCAGTGTGCGCATTGATGTGCTTTAATGCTAGATTTCCAGTCAAGAGCAGTACGGTTTTTAAAGGCTCCATTTGTCAGAGGTAGGATATTGCATTAAGGATGAAGTATGAAAAGCTGAGAGCCGTGAGCAATTATAGTTTTGTTTAAAGTCTTCTCCAAAGAGGCAAACCAGGGGGACTCAAAGGATTCCTTGATTTTTAACAGAGGAAATTTTCAGATGCTTGGAGGACTCAGTGACTTTACTGCAGTTTATCCCAGCAGGTAATTGTGCCTGTTGCATTAGCAGCCAGATCCTGGTTGAATGCTGTCCTCCCCCTGCCCTTTCTTGTCATTGTGAGGAGCAGGCTGGTTTATTATATTAGGGTTACAGGAAATTTATGCTGGAGAGTCATTTTGCAGAGGCTCTAACTTTGTCTTGAAACTGCTTTGGTCTAAAAATTGTTTGCTGGGAAAAGGAAGATGAGGGGCAACACTGTGATGGGACATGTTGAAAGTTTCAAGTTGGAAATGGAAGTAAGCATTTATCCTGCCAATAGGATGAGTACCAGTACTCATGTTAGCCCTCCCTGAGGGCAACAGGGCTCAAACAAGTTGCCCATGCTATATCGGTATAAAAAATTTAGTTTGAAAGAGCTTCAAGGCAGGCCCCATATCCCTCTGGGCATCCTTAAACTGCCCAGCTTAAAAAGCTTAAAAAAAAAGTCCAAAAAGTAAATAAATGCTATTGCGAGTAGCAATAGGGCTAGAGCAGTCCTAAAGAAGTTGACAGGATTATTTTCATTCTGAAAGACATTGTGGTTTTAATGCTTAGCTACTCCAAGCACTTCCCAGAAACTGAAGTGGTAGCTTCTGAATACAAGATAATAGGCATTACAATTAATTAGAAGATTCAAATAAAATTAAAAAAAAAAAAAAAAGGAAATGGCTGATGATTCACATAAAATACTAAGTGTACTGGAAGGAAGCTTGACTTTAATTAGTGTTAAATGGAGAAAAGGAGGGCATGCTGGATTAAAAAAAAAAAAAAAAGAGGAGGTATAAGGGTGCTAAATGCAGAAAATGGCTTTATCACTTGAATCTTGCCTCCAGTCCTTGGAGGGGCTGCTCATTAGCTGTGCCTCCGTGATGTACCCGAAGCCATGTGTCTAATGCAGGCCTGTCAGTAGTGTTTGATCCTCTGGACTGTGCACGAGCGGTGGCTCTGGAAGCACAAGGAAGGCGAAGATTTGCTCAGACTGCCTGTGGAAGGCAAGGAAAGTGCATAGAAAGTTTGAAGGTGTGACAAATAAGATTTTACATCATGTACGGTCAACTTTTCACCATGTATAAAATAGCAATATTTCGAGATGCTTTGGATTCTTGATTTTTTTTTTTTTTTTTTTTTTCCTAGGAACTGATAACCTATGCTTTGTCTGCCTTAAAGTCCACTCTTATGGGAATCATAGCCAAAATTCCCATGGAGCTTGGCAAAGTTTAGATTTCATCCCCCTAAACATCTTCTTGGGGCACCCAAAGTAGAGAGAAAGTAGAGTAAGTAGAGAGATTGCAGGGATAAGGCCACTTCAGTAGTTTGAGTTTGTCTTTTTGACACTCCCCCCTCCAAAAGAAAAAAAAAAAAAAGGAATATGTTTATATTTTTGGCTGCTTTGTGAAGGCTCAATGTGCAGGAATGCTCACTGACCATGGGAAAGGAGGGGTTTGAATCACCTCTCGGAGGGAGTTGGCATAGGAGAGTTCATATGAGGAGAAGTTTTTTCAACCTTCTGAATGTCAGAAATTCATCCTGCCTGAGGAAAAGGCCTTCGTTACAATGCAGGTGACACAGGAGAAATAGAAAGAAAGCTTTGCTGGAAAACCAAGTGTCTTCCTGACACTGCTAATCACTAGAGCTGATGTAAATGCATGTGCCTCTCCTCCGCTCTCTAAACCACCTAATCACCGAGTGTTTGTGCTGTCCGCAGGCAGCAAGAGTGCATAATGGGGCATAATTCAGCACAGCATAACCTTCATACCCTTCCACATTAAAATTCAGCTATATTCTGGTGTGACACAAGTGGCCTAATTGTGCGGGGGGGGTTGCCATTTCAGGGAGGTGCTGGGAAAAGGAAATAAATTACTTTTATTTTAATGATGTGAACTGTTACGCATCTCTCAGGGCACTGAATGCTGTCTTCACACTTGGACACATTCACTGACTGCCTGTAATTTTTTTTTTTCCCTTAAATTAGATTAACTCACTTCAGGATTATATCTTTGAGTCTGATTGAACAAATGTAGCAATTTAGCCAGGCGTTACAGGATTTCCCCATGGATGCTTGATGAGAGATGCTCCATGAGGATGATACACTTAATTAAAAGATGGAAGCTCAAGACTGATCCAGATGTACCCTGACACAGCAGCTGGGTTTATGTCAGGGTCTCTTTGCTTATCAAAATCAAAGCAGGGAATGAGAAGAAGTCAGGGCTCATAGTGCCAAGGGAGGAACAAGCCCAGCTCTCAGACTGTGTCATGCCTGATCACCATCCCTGATGTGACCCAAAACCAAGTGATGAAACCTGGTGCAAATAGAGGTCTGACCTGATGCTTTCCATAGCACAGAGGAGGCGTGGATGTGGAGGGATCCAGCCCTTCAGTTTTGCTTCATTTGCTCCTAGATGGGGGCTGGGAAGCAGCTGGGAAGGGACCTTGTGGGGCTGTCATCATTGTCCAGGCAGTAGCAGGGGTCGATATGGGATGTCCAAAGCCCTTTTACCCAGTTAATAAATGAGCAACGTGTCGGTGATGTGCTGAATCGGACGCCTTTTCTTCATCGCATGCACCTTGAATCCTCCATTGTTTTTAGGCAGGAAAGCCTTTCTTGTCCTGGTGTCTCCCTCTATAGCAGAGTATTGCAAATAGCAATATTTTTCTTGCCCGGTAGAGGGAAGTATTGGCTAAAATGAGCATTACGTATTTTTTTTTTAAAAAAAAAAAAAAAATAAAAAAAAAGAGCACCTGGTGCTAAAGGAGCTTCTCTCACCACTTATCCCTGCTCGTAAAAGGCTTTATAGCAAGCCGTGGTCTGTGGCAATCAAAGGCACTCACACCGAAGGCGGGAGGGCAAAGTGAAACCTTTCAAGTTTGGAAGAAAAAAAAATATATATATTTTGGCAAGTGAAGTTTTGCGGGATTCTAAGGAAGTGTATTTTTTTTTTTTCTTTTAAGACAAGGAACAGTGTTTGTGTTTTAGACTAAAACTCTTCTCCAAACTCTCTCAGTTTCCATAACTGCATGTTCTTCAATTTCTTTGTTTCCTTAAAGCAGATGGCAATAAATGTGTGGCGATTCGGATGAAAGAAAGGTTTTATAAATACCTCAGAAAAATAAATGGCTCTTTGCAACCAGCACTGCTGCCTGTAATCTCTTTAAGAAAGCAATGATTGCTTCATAAGAAAAAGGTACATTTTTTGGAGAGAAGTGAATAGAAAGATGACATCAGCTGATCTCTCACATAGTATTTACTTTGCTGCTGGTACCTACTTCCATCTGACATACACATTTATTTGGTTTCAGCTGACTCATCTGAACTTCTTCACAGACGCTCAGTAAGTCAACATTACCTGAGAGTTTCCTGCAGAAGGGAAAATTTTGGCAAGGCAGCACATTTAATCAATTTTATCTCTCTGATCGATCTGCCTGTAGGGTTCCAGTTAACGTGGTCGCTTTATGATTAGTTTTTCCATTATGAGTTGCTCGTGTCCCAAGGATGCTTGCTGCATGAGTTTGATGCTGCACAGATCTAGATCCCACCCCCAAAGTGCTGCCCTTCAGCATATGCTCCTTGGTAGCGTTTCCATATCTCCTGAAGCGATGCTTAGCGGGATGCAATTTAGATATGAGAACCTAAATAACACATACATATTTGATCTAAAAACTTGGGGGCGAGTAATGGTTTTCTGGGCTGAGCTGAGCGAGGAGATAGAATATGGGGGATGCTCTCATTCCTGCTTCTGGTGTGGAATAAATTTGACAGGTGGTTTTCCTTTCCTATCCTTATCCCTTTTCCATCCTTCCTTGTCTTCATCCTCATTGTTTCCTCTGTAAATACTGCTCTGTGTTTCATATAAACTGGGCTCAGACTGAGCTGAGGAACTAGGATTTGCAAATGTTAGGAATAATTTCTCAATTTCTAAAGACAGATGAAAAGAAGATGGGTTTTCCTGGTGCTTAATCGAGATTATACAGTACATTTTCTCCCTCCATAAAATAGCGGTAGAGTTGAAAACTTGGAGGATCTTTACTTATTACTGACTGCAAAAGAGAGACGAGGTGGTTAGACTGGTGGATGGACATTTAGTGAAAGCTCAGGGGCTTATCCCTCTTTTCCCTGGCTGTGACACTAAACCTGTGACACTGAGATGCTGGTGGCTCCCCCCTGCCCACCTCATTTAATTTCTGGGATCAACCCTGACACAGTCACTGCTGAGATTATTAAAGAAGGAGAAAGGGCAGAGATAAGATTCTTCATGGGGGAATTGTGAGTGGAGCAAGAATTGGATGAGAAAGACTAAATTATTTTAATTTCCAGCAGTCAATCCCCTTCTACATGAGATTCCTGAATCTGAGTGAAAGCTCCAGCAGTGTCTGGAATCCAATACTACCTGTTCTGCTAAAGCACAGGTAGGGATATAAGAAACCAAAAATGCCCTCTAATATATACATGTGTAAATCTTTGTTCCAAAACATAAATCTTCAGCTGTCATCAGTGCAGACAGCAGTACATCACAGCCAAAGCTGTCTATTAATCAACTTCTCCATGGAAAGAAGAAATAAGTTCACTTGCCCTCTCTATGTGCAAAGCCAGCCCCCCCATGAACACCCTGAGAGTATATTTTAGCGATTTTAGGGAATAAACACTATTTTGAGAAGCAACTTAGGGCATGGCTCTGGGGTTAGAGACTCCCACCTCAGTCCCTGACAGTGATGCTGGTCCCACTGTCCCAGAGCTGGGGGTGTTTCTGGGTGCTGAGGGCACCTCCACAGCAGACTACGCTGCGACCATCCCTCTGCAAGGGTTTCCATTGAGGCTGGGCTCGAGACACCAGCAAACTCTGGTTTTGGACCTTTCTGCTGTGAGGTCCTTTCTCCAGTTAATTTAATATGGGGTAAAAACTACTATAAGCTCTGCAGAAAATGAGCTGTTTCTCTTCTGGCGTAGAAATGTGCTGGCACAGCAGCAGGGTGTGACTGGAGGGGCTGAGCAGCCAAGGCTTTTGGAGCAAAGATTTACATGTGTATGCATCTGAGGGCATTTTTGTTTTCTTATATCCCTGCCTGTGCTTTAGCAGAACAGAATTTGCTTCTGCGGATTGATGTTATACAGACATTGCTGGAGCTTTAGCTCAAATTCATCAGTTTCGTGTTTGACTTTGTGGTGTTGAAGACATGCCCATCCTCTGTCTACTTTAGGTCCTCATGAGAATGTCCTTCCCTATGCACACCAACTATTCAACTTCTTATCGAGTGATTAAAAAGTTAAGCTGTTCCCTGAGGATTTGTCTCCCTCTATCTCTTACCTCCTACACCTTCCTACACTGCTCTAGGCTTTCAGGGGCTGTTTTCCCATCAGGGATCTTCCTCCTTGCTCACATCCATCCTCCTCTGCTTTTTGTAGCCTTCAATCCCCTCCATCTCTGTTCATTTCTGTTCTTCATTTTCTAGTCCCAGTGCTTTTCTGATCTCTACCTCTTCTTCTCATCTCTCTCTCTCCTCCTACTCTTCCCCATGACACACTTCTTCATTCCCTGCTTTTCCAGCTTGCGTCTATGCATATTTTGAATCCTTCACTTGATAATTTCTTTGGATGTGAGCTTTCTTTTGAACTGAGACCTGTTCATCACACATTTCTGGGGCCACTTTTTTTTTTTTTTTTTTTTAACATTTTGTAGCCTCCTCAATTCTTTCCTGCCTCATTTGCTCCTTTCCCAGCATTTGTATTTTTGAATCAATACCCAGACTGGAGCTGCTTTCACAGGAGTTTTTATTGGAGCTCCAGACTCTTTCCAGAGCAGTAACAGCCACTCAGAGCCCATCACAGGCAAGTAAAGTCATGCCCATGTCCCCTGTATACACTATTTTACCTTGCTCAGTGTTGTAAGGACTTTTTGCAGTTCTTCAGAAGTTTCTTTCACCATCCTGAATACTTCAATACTGCCAGCAAATGGTCACTCTTCTCTTTACCTACGAGCATCCATCCATGACCTTCTCACTTACTGCCAGGCAGCTTATTTTTGGTTAAAACTACTGTTTCTGCTCACTTCCATGCCACCCTTTAAGCATGACTTGGCCTCATCTGTTCCTTAGGGCTTGAAGCACTTGGGATACAAAACTGAAGGAGCTCTTGGGTAAGGTTGAGTTTTGTTTTACATGGGGTGGAGAGAAGGCAGCTTTGGCACTTCTCATGCCTGCCACCTTCCCCTGGTGCTGGGGTTCCCCTGCCATGTCCCACTCCCCAGCACCTCTTTTCTCCCTTGTTCTCCCCCAATTTATTTTGCTGCAGCTCCATCCCACCTGCTTCCCCACCCCGCCTTCCTCCCCAGTCCTCCTCATCCCACCTTGCTCCATTGCTCCCTTCTCTCCCTTTCTTCCTCTGTATCCTTCTTCCTTTCCCAACTTATATCCTTCATCCTTGCCTATCCCTCCCTATCCTTCCCTATCATCCCCATCCTACCTTCCTCTCCATCTTCCTCCCTCTCTATTCTCTCTCCACCCTTCCTTCTCTCCATTCTTCCTTCTCTCTCCATCCATCCTTCCTTCTCCCCCCACCTCTGACCCCTGACTATCCTTCCTCCATCCTACCTTCCTCTCCATTTTTTCCCTCTCTATTCTTTCCCTTTTCCTCTCGTTTCCCATCATTCTTCCCCAGCCCTCCTCATCCCATCCTTCCTCCTACCCCTGTTTCCCATCTGTTCACCATCCCCACCTTTCCCCCTTGCCTTTCTTTCCCCTATCTTCTTCCTTCCTCTCCTTCCCTCCTTCCTCCCCATTCTTTTCCTTCCTCCCCATCCTCTTCCCCCATCCCCATCTCTCCTTCCTCCCTCCTCTCCTTCATCCCCATCTTCTTCCTCCACCCCATCTCTCCTTCCTCCCCATTCTCTTTCCCCCTCCCCATCCTTCCTTCCTCCCCATCCCCTTCCTTCCTGCACATCCTTTTCCCCCCTCCCCATCCTTTTCCCCCCTCCCCATCCATTTCCCCCTCTCCTCCACTTCCCCCCCCCTTTCCCACCCTCCTCCCCCTTCCCACCACCCACCACCCCACCCCTACCCCCCCACCCCCCCAAATTTTTTCCTCCCCCTTCTCCCCAACCGCACCAGAGGGCGCTGCGGGCCGGCCCCGGCCCCGGCCCGGCTCGACGGGGCGGGGAAGGGCGGGATGTGCCTCCCTCCCTCCCTCTCTCCTCCCTCCATCCCTCCTTCCCCCCCTCCCTCCCTCCCGCCCCCGCCGCCCGGCCGGGGCTGCGCTCCCACGGTTGCCGCACACGGCGCGGCGGCTCCGAGCCATGAACCCTCGGCGGTGGCCGGGCAGCGCGCCCCGCAGCCGGGCTCTTCCCTCGGGACGTTCCTCTGGGGGACTAAAAACTCTGTGGATACAATGAAGTGGCTCTGGGACTCTTGGGGTAGCAGGAAAAATTAAATAAACCGATGTAAGTTTCTCTCTTATTTTTGTTGTTGGTGTTGGTGGTGTTGTTGCTCGGTAATAATAAATAAAAAAAAAAAAAAAAGAAAGAAAAAAAAAAAAAGGAGAGCCAAAGATGTCTGGTCGTGAAAATGTTGGAGGAATTTGGCGTGTTGGGATTTTGCCTTCCCCTAAAGTTTTCCCCTCGAGGTGGGAGCGCTGTCCCGTCCGGGGAGGGTGGCGGTGAGGCTGCCGGGCTGGAGGAGAGAGAAGTTGGCTCAGCAGAGCTTGCTCCGGGGTGTAAAAGTGGAGGAGGTAGAGATGTAGGGTTTGCTGATGAAGGGGAACTCTGGCTGGGAATTTGTCTAGTTTCCGTCTCGCTTCCGCGTCCAGAAGTGCCGGAAAGAGATAACAACACAGAAAATACTCTGCAAATTGTTCGGTAATGTCATGTGGTGTCAGATGTCTTTGAATGGAAATTTAGTGGCACGTTTTGAAGGGAAGAGATGAGCTAGAATGGATATTTCTGCGGTGGCAGGGAAAATTAATCATTCTCCTGTATCATGAGAGTACTACAGATATTACTTATAAGAACTGTCATAATATATTAAGTATATATCTTAATAACACCACTCACCTCAAAGCCATTTGTAGAACACCCGGGCTTAAAACACTTGGAGTTTTTAACGGCATACATTAAAAACTCCACTTGGCTTGTGCAAGTGAAAGGAAAACAGGGAGAGCTGTGCTGCACTCCGGCAAGGTGATCATGATTTTATCAAGGCAGCCCCAGGGGGAACGGTGACATACTGGGAGCACCGCGAGAGAGAATGAAAGCTAAATTAAAGAAAAACTTATGCAACCAAAGTGTGGCTGCAATGGAAATATATCAGACTTTTTAATTATATTTTTTCCTGGAGATTCGGGTGAGGAGGTGGAGATGAGCTTCTAAAAAGTGGAGAAATACACGAGCCGCGTGCACCTACGGCAACAGGTTTCGTTTTGCTTGGAAAGGATGAGCTGAGCTTTGTGGGTGCTTGAGCCGAGCCTTTCCAGTTGCAACTGGGGCAGCTGCTGATCCTGCAGACGGGCGGCGGATCTGGAGCTGGTGGCCCCGATTTCTCCCACAGCTGGGGCAACAAGCAGCTATTCCCGAAATACAGGGCGTATGGTGGAATAACCGCGGCGATTCAAAGAGGATTTGTCAATACTAAAAATAAACAGGCCCGCAGATGTGTCCTAAAGGGTCATGTCCAGTCATAACATTTTCAGGGCGGATGTGCCGATTTCACAATTTTGCTTGTGCGTGTCCTGTCCAGGGTGCTGAAGTTCATTTTGCTGCTATTTTCCAGGATTTCTGGGCTTTGCAGAAGTGGTTTTTGGAGGCTTCCTCTCGGGTTAAGGCAGTGGAGGTTGAGTTGGAGGGTCCCCCCTGGGTGGCATGACGAGGACGCAGGGATGTGTTTTCAGACACGTATATTTGATCCGTCCTTTTGGCGTGGGAAAGCAGGCCAGGTGGAGTCGCAGATGGATCCAGCAGATCCTATAAGCTTTTGGTGGCAGAGAACTGGAAAGGTCAGAGCTGTAAGGCAGCGAGGAGTGAAACCCCCTTATTCTAATGGACTAAGAAAGTGGTGTTTTTGAGAGTACTGCTGCTTATTGGTTTGGGTGCCTTGCCTCCGATGAGATGTTGTCTGGTTCCAAAAAAGTTGCGGGGAACCCTGTGTTGGGATGCGATAGGAATGATGCAAATGGGATTGGAGTGATGCCCAATGATTTCGGTAATATTTTTGTTTTTCTGGTGTAGCCTTTTCAAATGGCAAACACAGCTGATGGAGACCTTCAGAAATAGAGGGTGCTTAAGAAAAAAAGTGTGTCTTTTGGGGGAAAAGTGTCTCAACAATTAAGCAATGGAAGCCTGTGCTGCAAGTTGTGATATTTTTAGATTAATGTGCCAAAAGGTCTCAGCTTTAAGTAGTGGGGTTTATGTAATATTTGGTATGAGACAGATCGCAGTATTGCCAGAAATAAGCATAGAGGAATATGCTACTTAACTTGTATGTGTTTGGAGTTTCATGTTGTAATGTGTTTTTTCTCAGTTCTTGAAATTAATTCTGAATCCTTTTATCATGCAGATTTGTACTTTTTGTCTAGGACTCTCAAAGGGCTTTAGAAACACAAAGGATGAGATTTTGATACCTGTGTCTGCATGGAGGAGTAGTTTATGCTGTGAGGAGTGCTGTAGATTTAAAGCATGCAAAAACTCTGTACAGTATGGTTGAGAACTGATATTGTTTCATAGCCTCAGTCACTTGTTAGAGATCACAGAGGAACTCAGTTGCATCATTGGGTATGTAGCCCAAATATCTTGACCATGAAGGGTGTATGTAGATCATGAGGCTTCCTGCTTCTGAATGACAGCTTATGGGTATAGAGTTTAAAACTGCAACACAGAGGAAAGCATTGTATTCTTGGCTTGAATCAGAAACTAGCCTCTGTTCATGCTATGATGGACTAACCCCCATGGGACCAGTTAACACCTCCTAAGACTTCTACAGGTACAGAAAACGGCTGAGTAGTGACTGTGTTCTTGATTTAAATGCATAGTCATATTTAAAGTTTGTATTGATAGAAAATGACATTCTGAAAGGCATAGAAGATTTATGAAATATAGCTGGTTTTAACTTCTTTAAAAGTCCTTATTTTTGGTATTAGACAGTTATTTATCCCTTCTTTACTATTTCCAATTTAGTATCTGAAAGGAATCTTCTGCACATGTATGTGAGGAAGGAACATTTTGGGTTGCCTGTTAAAGTGTGTTGAGTGGTTATTTGGAAATCCTGGTCATGCTTTTTGGAAGGAACAGCTTATCATCTATCACCCCCTCAGATGTCTTTGTTTTTTAAATCTCAATTTGAAAAACACAGAAGAGACCTGTTGTTTTCATAGGGTGGTTGCTCAGTTTTTCTTTAAAATTACTACTGTGTAAGTTGTCTCCAATCGTCTTCAAGAATTATTTTGGAAAATTATAGGTCTGATAGTTAAAAGGTGGCAACAAGTAATTTCTCACTTCTGTTAAATAAAAATCATGTTTTACAAAGGCAGTGTCTCTCTGAAGTATATACTTGACTTCTGCTTGTGTTACATGCTATCTTGTGGTAGAGCCTTAATCAAAGTATGAATTTATATTTTAAATTCTCTCTCTGCTTCTCCGTTTTGTCTACAATGTCTATTGTTGTTGATGCCTGAAAGTGTCCAAGGCCAGGCTGGATGGGGCTTTGGGCAGTCTGTGCTGATGGGAGGTGTCCCTGCCTATGGCAGGGATATGGAACTGGATGGTCCTTAAGGTCCCTTCCAACCCGAGCCATTCTTTGATTCTAACCTGGAGGAAAAGACACGAAATCACTCGGGTATATCCCTATATGCTTACAGTGGATATCTATTCCATGGTATCATATATCTCTGCAAACAGATCAGATAAGCATCTGTTTGTTTATCATTAAAATAACCATCGTCCTTATGAACACTGACCAATACAAAACCCTTGCTATATTTCTATTGATCTTGTTTTATTATTTATTTTGCAAACCAAACTGATGGGCCCACTTTGACCTGGCTCTGTCTCTTTGGGTTTCTCTTGCAAAGTGACAGTTTCTAAATCAGGAAGGAAATCAGGTCACATTTCTGGCTCTGCAGGATTTATATCACTGCTCTTCTTTCAAAGTAATTAGAGTTACTAATAATGAGGAAAAGAAAACTTTTCCAGAACTGGTATGTCCCTAACCCCTCTCTCCTTCCTGCTGTTTTTGTGTCACAGAAGAGATCCCGGTAGTGCAGAAAGTTTGTTGTGGAGGATCCTTTTGCTCCACCATTCAGACTGTGACCTCCTTCAAGTTAAGCTGCAGGTGATGTGGTCACTATTACAAAGATGCCTTCCTTTCCTTATATTAACAGTTTCCTTCTTTATTCCCTAGTCGTTCCAGTATGGTGTTACTGGGCCATCTGTGGGCGTCCCAGTCCCAGTGGGTGAGCTCCCACAGTGGAGCTGCTCAGGTTTCAGCTTGGGAGAAGAATGAGGAGACACTGACAAAGAGCTGTTCCCATCCTGGTCCCTGAGCAGGCTGGGGACAGAGGAGGGGGACAAGATAAGAATAAGAGACACAGTGGTTTTGTTAAATACGTGTAGTGCCAGCTATTGTGGTTATGGTTTGTATCCCTTCTTCACAGGCTACTTATCAGTCACAGTTCACTGCAGCATACTCCCAGGAAAGCTGGCAACTGAACGACAAAAATTCCCTTTCCTTTAATATGTCCACCTTTGAGGTGGGGCTCAGCCTCCTGCAAGGAGGTTTGCAAACCCTTTGTGTGCAAAATTTTCATTCATGTTGAAAGACCCCTTATCTTTCATGGCAAAAACATGCCTCCCTGCTCTTTGAAACCAACAAAGCCATTTTAATCACAATTCTGCATGACAAAAATGGCTTGATTTTTTTATCATAATAGTGCAAGAGCTTTTTTAAATACAGAGATACCACACATCAAATAATAAAGTTGTACCAAAACAGGCTGAAAACTTTAAAATTCTGTTCAGCATTGAGTTTTCCTTTTCCTTTTTTTTTTTTTTTTAATTGAATTTAATTTGAATTTAATTGATTTTAAAGTGAGAACATTTCTTATTTACCCTATAGAAAATAAGTCTGTTCCTTATCAGATTGTTTATTTCAACTTTCAGCTTGAATTGAACTTCCCTGGCTCACTAAGCATCCACTAAAGAGGCTTTTTGCTGCAGTGCTAAAGCCCTGCCAACAGGTTACAGGTTGCTTTTTAACCTTGCTGGATTCCTAAGAAGCTAAAACTGCTGTGCATCATTTGAAAGTTATCATACTTTACTAACTTTAGTCTAACTCCAGGATTAGTATGGGACTTTTAAAATGTCATACTGATGGTCAATATTTGAGTGTATAACACTGAAAGCAGACTGTGGGCATGAGTAAGGTGTCTATGTTGGAAGTAAGGAGTGTCTCTCAGTAGTCATGGAGTTTGTAGGCTGATTTTCACCAATAAGCCAGGTTTTAGAGTTTTGGAGGGGTTTTGTCTTGGTGGGGTGCAGTTGTTGTTTGTTTAGTGTGGTTGGTTGATTTTTTTAATTAGTATTTCTTTTTTTTTTTTTTTTTTTTTTTCTCTCTCTCTCTCTTTCTTTTTTTTTTCTGTTTATGATTTAATATTTCTCTAATGCTTTAGAGAAAATCGAGGAATCTGTGCAATAGGAAGGTATAGGAAAACTTGCTTGTGGACAAATTCTTTCAAGACCCATTAGCTGAAGATAAATTAGATACTAAGTTTTGAGGCCAAAATCCATTCTCAAAGACTCTATTATTCATAAAGTGATTTTTCAAAGATTCTTTTTCTTATTGTAATGAAATATTCACTTTATGCAAACAAACAGGCAGTGTTGTTTGTGTCTCAGTGGCTCAATATGCCACCATTCCCCCTGGCCGGCTTACAGAACACTGACAAGGGGTTTAAAAGTCACAGGAGCCAGATGCCCACTTGGCCCAGGTTAATCAGAACAGGGCAGCACAGAGGGCAGCACATTTCTGGCGATTTTCAGTGAGCAAAATTCACCCCAGTCAGAGCCAGCTCAGGTTTTGTGCTCCACTGCCAGCCCACTTCAGTCTTCCGAGGAGCATTTCTCGGAATGGGCTGTATGAGGGCAGCCATTGCCCTGGGGAAATCCCAAAGAAGCACAAACTTTTCAAAAAATCATACCGGTGACAATTAAATAAACCAATAAATCCTCACTGTTGTGTAAAGCTCATAAAATTGAGCAAGTCTGTGATGAAAATTTAATTTTTTCCTCCATGATATAGCCACCTAAAAGTGGTAGAGGTGTTAGGGGGAGGCTTTGCACGGTGGTGGGAAACTCTGCAGGTGCCTGTGCTGCTGGAGATGCAGCACAAGCTGCGGGACAGCATGGGTGGTGGAAGGGGAGCATGAAATGATGAGAGAGCTTCAGCCCAGCTTGCACAGCTTGGAAACGCATCATCAAAGCATTACAGCCTGACCTGTAGACAGGCATTTAGCATCGTCCCAGGTCTGACACGTTAGTAGCTGTTACATAATGCACAATTATAAAATCACGCCAAAGACTCTTTAAAATACCTGCCTGATTACAACTGGGCAATTGCGCTGCTTTTAATGGGGCTGGGTGCTGCAGGTAAGGTACCCCCTGCACCAGCGCATATTCCCCTCCCTGGCAGCTTGAAATACTTTACCAGGTGGAGCTAACAGTGCCATTCCCTTGGTCAGGAGAAGACCTCTTCCCTCTAAAGCTCCCCGGTGCTCGTGTCCTCATCCTGGTTCACCTGCCCATGCCTGCTCTTATGTTACAGAGGTTGTCCTGTGCGTCTGGACGAGGGTTTCTACCCACCCCTGATCCCCAGATTTAGCACAGCAAGCACGGCAGCATGACGCAGCCACTTCCTTGCCCTCCCTGGGGCCAAGCACATCATCTCTATTGCCTCGCTGGCTAGAGTTTGAGGCCCTGACATGGAGTGATGTGCGGCTTCCATGCTGCTGAAGGGGCTGGAGGCAATAAGAGGGGTTGGGAAGCACTGCAAGTATCTTAAGGATTTTTTTTAGGTCTTTATCTTTAAACAGTGTTTCATGTTGAAAAGTCTAATCTCCTTCAACACATGCATGTAATTCCCATTCATGTGAGAACAGAGGCTGCTGCCGGCATGCTCAGGAAATAACCCTGTCAGAGCTGTGGTGCGTGGCAAAGTTACCCGTAGCTCGCTGAAGTCCTTGTCGCTTTTTCCTTCCGTTCATTTGTCAAGCAGAGGGCTGGGTTCTGCTCTCAGCTCCATAAATCCAGATCGACTCATCTGACTTCGGTGGAGCTAATCCAGATTTGTGCAGTAGCTTCCCCGAGGACTGCCCGGTTTCGCTCTGGGTGACAGTTAGTGTGCCAGTGTCAGAATACATCTGATCTAGCCAGATTCCCTGTCTTGAATCATTAGTTATTCCTTGGCAAAAGTTTCTCAGAAAGAGCTGTTGTATTTGAAAACAATATACAAATTCTGTTGCTAATGTTAGAAAGTACAGGATTTTTTTTTTCTCTTACTGTTGAAACTAAATATAATTTGAAAGATAATGTACAAGAATTTAAATATAGCATGCAATTATACATTGCATATGAATAGTTTCTCTCATTTTTAACATGCTTAGATTTTTTTTTTTACCAGTCTTTCTCAGCAGACAGCTGTTAGATAAAGAGAGAGAAGTGAATAGTTGTTATGAAACGACATGTCATAGCTGAAGGGAAAAAAAAAAAAAAAAAAAGAATCATCATATGAATATCAGAGGAAAAAGACAGAAAAAGTCATCTCTCACTTCCTGTGCCTTTTGCTCCCGTCATGTCCTTTCTTGGCACTTCTGAACTTTAGCTGAAGAAGTAATTTTGTTCCTGAACATAATGCTTAAGATCTGCAACAAATTTCCATTGCACTCCTGTTCTGTCTGTGTGCAGGGAGTTTTGAATCAAGGCTCTGAATTCTTTACAGGAGGATGAAAGTGGAGTAGAAACCTTCCTAGGAAAGTCTATGAATTCTTGGGTTCCTTTACCTTTAGTGAAAGTCTTTTTTGAGTTGCATTGGGTTTTCTTTCCTGTGAAGTTGCCTAAACTTGACAGTTCCCCAGAGTTTTCTCACAGTGTCCCAACAAGCAGCTGCAAGGTGTACGGACGTCCACCTGGGTGCCCAGGGTGGCTTGGGCAACCTGCTTTGTCCTGTAGCTGTCAATACCCCAGAAACACTGCACTGGGTCACACATGACCTTTTTTGGGGTATGGAGGTGGCGAAAAAAAAAGATCCCCAAACTTAAAAATATAATAATAATAAAATACTCATGGTGACTCCAGACTCCTGGGAACAGAGGAAGTGGCTGAATATGAGGTTACGGTCTGAAAACACTGAAAGATTCTGGGCTGTGGTTTTCTTTTATTAATTAGCTAAAGTGATATTCAGAATCTGAAACCAAGGCTTTTAGGCACATCTCTGGTGCCTAATTCTGCTGGCTGTCTCCTTGTACGGTGAATCAGGAGACTGTTTATTGAAGTCAGTGATGCAGCGTCAACATAAGTGCAACATAAGGGAGATGGGGGATTTGTTTACGAGCATAAAAATCCCCTGGACAGTTTAATACTAACAGTGAAAATTACTGAATAGCTGCAAAGCACAGGCTTTAAATGTAGCTGAAATAAGTTTTCTGGAACATTTCCAGCATTATTTTAAGGGCCTGATCCAGACCCCAGTGCAGCCAAAGGTAAAGCTCCTTTTGATTTCTTGGGATCAAGCATTATATTTCTGAAACACCATTCCTGCTCCTAGAATTTTCTAAAGGTGTCTTTCAGGTGGTTTTTGATTACCTATTAGGCCAGATGTAATGTCTTTTGTATTCCTTTAGCTCCTGGATTGGTTAAATATAAGAAGGAAATAGCATAATAATTCTGTTGCACAGCACATTCTAATTTTCAATGTACTCATTCATTGGACAAGATGTAGAAAACTATCTTTTGTTGCCTGTTTTCCCAAAGAAAATTGGTTTTACCATTACTCTTACTGTGCGTCTGTCCTGTCCTGTAGCTTTTGAACCTCCTGGATTATTTGGCTCAGAGATTTAGGACTAGAAGATATTTGGGTTGTGCGAGTTTTGTCAAAGGAGAGGGTGATCCCAGATAGAGAGTGGAGAGACTGAGAGAAAAGTCTTTTCCAACCTAGATGATTCTATCATTGTAAAGAAGGTGACTGTAGGGTGACTCAGCCACATAACTTCATGACAGCCAATCCCTCAGAGACCTATAGGGGAGCAGATTATTTTAAGTAAAGTGAATTGTTCAAAGAATTTTTAGTGTATTGTATTGTATTGTATTTTTAGTATCCCACTGCCAGGCTGGTGTCCACTTAACCTACATTAACCAGGTTCATGAGGTCACATAATGCCAGGTGTAGACTATGTAGAGCTAATTGTACAATTTTAAAGGAGATTTAGGGAACAAAGCTCTGGGATTTCGTCCCTTTTCAAAATCACATCTGAAAAGACTCCAACATAAAAATGTGTGCGCGCAGCTGTGAGAGTTTGTGGTCCTGATAAAGACCAGAAGAGATGAAAGAGGGATATATATGTTGTCCCAGAGGACCATGGCCCTCCCTCCGCTCTAATCCTGCCCCACACATGGCTAAGACCATATGCATGCCTGGGAGATGTTCGTCTGTACTGGCACCACATCAAGTATGAATTACTAACCATGTATATACATACAAATCTATAAAAATCAGGAATAAAGCAGAGCTATTGAAAATGCAATTTTCAGCTGCACCAGCTGGAATGCAATTTCTAGCTCCACCAGTTGCACACTCCCCATTTTGCTGGGATCTGTCATCTGTGGTGTCAGATGGGGGATGTGTGCCTGCCTATTGCATGACGGTGGTGCAAATGGAGCTGGCATTTAGTGGGGATGTACTGAGGACCTCCCCCCCCGTGCATGTGCACCCTTGCAGCAAGGCTGCAGCTGCTTCTCCCATGGCCATCACTGCGAGATGGTACGAGGAAGGGAAAATGGAGAAGTAATCCCCAGCTGACACCGTTCCTGCCAGGAGGCACACGTGACCAGCAGCGATTTACACAGCCACAGCAGGGACTGGCCTGGGTTCAAAGGAGAACAGAGGTGGCCCCCTTCTGCTCCTCCTCCTCACCCTGCTCTGCTACAGGCTTTGCCTTCCCTGAGCAGTAAAACCCACTTTCTGCCATTGCTTACAGACCAAAATGCTTTTTTTTCCCCTATGTATTGCATAGGATGCTAATTGCCAGGTGGGCTTTCTGAGCTAATAGTTGGGATATAGCCTTTAGTAATGCTTATAGTCTTTAAGTAATGCTTATCTTCTGTGAGTCTGTCAAGTTATCCATCCCCAGTGTCAACCCTATGCAGCTAGAAAACATGCTGAGCAGCAACATGTGGCTCCTGTGAAGTCTGGTGTCTCAGTTCAAGCACAACTTAGAGATTCGGATGCTCATTTGATGAAGAAACTGTGCTAGGAAGTGCAAGAGGGCAGGTGTGCCAGCATGCTCCATGTTTGCTAAATCATGTGGTGTTCATCATGCCAATAACTTCAGGTTCCTCAGATCTTGAACGAAACCTGGAAGAATGTGCTTGCAATGACATTTTCTTCTCTCACTTCAGTGGCCCAGGATCCCATCTTGAATGCAGAGCACCATCATTTCATGCTCACTGAAAACTGCGACAGCTGAACAAGCGAAGTGCTTTGCAGCACCGCAAGGCCCAAACCAGGCCTCGTGGAAGCCTGCAGCTCCCTCATAAGGGGAGCGGAGGGGCAGGCGCTGAGCTCTGCTCTCTGGGGACAGCGACAGGACCCAAGGGGACGGCATGGAGCTGGGACATGGGAGGGTCAGGCTGGGTGTGAGGGAAAGATTCTGCACCCAAAGGTGGTCGGGCACTGGAACAGGCTGCCTAGGGACATGGTCACAGCACCGAGCTGCAGGAGTTCAAGGAGCATTTGGTCAATGCTTTCAGACACAGGGTCTGTTTTTGGGGTGCTCCTGTATGGAGCCAGGACTCAATAATGCTTGTGAGTCCCCTCCAAATCAGGATGTTCTGTGATTCTAGGATTCTAGGGCTCAAAATGCTGGACCTTGCACATTTATTTGAAATATCCCTATGTTGGTTCTAATTTTCCTCCTAATGCTAGTCTGAAAGCTAGTTTTATATTCATAGCTAGTTTTGTGCATGTTTGAATGGCTCCCTGGTACATTATTTCTTTAGGTAGATTTCTATAATGTTAATGAATGTGAAAGTTGTGATTAGCACAGGAGATTATTGCTTATAGCAACTACACAATGTATTAGGCAACCCATCAGTCTTGCTGTTAGAGCACTCTGCAGAATTCGATAAGTGACATTATTTACACAGTTGCCTTTATGAGCTTGAGAAACTTTGCAAAAACGTGTTATAATCTAGGCAATAGCTTTGCTAAAAAGCAAGTTAGCTTCATCGATTGCATTTCTTCACTTTGGTTACTGAACTGCGTGCTAAAAATAAATTAAAAAAAGCCATAATTGAGATCAATCTCTAATTGATTTTGACTTGTCGTGCCCAGTTAAAAGCAGAACCGATGCTTTCTGGAATGTTACTGATGTTCAGAGACTTTGTAGAGCTGCATACATGGAAAAGCATCAATAGCAAAAAGAATGATCTCTTAATTTGGGCTTCATACAGAATTTTTCGTACTTAAATGTCAGACTAAAGTTCAGGTGTTCTTCAAAGTCCAGCAAGAAACTTCAGTGTCAATGAAATTCCTGTTAAAACTGTCCTGTGAGGCTTTGCTGCCTGTAAAGGCTGGCTCCTTGAGCCAGAAATCACAGTGATCCATGGGCTGTGTAAGCAAAGGCTTGGCAACAGGGTGGTGGTTAACATGGAGAGCCTCTGATGGGGTTATCCGTGGTGGGATCTGTGCTCTTCACGCAATGAAAGCCAGCCTCAGCTGCTCCACAGCCGCTTTGGCTGTGGGTCAGACAGGGACAGACGCCCCGAGGACAGCCGGGACGGGCTGCACGGCTCCGTGCTGTCCCCGCACAGGGCTCACGATGGACTCGGGTTGCAGCTCCAGTGCTAAACATTGTGGAAAACGCTCTTTCCAAGAAGCACGAGGTCAGGTGGGGACCCATGCACTGCGTCCCTCTCCTCCATCTCCAAAAATACCACCCTGCTCCCTCCGCTGCTTTTCTGGTTGTTTTTCACTGGACCGCCAGCCCTGTGCCGCAGGGACGGAGGGAGGGGAGAGCCAAAGCAGAGGACAGCCTATTTTTAGGCTGACTATCTCCCACTCCCTGGCATGCTGGGTGCCAATGAGGTGGTGTCGCAGGGCGATGCTCGCGTGTCTGCAACACAGCCCCTGGAGCAGGAAAGGAGTGGAGATTTGAGCCACCTTCCTGCAGGCTGGGAGGGTCCCAGTGCCTGTCTAGATCAGCAGTAAGTTTTCACCTTTGCATCTGTTTATTTCCAACTGGATAGCTTTTTCATCCCTCCCCTCGCATTTTATAACAGAACTACATAAATGCTGTGCTGTGCAGTGTTTTCAAGCCCAAGTGCAGGAATTCTGTTTGTGCCTTTCACTTGATTTGGTAGTGGGATAAAAAAAATAAATAAATACAGGTTATAGAATTTAAGCTCAACTGCATCCATCAGAGATTATTAAACTGTAAAGTGAAACTGTGATCACCTCCTCCATTTCAATAATAGCAGAGGAGTCCCCATAATTCATTAGTGTTGGAGCTAGAGCATATATTACCTAGAAAACATTAATTCAGGGAGGTGGATTTTCCATCCTTCAGTCTTTGGTAAATTGGCAGTCTTTGGAAAATCACAGTCAAATTATTTTGTTAAAAGTGTGCACGTTGTGCCTTATTTATATATCTTTTGTTCCAGTTCCTGGCCACTGGATTTCTTCTATGTTTGTCTGACAGGCTGCAAAGCCCTCTGTAATATGCAGAGTAGCAGTATTGTCGTGGCTGTGTTTGTCCAAGGGTACTGGTACAGAAGTGAATTCATCTTTTGCCTTTCTCTTTCGTATGATGAAGCTCTTTGCATCATTTACCATAAGTCTGGTTTCTAGCCTGTAAATGTCCTTGGTGATGCTTCCCTCAGCCTTTCTAATTCATCCCCATAACCCTTGAGTTGGCGACATCAAAACTGAGCACTGTACGGGGGCAACATTCCCATCAAATTATGTTTGTGCCCTCTCAGCGCTGATTAACCAAGCCCTGCATCAGCTATTCTGCTTGTCTGGCCAGAAAGCAGAGGTGACGTTCACTCAGATCTTTCTGTTTATCCATATAAAATCCTGCCACAAGTGCTTTACAGCAGTGTTCCAAGACCTAGGAAAGCAACATTGATACTCAGAGTGAATTCTGGCCAAGCCTCTAGTAACCCTTGGGTACAGTTATCCTGACTTGTTGATTTAAAAAGTCAAGCTGTAGAAGTTTCTGTATGTAGTACCTCTTTGTTATTTGTAAAATGGAAAAAATGTCATTCTCAGAGTGTTATTCCTCTGTTGTATTTTTTTTTCCCCTGAATACAGAACAGAAATCTGTGTCGAACATTTTTGCCTTTTCTGTGGCGTTGCACCTGACAGTACTTCCACAATACATTTTGGTCTTTGTGTTTGAAAAGTTCATTCTTGTCTTCAAAAAGGCCAGTGATGTCTCTAGCCACAGATTTCTCACTGTGTCTTTTTACTTTACTGTTGTCACCTAAGTCACTTTTACCATTCTTTCCTTCATTTTTATTTTATTTTATTTTATTTTATTTTATTTTATTTTATTTTATTTTATTTTATTTTATTTTATTTTATTTTATTTTATTTTATTTTATTTTATTTTATTTTATTTTATTTTATTTTATTTTAATAAGCTTTGTGCAGTGACATGTGTGCAGCATTTCTTTGCACCACGTAAGATATTTTGGTTGACACAGGAGAGGAGGCAGAAACTCTTCCAAGCCCTTCAGTGCCTGGGGAGCTGACTGCCTCGTCATGCTGTGACTGGACCTTTCTCTCTCTTTGCATTGCCTGGCCAACACGGGATTTGCAGGACGATGCAGCAGGTATTTGGAGAGAGCTGGGAAATGAAGGAAGTTCAAGTCCCCAACATCTTATGAACGGTGGAATTCTTTCCAAGTTAATAGCCTCAACAAAACAGATCTGCTTCACATCACCAAACCTTGATGCATCTCTTTTAATGCAGGACAGGCTAAAGAGGCTGCAGTCCCCCACCATTACCATATCACACATGAGGGCAGCTGCAAATAATCTCTTTTTCTCCCATAAAATCTGTTTGCATTGTCACGCCACCTTCTTCTGTGTTTCTGCTAACGTGTAATTGGGACTTAAGAAAATGAAACCAGGGCCAGAAACAGTAGACATCCCACAGCCACTTCCTTTTTGCAGCCAAACAGTAAGTCACATCTCTGCATCCTAAACTGGAGACTGCACCAAAACAGCATCCTTGGGATGCTCACTGGTCTCAGCACTCTCTTTCTGGGCTGAAACACCCAGGATTTGGGGAGAAGCCCTCTGCTCTGTGGGAAAGCCCAGGCTGGGAGGTGAGCTACAAACACTGGGTGAATGAGCTGAGTGGTAAGTATTGTAAGGAGGAAAGGCAGCTTCACAAATTATGAATGAATCTCTACAAGCCAGTGATTTTTTCATTTACAGAAAGTACCAGAATTCAGTCTTTCAAGCCTCCTGATACTGGGGTCCCTTAGCAAGAGGCCCAAGGCCTCCTGGCTCTGACTGAACATGAACTCTGGGCTGATGCATATTTATTATTATTTTCTGTTTCATGCCGCTGATTGTCCCAGATGCAGCAGAGGAAAATGACTTTCAAATGAGAAGATTTTCATAAGCCTAGAGCATAACTGTACTTGGAATGCAAACTTTAATCAGTTATTATCTGGAAAAATGTCTAACAAAGTGCCAATCTCTGCTGGGTTCCCCAATCATCCTAACATCAGCTACAGGTGGTCCTTGGACGAAACATGACTCCCGTGTAAAGCATTTAGGGCTCCTTGTAGGGACCTTGGAGCAGGGACCACCCACCTTTCTTATGTACTCTGAGAATAATTATAAATATTAATGATAATGATTAATTTATCTTGGTCAGAAAGCTTTACTTCACTGGGGGAGCAGAGTATTTTTAGTCTTGAGAATCTCTGAATGTTTTTGGCAAAATCTTACTGTTGGATTCAAGTGTCTGCTTCTTCAGTTCAGCAGTCGGGTTCCCATACTCTTGGCCAAAGGAGTGCCCCTAATCCAAAAGAGGCATCAAATCATCTGGCACCCCAAAGCACCCAGTGCTAGGCACCTTACAGGGGGTCAAACCCCACATGGGAGTAAGCTTTGCTGCAAGATCCCACATCACCCCTCACCATCCCACTCTAGGGCCACTCCCTGCCCCAAGAGCTTTTGCTCTGCACCTAAAAAATGCAGGTACCTGTGTAAGTGGTCGCAGTAAAGAGCTACCAGAGGAGGCAGTTTTTTTCAGGACACAACCAGAGAGCCTACTTAGCATAGTTTTACAGGCTGCTAATGTGGTTTTATTGCTTCTAGGACCTGACCTATTATTGTTATGTGCTGTGGATGCTTTTATTCATTTGGAACTGATCCAGGGATCTCTAACGGAGCTTTGCACAGCATGACCCAGGTATGCCCAATGTAACACTCCTCCCATGCACTGGGAAAGATGTGTTGGTTTTTTTTTGCACTGCAACTGGGAGGCTTGGGGAATTAGGCTGGCAGCACAACTTACCTTTGCAGATGCTGTGCTCTGGATCCTGCAGGGTACTGGAGGACTACAGGGTGGGAGTAAGGGATGTCTCCGTGCTCCCCATCACTGCACGAGGCCGTAGGTTTCTTTTTGCTCTGTTGTGGACTCAGTGTGCGTGTGCTGAGCGCTTCAGTCCAAGCGCTGGTGTGCAATGAGTCATCCCCCTCTGCTGCTAATAGAAAACTCGACAGAGCCCAGATTAGAAATGGACAAGGGATGGTTTCTTAGACTCACCTTCCCCCGCACCACTGAGCCCAGGAGTTGCACAGCCACGGCTGCTCTGCTCCATGCCCTCTTCTCCCTCAGACAGGTTGAAAACCCATGGGGGAGAGGAGGGATGAGGCAGAGGAGGGTGGAGGAAAATTCAGTGAGTCCTGGTTAGGCAAAGAGGCCTTGTTCATCCTGACCCATCACCAGGACCAGCTTTGCCTTACCAGTGTTCCCATGGCCAAAATAATGGATCTCAGCATTATCTGTAGTCCTTTAAGCATTTACTATGTTTTGGTGTTACTAGTTTTGACTTTCTATCCCATTTTGCAGCCTCAAATAGCTAAAGTGAATGTTTTCTGTTTATTGAGCTTTTCGTGGTTTCTTGATAATAAACAGCATTTTTCTACATTTTTTTCCATGCTTAAAATGCTGATCCAAGCAGTACCATCTTGTTTGTGAGGCCAATTGCTGTCTTGAGATTCCTAAACACAGATTTAAAAAATAAATAAACTTCTTTTGGCAAATGGTCACTTTTATGCCTGAATAGTCCATAGGAGCCTTGTCGGTGTTTTGCAAGTCTAAAGAGGTCTTCCTTGTTACCAGAAGTAGCAATTTCATACTGAAAGTGGCAAATTTTTGTGTTATGGACATAAAAGCTTTATATGACAATGGGATTTTGCTATGAGCACTGGGAGCGTGGGTGCACATGTTTAGCTTTAAGCTAATTTTTGGTTCTCCCTGAAGTGGTCAGGTAGTTGGACTCAGTGATTTTTTAGGTCCCTTCCAACTGAACTACTCTACTCTACTCTACTCTACTCTACTCTACTCTACTCTACTCTACTCTACGCTACTCTACGCTACTCTACTCTACTCTACTCAAGTCCCAGGGGCCTGATGAACGGTCTTTCTGCCCACAGCTCTCAAGAGTTTCTGTCCTCACTGCCATTTTTTCCCCCTCCAAAACCTTGCTTTTGCTTCCTTCCAAGCAGGAGCACTTCCCACCTAAAGAAACAGCACTGGATTAAGGCTTTTAGCTAAAAGGAGAGGAGCATATGCATGCCTTACACAGTTAATCAGGGATAGAGAGAAGGGGAATTTTGCTCTTGTGTGAGCTGAGACATTGCTTTGAGGTGCCTCTGTCTCTGCATGGATGACATATCCACCTAGAGAAGCTGCACTCTCACCATGTGGTTTGCTATGTAAGATGATGTGGTGCTTTGGTGATCAAACACAAAAAAGCTGTTGTCTTCAGGGAGGTTGAGTTGTTCAGCCCAGGTCTATGCTGCCCTCCAGTCCTCAAAATGAACCTCTGCTGGGGACCTGCCTAGCTTTTGCTCTGCATGGACTTTGTCATGCATATTGAAGTTGTGCTGTTAGGAATAACAGAGCATTCAAAGTATTTCAGCATGAGTGGCTCTAACCCTGACCCTAGCCTCACATAGCCTCTAAAAATGCAGACTCGATGAAACCGCTGAAAATATATTGTAGAGCTTAGCCATCAGAGCAAAATGCCTGTAAATATTTTTTAAAGTAATCAAAAGGCGAAAAAATTAAGAGCAGAAGAAGGAGAAAGTGCACTGCTAGTTCAGTGGAAAAGACAATTGTACCTGCTTGTAGCAAGAACAACTTCATCATCTGATGCATGGACTTCTTCCAGCTTGTCACAACAAATACTGCACACCCAAGGCTATTTGTTGCATTAGCAATAAACCAGTGAACATAGGGAGCTGCAGCTCATGTTGGCACATAAGCTAGGCACCAGTTACCGCTGGCACAGATATACTACTGTTTAGCAAGGAGGAGAACTGGTGAAGACGTGAAATGGCATCAAGGACACACTTTGTTTCCCACCTCCTCTGAACTGTGTGTTGATCAAGCCCAAGTGTTAAGTCAAGCCCCAAGTGACAGCATTATCTACTGTTTTTCTAGGAGTACTCAAAAGACACCTATCACCCTACAGCTGAGGCTCACTGCACTTTGGTTATGATAGGACCAATCTTTATTCTAGGACCTGGCAGGGCACAGCAGCAGCTGACTTCAGATCCCAAATGGCAGCTGAGAGATTCCACTAAGGAGAATCCTGTATTCAGCTGTGAACGAGTAGAGGGATGGTTTGTAGCTTAGCATAGGCAGCCTTACATAATGCAGCCAGAAAAACAAACAAATGAAGAGGTTGCAAATGACCCAGAGGATACATTGCAGAGAGGTGAGGAAGAAGAAAGCCCACATTATTCTTGTTATAAGTATTTGAAGGTAGTTCCCCGCTGGACATCACAGCTCAATCTTATTTGAGGTAAAATCACCTGGCTTTCATCAAGGTTCCAGTCCGTTCCAGGGGCTGGATGACCAGAGAAACAAGTGAGCTGCACCTTGTAGAAAACTCTTGCGATGTTGTCCTTGGCTTTCATGGTGGAACTATATAAGCAAGGTGTAAATGTCTTTGCAGCCCAGACTTCTCTCAGCATCTTTACCTCAACAGAGCTGTTCACAAGATAAAGGAATGCAGAGGCGAGGGTCATGGAGAAGGAGCAGCTGGACAGGATAACCTGTGGAAAGAGATGGTACTGCCTTGCCTTCTGATGGCAGCCTTGCAGCTGCCTTCAAGATAAGAACATGAATCCCAGAGACAGAGCAGATGTGGGCTTGAAAACCACAGGCTTGTTAATAATTGCGGACTAATATATCACAAGAGTGTCTACAGGCTGCCTTGGAATTGCTCACATGAGCACAACAGAGGGACAGAGCGCAGGGTACCTAGACAGACTATGGACACTGATCTTTCAGACCTGCACTGATCAACCCTCAAAAAGCAATTCCACAAGCTCCAGTTTGGCCACCTACATTGCATCTTCTATTTCTAGGTTTTCAAAGCCAGAAACACTTCTTTGTCTGTCTGGCGCTGGTTTTGAGGTGAGAGCTGCCCCCAGGAGCAGAGTTCTGCTGATGGGGAAGCATTGTGGCTGCTGAGCAGGAAGACGACCTCCTGTTGTGGGCATAATCGCTGCATTCCTTGACTGGGAGAGGAGCAGAGCAAGCCTGCCTGTGTAGGACTTACATGGAAATGGCATTTTTATGGGAATATCTGAAATGCCTCTTACAGGCACCCAGTTAAACACTCCTCTCTGTCTGGCCACAGGCCAGTCTGGAGTCCTTTGAACTTCTTGCCCTCCAGGCAGAAGCTGGGGTTGAGTTCTCCTGTTGGCTTTCAGGACCCTGTTTTTGGTAGTAGCCCCAGCGAAGGGAACCCAGCAGCCTAAATTGTTGCCAACAAAGTTTCATGTGTCTCATCGGCCATGGTAGGGGTTTGACAGAGTTTTGTCTTCTGCAGTTTTTGTGGCACTGTGTCCACTCGCTGGCAGACCTCAGATTTTAGCAGGGATAGAAGGCGGATCACAGCTGGTAGCCAGGCAGTCTGCCAGTGCGCATCAGCCATTTCTCGTGATATTTAGCAGCTGAACTAAGTTGATTTTTTGTTTGTTTGTTTGTTTTTTGGTGTGGAAGCTTTGAAACCTGTTGAACTTGCCATGTAGGAAAATGTCCTGTTAGTCCAATGCTCATTTGTAGCAAGGACACACAAGTTTGGGAGCATATTCCTGCTCACGGCTTAAAATGTGCTTTCAGCACATAGTGCATGCACACACCAGAACTCTTGAGAAGGTCCCAACATCCTGTTTCTATGTGCAGATATACAATGTGGTGCATGCAGCCAGGAAAATAAAGCTAAAAGTGTGTGTAAATTCAGAGCCTGCTCTTTCAGCTCTCGTGTACCATATGCTGCTCTCGGGGAGCGTAGGATTTCAGCCCAGCAATCAGGCTCCTGTGGGAGACTCACTCTGCCTCTCTGCTGCCCTAGTCAGAGGCTTTATGTGAAGTTGCTACTGCTGAACTCAAATGAGGACTGAATACCACCAGGGAGGGCTAAATGATTTTCGTGGCCTCAGTATTCTGTATGGTGCTGCTTTAAGGGATCAATTCACATCAGACTTGGTTTCCTCTTGCTTTGGGAACTAAGTTTTAGACTTTGCCATTGAAATGTGAAGAGAATAAGAGAGGAGCCAAAATATGAATCTCTGAACAGCAAAAGATATTCTGCTTTTCTAAGGTTATTACCCTAAAATAATGTAAATAAAACTCATGTTGCTTTGTGACTAACAAAACTAATTCAGCTTTGTTTCCTAGCTCTTGTGACTTTAACTTGCCCTCCCAAGCCCATAGGCTCTTCCTGATCACTTGTGGGACTAAGTGGCAATATGTGCAATGGCTTAGGGCTGTATGTCCTATTGAGGATTTATTTACATCCCTAAACTGACTGATATACTGGCTGCCATCTCTCAGAACAGGGTAGGGGTGGGAGCTATGCTGCCATGGGGGTACTAAGGTTGATTTATTTTATATAGCTCTTCATTTCAATAGGATGAGTGGGCATTTAGTGGATCTAAAACATCTACTTCCGTCTCAAGTATGGTTGAAATTGGCCAACGGATTCAAAAGTTATTAGAGGGGATTAAAAGACAGACAGCATGATCAGATAAGCCTGTTTCCTCGGAAAACTAGGCTAAAAAGGGAAAAAAAAAATCTAGTGCAAGGACTCCTGTGATGTCCTCTGTACATCCTGTTTTTTTTCAGCATCCACTGTAGTTAATTCTGCAAGCTCTGAGTATTTACAAACGAGTGATGCAGCACATATTGAAGTGCTGCTCTCCTTTGCTCTGTTTACATTGCACCTAGAACACGGCATGTGGTTATCCCACTGATATGGTATCAATCCTCTGTCTTGGGAGCCAAAATCTGTTGTGCATGCATAAGGAGTGGCTTCAGGTTAACCGCATCTGGACACCCCTGTGCCCAAACAGAATTTAGTGGCCAGGAGACAAGCCTCGTGTCCCTGTCCCTATTCATTGAAGGACTGTAAGACACGCCACCAGGATGGTCATTCTGTATCCCAGAGCAACTGATGAGGACTTCTTCTTGGTTTAGGTGTGAACATGGACATGTTTTAATTGAGGAGGGATGTGAGGCTGTGCCCAGCTCAGCCTAAAATATACACTTGACTATCATCTTTCATAGTCAGCATCATTTTGCTGTCTAGAAGTTGACAGTTCATAAATCAAGGTTTGCAGACTGGGAGGTGGGGAAGTCCATGAGGTATTGTGTTTGGTCTCTAGATAAGCAGCTGCCACTTTGCCTGTACAGCAAGGTCGATGGAGCTTTGATCCCCAAGTACATTTCAGAGCAAGCGCTGCTAGTCATGAGCCCACCATCCAGGAGGAGTGAGGGAAAGGGGCTGGGTTTAATGGAGCCTTTCATCAGAGAGAAGGATGCTGGAAGGAAAGACAGCCACAGCTGCAAGAAGAAAAATAGTTAAAGTCTGTGAAGGTATTAAGACTTGGAATTTTATTTCAGGCTATGTAAAGGCATATTCTGGGAGGTGAATTTTTAAAAGTAAAGGAATGGTACATGGATAAGGTTTGGGTTTCTGCCTTTTCTTGGTGTTTCCAGCCCAGTTTCTGCATTCCTGTTTATATCACAGAGCCGGTAAATTTTCAAGCAGACACACAAATCCAGAAATAAAAGGAATAGCTGGTCATGAACCTGCCGCCCACATACATAGCCAGTGAGCCAGCTGGGTGCCAGCACTCCTCCCTCCCTTCCTGCTTCCCTGACATCCCTGTTGGCTCAGCCATCATGACATGAGTGAGACATTGCTGAAATCCACGAGGCAGATTTCCAGAGCAGGGTTGGGAATGAACTCCTGAAATCGGTCTGGATAGACTGCCTTGGCTTTCAGAAGCTGTAGTGCTGGGATTCTGGTAGCTCCTGAACATCATCAGGAAAAAGAGGTTTTATGGCTCAAAATCAGTGCTTTGAACTCTTTTGGATGAGCTGGTAGACAACATTGTTGTCAGAGGTGATGGACATCAGATGAAACTCATACCTGACAATGAAAAGATTCTGTCTGGTGCTTGCTTGGGCTTTCAGACCTTCTGAGTGTGTCTTGACGCAGCTCATGCTGTAAGCCGCCTACTTGCACTTCTTGCATGGGGAGGCAGAGAATGGGCATCTGGGCAAAGCCTGGGAGAGCTGGGATCCCCTCTTCCTGCTGGTAGAAGAGGCAAATAACTTCAGACCATTCTGCCCTTCTTTCAGTTCACGCTGTGTTTGTCCAATGGTAAGCAGCAAAGTAATTGCATTTGTTGCCTCTGGGTGCTGCTGTCAAAGAATAAAAAATAGCAACAAGAATTTCTGGGGCTGGGCTTCAGTTCAAAAGCTCAAAAAAGTTTGTACGCACTTGAAAATCCCTCCCTGCCCTTCCTTCTCAGCTGGATATTTAACATTATGAGGGAACACTTGGTACCATGCCTAGTCCTCAGGATTAGTAATTTGCTTTGTTGTGTGTGTTAATCTAAAGCCCCTGGCTATGCAGCAAAAAGTCAGCCAAGTTCCCTTCTTGGAGAAGTCTGGGAGGAGGTCATTAATCTGGTGTGTGTAATGAAGCACTGTGCTCAGAAGGGTCATTATCTGCGCGCTGCCAGCCTGCCGCACGGAAAGGACTGAGCAGCATTTACCCTGATGGCATCAGGTGTGCAGCTGGGAGGAAACCCCTGCAGCAGCCAGAGGAAATCTCGAAAAATGGCTCGCTGTCAGAAAGCAGTTTTCCTGCTGAAGTCTGCCCTCTCCTTTCCTCCTGGGATCTGCGGAGCTGCTGCCTTTTAGCAATTTGCTCTCTGGAACAGGTTGAGAGTAGATGGCTTCTGCCCCTGCGTTAGTTGGGGTAGGTTTATGGGGTACGTGGGTGCACACTGTGCTGCCCAGGAGTGGGTCACAACTTGGGTCTAAAGGCTGCAGGATGCTTTTTTTATGCCTCTACCCAGGCCTTGATCTCTAAGCAGTTTATATTCTCTGTATCTGTTTCTACCAAATGCTTTCCCCGCCCAGCCACCTGCTGAAACCAACCCAGGCTCTTTGGTTTCTTTTCTTGCTAATTTGTGGTGGTGCTTTTTTAATTTTATTTTTTATTATCATTTTTTATTTTTATTTTTATTTTATGTGCTGCAAGAGGTATAGCCTAGCTCTGGAAGACTCCCAATAGCAGCTCCCTCCCACCCTCCCCATTCCCGTTTGTCTTGCGTCTCGTTTGCAATTGCCATTATTTCATCCCTCTGTGCTAAGGCTCCCCCCAATGATGGATGCTGACAGACCGGATGCATAAATATTAAGAAAGGTGGAAAGAGGCAGACTTGCAATTTCTGTGTGCAGAACAGAGGTGGAGATGCTACTTTTAGAGCTGACCAACACAACTACAGTCTGGGCTCCAGACTAAAAAGCCTATAGATGCAAGTTAGGTGCAAGTTTTAGCTGGGACTGGAGCTGTGCATCTTGTGCCAGCGAGGCAGAGAAGCAAATATGCTGGTTATACCGGTGATTTTCACTGGACTTAGTTAGGGCTTAGTCAGGAGACTGATCTGGTCTCTAATTGTATCCTGTACCTTGTCTAATTTCTGTTACTGGTAGGGTGAGACAAATTTGTGCCTAGATGGTTTTACAGATTTTCAGTTTCTTGAGTCTTGACATGAAAAATCTGATGTGAACATAAGCCCCTGTGCATGGCCCTAGAAATGATTATGTTAACTGTCAATCTGGTACATTATCCTTGCAGTGCAGTATCACAAGTCACCTGTCTATGTGACCACCTTAATAAATCAGTGTGTGACCGCCCGGAATTACCAGAGGTTTGGTATTATCAGAAAGCCTGATGGCAATATTCAGATACTGAAGGAACAAGAAAGTCTTGATTAACGCTGAGTTAGCTGTCTCTTCTCTAATGCTGTTTCCAGTTCAATGGATGTCTTGATAATAGTGTTTGGTCTGAAGGCCATAGACTTATTGATGGTCACAGATCAAAATACCATCACTTCCAATAAATTATGCTGCCCTATTTCTGTTAAGAAGTACACCAAGGAACAACATCTATAAAAGCAAGGGGAAAATATGAGCAGTCTCAACAATGAATCGTACTGCTGCTACCCAGAGCAAGAGTGAACACAACTGGAGTGCATTTCCAGAAGTGAAATTTGAGGAATGCAAATTTGAGGCTGGCAGTGGTTCTGTGTTGTGGACCCCACAGTACAGTGAGGATGGTGTTGTTTTTGGAGGATCCCAAATTTCCTTGCTTACATCTCCTTCTGCAGACCTCTTTGGTCATTTATCCTACCTTGGATCAGGTATAGTTTCGAGAATTTGAGGATAAATAGATTAGGACTAATGCAAAAAGGCACTGAATGTTTTTCTTACATCTCAGGATAATAATGCCAGAAGTTTGTGATGGACCAAAATAATTTTAATGTTCACAGTGTCCCAAACATCATCTCTGTGTTATTACCTCTGAGCGTGAGGCTGAGACTAGTGTGATCACACGAAGATCTCAATATCCCTGTAGCCAATACAGTAAATTAATACTTTGTAAGATCAAGGTTTGGGAATGTACAACAATCCTCATCTTGCTAGGACTGATCTCTCAGACCAGTGTGGAGTATGTCAGAGATCTTGTCACTTTTCCAAGGTTCTCACCTTGTCACTACTCACTGTCTGCAGGCAAAGGGAGGCTCACCAATCGAGCATTTTCCAAAAATACTAACTTTCACTTAAACAAAATGTGCAAATTACCTTCCTTCATTTAAAACTCACAGAGTGTATTATATTTTGTAGGAGGAAACAGATTGGAGGACATCTTGTTTCAGAGCATGCAAAAAACTAACCAAAAGTCTGGAATCACTCACTTCTGTCCATTTACTATCAATGAAACATAAAAGCAGCTGTTTGCACAGTCCAGGTATTTCCTTGAGATGAAAACTTTTGCTCCGTGACAACCTATGAGCATCCATTAAAGCACAGATTGTGGAACAGAGCAGATTGTGTGGTTCTGCCCATCTGCACATCGGATACCCATACTTACTTTTTAGTAAGAGCAAGGAGCTGGATGTAATGTCATGCAGTCATAATTCTTGGCAGTTACTATAGTTCATATGTTTATAGGAAGCTGAAGCTTTGGAGCATTTATCAGATCTCTTTACGCTTCCTGCATTAGTGCTTGGGTGTTTTTTTTTTTTTTCAACTGAGCTCTCAGGCTGCTGAAGCCCTCTTTGGTAGGGAAAGAGCCATGTGTCCGGTGGAATGTTTTGTGGAGGAATGACTATGCGGGAAAAAAAGGGAAAACACCTTCCTGGACAAGGCATGTTTTTAAATTTAGATTTTTAAAGGAACTTTGAGAATTTAGATTTTTAAAGGAATTTTGAAAAGGATAGAGAGGACCTCTCTCTCCAGAGTTTGGTGTGAAATAGAAGTGGTACCTGCAAGATAATGGACTCTGCCTTGGAGGGGAGGAAGGTTGTGGCAGGCTGACCTTGTGGCAGGCAGCACTTTCTGCCTACTGAAAGTGGACTGCAGTGAACTCAGCTGTCAGCCTTGGGATGTCATTTAGGGGCTGGACTGAGGCTTAGAGCCACGTCTTGCAATGCAGGACATTACACAGCACCTAGAGCCAGGGCAGAGCTTCTAACTGGGCAAAGCACATGCTGTCTCATCCATGAGGACCTTAGGAGAAGGCTTCGGGGTGCTGTGTTATGTACCTCCACCACCAGCCTTGCTGTCTGTGCTGTGGCACGGTGGCACAGTTCAGCATCTCTGGGCACCTAAGCAGACATGTGCTCCCAGCCATAAAATGAGGGTAACGCTTCTTGCTGTCACCAGCCGAGGCAAAAGGGATGCTCCCAATGGTTCTCAGCTCTTGGTATGGGCCATGGGAGCTGCAGAGAAAATGATTTTCCCGGCTTTCCTGGGACAGCCCATGCATGCAAAGGGTTGGGCTCCCTCTTTTCTTCCTTTCCTGTTCCTTCCATCTAAGTTTAGGAGGTACGAGGGAAATAACAGAGGGTGCTCCAAGCTTCCCCACTCCTATGACCCCGTCACCCTGAATGATCCAAGCAGGGCTGGGGTTTGCCTTTAGGATGGTCATACGATATAAAATTTCTTCTAGGATGAAATTCCTTCTTTTAATAAAAGCCCCATTTAAATAATCAAAGTCCTGGCGATGAGATGCAACTGGCTTGTTTGCCCAAGAGAGCGTTTCAGAATACTTTTACCCAACAGTTGGTCTGAGATCAAAAAGACTTGGCATTGCACTGTTTCCTGGATAACACGCCATCATTATTTATTAATCTGAATCAAAGTGCTTGATGTTTTCATGTGATCAGTTAGAGCCTTATCGTCTGCTTCCTTTTTTTTTTTTTTTTTCTTTAAATTTGTTGTGTTTCAAGAAAGTTTTGAAGCTGTTGCAGTGGGAAATCCATAGCTTAAGTGGCAGCTTGCTCATCTTTTATTTATTTTTGTAATACTCCTATTGTTCCTTATTCAAACCTCCAAAAGATCCTTGTCCTCACTTAAAAGTTTTATGCTTGGATGGTAGCCTAAAGGTGACTTTTAAAAGAAAGGCATGTTTTCCTGGGTTTGAATAGATATTGTCCCATTTGCTGCTTTGTGATTTAAAGAAAAGTCTCTTGTAAGGTCAAAACCAAGTAATTTTAAAATACATTTTTGTATTAGGATCAAAACGACTAAGTTATGTTCCTGTATTTTTTTTTTTTATATATATACTTTGCAAACACAATCAGAGCAATGTCAAGTCAGTGGGTGAACCAGCAATGGGATGTGATTAGGCTGATTTCTGGCCTGTTTCCATCATTCTTGGAGAGAAAGTGTTTTTTATTTCCTCACGGAAAAATGTGATTTTCTATGAGAAATCTGCTCCCTTTTCATTTTGGAGGCTTCTTTGTTATACAAAGAAATTTGTATCTCAAAGTAGATGCTCTTTACTAAAATGCCACTCTTATTGGAAAGACTTTTTTCTATAGAAATAGAACTTCAATAGGAAATTTGCAGTCAGCTGTTACATACAGCAGGCAACACTGCTCCCCCTTCCTCTCAAAAGGGTGGTTTCGTACAGAACCTGCACTTCTGCATAGCCATGCCAGTGTTGTGGTTTTATAAGCACATTTTCCTATTTTAAAATGTTTTCCTGACTCCTGTTTTTGTATTAAACATCCTCTCAAAGAGGGATGATGATTTATTAGAAACTACAGAGGAAACTATAAAATCAATTGCTCTCAAAGAACTGTATAATGTAGAAACTAAACTAATTAAAAAACAACAGAGAAATATATGTCTATTCTCTCCCCTTATTTGGTTATATAAGTCTTAGCTGTAACTTGGAAGATTTTTCTGAAACAGAATTGTAACCCTTATACTTTGTCTAATTGGTGCTCAGCTACACATTATCTGTGAACATACCAAACAATATTAAAAAACCAGAAAAGCCAAAAACTCTCTTGATGGACTTATTCTGACCATTTACACTGCAAGAAGGCCTGATCCCCAAGCTGATTGTGCTTCTTTATAAAATTAATCCACAAGATTTTCTGCTCATAAATAACTGTGAAATGATTGAACTTTAAAACGTAAGACTTCTCATGTGCTAAGCCTCATGGAAGAATAATCTCTTGATAAATTTAGTTTTAAAGCAACGGAAGCATAGATGATTGCAATTCTATTTTTAGACATGCGCAGTAAACCGTTTCCATTTGGTTTATAGTAATGTTAGTTTTACTTGGAGCCTCCAATTGAGGAGGTAGATGTGAGAATGTGCAGGAGCAGCAAGGGTTGATGTATCAAGCAGTCCTGGCCCTGGGCTTGGAGGCAATTTTAGGAAGGAGATGGTCACAAATTGCATTTGCCAAGGCAGGGAGGAGGCAGTTAGAGAGCCGCGAGATGGCCGGAGCTGCTGGAATCATGGCTATATCATAAAGACTGGAACACCTGAGCATGTGTCTCTGCTATCAGCCTGTACCAGCCAGCACAAAGCAAACTTAGGCCGTCAGTTTTTGGGTTTATTACAGTGTGTATTGGGTCAAATGGAGGCGGTGTTAGGAGCTCTAGGTTTGTGCTATCAGACCATACCTAAATAACCTGTAGATCAGCTGTGTTGACCACATGGAGACATGTTTCTGCCTCACATCTGTAATGAGAAAGAAGTTAAGGTAAGCAGCAGAACTCTGTCCTGGACTATCTAATTCTTGTTAGCCACTGTAAGAGTAAATGTTAAGTATGTGAAATGGGATTTCCCATTACTTTCTTAAAGTGAATCTTCAATTGAATTTAGATTCACCTGGGAATATTATAAATTATAAGAATTGAGAGGATCAGTAATGCTTTTAATGGTCTGATTTTTCAAGCTAAATGTTCTTGCTTTGATGTAAGGGTTAGCCTAGAGGCTTTCTTGTGTTTTGTGACAGCATTTTTTTGAGGCTCTCTTAGCCAGCTCCATCGCTTTGGGATGGAAAAGGGACATAGTATAAGTCATGTGGTAGCCCAAGCTGCAGCTCAGAGCTGCAGTCTGGTCTGCTGGGACCATTTTTTCCAGGATGTCTTCTTTATCTGCTTTGCAACTTATTGATTTGGAGATCAAGCGAGAAGAACTATTTCCATAAATGATGGTTATTAGTTTGGGGCCCCTAGGCAGGGGCCCCAAAAAATCTTTTATTTCCCCACTTACATTTCTCTCTTCTCTGGCCAGCAGTAGAGATGGGGTGGAGAGAAGAACAACACTCCAAGACAGCTTTTCAGTAGTTAGCACTACAAGTTTAGTCAATATTTTTGGAATGGAAGTAGAGTCAGGCAAGCATATTTTGGAGCCAGACTAAACACAGTTGTGTGGGAAGAGAGGATCGGTGCTATAATCTTTGTTCTGCTATTAAAACCACTATATTCCTTGGCATAATCCATAAGACAAACCCAAGACTGGCACATGAAATTGTCTGGAAATGGAGGTTCACTTTCAACTATTTTGGGTTGTTTCTTCATGGCCCCTAGGAGTCCTGGATGCCACTAGCAGGTATGCCATTCTACTTTAAGAAATATTAGCTCAAAACAACTTTTGTCCACAGAGATGCACAGTCCAGGTCTCCACCAACCCTTTAGTCTGCAGAAGTAAAATACAAGGTGGACAATCTTTTCCAGATGCCCAAGTCAAATGGTGTGTCTGGGAGAACTGGGCTAAGCTGAGTGACCACGTTTCTAGGAAGAAGCATGGTTTCACTGGTTAATTAAATGTAGGCATTTTGTTGAAGCTGAGCATCTATACTGAATGCAGTAAAATAGTAGTGAGCACTGGAAAGCTGTTGTAGAAGTGAAAGCTGAGGTAGAAGTGTTGGAGTTTGCCATCTTCAGGAGTGGAACATCCCCACGCTCTGCTCCTTTTCCACCGTGCAATTAGAGGTAGCTGGTCCTTTTTTTTTTCCAAGAAGAGTCAAGCAGAAGAAAAGCTAACACACAACACACAACTTGGTCAGAATTTTGAGGAGATGGTTTTCAGTTTAGATGCCCCTGCTCTGTCAGAGAAAAGCACACATGCCGGCATAGACACTGAGTTCACAGGTACCTATCTATATGTCAATACCTAAATTTAGGTGTCCTAATCAACAAATTGAATCATCGGTACCTTTGCTGCGGTCTAGTCTGGTTTATCTCACTAAAGTAGACATGTAAAACAGGAGAGATGACTCATGTTCCTGACAGTGTCTACTTCTCCCTGAATGTCTGACATCCTGCATTTCTTTGGTTTGGGCAGTCAGTTTCATTGCATCAAAGATAGATTCATTCTGTTCTATGTATGAGGCTATTTCATATGAGTTGCATGTCCAGTGCATATATTTGCAGCCAAAACCTTTATAATACATATTTGTCCTGTATGAGCTGTGAAACTATGCTGCGGGATGGATGACGATAGAGATGAATGTATAAAGGAGTAGGCTGTACTTAAATTACTAGGCTCTTACATGGCCAAATAAAAATTAAGAGCCGGAATTTTCTTGTCAAATTTTTATTTTTAGGAAACATCATCTCAAGAAAGGAAAAATAAATAAATCTGAATGTTCCAGCCATGTAGTCACTTCTGTATCACTGCAGGATCCCATCAGAGCAGGTGCTATTATACCTAATAGCAATAATGTCCCTTGAGGGCTCCTACATTGCCAGCATTCATACAGTAAGGTAGGGCTCTGGCACGGAAGCTGTCCTGCACATAGGAGGGGATTAGAATCAAGATATTGGCTGATCTCTTGGTGCATTTATAACTGATGTTATGAATATTAATGTTATTTTTTAAAATAGTGTTGTTTTCTTTTTCTTTTAGAAAGTGCAAACAAGTTACCAAATTATGGAGCTAGTGCATTTTCTACTTAGAAAATATCCTGCCATACCGTCATCTGATGTTGCTCTTTCACAGGCCACTTGATGTATTATTTTCTGTTTTACTCATTGACTGTTTGGTCTCATAAGCTAAATTAAGCAAGGAGCCACAACAGGGGGTTGCAATACTAGGCCACTATTGTATGCTTCCAGTGCATTGTGCCTCAGGCCCAATTGAGTATTACCAACCATTGAAGCATGCATCGTTGACACATAAATGCATATTTGGATGTAGCTTGTTAGTAAATGCAATGTCCCCAGCAGTTTTATTTGGATGATTATATTATTGCTAATTAACAGAAAATGTCATGACTTTTGGAAAATAATTGTTCGTGCAATGTGTTATTTACTCTGTAAAATTATTCTATGTAAAAAAGATGAGGAAATTATACAGAGGAGAAGGGGAAAGTGGGATATTCAGGAGAGTCATGGGGTTCTCAGTAGTGTGAGTCTCATTGACATCAGTGGGACATAACCAAAATCACTCCTGGTAATGTGACTCACTCATATACCTCTAAAATCATCTGTGTTTGCCACTCATTAGATGCTCTCTTTCATTTGCTCAGATGCACTTTAGGTTTTGGTTAGTGTCAGGAGAAATAAAGTTTAATTCAGCTAACCTGCCAGGAAAATATAGTAGCTAGAAGGCGGCAATCTTGGTGCTAGTGTTAAAAGCTACAAGATATTAAAACGGGAACAATGAAAAATCCCTGGCTTCTCGGCATTCTTGCTTTGTCCACCTCATTTACATAATGGTTTAGAGCATTATGTAATTCAAATCAAATAGCTGTCAGTAGGCACCAGCTTCCATTGCATCTTTTCCACGAAGCTGCACTGAGTCACTGAAGTAACCGTATCTGAAAGGAATGACAGAAATGAAATAATTCTGTCTCCCAGACGCCAGGGATCTGACCCACCACCTATTGCAGTCAAACAAAATATTCCCCTTGGTTGACTTGAGGCAAGGATTGCACCCTCAGCACCAGGGTAAGCTCTTAACTCTGATTCCTAAACTTGGCAACCAAACACAGGCAGTTTTCAATGGCAAACAGGCAGAATATTGCTCCTCTTTATACAGCAATAATTCTCTTTCTGTCTCTTGGTGGGGGAAATCTCTTCCCTTCCATCACATTTGAAGATCCACTGGCTTTATCCAAGCACTACTGTTAAATTCACAGGGTACTAAATAATGAATCAAATCTTCAATATACCCCAGCAAGCAGCAAATAGCCTCTCCATGATGGTGTCCCTGTTCAATTTCATGGGTCTCTATTTCCATTTTCAAAAAAAATAATATTGCCAGTGCACTTCTACATCTGTGCCTTTAGTTTATTCTCCTCTGTGTCTTATTGCAAAACACACTGAAAAGGCCTGCCTGTAGTCGGGGCACCATTAGCACCCAACACCATACAAATGCATAGGGACATAGGTACCCTGCACCCTTGTCTGAGGGAACCTACTAGAATAGACAGAAATGCATTGCAGGAGATTAAGGAGAATAAGATAGCTGTGCCAAAGTCACTCAGGATTGGTGCAAATGTCACTTGAGGGTTATTGCTCAGTGCTGTGGACAGGGAGAGGTTTGTGGAAGGGTCATGTTGGCTTGGGATAAAATAGGTGGGAGGGTGAGTTCGTTTTCTTGGCTAACAAATAAAAAAGGGAACGAGGTGGAGAAAGATGGGAAGCTGGGTGTACCGTAGGTATGTGGGTGGATGGAGTTTGGTGAAGGTTAGTGGTCATGGAGCAAAGTGCTGTTGATGTTGCAGATGGAGGAATGCTTGGCAAGACCTGCTGTCCGACCTCCTCTGCTGGATATGAGAAAGGGACTTGCCACCTCCTGTAGCTTAACTTTGTGTGATTTGGGTCTGTCTCTACCAGCCTTTTGTATCTAGTATTTTCTTGACACTTCATCTCATCCTCTTTTTGTTCCTCACCTGAAAGAAGAAAAAAGTATATTGCACCATTTACTCTTAATAATGGGTTTTAAGTTCAGTTGTTGTACCATGTTTGTCTCAGTTCAGCGTTAAAACTGCAAGAGGCCCTGGCTTTACTTACAGTTTTATCCATCTCTTTTAATGTAGACATGCCAATTCTAGTGATGGTTTCTGTAAGTCTGTTGTTTTTTCCTGCTGGTGAGTGTCTCTCCATAACTTAGAAGGGGGTGATAGTGATGCCTTACTTGTAACCTTGTGTTAATACATCAGATAGCCCAGCTCTTCAGCTGTGGCTCCCCATCTTCTGAAAGCATACAGCAAAGCTTTTGGTGGCCAGCCTAAAGCCTGCCTTCTTTAAGCAGTATAACTACCACATAATGGCTTCAGAATATATTTTAATAGCTGTTTTACAACTTCCTATATCCGTTAGAACGTCTTTACAAAACACTCTGTGAGTAAAATGGACCTGATTTGATATATTTTATTCATGGGAGCATTCAAAGCACCTAATGGTGTGAGTAGTGTATATTATATTTGGCATAACATGGAGCTCTCCTGTAGATTTCTTATTTCTTGTTCAAAAGCTACTGACTGTATCCTTAGCTGAAAACATTTGGCTTGCTTGGTAGCTTTTTTGCAAGCTCTATTGGTTCAGAATAGCAAAAGAGAAATCTTCCCCTGGATCTGAAGACTGACTAGTTTCTAGTAAAATAACTCTGAGGACAATCTCTAGTTAATTAAAATAGATATGAAAACCTGTTGGGTGCAGCGAATTACAATTTTCTGCAAAATATAGAGATGTGCACTGGTAACTATATGCTGTTTCCCTCTTGCTTATTTCTGTCATTCAGTCGCAGCATAATTTAAAACAAAAACACCTGCAAAGAAAGCAGAATATTTTTAGCTCACTAAAAATATGTATTTTATCATAAGAGAAGACTTAGTGCCAGCACTTAATTCTTGGCATAACATTTGTCATCCTCAAATACAATATCGGGATGAAATCTTTTGAATTAATTTCCTTTTAGCACATGTTAGCTTGCTGAAGACTTTATCTTATCAATAAGTCATTGGTAATGTCAGAATGTCATGATTCTGATGAGTGAGATGCCAGCAAAACTCATTAAACTGGATTTAAAAGTAGATACAGCACAGGCAGAGCTGGTTGTGACAAACGGCGTGTGGGTCAGTAACTCTGAGATTTCACTTTGGACATTTTGTGTTTATTTCTGCCCTCGGTCTGCATGCTTGGTGAACAAATAAGGCTCCTTTTAGGAAACGTGTGCGTTATGCGATGTCATATCAACCTGCAGGCTTGCTTCGTGACGCGGGCAGCAGGAGGAACTCTGTCTCACAGCTCCTTCTGCGTCAGTCTGGGGCTCGTCTCAGTGCTCGGCTTTTCCTGGGAGATCTCCTTCCAGTGCTAAGAACACAGCAGCCGTTTCCGTCAGATTTTTGTGGAATGCCAAATCTTTCTGTTGCAGTCCAGCCATGGGAGCCTGCCTGGTCCTCAGCAGGTGTTGGTGTCCTCAGAGTCTCTGCTACGTTTGGCAGTATCCCCTTTCTTCCTTTGACTCCAAGCTCACCCAACAGGGTGTTTCTGAGCAGTGTTCTCTTTAAAGACAGCGTATCTATCCGAATATTCTTGGTCCTAACAGATCACTTCCCCAGCTGCTGTGACTTCCCTGGGATGGGTCAAGCTGTGCTCATTTACACCAGCTGGAGATGAGGTTGATTATATATGTTAGGAACATGTACCACAAGAAACCATTCTGTGTGGTCTTGACAAAATCATGCCTGTTGGAAAAAAGAAATAAATCAAATACCAGTTTAAGCAGAAGTAATGAGCGCACTGTGCAAAATTTCAAGAGCTGTCTTACTCAGTTCCCCCTTGTTTCGGTGAGAGCACACAGACCTTCAGAACGTGTATGAGCAGCAACTGAAATGTTTCAGTAAAAATTTCAGTAAAAAGAATTTCCTGTGACACCTGCTAGCTGAGGTGCATCAAGTGAGGTATAAATATAAGTGAATAAAGTTTCCTGAGGTTGTCTGTGGATGGTCAGTAAAATTATGAAGTCACCTAGACTCCTGTAGGCACTTGATCTTTATGTAGAAGTTCTTTATTTGGTCTTAATTAGAAACAAGAATTCTCCATGAAGCCATTACATGCTTCATGGTTGGAATAAAATTTTCATGTGGTTCCACATCACCTTGCAGTCTTTTTAGATACAGTAATGTTTGTGTGTGCATGCGTGTAAATTTATGCATAAGAATCTGTGAATCTAGGCCAGTGACATTAAATTAGATGTGTCATTGCATCATTCCTTATTTCCCTAGCCTATTATTCTCATGTTTTGTAGTGCTCTGTAGGTCAAAGGAAAATGCCAAAGAGATTATATGGAGAAGAGGTTAAGAAAAAAAAAAAAGATGTCAGCACTGTATGCAGACTCAAACAAGGGAAACCATCCTCATAATTGTTTTTGTTACCACAGCAGTTGGGAACACAAAGTCTACATTTAGTCACAAACATTTTGTAAACAAAGGCGAATTTTGAATTCTTGTTTGTTACTGTGTAAGATTTATGTCTAGCAGAATCACGGTGGAGACATATTTGCTTCCATGTGCTACCATGCATCTCCCCAGCCCATGGTCAGTAGTTGCTTCTTGAATAGCATCACTGAAATCAGAAGGGTTGTATGAATAAAAGCCTACTTGAGAGGAGCATGTCTGATGGTATCCAGTCTTCATTCTATGATCATCACTTTCACTCTGTTGACTTTCAAGTTTGGCTCCTTTATTATTATAGCTCCCAAGCATGTGAAATGCATGTGTGTACATCATTTATACTCTGTGTGCCAGGGAAGAAATCCAGTGCCATCATGCACATTGGAGGTGAAAGCAAGACAGGTCTTTGAAGGCAGTATTCCTCCAGGTGTAGTGGACAGCAAGGACCTCAGTCTCTGCTTCCCCCAGTGCATGAAGGACCTTGCTACCAGCTTGTGTCAGTGTCTCAGGCCATGGGAAGTGATTGTCAGACACTCGGGTGGTGGTCTGAATCTGCAGACCCCACGTGAGAGCAGGAGGGCAGGCAGCTGGAGGTGAACAGGACAGCTTTCATTGGTTGTATCTTATTGCCCAAGTGGCTTTTTGGGTGCTGGTCAGCCATCCGTGGGGAGTCAAGGAAAAATTTGTAGGGCATGCATGTCTTGTTTGGAGAACCTGGAAGGTCTTCTGAGCTGGGATGACTGAAGCTTACATGAGTAAGGCTAATTCTATGGTGGAAACTGGCATTTATCTTACTGAATAAATACAGATGCTAGCAATATCTTTGTACAGTTCCCACTTCTTGCCATGTCATAGAAAATAAGCATCTTGGGGCTTTATTTTCTTATGCACATTTTGTTTACATAAGCAGTACATTTTTATCAGCACGAACCGATGTTAACTGAATTTAACAAAGACAAAGCAAGAAGGAAATGTTCATTCTGTGCATGGTGATATCACAAAAACAATGTGTTTTGAAGCCTTGTACTTCAAAAATATGCCTGAGAGGAATGGAAAAATCCAGGCTCATATTGTAAAAATGTGAGTCACAACCGCTATTATCTCTTAAGAAGTGGCATTCCAGCTCTTTGATTCAGTCATTAATGATTTCTTTTTTAAGTAGTGGTGCTTTCTTACCCTTTTAAGAAACATCTGCACTAACCCTGGCTATTTGTGTTCACAATTCATAGATTCAAATAAATTAGACATAGAGAGGACTTACGAAATCATCTTGTCCATTTCCTGAAAGCATATGAAATTGAAAAAATAATTATACTAAACATATATATTAAAATGCAGATGCCTTAACTTACGTACAATATGAAGACAAATATGTCAGTTTTTCAGTTGTAAGGATGCTAAAAAATGTAACTTATTTTCTTTATAGTAAAAATAAACATGAGTGTAGCAAAAGCTTTCACAAAGTTTGTGGAGCATTTTCTACTTTTTTTCCCAGCAAGCTAACTTTCTGGAATTTGTATTTAATATTCAAAAGATCTTGTTTCAATTAATTTTAAGGTGATTTTTTTTTTTTAATTTTATATTTTAATGAGAGAGCTCTGAACAGAAAGAATTCTTTTTTAAAAAACAGTAATTAAAACTTCTGTTTTTGATATGGTTTTGGGCAATTTTATCTCACTCTCAATCCCCTATCCTATTAGTTTTTTTAGTTTAAAATTTTTTATGACAAGTTCTATTGCCAGAATAGTTTATTGTAGGAAGTCTTTAGGGACTGCTGGGTAGGATGCTGAGTATTCTGGTGAATATTCGTTTTTTGTGATTAAGCAACACCCGTGAAAACTGTGGCACTTATCAGAGACGTTCCACACATTCTCTTATTATCTCAACAAGTACTCAGTGTTCCTCATGCTATATGGTCATGCCTCTAGCTCTGCTGTATGGAGAAGGGGCTGCAGAAGAGGCTGGGCTGAGGCAGGCTAGCAGAAACACCCCAGAATGACACAGCTCATGAAGCATGAGCAGGGCCATGCGCAAGTTCACCACTTGTGTGATCTTCATCCCTCTCCTGCAGCATAGCACAGCTCCTTGTCAGAAGGGGACTGTTAGGGCTAATTCTCTACTTCCACCAGTCTTAGACTAGTAACACCTCCGTACAAATACTCAAGATATTCTCTAGTGACTTAATAACCTCCTGGTCTGATAATTTCTATTAAAGAAGATTATGTATAAAGCTACCACTAGCTTTCCAGTAACCATTGTATATCTAAATGCTGGAGGATGTTGTCTGGCCCATGATCCAAAGCACTAGAAACAGGTAGATGGTCAAGCACCTGCCAGTGAATGGGGGTACTAGCTTTGGTTTGCCGTGTGGTTACAAGGCTGTACAAGCTCAGGCCAGCCACAACGTCAAGGAGCAGGATGAGCCCAGCCCATGCCCAGGGCAGCGTAGGCTATCTTGTATTGACATGAATGCTACATAAGGACAGACGTGCACAAGATCAGACCACGGGTTCCTCCAGGGCAGTAGCCTAGGGATAGAGTAAAAATAGGGAAAGCGTATGTAGTCTTTCTTATGCAGCCAGGTTCTGCAGCTAAGGGTTTTTCTCAGTAAGAGGCAGTGTCTTTGTATTTAAAACCATGATAGGAACTTTTGCTCATGGATTTGTCTGTCTCATGGCTCTGTGAATTCTTGGTGTTTTTGTTTGTTTGTTTGTTTGTTTTGTTTCGTTTTTGTTTTTGTTTTGTTCTGTCTCTGGCATTTACATCAGCTGGTGTAAACAAGTTTTACAGGCTAACTCTGTGCCATGTGGAAAGTGTCTCCCTTTTTTGCTTCAAACCTGCTGCTCTGTGAATTCATTCAAAATTTCTCCATTCTTGTTTTATGAGAAAAAGTGAACAGTCATTCGGTACTCACCATCTTCACAGCTGCAATGATGATCTGGACTTGCATGGCAGCCCTCAGTAGTCTTATTTCTGGTTTAGAGGCCTGGTCTGTTCCTTCCCAGAAATACCGATCAGCCACTGATTTTTGTTGTCCCCTTCAGCACTGAGACAGGTTTTGCTGCCAAGAAATAAAAATCAAAACGACAAAATACCTGAGAGTCCTCTGGCCACCTGTACTGATGTCATTTATAGAAAGTGAAATTCTATTTGTTTGCACTGGTGCTGAGTCACAAAGCCGTGCGCATAAGAAAACCCAATTTGTGGGAAAGCTTCTAATTTCCTGTTTTTCAGGAAGAAGGGAATAAAAAAATGATGTGGGGGTAGTGGGGAAAGGAGCAAAGAGAATAGCTAAATAAAGAAGAATGTCAGAATACCCAAAATACAGGAAAGGCTAATTTATTTTACACTTGTTGAAAGAAGTCATAATGCAGAGTATAATGTACAATCTCCAGTAAATCATTCCTGTATGATAGTCTGTGATCAATGACAATTTAATGAATTCATTTTAAAATGAAGTCAGAATAGGAAAAACAGTAGTTGTTTGAAAGAGTACTTTACTCAAATAAATTGAGTCAATAAATATGCTATTTGTCATGCAGAGTCCAGTTAAAGTCTTGTTTGCTAACAAAAGTGCTGTCATCACAGAACCTAATAGAAGCAAACTATCTGGAACTATCCACTATAAATAGACAAATACTGTCTGAAAGCAGAAGACAACAATTGCAGCTGAACAAAGAAGTGTAGCCTGCACACACTGATGAATGCAGTAGGGTAGCCCACCTCAAAATCTACAATTTTGTTTGTTGGTTGCTTATATTCTGATGATTCTGATGTAGTATGAATGCTCTCTTGGTATTCGAAAAAAAAAAAAAAAAAAAGTCATGTTTCTTCTATGAACAGTGTTCTAATTGTTGCATAGTAGGGGTTTCTCTTTCTAGAGAAAATGCCACTGAAGTCACTATTAAATTGCAAAATACAGATTCAGTGAGCTTGAACGGATTTGTGCAGGCTACTAGAAAGGGGATAAGCTTCATCCCCTTTCAAACAGTAGTTTTACATTAATTTTCACAGCTATCCATGTTGTTTAGTGCAGATACAAGAGGACTTTTTGTTCTGCTGTGATTTTCACACTTGCACTTTTTTCATGTAAACTGAAGAGTTGTGACACTTCTCACTCATTTTTAGTCTGCTGTGGATTAGAAGTGTTAACAGTGAAGCCCCCTTAACCCAAGATGGTTGAGCCTCACGGTTCTGGGTTAGATGTTCAAACTGGTGTTGGATACAAGCAGCATGATTTTCAGATGTGATGAAAGGGGGTTTTCAGCATCTCAGAAGTTTGGAGTGCTCTCACGAAGGTTACAGGGCTCTGCCAGGCACATTTGGGCTTCCGGCATCCTTTGGATTGTAGGGTGTGGAGTGGCAGAAAATACTCAGAAGTCCTGCCATATATCTCGAAGATGGTATTTTCTATACCCAAAGGAAAATAAATGCTGAAAAATTACATTGCAGAAGCCTAAGACGGAGATTATGAAGAATTTTGGTGTGATTTAAGAATCTGAACTTGACCCTTCTCTTTTTAAATTTGGAATAGAACAGCTGGGGCATTTTTAGAGTTTGCATCATGTGGCCTGAGATCGGTGGATTTAAATCTGCCCTGCAGTCATCTTAGGCACATTGTTCATCCACTCCCAGAGCTGCATTTTCAGAAATGAGTTAGGAATCCAATCCCTGTGACTTTCAGTGAAACTTAAGCTTGTATGAATCTAAATTACTCCTTAGATGTGACTGAGGCTCCCAAGCGACTTAAAAACTTATGAATAGGCCACAGTATATCTACAAAGTCTTTTTTAGCTCTGATCACAGATTGCTAATTGCAATAACAGTTTCATCGTTTCTGGTTTCCTTGATGTTCTACTGACCACATAAAAACAGATGAAGAGTTTCCTGGTAATCAATATCCTACAAGTTATTGGTTGGTTTGTGTGTTTGCTTTTCGTGCTGATGGCTTTGTTCTTCTTGCTTTGCTGCTGTCAGTAATCTTTGGTCCTTCTCATTTCAGCTCTTTCCACTACTAGGAGTAAAGACCAGTATAGACAAAGCAGGATGAAAAGATGGCTGACTTCTTGTTACCACCGGGTACTAACAGCTTCCACCGGTTCACACCTGAATCCTTGGCTGCTATTGAGAAACGAATTGCGGAGAAGCTTGCAAGGAATGCGAAGCAGGAGTACAGAGAGCAGCTGGGTGAAGAAGAGAAACCTCAGCCTCAGTTTGATTTGCAAGCTTGCAAGAAGCTTCCCGATATCTATGGGACTGTTCCTCCGGAGCTCATTGGGGAGCCATTGGAGGATCTTGACCCCTTCTACAATGATCGTAAGGTAAGCATCAGCAAAATGTTCTGCTTCTTAGCTTTTGCTGAACCATAAAAACTTTGTTTTGAGGGCTCTGGTTTTCATTTTTCTACAGTCAGTAAAAATATTTTTTTCCAGATTTAAGGGTCAAAGTTTTGTTGAGTAGGACTCCCAGAAAACGTCTAAGCAGCAGCACAAAGAACGACACAAAACATAATTATAGAAGTTTTCAGATGACACTGGATACGAATCTACAGAGACTAACAGAAGTAGAAAAGTAGCTGAGTTAAATGAACCCAGAGGTTTTTATCTACCACATCTTGCCATCTTCATGAGACTTGACTCTTCATGGTTTTGTTTACCACTTAGGCCCTTAGGTTAAGGGTTTCTGGGTGACTTAAGCCTTGTGCTAGCACTCTTCAAAGACGGGCAGGCTGTTCTGGAGCGCAGTGGTTCCTTTTCTGCTGAGGGATGGGTCAATCCCACTTAAGATAACCAAAACAGCTGAAGGGATGTGTAGGTAGTGCTGGCACTTTGCAGAACAGTATGCTTCATCGCAAAGGGAGCATCACCTGATGAAGAATCACATGTAGGCTGGACCAAAGCCACAATAGTGCAAACAGCATCTGTCAAAAGGCTGTTAACAGCAGAGCTGGGCTGTCTGCTTTCTACAGTTCGTTCCCCTTTCCAAACATTTTGCAATACGGAGGACAAAATAAGGCTTGGAAGCACAGTGTATTTTTAGGCAGCTTCCAGGTCTTTCAGGCATTGATGTTCTTGCTTTGGGGCTATGCTATTTCCTGTAAACAGTGGATTAATATGACCACAATTCTACTTCTGTTAAAGTGATGTGGAAACAACTACAGAATAAAAGTTAAATAGACAAAGAGAAATAGATTATTTACCTGGATGAGGCAGAATTAACTTAAAGGTTTTTATGGCTGTGTTGTTCCTGCTACCACCAGGCACAAGCAGCAGGATATAGATTTGCAGTGAAAGGATCATGAAGGTATTAGACTCAAGGTGGGTGTCTTGCTTAAGAGTTCATCTACCGAATGGCCTGATCCTGTCTCTGAGTGAGTATTAGTCCCTCTGTACATGGTTGGGCATCTTCAGAACTCTGAATTGGGCCAGCATCCAATTCACCTTTGTTTTGGATTCATGATAACTCATATGCCTGGTTTCCTCCACCTATATTAATGTGAATAGAGTGACAGTGCCTCATTGCCTGGCTGAGATCGTGCTGTGGAGCTGTGCCTCACGTAGCTTCTCACTTGAAAGATGAGACAAGAAACATAGTCTGAGGGCAACAAGGTGTGCAAGGTAGGGAAGATGGATTAAAAACACAGCAGAAGAAGACTGGCATAAAAGCCTCTCCACTGCATTTTAGTCTCCAGGTCATCTTGCATTTTTAAATGTCTCTTTGTAGCCCCAAGATGGAGTGATGGCACAGGGTCCTATAAGCAATGAAAGGATAAAAACAGTTGGGGTATTGCAAGAAGACAGGCAAGGGTTCTGCTTGGAGGGACTTGGAAGAAGCTTCACTGAGTGAAAAGGAATCTGGGATCTTGGGAGGTAGTGAGGAAGGAATCTGGGATATTGGCAGGAATTTCCTGATGGGATGTGAGCTGGGACAATCTGGGCATAGATGCAAGTGCTGAATGTTCTTATTCTCTATTTTGTTTTCCAGACATTTGTAGTACTGAACAAAGGGAAGACAATCTTTCGATTTAGTGCCACTCCTGCCTTGTATATACTTAGTCCTTTCCATCCAATCAGAAGAGCAGCAATTAAAATTTTGGTACATTCATATCCTTTCTGTTGATTTCCCTCCTAGTGTATTTTGCAATATTATTTTAAAACACAGATGTGTGGAACCCAGAAAATGTTTGATTTCATTAAGCTGTTTTAAAACTTGTGTTTGGATTTGCTTGCACAAGCAGAACCACACTTGGATTTTTGGTCTGTTTTATTTTATATTGTTATGTGAGCTATGATTATGATTATATTATGCTACTGGCAGATAATGTGAACTGTACTGGATACTTTGATGAAATTACTCGGGTTCAAAAGGCATGAAAGGCCTTCCAATGACTATGAAGGAGTCAGTGAAAGAAACTGGCTGCAGTACCTTGGAAAGGAAAGGAACAAGGAAGCTGGAGCTTGCCCAGGAAAATGTATGCTGAAGGAGAGTTTTGCCACTGAGCACTTAAGCAGCCTCTCCCATGAGACTCCGTGAGACCATATACAGACAATTTAATTTTGAACTGCCTCAGAATTATTACTATTTTTTCTGTCCTGAAAGACAACGTTTTAAAACTTGTTTTGTTGTTTTGCCAGTTTGGTTATTTCAACTTCTTACCCAGCTAGTAATGAAAGCAGAGGCTGGCCTGCTGGAGCTCTCAGTAGAAGGGTGATGGCTAATTTCCCTTAGCTCTAGATCTGGGGTCATGCAAGATGACTGCACATTTGGTTATTTTATTTTATTTTATTTTATTTTATTTTATTTTATTTTATTTTATTTATTTTATTTTATTTTATTTTATTTTATTTTATTTTATTTTATTTTATTTTATTTTATTTTATTTTATTTTATTTTATTTTATTTTATTTTATTTTATTTTATTTTATTTTATTTTATTTTAACACAGCTACGGAAACATTATATTCTGATATAGTCTCATCTCTCTGGAAGACCAGACTGAGCTGAATGCTCAGCTTTGTGTGAACATTACTAAAAACACACCCTTTTCCATGAGTTGCCTTCTTTTTCTACGGTGCGCATGGGGGATCCAGCAGTGCTAATTCAAATACTTCACATACTGTTCTGATAATTGTTTGGCGTTTTATTAATGGGAATCCCTCTGCTTCAATGCCCCTGCACATCAGAAAGAAACAATACTAAGCAGATAGCATCTTAGAATCATTGGTTTATTATCAAATTTCAGGGGCAAAAATAGGGAAATAAACCAGATTCCCAGTGAACCATGCAGTGAGAAAAAAAAGGAAATAAAAAAGAAAGATGTGAGAGTATAGATGTTCTAGCAGGAAGAAAAATAGGTAAAGCTTCTAGTACAAAAATTATAAGGAAAAAAAAAATGAGTATGTGATATCAGCCAAGATGTTATGAAGAAAATGCATAGGATTTTTCAGAGGCATTTGCTGATGGATCAGGTTATACCTGCAAGCAGTGCAGCACATGCTGCTGTATACCCAGAGCCCAACAGTGTTTATTAGGTACAGTTACATCAGCACAGCCTTGCTGAGGTTAATTGAGGTCAGTGGATTTGCACAGCTATGGCTAAGAGAAGAATTTCGAAATTGAACTTCTTAGAAAAAGTGTGTATGTGTAAATATTGGCTCCAGTTTTGGAGGCCTGTTCTGTCTTCTCACTTTCTTTCACGCAGGCTGGGAAGCCAAGAGGTCCCAGATATGTGTAATGCACAGGAACTACACGCAGTCAACTAAAAGATAACTATGCAAGAAATCCTTATCACATTACTCCCAAGGATAAAGAGCACAGAGGAGTGAATTTCAAAGACATGACAGGAGCAGAAATATAGTCAGATAAGGAGTGTAAAGTTTCAGGAGCGGAAGGCTGCAATGCTAACAGTATTTTAGTTCCAGAAGGAGCCAAGTTATCACCTTTTGTTGATAATGTCAGACAATCCAACAGCTCAGCCTTTGGCCAGCGCAGGCAGGAGGCCACAGCTCCCGTCCTGGTGAAACAGCAGTGAAGTCCCTGCATTAGGCACGGTGTTGTTTTCTGTCAATAAAGGCCTTTTGCATCATCCTGAAACACAAAGGGCAATTGGCTGAGCAGGAAGTCAATATCCCAGGCAGAAAGGAGCCTGAATCTGCAAGTACTCAAGCAGATAATATCACAGACATGAATCTGGGAACCGGATCTGTTGTCTTGCGTGAGGGTAATCAAGCAAGCTTTATTTTCCCTTGGGGCAAAAGTCAAAAAAGAGCATTAACAAATGGTACCCTGTCACGTAAGTGTCTGAAGCAACATCTTTTGCAGATGCCATATTTCCATTTCTAGGCACCAAATGTACCTCGAAGGCCAACAGTAGAACAGAGTAAAATCATCCTATATAGAAGCTGTGGGGGGTGACATTTCTTGGTTAAGTAGCTTTGTATGGAGTTCTTCTTCTGAGACTTCAGGCAAGATAGATCCTGTATGCTCACAGCTCATCCAACCAAGCATGGTTAGCCTAGTCATTCAGAAATACACCCTTCCAAAGGAAGTTATCCACAGGCTGACAGCCTCCTAGTAATGTGAATTATTTCAATTAACAACATACCCCTAAGCCTGTTCTAGGTATCTTTCTTCCTCTTCAGAGTCTAGGAGGCCTCATGAAAGGACCACAGTCCAGGAGGCTGCCAGAACCAGGCCCTGGCCCATTTCTGTCACAGGACTGTAGGTCTGCATCCCTTTGGTCTATATCGAATGCAGAACAGAAGGAATAGATGAGCACTTTTGCCTTCTTCATCATTACTGGCCATTAACATCTTTATTTACTATCTCATCCTATTAATAAGATTAAACCACTGTTAGCATTTCATTTATTCTGTATGCTTAATAGGCTCTTCTTAGTTCTTCTCGCCTGCAAGCTAAAAACTGTTCTGTGCTATCCCTGGTTTCTCCAAGCAGTTTGCTGTCTTGTATAAAATCCATGGCAATTGCTAGTTCCTTTTTTTTTTTCCTTTTTTTTTCTTTTTTTTTTTTTTCTTCTTTTTTTGTATGTATAGGTATAGATAAGTGCTCTCAATTTGCTACTAATCCAGAATAGGTTTTTGGCCAAAATTATCTTCTTTGATGTGAGAATTATGAATTCTGTCCCATCTAAAAAGAAAAAAAAAAATCCATAAGAATTCACAATTTGTGTTCATATTTTCTGCTTGCAACTTCTCTCCCATCTGATTTTACACACTTTCCTTGGTAAAGGAAAATGAGGCCTTGTGAAGTACCAATTATATGTACTATTGATTGGACCTAACCTTTGCTTGCCCATATTATATGTAATTTGGCAATGATCACTTAAAGAGCCACTAGTATTCGTTCTGCTAATTAACCATTATCTGTCATAATGAAGTCTAGAATAGAAATATGCTGTGTTTGACTCACTATCTTTGTGCTACAAGATAAATTTTATAACTTTTAGGAATTCTTTATACAGGCTGCATAATATCATTCTATAACTTCATATTGGAAATAAATGTCAGGTTCAATTTATTGCAGAAGGGATCCTGATGAGTAGCCTAGTATATTGGATTTGTGGTTCATAACAGAGTGTGTAACCCATTCTCCCTTTTGGAGTGCGTTAGCCATGTGTGTGATTCACGTCAACTCATGGATCAGTAGGCTTTCAAAAACTGGAATTAATAGCAGTTCTTTCAAAAAACTGGAATTAATAACAGTTCTAAGATAGGAACAGACAATGGTGGTAATGCAGATTGTATCTATTTCATCTCCTTTACTTACTCTGTCTTTTCTGAATAGATAATGATCACTGACTTTTTCTAATGTGAACAATTGCCTTAGATTTCAGATAGGAATACTAATTTTCATTCTGTAGGAATTTCTGTTTTCTCTTGCTTTTTACACAGACCTCTGACTTCGGTGCACAACCAACTAGAATGATTCTTTCTTTTCTGTTCTTTGAAGTTTTGAGCATGGTCATGAAACTCAGTTTGAATTGATAGTGCATTTGATGACCTGAAGCTGACCCCTTACATTTTCAACCTGTGTCATCCTGTACATTCTCTTTGGTGTCCAAATAAGAAGGTGATGACACCTGCCAATAAGTGAGCTTTGGGAAAGCTGTTAGATTCAGCTTACACCACTAGGAAACAGGGACGTATATATCTGATTGGTGAGCCAAAAATGTTTTTTATAGAGGAATTTCCCTGCTTGTAATTGTACTGATGGATAGCTGTTGTTTGGCATGACCTGAAGATACCACTCTGATATATTATTATTACTTTCACAACATTTCACTGCTGTTGAAAAAGTAATCCAATGTTTCCTACACTAGCTGCAGTTTACAACCTAAATTTTGTTAACCAGATAGACACTACTTTCAGGGACGTATCTCAGGCTGTCTTGAGAAAATGAGTCTAGAAATCAGATATTCTTCCCTGTACTTCAGCAGGAGGTGTCGGCCCCGTAAGTGGAAAATGTTTGTGAGATGAGCAGTCCCTCTGAGTTCAATTACAGCTCTCTGCAATGGCACAGGGGAATATGTGAGTTGGTTACTACCAATTTAACCTTGCAGTGGCTTATGGGGCCCATCAGAAAACATTCCACTCTGTACTCAGCAGAGATTTTGGATCTGTGAAAAGACGGCTTTTATGCAAACATTTCAGGACATACCTTTTTAAATGATATCCTTTGATCACTATTCTTGTATATTACCACCCATGGGACTGGTAAAGAGATAAAACCAGAAAACTTTATTTTTTTTTTTCCAAAAGAAGGCAGTAGAAAGTTACATATGGATGCTACCGTCTCTGAGAAGGGTCCCAACCCATTGACTGAATTGTAGGCTGTTTTACTTCTGTTCATTTTAAGTCATTCTTTAAATTTTCTCAATTTCTCCAGGAACATGGGATACATTATTTATGCAAGAAATTCCCATCATGCTTTGTCTTTTTTTTTTTTTTTTAACAAAAAGTAGCATGTGCTTTTAGGAGAGCAGCTCAGTGAACTATGTTTTGAATTTCAGGAATTTGATTTGATTTTTTTTAATTTATTCTTTTTATTTATTATTTATTTATTTTATGGCCTCGGCGTAGCAGCTAAGTGCTAAGACTATACACTTGAGAGATTCATTTTAGCCTCCTGTTAGGGAAGCTGGTGCATCATCAGAGGCAGTCAGCTTTGCAGCCCAAGACAGTGTATTTTCCACCCTGGTTTGCAGACTAAGACTTGAAATTAATGCTCTGAAACTCGTGATAGCTTTTGGTGAAACTGTGTACTGAATGCAAGACCTCAAGCTCATTAGAGAGATTAGAGAGATTGGATATACAACTTTCCCTACTGCCTGAGAAAAGTTTCAGGATGCAAAATAAAATCAGAATTTGCAGAGACAGGTTTTTCAGTATGTACTTACATGAGACTAATCCCTCTTTTCATGCAAAGTTGTGCACCTATGCACATTGTCATCTGACCAGCACAGCTGTAAATTTGGGGTATTGTATTTTCAGAAGACTGCAGAGTCAGTGTTTGTTTACTGTATGAAGTATGCATAAAAAATGTAAGCAATGGAAAAGAACAGGAGAGAGTCCCCTGTTTTTTCTGTGTTTCTATAATTACATTTTCCCTTATGTAATTGCAAACAAATGTCTACAGTGTTTTTTAAACATCTTGGAAATTATAAGTGAGCTGTCACATTTTGTATGAAATGATAAAAATTTATAACGTATGCATTGTTTTCCTTAATTCAGCTATTTACATTGTTCAGTATGTTTATTATGTGCACTATTTTAACTAATTGTGTGTTCATGGCACAATCAGAGACTCCACCATGGAATAAATACGTTGAGTAAGTATCCTGGCTGCTTTACAACTTCCCCATCCTTATCTTGTCCTTCCTCTTCCATTTGTTACATCCTTTTCATCTTGTTTGCTGTTGTCTAATTTCTTTCCAGTAATACTGACCATAGTATCTGTCCTGACAAAATGTTTTGCCAGGTGTTTGTTGCCCGTGAAAACTCCCTTAGTAAGTAAGCTAACAATTTTCAGTCTTCCAAGCTCATACTTACTGCTAAATGCACCCGCTATGCTACATCGGAATGAGATCACTTATGATGAGAACTCCATTCAAAACTGGCCGGCCTTCCACAGTTCCATGCAAGAGATTCAATTGCTGGACATGTTAAGATAGGCTGATGGATTTTATGTTAAATTATTTCAGAAAATACTCCCACGATGTAGTTAGTTCTGTCCTTAAACTGGAATTGGAAACACAAGTTTCCTTCAGACCGATTGCATCATGAGAAGTATTTCCCAGTAATCATTGGTGGACTTATCTTACGAGCAAGCATAAAATTATTTCGGAACACTTTTATCAGCATTCCTGTCTTTTTAGCTTGCCAAGTCCTCAGAAAAAAAAAAAAAATAGCAAAAGTGTCACTTGAAGTCCTTTTTATTTTTTTCTAGAATGAATTTTAAAAGGGGCTAACGGGCTTCAGAAAGCCCATTTCATTTCTTTAAGTTGCTTTAAAATACTCCTTTTAGAAAGAGATACCAGATGCACAAGCTAATCAACCTACAGTGCATTAAACAATTATTTTGGCTCATTGAACCAATCAGAACACACTTTTTATTTTTGACTGACATATGATAAACACAACCATCTGCTGTTCCATAGCCTGGTGGTTGGTCTACTCAGGGCTGTGAGGAAAGGCAGTAAATGCCCTTATTTTAGGTTTCATAAAATCATGCAGGGCACATCTTCTAGGCCATAAATTACTAATTATAGGCAGCACTGAACCAAATATTTCATCTGATCACAGTAACATCCTAATCCCAGGATGTTTCATGTATTTCTGTGCACTGTACTACCCTCAAGTATGTCTGTGACTTTCCTTTTCCCCTGATGTTGTCCTTTCCTCGTTGAAAACTGTCACACAGTACCATGCCCATGGTGTATGCAGCTGAAACATGGACATCTCATCCACGTGAGTCAAAATTTGGTCAGTGGGTCTACGGCTTGGAATTTGAACATTCTGAAGGAAAATATCAAAGTGTTTGTTGGGTCTTCCTTAGGCAGCAAAATGTGGATGATGTTATCAGTACATTGAGCAGGGCATGCAAGAAGCGTAGGGCATAATTGCAAATGGAATCATGCAGCATGGAGTAAAACCTTTCCCTTCCATGTTTCCCCCTCTACTGTGTCCCCTCATACCTCTCAGCTTTTTCTCCTCAAATTAAGAGAATGAAATCAAAACCAAATAGTTTTGTGGAACAAAATAATCCAATGAACTTTAATTCAAATTAATTAATATTGGATTTGGAACAGATACATTTAATTCATTTTTTCTGCTGTTCACAAGGGATGCACGAGCACAAGAGCAACATTGTGCAAATATTTGTCTTAGTATCCTCCTTTAAAACAGAATAAATACTTACTATTTTGGAAAAAAAAAAAAAAAAGAAAAAAAAAATCAATTCCATTTACCACCACTAAAAACTTTGAAAAATGCTGACTTCTATTGTTAAAGAAGCTGTTCGGTTGCTGGAGGACTTTGCCCAATGCATTTAGAATTTGATGATGATTATACAATCAATTAAACCATCTGACATGCTGAATAAATACAAGTGCTTTATCATTTTAATGAGCTTATGTACTGTTAACTATTTTTTTTGGTTCTTTCCCTGTGTTTTCTGCATGTATTACTGAATACACATGCTTTAAAGAGATTCACATGGGTGACCTATATTTGTAATATCAGAACAAAACTAAATACGAGCCATGAAGAGTTGGATACAGGATAATGCTTAGGTGTGTGGTCAAAAAGGAGATGTTAGAAACATTTTACATGCACTGCTGCACAAAAACAGCCCTGCTTATCTCCATTTTAAGCTGAAGCACACCGGGGATTTATAGTATGTGTAACTAACTCTACTGTGTGACAGGATGACAGGAGGGCATGAGATTTGCCTCCGCTTGTAAATGTGCACAGTTGCAGATCAGGGAAATACAACTAAGAGAAAATATTTCCTCATTTCCTTTTATGAATAATGCAGTTCTTCCATATATTACCACCTTTAATTGCTTACAGTTTTTGTTTTTTTGTTTGTTTGTTTGTTTTCCCCCTCCACTAAACAGGAATGCCAACTCTTCTAGGGTTGTTTTGTTTTTTGATGACATCGTTGCAGTTACTGATGTTTAGGAACTGAACAGAAAACTCAAGCCAGTGTTTCCAGTGCAAGCCCTAACATTATGGCTTATGAAATTTATGTTATCACAGAATCACAGAATCACAGAATTTCTAGGTTGGAAGAGACCTCAAGATCATCGAGTCCAACCTCTGACCTAACGCTAGCAGTCCCCACTAAACCATATCCCTATATATATGTATATATTTATATATATGTCAGACTCATGAGAATGAGAACTCTGCTTTAGTTTCATCTGTATCTTCATCTGGGGAAAAAAGTGTAGGGAATACTAGTGGTGGATATTAAGCATTTATTATTTTTATTAAGATAGGACCTAGAATACCAAGTCCCATTGGGCTAGATGTCTCAGGTAGAAACATATTAAAAAGGAGGTGTTGTATGCCCTGAAGTATGTCTCTGTTGGTAGTTAGAGCCCCAGATGGATACCAATCTGAGTGTTATAAATCAGATACGTTGCTGCCCTCCACAGAGAATTTGCTAAATATTATTACAAGTATTATCTTTATTGTGAAAGGTAAGATGTATGTTCTATCCAGTATCATTACAGTGAAGAGACTGTTGGTAATAAACAATGTACAGTAGTATGGGAAAAAAGACCCTCGTGTCTCTTACTGTCAAGCAGGTCAAAATTGCTGCGTTTAGTATTGGGGCAGGGCTTGATTTGCTCTTTTTTAGTGAGGACATTCTGCTGTTGTTTGATTCTGAGGGTTGAGTGATTCATCACAGATAGTGAAAGGGGGGAATTTGAAGGGGGAATGCCCTTTTAGCTAAGAAAACTAAGTGGCATTATTTTTTAACTTCTGTCCTTCAAAATGGCCTGGGCAGGAAGAGATGAGAGGTGTGAATGGACCAACCATTGTCCTTCGAATATGAGAAACAACAAGGAATGCTGCATAATCCATTCCTCTTTCATTGGCGACTGCAGGCAGAGCTTCAAAAGCACAGCTTAGCAGCGTAGCGTTCATGCTTGACATAACGAGCAAGAATTCATCAGGGTACGCCCTGTGGTGAAACTTATCTTCATCCTGTGGCTGTCATGAGTGCTTTCCCATTTCTTACACGTCCCCTGGTCCACTCATGACGTTGCTTACACCCAGCCCCAGTGCCACAGCCATGACCCACATGAGCAAGCCCAAAAAGGTGGGCAGGAGGGTCTCATGTGAGTAGGACTGGGCTGAGTGTGCCTCTGCCATTCTCTCCCTCAACTGCTTGCTAATGCTCTTGCTTATCTTGGACACTTTATTCCCCAGGTACACTTTCACTGGCATTTACACTTTTGAGTCATTGATAAAAATATTGGCAAGAGGATTTTGCATGACAGAATTCACCTTCCTTCGAGATCCATGGAACTGGCTGGATTTCAGTGTTATTGTTATGGCGTAAGTAGCACTCCCTTATATTTTTTGAGACAGTAGTGTGCAATAGTTATTTTTTAAAAAATTATCTAGCTGTCCTCTTTTTTATTTTTCCACTCAATTGTACTAAAAAATGAGAAAATTCTCACTATATTAGGATGGACTTTGTTTTCCTGAGTGGTTTCAGAGCAAGAAGTCGGAGGAATCCTCTGTTTTGTTCTGTCAATTCACTAGACTGTTTTAGAGAAATTATTTACATTTGATCTGAACTCCTGGGCCCATGCTATTTGAATGGAAACAAAATTGGGAAAAAATACTCAACCCAAACTTAGTTCAAACAGCAGTAAGGGCCACTGAACTCAGTGGTGGGGTTCAGGGATCAGGACTAATATTCTTAGTAATATTTAGCAGAAGAACAACACAAAGACATGTGAAACCTACGTGGACTTAATTGGGAAGATTCCCATTTATTTTAGTAGGTCAGCCCAGGGCCAGATTCTGGTATCTGTTACTACCTTCCTGTGGTTTTGGCTGAACTGGCATCTGGCCATTGTGATAAGCATTTCAAAAAATGCAAGGCAGGTGGGGAGGAGCTTTTGGCAGTCAGCACACACTAGGTATTTTTCTCAGCTAAATCTTTCCTCAAGCAGTGTGATTCTTTTGCAACATTTACAGACAGGACAGAGCAACCAGTGTTGCCAGCACACTGTCCTGTCCATTGGATACTGTAATTGATGCAGGGAGTTGAACTTTAGGGTTCTGAATTCTTCATGACTTGGAGAGCTTCAGTGCATGGGTTCCCAGTATTCTAGAAGGAAGGAAGCTTTTGACAGTAAGGTAGAAATGAGCAGAGAAAAAAGGATAAAAAAGAAGCAACTTGCAGCCTTGACAGTGCATGACACTGTCGTGACAGTGCTCTTCCTTGTCTTCTCAGCTCGGGTGGAGGTTGGGTGTCATCCCCCAGCTCTGCAGAACTCCTCTGGGAGCATCTCAGTGACTGTCACCAAAATCAGAGTCTAAGCAGTCAATGCAGACAAGGTCTGGATATCCCTTAAATTATGGCCTGATCACCTTTAGAGGGTTGGCATTTATACAGTTGAATTAAAATATGCACAAACCTTAAGGTGGACTATTGCCCAATTTATTAAGAGATTACACTTCTTTTTTTCTTTTCTGATTCTTCTCAACTTGAATGGCCAGCGAGTTCTCTGGCCCTAGGAATTGTAAAATTTTCCCTGAGACTTATTTGACCTCAGTTTTTTGTTTCCAAGTTACATTTAAATTTTCTATCTAAATGATATTCCATCTCTTAGTTGGAAGGTCCCCATAACAGGGTTGCCTGAGAAAAACTAAGCTCAACATCAAATTATTGCAATGATTGCTCGCTTCAGAAGTGGCAGTTGATCCTGTTGCTTCTTACTTTAAGGCAGTAACATTAACAATTTTGGAATAGAAAGGAAAGATTTGAAATTCTGGAACTGAAAAGAAGGAATTTATACTTATTGCTAGATGCAAGCGTTTTCTTCAGCCCATAAGGAGCAGGGAAAGAGTTAAAAGTGACTGCAATATGATCGTCATATGTACAATGAAACCTGCTTCCCAAGTATGCAACCAGCAGCTAGCACAAAGCATTGGATAATGGACTCTATTCTGATACGATTTATCCTTCATATAAATTCAATTTGCAAGCAATTTAAAGTGAGATTGATTATACAGGTAACTGTGGTGTTGTTTTTGCTTGCAGCTAGTGGTATTTCTGTATCTGGAAACAAAAACAGCATGGGATGGAGAGCCTGATAAGGGGCCATGAGATTTAGATGGGCCAAGGGTTTTGAGCTAACTGAAAATGTGATTGTTTCACTGGTGGATGTTACAGTGGAATGACCATCAGTTACTGCAGAGCTATTGCAGAATTACTTCCTACCTCCTCTTTGGGGCAGAAATTGCACAGATTGGGTCACAGGGAGTAGCTTTTAATAGCACGCTAGAGATTAAGTGACGCCACAGGTCTCCAGGGCTTTTCTCCCACCCTGTGCTAGCAGAGAGCCATGGCTTCTGACCCTCTGTGGGACCATGGATGGCTTCAGGGGAATTTATGAAACTGCCCTGTTTAGATCACTGTTTCCTAAACAAGTGAGTGCTTTCCAGAATGAGGAGGGAGAAGCTGCTCTAACTGTGTTGGAAAATGTCCTGCCAAAATTTTAAAGACAATAATCAATTTCCTTGCTAAACAGAAAACTTGGAGTGGGAACTCCAGTTGCTTCTCACTTCCCATTACAGAGGAACTGAACTGCTGCAATTCCATCCAAGAAATGGTCAAAATAAATATTAATTGACTGTTGTGAACAAGCAGCAGTAGTATTTGTTTAATATGTTTGTGCATATAGTATTATTTTGTTTGTACAAATCTTTGGTGAGAAAAATCATATTCCCATCCTGTTGCTTCTCCCCAAATTATTTTTTCCACCCTTGCATGCTGCAGAAGAGTTTGGGAGAGAAGCACTGGGTAAACCTGGTGAGGAATTACTGGACAGGTAAATGCCAGACTTCCCTGTAAGACTATGCAGAGGAGAAGCAATATTTCTCTTCCAGGCCATAACCTGGGTTAGCAGATATGAAGAGGATGCTTTGTCCTCTCCCAGAGGCTTTTGCACAAAGTCCATTTTAGCAGGCTTTGTAAAATAGTCAGGTGAGTTTTATCCTTAACATGTGAAAACAAAAGCCTCCAAAAAGTAGAATATGTAAATGTAAATATCAATACAAAAGGGTCCAAGAGCTGTTTGGTTGAGAAGATACAATGGTGATTTTGATTGTATTGCATACTGGGGAAATAATTTTGCAAAACAATGATAAACCCAAGCTCATGCTGTAACTGGCCCTCCTGGGAGCATTTTGCTTGGCTGTTCCACGGGTCTCTGTGATGACCAAAATAGACACGTCAGTGAATAGCTGGGATTGGTATTTTAATCATAAATAGATTTTAGTAGGATTGCAATTATATTCATTCAAAAGCCATCTTCCAGCAGCCAAAGGGCATGGATTTGATGTGTAAAACAAAATAAAGTTTTAAGCGTCTCTTGAAACCAACATCTGCTTTACCATGCAGTACATTGTACAATAAATGACCCAGTGGAAATATTTGCACTGATACTTTCCCATGTTGTCCTATATGTAGCTTGCAGATGCTATTATATGAAATTACTTGGGTATTTGAAGCTTTTATTTTTATTTTTAAGAGCAGCAAAACAATTCTTAATGTTTTCTATAATGTAAAGAATGTTTGTTAAAATACATGATGGAAAAATCTTTGTATTATTTGTTGCTGAACAGCAAGATAACAAAGTTCATCCGGTAGTTTTAAAGAACTGATGCCTATTAGATAAGCTTAATAGTTCAAGAAATATTTGCAATAATGTGTACTATGAAAAACCCAGGATGTATGGCATCAAAGAGCAGCCTGAAAAGTGGATGCACCTCTCATTCGGATGCGTTCGCTCCTGCTATGTATGAATGCATTCTTCATTCAGACAAGTCTCATACTCTATTGTATAATTCCAAATAACTGTGACTTAATTCTACAGGTATGTAGGAGAATTTGTGAATGTAGGCAGTGTTTCACCTCTTCGGACTTTCAGGGTATTGAGAGCTTTAAAAACTATTTCAGTAATCCCAGGTAAGAAGCCCTGATCCTTACATTTTGGCTCTCAGCTACAAGTGATTCTTTCTCTGTCTCTCTTTGTCCCCTTGACTGTTGTTTTCTGCTGGTGTTTTGTCATTGTCTGTGTGTGACTTTCCCTTGTTACAGATACATAACTGAATTTGTGGACCTGGGCAATGTCTCAGCCTTGCGAACGTTCAGAGTACTGCGGGCGCTGAAAACAATCTCAGTCATTTCAGGTGAAAACCAGGTTAAACACTCCGGCTGCAGTTAAAGCCTACATGCCATTTCCAGTAGTAAACGCAGTAAATAAGAGTGACTTAACCATAGATACTGATCAGGAAATGGAGGAATGTAGGGAATGTGACCTGTCAATAGAATACCTTTGTCTGATATATTTCCCAATACCATTTTTGTGGGCAGGAGGAATTAGAGTGCTTCCAAAAGTACAGACCTCACTAAAACGAGTGCTGCTATAAGAAATGCCGTATACAGTGGCTCGTGAATCACAGACACAAAGTGCTCATTCATGAACTGTATGAGAATGGCAATGAAACTCTTTTAAAGTCTTCAGATATTGATTTTAAAAATGGAAGGTTAATGACCTCAAGATGCGTATTTGTGTTTAAGAGCACATCGATAGAGGAATCTAAATCTGTGCTATGAGCTGAGGTTTCAAGACTGCAAGCACAGATAGCCTAATTTGTTCTGGTGTTTATCTATTTGCATGTGATAGAAACAGTGTTTAAATTTCTGACCCTGAATTGATGAGAAAAAATCCATCATTGATTTTGTCAGATTCAGCTTTTCACCAAATCACATCTTCTTACATTTTAAAGACTATGATTCCAACCCCCCAGTCCTTGCTGAAGAAAAATAACAGTGTTTTTGTACAGGCCAGGTAGTGAAAGAAGCTTTTTTTCATGGCTTGTGATCTATTTTATTTCTGTTTCTTAAAATAATAAGTTTTTTTGTTTGTTTGTTTAGTAATTTATGCAGGTATGAGTCCACTTAGGACTAACTGTATGACAATAAATTCTTGCCAAGCATTATCTATGGACAGGTCTCATTCAGCCTCAGTGTTTAACATCTCCAACCTGCATGGCAAGGTAGAGAAGGTAGCAAAAACCGTGCATGGTAGATCCTCTTGGTGATAATCCTGAACAGATGTTGGCAATTACGTGTCAAAAATATTCATAATGTTGAGAAAATTGCTCAGATTCTCACGCACAGCTCTTTAAAGTTAGAATGGTTTTGCCATCCACCATGGTATACACACCTGCATTAAAACATAAATGTAAACAAATGCCACAGCATAAACTTTTAGGGGCTTGTATTACAACTAATTACAAACATTCACAGGAGGTATAAACTAAAAATGGAAATTCTTGAATTAAGAGATTAAGGAAACATATATAAGAGTCCAGGGCTTACTCCATCATTCCAACATTTAAGTTTTGAAATCAGTGAAATTATTGAAAAATCAAGCTACTTTTCATTGAAAAGGCATGGAAGTCAAAATATAGCTTTAAAGAATAAATATATTAGGTCTTACATACTTAATTATTAGGTCTACTATTTCCTAAAATTGATTCTTGTCTTAATTCTTGTCTGTAATTTTAAAAGGAAAAAAATTAGCAGAGAGGTTTTGTAAAGTTTCTTTAACTGGATTTCCATTGTGAAAGTGTTTTTGCTTGGGAAAGCTTTAGCTGAACAGCAAGTTGAGCAGTTTTACAGATCATGTGGAATGGTAGTGGCTAATCAAAAAGAAAAGCAGAGTTTCTTAGCTTCCTTTGCTAGTGATTTGAAGGCTAACTTGGAGGGACAGACATCTCCAGGGGACACTTTTCACTTTTCATCATGTCTCGATCTTGTGCTTTTTCAGAGCAGGGCCTGTCAATTTTGCTCAGTTATATATATAGCAATTTTCTGTTGTTCTGTATTTTGTTTTACATAGAATGATAAATTGTGTGTTTTTCAGTTAAAAAAAGGAGTATAGAGATTCAAAAAAGTTTATTTTGAAATTCACCAAGCACTTCAGTCATACTGAGTGCTAAGTTGTTCCATTTGTTGGTTAAAGAAAAAGAAATAAAAAAAGATGAGGAGTATTATTTATTAGAGTGATACATGGTAACTCACATTTCCTTTTAGTTTTTCTTTCTGCCTATTTGATTAGTCTTTTGATAACTGCATTTTTAGATACTAGTAACTGAATTATTTGCTGACATAACTGCATTAAGATATGCAAATAAAATATCTGGCCCTTAAATTTTATTGTCAAGATTACCTGTGCCCTGAGAATGTTTTAATTCCAGATGCAGGGAGCTACAAATTGCTAAGGATGACTTAGCTACCTGTAAAATGCAGCTGTATTTTTTGTTCATTTTTTTTTTAAGTTAATAGATAATTTCAGAGGAATCAGTTCATTTATTTCCATTAGGCATGCATTTAAAAAGAAACATTGGGCATGATATGAGCCTCCATGATAGATGGAGGGTCTGGAGCCCAGGACAGGGACCTGTTGGAGTGAGTCCAGAGCAGGCTATGAGGATGCTCAGAGGCTGGAGCACCTCTGCTGGGGAGCCAGGCTGAGGGAGTTGGGGTTGTTCAGCCTGGAGAGGATAAGACTCCAGGGAGACCTCCCAGTGGCCTGGCAGGGCCTAAAGGGGGCTGCAGGAGAGCTGGGGAGGGACTCTTGGGCAGAGGTGAAGTGATAGGACAAGGGGAAATGGCTTTAAAAGGTGGTAGGTTTAGGTTAGATACAAGGAGGAAATTCTTTCCTTTGAGGATGGTGAAACACTGGCACAGGTTGCCCAGAGAAGTTGTAGATGCTCCATCCCTAGAAGTGTTTAAGGTCAAGCTGGATGGGGCTTTGAACAACCTGATTTAGTGGGAGGGGTCCCTGCCCATGGCAGGGGTGTGGAGCCAGTTGGTCCTTAAGGTCCCATCCAACCCAAACCATTCTATGGCACTGTGTTTACCTGGAGATCAATCTGAGTTTTTAATGATAACATAAGCTCATGCTGGGATAAAATATTGTTCTACAATAGGCTTAACAAGGAAGAGATGATGAACACTAATATTTTCCATGAGATTTTTGAGTTCAACCTCTAGAGAGAACAGAAAAAAAAAGGTTATTTTTTTCTGTCTTTTATATCTTAGGAAAAGAACACTGTAATGTGCTCTCCTTTGCAAATATCTAAGCCTTTCCTCAATAAAATTGATCACGCTTCTCTATCAAGTAGTTATGTTTGTACAAACGTACTTGGGCTCAGCATGCTCGGTGAAATTGCTTACTGAAAGTAACAGGCCAAGTCCTCCACGGTGTAAGGCTTCTGTCCAGCAAAGCACTTAGAGGCTGGTTTTCAAAGGCATTCCGCTTCACTTGAAATCAATGAGTTTCACTATTGACTCCAGAGGGAGTCAGTAAAACTAACAATTAGTGCTTTTAAAAATCTCACCTACCTCTAATGCCTTGCTCTAAGTGCGCGAGCAGGCACAGGGACGTTTAGGGGACGTGGACTCATAGGATTCAAAAAGATCTCCTGAACTCTTGGAGTCCATTCCTCGGCCCTAGCCTGTGTTTATGCAACTCATGATCTTCCTAAAAAGTCTGTTCTAGCACCTCATTACCTTTACGTTTGCTCTAGGAGGAGGGTTTCAGATCCAGATTCAGCAACCCAAATGTTAGCGTCTAGCAGTAAAGCTGTGTGCTTCCTGCTCAGTGGAGTCCTGGGGCTACATCTCTGGGGCTTGCTGTCACACTGGCATCTCCTGTGGGTCCTGTCTCTGAATCCAGACCCACAACCACCTTCATCCTCTCTTGGTGCATTATCAGCTCATCATTTTTAACCCTACAGCCACTGTATAAGACATCAGGTCAGTGCCTTACACTCTGTGGCAGCCATTAACATGCCCAAAGACCTTCATGGATCCCCTCAATTTCCCCTTTCCTGTATTAAGCACACACATTTCTTTCTGTTTTCCAGTTTTCCAAGATATCGGGGAAAACAAGCTTTCTGCAGTAGCTGGGTATCTGTTTATCTAGACTCATTAAAGAAAATGTTTTTAATTTCTTCATACATCCCTTATGTTCAGGTTCTTAGAAATAGTGAACGTTCTCTGCATGGGAGCATAAAACCTTTAACTCTCAGTGATTTTATTTATTAATTAGCATCTTGTACATTGCCATGGCAACTAGATTCATTCGTTTTCATCCTAGATAGGAACCATGATCAGCTTGTAGGACAACCCACTGATGTTACTCATTTGTCTCCCGTCACCGGTGTACCCAAATCCCAGAGTACTCAACAGGAACCTTTCCTGTGACTAAAGAGGACTCTAATTATAATTTATCTGCAAGGAAATCACCAATGTTTTTGTGATAACTAAGAACTGAGGTAATTTAAAGCCCTCGGGTACACCCTTCTATGCCCCAGCATTGAGAGCCTGAAAAATGCAGGCCATGGTCATCATCAGGATTTTATGAAGTACCCATATCCAGAGAAGCTCTGCTGCTCTTTCTAGAACAAGCGTGCACATCACGAACATTTCACATCAAATGACAGGATACAGGCGAAAGGTGACCTCATAGAAAATTGGGCCAAGGCACTTCGGGGCCTGATCCAGCTCCCATTTAAGTTAGTGTGAGTCTAAAGGCTATAAATAGTGCCGTGAATGTTATCCAGTACTTTACTGATAGCCAGAACAAAGCTTGGAGTGCAAGAATTAAGGCTGTGTGGAGGAGACTGACTGTTGTTCACTGCTTGAATCTCACAGAAGTCCCCCTACAGAAGGACAAATTTCATCCTTATGATGGGTAAATCACTTCACTCAAGAAGTAGATATCTCAGAGGTGAAACATTTGCACCTTCCTTGCAGACTGGCCTGACAGTCACATCTTCGTACAAGGATGGTCTACAGAAATGCTGACAACCATTCAAGTTTGCCAACGGGGTATTAAATTCTTAGCTGCTGTTCATGACTGATGACAAAATATGTTCATCATGAGTAGTGACAAAATTTGTTCATAGAGAGCGAAATCTCTCCCTACATGCAAATGATTCACGCAGACAAGGCACATGCACATCTCTTGGTGCAAGTCACACTCTCTGGTTCCGTTTTTGCCTTTTTTTCCCCACTGGTTTCCAAACTGTGCATGTAAATGTCTGATGTTCTGTAGGTGATTGCCAACATCTGGTATGGATGTCATACTGAATTATGCTAATACTCTCACATCTCAAAGGAGGAATGGATGGTGCTGTGGGATCTTGCCATTTCTCATTGTTTGGTGTTGCTTGCATTTTCTATGGTTTCTGATTTGCATTTGAAAACTGATTATTTGATTAACCTCTGAATGTGTTAATTTCTACCAGTATTAACAGGAATGTTTGGGCCAAATCCTTCTTGCTTTCTGCAGATGTCAGGCTGCCTGTACAGCCCTCATTCCACTGATTTTGGATGCTCTGGTGTTACTCATGTCACGCAAGCAGGATTTGGCCCAGAAGTGTGGAAAGAATTCAGTGATTCAGGAGACCACTGTACCGATTATTCCATAAAGAGTAATCCACAGCGCCATACTCATTAACAGGTGTAGACGTTACTCAGCTTTGGATCAGCTCCTCAGTTTTTGCTGCATGCTGCCTGTTGGTGTTTGACTTGCAAGAATTAAGTAAATGCCTTTAATGCCCCATAAATAGAATCTTCTATTATGCTATATTGCAATGCTCTCATTGGCACTATTTCAAAGAAGGATTATTTATCTAGAAGATTTAACAGTGCTCTAAATTTGAATACATCTACCATTGCTTTTACAAAACACAGGAATTGATTCAGACAAATGCAGAGCACCTGCAAGAGGTTCTGGGTGTCCTTATTTCCCCTTAGCCCTTCCATTTACCAGGCAGAGAAAGTTTAAATGAATGGTGATTTAAACACTTTGCTTAGCAGTGAATTGTGCCAAGCCACTCGATGGATGCTACTTAACTTTCTGGGCAAATTTTCTTTTTAAAGGGTGAGAAAATAACATAGTTAGACTGTAAGTATACAACTCCCGAAATGATTTTCCTGGAAAGTTGCAACAAAGTTCCAGAAGGCAGAGTACAAGTTATTTTTAAGTGGTCTTTAATTACAGCAATTGTATTAATAAAGCATTATTTTCTTAGATTGTTCAGAAGTCTATATGCTATTAAAAAAAAAAAAAAAAGTAAAGCAGAAAGCCCTCTCATAAAGAAATTATTTGATACTTGCCAGGAACAAACTTATAAATCTAACAGCATAGAGTTACTCTTCTATTTAAAACTCCAGTAGGTAAACTGAGAAAAACATGTTTGATGAAATGACCTTGGAATTAACAGTACTGGGGCCTGAATTTGAAAACAGGTAGTCTTTTCTGGTGACTAGGATTTTGTAGGTCATACTTCCTAACGTTATCGCTGTTTACATTAGGAATCCCATTGTCCTTGCTCATGTGAGTAAGATTAATTAGTGTATGTAAGCAATACAAATGCAGTCTCCAAGCTTGTATTTGTGTCAAACAAACAAATGAATGTGCTGCAGTGATTTCACAGGGGGTACTGAAATAAAATAATTTGTGGTTTGGCTGTTTTCCCTTTCTTAAAATTCGGTTTGCATTTGGATTTCCCAAGTTTCCCTGGCTTCAGGGAAGAAACATCTGTGCATTCAAAGGGCAGCCTATGATAAGTATGACTGAGAAAAAATCAGAATATTAAATGAAGTATAAGAAAAAAAAACAACAACTATTGTATTTATAAATCACATTTCTCTTTCCCTACCCCATTACTTTTTTTAAGACAAGGCTTTACAGGACCTGAGGAAGTCCTTCAGAATAGGGCTACAACTAAAACCAATTTCACTTCAGGTATAAAGTTTACCCAAGGCTAGATTATCAGAAAAGCTATGCTTTTCATTTAGGCATCAAAATTGGTAATCAAATCTGTTAGCAAACCGAAGAAGTTCAAAGCTAAGCTTTATCTAGATACCTGAATAGAACTCACCTCATTTTCAAAATCTGTTTCTGATGAGGAATGCAGATCCCAAGACTATCCAGCTTTTGCCTCATGTTTGTACTACAAATATTTTTTGGCTTATTCTTGTGTATAAGAGGGAAATTTATAGCCTCTCCATTTTTAATGTGCCAAAAAATAGCTTTGAAGAGGTAAACAGAATATTTAATGAAGAAAGAGGGCAATTCCACTTGAGGGTTCAGTATCATTTGTTTGGAAGGCCATTTTATAGTAATTAATATAATTCATGGGTTAACCTAATGGCAGTACTGCTATACAGCACTGAAAGTTTTAGTCTGGTAGGACCTGGATGCTTTTCTAGCAGCTCATCCTCCTTTAAGGAGCTATGATTTCCCCCTTACTTTATCTACAGAATTTTAAGCAAGACCAAAAGTGCTATTTTGCCTTCCTACGCATCCTCAAGTACATTTTTTACATTATTTTAAATTATAAAGCACTATCTCAACCTTCATTGCTGTCAAACTCTTGGGATGGAATTCCAGGGAGCTGAGATTTAATGTGTACGTTCATATTCAGTGAGCAAATCAGCATGTTTCTGAGTATTTCCCAGGAGAATTCCTCCTGTTTCCTTTTTGCATTTTCTATTTTTCCATTTAACTCAATTTCTCTTACTGTTGCCATACTGGCGACACTGATTATCAGAAGCACTGATTAGTACTTATTGAGTATTACATATAGAAAGTGAAGAAGCAACAAAATTGCTACCATTGTGCAGTTGATATTAATGTCCAACTAAAGGATACAAGATTTAGAAGAACAGTCTATTTATAAAAGAGTGGGTTTTGTCATATTCATGTAATGTTCAACCAGCTCAAATATTGCTGAACACTTCAGGAACACTTCAAAAGCAAGCAACATCTTTTGGGAAAACAGTTTAATTATTTATATCTATATACTTAAATAATAATAATCTGAATCTAGTGTTATGGGGTGAAATAAATAATAAGAGCCAGTTTGCATTACCTAGGCCTTTATTATAAGATGATTTATCTACATTGGCAGTATATTATAAAATGATTAACTTTGACCAGGTATTGTTGGAGCCTTGGGTTGTTTTACTCAAATAGTTTCCACTGGGTGTATGTGATTGCCCATATTATTTGGTTTACTTCTAATCTCAAATTCCGCTTGTTTTAAGCATATGAATTGAAGGCAGAGGAATTATTCATATGAGGACAGTGAACAGAATTTGGCACTGAAAATGTAAAATAATCAGGCAATAAATAACATTTTCATAGCTCTTCATCTGTTTATTTGAGGGATAAAGTTATCAATCACCTAAGTGATTTAAAATTAATTCACATTCTCAAAAGCCAATGGGATTTAGGCTTTACAGCCTTTACTGCAGCTCCATGAAAATAGAAAAGACTTCCTGTTTTTCTTTTATCCATTACTAGTTTTTGTTTTTGTTTCTCACTGTTCCTTCATCCAGTATTTCCTTCTATTTTTAAATGAGTGTTTTTGTAACATTAACACCAAGACTTTTGTTGAGATAAAAGTAGGCCAAACTAAATGTTCATAGTGATCACTTGTCTCCTGTTTCTGCCGTCAAATTACAAACATGTAGTAGAAACCCTTCCAGTTTTCCTTTCCATTCAGATTTTCATCATAAAAAAGTTGCTATCTGTACATGTGTTTCAGCCTCTCAACCTATAAACTCTTGGCTTTTATCTCCCTAGGACTGAAGACCATTGTAGGTGCACTTATCCAGTCTGTTAAGAAACTTGCTGATGTGATGATCCTGACCGTTTTCTGCTTGAGTGTCTTTGCCCTCATAGGCCTCCAGCTCTTTATGGGCAACTTGCGACACAAGTGTGTCAGGGACTACACCATGTTTAACTCCACCAATGGCACGTTTTACTTGGATGGTAGGACGTGGAACAGCTCAGAGGAATTTCTTAACGATCCAGGTAAATACTTTTCTTTACTCTGTTATCTGTTTTATTTATTTATTATCATATTTATCAAAATTCATATGTGAATTCATACTGCAAATGCAGTGTCATGTGTCTACTGCCTCTTCACAAAGTTGATGTGGTTTGGAAAGATCTAGGTAGAATTTTCTGTTGTACATTCGCAATTCACGCTGAAAGTTTTTTAGTGCTTTCCTGATGCAGACTAAGTGCCTGGTCACATCACTGGTGATTTTCACAGTTTTAGGGTGTCTCGTGACTTTTTTCTTAAAGCTTCCTTTCCTGAAATCAGGTGATCAAGTGGAAATTTCAGCTGTGTGTGGGGGGGTCTATTTTTCATGCTGTTTTTTCCTTTAAGACAATTTATAGCACTAACATTTTCTGGCAAAACTTGAAAATTCGAACTAAAAGTCTTAAAAATCAAAAAGCAACGCAGAGCAATTCAGTATTTATTACACTGAAAAACCCCAGGAGTCTTATTTTAAGGAAATCTCATGCTATTAGGGCCTGAACTCATTATATGGTTTGGGCCATCCTGCAGTATCTGGTGCTCTGATGTTTATTATCAAAAGGCCTGTTTTCTAGGCCAAAGCAATTTTTAATACTCTACAGTCTGCCAGACTTCAAATTACAATGAAATAGGTTCACTGAACTCATTTATTAACATTTAAAAAAGGCATTTCATGTAAATAAACTTCAGAATGTAAACAAGGAGCCCAGCTATTAGCTGGGTCTGCACGATAAACCTCAGAGACACCAGAGGGTCCCCAGTGACTGCAATGGACATTGGCTTGCATCTGAAAAAAATCAGTGATGCTTTTGAGAGAAGGAAGCAAACAGACAAATATGCCTTGCAAGGAGCTTGTAATCAGTGACCTTTGGTATTTGATTTATTTTGAGAAGACTGAAACGCATAGTCAACTTGCTAACTAGAAATGTGGTTGGCGGGAAGTAGCACTGTCATGGGGTCCCTCTGCTCTGACTGTACGGCCCTACAGTCATCATTCCTGACCCCTAAGCCAGGTTCAGGGCAGTTGTTTGGCTTGATCCAGGGCTCTGTTGAAGTGGCACAAAGTTGTCTCCAACCCAATTCTGCGTCTCAGAATTGTATGGCTCTTCAACTACATTATGTGGTTCAGGGACTGAGCCACGGGCAGTCCTGTCATTCCACATGGGCGACTTCTGGCCTTTCTGCTTGGTTCCTTTCCCTGCATTCTAAGCAGCCTTGGAAGGAGTAGTGTTAGTAAGCTTTAATTCAAAGAATAAGAAGCTCAGTATTGGTATTGTTAATGAATAATGTGCTTAATAAAACATTAAGGAAGGGCATACGCAAAGCTCTGGCTAAATGAGGGCCATCTTCAGGGTTGACCTTGATTGTCAGGTTATTTGCCTCAATGTCCCTTCCACCAGCTGAAAGGGGAAAGAGAATTTTAAAACCCTATAATAAAGGTGAAGGGATGACATTGGAGCTGTGAAGATACTGTGGTTCTTTGGGAATGGAAGTAGGGTAAATGCACCACTGGTGGTCTCTATAAAAAAAAATATAGTTACTGTCAAGGCCAGCTGCAGCATTGCTTTAAATGGAAGGAATTGCACAGCTGCTGCAGCATGCCATGGGCAAGTTTATTTGTGTGGGTCTGATATGGGGAAGGGGAGAGACACTCATGTAAATCCATTTGGTAAATCCAGCAATGGGTAATATGGTCAGGAAACTATACTTATTATCGCTAAAGTAGATTGACCTATTACAAGGTTAATCAACTTGGTGAGATAAAGGATTAAAGTGAAATAAAGTTTGACCATGCAGTATTAATAGTAAGCAATAAAAATATAAAGGACTGTTTTAATGTTTTCATAATATTGGAAAATAAAGACAGTGAACTATGGCAAACAACTGTCACTGAAGATGGATGGACAAGACATATTTAAATAGTTGAAATGTTAAGTCACTGCCAAGGGCCACTGAAGAACTGGAAGAAAAGTAGATGTATAGGAAGAACGTACTAACTTCAGAATAAAAATTCCTCGAGAAGCTGGAGAAGGTGGCTCAGCAATAAGACTAAGCAGAACAATATTAAGTAGGATTTTCATTTAATGTTGATAATTATGCCAAAGCAATTCAAAAATTGAAGGACTGGCTCATTTTGTAACTAGAAGGAATATTGCTTTATATTCCATTTTGCGTAAGTATTATGGTGAAATGAAGTGACTATTTAACAGAGTAGTACTGACCACAATTTAATAACAGTCCGAATTTCAAGTACTTTATGGAATTAAGCAATACATATGGTTAAATTAGAGTGTAGGCAGACCAAATTAAATAAAAAGAAGAATACATTAAGAAACAGAGTAGTGTCAGTGTTTATTTTGGGGAAGAATTAGAGAAGAAAATTGGCCAACATGTTGAGATAGTAAAGTTCATTCAAAGGGAGCAAAAACAATTACAAAAGCTCACTGGAGACTTTAAAATGAATGCAGCTGAGTCACTTAGATTGAATCAGGAATAGTAATCTAGAAACACAGAAAGCAGAAGAAAGCAGAATCCTGAAGAAATTCATGATAATATGTAAAACAAACAAATAAAAAACGCAGTATGTAAACAAATGCAGCAGTGAAAAACACTCATAAATGGAAAAATGAATTGTTAATTCATTCATCAGGACACCAAAATAACGAATCAAAAGGGATGGTATGAGAGCTCTGCTCTTGGAGAGCAAAAGTTTGCACTGGATTCTTTGAGAGTTTTTAATGTTTCAGAGGACAATAGGAAACCTCTGAAATAGCATCAGCCTCTTCTTGTGTCTTATGAACCTTTTTTGCATGAATGGAAAAACAAAGTGAGTAGATCCCTTTGAAAGGGATCTTGGTGCAGAAGACATTTTGAAAGGGATCGCTTGGTGCAGAAGACATTTTGGTTTTGTGGAAGGCCTGGAATAGATTTAGCTCTGCCCTTTTTATTCCAAACAGATTTTGTATGTGGACTGAATTGTATCCTCTACCCTTAGCTGCTCTCAACCCCCAGGCCGGGAATATTCAGTCATCTGTCTTTGCAACACTTTTTTTTTTTTTTTTTAATAAATGGGGAAATAATTTATAAAAATAACTTTGTATGGATCATCATTGGCTTAACCACAATTACGTGGTAATGCCTAATTTTTGTTTGATCCTTGTGTGATATATCCACTTTTCCCCATGATACAGGGACTCCAGCCCTGAGCTATATACTCAAGACTGTGTTCTATCCTGCTATGTGGCTGTGGTCACCATGACCATCTTGGCTGATGGTACAGGTGCTGCTCTGCTGCTCTACACTTCTGGTACCCCTGTTTCTGCCTCCACCACCAGTAAAGACAGCAAACGAGCACCAGTAGTGGTGGTGGCAGAAACTGTGTTGACAGAAGAAAAATGTGGTTTTATTATTTTATTTTTTTTCCTAAATTTGAACCAAAAATTAAATAAATAAATTGGTGTGTTTTTGTGCTTAATAGAGCCATAACAAGTCAGTCTCCTCCACCTCCCCTTTTGGCCCTTTTCCTGTTACTTAACCTTTCTTGGATGAGCTTGTTGATCCTACACTGCTTGTTTTCTCCATCCTTGGCTGCAACCCAGGGATGGCTGAGCCCTGCTCTTCTTTCATGTGCGAGGTTGTTAACATCACTGAGAGTGCTGGGCTCTTTCCTGTTACTGTGCATCTGCCATGAAAGGATCTTATAAACTAAATCCCATAAGGATTAAGGATTTTCTGCCTTTCCATCCAACACTTTGCTTGTTAATTCCATCATTTCAATGGCTACTGCAACTGAAGGAGAAGCCAGGCAACTTAGGAAAGCAAGTGACAGAGCCCTTATGCATTGGGATTATCTGGGAAAGTTCACAGGGAGTTTTCTTTCACCAATTCTAAGGTTCAGTGTTCACCAATTACAAGTTGTAGGATACAACTGACTATTTCTGGTTTGACTATCAAGAAGGAAACTTTCTTGGTCATTGTCATTATAAGCTTAATTCTATGAGGGAAACTTCACCTAAATTACTGCAGGTGCAGATGGTTTCTCAGCTTAGCTACTTGGCACAGTGGTCATAGTAGGGTGAGATAACTGCTTAGTCTCTCCTTTCCTCACAGTGAAAATGCAGGTTCAAAATCTGCTTTTCAATAGGTATGTCTATTTCATGATAAACAGGAGGATTTTCCCATTCTTTCTACTAATTAAAATGACTCTATGTCTTCACAATTTAAGCACCAACCTCTCAGAAGAAGACTTGTTCTGACCTTTCTTATCAGAGAAGTTATTCCAGTCTGATTTTGCCTACAGAGTGATGCTCACTCTTCCAAAGCTAGAAAGAAAAAGGAAGAATAAGACTAAAGTAATTCATCAAATTCATCAGGACTCCTGGCCTCCTTCATAGGACTGTTTTTTTTTTGTTGTTGTTGTTTTTTTGTGTGTGTTTTTTTTCTGTCTGTTTTTGTTTTGTTTTGTTTTGTTTTGTTTTGTTTTGTATGAGAGCAGTATGGGATAAGGGACAGTTGAGCACAGACAGAATTAGGCTAAAAAATCTTGATGTCAAGTGCCAAAGATAAATTCTGCTCAAAATTAAAATGGAGACAGCTAGAGTATCTAGGAGAACACCAGCTACTAGTATGTAATTTTATTTTTCATATTTGCATTTCAAGATTTGGTAAGGGACAGCAATCAATAAGCCCAAATAGGATTATTTGTAGACATTAATAATAATAAACATGAGAATCTGAAGTTATAGATGCAACAGTGGTCATGTATAAAAATTACATAGTTAAAAAGTACAAAATAGAGATAGTTTACATCCACGGCAATATGAAAATATGTGATCAGCGTATCAATACCAAAATTATTGTGCTGTCAGTTATCTGTAGGAGAGGTAACGGTTTAGAAATAGCAGGTGACTGAAAACCTGCCATATTAATTCCAATGCTTGTAAAGATTTCTAGGAAAGTAGCTGCAAATAGCATGCTCGAAAGCCGTAGGTTGTGGTATTAAAATTAAACATGTATTTTATGAAGTGAAGCTTTATGAATCCATGACTGCATTGAAAGTTATATGAAGTCAGATGTGTCACTGGCTTAGGCATAGTAAAAGATGAACCAATAGACTGAATGTAGTTGATTCACATTGCTGATGAGCGTAGGATCTTTAATGTAATTTATGTATTCCATTAGTAAAATGGATTATTGACTAATCAGTGAGTAGTAGCTTGAAGTCTGAGTTTAAATCGGGTGTTCTTTTGTAGAGTAGGGCTCAGTTTGAGTACTGAATACAAGAAAAAAACACTTAAGAAATAAAACCTTAAAATGTAGCAAAAAAGGTTATTAAATCACTCTTGAGGTGCTGGTCACAAAATTCAGTGTGTTCTTTTACTTTAAACTAAGTACCCCAATTAAGAGGCTTTGAAAGGATCTTGTTTTCAAAATGTGCCATATATGTTTTCTCTCAAAATCAGTATCTTGTTAGGTAAAATAAAATTAATAAAAAAACACTTATTTCTTTTAGGTAATTGTCCAAGATATTGTAATAATAATAACAATAATAATAATAATAATAATAATAATAATAATAATAATAATAATAATAATAATAATAATAATAATAATATATTTTTTAAAGTTTGATAAAATGTATTAACCTTCTGGTGGGAGGAGTCAACTGCCATTTTTATAGGTTAAAAACCAACTTTTTAAGGCTGCTGTTTTTTTCTTCCAGACCACTTTCTCACATTCATTTCACGGCAGTGTTTTTTCTCTTCTTCTGAAGTCAAAGTGTGTAGTTAATGAAAGTTTGAGGGGGAAAAAAAAAAAAAAGTAATAATAATAATACAGATAAAGTTTAATACAATATCTGTAATGTCACCTCTAGTTAGACCTGGATAAGTCATGGTTGCTTTGGGTTCTGTATTTAGAAAGACATATAAATATATTAAGTTTAGGTCTTTGTCTTTGCATCTCCCAATTGCATCCAACTAAGTAATCTGTGTGAGGTGCACTGTTAATGCACTATTAAATAAATGGGCATGGATATTTAGGAGTATACATTTGAATTTTAAAAATATATAGATATGTGTATATAGATGCATGTCTACATACATGTTTTGTCCAACTTCTGTGTTTAGTTATTAGCTCTGCCTGATGAGTTGCTTCATTTTTGCTTTCAGAATGTCTGAAATGGAGCTGAATGAAAAGATATTCTGAAACTGTGTGAAGAGTACAGAAAATAATGATGTCCAAGCCAGATAATAGATGTAGCAAGTTTGGGGAGAGCTGAAGTGTTTGAGGTGTTATCTGAGGTGGTAATAGAAGACAGTGAGTGTTGGATGAGTAATTATGGAGGTGGGAGAAAAGAGAGAAGCAATAAATCAGGTTGAGACTGGAAGAGGTGTTTTATTATGTATGATTGTGTGTGAACCAATGATTAAGACAAAGAACCTCTCTGGGCTTTCAGGCTGTGCTTGTCAGTGTGGAAGCTACTTGTGTTACTCTGCCGTTAACTGTAAATATTGTGGCTTTGTTCAGGTGCTTCAGATCTTTTGATAAATAGCTTCTTAAATGCTCAAACATTAATGCAGTGATATGTTATTAACATGGGTATTGTACCTGTGCACTTTAATGTTTTAAGCTACATTGAAAAAGAAAGGCCCAGTGGAAGAAATACAGGATCAGAGAAATATAGGAGTTGGTACTGTTGTACCCGATACAGCCTCTTCCTGACAATTCAGTAGCATTATTTTTTGATCTTGTGGTGAAAGAGCAAGTTCTTGGTCTCAAAACAATTTTTAAACATAAGGATTTGCCCCTCAAATACATTTCTTTTGCTCTCATCACTGCATTATTACCTCTCACAGACAGATCTGCTAGGGGAAAGATCTGCCACAGAAGATTAAACCTAAATATTTTGAGAGTTTTCCTGCACCTTCAGATTGTTCATAAACTACCAAAGTGATATACACTTGACTCACAGAGCACTGTTCAAATGGACCTCATCTGTGTCCTGCCCTACGGAGCCTCTCCGTGGACTTCTGCTTGCTGCAGGTTCAGCAGTAACGAGCCTTGCAAGGGCAAGAGGTAGCTCTTGCATTTAACTCTGAGCAGTAAGTCCAGGTACAGCATGAACTCACCACCAGAGAACAGCTTGCAGTACTGCTTTCCCTTATCACACTGGTTTTAAGCATTAGGAAATATTTTCTCCTGTACATCAACACTGAATTCAGCCAAGTGAGGTAGAAAATAAATAAGGGAATTGCCAGGCTCAATCTGACTTTGGTTTACCTGGTGCAGCACCAGTCTGTGGCACAGAGCAGCCCCACATGTTCCAGAAGAAATTAGTACAGCCCTGAGTATAGACATTTTTCTAATTTTGTATTAACTATTATAATTCTGGATATCCTTATCTATGTAAGCAACCAACCTGTCTTTGAATGTTTTGGCTACAGGGACAGCTTGTGGCAGCTGAAATGACAAGTGCAGTGAAAAAAAAATATATTTCCTTTATCTTTGTTTTTGATTCTTCCCCCATTTTCTTAGGGAAAAATAAAATAAAAAAATAAAATAAAATTATCACATTCTGTGTCCAGGAGCACACAAAGATCCCTATTCTCATTTTGTAGAATGTGTGCTATTTTTGACTCTAATTGTCACCCCCTTTCTAAGATAAAAGATCTCAATTTTTTCAATAGCTCATCTTATTAAAGTTTTTCTAGTCATTCTTGTTACTTTCACCCACTTCTCAATACCCTACAGTTCAGCAGTTGCCCTACTGAGAGCAATGCTGTGCTCTGACTTCTGGATGACATAAGCCACCGGTTAATAAATTGGCATATTTTTTTCCTGTATGGCACTGTATCCTTTTCCTCCTGCATATTAGTACCACAATTTTCTTTGATCCTAGCTTCAAATTATGTAAAAATGTTGGGTAAGGGTTTCAAAAAAAAAAATTAAAAAAAAAAATCCGTTTCTCTTACCTGAGCTGACACAGGGAATTAGGGAATTTAAAACTTGGCAATGTTATGAATGGGTGAGATGTTCTTTGCTTTACATCACATTCTGACAACACAATATCTGACTTTGCCTTTTTCTACTCATTTTCCTACCAGGACAGACCTCTTTAGCGTTCCTCATTCAGTCCTGGCTTGGACTTGAGTTACCTGAAAGTACTGTGCTGTCAGTAGATTTCCTCAGCTCTGCTCAACCTCTCTTTTCACTGTACTTACAAATGTATTAAACCAGTGCAGACACAGTTCTGTCTATTAGCCTTCAGAGATTCTGCACCTTGGCATTTCATCTCTAACCTTTGTTTCCCATCTCTTAGTTCTTGAGCCAATTCATGTTTTCTTTATCACAATACAAGCAGGAGTTTTGTTTTGTTTTGTTTTTGCATCTGTCTGTATCACAAATGCATTCAGCCCTTGTAGCAGCTTTTGATTTGAATTCCTTTGTGCGAAATATATATATATGTATATATAAAAAACAACAAAACAACCGTCTACAAAACTTCCAGACACCACACTTCAGCGTTTTGCTGCCTGTTCATGTGAAGCGCTTGTTTAAACAAGTGGCATTAAATATGCTTTTAGTTGTGTACTGTGCAGCATACAGCTCCAAGCGGGGGGCTGCGTGGCTGACCAAACACAGAGGCATGGAAGGGGTGGTCTGAAGATCATTAAAAGACTGCACACATATTTATTGCTGGTCATTTTCTCCTGTCTCACCTTGCTCAAAATGCTCATGGGCTTGGCATGGTCCCCAAGCAAATTTGACAGCGTTGGTGGAATGCGTAAATTCTCTGCTTCCTTCTGGCCTGCAGCTCCAAATGCTCCTGATTTGCTTTTCCTTCCCTTGGACCGTGCACCGCCGTGGATCTTTGAGGTTTTCAGAGCCTCTTAGTAGTGCACAGGAGCCATTTAGCAGAGGGCTTGATTGATATCTTTAGTGGCTTTTTCTCAAAGAGAGTAAAAGCTTCTCTATCAAAATTGGATGAATTATTTTTTTACCTTATGGAGACGGTGGAGCCCTGGCTGGGAAATTGCTTTTTTGGCTTGTGTCAAGCACTGGAGGGAAGCACTGATGACAGGAGCTTACCAGTGACTCTCGAGCTTAAGGAGACCACTTTCCTCCCAGCACCTTGTTTTATGGTTTTCCACGACCTCATCCCAGCTCCTCCATATCTCCTGCAGGATGGCTCATACCCAGAAAAGCCCCTGGAGTCAGAGCTGTTCCAGGGCTCTAGATACCCTAAAGCCATATATAAACCAGTGCTGTATATAAGACCCTCAAAAAAAGTTGGCTGCTTGGACTCTGCCCCCTCTAACATCTTCACAATTATCTCCTCCTTTTCCTTTTTTAACTGAAATTTTGAAAACATTTCAAAAGATGGTGATGGGGTGAAATGGCAGGAGAGAGCCGGACCAGAAGCAGGTGCAAAAGGCAAGAGGATGGGAAGGGTGGGAAGCAAGAAAGGAGAGGAGAGCACCTGAGAGCTTGCAAAGCCTAACAGAAGGACCAACAGCAGCAAATGCCAGGGGAGAGAGGAAGACAATCAGATCCCCTGTCATGGGGTGAGCAACAGGAGAGTACCTCATTATTATAATTATTTGCAACCCCTTTTAGCAGGGAAGAACTGTCTGGCAGTGCCATTTATTCCCAAGCATTCTTCCCTAATAATACCCTTAATACGGCTTGTTCCATCGCTTTTGTGAGAGGCATGTTTTTCATCTTCAAACTCAATTTCATTTATTAGAGACTTCACCATGTGTGACACAGTGTGCACACAGCAAGTGCAGCAAGGATTCATTTTAATTATTATGTATTACCAGGAGGTACAGTGTGTTTGTGCCGGTGGGCGAAAGGGCGAGGAGGGGGTGTTATCTATTTTGTTTCTGTGTCACGTATCACAACTGTAAGGTGATGGAGCTTTCTGAATTGCATTTTAAATTTGGATCTGGACATTTGTTGGCTATCAGTGCTCCATGCCAGCCGTAGCGAAGGGAGAAAGTCTCCAACCAGCGTGTACCCGTGTGGCTGCAATAAATAGTCCAAGATAACAGACACCTCTCTCAAGTTTTTGTTAGAAAGTCAGCCAGAGGACTCTACTCTGGGCAGTGACTAATGATATTTGAATGCTGCTCTTTACGCAAGTGCGATAACATATATATTTTTTTCAAACCCCTATGACTTTGCGGTAAAAGAAATCAAAATATCATTTTAGCTGGATCTTCAGATAAGGAACAGAAGGTGGGCTTGGGAAGCATGTTTTCTAAGCTGACTCTAACCTTATTAATTTTTTTCCAACTGGAAACTTTTCCCATCCTTCTACACAGAATTGCAGAGGGCTTTCTACACTGCAACTTTCTGCTAAGTGGTGTGACATAGGTATGGAAGGTATAAGATGGAGTATAATTTTAATTAGAATTAATTGTCTTGTTGAGGAATTTTATGGGAAGTTTGGCTTTTTTTTTTTTTCTTTTTCTTTTGTTTGCCTGACAGGTGGAGCCATTGTGAATTATTTGCTGTATTAGAACTGCCTGGTGTGGAAGAGAGCAATGTGGAAACCTGAAAGATTGGTAAATTGGAGAAAGCGTAGAATAAAACAGCAGAAAAGATGAGCAGTTAGAAGAATTTATTTTAGAAGGAAGGCAATGCAAAAATCTAGAGGATTTTTTGTATTTGCTCACTGTCTGCATATAGCTGTAATCTAAAACTAGGGTCATCACCTTTGCTGGTGGTGGAGAAGGGCGCAAATTACCCCACTCTATAGTCATGATGCTCTGTTCTGTGGGCTCAGTGTCAGATCTAAAGACAACCATCTACCAAATAATAATGTAACATATAGCAGCTGTGTAATATTTGTTATCAACCCTTTCCTCAAAACAGTTAGGGGAATAGACTAGAGGAACTTCTTGGTACAACATTTATGTTAATGCTTGATAAAGCCTATGCCAAGAGATGCTATCCATAGTAGATGGAGGTAAACCTCTACTCTCCCTAACTGTTTTTAGTACCAGTTGCAATGAGGTTATGGCAGCATGAGCTTCATCACCCCAGTACACAGCAATTAATGTTGCTTGAGCCAGCTTGGCTGAAGCAGTTGCCAGTTTCACGTTTTCCTTTGTAGGCAGACAAAACTCTGTAAGAAGGTAATAAGTTGCTTGTGAGCACTCACTTTTACAGGCTTGATTTGTTGAACTCAGCACCCCTAAAATACAAGCCAAGGAAGACAACACCAACACAGGGGTTCATAGTGCACCTATATATTGGCAGCAGAACCAATGTAGTAATACTATGTTAGGAGCAATGGGAATTACGGGGTCTTAGTATGTTTTTATAAGACTCAGAGTTGATACAAATGTGCATATGTTTTGGAGAAGATAGCATCTGGTTGTTGGAAAACATGTTTCTATTGAATTTTTGACTGCTAAGTGCTGACAGGAAATGTTCTGTATTATTTAAAAATAGATGTTTATCTGGCACCAATGGAGTAAATAATGTGCGGCCAAGAAGAAACAGATACTAAGCGAGTGTTATTCTGATAATTTATTTTATTATTTTAATATAACCAAGTAGTGCTGGAAATTCCTGTAAGAAACTTCCTAAAAATTATAATACTGACTATAACTCTAAAATCAATATTTTAGTATAGCTGGAAGGGAAAAAAAAACAAAACAAAACACAGTTTTCCTTTGGAGAAAATGACATGTTGGATATACTTTATTTACACACAAGCAAGTGTGAAAATGTTATTGTTTTGGCTTGATTTTACTTCAAACTGAAAAAAAATATATATAAAATATATGTATCTATACTATGGAGGTTGTCAGTTTTATTTTCCTATTGTGTTCCCCATTGACATGCAGAAACTTTTTATGATAAAGCTAACAAAACAAAACAAAGATTAGTTTGAATCTTCCAAGACAATGAAAAAGTCATGTTTTCATAAGGCATTTATCAGTTCAAGCAGTCTGCCTTTCAGAGATAAACGTCCACTGCAAATGAAAAAGGAGTTTTTTGTTTTTTTGTTCACGTTAAAGTTAAGTGATAGAAAGCTGTGGCCACGGGCTAATATGATACCAAGGTGGTTTGTTCTTAAGAGCAAGAGAGATGACTGCTTGCTTCTTAAAGACCTCTGATTGCATGGCATGTTTGATCGAAATCCAAACCAACTTGCTTTGAATGACAAATTGATTGTTGTGTGCGTGTTTGATAATAGAGCAATTTGTCCCCTCAGGCATAATACTCTAATCCCCCCTTCATTTATCAGTAGGGAATCAGTAATTCAGCTTTTCTTCAGGAAGTTTGGCACAGTAGTGGTGATGCTCCATTGCACAGTTGCAGATCCCGTGGTGAAGATACCAATCCTAGCCGCATCTACACACTGATTCCTCAGCATGCATTTCATATCGCTCTTCAGCACCAACTGTATTGCTTGTTTTAGAAATGTAAATGTTTAAGTCACAACATAATTTTGTGTCTTCTTGAGGTTTTAAATGTCTTGTTTGCACACACGCTTTTGCTTTGATCCTCACTTCCATGCTCTGACTCTGTTCTCATTTTCTGGTCCAGCTGAGCAGGAGGTGTTGCTTTGGTCTTCAGGGCTTCAGTCATACCTTGAAGAAATTGGTCAATGTACAGTGACAAATCTGTGGTCCTCCTGGTCCTAGCATTTGTGGTACGAAACGTTGCAATTCCTAGGGAGCTGTGCATGTTTGCTAAGTTCAAGGTATCCTGTGTAGCCATACCACTTATCAGCAAGGTGCAGAACCTCTGTGGTTGTTTGTCTGTCTCTTATTTCATGGAAGTGCTCTGTTTCCTCCATATCACAGAGGGTTTGTGTCACTAACTGTATATATCCCAAATAAGATACCATCTATCCTGAGAACAGTAGAAGTGTTTCACCAGCAAAAGTGCAGGGTGAAAAGAGATATAAACGTCTGCATCCCTCCTGCTTTTCTGGTGATTTTTCACAGCTCCTTAACCATATTGATCACTGAGGTGTTGCTATCAGTCAAGATATTTCTGTCAAAAGCCCAAATGTACGGCAAAGCCGAAAAGCATACAGTCTGAGCAGGATATATGCGCTGATAACTTGTGAACACCATCACATGCCCTCATAACCACAAAGCTCATGGACAGTAATTCCTTCTTGGCATGCAGCAGGGCAGGGCTTTTCCCCTGCTCGCAGCTTACTGAGAAAGCCACAGCACATCTGTTCAGTGGCTTGAGCCATTGAGCATTCTTTGCATAGCCTGACTCAATAAGCTGTCACTCTTGATTTTTAAAGCATTTCACAACAGGGGGTTAGGTTAACCTATAATGAAGAACCTCTTCAGAGCATCATCTGCAGAGGCCCCTTTGCTCGCAAACAGATGTTGTGTAAGGCTGCCACCGTCATGTCTTGTGTCAACAGGGAATCCATCCTTGCTGCTGCAACAAAACACACCAGTGTACCCACCCTCCCTGTCAGCTGCTGGCCTCTGTTTTGCATTTATGATGATTCTAGATCAATGCTTTTATCCTTTCTTCTATGCTGCCATTCAGATTATAGAGATTCTCCTTAGAACATCTCTTTTTTTCAGGCTCTCTCTTGAAAACTGATTTTGCTTATCCTTTTGAGATGTTGGCCTCCTGTTACGTTTCTCTGAATTTTAGACCATTTGTTGGCTGGGGATAGGAGAGGGAGTGTGTACAGAAAGGCTCTTATTAGCCTGGGGATGCTAATTTCCTTAAGTCTCATTGATAGTCAACAAGGGAATGATGCAGAGCACTTAAATTTAGTGTGCTCCTCTGAGTCTCCCTCGAGAAGTGTCTGTCTCTCTCCATTGGCATTACAGATGACTGCATTGATAAATATTTGTCTTTATGAATACTTCCATGTTTGTCTGATCTTTAACGGTGCACATTTTTCCATTTCTTTTGATTTATAGTGTGTATTTTCTATCCTGACCAGGCTGGGGGAATAACACTGTGTTGGTGTTATTACATTTTGACTCGTATCAAAGTTGCATTTTTAACCTATGAGTCACGATTTGTTATCACAAACTTTAATTAATATGTATATCATCAACACAGAGTCCTAATGGGCAAACTCATGGATTAGTTTCAGTAGGCATTGCTATACTGAATCCATTAACATTGTTTGTATTTACAGCAGCCACATGGCTAGATGATGTTTCCTTCAAACTTTGCTCACAGCCTTACTGCCACCCTATTGCACTGGTCAGGTTTGGATTATAAGCACCAAATGTTTGAAGAGCTTTGAAAAATATCTTTGTTTTTACAATTCATAAAAATTAAAATTATCAAAACAAAGCAAAATATGCCGTTCTTTCTCAATTACTGTGCCAGCTGAATATGTTAGTTGGTGAATAATATTTGTGAATGTTATCACTCCCAGAATGTACTTGTTAAAAAGCTGTTTCTCTAATTCTGTTGCAGTTAACTACTTCATAAAAAATGGTACAGAAGATGTATTACTTTGTGGCAATAGCACTGATGCTGGGTAAGTAATTTAAATGGCTTCCCTTCTGTTTGTGTTCTTGTTGTTGTTACATTTCCTTCAGTTTTTTCCACTTTTCACCTTTATGAAGTAGATATTTCAAATTCCTTGTTTCAGTAGTAATAGGAGAGAGTAATGCTTAGAGACTGCAAATATTTCATTTTCTTACAATGCAGACAGCAAGGAAATCACAAATAATTCCTGTGTTATAATAGTTTACTGGTCTGCACAAAGGACTTCGTTCATAGCCCTACCACCCATAGAAGCTAATGATTCCTTCTACATCCAGTCCTCAGGGTCTAAGTGCATTGTCTGGGTGTATGATTTTATTTGATAGGTTCTTGTGATCTTAATGGAAATGGAAGAGTTGGTCTGGGATGGTGAGAGATGGATCTTGTGTGGGCAGAGGAGATTAAAAAGTATGCAGAGACTGTAGGGTGTTTGAAGTTGTATGACAAAGAAGAATAGAGACCTTAGTGTGGTGGGATGGATTAGCTTTTGATCTAAATATGAGGGAATAGTTGAACCAAGGAGGTGGATGACCTAGGTCAAGTGAGGAGAGGATGTACTTTTGGAGGAGAAGGATGTTCTGAGCTGGTAGAACTAATTGTGGAAGACTTAAAAAAAAAAAAAAAAAAAAAGGAGGGGGTGTTAAATTAGGAAGAGCTTATTGTGAAAAGAGAAGGAAGATATAATCTAATCTTGCTTGTGTACAGGACAGTGAGAAAAGCCATGGGGTCCTGGAAAGAGATGCTTTACTTTCTGCTGCCACTATCTGTATCTGCATTTGCATAAAACAAAGGGAAAGCTGAAGTGTCAGCCTTCCCTCTGCGTGTCTTGTGTCTGATCCGTATTGCCAGTCTAATTTAGACTGTAAACTCCTTGGGCACAGGGCCATGCTTTCCTCTTTGTTTGTTCCAAGGAAGGTACAATGTCAGCATTCATTAATTAAATGCTTTGTTGATTGTAATACATTGCATTTATCCAGGCTCAGGCTGGACTCCAAGACTATTGGGATATTTCCTGGGGATCCCAGGATTTGGCAGTCTATCTACACTGGTGTACTTCAGCCTTTTGTAAGCAATAGACAATAATATTGAGCAAGAAATGTTCTGCACGATAGCAATATTGTGTCTTTGCTATACCTTGCACAGAGTTCCTGTCTGTCATCCACTACTGTTATTTAAACACATGGAGATAATTAGGCATGATCCTAAGGCCTCAAGGGACCTGCAAAGTTTTGTATTCCCACCTGTTAGGACAAAGACCATCATTCACAGTCCAACATACCCAACCAAGCAGGACTCCTTTTCCTTAATCCTTCAATAATCAAAGCCAAGAGTAAGTAGGTTCAATAGTAAAAGAGCTGATCTGAATAGGCAAGACATTTTGGGATAGTTTGCGCCACAGAATCAGGGAAGGGAGTGAAAAATGAGTGGATGCATAATATCGTGGTCCTCCTCTCTATCAGCAATGAAATTAATGACAAGGGCCTAAGTCGGGAACCTGGCAAGAGAGAGAATAGGAGAAAACAGTTGGCAAGACTGTGTCTGAATGTTCATAGCATTTTTGGAGTTTGTTTCTGCCCTTACTCTGAAATAGCTTGAATTTATTAGCCTCTGGGGTATGCTGAGGACCCAGAGGAAATGCAGGGAAGGGTGGTGTCATGTGTGCGCTCCTGGAGGGATTTGTTGTTACAGTGAGGGATATCTGTGCTGTGGCTGGGATATTAAATCTCAAGGTAATTGACAAAACCATTTTAGTGCATTTTAAAAGCATGTTAATGACACTCTGAGGTTTGGCTGGTTGCTGTTATTATAGAAGAATAAAAAAAAAAATCTAAATAAATCTACTATGGCAATTATTAGGTGATGAGACTCAGATGGTCTGATGTAAGAGAGTTTAGTGATGGAGACTGCAACCTGAGCTGGAGCAGCAGGCCAAAATCAGCAGGGAAATGATCATCAGTGGATGCTATATCACAGACAACCTAATTATCTCTAAGGTGGGGGCTTTATTACATTACTAGGAGGGACTGTTTTCTGAACAAGCACCCAAACTGCCAATAAAGCAGGAGGTAATGGATCTAGCTAATATTGATTCTGGTTCAGAAGGGATTTGAATAAATGGATGTCACTCAGATGCAGCAAACATGTCTCCAGTACAATACCTGGCAGACGGAAAAAAAAATCTTGGTTTATGTTTTAAGGTACGTTCAAGCAACCTTGAGGAGTTATGTTAAAAATCACTTTGCATAGATGTAGCAGGAATGTTGGGGAGAAGGCATGTTTCTTGGTTGGACAAGGACTAACCTGTCTGTGGGGTTTCCCATGTGATGCCTTAGAAACTTTACCCAGGATGTCTGAAATTTTATTTTTATTCACTTAATCAGATTGAAATTGTGTTGTGTTTGTATTTTTTATCCAACTGCATTTTTCTCCATGATGTGCTGCTAGACTTTTATTTGTATTTAAGAGGAATAAAGAGTCCAATGGAAACAAAAAGTAATGTTTGGAGTAGAAAGAAAATCAAATGATTGTGATCAAAGATGTTCTTTGGGTCAGAGTGAACATTTGTGACGCGTGCTTGGTGTTTCACAACAAGCACATTCAGAGCACGACATTAATGGAAAAATCCTCTGCTCTGAGATGTGTCACAGATTGGTCAGCCACTGGAAGTGGTGCTATAGCAGTAAGGCTCTTTTAATTAAAAAAAAAAAAAAAGTGTAGTGTATTTGCAGAATTATTTATGTTTTTAGATGCGTTTCGGGGTTAATTCGGTACTTTTAGATATGGCTACACTGGGATTTGTCCAAGTTGGTTGGTTCTCCTTGCAATTTCAGCTCCTTATATTTGATTTGGTTAAAATAAATGGAGAAAGCTCAACTACTTTTATTTTCAAGAGGATTACAAATTCTTCTATAAACCTGCTTTCAATTTAATTCCCAGACTAGCATCTCATCCAATTTTGAACACCTTATTTTAAGCCCTGAGGAAGATCCAGTAAAGATCTTGTACAAGGATGAAATAGCTGGAAGATCTTGGCTAGGATCAGAATGTGAAAGCTGCTCCAGCCTTCATGAAATCCAGCTTTAGCATCAAGGGGACTATGGTTTGTAAAGTCTGCAGAACATGTGACTGAGCTGCCTTATGGGGCAGCAAACAGCACCATACACTGCCAGCACAGGCATCGTGGGCCTTTTGGAGGCATCTACCTCACATTGTAAAAGTGGCCCCTGAGGTCAAATCTGCCACATATGCGTACAGTGATAGCACCAATGGCTAAACCCATTGGTGGGCCAAAGTGCTGAGGAACCCACAGTACGTGGCACATTTTGTGCCTGCCCCCAGGTGATGGTACATGGCCAACACGGGGCAAAATGGTTGTTTTGTGGAGTCGTGATCCCACATTCAGCTCCAGCATGGCATCCTGCCTGAGCACATCAGCAGCACTTCTACCAGGCATCGTCATGCTGTGATCACCAGACCAAATCGCCCAGTGAATGAGCTGTGGGAAGCATTATATGTCATGCAGCACCATCCCGCCTTGTGCCATCCATGCAATTACAGCGTGTTCCTTCTCAATGATTATTAACCATTCATTTTAATGAGATGCCCAATACCATGGAGCCCTGTTTCCCATGGGGCAAAGATTTATGGGGGCTGCCACAGCTTGGGATTATCAGTCCATGAAAAGGGAAGATACATTTCAGCTCCAAAGCAGTTCCACTTTTATGCTGTTGTAATTTCACAGGGACATTTTTCTATCTTAGACTGCTGTTTTGTCTTCCTTCTCTGCCTGAAGGTTTGGAAGAGCAATAGAAACAGTAAAGAAATTTGTCCATTAGGGAAAAGAGAAATGGACAAGATGCTATCAATGTACAAAGTAAACAAGCAGAAAAAGAGAAACTTATCTTTGTTCTTTTCACTTTTTCACTTGCAACTACTATAGGGAGATGGTTTTTCAGACAAACGCGTATGTTTTAAGTCAATTGTGTCCCCTCTGGGTCTCAAGGCCAGACTGTGTTTTTATTTTTATTTTTATTTCTTTGTCCTTTCACATGACTTGTCCTATATACTCGGCTTGTGGGCAGGAACAGTCTACGAGATCATACAGACAATGAAAGTACATTTGCATCGTGTCTGTACGGATATTACCAAAAAGACTAGTGAACAGGAAGGAAAAGCAGCCAGTAAAGCTACTTCAGGATGTAACAAAAAAGCACCTTTGGCAACTGCATCCTAGTAACTGTTGCTATAGAAACTTTACCTACCTTTATCCTCGCTATGACCTTGATTTTTCTTAACAGCTTACATTAAAATAATGTACAGAGTGGGTCAAGATTCTACATGGTTTGGTAAATTCAGCTGTCACCGAGCTGATTGCTTCTACGGGATGTAGGAAGGACCATGCAATGTAATGCTCCTCAAAGTTTTTTAACAAGTCCTAACAGTTTCTAAAGTATCATCAAAGTAAAACTGTTTCCTGTTGTGTTATGTCATTTTACTAAGGAAATTAATACCAACACATAAAATTGCATCAGATGCCTGTTTTTACAGTTTCCATGAATACCGAAAGCAACGCTTCTATGGTAGGTTCTCCAAGCCAACATGCTGTCAGCATACTCATTATAGCATGTACAGTGATGTAGCGCTTTGATCTCTGAGCTGTAATAACATTCCTTTGCCTTTATGCATCCTCCGTGGGGTGATTTAAAGTCCCTTGCAAGGGCTTATCACAACCCTTAAGGGTGGAGAAGAAACATGCACCATACCAAGGAGCGCTGCAACTACAGATACTTCCCATGCTTCCACCAGCTCTATCTTGTCTTGCACAACTCAGTGCTGCAGCTTTTGCTCAGCCCTTGGCAGGCAGAGAGCCTGGAACCACATGTATATGTCCACCAGAATAGTATCTCCAACAGTGTGGTCTCCCACAGCTCTCAGTCCCCGAAGTACAAGTAGACGTGGCCAGTAACACAAGCCCAGCTGCGCTGAAAATTGAGGAAGTGCAGCAGAGAATAATGTACCCACTTGGTTCTTTTATTCTGCCGCTGGCAATTAGGTCCGCTGCAGCTCTGAGTTGCATGAATTTAAGTAAGCCTGTGTTATTATTATTGCTATTATTATAATTACTTGCTGTCTTAAGATCTGAAGGCCCCAGATTCAGGCATTGTTTTGTTGGCTACTGGACAGATACAGTAAGAAGAGCCCCCTTCTCCTGAAGGGTTTGTGTTTAAGAGGCACCAACTTGAACAGGTTGGGGTGAAGATAGAGCTCAGGTGCCTTCTCTGCATGTATGTGGCTTCGAGACTGGTGTGACCGGCAGAATTTCGGTTTCTTTGATCATGGGAAGGTCTATGCTACACCGGGCCTGATAGCACCGGATGGGATGCGCCTCTCTCGGAGAGGGGTAAGGATCTTAGGTCAGGAGTTGGCAGGGCTGATAGATAGGGCTTTAAACTAGAGTCGAAGGGGGAAGGGGCTAAAACCAGGCGAGCCGGTGAAGACCTAAGGGATGGTATGCTAGAATCAGAGGGGCTGTGTGCCAGTGGGGTCCTTTGGTCAGATCCACAAGGTGCTGAGTGTAAGGAGACGCACCTGAAGTGCTTTTACACAAACGCACGCAGTATGAGGAATAAAATAGATGAGCTAGAAGTCCTGGCCCAGTCCCGCAACTACGACATCATCGGCATAAGCGAAACCTGGTGGGATGAGTCCTGTGACTGGGGTGTTGCAATAGATGGTTACAGGCTCTTCAGGAGGGACAGGCAGGGTAGGCGAGGTGGTGGGGTGGCGATGTATGTGAAGCAGGGGCTGGACTGTGTGGAACTTCAGGTCGGCGATGGCAAAGTTGAGAGCCTCTGGGTAAGGATCAAGGGACGAACGAATAAAGGGGATGTCGTTGTGGGAGTCTATTACAGACCGCCTGGCCAGGACGATAGCGCCGATAAATTATTCTTTACAGAACTAAGAGAGGCCTCGAGATTAACTCCCCTTGTCCTTATGGGGGACTTCAACTTGCCGGACGTTAACTGGGAGTGCCACACGGCTGACACGAGCAAGTCCAGGAGGTTCATGAAGCACCTAGATGATAACTTCTTGGTACAGGTGCTAACGGAGCCAACTAGGAAAGGTGCCCTCCTAGACCTGTTGCTAGAAAACAGAGAGGGTCTGGTGGGAGATGTGGTGATTGGTGGCCGCCTCGGTCATAGCGACCATGAAGTGGTTGAGTTCAAAATTTATGGTGACAGAAGGAAAAGTGCCACCAAAACCTCATCCCTAGATATGGGGAAAGCGGACTTCAGGCTGCTCAGGGAACTAGTCAGTAAGGTCCCCTGGGAAACTGCTCTTGAAGGCCTCGATGTCCACCAGTGCTGGTCACTCTTTAAGCGATGCCTCCTAGAAGCACAAGATAAGGCAATTCCAAAATATCGCAAGTCAGGCAGGCGGGGCAGGAGGCCGGCGTGGCTGACCAGGAATGTTCTAATGGAGATTAGGCGGAAACAGAGAGTGTTTTGCTACTGGAAGGAGGGCCAGGCGTCATGGAAAGAATACAGGGATGCTGTTCGTGTTTGTAGGGAGAAAGTTCGAGTGGCCAAAGCACAGCTAGAGTTGAAGCTGGCTGTGTCTGTGAGAGAAAATAAAAAGGGTTTTTTTAGATATGTAAATGGAAAAAGGAGAACTAAAGAAAACATAGGGCCGCTCCTTGATAGGGAAGGTCTCCTCACAGACGATGACGTAGGCAAAGCAGAGACGCTTAACGCCTTCTTTGCCTCTGTCTTCAATGCCGATGATGGGCTTCGGGACCCAGGGTGCCCTGAGCTGGAGGACCGGGACGGTGGGGATGACAAACTCCCAACTGACCCTGAACGTGTGCGGGATTTGCTACTCCACCTGGATCCCTACAAGTCCATGGGTCCGGATGGGATTCATCCCCGGGTGCTGAAAGAGCTGGCGGATGTCATCGCGGAACCTCTATCAATTATTTTTCAACGATCCTGGGAATTTGGAGAGGTCCCGGTAGACTGGAAGCTGGCAAATGTTGTGCCAATTTTCAAGAAGGGTCAGAAAGAAGACCCTAGCAATTACAGGCCTGTCAGTCTCACGTCAGTGCCTGGTAAAATCATGGAGAAGTTGGTTCTCGGACTCATTGAGGCGCACCTGGGGGACAAAGCAGTCATTGGTCCCAGCCAGCATGGGTTTGTGAAGGGTAGGTCCTGCCTAACTAACCTGATTTCCTTTTATGATAAGATCACCCGTATGGTGGACCAAGGGAAACCAGCTGATGTGATTTTTTTGGACTTCAGCAAGGCTTTTGACACGGTTTCCCATAGGATCCTACTGGACAAAATGTCCACCATACAGCTAAATAAAAACATCATACGATGGGTGAGCAATTGGCTAACGGGCAGGGCCCAAAGGGTTATGGTAAATGGAGCTGCGTCAGGCTGGCGGGCGGTCACCAGTGGGGTCCCTCAAGGCTCCATTTTAGGGCCGGTACTTTTCAATATTTTTATAAATGATCTGGATGTAGGAATAGAGGGTATTTTGAGCAAGTTTGCTGATGACACCAAACTTGGAGGAGTTGTGGACTCAAATGAGGGCGTAAAGGCCTTGCAGAGGGATCTGGACAGGTTGGAGAGCTGGGCGATCACCAACCGCATGAAGTTCAATAAGAGCAAGTGCCGGGTCCTGCACCTGGGACGGGGAAACCCTGGCTGCATGTACAGACTGGGCGATGAGACGCTGGAGAGCAGCCTAGAAGAGAGGGATCTGGGGGTCGTGATAGACAGCAAGTTGAATATGAGCCAGCAGTGTGCCCTGGCAGCCAGGAGGGCCAATCGTATCCTGGGGTGCATCAAGAACGGCATCGCTAGTAGGTCAAGGGAGGTGATTGTCCCACTCTACTCTGCGCTGGTGCGGCCTCACCTCGAGTACTGTGTGCAGTTCTGGGCACCACAGTATAAAAAGGACATGAAACTGTTGGAAAGTGTCCAGAGGAGGGCTACGAAGATGGTGAAAGGCCTGGAGGGGAAGACGTACGAGGAACGGCTGAGGTCACTGGGCCTGTTCAGCCTGGAGAAGAGGAGGCTGAGGGGAGACCTCATCGCAGTCTACAACTTCCTCGTAAGGGGTTGTCAAGAGGCAGGAGACCTTTTCTCCATTAACACTAGTGACAGGACCCGCGGGAACGGGGTTAAGCTGAGGCAGGGGAAATTTAGGCTGGACGTCAGGAGGGGGTTCTTCACAGAGAGGGTGGTTGCACACTGGAACAGGCTCCCCAGGGAAGTGGTCACTGCACCGAGCCTGTCTGAATTTAAGAAGAGATTGGACTGTGCACTTAGGCACATGGTCTGAACTTTTGGGTAGACCTGTGCGGTGTCGAGAGTTGGACTTGATGATCCTTAAGGGTCCCTTCCAACTCAGGATATTCTATGATTCTATGATTCTATGTTCTCCTGGGGAGAGACAAGAAAGGGGAATGTCATAAGGAACAGCTAGTCAAGGTGATCTCTGGATAACCAGCTTTGCCAGGCAGGTGCAGTCTGGCAGCCTGTGTTTAACTTGTTATGTGAATGGACCCATCACAGCAAATGGGCTCCTGGCCAGCTTTAGAGTATGTCTGTGGGACCGGTGTCCTCATAATGCTCACCACGTTCAGTCTGATGGGGTGTAGCTGGATGACAGGTGGGAAAGGCTGGAAAAGCTGGTGGAGTGAGGAAGGGGATACAGTTCCCAAACACGACTCCTTTCAGAAGTGATAATATTTCGTAAAGAATAAAGTCTATTGTTTAGGCTGCCAAAGCTGATAACCTAATTACACCCCGGTTTAGTAAGCAATATCAATGACCTTATTACAAACCTTCAGGCTGTACAGCGTGCCTTGCATGAATTTAACTAGATTCTGATGTAAATCACATAGACTTTTCCATTTACTCCTTGTTGGTTACAGTGACATCAGAATGAGGGTGGCTTGCTCCTGGTGAGAAAGCCTCTCACTTGAGTATAAGAAACACCACAAGACAGGTATATCACTTGAAGGATGCTGCAGAGGCCATCGGGGATAACTTTATGTACTATACAGCCTTCAGGTCAGCAGTGGAAGTCTTCACTCCTGGGGATCAGTTGTGTATTTGGAAGGTCATGTCTGCGGTTAAACAGCAGCAGTAGGATTAAATCTAAATCCACTCAGTTCTTAAGGATGGGTAATATTATCTCTTAGTCAAAGTTGTAATAAGCTCATCAACCACATGAGAGAAGCAGACTGACTGTGGGCTACTGTCTTCATTAAACAGTAATCTGTCATTGTGTTTATGATGATAAATTGCTTTGCATTTTGATTGATGGGTCAGGCAGAAGACCCAGTGCCTGGCCACTAGATTGATTGAGAAACATAGTTTGCCTTCCTTGTTGGAACATGAAGTATAAAAAAGTCATCCTGGAGCACAGGGAGTTCTTCCTCTTGCTTGCATGCCTGCATGAAGGGTCTGACATAGCCTGAAACCAGTGGTTTTCCATCTGTCTGAACAAGTAGCCAGTGGAGAGGGTGAAACAGTCTGTGGGTGCAAGTCAGTGGCATACAGAGAGGCCAGTGGGTGCTCTGAGCCTGTGAGCAAGCCTGCTCACTTGTGCCTCCTTTGCTTCTCCAGTTTCAGCACTTGGTCAGTGTTGCTCTTTATTCTGATCTCCTTTCATAATTTTTTTTTTCCTGTGGTGTTTGGTTGGATCTGCTTGCACTTCCTTTTAGACTGTTGGTACCCCTTGCTTTCAGTCAGACCTATGAAGCGTGCCTCTGTGAGTGAGATGTTGGCTCTTAGATAGTGAGTAATGGGGAATTATAAGTCAGACTCTCTAACCATGGTTAGTCTTTAATATCACAAAAAAAAAAAAAACAAAAAAAAAAAAAAAAGAGAGAGCAAGAGAAGGAGAGCAGCCTGTGACTTTCAGGCAGACCAAGCTTTCACTGTTAGCAACCCCTCACCTTGGCTAGGATGCTGCTGACTTTCAGTCTCCTTCTCCTACATGCCCAATCACCCGTACAATGTTCATTTTGTAAATACAAGAAAACATATTGCCCTGTTTCAGATGGTTAGTTTTATCTTCTCAGGCTGGAGCAAATGTTAGGTTAAGGATCTTTATTTGTTCCCCTGTAATCATTGCTTGGTAGGCACTCCTTGTTTGGCTGCTGGTCTCTTCCCTGAAAGCCAGGAGAAGTGAGAAAACATGAGAAGTGCAGAGAAAAAGCAATTGTGTGTGTGATCTAAAGGAGATCCAGGCCTTTGCTTTGTGGCCTGAGGACTTCAACATGAAAAGGCAGGTTGAGGAATTCTTTGCCATGTGCATCACCAAGCCTGGGAGGCCACAGGCACCATTTCTCCTTCCAGCTCTTACTGTGAGGCTTTGAAACCCCATCATGCTCACCAGCCAATCCTCTGGAATTAGCAACATATCAAAAGCATCAACTGTAAACATTTCTGCTTGTTTTCTGCATTCTTAGGCTTAAAATGTGACAAAAACAGGGATACCTAGGAGCCCTTACCATGATATGTTTGTTGTTTGTTTTTAAGGTTTTATTTAATTATTTTTGGTGTGTGTCAGTGAGATGCACTTTATCTCCCATTGTTGCTTCTTTTATAAGCAATTTGGAGTGGCAGGCCGTAGTGAGCTTTTCCAGCCTACACCAGATAAAGGCATAGACCTGACTTTACAGCTGTCATACCTGACTTGAGCAGCGGTTTGTTGCTAACTTCTGGTAGCACATGGATAACGCTCCCTGTGTGTACGGGATTTGAATGTTACAACCTAGCACGTCTGTTTTACAAATCTTCTTTTATTGCACAGCCTTATTGGCCACTGCAGTCTGGATCAGCAGGTTCCTTGGCTTGCTGAGATTAAACTCTTGAGCCAGAGCATTTTGTAATTATGCCCCTCAGCTCCAACTCTCTGGCATTCCCAATCTGTGTTATTTAAAACAAAGCCGTTTCTTATGTTCTTTAATTTCCTGTACCAGTGCCAGCTTACAGTGGTGATTACAGCCTGATGGATAGGTAGGTAGACTGATGCTTTTAACTTTTCCCAATCAATGACACTAATTTTATTGTGATTAATTGAACAGCATCCTGTGAGGCTCCTGTGCAGGATGTTATATTTATGTCGTTTGTTGTTGTTGCCCATCCCTGTGCATCAGAGGAGAGTGCAATCCTCTGTAATGCTTCCCCAAGGTAACAGAAGCGAAAGATTTTGGGAAAAAAAAAAATAAAAAATCTGAGGGGGAAGACACTTCAGCAAAATCTTGACACTCCTTGAAAAAATCCTTAGAGGAAATGGTGTCAGTTGCAGAATAATATTCTCATGTGAGAGCCTTCCTCCTAAATTTCTGTAGAGTATTTTTCTGGGAAGAAGCTCTGCCTTTTCCTCTCAGTGTTTTTCAGCATACCCACAACCCGTGGGTTATCGCCTCTGTAGGCTACAAAAGAGGGTGAGGAAGTATAAGAAGCTAAAAAATAAGAGATTTTTGTCTCAAGCATCTAGTCTCCATTAAGAGGGATGTGAGCTAATGTTAATAGCATTCTTTGAGCCAGAGTTCATGTTTTTTTGTGCTCTAGACACCTCATTTGAATGCTCATACACCTGCACATAATATTAGAGTACCGTGTACACTCACTATGGAGCCAGACAGATCTTTTCACTGCAGCAATCTATTGCTAAGTGGAAAAGGTTTTAGAGACACACAAAGGCAGAACAAATCATGAAAAAAATAGCAACTGTATTATAAACAGAAAATATTAGTCTGAGGAACCATTGTTCACTTTCAAAGTCAGAGGAGTTGCATCTCCATTTCCTAGGGCTTTCCAAGCAATTGCAGCAAACTGCTTTACCTTTTTGCTTCAAAATGGAGTTTCCCCAGTCAGAAACACTGGCAGTGAACCTAAGAGTGACTTTGAAACCTCTGATCTCGTGGTGATGCATGAAAATACATCCAAGTTGAATACTCCCAATATTGCCTTTCTTTACGGCACAGCTCTCTCATACTTGAAATTATGGCTGAGGAAACTCCAAAGAAATTAAGATGAAAGTCTCTCGTGAAATGAATGGCAGCATTTCTGTTTTGTCTAAGATGTGGCCAGCTTATTCTAGGTGAAAATTTATTTCCAACCTAGGTTTAAGTCCACCAGTAAAGCTATCACTATTGAGTTTCTCACAGCTGTGCTCAGATGTTTTAGCTATTCGTAATAATGTTAAAATATAAGCAGTTACACCAGCTCAGTAGAGCTTCTTGGGATCTGTCTTTCATGAAGGAGTAAGAAAGTTTGTCTGTCTCTGTAAATAATAGCTCAGTTTCCACCCCAATACATTCTTAATGCAGTCATTTTCATGGCAAAAGGAAAGAGCCTTAACAAGAATTTTCATGTCCTGCCTGGGTATTATGTCCTTCCTGGGCATGATGTCCTAACATAAGTGCACAGAAAGGGTTTCCTTCTAAAGAACCCAGAGGGTCCATTTCTCTTGAATGGTATCAGCAGCATGTCACGGGCACTGTAGGTTGTCTGCAATAGCAGATCTGAGGCAGAAATCTGATGTCTCTATGGCAGAGAGTGACAGCAGATGCTGCCTCTAGGACAGAGGAGATACAGTGAAAATGTTGCCTCAATAAAGGACATGGTTATACAAGAGATATTCAGTATGCCTATGCATATTTCAAGGAAAAAAAAAGAAAAAAAAAATCAGCATTTTCTTCTTTTGTAACTCAGTAATGTTACTTTACTTTTTATTCAAATGTGTCTCTGATCAGGAAACAATAGGAAATTAAAAGTAAGAAAGCTCTAGAAGGACGCATTTCTAGGCAGGGGAAAAAAGTATACACGTCTCCTTTATTCTTTCTTTGTCAGACATAGTTATTACTGTCTGTGGTGGTTTTACCTTGCTGGGCAGCTGAACTCCACCACAACAGCTCTCTCACTCCTCTTCCTCAAAGAGAAAGGGGGAGAAAGTATGATGCAAAGGGCGCAAGGGTTGAGATAAGGACAGGAAGATCATTCCACAATTATCATCATGGGCAAAACAGATTCAGTGTAGGGAGATTAATCAAATTTATTACCTATTACTAACAGGCTAGAGACGTGAGAACAGAAAAAGCAAACTAAAAACACCTTGTCCCCATCCACTCTCTTCTACACCTTCCCCTCAAGCAGCACAGGGGAACAGGGACTGCTGGGGGGCTGCGGTCAGTCCCTGAGGCTTCGCCTCTGCTGCTCCCTCATGGTCCCTCTGTGCCATCCTGCCCAAATTGAACCTGCGGGGGCTGTCCACAGGCAGCAGCTCCTCAAGAACGGCTCCCACACGGCTCCGTCCCCCAGGGTCCATCCCCCAGGAGCAAACTGCTCCAGCAAGGGTCCCCTATGGGCGGCAGCTTCCCCCAGACTCGCTGCTCCTGCATGGGCTCCTTTCCACGGGCTGCAGCTCCCCCCAGACCCCATGCTCCTGCGGGGGCTCTCCATGGGCCGCAGCCTCCTCCAGGCCACATCCACCTGCTGCACCCGGGGCTCCTCCACGGGCTGCAGCGTGGAGATCTGCTCCATGTGGGACCCATGGGTGCAGGGGGACAGCCTGATCCACCAGGGGCCTCTCCACAGGCTGCAGGAGAACTTGTGCTGCATGTCTGGAGCACCTCCTGCCCTCCTGCTGCACTCTCCCTGGTGGCTGCATGGCTGGGTCTTACTCCTCACTCTCCCAGCTGCTGTTGTGAAGTAGTTGTTTTCCCCCTTCCTTAAGTCTGCTCTCCCAGAGGCACAAACAACATCACTTATTGGCTTGGCTCTGGCCAGTGGTGGGTCCCTTTGGAGCCAGCTGAAATTGGCCCTTATCTAACATGGGGCAGCTGCTGGATTCTTCTCACAGAGCCACCCCTGCAGCCACCCTGCTACCAAAGCCTTGCCACATAAACGCAATACATCGTCTAAATTCTCAACTGATATAAACTATCTTGTCTCTACCTAATAAGGTGGAATCACTTATAATATTCACTTCTGTATTACATTTAATTCACTAAACATCAACTGTTCTTTTTCATTTTTATTGCTTTTTCTGAAGACCACTGCAAATATGGTTATGCAAACATTTTGCAATGCTTCAGCACTCCTTTTTTCAGTGTTCAAAGCAGACTTATTTAAAAATTTGTGCTCGACTAACAATATTAAATTAAGCTTCTTAAAATATTGTTAAATATGTAATGTTGGTGGCTGACACCCTAGATTTGTATACCTTCAAAACCTATAGTAATGTAGTCTCATCTCAACAGCAGTACTATATATATACATATATAGGTAAAATCCTTGTTTTTCATGCTGATGCACAGTCTGTTTTCTCAGGAGTCCACTTTGTTCTTTTTTTTTTTTTTTTTCATTTAAAAATTATTTTTCATTATTTATTTTACTGCTTTGCATTTTGATGTGCAGCAATATTCTGCTTTGGTGAAAAATAGTGGCTGAAATAGCTGATGTCGAAAAAACAAACAAACAAAAGTAAAAGTTATATACATTCCTGCAAATTTCTGCTGAGATCTGCTTCTCCAGATACTTAGATTGTTCTCACCTAACAAATTCCCAAATACTGTAGGGCCTTAGGACACTGGAAATTTCCTTGATCTTGTATTCTCTTTCCCTGATATATCCAGCAGCAAAATCTTTGCACTTTGCTCAATGTCTTCAATTTCTGATAGGTCATTTCTTATGCTTGGAAAGTAGCTTGTAGTGTGCAGGTGTATAGGGTCTTTTGGCTAATTGTTCATTGCACCATTGCTGGGAAAGTAGGAGGCTTACTGACCTGGGACCTCTGCCACCTGGTGTTATTTCATTTGATGATATGATTTGGTACTTAGTACCACTGTTGTCTCTACAGCAGAGAGCATTCTTTTTCTCTTCTGGCATATGGGTCTAGAAAATTACTTGTAAAGAGTCTCAAAGTTTAATGAGAGCAGGTTCACCATTAGAGTATTACCCAGAACTGTAATAGTAAATGATTACCATTTCCCAGCTTATCCTTTCAAAGGAAAAACAAGATCGCAAAGATCTTTGGTATTATGAAGTTAGCATGTATGTCTATGTTTTCACTCAATGCTCAATTTACCTTGGAGCATCCGTGCTTTTAACCAAGAGTATTCAATATGGTCCTTTTGAAATCTCTTTTTCCACACTGAGGCCATCCATGACATATTTCATGTATTGTCTCATGTTTTGCAGGACATGCCCTGAGGGATACATATGTTTGAAGGCTGGGGAAAATCCGGACCATGGTTACACAAGCTTTGATACTTTTGGCTGGGCCTTTCTCTCTTTGTTCCGTCTTATGACTCAAGATTATTGGGAACGTCTCTATCAACAGGTATAAGAGTGTTTTCTTACTTGAAATAGGAAGTAAACACATCATCTTATTAAATATCCGATAATTAAAGACAAGAAGGAATTCCTAGGTATTAGTTACATTGCTCTTTGTGTGTTCTGAACAAGGACCATCAGTTGTTACAATTTTATTTTATTAGAGGTATTGATCACACCAGAAGCATAAGACTGGGTATTTGGGGGAGGGAGTAAAATTGGTATTAATGGAAGGATTCTGTGAATTTACATGAATCTGAATAAAGTTTGCCACTTAATGAGGGTCATCCAGGCTGCTTAATGATTGTTTAGTGACTGATGTAACATAAACTAATCTTTTGAGCCCATCTCAAAACAACAACAAAAAAATTACAAAAAACCACCACCAACCAACCAACCAACAAACAGAAAACCTCCTATGTATTTGGTGTATCTGTTTTTGCAAAGCATGTCAATGAACACAAATTCACTGGACAGCAAGACTACCTGGCACCTCCCAGCTCTCCGTACTGTAAACTTCTCATCACCAAGACCTAAGAGACAGAACTACAAATGGAGTTAACTACAAATGGAGTAGTCATGCATGCAAAATGGTCTGCTAGTAAATGCTCATTTTAGTGTACATTTTCCCAAAAGTATGCACACTCTGAAGAACCGCATATGATAGTTTGGTACTAAATTACACGCTCTGTCCATGAAACCATTGAACATTTAGTTCTGCATCTCAAAATTGCCAAAACTAGAGCATAACCAAGGAAATCAAGAGAGTTAGTGCAGAAAGATGCTTCTCTGAAGGTACTGAGGTAAACATCTTTGAAGGTACGAGGGATTTCAGCTTCACATGTAGACAATTATACAATTTCATGTCAGGAAAATGTAATACAAGGCAAACAAAAATTATTTGAACAACTGCATTCAGTTATTTGGCACAGAGCTACATGTACAGTTCTGGAAGGCTGAAACTGTCGGGGCAAATAAGGGTGAACATCACTCCTCTCATTATTTGACCCTATAATAGCACACTGTGTTTTCTATCACTAGAGTCAAATCCTTGACTGAATCCTTACCTATAACGTAAGTTCAACCTAAACTCTAGTTATGCCTGTAAAGAATCAGGCAGTACAGTCAACAGCACCTAGGGTTTAGTTTTTCTTATTCTGAGGCAGATGTCTAAATAATCCTTGGATGAATTACACCCTAAAAGTACCTTTTTCTCCCCATGGACTGTAATGGGACCTATACTGAAGACAGCTAAAGGGAAACAATGAATCCTGCATGGGAAGTCTCTATGTACTGCACAAAAATAGATTGAGCTATGTGAAGAAACCTCTCACTGCAGCTGATTGTAAGGTTATCTGTAGTCAAAGAAAACAAGCAGAAGTATTTGGTAAAAGAGGAAAACATTCTTATTTTAAAAATGAATTGTAGTGCAAGGCACACAGTTTTTGACTAAGCTAAAAAAGTTTATTGTGGAGAACGTTTTTTCCATGAATGACATCAGCATTTGTCATGAAAGGGATTCTGTTTAAAAAAAAAAAAAGAAAAAGCAGCAACCTTTTTGCTAGTGAATTTACTTTTGTATTTACAGACTCTCAGATCTGCTGGGAAGATCTACATGCTCTTTTTCATGCTGGTCATCTTTCTGGGCTCATTTTATCTGGTCAACTTGATTCTGGCTGTGGTGGCCATGGCATATGAAGAGCAGAACCAAGCCACTATTGCTGAAACAGAAGAGAAGGAAAGAAAGTTTCGGGAAGCCATGGAGATGTTAAAGAAAGAGCAGGAGGTGAGTAAACTGCATGATGTGATTAGCCTTGGGTTACTTTAAGATGGTCCCTTGAGATTCACATTCTCTCTATTTCATATTTATATGATAACGGAAATAAGGTTCTGCTTGAAAGCAGCTTAATGTTTATTGTCCTGGGTAGAGTTATTACAGTCCTTTCTAAAAGAAAAATGATGGCTCTTTCTGCTAGGACTAGGGCCATTTAGGGTTGACACATCCAGAGCTGTATTGGTTTAACTATACCAGCATATGCCAGCAGAGGAATTTATATTAGTTGACATATAAGACATTTTCATGATGACATTACTACATCTGCATTCAAACACAGAACATGCATTTTGGTCGTTCAGCCATAGCCCCAGCTGAACCACTCCTTCTTTAGCTCACGTTCATTTCTACACTGTCTCATCCGTACTGCCATGAATATCCAAGCACACATGACTTTGTACCTGAACAAGTGAACAGGCAGATCTTGAGGTTAAGCTTTGCATATTGTATAAAGGATATGTGTTTAATGTTATGTTGTAGTTTGAGCAAAACATGGAGGCCTAGGTGTGAAAGCCTTAATAGCCAATGTGGCCTTAATAGCACTGATTAATTTGACTGTGATTTGTATGGGGTAGAAAGCATTTATTAAACAGCTGAAGAAAACGTTTTCAGTGCTGTGAGCAGGAAGACAATAAGAAAATTAGTATGAAATAACACACAGCACTGTAGTTCAGAGAAATAAATCCTTGATACACAATATAAACTAATATACATAATTTTCGTGAGGATACATATGGCTTCAGGGCCTAATCCAAAGCCCATTTAAATCCTTGGAAAGAAAATAGAAAATGCAATTCATTCTTGACAAAGTACTAGCAGAGGCTTATGCATTGTTTATGTCCTTTTAAAGATCTACTTCAATGGTTTAAGTAATAGGTAAATGCAATTTATTCCATATGTGAACAGAGTAACTTTCTGCCATAACCATAGGGAGCAAGCTGAACTCCAACTTGTACCTATTTTATACAAATTTTCATGTGTTTTGACTCCAGCTGAGCTCTTCCTAATAACAGTCAACTTTGGTAACCCCAGCTATAATTAAAGATATTTAGGAATTTCCTTTTGAAGACTTTGATTTCAGTTAAACCCATATGCATATATGCATACAAAAAAGGAACAGTAAGTCCCGAAAGTCAATATGTGTCAAAATGAAGGTTGCTTGTGCAAACTTAAATTGTTCTCCTTTGTCTGTACGCTTTATAACATGGTCTTTTCTGTAGCCAACCGCATCTCATTTTTCCTGTGCCCTGTTCAGTACAAAGGGTGGACAGTGCAGGACTCAAGAGCAACTCTTCACTTTCTCCTCATTCGCTCTGTAGCCTTAGGCAGGCTCAGTCTTCCAGATTCGAGCATTCAAAGCCTGCTTCAAAAACAAAATGACTAATGTCCTCGGAGATTTTTCAGTACTCCCTGTCACTGCTCACACTCTGTATGCTTCAAAACTACTCATTTGTATTTTCAGTACTCCTGGGAATTATCCCATTTTTATGGAGATGGAGTTTAGGAATACAGAGGTTGGGATGTAATGTGTTCACTAGCTTAGGTTGCCTAAATGCCCAGGACCCACCACTTCGTAACTGCAAGATGAATTTGTCCATGACTTCATGTGAAGTTTAGTCCTTCTGCATATCAATCCCCAAAATCTCAAATTAGACATCCTGAGGAAGATTCTCAGGAAAGTGATCTGAGTGGTTTGCTATACCATGTAGTTTTCAGATGTCCTTTGCCCCAGACAGAGCTACTTAGTTTTAATCTCACTCTTCAAGTCTTTGAGTTCTTGGTTTTGACATTCTCACCATACCACTAAGTTCTTGCCTTACATCCCATCTGGTGCATAACCCCCTTTTTATGGTGCATGTGAGCTAAGCTTTACTCGTGTTCTTCAACCACCACACACCCTTGCCAGACGTGCCTGGTCCCAGTCTCCTTCCCTGCCTTGGGAGTTAACTGTGATTTGCAGTGCTGAGGGGACAGGACACTCTCCAGCTCAGCCACAGGAAACCGACCAGAAAGAGTAGGTTGTCAGGTTGTGGTCATATCCTCCAATCCCTGAGAAACAGTTTTATCCAAATCCTTTTTCAAAAACTAATGAAGGTTTGTAGAGCAGAAACATTGCAACCCAAGCAATAGGTAAGAAAATGCTAGGAAACTGAAAATTAGCTTATTTCCAGTAAGAGTACAGCAAGCCTAACAACATAACCTACATTTTATATATTTTCTAGATCACTGGAATATGATGGCAATGAGAAAGGAAAACTAAAACTCCTTAGACCAGCTTTGACATTGTGCAGTACAAAGAGAACACAAATATAATTGATAGACCTGCTTGGGGACCATCAGTCAATTTACGCAATTGGTCTAACACATTCCTAAACCTGAACTTAACACCAAAAGACTTGCTGAATCGTTATGAAGGGAAAGCACTTCAGCATAGCAATTAAATTAATTGACTCAAAAAAAAAAAAAAAGAAGAAAGGAAAAAAAAAAAAAAAGAAAAACAGCTTAGACTGGTGTCTGAGCCCTCCTTCTTTCTGCTATAAGCAGCCTGCTCATGAAAGATATTTCCCATAGGAATTAAGTTTTGTTGTGCTCTCAGCTTGATAGAGCTGCCGCTACTCCTTGAAATACATGATTGATTCTTTACACGACTGTTAAGTGCCTTCACTTTCCTTGGACTGATGCCTGTGGGAGGAAGGGAGTATTTTGCTGCGGAGAGCTGATTGCCTGTTTGATTCTAGTGGCTTGCAGACAATAGCACTGAGGATTCATCCATTCCTCCTGTTCTTGGGAACCTGGAGAGGATTTTTTTTCGTAATTCATTCATTTTATGTACTCCAGCTGGGGGCTTTGCAAATGGGCCTGTCTCCGGGTCATTGATGTGGCTCCTGCTGGGACATCAGCATCTCCAAACCTGACCTCGTGCTTTGTGCTCAGAGCAGAGGAGCCCCCTCGCTCCTCCCACCTGCACTGGGGATGGGGACCCAGTATGCTGGCGTGGGCTGCAGCTTCCTCTCTGAATATATTGATTCTTCCTCCTGCTGCTCATTTGCTTTCAAGGCTCTTGCTTTGTGTGCTCAGGCTTTTGCATTTGGCTTTTGCTGGGTTTCTAGCTGTTGGTCTGTTATCACTCAGCTCCTGCAGTGATCCCACCAGATAGCCAGCACAACACTGAAGCGCACAGCGTAGCAAAGTCCACCTTATCTCCAGTTAAGCCCATGGCTTTCTCTTTGGATCTCTGATCATAGCTGCCTGTGCTGCTGCTTGGCATAAGTGTTTACAAAGACATATCAACTGAATTGCCTGCTGCTCCTAGCATCCCCCTGCGACTGGAGAGGAAAACCCAGCAGCCAGCTTGGCTCCCTCCCCTGCTCAGCCCTCCTGGTTTGAGGGGCTGAAGTCCCAGGAGAGGCTGTTCTTGTGGTGCCCCAACCTGAGATCTTTCTGACCACCACCAGAAGTATTACTCCAGAGGGAGTGTGCGCAGTACTCATCTGCAGGCATGTGCCCACGACCTGGTTCTCTTGTGAAAGGTTGCTCATGAGGTCTTCATAAATCAGATTACTTTATGCAGCCATTCCTAATGCTTCGTCACAGGATCTGGATGGAAAACCTGCATGTGTGCGTTTGTACTAGCATCCTGAGTCACATGTTTATTTTTCTCATGGCTGAGTAGGGATGTTGGATTAAGACCAGTTCCAGCCATGGGAGATAGTTTTATGATTAATGATCACTTGGAATTTTTAATGTATCTCCTCTAGAACTGAAAACTTACAATGAAAAATAACTGCTGACCAGGGTAATTATTAGTTCTCACTGGGATCCTGAACTCAAATAATGGACTTTGTACTTTCTACCATCTTCTCTTTTAGGCACTAGCTGCTAAAGGGATTGACTCAATGTCACTTAGCTCATTGGAAATGTCACCTTTAGCATCCAAAAATGCCAAGGAAAGAAGAAATAGGCGAAAGAAAAAGAAATCTTCAGGGGAAGAATATGGGGAAGACCAGAGGAATCCCAAGTGTGAATATGATGATGGTCAGAGGAGAATGGTAAGCCATGCTCTGGAACATCACTTATTTCTCACTGCACTTCATTGGATAGGTCAAGCTCTGAATATGCATTTAAAACTGAAACTTCCAGCCAGAAAGAAGAATCAATATTTAATGTCATGACTGACCTGCAGATAGTCTGTGTTAGAACTGTGGAAGGAAACATATTAGTGCTTTATTTTCAAAATGAATTAAAAATGCTCATTAAGCATTCTTATGAACCTATTTTGTTTCAATTTTTTTTAATTTATTTTTTGTTTTATTTTTGCTTCAAGATTACCCACAGTCTGATTTATTTTTTTTACTCTAACTTCATTCATCTGATTATATCTATCCTATACCTACTAGAACTAAAATATTCTTAGAAGAAACCTGCAAATCTTAAAAAGAAAAGAGAGGAGGAGAAAAGGAGGAAACTTGTCTCTGAGGGTATTTTTAATGATATATAAAGACAATATTAACACTTTTGTATTCCTTTGCTAGTTGCCTTCAAGTCAAAACTTTGTGGCACTTGTTTCTATTGTATGTTGCAGTAACAAAAGTAGTGAGACAGTTGTTAAATAGGGTTTTATATAAATGTTACTGACATGCATGAATATGAATCTGCACATGCTGTATGTACCAAATGATGGTAAATAGCTTCAGATAATTTGTCTGTGCTTGACTATGGGCACAGTTAAAATCAGGTTTTTGTTGTTGTTGTTGTTGTTTTTTAATAGCCATGTAATAGGCTAAGTCTTTTTATATTTTGGTGTTAGTGAATTTAGGCATACTTGGCAACCATAAAATGCTGATAGAAAACATGTAAGTGATTTAAGTAAATGTGACCATTTAATGACACCCTAGCTCACAAAATTTACACAGAGCTGGATTTCTGTAAACAACATGCCTCTTTTTTATCTTATAGTTTTTGTTTTCATCTCATTGGTTGAGTGGGTCGTGTCAGAAATTATACCTTTGTTCAAGCTAGAATTGCTCTCTAGCTTCATTCTGGATGGGTTTCAAGACACCACATCCTAAAATGATCATGGTCTGGAGCTGTGTATTGCCAGTGTGTTCCTTAAATTAATATTTCTTGTTTTCACTTTTCGCCCCTGGATGTCATATGCATGAGAAACATGGGAGACACATTTCAAAGCTTATAGTAAATCTTCTCTGCAAGGCAGTGTCTGGCATGGTTAGAGGGAGTACGGCTGAGTCATCATTCAGATGCAATCTGAGCAGCTGGAAGTGTGTTGCCATCAGAAATCAGTCTCAATGACTGTGTCATGGAAACCCAGGCATGGATTTTTTTTATTATTTTTTTTTACCAGTTAAAGTTTGGTAGCAATCCAAATGGGTTGTTTTTAGTTAGAAGGGGCCTGGTTTTTGTATGCGTACTTGTACCAATGTCAGAAAATAGCATCATTACATAATTCAGTGATGTGAGCTACAGTGCAAAATGAAATCAGGCTCATTTGGGTTGGCTGGCTAGTGGATAGTGTGGAAACCTGACCTCTCTTCATACATACTTGGTTCATGAAAAAGTTCTGAAGAAGCTGAAAATTCTATGCAGGTCATAAAATCAAAAGTATGTCCTGCCTAAATGCTCTTATTCCATTAATTTCCTCCTCACAGATATGAGGGAAGGGGATAGACTTGAATTCCTTATGCATTTTCTGAACATCCTTTTCACTTTGTGAGGGTTTAGGTGTGTTTAGTGCTTGCCTACGTCTTGCTGATGCTCTGCCAGAGCTGCAATCTCACTAGCAGACGTCAAAGTGGATCATCAAGGGTGATATTTAGGTGTTAAGGAACCTTCTGTACTCTAGGTTACCTACCCCTCAAAGCAGTTATGTGCATTGGAATAATCATTCTACAAACTAATAAACCATATCCCTCTTCTTGCTCTTCTGTTTTTTTTTTTTTATTATTTTTATTTTTCCTTTATCACCTTCTTCCGTCGTATTCTGCTTCTTCTTCTTCCCTCTTCTCATTTCTCCCCGCAGTTCATTTCCTGCCCTATTTCTTTATCTCTTGTTCTCCCTCCGCAACGTTCCTTCCCCAGCTGTTACGAAGATGTGTGATAATGCAGTAAACTGGAGCTGGATCCCCTTCCCTGCTCCTGTCTTCCACTCCTTGTGCTGCCTTCCCAGGTCCTTTGGCACTTATCAGATGGGGAGGGAGTAGAAGCAAAGGAAGTATCATGCTAACGGGCGAATGCCACCTTGACCCTTCCTATTTCAGTACATCTTTAACTGTCAAGTATTAGACAAATACCTAACGGCTAGGAATGATTATTCAGCCTCTTAACTTTGCTAAGGTTGAATACATGTAATTAAATCTTTCTCTGAAGGACTTGATTTTAAATGGAACTTAGTGCTCTCCGCAGACCTTCCTCGCTCCTGAAAACATGTTGCAAAATGTTATTTCTCTTTCCCCTTTTTCCTTTCCGGGGGTTTCTAGACTCTCCTTGGCATTAGTTATGGTCCCAATGCAAACTTGGTGAAGCGCAGAACCAGCCACGGAAGCATATTCAGTTTCCGACTCCGTGGCAGAGACACTGGCTCCGAAACAGATTTTGCCGATGATGAGATCAGCACTGCTGGGGAAAATGAAAGCCACCGGGGCTCTCTCTTAATTCCAAGATCTGGGAGGCGTCCGAGCGTGCAAAGTCAAGTGAGCCATAGTTCTCACCCTACTACTCCCAACTACACCCAGACGGGCAAAAGGAACAGCTCAGTGGATTGCAATGGTGTGGTTTCCCTGATAGGAGGAGGCACCGGGGCACTCAACCCAGACCCTACTTCTCCTGCAGGGTTACTGCTTCCCCCAGTTATTATGGAAAAACCTGGGACAGGCGATCTGGTGAGTACTTTATGACTTTTGTATGTGATTCACGCTCTTGTTTCCTTCTGAATGCTGTTGGAGTTTGCTGTAATTTATTTACACCGTATGCAGTCTGCAGTGAGAAACCCAAACACACCATCTTAGGCAGGGTGGGAAGGCAACGGGCTAGCTCCCATACCGATGTCCATTCACCACAGCATAAGTTTACAGCTTCTGGTGAGACTTGTTCTTCAGGACCGGCTGGAGGCAAATACCTATATCTTGGGTTTAATATGAATTTTCTTTTCTTGTAGGGACATTTTTTAAGTTCATTCCTTTTGCCAATTGAATATCTGATTTCTTTCTGTTTGCATCTAACCTGTGGTCTTTTGTATAGCTGCTTGTGGAGGGCTGTTCTTACAGTCCAGGGGTAGTTCCCAGAAGGGCTGACTAAGCATTGAGTTCCAGTAATGCAGAGGACAGACAAGCAGATCATCAGCAGATTTCAAGCCTTTTGCAGATTTCCAGGATCTTTGTTGAGAAGCACCACTGTTACACTTCATAAGGCTGGAATTAAAACTATTAAGACTGATAGCATTAAGACCTAAGCACAAATTCCTAAGCACATGGAAAAACATGGGATGCTATTTTGGAAATAGCTACTTCACAGGCAGGTCGAAGTGGACAGGTTGAAATATGACTGATGTGGTGGGAATTTATTTCATTTAATGTGGATACTTAGATTGGAGTTCATCACTCAATAGTTTTAAAGCAATGCAAATCTAGTCACTAGCATCGATGTAGACAAGATTTGTTTCATCTCAGAGATCTAAAATGTATCAGAATAATCTTTGTCCCTGAAAGTGCTTTTTTTTTTTTTTTTTTTTTTTTTTTTTTTTTTTTTTTTTTCCCCAACAAAAACTCTGTATTACATGGGTCTTAAGTTAGGTGAAATGAAATACATCCAGAGTAACCACGTGCCAAAAAATGGGTTAAATTGAGAGGGTGGAAAGCAGATGATATTCTAACATGTATTAGGCAAGGTATTTCCTGAAAAGAAAGGCAATTGAGATGGATCGCAGCCATGGTGTCAGATTATCAGTAAATTGAGAAGTAGCTTTTTTCTCTAGAGCCAGGCAGCTTCTTCCCTTTCAAGCACTGGTCTGATTTTTATTTTTTTTCCTCACCTATCCAGGCACTCCCTGTGGCCCTGCAAATAGGCTCTCACCCTGTAAATGGGAGGAGAGTCCAGCATAGGAAGCTGGGTGGGGTGAGAATTACCTGCTTTGTTGGTGATTTTGAGGCTGTCCCTGCTTTTTCAGAAGTTCACACTTTCACTCATTTAAGGACTTTGGTATTCCCATTTGCACTCTCCACAGACAAGGAAGGCCAGTCTCTAGACTGCAGAGCAGCAGATACAGATGGTGGATTTTGGCTGAACATAGCTAGGCACGTAATAAGCTGCAGGTTAAAGAAACCATAGAAGGAGGAGTCTGTGTATCTACTAAAAAAAAAAAAAAAAGGTAGAAAGGCTTCCGTAGATGAGCAGTGGGTTTCCCCTCTGTAAGGCAAGCAGTTCTGTGGGCTGCTGAGGCTCTCCTGGCTGTCAGACAGCTTAACAAACCATGACTCAACCTTTTACGGCAAATATTGGTATTTTACAGGATCGGGCCCCGAGGTGACAGGGAGGCTTTGAGCTCTGCTGGCGTTTCTTTTCCTTTGCCAGTTTACTGCCTTTTGAAAATTGATGTTGAAAATGAAATGGTCTGGGTGGGTGAGCTCACTTGGCAGTTCCCTGGTCGTCTAGGAAATAGCACCCAGGCACTATAGTAACAGATGCTCCCTCAGTGATGCAATGTGAAGGATGTTGTGTCTCCTGAAAAACAGGTCTGGTATCTAATCTAGCCAGAAAATGTGAGCTGGACTTAAAAGCTAATTGGCAAGAAGCCCATTGCTGTACAGATGCATTTGCTACAGGAGCCGTAAGCGCTGCGCACAAACGTGCAGCTCTGTCTGTGGGGCGCAGGCAGAAGGAAAGAGCAAATCCAAAGCCTCAGCATGTTCAGAGATAAATTAACACTGTCTGGGGCTCTGTGTTGGATTATTTTGCCATTTTCTTGTTAAACTCTTGAAGTTAATTTTGTTCTTTCTTAGCAGTTTTGGCTTCTTTTTATATTCTCTTGGGGGAGGCAGAAGAAAAATGTTACAGGGTGAAGTTGAAGTTACCTTATTAACCCCATCAACCTCTGTTACTTGTTTTATGCAAGTGTAAGCCCATGGTGAAAAGGACTGACCTGTGCTGTATCTGCTCTGTCTTCTCTGAACAAAACACAAAGAACCAGTCCTTTCCCTGAAAAGGCATCTCCTCTCTGTAGTCCCTAAATACAGCTAGTGAAACAGGAGAAGATTCAAGTAATCTCAGCGTTTGGTCCATCAGTCATGTTGGCTAGAGGTAGTCTGAGTGGTGAGCAATTTGCTGCTTGTGTCGGACATGGTCTGTACAGAATGGCATCCATCCAGGCCACCTTCTGCACCAAAGCTGCACCAAGTCACCAGGGACTTCAATGCACAAGAAATGTCCCTCAGGAGGAGGGACAGATATTGTGTTTTTTTCTGCAGGGAACCCATTTGTGTCTGCACACTGTGCTACAGCTGGTGATATTTCCATGACACATATGAGCACCTGTGAGGCTAAAGAAGTAGCAACAGAGTTTTTGGGGAGCGTCTTGCTGGCACCAAGGGTTACACTGCAATTTTCAAGCTAGAAAGCCTGCTGAGGTAATACGAAGAGCAAAGGAGTGTGATATCAAAGTGTGATCTTCAGACACCCCCCAAAGAGCTCTGGGCCAGGCAATCTTTGCATGGTTATGAAGAGCAACAGGTACTCAATTCAGAGGTATGCAGGGTCTCAGGAAACCCACACCAAGTCCAAGTCACCCTCCTGGAGATCTCCATGCATCCCTGTCCCTCAGAGAACTGAGTCAGGTCTGCTTCTGTTTTCCCACCAGCTTTCTTCAAACAGTGCAGCTGCTGATCTCAGCAGACTTAACCCAGTGTAAATAGGCTGCAAGCTGGATGTGGTGACTCCATTTAGAGTCGTGTCCCCCCCCCCCCCCCCCTTTTTTTTTGCTTGCTCTGAGACTGATAGGTTTGAAAATGATTCCTTCTTTACTACTCATAATGATTGCTGGGCTGGGGGTTTGGACTTTTCCTCATTCTTAGACAAAATCCATCCATTATGTAAGCAACTTCAGGGCACAAGCTAAAGTTCCCATTTGTCCACATAGTATTTATTTGCAGTTATGTATTGCTCTGTTGTGTCTTGGTGTTTCTCAGCTATTTAATAGATTAGAATAACATCTTCCTTCACAAGATACTGATCCTTTTGAACAGAATTGGATTAAGTTAATGAGCTGTCATCTAGAGCTCAGTTTATCCATGGGATCTGACGGGGATGAGTAAAGCACCTGTGGTTCTCAAGGTTTTTTTGAAGGTTAAAAAATACGCATGACACCATCCTCTCTTGCCTCCTAAAGCCAAGTGGAGCCATTCCAGTAGGTTTGCAGGGAAATCACATGGTTTTTAGTTTAGCCCAACTTTCCAAATCATTTGGAGATTCAAAGGGGCAGAGAAATGGACACAGGACTAGAAGAGGCAGCTGGAAGAGGACAGCTGGCTGTCAGCAGTGGTCCCCAGTGCTTCTTTCCCTCTGGGTCACATCCTCACCCCTCAGCCCAGGAGCAGAGCAGGGCCATCCGTGATGTGGCTCTGGGATGGGCAGCAAGGGGAAGGTTGGGGCTACCTGGGATCTCCCAGCCTTTCCTGAATCAGTCACACTTTTTCTTCTCCTTTAGGAAAATAGAAATATCAGGTATTTCTTGCATGACAGGAGAAACTACTGGGGTGTGAGCCCTTAGAAAGGGAAAGCTGTTTAATGAGGTGCCAAACTAAGGGTTTAGGAGACAGAATCTGTTCTCTTTAGAAATATTTTTGTTGTTGTTTTGTGGTTTTTTTTTGTTTTGTTTTGTTTTGTGTTTTTTTCATATAAAAAGAAGAGGCCTTGTTTTTTGTTCTCTCTAAGCAGAAAACCGGTTTGCTGACCACATTGTTTTAAGGTTTTTTGTTTGACCTTACAGCTGCCCCAAGGTAAAATTTCTTTTTTCCTCTTCTTGCTTTGCCAAAGGACTGGTGAAAAGGCAAAGTGTTAGCAGTTTTGTGTTCAGACAATGTCGACATAATAAGTCATGCAAACATTGCCACCAAGAAGTTATATGGGTGGAAGCAAGCTAGCCCTCTGCTGTGGCCGCACAGAGAGCTGTCATCGTGGCTCAAGTTTCTGTTCACTTCAAATTTTGCTTTAGCACATCCCAAACGAGGCCATACCTGCAGTAAATCATTCAGATTTGACACAGATACTGCAAGCTGCTCCATTTTACAGTGCATCTCTTTAAATAATCGAGTATCCGCAAAATTAAATGCCTTCTTTTTAAGGCTGAGCGCTATTATGGTCACCTTCAATCTCATTAAATATTTCTGCTAGTGCCTTTCTGGGTCCATTGTTCATGGTGTGCCCTGTCCACCTCTTTTTATGCTTGAAAAGATTTTTACTGTACAAGGAAAATTAAAGCTGTCCCAGTTCCCAAATGTAGTCTTTAAAATGCTGCCACATATAAGCCCATCTTCGCACAGCAGTTTTGACACAGCTCAGTACAGTGGGCACTCAGAATAAAATAATTCTGCAGTGTTATGCATCCTCATTTACATGTAAATTACTGAATAGTATATTTGTCCCTATAGAATTGAGCTAATCCAAGGGAGAAACATTTCCAGTCAATCAAGGAGCAACACAAATAATCTCATCTTGCTAGAGGTGCCTGTATTTAACTCCATTGTGGTTTCTCATCTGGATGCTGTGGAGGCTCCCTGCATAACTCTAGAGACTGTTGTTATTTTTGCTTAATTTTTATACACATATAAGTACAATGAACTATTGTGCTTCAGTATAGTCTCTGTGTGATGATGATAGCTTTTATGCTGCAGTGCTTGTCCAGTTCCTGGAACTGCTTTCTATCTCAGACTGCAAAAACTGCCAGTTCCTTGTGCAACTATTATCTATCTCTGTTCTAAAATAAATAATAAAAGCCCCTCATGGATCTATTCATTACAAAGAACACAAGCTCGTAAACTTCCCCAAGGTACTTCAGTAATTTTAAGGAATTCATCTGGAAACTTTATTCTCTGGAAAAAATACTTTATGCTAAATCAAAAGCCACCCACGCAAAAGATTAACAGCTATATTATGAAAGAGACCACGTCCTTCTGGAAGACCCTGGGAGCATTCCTGCACCCCTGCATCACCTGCCCAGGCACTGTGTCCTGCGAGCAGGGAGCAATGGGCTCTGCAGCTGGATGAGGTTCAACCTAGGCTCTTCACTTAAACTGTTTTAGCTGAATCCTGCAATAGGGAGAATGAATTTGAATGTTTTCCCTAAAACTTCTTGCTTTCAGAGTGAATCTTCTTTGCGTTGCATTTGTGAATAACAGGTGGCTTTCAGGTAAAGGCCACCAGCCTATAACTTCTTTAAAAGCACTTCTGCATGCATCACTAGGAAAATAATATCCTTTTTGACAGACAGAAAACCAGCACTTCTGGGGACAAGGTTGTATAAAGAAATTCTATTGATATGTGAGAAACTATGGGATGGGATGATGATACAGCTTAAAACGAGTTAGATCATCCAGAGGAATTTGAGAATTTCTTGTGCTTCCTTCTACAGACAGAGGGAAATGGCAGAAGGGTTGCTTTTTCATTGGGCTTTTTTGTTGTTTTTCTTAGTTTTGACTATTATTATTATTATTATTATTATTATTATTACTATTATTACTCTACTTAAAAATATGTTTCCCTTGCAACTTTTCCTTTTCTTGGTATTTCATTTCACTCCTATGTATTTGCTTTGTACTCCAAGCGGGTGTGAAAGGTAATGCAATTTGGTAAATACTGTCTTCATTAATAAAATATTTGTTGCTCCTTTGTTTGTTATTGGACATTTTTGAGGTGAAGGGAATCGAGTGAACTAATGCATCTGAAACATCGTTCCTGGTTTCCCCAGCTCCTAAGCCAAACATAGAGTGATTTCTTGTTCTGCACTGCACAAGTGAAAGTCTTTTTGAATAGGCTCTGATTGCCCATCTCCTTTTGATACAACTGCATCAGTAATTCAGTGGACAATGATCCAATTGTTTTAACAAAAGAGAATATTTTGAGGAGAGAAAAAAAAAAAAAAAAAAAAAAAAGCAGTTTTGAAGCATTAGTGCTTTTCTGACTTAGCTAATGTTTTAAGTGATTGCTTTAAGTCCTTACTCTTCTCTGGTCTTGCAGTCATTGGTATTTTTATCTTCAGTACTTCAAAGTGACCTGGGACCAGTGTCCTGACAATTATTTTTAGCATCAACCAGTGGCCAAGTAGCCTTGTCCTTTGCAGCCACCCGACAAAGGGATCTCCCCTGCCCTGAAGAAGTCACACTCCAGAAAGACAGCTTGTAGAGCTTCAGTGCTCCTTCATCCCCATTGTCACAAAATTGCCTGTCTTGAAGAACACTTTTGATAGAGGAGTGGCCCAGAAGATGGATCCTGAAACCTTCTGGGTGTGTGTCCCAGCGACAGGCAGCAGAGCTGTCTTGGTTGGCATCCTGGGCACTGCTCAAGGCAGTTGGGGCCATTTATGATCCAAGGGATCTGAGAAGATCCAGAAGATTGAATCAAATTCCTGTAGCTCATTTGGCTACAGAGGGGCAAAAGCAGTTCCTCTGACATCTGTATAAACCAGGGGTTTTCATCCTCTTAGGGATTTCTCCCTTCACATTTCCCTGAGCTATATTTTGGGAGCCATTGGGACCTTTCTATCTACAGCGCATCTCTTTTGCCTACACAGTGTCTCACAGATCCATGGAGGAGCAGGACAAGGCTGTTAAAACATTTATTTTGAGAACTATGCTTACTTGGATGTGTGTGTGTGGAGGAACAGAGTTGAACATGGCTTTCCCAGATCCTTACAGTACAAACACCATCTTTCCTTCTTCCTCTGGGAGAGCTGGAGGAGTAAAGCAAGCAGGATTTGTCTCTGTATGATGTGGGGGATCGTAATAATAAAAGTCTTAACATCTTGCTGCTGTGAGCTGACGATATAAAGTATTAAATACAGTGTGTCTGCAGTTATGCTGTGCTTCTGGTTGACTTCAGAAACCCAAGTCTTCAAAAAGCATACAGCTAATGTAAAATGAAATGTTAAATAAAGGAAGCTCGGGAGTTCTATTTCTCTTCTGGTATTTGAGTTGTTCTTTCTTTTTTTTTTAGCTTTTCCTTGAAAACAGGAGACCAATAGAGTTTATTTTTGTTTGCTTGTCTATATTTTTTTCTGTTTCCCTTCCAAAAGAGAAAAAGGAAACTGAGATTCTCCTGTAATTATGGAGCTTCAGAATCCGTGACACCAAAGATCACCAGAATGCCAATATGTTCCTCAGATTTGGCAGTGTTTCAGAGCATGAAAAAAACACGTGTTGGGGAGTAATTTGGCTTGGTATGATATCAGAGGCCTGTAATGGAGCTGTTACCAATGCTCCTTTTTCCTTTTCTAGCAGTATAATTTAACAGTTAACACATTTCAGAAATAATGGTATAATTAATGTAATTAAGCAGGGCTTCGTTCATTAGCAAAGGGTGTGGTAAAGCAGCACTGCTGTTTCTCTGGTGTCAGAAGTGTCCTTTTATTTTTACCTGCGTCTTTCACATGTTTACACAAAGGTGAAGAACAGGGCAAAGTTTTTAAAATTGCTCTATGTACCATTTTCAAAAGCAGTACTCCAGCAGCACATGTCTAATTGGGAAATTGGTAAGCTTTGGACTTCTTAGAAAAAAAAAAAAAAGCTTAGACAATTTCAAAAAATGCTACCCCATATTTGCCTTGCATTCTTCCCCTGTTATCACTCAGCTGACCCAATGTGTTCATTTCAACAGACCTCTCCCTCAGACGAGGCAAGCAAGAAGCAGCTTTTAATGCCCCACCGCCCATCGGTGGACCACTCAGATGAACCCTTTCAGAGGCAGAGGGCAGTGAGCGCAGTCAGCATTATCACTAGTGCCCTGGAAGGTAAGATGTGCCTTCAGTTTCCCAGCTGAAAGCCAAGTCAACATTGATTGGCAGGAAGTAGCATGAAAAACACTAATGTTTTTCTTTTGCGCTCTTTTTGTTTTGCAAGACAGTATTACAGAGTTATTATGACCCTTATAATACAGGTCATTCCTAAACAGAAGGCAATATGTCTTACCTATAGACTTGTAAAAATCCTGACAAAGTGCTGGCAGTACAATCAAAGTTGGGTCTGGGAGCTTTTTGTTCCCCTATGGACTTTGATGTACAGAAGGCTGATGGGTAGTGGAGCACGAGACTGTGTATACATTTATCACAGAGTGGTTTGGGTTGGCAGGGACACCAAAGCCCACCCAGTGCCACCCCCTGCCATGGGCAGGGCCCCCTCCCACCAGCCCAGGCTGCCCCCAGCCATATCCAGCCTGGCCTTGGGCACTGCCAGGGATGGGGCAGCCACAGCTCCTCTGGGCAGCCTGGGGCAGGGCCTCATCTCCCTCTGACTGAAGAATTTCTTCCTAATGTCTAATCTAAATATACCCTGTGTTTGGAGGCTGGAAAGAGAGATCTATCTCTTGGGAACAATTCTGTCTCCCAGAGATCTCACAGCAGTGCAGGTGTGCATGTAGGGTATCAACCATTATTTTGAAAGTTTGCTAGAAGGCACCTAACCCTGCAGCTCTGTTGTCCAACGGGTGAAAATGCAGAGAGAACGCATTCTGGCTTAAGAGAGGAGGCTGCTTATAAACTGATTGAAATAATAGGGTTGGCTGAAGTTTTCCTGTTATTAACTCAGGTTCTAATTATATAGACTAAAACCATTATACAGCATTCCATGCCCATAAAGGAATCAGAAAAGGAATGCATTAGGCAATTCTACTAATCATGATCATTCAGACATTAACTGTCTTGTTTGGCTTTTCTTTTTCACTGTTTAACACAAATTATACTTACAAAGCCATTTCTCTTCTTTTGTGCTCAAATAAAATGAACATATAAATGTTCTATTTTAACTAATACTTTAAAAGCACCTTTAAAAAGCACATTGGAGCTATAGTACCATTTTCAAACTGAGTTATGCAGTCCCCTGATTTTAGAAGAACTCAGATGCTTAACGCCTTTTTGGATTAGACATTAAGAACAGAAATCCTATTGATAACCAATGATACACCAGCTCTTAAGACCTTAAATCAGCTCTAAATATCGGATTGAATCTCTTTTATCTCTTAAACTCTTTAAAAGATATTACTTAAGGTACTTGTAAAATGAGAACTGGAAATGAAGTCTTCTTAACCACTTGAACTTTCCAACCTGGAACACAGAGTACAAGTCTGATTCTATGTGTAATACTAGGTCTTACATGTCTGGAGTGAGTCTTCCTTTTCTCTTGGGACACTTTTGAAAGGTTCCTACTTTCAGAATAGGCCGCTGTCTGCTAAGTGCTATCAACTGGCAAAAAAAACAACAAAAAACACAAATTGTGTAATCTGCCAGCCTGTTAGGATAGAAATATTTTTATCCTAAAATAAAAAGAAAGAAGTTTGGGGTAATTCAAGGGCCTTCCTCTAAGTTGTGAGTCATTTTAAGTGTTTCCTTGTCATATAACTCAGCATGCACTGACTGTTATTTTACTGCTTGTGACTTAGAGCTTGAGGAATCACACCAGAAATGTCCTCCGTGCTGGAACCACTTTGCCGTTAAATTTCTCATTTGGGATTGCTGCCCGCTTTGGCTTTTAATCAAGAAATTTGTCAAGTTTGTGGTAATGGACCCATTTACTGACCTCACCATCACCCTCTGCATTGTGCTGAACACACTCTTCATGGCCTTGGAGCACTATAAGATGACGAAGGAGTTTGACCACATGCTTTACATAGGCAATTTGGTAAGTGAATGCAAAGGTGAAATACTGTCTGAGGAGAGTGTTTGCTGCTTTTTAAAGTTTTGGCTTAGGCCTTGGGAAGACCCACTTTTAACATGCTGTCAGCATTGCTTTGCCTATGTCATGTCAAGGGCACACAGTCATGTCTTCTGGGGGTGAGGAGAATCAAAGGAAGGACTAGAACCTATTTTCATTAAACTATCACATTGTAATGTTATTGGTAACCACAAAAGCCATGTTTCTGGTCTGTTTACAGGTTTCTTATTTGTATCAGTTTAAGGATATGAGATGAGAAAAAGGTTAATGAGGTTTATTTGTGATTTCTGTAAAAGCAATGCTAGGGAAGCAGCTCTTGGTGACTAATAGTCACTTTTAAGTTAAAAATGCTATGGAAAAACAAGGCAAAATCATAGAAGGAAAAGAAGTTTGGGTAGGTATGTATGTAGGAAGGTGCCTAAGGTACATCTGCTGTGTACCCCTGCCTTGTGCATCTGTGTGTGATAGGAGCTGTGCAAAACCCAGGGCAGAGGGGACACACAGCAAAGCTCTCTGAGCAGTGCTCCGAGGGAAAACTCCTAATGTGCAGGCTGAAGCAGCTGGGGAGAGCTGCAAGGTAAGCAGAGACTGCTCTTCTCCAAGGAAAAGCAGAGTGACAGATCCCCAGCCAAGCTGCAGGGACAGCAGAAAAGCCTTTCCAGAGGCGATGTGGTACAAGTTGTTAACCCAGGGGGGGCACTGAAATGCTGCAATCACTACAAAAGCAGAGCTTTTTCTTTAATTATCTTCCTCTGAGTTTGAGCTTAAAAGCTACCATGCTTTACAGCTTTAAAACTTAGTGTTTAAAAATCCTTTTAATTTTAGAAAAATTAGTATTAGAAAAGGCATAGGCTATTTAGCTATGATTTGGTTGAATTGCGCCTAAAGTCTAATGGTAGAAGCAGAGATTTACACTAGGACCAGAAGAAAGTCTGGAGTACCTGGGAAGGTGGACCCTGCTAAATATGTATTCAAGAAGCTCACAGCAGAGATAAGAAAAACCCTTTATTTCTATTTAAAAAAAAAAAAAAAGGCTTTGCTCCCTCAAGGTGGGATTCACTTTGCCCAACTTGAGATATTTAGAGCGTAGGAGTCTCTGTCTGAGCTGGTTGCCTTTAAAGTCAATGGAGGGAAATGGACAATTTTAAGGCACAATTAATCTGATGTTTTTAAGACATTTGCTTTTGGATAAGGTGAACTGTGCCCTGAAGGCCACCGACTGCAGTGGCCATTGACTATAGTGGGAGTATGCAGAGACACTGCAGATGTCATGTCTGCACTGAGATACATCCTACACTGGCAGGTTTAGGTGGGTAGTAGCAATAATCAGACTTTTTGTGCCTGCTCTAGAATATGTGTTACAGAACCTGTTAGTGGTGGGTTTCTTCTGTGGTGTTTTTTGTTTGTTTGTTTGTTTGTTTTTTTCCCACTAGTCATTATTCTTAGCTCTAGACCTCCTCAAGCAGGTTGAGGTTCTCCTAGGCTGTGGGACCTGTCTCTAGTTTTTCAGTTGCTGTGTCCTGGTAGATCTCCCTCTGTCGTTATGCTAGGCAAAAACATGGATCTTCTCTCCTTGCTCCAAACCTGCATTCGTCCCCTCAGTGGTAAGCAGTGAATAAGGGTAGCTTGGAAAATCACCCCTCAGGACTGCACCCAGCTTCACTTTGCAGCAAGTCCTTGTGTGGGGATGTTGCTCAACAATTTGTGGTCTTTTCAGATGACTTCTCAGATGACAAAAAAAGCACCTTTGGATCCAGCATCATCCCTCAGAGAAGGTGGCAATGCTGCCATATCTCCCTCTGGCTTGTCAATGTGTCTTGCTCTGCTTTTAGCAGATGAGTTGCTCTCTTTGCCAGACCACAGGCAGTGAAACCCCAGCCCCTGGCAGCCCTCCTGCCTGCATGGCTCCTGCAGACCTGAGCGGGTCTGCGCCAGCTGCCAATGAGACTGGTGGAAATGGAGACAATGAGCAGAGGACAGGGCAAAATTGCAAAGGAAATTTTGTAAAGTGTTGCCCCCCAAACATGCATCTCCCCCTGAGTTTCTTAGCACTGCTTAGAGCTAATTTTGATTATTTGTGTTAGGGTATAAAATAAGCAAAACAGCCTGATATATATATATATATTTTTTTTGTAGTAGGCAGCTGGCCCCAGGCTGAGATGCCAGGATGGTGTCAGGGAGAGGCTCCCCCTTGGCAGATTTTACTAAACCCCTACATAACAGGAATGGTTTTGAGTAGAGCAGGTCAGAGGAAGGTAATTCCATTTTGCAGAGGATTTCACAAAGTCATTTGTAATGAGAATTGAGTGATTTTTTTGCAATTCCCCATGAAAGGGAGGGCAGCCCCAGCTCCAGGGCAGGCTGCCAGGTGCCTGCTTCCCCTAAGCCACTGACTGTCAGAGCCTCCCTTGCCCCAGCGCCAAGCGGCTGTGCTCCTGCCATCCCATCCACCCCTCGCTGAGCAATTACATGAGCATTAGGTGGACGAAGATACTGAAAAGGGCAGATCTTTGGCATTTTTTCCTCGAAATAAGTGCTTCTGAAAGAAATTAGAGTGGAATATGAATTTGCTGTCTCCGAGAGTAATTCTTCGTCTGGCTGCCAGGAGCTGGAGACCTGCTTTGATGGCACCATCTCCATCGTGCAGTTGTGTGGCACCTGCTGCCTTCAAGCTCCTTTAGCTCATCACTGACAGGAACCAACATTTTAAAATCCCATCACAAGGCCTCACAAGCACATGGACGTCTTCACTTCTCATCTTCCTGTGCAGTGCCACCACTGAAGAAATAGGTAGACAGAGCAAGGTTTTCCCAATTTTTGTTTTTCTTTAGAAACTGAGATGCTATTATCCAATAGTAGAACCTGAGTGGCTGAAATGATAGTTAAAAGAGGTTGCTTTCTTAAAGATAACGTCCTCCAAATCAGCAGTGGCATATTTATAACCATAACCAGGGGAATGTTGAGTTGCTCTTTTTCTTTACAGCCTTTATTGCACTCAGCATCCAGCCTCTTGTATGAGCACAATAGCTTGTTACCAGGTGCTGGCAATTTGATGACCACCGTTGGAAATTCGTTGCTGGTGCACGTACGTGACTCTTGATGCCTTCAGGAAGGCTCAGACATTTTCCTATCTTACTGTGACATTTCCCTCTCAGAAGACTATTGATTAAAATGATTCAGGCAAAGAAAGCGATCCTCCTGAGTCATTTCCCAGCAAGATGGTTGCATAATGTAGGCAGCATGGTGTTGTGGGTTTCGAGGCAGTCCCCTGGATACAATTTCATAGCTGTCCAGTTTGGGCTTGTTTGCTGTCCTCAGGGAAACTGGGGTGTTCTGGTGGGAATCTCTGGTATCTCTAGCCACTGTGACTCAGAAATTGTTGGTTAGTTAGAAATCAGAGACAGGCTGTTTCATTGGGTTCTTGGTATGAGGCATCAATAGGATGACAGTCCAAGGTATTATTTTCCTGATAAGGAGAAGGTATTTTGCTTAAGGAGTTGTGTGAAATAGCTGCTTGGAAGAACTCATCAATTCAGTCCTGAAGCATTGCAGAGTAAAAGTCACACCTTCAAATGATCCTTTATTTTTATTCCCTAATACCTTAATTATATATCCTTAACTTTTCCCTTCCACACCGCATGGAGTTTCTTAGTCTTGTTGCGTAGAGCTGATCACTTGTGTTGGGATAGCTCTTCAGACACTCAGCTTATAGGGTGAAAAACATTCCTCCTTGAGTGTAGGTTACTGATACGTCAGCTCTGGGGTCCCCCCTTTTTCTGACCTACACAATGCATTGATATTGGCTGTTTTATGGAAAACCGTATGCTTTGATATATAAGTGGAACTGAGCGCTTTTCAGAATGTAAAGCTCTGTGGGAATGGAAATAAAACAGTATGTGTACAACTTGCTGCCCACATTTTCTCATTTTAAGCTGACTGTCAGGTGTTTAAATGGGTGCTTAAGGAGGGCATATGAGAGGACAAGATCTGATTCTCTTGGATGCTTTGCAGAAATCTGTTAAAACTTAATTTACTGTCAGCAGCCTCCCCTTCTCCACTCCCTCTGCCTCATAGGTAATATTTATATGTTGTTTTAAAGAAAAATGTTCCAATTAAAAGCTCTACCATCTGACATTTGAACCGGGTCATAAATAAGCAATGTCTTCTCAAGATGCTGTGAAAAGAATACTGCTGTGACTATTTGTAAAAAAATAAATAAAAAATACGAGGGCTCAAATTAGGGTTTCTAATCGCCTTCACTGCCAGCAATAACCTCAGAATGGCTGGATGCTCTTGCTGTCCTGGTATTAATAATAACAATATAAAAAGGGATAATACAGCCAGTACATGGCAGCCCAAATACCCCTTTAACACTCCCACTCCATTCATTCAGGTTTCTCCACTGAAATAAATAGATTTAACCTTTATAAAAGGCACCTTTACGCTTTCTTTTTTACCACTGAGACTCTGCAGACGACAGAAGGCGATGGAAATGTCCATCCTTATCAAGAGCTTGAACCCAGACGTCGTTGTGTGCTTACAGCGCTATAAAACATCATGGTGAAAAGACCAGACAAAGCCAGTGCTGTAACAGTGATAAAAAATCATCTGTGAAAAATGAAGTATTTGCTTGTAAAATGTTTTTGGCTTTCTGCTGTGTTCACCTCTATCTGTGGAGAGTCTGTAAGAAAGGAGGGATGCTTAGAAGGCTGTTTTCACTTTGTATTTTCTTTCTGCAGGTCTTCACTGGGATTTTTACAGCAGAAATGATCTTCAAAGTAATTGCCCTTGACCCTTACTACTATTTTCAGCAGGGCTGGAACATTTTTGACAGCATAATTGTTATACTGAGCCTAATGGAACTTGGTTTATCCAGCATGGGAAACCTGTCTGTTTTACGCTCCTTTCGACTGGTACGGTCTTATTCTGTTTTTACCCCTCTCCTTGCATTAAGTGTAAACTCTGACATGAACACAACATATTTTCTTAAAAATGCATCCACCGATAAAGACTTTAATTTCTGCAAACCGGTGAACGGTATGTGACACTAATTATAGACTGCGGGATAAATGGAATTGTTCCAGATTTACATCAGGGTAAATGAGAACATAATTTGATTCCTTCTAGCTGTGCCAGGTACTTGTAGCACACTTAAAATGTTTGAGATCCGATTTGTAATAAAAATCTGCCATTTTATACCTGTACACCTGTTAGCACAATCAGCAGATAATTGATAGCCCACAAAATGCAAGAGCTAGTAACATGTCGTTTTGGAAGTTGTTATTCCAAAATTATGTTATAAACATGCCACCATTCTTTTAAATGTTGTCAAAAGAAAATGTCTTTGAATTATTCACGGAGTGATTTTTTTTTTCTAGAACTGATCAGCATAACACAGCATCTGTCTTTCACGGAACTCCTTAGCTGTCAGCTCCTTTGTTATGCATGGGATAGTGGCATTCGATTAATGAGAGACTGTCGGCATATTGGAACAGAAAAGCAGTTTCCTTGCCAGCCTGACATTTGTGTTGCACTTCATGTACCAGGATGTCCATGCTAATCATTCTGGCCATGATATGGCTTCATAACTTGAAAGACCAGGAAAATAAGCCCTTATGGCTACATTTAGCGGAAGACTTTTCTTGTTCCTTTCCAAAATTCTGTGCACTGCTCAAAAATGCAAATTTTTTTTGCTGCTGCTGCTGCTGGGTCCTGAGAGTCTCCTGTCAATTTATGAGCAATGCCTCTTCAATGGTGTTGAAATTAAACCTTTAGTTGAAAACACAGTGCAAGGACTAGGAACCATTTACATCCTTAAAATAGGTCTTAAGTGGGATGTGGGTTGTGCCCAGACTGCGGGATCCTCGGCACAGAGGTGATTTTCACCCTGGGAGCTAACAGCTAACAGCATTAGGCTGAGGCTTGCTCTGAAATACAGAGGAATTGCTTCTCCCTTTGCAGGATCAAACCCTAGTCCCCTTCCCCCGAGACGTCTGTCAGGCTGTTTAATTTGAGGTGGAAAAGCAACATAAAACAAAATATTGATACCTGAGACTTCCTCCTTCCATCCCCTCCACACCGTGATATCAGGGAGCTGAGCCTCTAAAAGCATGTCTGCCTAACAAGGCAAGAGTACAGCCCTTGAATGCTTAATTCTCATCCAAGAAGCACAACTGATATTTTATTGATAGACACAGTGAGGCTAACGGGAAGTGTGGCTAAAATCCCCTTGTACTGTGGCATTTAACGTGTTTCACATGTTTTAACCACTTTAATAATTCAGCAGCTGAAGTGTCTGTTGCTTCTGTGAACTGACACTGTTGTTTATGTTTTGTTCACAGCTGCGAGTCTTCAAATTGGCAAAGTCCTGGCCGACCTTAAATACGCTCATTAAAATCATCGGGAATTCAGTGGGTGCCCTTGGGAACCTCACCCTTGTGCTGGCAATCATCGTCTTTATTTTTGCTGTGGTAGGAATGCAGCTTTTTGGGAAAAGTTACATGGACAATGTTAAGAAGATAAGCACTACCGGCAATTTGCCACGGTGGCACATGAATGATTTCTTCCATTCGTTCCTCATTATCTTCCGAATCCTGTGCGGGGAGTGGATCGAGACCATGTGGGACTGCATGGAAGTGGCTGGGCAGCCCCTGTGCCTTCTTGTCTTCTTGTTGGTCATGGTGATAGGAAACCTCGTGGTGAGTTGTCCAGATGGTTTCTTCTCCCTTTTCTGCTGGGTGTGTGCAAATGGACACCTTTTTATCCAGAAAATGCAAACCTCATGTTGTTCTGAGGCTTTAATTTGCTGAATCAAGGTCTCACCCAGAGACACCTGCTTACATCCTAAGTACAAAATTGGGAGCGTTGCATTGCTAATTAAGAATGGAGGCTTATGTTGCAGAAGAACAGGTAATGTGTTAGTAGAAAAAAGGCACATAGGCTTGTTATAATGATTTAATTCCTTAAGGCATTCATGGGACTTAAGAGATTCCAGATCTCTTTTCAGGAGTGAATATCACCTTAATTGTCATGAAGATATTTTTATTTCTATTCAGTTTTGGTCCAGAACAGATGAACCTTACAGCTAGCACGGTGTCTGAGTGGAGTTTCAAATGTGTTTAGCCTGCATGTTCTAGGAAGCTGCAGGTTATGTTTACAGTAAAGTCACTTGCTTGCTTGCTTTTTTAATAGAGTATCCCATAAGCATGGCTTACATAAGCTCTGAACCTATTAAGGCTGAATTGTATTTCCCTGTTGACATCTTATGGAGCGCTTTGCTGGCTTGCAGTCATTGTGGAAATGTTTCGCCCGTTCAGCTTACAGAGCATCTTTGACATTGTGGCTCTAATGGGCTTACTGTTTATGTAGTGAGTTGTTTAATAGTAGATGCAGCTATAAAAATGTTGGGTTTTGCTACCGATTGCTTTTAGTGGTTGTTTTGCTTTTAAGTACCCAGTGTTTTTGTTCTCAGCTCCTGGGATAGAAAAGTTCCTGAAGGGGCTTATTTAAAAAACAAAGAGCATAATTTTTGTGTTTATATGAAATTTTAATAATTAGATTTTCACTGAAAATATTATTTGCAAAGGGAAACTACAGTTTCTAGCTTTTATTTTATTTTATATAAGTCAAAAGATTAAGTTATGATTACTCAAAGTGGCAGAATATTTTTTTTCACTGACTTCAACTTTCTGCATGTTTTTCATGTGTAATTAGAGGATTTGTGGCCAATTATGACTTTCTGCATTTTTAGTGGAGTTTAGCCTAAATTCAGATATTTGATCTCCCCTTACAATTAGTCAATGGATTCTGCATATGATGATGAAACCTGAAAATAATTCTGGAGAAAACGTTATCATTTGAAATATTAGTGGATTACTCGGTGAACTTGCAACATCTGATTCACTTAGATATTAAAATTCATGGGATTGTGTAGGGATTGTTAAATATGAAATCAGATTCAGAGGAGATTGCAATAACATTATCTGCATATATTTAAATTCCCATGCTCAAAAAAGACAGATGTAAAACTAGATACTGAAAAACTCTGTCAGCATGGATAATCTGAAGTTACTGGTCAGCTGAAAGCAAAAATGCTAGCTTTATACTTTTCAGCCAGCAGTTCTGTAAGCATGCAGCAAAGACTGGTGGATAGGAGTTATTATAGGAATAGGAGTAAAGCTCTCAGGGTGGAAAACAAAACAAAATAAAAAGATCCATAGGTCTGATAGGACCAAGCAAATAGGAAAAGAACAACAGAATCTGAATCATGAGACTGATCCAGTGCCAACCACATTACATGGAGATTTCATGATGTTAATTAGCAGGTAGAAAGAAGGTCTCCCCTGACACCGTCAAGTCTTGGTTTACTCAGTGAGAGTGGATTGAATTCACAAACTCATGTATTTGCTGAAGAGCATCAGACAAAAGTTCAGGTAGTCAAAAAGCACTACTAACTCTTTAAAATAAGAAGACTTCAGCTCTAAATTTTTACATATAACTCTGGTGTGTTCTGTGCTACACTTTCTCTTTTAACTTGCTGAGTTCCTTGTTCTTCCTCTGAGTTTGAAGAGTCAGTTCTGAGATGAACACTATTAGGTTGCATCTCATTTGGACCTCTAACTCTTTCTTAGTCTCTGCAGGCATGGAGGAAATCCTACAGCATTTTCCTGTGTTCCACACTCATATCAATTGAATACTTTTATTTGTAGCATATGCCCTTACTTCTGGTAGTGTCTGTGGATGCTCTGTCCAGTGCAAATCTATGCATTTCAGACCTGCTCTTTAACGTCTCTAAGCTCCTTATTTATTTATTTATTTATTTATTTATTTATTTATTTATTTATTTATTTATTTATTTATTTTAATTAATTAATTAATTAATTCTTTCCTGCAAACTGGGATGGGAAGAGTTACGAGCATTGTGATTCTGTGATAAGCTCAGTGATTTGGTCTGCAGATCTTATTGAGCCTCACTAACAGAAATTCAAAGGAATGGTGGAAGAAAAGCATGGGAAACTAGTAAGTGCCCTGGGCAACTTCATGTTATAATGCAGTTAAACTGCTGAAAGGAATTTTATTAAGTATTAAGTCTTTGGCTGGAATTCATATATCCCCAAAATGTCTTGGACCATGGTAGCGCTACATGCAACAATGTACGCTGATGGTAAGCTGATATTTGAATCATCCTTAAAGAATTTAACTTTACAGAATAGTTGAAAAATTACATGCTGTGTAATTAGCTAGCGCAGTAATACTGCTGCTATCATCAGAAGGCATTTTTAAAGTCACTGAAGTGGCTTTGGAAGGTAAAACCAAACCAGGGGAATGATAAAATAGTCTCTCTCTCATGTATAAGAGCTTTTGAAATTGCTAACTGAATAATTATGATTACTGTTAAGTTTTATAAAGACTAAACATATTTCCTGTGTACTTTTATGTTACTGAGGTTAATAAGGAAAATAACTGAGACAAGAATTATTAAGAAGATGTAGGGGAGTTTGGGTAGTGAGGCAGCCCTTGCTCTGTGGGGTCAGCTGATGTGACACCAGCCACTTCTCAGGGGACACCTGCGTGCAATGGCTGGGGACTACTACTGCACTAATGACGTGCATGAATAAAACTGACACTCCAATCACAGAAGGAACAACCTTCCAACCTCTCTGCGTGCTCCTGACGTATATTGGCCAAGCCACCCTTTCATTCTTCTCCCTCCTGCTTGGATGAAGCCAGCTCCTACCCACATGCCACCACTTAAATCTGTGCCCATCTGCCTAGGGTCATAAGCATGCCAGGATGTACAGTCCGTAACAAGGGAAGATCTTCAGGGTTTTACTAGAATTAAAGTTGAAACAGAAGACTTAAAGTGCCCTTTTAGGATCAGCCCTAGGCTTTTTTTTTTTGTTGTTGTCCAATAATGATGCTATTCACCCAGAAAAATATTGATGACATTTTCTTAGAACACACAGTTAGAAAGCATCACCAGTTTCTAGCATACCCAGCTATCCTACAGGAAGGATTACATAACTGCTAGCATTGAATTAATGTATGATGCATGAAATTATGAAAAACAAAGTGGAAGGTCATGCACTCAGCCCTATTTAAGAATTTATGTTATGATCAAGTAGCTTATCAACAGGAGATGTTTGAGGGGATAATAAAAACATACGTATCTGAGATAACTTGGTGGACTACCTTTGTAGCCGGACCTGGTCAATGGAGTCCGTGAAGTCATAAATTATCTTAACCAAAAAGACACCTAAAATATGTCAGATTAAATAGATCCTAAAGGTACCTATTTCTGTCCCTGAAATCCTGGGAAGCTAACTCAGCTGTAGACACCCACATATACTTACCACTCTGCTTGACTGAGCCAACAACATCGTGCACCTGTTAGAGAGGTAAATGCGATTCTAATATGTGTCAGGAAAGGTAATTACAGAGGAAAAAGGAGAGTATCAGTTCTGTTTTGCAGTGCTCTGCAGCACTGGGCATACAATGTATTCCCTTAATGACTGATGCTCAAGACAGATTAAGTCAAACTGGGAAAAGCACAGGAATATTAAGTTGATGAGGGGACTGCAGAACTAGGCAGGGCTGAGAGTGATTTAAGATACAGGACAGAGCTCATCCCAAAACAGAGGAGGATAAATCACCAATAGGTGCCTGTGGAAAAGCAGATGATATTGTCTAGTAGGACTTCCCAGCAGCCTGCAAGATGGAGCTTGTTTCTGAAGGAAACAACACAAGTAGCCTGTCAGCAGGGGAGTTGACTTGATGACCCAAGAAGACCTTCCAGTCCTGTTTTCCCATGAGAATTCAAGTGCCTGCCAGCGGAGCTGCTCAGCATGATTTGGATGAGATTTGAAGTGGCCTGCTTTAGTTAAACCCGATAGAAGCTTGTCTCTAAAAAATTTGGATGCCCTGGAGCCTGTCCTTTTATACCACTTCCACATCTTTGGAAGCCTTAATGGATATTTCTTCTGTTTTAACATGGCCCATGACTGTGATACATTGAAACTTGGAAATGTCACGTTCCTGGAAAAAAGCAGTTTTTCCTTCCCTGCGTTCTTTTACTACAAGTCAGTGTAGGATTGTTCCCTGAAGAGATGTTCTGAGAAAGTGCCGCTAAACCTCCATCAGGTTAAAATCTGTGGAATCCCAAACCGAGAAGATGCCAAAAAACCTGAGTAGGTCTCTTTTACCACCATTTCAAGCTTTTAACAACCAAAGTCTGCTGGTAAAATGGCATATCACCAAAGCAATTCTGACAGTCAGGTCTTTGCAACAAGGCAAGAGAGAAAGAAATCTAGCTACAGGGAACATGAGCAAATTGTAATTGCTTACAATTTCCACTTCAGCATGTCTTTCCACAACAGTCTCCCTTCCTACTACTGAGAGATTGTCCTGAGCACCACCAATGCAACCTGGATGTGAACAAATATCTGAGAAGGAAAAGAGTGAGATGGATGAAAGGCCAGTTAGCATGCATCCTGGCCTGACAGATGTGCAAGAGAGAGGTTTGAGATGGGGATGGTTTGAGTTAGGAAGAGGAGCAAGTACAAGTACATGTGATGCTTAGTCTGTGAGGGGAATTTCATGGTAATTTCCTGCCCCAAATCACCCTCCTAAGTGACAGACCCTAAGTACCACAAGGAGTCATTGGGTGCCATGTAGCTATCCAACAATTAGTTATGGCTCTAATCCCACAGTTAGGTAAAATGACTTTGTATGTGCTTGCAAGATTACATCTGCTCCATTAATTGTTTTCATTCCTGTATATTTTTGAAATATTAAGAATGAAGCAAAGGCGTGTGATAAATATTTAATTCTGATTAGCTTTCTTTGCTGCATCTTTGCTTTGTTAGCATTGTTGCCTTTAGTTTGGTGTATGCAGTCAAGCAAACAGAAGAAAAACCTGGAAAAAAAAAGAGGTAGCTGTGATGTAGAGAGTATAAATGTGTAAGACAGGGCTGCTGGTTGGATTGTGTAGTCTTCAGTATGGGGGCTTTGTTTCTATTTAAAACTGTTTCCTAGAGCCAGTTGTGGAGTACTATCACTTTTGCATTATGATCTCTAACTGAGGAATGCTCTTACGGGGTAGAAGCCTGCCCTGCAGGAATCCTTTGGCTAGCCAGCCATGCAGATGTACCAGGAGGTTCACAGGCAAGGGATTGCCCCACCTGGGATGTTGTGGTCAGCACAGGCTATGAAGAAGTTTAATAATATGGAGCAAGATGATCGTCTTCAATTGTCCTCAGCATAAGAAATTGTTTCTGGGCACATTTAATTTATTAGTGTGGGAGTAGCCATAAAGTCCTGTCTCACCCAATACTGATACACTTCCATCACTGCAGATTTCTCAGCAGATCACAGCTGAGCTTGAAAGAGGTTTATGGTAATGTGTCAGGTTTTCTCTTTAAATTAAATGGATACAGGGGACTATCACTGTCTCTTGCAGTAAAATCACAAGTAATAGCAAAATAGCTAGGCATCTGCCAGGTCTAGGTAAAAGTGGATTGATTTTTTACATTTCAAGAGCTCAGACAGAAGAAGTGTATTAGGATGGTAAAAGAAGACCTTCAGATGAGACTTGTATTTCTGCCTGAAATGAAGGGACCATCACCTAGGGAATCTACATCAAGACTCTGGCCTTTTTAGGAGACATGAAGCATTACCCAAGGGTGTTACAAGACCATGAAGCTTTTTATAGGGTGATTAAAGATTGCTTTGCCCCAAAGGAATAAGACCTCATTCATTAATATTTTCTGTGCCAATAAATGAATGAAAACGGAACACTGATGACTTATGATAGCGCATTTCCAGCTGTCTACTTAACTTCTTTTCAAATTATACACAAATCTAAAATTACTGAAGCCCCATTTTCAATGATTTTTATTGTCTATCCCTAGAGAAATGTAAAACTCAAAAGTTGCAAACACTCTTGCTGTCCTGAATCAAGTAATTATTTTTGTATTTAATGACAAACATGCTCTTATTCATCGGGACCACTGAAGACTTCTGCTCTGTGAATAAAGGTTAATCTCCTTAGAGGGAAATGTAGTTTTTATATTGCAGTTGTACAGCTGATGATTAATATAAATGAACTGGAATGTTAAAATATTGTGTGCCTTCTAATTGCAAATACTAGGTTACAGCTGCTTGCTGGAAATTAAAACAAGTTTGGGGAAGACATGTTACAAGTCCAAGTTACAACATTTTAGTCTCTTTTTTTTTTTTTTCTCAGAGACCATCATAGGGGTCTCTGAATCTTAAGTGCTCTTCATAGCACTCTGAAGCTTTGTAAGCTTTAACCACCAAGCAGGTGCTCTCATTTAGGCAACATTTAGCCCATCGATTCCTCTTCCTACAAAACCAAAGTAAGAGGGGAAGAACAGTGCTTTGCAAGGAGATGTGCATCCAACAAGAAGTTCAGCTTTTCTCAAGTCTTGAAGGAGCTCTGCTGGCCCCTACAATCCCCTGTGTTTGTGTCCTGGATGCTGTTGCTACCTTATCTGCTCTTTCAGCAGCTCACAACATTCTGGAAATGTGCATTTATGTTTTGGTGACATCAGCTGAGAAGGCCACTAGATAAACAAGCGAGAATAGGCATGTCAGGAACAGTCAGCATCAGGACAGGCAAAATCTGCAAAGCAGCGAGTGGGGTGCGTGCAGGACACCACAGCAGAGGGGAACTTAACAGAAAGCTGCAGGAGGCTTGATAGAGCTGGGGGAATACAGGACATAGGGGATGGAGAACTAGAGAGGGTCCAAAAGGAGCCAGGGAGCCCAAGGAAACAGGAACAAGGAGTAAAAGTGTCGTTTAAGTCTGTCTCATCAACTTCGACACCTATTTAAGTGAGGCAATTTTTCCTCCTCGAGAAACATGCAGCTTTGCAGAGGAGCAACCCAGAACACATGAATAAGCACATTTCAGGACACAAGTGAAACAGAGTTGAAACAAGTGTCAGCATATTACCATCCTTCTTGCTTCCACTGATGTATCCTTATGGCTGGCAGCAGGTACATTTAGTGATACCAGAGAATCCAAACCTCAGAGGAACGTAGCCAAACCACAACACTTTCCCCAGCTTCTCTCTTCGTATTTTTCCTGCCAGCTACCACCACAGTCCTTGTGTCCCAGAACAATTTTTTCTGGTTTTATGTCCCATTATCCATCCTTGCTTGAACACTGTCCAGGAAGCAGAGCGCTGAGGTAGTTGATGCTTCTGAGCAAATATCTGGCCACATCTACTCAAGTATTAAACACCCATAAGAGGAATGAAAGGCCCACCAGAAACAGATGGCATCATGTGATGAATCAAAAAGATAAATCCTGACACCAGCCATCAATCAGTCCAGTTGTGTCTGATGACTCTTAGCAGAGATGGAAACCCTGCAAAAGAAAAGCCTTTTGCCTAAGACTCCAGACTTTGAAAATTCAGTGCCCACATAAACAATTATTGTTTATGTTGTCAGGCAGATGTATCCCACACTCATATTGAACACTAAAGGATGGTGCTGAAAAGTCTGGGGAAATTAAGCTCAGGATATTTTTGATAAACCATCAAAAACTGCTGGGTTTCAAAAATATAATTGTATGGCAGAATAAGTAGAGACCATTCCAGGCTGGGAAGCGTAAGACTGCTTTCCCAAGAGAGATAAGGCAAATACACCTGGGAACGGATGGGAGGAGAAACTACTTTCCAAATGTTCTCCTAAAAAGTAATCTCTTTCCTAATGTCACTGCAGATTTATGAGTTAGTGCATCCTGCCACAGGCTCAGTTGTTTTTTTTTCTGAAGAGTTAAATCTTGGCACTTGGTGACTAAATCTGAGCAAGCATCTTGTACTAGGGGACAAGTGTGGTCAGTTCCTATTTTCAAGGTACTATTTAATGTCCAAGTTGAATATATATATAAAATCTGCTAACTTTTTCCTCGAAACATCCATTCACAGGAAGGTATATATTTTAAAGTATAAGTGGCTAAAATCCTAACAAAAGTGTTTGTACAGAAGAAGAGTCAGATTTTACTTCTGATTAAACTCAAAGGAGGCTGAAAACAAAAAACTGGACTAGGGCTCTTTTTTTTATCTACAAAATAAGAAATTTCCCAGAGCAGCAATCCAAACCAGATTCATTGGTTTCCTGTGCCAGGTATTGATTGGCCTTTGGTACAGATTTTTATCAACAGAATTTTGAGGTATCTCTTCTTGATCTATAAATGGTCTAGGACGTATCACAGAGGAATAAAGTCCCTTAATGCTATCCTCTTTTGTAGGTATGTACATAAGGGAATATGAAACTATCTCCCGTTCACCTTCATGGATGGGAGACATTAGAAATGCGGAGGAAGAAAACTGTTAATATGTTAGTTCAATAAACCCACCCCTTGGAAAACATCTTTATGCTCTTTGTACTATTTGTATTTTTAAATCAAATATATTGACTCCCTTATATGAAACACTGAGAAAACAATATTTTTAATAGGATCCACTATATATGTATATAATTTGTGAGGCTGATATGAGTGAATTGTCTGTTGAGATTTGGGTTAGTCCAGAGACTGAAGTGGAGCTGAGTTTCCAAATAATAAAAAACAAAAATAAGAATCGTCACCTTGTTAGTATAGTAGGCATCAGTATGGTAAAACACTGCCTATTTTTGTATTATCTCTGTGCTTGGTTAATTGTATAAGTAGGATATTTGTCAGTGGTTAAGTTCTTGCTAATAGCAGGGTAGTTATTAAAAATCTAGAAGACACTGAGTGAAATTTAGTTGGACAAGAGTGTGCAAACGTAGGTACAACTCAATGTGTCTCTTCGTATTAGTGTCACTGTGCAAGTTGTCTGGATGTCATTGAAAGGGTAAAGAAAACAGAGTTCGACCTTGCATGCACTGGGGCAAGGACAAGGTTTTAATGTTAAAATAGGCCAGGTGGTACAAATTTAGCACATTATTAATTACTCATAACATCTTATGCTTGTATTTAAAACAGTCAGTTAAAAATATTAATTATTTCTCTCCACCAAAACTGCACCAGTGAGTGGTTCATTCTAACAGTTGCCTCTAGAAATAGCTTGTTAAAAGTGATATGTGAAATGATCAGGTAGTCATGACAGGCTTAACCTTCATAGGAAGTGTGTGGTATTTAAAAGACACTGGAATTGATCTTTTCCATGTACAGAACATGTTCCTATCTGCGTTTCTCCACCTAGCACTTGTAAGGCAAGTGGATCACTGTCGTATTTTCTCAGGAAATGAGTATATGCTAATTGATTTTAGGTTCTGGACTGAAGGATATTGTTAAAAATATTGGTATTTTCCATGCTGAATTTTTGTGGAGGTGAAAAATGCATTTATATTTGTCTTCAGGTATGGAGCTATGATCGTTTGTTGTATCTGATCAACTAAAGTCATCATCGTGCTCCTTGTGCTACCAACTTCTTCATACGGTTGTTTCTTCCAGAAGGACATCCATGTCCCTTCTCCTCTCCTGTAACCTCCTGTCCCACATTTAGCTGTGATGCCATCCCATTTTTGGGAGCTTCAGCCAGTGCAAAATGCCTTGCCTTTGAAAACACAGGCAGGTGGCTACATCTACAAATTGGCCAGGGCATGAACTCCAACGTTACGAGTGTTCCTCCTCCGTCTTGGTTGGCACATTCCTTGGCCACCCTGTCCCAGCGGGTGCCTGGGCATTCAGGGGACAGCCCAGGGTGGGCAGCAGCCAGGGAGCAGTTCTGCCTGGGGGCAGAGTGGGGCCGGGAGGTCAGCTGCCTACCCTCAGGGCAGGGGAACAGGCCTTGGCTTGCCTTTATTTACTACCGCAGCTGTAATTTTTAGCTCACCCAACCGACTAGCTGTCTGGCTCTCCGTTCCTTTCTTCTCTCCAGCAGACTGGCAGTGAGCACAAACTCATAAAAATGCTCTTATGGATAGCTCACACCACTGACTTTCTCCTTTGCTTCCCTGATTTTACATCCATCTTGAGAAAAAAAAAAAAAAAGATTTTGAGTGGCCCCAGTTGCTGGGATTTCATCCAGGCACACAAAATACAATTAATAAATAAAATCACTTTCAAATTTCCGCATCAGCAAAGCACCTTTTGTATTTCCTGACATAAGAAGGCTGTCGAAGATGAGGTCATCATGTCTGGAAAGAGCAGTTTGCTTTAATCATGTGGTAGAATACAGACTAGATTTGAAGGCTGCTGATAGCCAGTCCTCCACAAAGTGCTTTTCTTGCATTTTCAGGGAATGCTTCTCTGCAAAGCACAGCTTAAAGCCAGCTTTATCCTGCAGAGATCCACCACGGGAAGAAAGGACATACATTCCCTGCCCTTCCTAGAAGTAGCCATCTAGTGGGGCCACCACTGTAAGAAGATGGCAAAGGAACTGGGTCACGTTTTAGGACAGCAGCAAGGCATGCCCATCAGCACCTCTCTGCCGTCCCTTCTGTTGGCAAATATAGGGTGGCTCTCATTTTTGGGATGTAACCAGGACCACCAAACTCTCTGGTCCTGTATCTTTAATGCAAGATGTGATTTTGTCCCACATTTGGGCCATCTGTCTTCTCCAGTCCAGGTATGTCAAATCTCCAAGCCTAACTGCGTGTTTTGAAGGCAGGAGATTCCAGACTGTGCAAAATATTAGTAGAAATCTGTTTTGTAGCTTTCCTGAGACAGATCCTTCTGCCTTTTTTGCTCAGTTTTTCCCTTTCAGGAATCTACATACGCAAAATGCAAAATCTGAACCTCTTTAGACCCACAAATTCACTAGTTGTGAATTCTTTTCACACTTCATTTAATGGGAAAGTGTGATTTCACAATTATAACATCAAGCCTGGGAAACAGCCTAGAAAGTAATTTTTGAAAGTGTTCCCCTCCCTGTTAATAATTTAAAATGCTAATATTAATTATTTCTTGGGTCTCTGATTTAATTTTCTAGTGTCTGGGCCTACACTCATATTGATTTTTCTTTGCTGCAATATATTGGCTTCAGGGAAGTCATTTGTTACCATAGCCATTATCACTGGGTTCCTCTCTCTGTTATTCTGCTGCCGTTTTTTCATTTTCTCCTTTTGGTTCTCTGCAGCTTACCTTTTCCCAGATGTTTTATGCCATGTGTCAATGGGAATCACCTCTTTCTGTTGATCTCCAGTCCTGACTGCCCAAGGGACATAAGGACCTGTAGAAAACTGAATGGAAAACTTAATGCAGTCTTTGGTCAAGGCTGGGTGTCCCCGGGTGTAGGATTTCTGTTTTAAAGGGAAGGCACCAGGAAGGAGAGATGGGGCAAAGATCTGGAGTGCTGATAGCGTGTGCCCCTGCACTTCTCTGTTTGAGCATCCAGAGCTGCTGCTGTGGTCAGGGCTGCACGGGCTGGATCCCACTCTGCCGTGACCATGCAATGTCCTCTGCAAGTGCCCAGCTTTGCAGGGTTGGGACTGTGTAGTCTCTGCCTCTCTACAATGAGCTTCTTTCATATGCTTAGACATTGTGTGGTAGCTGGCACAACAGCCGGTGAGGTGGAATTTGCATATGAGCAGGGAAAATATTCCAAGGATAATATGGGTGTTCCTCACCCATAATCACTCCTTGCTGGGAGCAGCAATAGCAAAAGCTCTTACAAATGTACAGTCAGCCCAAGCCTGTGCAGTCAGTCTTCCTTTCCAGTTGTCTTCACATCCTCATCACCATGGCAGGCAAACAATTCTCTTCATTTAGCACAAAGTAATTGTAGTCTCTTGGTTTGTAATCAAGAAACTTTCTGTAACTTCCATAAGGCCATTGGGGTCTGTCGAGCCTTTGACATCTTGGACACGGTTGTCTTTCTGGGAGAGGTTTGCAACTGGGCTTGTCTGATAGCACTTCTGTTTGTCTAGGCTGGTTTGAGAAGTCCTCAGCAGCCCTGGTGGAGTTCTTGCTATGCTGGCAAATTAACGTTGTTGTGATATCTAATGAAAAACCTGTGGGAACATGTTTAGTTTTATGCTGTGACTTGACTTGAGCAGTGGGAAGAAGTTACCTGTCTCTGCTCACCATCCCACCCTCCTCTCCAAATTCAGACTTGGAGACTAAGATTTTCAGATCAGAAAGCACTTGGTTTCCGCAGGCTTGTCTTTTGGATTTTCTAAGGGGCTTACCTTCAAAAAACCCTGGAAATACATCAGCAAATAAAAAAATTAAATTTGTTTCAGTAATCTTGACCAGAACTTGTAGTAGTGCAGTTTCCATGCAGGTTTATACCCACTCAGGTGGAAAACAGATCAAAAATATGTAACAACACCAGAGATCCTCCAGGTTGGGCAGGCAGTGCCATGGGTTGCTCCAAATCTGTGTGCCAGCATGAAGAGGATGGAGACAAGTTATTGCAGAGTCTGGAGATGAGGAGAGGCAGAGATTAGGGGCTTGTCCCTGTGGGATGGGAGCTGGGGAAGCACCAGCCTCACCTCCCTGCTCATTCTCCCCCTCCAAAAAAAACATTTCCACCACGAGGGTCAGCATCTCAGGCTGGCAGCAGGAGCAATTTTATGTGGTGGCCTTTGCCTGCTGCCTGCTCTCAGAAGGATGTACCCATGGCAGGCCTGGCAGATCCTTGTACTTGCCCGACTTTATATCTCTGCTGAAATCAGGCAGAGATGAATGGCAGCTTAAAGTGACCTCAGAAAACCCCTCTGTGACACAAAGGTGCTGTGGAGTGTAATTAATGGGCCTAATCTACCCTTCCATTACTCAAGCAGATTTATTCCCTTTGTAAAATGTTGAGAACAGCACCGAGGAGTCTGGCCCATTAATTATAGATACCCCTCCAAACCCTGAGAGGAATCAAGTGGCCGTTCAAGCACCATTGGACATGGGTGAGCCCAGCTGACACCTAGCACCACTGCCCTGCCTTGTACCATGCAAAGGCAATCGGACACATGAGAGCTCACTGAAACTGCAGGGAAATGCCTTGTCAATAGCTGAAATGGCAGACACTCAGCAAAACTCTTAGCTTTACGGTAAATAGCACAAAAATGTTGATGGGCTGGGGGAAGCCATTCATCTCACCTGGTTTCTGAAGTCAACCACGCAGATGGCTACACTTGTATCAGCCACCCTTCCTATTCTTACTGGTAGCTGGAGAACAAAAGCACTTTTACTCCTGTTTCATCTCACCTGTGCAGCTATCAGTTTTAGGATGAGACACCTTGGGCCCAGGCTTATCTAATTATTTGGGCTGGGAGTAGTCTGCCTATAAGGGGAACCCCAGGTGCCTTTGACAGATATGTGTGACCACCAGGTGTACCCCAGGACTGCACTTTTCAAGTGTGCTGCCTGTGACAATTATTTTGTGCAGGCAGGAAAAAGGTACACGGGTAGCTGTGAGGTTGGGGGAAAATGTAGGCCTTCTCTTCTTCCTGAGGGAAAATTGAAATAATTCACCTGATATGATCGAAGTTATAGCCACTTTGAATTGTGGGTGAATTCTGCTATCATACTGCTTCCATTTTTCTCTCCCATGCAGAACATCTTCTTACATTACCATCATGAAGTAGTTTAGTGATCGTACATGAGAAAGAAGCTGATTTTCTTGCATTGTTTTCATTAAACTTTGATTTTCTTGCATTTAAACAGATAAACCTGTTATTCACCAAACAGGTTAACATGGAGTTGATAAGAAAAACATCCTATTGCAACAAACTGGTATTGTAGTGCCCTACAAACATCTCATCTACAACTGCTAGTCTGTCCTGTAGGACCAAACACAGTCCACTAAGGAAGCTGCATGGCTGCAGGGAAGGAAATCTATATTCTCATTTCCACATGTTTTCTTTGCTGATCTTGGGCAAGGAACAGAAGATTTGTCCTTGTCTCCTGCCTGCACCCAGCCAGAAGAACCTCGTGCTGTTCTTGTGGTATCATGATCATTTTGACAGCAAGAAACCAAGATATCACAAGCCTGGGATTATGAATTGAATGCAGGATAAAGAGAAATTGGGCTGGGAGGATATAAGCCTCTTATCCAGCACAAATAGCTGAAATAATAGAAAGGGGAATATAGAAAATAATTGTTCATGTAAATTGCTTTTTGCAGAAGTACTCTCTCAGTAAACTTTGCCCTAGGATGAAAAAGTACAAAAGATTGGAAAATGTACTTCGAAGGAAATAAATAATCCTCCAGCTGCAGAGAGATGGACTAGATGGCCTGTTACTGCAGGTCTCTGGCTGAAGCTTACAACTCATACTGCCTTGGTGCAGGGAAAGCCCCTGTATGAGCAGCTGTTCTTTGTAGCTTCTTGGATTTTGCTACAGCAAACAAAAATTAAATAATTGGTATGTATTGTATTAGGCTTGCTAGAAGGTCTCACTTAAGAGAAAACTGCATCTTTCCCACCTGTGATGGTCAAAGGTCAGTGCAGATGTCCACTGCCATCAGAAAACAAGCAGGGAGGAAGAAAATAAGGTTTTTATATTGGTCAGGGATCTTCATGCTGGTGTGTGTTAACGGATACTGCTGGAGACGTGGTATTGAATAGGTTGAAGTTTACAGGTTCTGTTTTATCCACACACAAACAAAAAAATAAGTACCAGATGAGTAGTCACGATCCCATCAGGTACACTACTGTGCTGTTCTGCCCTGACTTTAGCATGCAGCTGAGTGACAGCAGTGACAATGTGCTGCCACAGGGATACCATTTATTTTAAATGTGATGTGTTTTTTTTATCTATATATTTTTATTTTTTCTTTCTCATGACAGAATTCATTGATTCAGCATGTTTTCTGCTCTGGACCCTGTTGTCATAGAAAAAAAATGCTTAACTGGCTCCTAGGAGAGCCCTCTTTCATGGGAAAACACCCTCAGGTGATGTAGATCCTCATAGCTGCCCTCAGCTGTGCTTCCTGTCCTCCATCTCTTGCAGTGGAGATGACAATACACATCTTCAACCTGAATATTTTCAGTTGTTTGAAGGGTCCTGCGGGCAAAAGAAGTGCTCTTGACAGCAGTACCCAGACTGCTGTATTTTGTGAACACCACTCTCTCTCACCCCCAAAAGGTCCCTTCTGACTCTGCCTGCTAGGTTTTATCCAGTGTGGTGCAGATGGGAACATCTGGCCTTAGTTGCTGCTCAGTGTGAAAGACTGGGTGTTTGGAAATCAAGCTGTCTTGTTTTGTTGGCAGTGTGCTGTCAGGACAGATCCTGCAAGAGGAGAAGCCACAGAAGTGAGCTCATATCAGATTCTCTGCAATCAGACAATACTGATCAGACAAAACTGAAAACCTTGCCTTGGAGATGGTTTAACCCTGCCACTGAATTGGTGCAGGTGCAACACTGTTCTTGATCCTAGCTGAACAGAATTATTCAAATCTGCAGAATTGTTTCAAATCTGCTGGGAAGTGCCCTTATAGTCAATGAAGAGATTTCAGCCTATACTCAGTGCAGTGCTGAGCAAGGTGCCAAATGCCCTCCACTTCAGTGATCCTAATAAGAGTGCAGGGTAGAGAACACATTGCTGGATCGATGTACAGGAACAGCAGAGGATTGCAAGGGTTGCACGTTGTTTAACTGAATGAGACATGGAAGGCTAAATACATAAAGATTTATAACATTCCATTTTTGCCAAATCAAGGTAAATACAGGAATGGAAGGGAAATGAGGTGGTAGTCACAGGCTTTTGCTCATAAAGTATTGTAACATCAGCATCAGAGTTTGAAGACAGCTATTCTTCAAGGAGGTTTGAGCAAAAGGTGTCATGTAAAATTTAGCTGTCTGGTTATGTCCTGTGATGTCTGGGTTTGGCAAGTTGTATTGGTTATTTGGTCTGCACCCATTAATGCCCTAGCTTCAGTCTAATTAAGTGGTCAAGCTAGCCTAGACTTCATTAAGTATCTCCAAAGATGGTTCAGCTCTTCAGCATCTCCTGGGCTGCCAGACTGGCTCTACCCTCTACAGACATCCTAGGAAACTCCAGCTTAAGCACCTCAGGGAGGCACCTGACATAAGGCTGGATGAATCTGATCCTTGGTGCCTTATAATGGCATAACCAGAGTTGGTGGCTTTGGGAAGGCATTAAAAGTGAGAAAGCCTGTGAAAGCATGATGTACTGGCATTAGGGTAAGTGCTTAACATCATTATGCTAAAGGATTTGGGGTTTCTTTGAGTGCATCTGTCATTTGATTCCTAACCTCAAAGACTGAAAAAGCGACCTGCTTCCAGAGACGGGATGGTCGCTGTCACTGGAAAGCAGATCCCTTTTCAAGGGGATCCGGATGGACATGCAAATCTGCCATCGCTTTTGAAGACTGAATTAGTCTTTAGTTTGCTTTTACTTAAACTGAAAGCATCGCGTTGGCAACCAGGAGGACTGGATATTATTAGTAACCTTTTACAGGAAACATGGTGTGTCATGGGTTGAGGATATATTTTATTTTTTTTTTCTAGAAAATGCAGTGCACAGTGAAATGGGGGGAATAAGTAAACATAAAGTGCTTATACAGCAGTTCACTCTATTTGAACACCCAGCATACACCTCTGAGGTTACCCGCTCATAAAGGAAAGGGGGAATGATATTTGAGACTTATTTTTGGCTAAAAGCATGAAGTGCAAACAGCTCTTTGTACAAAATGTCAGCTGCGTTTCTGAGAAGCAAACAACATTGCCTTGATAAGCTGTGGTAAATAACAACAGTAAGTATGTTACCACCTATTATACACACCTGTAAGTGTATCTGGATAGACTTCTGTAACTGTAGTTTGACATCTGAAATAAATATTAAAAAGTAAAACAAGGCATTTCAAACAAATAATTTTTCTCACAGCAGAACTAAGTATAGGAGGAAATTCAGCTTCAAATAGCAAAATTTATATGCCTACATGGAGGTGTTTATGTACAGGGAGGGAGTGCAAGCTACCACTGTGGTCTGGAGATCTCAGACTTGGCTCAGTTTTGTCTAGTGCCACTGGGGATGCTGTAGGGTGTCCATCCTGGCCTTCAACTAGATGCAGTTCTCCCAGTAATAGTGTGTAGCATCAGCCCAAGTTACCTTCTGCCTAACTTACCTCTGGATGATTTGGGCATGCCGGGGTCAGCTGGCACTAGATGGCTGCCTACTGGCAGCTGCACACAGCCCCTAATGGGGTCACCTGTATTTGTTCTGGACTTGTTGATTATCCTGTGAAACTCTTCTGATTGAGACGGGGCTTAGATGCCCATTCGAGTGCAAGTTTTGGTGGTTGTGGCTGGAGGGAGCTGCTGTCCTTGAAGCATGTGTCAGTTCCCTAAACACCATCAGTCTGATGCCTGCTGTGGTGCCCTGTCATGCCCTGCTTGGATGTTAGCTACAGATATAGGGGTACACATATCTCCTGTAGGTATGGTGCTGATGTCGCAGCCTCAAACATCAACAAACACCTCTAAAGTAACTGAATTAAAACTATACTGTCCAGAAGACTTCTGTTCTGCATTTCTCTGTCTCTTTCCATCCTCCTGCTCCTCCATGTGTCCCTAGGCTGGGAAGGAGACACATTCCAACCTCTGCCTACACTGATGGCCTGGGCAGTGTCTCATTCTGCACAGGTGCTTATTTTCAGGATGCTTGTATCAATCTGGTTATCTCTCAGACCTCATCCCTCTATCAAATTTGCTTGCAAATGGCTAAAGTGATTCTGCCAGAAACTTTTGTTGAGACCATCAACACACTTATTTGTTGATGGTCTCCCACCTGCTTGGCAATATATCCAGTGCCCGGGTTGTGAACCACCTACTGGAGAACATCGCTTGAGTACCTCCAAATGGGATGTGAGATGAACGACTGATTTCACGAGACAACCACAACGACAAGAGGAGACCCATGCAAGCTCTCAGTGACACTCCAATATGATGGACCAGCTAAGAAACAATTAGCTTTAATCTCACTTTATTTCTGAGCAGGGCTGTGCTCAGTAAAGCACTGCTGTATTCAGTAGTTCGTAATGGACACGGGCATCTGCAGCGCTGCTGACTGCTTTCGTTTATAATCACGGTGATTGCAATGAGTACGTTATGAAACAGGACTGACAGGACACTTGAAATAAAATGTCACCAGAGTGATTAAGACCAGGGTAGTTCACAAAATTCCAGCTCATGTGTTCTGAATATTTGAAGGAAAGAGCTGGTGAGTAGGGGGAGAAGGGGGACGACAAGACACAGCAAAAGCTTCTGGCTGTTTGGTAAGGCTCTGTTAAATATAAATACTTTTTATACTGTTTATTGTAGGCTAGCAGACTTTATCAATTTAAAATATAATGAGAAAAGCAGAAGCCAGGGGACTTGCAAGTACTTCTTGTAGCATTAAGAGATAACAGAGACAATATCTTCACAAAATCTCTTTTATTGCTACAAGGGCAGAAGTGCTGCAACACTGAACTCTCCCTTGCATTGCTGGCATCCATTAGCCTTGTTCAGGCAGCGGCTGAGTTGATAGCAGGCAGTTTGGTCCTAGGTTATTTTGGGTGGGTATGTTTTAGCTGATACTGGTTTGAGTCACCTCTGCACCATTCCCATCATCCCAAGCATCTCCCTCTGGTGTGAGCTTCTTGTCCATGTCAGTCTGGCATGCAAGCCATGCTTCAGTCCTTCTTAGACCACAAACAGGTACAACGTCACATGCAGCAGCTGGTAATCACCTGCAAGATGTATCATGAGGAATGGCCTTCAAAGAAGAAATTGGTTTTATTTCTTGGATATAATTAAATTTAGTGGGAAGAAAAATCAACACACTAGATGGGGAAAAAAAAAAAGTAGCTTAAAAAGTCAAATACATTACTGAAATCTGTAGTTGTATATAATCTTGAAGTTCTCTGCAAGCCCAGGTAGATAGCTGTGAAGTTGCAGAAGTAAGAGGAAACCAACTTGCAGTCTCTGGTTCAGTCTGAATCTTACATATACCTGTGAATATCTTTAAATATTTTTCTCCTGATTGGTAGCAGCATTTCCGGGACCAGGCCTGCTTGCGGGGTTAGCCCTGTTCAGTTTTAGCCGCATTAATCCAGGGTGTGATGGCTCCTTTTTCCTGCAGGGCAAATGTTTTGAAACTCTATGTTCTCTTAGGTATTTATTCACTGTCACAGTAAGATTTCTTTGGCCAAGAGGCTATTTAAATCTAGAGTACCCATGAAAATACATACAAATATTTAGAAAAGTTTCCAAATATACTATTAGGGTAAAATGCCATGCATACATATATCATAATGTACTATGAAATGTAAGTAACAATATTCACACTGAGCAAAATCTTCCTATATACATTATATATATATATGTATATATATTTTTTGCACATGTAAGCAGTACACTTCTGGATGTCAGTAATTGTTGCAATTAGTGATTTTCACCAAGATGAAATACTAGCAATGACAGGAAATTCATTATTCATTCATATCAGCTTATAAGAATATTTACACTACAGAGCTTCCAATGAAAATTTAATCCCATATTCTGTTTCTCAGCTTTTCCTTTTTTTTTTTTTTTTGTGTGTGTGTGTGTGTGTTTTGGGATGCTGGAGGGAGAAAGGGAATATCAGTATGGGTACTTGTCCATACTAAACTTCTGTACCTGAAATTAATGTTTTTGGAAAAGTCTGCAGGCCTCCATTCCCAGTGAAACCACCCATAATTAGAGGCAATCCCACAAATGCTGATGATGTTTGTGCAGCACAGATGAGACAAGACTCGGATCCTCACACTTCCAAGACCAAAATTTGCCCTCCACATTCAAGAGTCACTAATTTCCTTTTAACTTTATTTGTTTCAGGTGCTCAACCTGTTCCTTGCCTTGCTGCTGAGCTCTTTCAGCGCTGACAACCTTTCGGCACCAGATGAGGATGGAGAGATGAACAACCTGCAGCTTGCTTTTGCTCGGATCAACAGGGGTCTTCAGTACGTGAAACGCACGACGTGGGATTTTTGCTGCAATGTCCTCCGGCATCCCAAGACCACAGCTGAAAAGAAGGCAATGATGAAGCTTGCTGCTCAGAATACAGGTGCCCTGAACAACTGCGTGAACAGTCACACAACTGCTGAGTTTGGCAAAGACATGGAGAATCACAAAGAGAACCACACTGAGGATGGGATGAATAAAAATGGGGATAAACACCTGGGAATTACAGATAATGATGATTTCATGACCAATCCTGACCTGTCCATTTGTGTTCCTATTGCTGTGGGAGAGTCTGATATTGAGGAGGAAGATGAGGAGCAGAGCACGTTTACAGAAATGGAGCAGGTAGGCAATGAAAATGTTTGTTAGCTGCATCTGATTAAGATGGCCTTTTTTCCCACCCTTGCTCTGGATCCATGGCTCATAATGCAAATGTGCTATGGCCTAATCCTGCCTTTGATATGTTGTTAACTTTAGAGGAAGTTACACCTGCATATCCAAGAGCAAAATTCAGTCTCCAACAAGAGGCATTCCCTTCCTTTGCATTATTTGAGCTTGTTGATATTAATTCTTCTAACAAGAGCAATTAAACCCTTTCTCACACAGGAGCCTGTTTTTCTTTCAGCTGAATCATGGGAATAGTACAGAACAAACCTTAAGTTCCTCTGACTCTGACAGGGCATTTTCTTGGTGTACAGTACTGGGGAATGGCTTGGTTCGATTTGGGTAACAGGAATTCAGGGCCAGATATTTCTGTTAAATAAATCTAGGCAGAGTCTGATAAGACATTGTGCCAGAAGAAGTGAGAAGATATGGAGTCATATGTATCCAGACAGGAAAAAAAAAGTTATTTACTTGTTCTTTGGTGTTTTCACATTTTATTGTTCCGAAGAGCTCTCAGTAGTAATGGCTGAAAACTTGTGTGTGGTTTGAAATGTTGGTGTAAAATGGAGAAGAAAAATCTTTATGGGAATGGTTTTCCTTCTGTCCTCCCCCCTTAACATATATAGTTAATGTGGATCCCTCACTCCTGTGGTGTCAGCGGAGATGTGTGACATTCAGCAGGCTCTGGATCAAAGCTCTTGTTTCAGATTGAGTTGTCAGGAGGGATCCCCCATCTCCTGGTCAAAGGGAAGAAAGATCTGAAGTACAGGAGTCCTTAGAGAAGGGATGTCCTAAAAAAGAAAGCCCTGAGGAAGGACTCTCTGCCAGGGAGGCAGGCACAAATAGGCTGTTAAATGTTAATTTCTGCTACTTCACTGAGGAAATCTCTTTGGTGCTGGTGCATCTGCTCACCAGCAGGTCTTAGGCATTGAGCAATCCTTGGGGAGCGTGAGGGCAAGGGGTCGGAAAACTCTATCAGCAAGCCCCACTGTCTGAACAGACTTCTAGGGAGAAAAAAAAAAAAAGTATGAAATTTTTGGCAAACAATTTTAGGGACTATTTTGTATCTCTTTTTTTTTTTTAAAAAAAAAAAAAAAAAAGGAATACATTTATGGAAATGATCTGTGGATCAGTGTTGGTGGCACATGATAACCCACAAAGCTGACTACGTTTTCAGGGCTTTTTGTGGGTTAGCTGTATGCTCAGTGAGTGACAAGGCTCCAGTGAGGTCCTGTCCATTGCTTCCCTCTTCTCACCGAACATAAAGCAGGACTTCCTAAAACCATATGGGGCATGAGTTGGATTAATTCTAGGGATAATATATGTTTTTTCTTTGAAGCCTTTTCCTATTCCCAGGCTTGTATTAGTTAAACCTACAAGAGGAGAACACTTGAAAAGTGAAATATACAGTAGAATTAGCTAATCTGCCAATACTGACTAGTATAAATATGTATCATAGCATGTAAGTGTGTTTAATTCAGGATTTTTTTTGTTTGACCTTTTTTTTTTTATACACACATATCTACTACATCTGGCAGAGGGTCACAATTGTAAAAATTCTCACCCTTTTAATTACAAGGCAGAGAAAAGTTTGTTGCAACTTTGCACGCAAGTGTCCGTGAGGGCTGGAAGCATGAGCGTGTGCATCTGCACACACATGTATGGTGTGTCACTGCACCCCACCTTGCTCAAGGTAAATAAGTGGTCACAATTGGAAGCTAAACTGTAGCATGGAGGATTTGGGAAATTTACAGCTTATAGTACATTAAAAATATAGAAATGTGGACTTCTGTTTAACTGCACAATGTATCCATGTGGGTGTGTAGGCATGGGACAGATGGAAGTCCATTTTATGCTGTATAGAAAGTAAATGTGGAATTGCAGGTTTAGGGAGATCTATTACAGTCATGAAGGAACAAATTGATATAGGAAAACAGTCATTTTCATGAAATAGAACATAATAAATAATAATGGATCTGAAAATATTAAGAAAACTTTTTCAAATGGTTCCAATTATATGGAAGTGTTATCATATATAACATAAACATTGAGGATTCCAAGTGAAACAAAATAGGAAGAAACAAACCAAATAGGAGAAACAAACCGAAGTACTAAGTTTGCACACTGCATCGTTTTGTGAAATGTTCAATAAATATTAGGTTAGTATTGTTGCATTGCCATGAAATATTTGGATTTTAGTGAAACAATGTAGTCACTGCTAGCATGTGCATGACGTAGAAGGAAAGGGGTTGAGAAATATATTCATTAGCTTTGTCACCAGTGTTTTACAGGCTTTGATGAGCAGCTGCTGCAGGTCACTGGTGTTCCCTGGTGCGTAGCCCCGATCAGTGGTGTTCAACCTTTGTCTGCAGAGCTTAGGGGACTACTCCTGGAAGGGTCCCAACAAGAAGCAAGTTCACATGTCCAGCACTTGCTTTTGTCAAATGTCTAGTGAGGAAAATATGTGCACGTGAGAGGGCTCCGGTTCAAAGACTCAAATTGTATTGGCATAATAAATAAAAATAGGAAGAAGCTCGACAGCAGAACACATAATTGCAGGACAATCTTTGTGTTTGTTTTCCTGCAAGACCCTAATAAATTTGCACAGCTGTAAATGTCTCAAAAAGGAGAAGAGCCGTGGGAAAACATACTCTGAAAGACCTGTCATTTTCAGTGGTGCCCGTTCCAAAGACATACGTACGATCTCTGCACTCACAAATAAATAAATAAAATCCCTTTATCAACACATAGGTTACTGCAGAAGCATCTATTGCAGCTAGAGGTCAATATTAAATCCCAGCTCCTTGAATGCATTATTGTGGCTATTACAATGTGCAAGCTTTTGTATCAAGGGCACAGAGGGTTAAAATTCCCTGCTTTTTATCAGAAGCCTTTATCCTGTGAGCCCATCTCTGCAGTGGTTCTTACCTCCTTCCTTCAGAATGGTCACGATAACCATAGAGAGAGAGCTCTCAAAGGAAAAACAATGTGAACAAAAGCAAAATTTACATGATTGCACTGAAAGGGCACAACTGCGGTGAGGTATCTTTTTGTGTAGAGGGCATCATACAGAAATTAAACAAGAACTACCAAGGGTACGTTAAACATTCAAATCTATTCTAACTTTCCCCTAATTATAATCCATATTTTTACATATTTAAATATTTTAGCATGTACAAAGAGGATGTGCATGTAGATTTACTGCTGGGGAGAAGAAAATGTACCCTGCTTCACTTTAAAGTTGTGGGCTGACCTGGAATTTGGCAGTCCTTTGGCAATATTGCCAGAACCTGCCTTCCTCCTCATGCATGCAGATTTTGGTGCAACTGCATGGGTAAAGAGGCAAAAAGAAATGTATGGAAAGGGAATATATTCATTGCATGCTTCTCAAGTGTGTGGCTGGGTGAACCTACACAATCCTTACATGTCCTTCCCATTTGCTGTGTCAGCTGAACATCCAGGGCCATATTCTGAAGCTAAAAAGGAAGGGAGGTCAGTCTCCAGAAGAACCACAAAACTTTTGATCCCAATGAGATATTTTAGGGTGAGGATCAGTTCAGTTTACAGCTCCTGTACCAGTGCTTGTCTCTCTGGGCATCATAAGCCATCTTAGCTAAGACAAATGACCCCCACAGTGTTAGATGAAGCAGTTTGAAATTTCGGGTGACGAGAAACACGTAGAAATGTCTACATTTAAATTTCAGCTTCCATTTCTATCATAAAATCTTACTGGCAGCAGCCATATTTCCCAAAGCTACCCATTTTTGGCACTGTCATCTAGAGGGTTCCGGAGGAGAGAGCCCACCTGATGGCTTTGATTCCTGAGATGTAAGTGAGATGCTCTGCCAGCTCTGAGAGCCAAGAGACACATGCTTATAGCTCACACATATGGTGAAAGGATCAGGAAGAAAAGGTGAGCAATAAAAGTCAGCGCAGGTGTGAGAAGAGGCGGAAGAGAGTGAGACTGAGAAAGGAAACTGCCTTTCATTTTTCGACTTTTTTGAGATGTATAATTTTAAATATGGGTTGTCCTAGCAGGGAAACAACTCCTAAAAGCTCAGCAGCAACCACAGCAACAGTTTGCATCTTCTCAAGGTTCTTTTGGGTTCTCACTTTGGCTTCCTAAGTAATTAAAATTTGGAAATTGTCAAATTGTCGTCTTCAGCTTCCGTAGCATTCCTATGATTGCTTAAAAAGACCATCTTTTCATAGGCAGCATCAAACTTCAGGCTCTTACAGGAGTAAGGAATGCTTTGTGGGACAGTAAGGTGATAGGACAATTCAGTGTGCAATCCACCTGACATGGGGATCCTACCGGAACTCACCTGCAGTTTTACTGCATTGAAAGTTCCAGACATCAGAGGAGTTTGTGCCATTTACATTAGATAAATAAAGTCTTCAAACTTCCTTCTTTATTACTGCTTATCCTGCAAGGTGCCCACAGCTATAGCCCAGAACAGTGTGTGCCTTTGCCACAGCAACATCACTTTTTGGTTCAGAAAAAAAAAAAAAAAAACACACACCATGACAGACTAAAAGGAGGTTCTAGATGAGTAATGCCAGGCTGACATCCTGAATCAGTCCCCAAAGCACAGTGTCCTGAACTTACACCATGGAACTCCATCTTGTTTCTATTACCCCAAGCCTCAAGGACATGCGTGTCTTTCTTCAACGTATTTGGATCATTGTCTGCGTTGGCGAGGTCCTCCAGTCAGCAAATGTCATTAGCACAATGTCAGAAAATGGCTCTAAACTTTGCTTGTTGTTTGAGTCAGCCTGGTAAGGCTGTTATTGCCTTCTCCCCTTTCTTAAATTTAACTGCAGCATGTGTTGCCTTACTCTGACTACTGCCCTCTATCTATGGCATGCTACTGAGAAGAAAATCTATGATGCTGCAGTAGCTAGTGGCTCGTGGCCACATTTGCCCCCTCTGCCGTGACAGAACCAGGCATGGACGCTGTTTTCTGCAGAGATAACACCTCTGCATTTCCCCGTGCGGTGCAGTGCCAAGCCAGCAGCACTTGCCTGCTTGTCTCCAGAAAATGCCATTATTGATTTGTTCCGATGGAGTGGCTAATTGGGTCATATGGAAAGTGCTCACTGCCTGCTGCTGGGATGAAGAAGCGCTTTGCAGCTCCTTCCCCGTTCCTCGACACCAGGCACACACGCTTAGGTTCACAGCGGCCAGGTCCCAGCTCCCACTGTGGCTGATTTGTGCCGTCTGAATCTGCAAAGATGCTCGAGAGCTGCCCCTTCCCACTGCCCGAGGCTTTCCCCTGGATGTGGAAATCCTTAAATGGCAGGGAGTTATTGCCTGCTGGGGTTCGCCTTCATGACCTGGCAGGGAATGTTGCCTGTGGGAAGGGGAAGGTTTTTTCTGTCACCCCTCAGGGTTTCCTGGTTTCTCACAGGATTTTTCTCAGTGAGGGATACACATTGCCTGGATTTTGCACACCCGACAAATATTTGTAACTCCACAAAAATCACTTTCTCAGCTTGGGCTCTGTCAAATGCATCTCCCAGGAAAATCAGTTTTCCAGGCTTTAGATAAGTTCCTACCTCCATACGTGCCAATGACAGAGTTGGCCATGACCAGAGTCTCTATTTGGTGGTACAGCTCCTATATTGCTCTGAACTGGATCAAATCCCCAAGCTTTTATTCTCTTTTTCCCCATTTTTTCAGTATTACTGACTTAATTTGATTTCACTTGACAAGGTGAAACTGTTTCGGATGGCTTTTTTTTTCATGTTTCTACCAGTAAGAGATTAATAGTTTTGAGGGCAGAGAGGACCGTTGGGATCATCAAGTTTTAGTTTTCTCATAGCACAGAGTCAAGGACTTCAAGCAATAATTTCTACTCAGAGCCTGTAAGTTTATTTTCACTGTGATACATCATTTGTGAGATAGAGGAGGGAATTAAATGTCTCAGGTAACAGAGACTTCACCATGAACATCTGGACCCACATCTGTTCCTTTGCAATCATTGGATACTTAACTGTACAATTTCTGTACAGTACAGACCTGTTCCTAAACTGATATGAATTCTGTAAAAGTCAGTAGAATTATTCCAGGTTGACATTAGTGGAGCTGAAATTACTGATAATTGCCCTAAAAATGCCATTGCATAAAGATTTTGGTATAAATTGTTTGTGACGATACCTTACTCTCCTGATAATTCGAACATCGATAAATCAGAGATACCATGAAGTCATATGTTTATTTGACAAGGCACATTAATTTCAGCCTTTTACTGCAGGAAATATCGTTTATTGTCAGGAAATGCCTTTTCAAGCAATATTTATATCCCTGCTGTTTTCCGATACAGTCCTAGGGACAAATTTTCTTTTAGTACAACTGGATAAAATACCTTCGAAGTCAGTTGATGACTCCCCAGTTTATACTGGGAGGAGAATGAACACACGTGTACACATGCACAGTGTGCAGTAAATCTTGCAGCAGTCTGCATGTCAGCTTTATTTGGGACAATATTTTTCTGACCATTAAGTAAGGCAGCAAGCGTTGGTTGTTGTTGTTGTTATTAGATCCAGTTTGCCTGATTTTCTCTCTCTTTGAAAGTGTATGGTTTGGTTTGCATTTCCTGAAAAGTGTGTAGAACTCATTTATTTTCTTTTTTCATATTTTTAGCAATTAAATAGAATGTTTCTGTATTTATCACCTTGGGAAGAATAGCAGCAAGGCCATTAAAAAGAAAAGAGAAAAAAAAAAAAAAGGACTGTAAATCACAGCAGCAGATTTAAAGCACCTCTATTTTGTCTTTGCTTTTACATGTAGAATGGCATTTATATTTATTTCATTTCAGTACAATAGGGCAGAACAAGACTCAGTGTCAGATCTCTCTGCTGACGTGATCGCAGCAGTCACACCACGTATAAAGGTTTTAGGGTGCTTATCCAGTAGACACGGTGCCCAGGAAATATGTTTGTCTACAGCATAGTGCCTAAGGTCCAGGAAACACAGGGAGCTGATAGGAGAAAGAAAGAGGAAAAAAAAATAAAAAGAAAAGAAAAGCCTGGCATTGAGCGAGCCGATATCAGGCGTAGCGGACTTGTCAACATGCATTTGGACAAGAGCCCAGACCGGGGACCATGCGTCAGTCACAGCCTACTGGGTGCCATTTCCCAGGATCCATGTCCCTCCCCGGAGCACAATGCTGCCCAGAAATGAGCATTTCTTGCTGTTTCTGCCTTTGGTAAGGAAAATGCCAATGTTTAACATTTCGGACAAAATGAACAGCAGCCAGTTCTCGAACAGCTCCTGTGCCAAGGGGAGACAGAGGGTGTGTGTGTTCAAGGGGCATGAGGGCTTGACATTACTCCCCTCAATAATGGTCCAAAATAACAACATTTAAAATAATGGCATCTGAAAGTCTGACAGTTATTCTGTTGCTATTGCCTGTATTAAAATAAGTCTTCCTTAAGGATCAAAACATTACCGCCTTGTTTGGGTGAAAGGACCCGTAGTATGTCAGACACTCTCTCAAAGCATGCTGCACTTTGAGGCAAACTTCCAAAATTTAAGCTTCAATCAGAGGAGCCCATTAGTTTGAGTTCTTCGTATTATACTGTGGAGAGATCCCAATTACCAAAAGAAACATAAAGTAGAGTGTGATTAAACTTCAAAATGCAATTTAGCAGAAGGTATTAGCTTGAACTCTGAACAATGAACACTTATGAAACACTTTCACTGCCTATTTAAGCCTATTGAATTGATAACAAGCTAAATTAACTTTGGCAGTCCATCTTTTTGCCAAGTTCTCCCACTTAAACCAATTTTAAGACTGAACCCTTGGAATAATGAATCAATGCTTTATTATGGGCAGTGTGTTGCCCAGTGTGGGAAAAGATCTCAGGCCAGCCAGGACCACACCATTAGAAATAATGTGCACTGCTCCTCCAGGGCCAGAGTTCAAACACGTAAAATGTTCTGGATCAATTCGAGAAAGACCACTGTGAAAGTGCCCTTTTCTTCTTCAGGGGAAGGCATTTGGCAAAGCACCCAGGGTTGGTGCAGAGAGCAGCAGTTGGTGGCTGCACGATGTTTGTCAGGGGAAAAAGTTCACATTTATTCAAAATAAAAAAAAAAAATAAATCCAGGAGGGGCTGGCAATGTGTGTATATACATATATGTATATACATATATGCATACATTATATATATAAACACATTATATTGGAGTGTGTGTGTACATATATATATATGCGTATATATATACACACATGCCAAGATGGCTTGGTACCAGAGGAGTTTTTGCTGTTAACACTCTCTGCTCAGCAGCTGTGGTTTCTGGCCAGCCTTAGCCACTCTGAATTTTAAGGCCCAGATTCTGGTATTTTTATCCAGCTGCATATTCACAAATACTTTTTTTTTTTTTTTTTTTTAAACAAGTTCTCATCTTTGCTTCCAAATAGCCTACAGATTTCAGGGAATAAAGCTGTTTTATAGGTCCACCAGGAGGACAAGTCCTGTATTTAGCTACACAGGTGTAAGTTCAAACTACAGTGGTGTTCACTCTGACTGATGACAACACAATTGAAAATTCCCTTGGGAGCTGTGAACATCCAAATTAAGGACAGAATTTCATCTACCGGTACAGTCACCAGGAGCTGGGCAACAGGCTTGCATTATATCTGATCTCTCAGACTGCTGTATCTAACCTGTTTTGTCTGTGTTGCTCTCTGCACGCCTCTGCTAGTGGTTTTGGTTTTAATAAATGAGGTTCCTGTAAAGGCTGTGTCATCAAGAAAAAGAAAAGAAAAAAAACCAACACAGATGGAATTACATGGGAAATATGAGCAGGACTTTCTCATTCTGATGATGTTTTATGACTGAGTTTGCATCACATTGTGACTGGCTTTTGCACAGGTGAATGGTGAGAGGAAAGGCTGGGAAGGGGAGATAAGGACTGAAAAGCTGGGCAAAAATCAGAGGCTAAGTTAGTCTGATGTGAAGTTGTTGTTGGAGAGATAGAGCTGGTGGTGTAAGATGGAGAGTGGGGATGCCCCCTCATATCACCAGGTTTAGATGTTTCTCTTTCCTGCTTTCATACCTATCCACCCTTGCTGATGAATTTGCAGCCCCTAAATTTTGTACAGTCTTCCTGTGCTGCAAACTCAAGGTAGGACTTCAGGCACTTCACATCAGCATCACAAATGCTGGTGACTGATAATGAAACATGCTTTTAAAGTGCCACATGAGTCCTGTCCCTAGTGCTGTGCTCTGATATTGCTTCTGGTTTTCCTGTGATTTCTCATTAAACTGAGCAGTAGCCACCCTGCTTTGCAGAAGTAATTCCTCAAATGGGGGCAGAGAGATTCCTGAACATGCGCGCTTAAAATTGACAGCTGTGTGGCAGCCCTCCTTTCTTCCTAGCAGAGTAAGTTTTATTAATCTTCCCCATCTCATATTAAGGAAGCAAGGGGATTTTCCTGATGTATTTGGTGTTTTTTCTTTGCATGCTGAACATGCAGAAAGATAAATCCACCGATTATATTGGTGCTACAAGGATTTATATTTATTCATGAGAGGGGAACCAGGATCATAAATGATGGTAGCAAACCCCACCATTTGTTTCCCTGGATCGAGGCTATTTATTTCTCTCCCATTTTAGCCCCGACTGTTGAAGTCTTTTCAGACAGAGTGAATTCAGCATATCTGAGAGCTGTCAGCTTGACAGCTCTGCTGACTGTAGCCTCCTGTTGACTCTACACACGAAACAGGTGCTGCCCTGCCAGTAAGGCAAGCTCGCTGCTTTTCAGCAGCACTGCAATCTGCTCGCCTCTCCCCTTGTGCAGAGGTAGGATGCAAACAGTTCAGTTTTCACACTCGTTTACTCCTTGGCTTCTCTGCACAGGAAGGGTGCCAGTTACTCGATGCAAACTGTTGCCCAGAAAGGATGCCAATAGCTACCAGGCACAGCAATTTTGTGAAATCCATAGCTGTCTGCAAGGAGGAACATAAACACCAACAGTTACTTCCCAGAGTAAACAACCCTCTCGTAACTACATGTGTTTCTCCACTGAGCTGGGTTTGCTCTACGTGAAAAACTCCTCAGGATCCTATTATTGTATTTCATATCCCTGAACTGGCCATGGGAAGGTTTGCAGATTAAAATATGTTCTTGACTATTTGAGGACTAATTGTAGCTGTGCTGAATGGCATTTCTTGAGCAGGCTGTGTCATAGTGTTGGTCATCTCCAAATGGCTAAAGCAGAGATGCCTCTGCTGCCAGCATCCTTGACTGCGAGTGGTTCTTCCTGCAATGAGCAATGTCCAAAACTCATCTTCAGGGTGCCAGAGGGATGCATGAGCCTGGTGGGGAGTGGAGAAGACACATAAGATTGTTGTTTCCCATTGCACCATGGACTGAGTAAAGGGCAGTTCGTATTTGCACTGTCCCAGCAGCGTTAGGCGATACCCTGACCACCTCATAAAATAAGTTGAATTAACTTCATCCTGCACCTCCTTCATCTGTGCCCGCTGGATCAGCAGTGACATTTGCAAGTGGGGAGTGCTCTAGCCCAGTCCCCAGTCCTTACCTCCCCCGCTTGCAGGGAGAGGAAGCTTCCTGCTATCAAAGGCTTTGCACGTCTTCTTTCCCATGACAGCCGTGCCTGGGGAATCAGGGAACAAATGCTCCGAGCTGGGGTCATGATCTAGGTAGTGAGTGAAGTGTCAGGAGAGCCCATCCGAGCAGATCCCCATGTGAGAGACAGGCCTGGGGATCATCTTTCTAAATTTGTTTGCACAGGATGGAAAAAAATGATATTTCCATGGGGAAGGAATAAAGCGAATCCACGCCGATGACAGGTATTTGTCCTGGTTTGCCAGCAGCAAGTCTTCTTTCCAGAGGAGCGGCATTTGCACTAATCCCCATCTGAGCCCGAAACAATTAGCTGATCCGTGCTTTTCAGAGGCAGGACGTGGTGTGGAGCCTGTGTATTTACTTGTGCCAGCCAACAAGTATGTGGGTCCGTGCACACGCACACTTGGGATGTCATCCAGATCGTGCTCTGTTTTCAATCCGGTTGCTGTTTTTGTGGTGCCGCAGCTGACCTGCAGCGTGCGAGGGGACAGCGCTTGGTCCAGCCTCCTACACAGGATAAACCCTCCTACGGTGCTGGCAGAGCACCTCTTTTTAGGGCCCAGAGCCGAGCAGGGGTGAGCAAACTTATGGTTTATCCTCTAAAAGAGCTAACGCCTGTCCCAGGCTCCCAGCCGGCCATTTATAGGCACAAAGTTTTCGTACTGCTGAACGGTTTTACTTTATAAATAGTGAAAACAAGCGAATCAATAAATATTACCATAATGTGTATTGCCTTGGCAACATGGCACTTGATACAAAAATTAAAAACAAATTATATAAACCACCCACGGTGGGGAGCTTTACAGGAGATAAACCTGCTGCCATTGCTGCCAGAAGAGCAAATCATCTGGAAGCAGAGCAGAAGCAAACAGCCCAAAGTTAAACAAAACCCCAGCGAATGCACCCTGCCCCAGGCAGATTCCTGCTGACCCTTGGGCTCTGTGTGCTGGAACTGAGACCCTTCCATCCCATGGCAGCAGCTCACCAGGGCTGGCATCAGTCATTTGCAAAAACCCAGTTAATTCCCTAACCCTAGTGGATAATTTGCCAGGATATACTCCATCAGTACTAATTAATATTAACTTGTCAGATGCTTGCTACAAGTGTGATTTCTGGGAAGTAGCTGGGGCCATGTTTCCTGGAGTTTAGTCTCTAGGAAATTGTTCCTAAAATCTTGGTGCCACGGAGAAGGTTTAGCCAGTAGAGAAACGGTGTAAGCTTTGCATCTGACGCTAGCTTAATTATTCAGTGCAATAATTTGCTTAACAACTTGAATATTCGTCAGATCAACTGAGTTACACAGTCTGTTCTCGTACACGGCTTTGTTTCTAATGAATCTGAGTGCACAACCCTTCTGCATAAGTGAACTCGAGATGTCACCCGGGATTGCCTTGCACTTTTAACGTGACACGATTGTTCCTGTTGTTTTAGTGCTATAACTGATACCCTGCCATTAAGATTACGTGGTACTAAGTTGTATGCACGTTGCATAAAGGAAAAAAAAACACACAACTTTTTTATGGCTGAGCGCCTTATTGAGTATTCTCTGCTTTCCATGCTAGCATCTCTCCTGAATATTACAATATTTCCAAAGATGCTCTTTAAAAAGTGCTACTTTTTGGCAGGGGCTCAGTGATTATGGAACACTCTCCGGCTTGTGAAGATCGGTGCTAAACTGTGCCTAGAAATCGCATGCAATACATTCTCATGCAGAGGGTACAGGCTTGCACATGCATACTTTAATTTATTAAAGCTAGATTATATTTTAGACCACATGCCCTCTGAAGCAGGAAACAAGTAATTTGATTTTGAATTAATTTGCTAGAAACGCAGAACAACATTTGAAAGGATTGGTACAAACCTGACAGTCCAAAAGTATTTATACAGAGAGAGCAATTTGCTTAACCAACTGCTTCCTTTGTGTCATCTGTTCTCTCAGATAGTTATATTTGGAATAAAGTGTTTTTCTGCTGCTGGTACCTCTTGAGGGACTTCCTGTGGTGATGTGGCTTTAGAACTGAGGCAGGTAGGCTGTGGCTCCCTGGGGAAGGGAAACTCACTTTAATACTTGAATAACGTCGAATGTCACTCAAGCCGAAGGAAAAAAAAAGGTGGACAAGTGAAAGATAAATAGGTTTAAATAATTACTGTTGAAATCCTGTTATGCTTGTAATTTTTTTCTCAGCATGGAAGTCCTTCTGTAAGCAATTCAGCATAACCCTTTGAAATCAGCTTGAGTTTTATTAATATTTTAGTAGCAGCATTAGTAATGGCATGAACGATGGTAGTGCTGTGATGAGCTGTGGAGTTTTCAGAGCAACCCCTCTTGCAGGTGAATCAATAAAACTGAACTGATTTACACCAGCAGTGAACCTGGGCTCCAGATGCAGGGGCCAACCGTGCAAGCATGCTCTCCTCTGCCATTAGTCCTGGCAGCACTTCTGGAGAGCTCAGAGGCAATAAGCATCGCCCCAGGATGGCGTGGCTGGATTTAACGGCACCACTTGTACCGGCAGGCACTGGGGCCAGTCAGATGTGTTTGCAGGAAAAAATGCTGGTCTGATTCCGCAGCGCATTCCCTTTTAGTGCAGTACTTAAGGATGTGCTCTCCTTTCAACCTGCGGTTAAGTCCCGCTGATATCAGTGGGTGCAAAGTAGTCTGCAGTGCTTTGCTGAACAGGCGCCGCACACGTTCCTGTGTTTACCTGCAGTTTTTTTTACATCTACTTTTAGATACCTTTTATCTCTTCCTGTGAACTTGGCGTTTTCCTTCCCTTCCATGTGTAGCTTGTCTTCTCAGGGTGAGTTTTTTTCACATCGTTTCAAGCAGCCCCGTGGCAGGGCTCTGGGTGTTGCACTGGTGCCTTTCTCCATCTGTGATGCTGAATATCGCTCAGTCACCTGGCTTCAGAGTACACCCCTCAAGTTGCAAAAAAACAAACAAACAAACAAACAAACAAAAAAAAAACAAAGCACAACCCCTTGTTTGAACTACAAGCCCTCCTCTGTGCCTCTGGTCCTTGGAAGAACCTATGTCACCAAACTGGATGGAAAGTGGAGAACACAAGGAAATTTCCTCCCACAACAACAGCTCAAAAATAATAAGCTGGTCTATCTGTAATTTCCGATTTTACAGACAGATATCTTGACACATATAGTTGCTAAACCTGAAAAATTACAGCATAAGCTTGTGTAATCTTGTTGCTTGCCATTTTTCCTTAAGACGTCATACCCTGACAAGTATAGTTCAGGCTATTTTCTCTTCTAGCTGGGGAGTTCTCCATAAGAAATAAGCATGCTATCAAAGAAAAAGAAAATAAACCCATCTAGGATTATTTCCAGCAGGAAAAGCAGCTGCAGCTGAGGGGGCAGCGATGTCAAAGCCCAGGCGCCCGGAGTCAGAACTCTGAGATTTGTGAAGAGTTAAGTGAGTTGCACATGGATAAGCAGTTGAAGGCTGAGCCACCACCTCCAGTAGGGCAAAAAGAGGTAACAGAAACCACTTTCCTACCTGATACTGCATGCAATTCATCACACAAGCTCCATAGTGCATGCCACCAATTTTTGTGGGGGGTTGGGGCTTGGAAAATATATATTTGTCAATTGTCAGGGAAGCAGAAGCACAGTAGGTATTACAGTCTTACTAAAGGATTGTGTTGTTATAAAAATCATTGAAAAGCTTGGAAAATGTGCATTACAAATTAAGATGGGATTTTCTGAGGCTTTGGAAAAAAAAATCGGTAATGTTACTGTCTTATTTTAGGAGAAAATGCGTGTGTGTTTAGCCCTTGAAAACTAGCTCCAAGAATGGCATCTGCTGACTTGGCAGATCTGTACCTGGAGTTCACTGGAGGGCACCTGTTCTGTGTAGCAGATTACCATTTCTTTTCCTGTTAGCACTATAGACCCAAGAGAGGTTCAAGAATTTAAGTAGCTGACATGAAATTACTAATTATACAGTAAGCCTCGAAATCATTCAGTTATTATTGGCCAAACTGTGGATAGCTCTTTTTTTTTCTCAATGTGAAGACTACATTGACGTTTATTTTCAATTTCTAGGATTATGTTGTCTTTATAAACATTAATATCCCACTTGATGACTTGTTGAGATTTTTGTCTCCATTCAGATTTAGTATTTATTGATAGAACATTGCATTTATTATTGAAGAGTGATCTTTGAAATCAGAAACTGGAGGTTTTGAGCCATGTCCTGGGAATTTGGGGAACTCCATAGTAGCTTGAGACTGGAACCAGTGGTAGTCTGGGGAGTTTGAATTAATGAAAGGGAAAGAATGACTTAATATCAACATCACTCCTTTCCTAGTTCTTCTATAAAACTGCCAATGAACTTGTGCCCAGCAGGAGCAATCCCATGCAGAAATTTTGACAGGTCAATGGAAACAAGGCTGCTGCAGAGCCAGAGCTCACCTTATCCAGGCCTGCTGATTCTTAGTGTCACATGGGGTGGAATTTACTGAACTAAATGTGGACATCTGCATCTAGACTTGTCATCTGAGACCCCTTCTGTAGCCAACAAAGTTCGGGAGCAAATATAGTTAGGTAAAAGTGTTTCATCTTCTCCTGAAATCAACGTTTAAATTAGGTCAGATGAATCATATTTTAAAGCACCTGTTTCTCTCCAGTGACTATAAAGGGAGCCCAGGGTAACTAGCTGAGCTGTGGCGATCTACACTTAGGTGAGCTAAACTCCACTGATAACCACCCAAAATTCTCTAGCCGTGAAGCAGTTCTGTCAGGGGCAATCCTCACCAGAATAGTTCTTGGCATACTGAGCTTTCATCTTCAGAAAGAAAAGGTCCAGTACTTTAGAGGAAGGAAACTTTAAGCATCTCATATTCCAATCTCAGGGAAAAATAAATAAATAAATAAATAAATATTTACCCAAAAGAAACATTAGATTTTAAACTAATGAGCTGAATTACAACAAGTAGGAATCAGAAGACCATCTCAGGAGTTTTTTCTCACAGGGGATTTGGTATCCTTCATGTTTAACCACATTTGTAAGATATAAAAACCCTGTTATATTAGCATGAAGGCCTGAGAACTATGTCCTTTCTTAGTGTTACAATGAAATGTCATGATAAGACAGGAACATTCTAGTTCTGATATATTCAGCAACATCGTGATAAAGAAATAATCCCCATTTCCTCCCTCAACTTTCAAAAGGTCCTGGAACACAAATGTCACCTTTCTATAGTAGACTATAATTGATTCTATTTGTGGCTTCTTAAAGAGAGGTGGAGGAATATGGCAATAATCCAGGGATGACTTGAAATCAAACGGAAGTTCACATGAGGCTATGAATACCAACATGAAAGAGCAAAGCCCAAAGGATGCTATTTTTGAAGGGTAAATCTTGTGTGGACATCACATACTTACAGTCCTTCTGTTCAGAAGTAATCTTTCTGCCGACACAAAAGGGCATGATAATCTTTTTGATGAATGCCCAAGAACCCGGGACTAGCCAAATAAAGCCAGCAACTGCAAGGAAGTAACTTAACGGATTTGGTACGCCCAAGAGACAGGGCTTTGAGTTATTCAGTCGCTCACAGGAAGCACTGAATGTGTTCTGAATAAAACACTGTTGATGGCAGTAAAGGATACATTATATGATTAAAAATTCATCCCATATAAATCAACAGGAAGACACCATAGAAATAAAATCGTTGATGTCACAGGTGGATAAGACCTCAGAGAACATACCCGTTAATTTCTTTGCCAAAACATCGCCCCGTAAAATATTTTGTACAGCCTTGTGGAATCTACCTTTAAACATATCAGGCAACTTAGACTTCTTCATTTATCAAAGAAACAGTTTACTCAGCTAGAATAAAAAATTCTCATGCTTGGGTGTATTGCCTTGATAATCATCCTATTTTTTTTTTCCTTTTGAAATAGATTTTTATTACTCTCTTTTATCTGGCATTCTCTTTTTATGAATTAATATCACTTAATTTAATAGACTGTTATTAGCTTCCTTTTGCATTTTGTTTACTCCCTAAAGTCACATGCCATTGTTCCTCCTTTTACCTTTTTCTTTTTTCTTTTTTTTTTTTTTTTTTCAACTCCCTCATTTTTTCCTCTTTGGAGTTGTTTTACCAAGAACTAAACGCAGTACTCCAAATGAAATATCCACAGAACTATAAAGAGAAGTAGTATCTCAGTATATAGACACAATACTTTCATATAGGATTTCTGCATCTTTATATTCCACTACAAAATCATGTCTAATTTTTTAAATATTACCCCAGGTGACTTGTGGTTACAAATTTTCATGATTCCCATTGAATTTTTTCCTGAACTATTTCCTTTGTAGTGTTTTGAGTCAATTCTCATTTTGCTATATTCTCTCCATGTTTCACTTCTCACTTCATTTCTCCTTGGTTTCAATACTCTCTTCAATTTAATGTTATCTGCCAATATAAGAATTATATTGGTCAGTATATCTTCTGTATCTTTAGTGAAGATAATGCTGACTCTAAGCCCTACATGTATCTTCCTCTGAAGACAAAGTTTTTGTTACGTTTGGGTCCTTAGGATGGCTTTTCTCCATACAGCAATGGGTGAATCAGAGCCAATTACACAATATTTCAAAAGTAGGCTTTTCTATAATAGAAATATAGGTATTTTATTAAGATTTATGTATCATCTGTCAGTTTGCTGGATTAAGGCTGTGATCTTCAAAGGGAAGGGAGAGAGGGAGAAAGATAAGAGAGTTAAACCTTCAGCAAACATCAACTTTCAATGAGATTTCAGCTTCTCACTGCTGCAGGCTTCTTAAAAAAAATAATAAAAAAAAAGCAGCATTCAGATCAATTTAGCACTATTAGAGACACAAGTGGTGTCTGACACAAGAGACACAAGCCCTGTCCAGCTACTTAAGACAGAGCAGACCACTCAGAAACGCATTAAAAACTATCCTCTGCAGCATGAATTTACTCTCAAGTGGGAGGTCTTCCAAAGAGGCTCCTGATGTTGTCTCTGCCTGGCATATCTCCTCCACTCACTTATTCCAAGAAAGAAAGAGGACATTCTGTATTCGTCCTCTTCATCTTTTGGCCTCCTTATTCCCTGTTTGTGCACAGCACCCGTGGCAGACAGGAGAGCTGCCTCAATGTCTTTATGTCTCCATGACTTTTCGCTCAGCTGGCCTCCAAGAAAGTACTCTCCTTTTCTCCACTGTTTGTTTAATTAGCTTTAATCATGAGCTACAGCAAGAGTTTAGTGATCTGTGGTTCCCATGATTATTCCCTTTTCCTCTTCTCTATACTCAGTATTGTGTTTACTTATTGCTGCTCTCCTGGGCTCTTTCCAGTTTTCCATGAGCATTATTGATTGCTAATGGCATGTTACCTTAGTGTTTCAGATCCCTGTATGCCCTACAATGTGCGTTGGCTGGATCTGCTGATTTGCATTTGTTTCAGGTTTTCTAGATATTTCTCTGCTTACATTTCCACTAGTTCTAACAAGCTCTCACTCCCTTTTTATTGATCGCCTTGTTGGATTCTTTTAAAAAGGGTTTATTTTCTGAGGCAACTGAATTTTGATTAGTCACATCTCCCTCATCAATTGCTATTATGTCTCTTGCTCTTTTCTTTCCATTACCGAGTTCATGAAAACATTAATCCTTTTAACCTTTATGGCAAAGAGTAACCTTTGCTTCTTTTCCTACAAGCTTTCCTAATCTTTCCCTCCTCTGTTGTATGTATGGTTCATTCTTTTTCTAGTCCGTATTCAGACCCTCAGAGCTTTGTCTAGTGTTTTCTGTATCCATGTTCGCTCCCTCTTCTTCTTCCTTGAAGGCTTTTCAAAAGAAATCCTGTCTGTTTTGCCTTGCATGTTCCCTATCTCCCTTTGACACTGATGGATTCTAATATTTTCTGAAAACTCCTCCTGATAAATAACTCTTGAGCATTCTTGATTCTTTAAGATGTTTTCCCTGTGGTCTAATATAATTGCACTGTGTTCTGCAATTGTGTTCTCTGAATTTCGTAACCTGTCTCTGCTAAATGCAGCACTCTCATTGACAATGCTATCAAGCTGACGTTGTTCTCACAGTTTTCTTTGATTTCTCTCTGTTGGTAAGAATTATATCCAACGAGGCTTCTTTTCTCATTGGACCTCCTATTTTCTACATCCTGCAGCTGTATATGATTTAGGATTATTTCAGTGATGCGTGTTTTGACGTCTTCATAACAGAACAAATAATGACTAAATGCATTCCCTAATGAACAGTATTAGAAAGTTCTGATTGTGCAAAAAACTTGGTACAACATCTTTTCCACCATCATATACTGTTTGTAGGCTGTAGAAAATAGGCTATTCTCTGTATGACAGCTGCATTCTGAATATGGATTTTTTAGAAGCTTTATCCATGCCGTTGGCCTGCTCTTTCTGTTCTGACTCTCTTTTTAAATGGTCTCTTCTCAATTGTTTGCAGTCCTTCTGAGTAGAGCATTAAAAACCCTAGCCAAGACTATGACCTTTGGGATGCTGCAGCTAATTGCAAAGAAGTAGCTTCCATCCCCTCTTACAAGCGTTGCTGGAATGTTCAGTCTTGCCTGTTTTACCCCAGGTTCAGCATTTCTCTGAATTCAGCTATAAATTTTGCATTGCCTGTGTATGCTGGAAAACAGAGGGTCCATTTTCACATTAATAATAAATATATGAAGCTGTACCTATTCTCTAACTCCATCTTCATGAAAATAATAATTTATGTGTACATGCCATCTTTCATATAACTATCTCACAGGTTGTTTAAAAGCATGGGTAAGTATTATTGTCCTCATTTTCTAAATGGAGAGAATAGTATTGCAAGATAAAGCACAAAAAAGTTTCAGTAGGTGCTCAGGAAAGAGAATAAGAGAGTTTGCAGATAAGCTACCTGTCCTGACTCTTGTTTCTGGCCATTTTGTATTGACATGATCCGTAGGAGATCCCAGCTTTGATGATGCCTGGTTGTGCCAGATATCTCTCCTACACAGTCAGAAACAAATGTAGGGCTGCATAAATATTATACCTCCCACTATAATGGCCAAACTAAAGAATCAAGAAAAATATAGTTTTGGATTCACACAAAATAAATATGTTTTATTTTGAATACTGATATAAAATTTTGAAGGCAAATCTTTTAAAGAAAATGTTTTATGTCAAAAGAAAGCCTAGACCTGAAATGAAATTTCTATTTCATATTTGGGCGGCTTATGTAATGGTGAGAGAAGGACTTCTGCTCATCTCAAAGAAACTGGTGCAGCAGGGAACAGGACATGGTCCTAACCACCAAGGTGCAGTTTTTATGCACCAGCTGTGGGTGAGGAGCCTCAGGAATGAGGTTTCAGAGACAAGAACCCAACAGAAGCCTTTCAATTCATCCTTCAGCATTTCAGGAGCTAGATTCTACTTATGGTTTTCCCATATGAATTCATCAAATATGAGGGAAGGACATACAAACCTTAAAATCCTGAGTGATTCAGTTGTTCCAAGCTTCCACCTACCACTAATATTCAGTGGCTGTTCCCTATGTTTCTTAGGTTGTTCCTTTTTATTTATTTATTTTTTTTAAGATTTTTTTATTATTTTTTTGGTTGGTGGTGGGTCAACCATTAGTTCACCACGGCATAGGTAGAGCTGTCACTCGAGGAGTGGGCACCGTGTGAAGTGCATGGCAATCTTGCTGTCGTGTCTGCTTTGGCTGGGATATTGGTTAGTGGAATAAAAACTCAGCTACTTCCTTCGGGGCGATTGATCAATTTGTTTTCCTCATCTTTGCTCTTGTTGACAACAAGCTTGATGAAATCAGTCTTTCTGAAGGCAGCACAGTGGATTTGACAAATCCCGCAGAACTGCTGGAGCAGATCCCTGAGTTTGCTGAGGAGCTGATGGAGCCTGAAGATTGCTTCCCCGAAGGTAAGGGCCTGCATATTTCACTGCAATGCTGAGGAGAGAAACCTCCTGTCCTCTTATCAAACATGCCTCCACATTCACACCAAGTTGCTCTGGCTGCTTGCAATAGTATTTCACTGGATGCACTTCATTTCTTAGATACAGTAATGCTCTAGAATCACTTGTTAACATTAGTCTCTGGATTTCCAAGGCAAGATAAGCCAGATGCATGCTCAAAATTCTTGTGTAGCTTCTAACATGATGGGTTTATTTTAACCACAATTTGTGCTATACAGTTATTTTAAAAAATAATAATAATAAGGTTGATATATCTGATTTGGCCAATGACGATTTTTGTCTTCCAAAATATATGCATAATCAGACTTGGTAGAGAACTAATGAGTTCAGGATGTTTCTATAGCTTAGGTGTATATAGGCAATTAATATAAACTGTCTGCAGTGCTCACAAGTCCCAGGGACTCTATTCCATTTATTTTAAAAGGCATGAAGATAAGCATGTCCAGTAACATTAATTTGACCCGAGATGTGCTATGCATGGGGCATTTTACTTAATTATTTCAGATAACAACTCATATTTAGATAACTATTTTAATAACCCAATAAGCCAGTTCTTTATTCAATTTTGACACCATGCTACCCCAAAATGGATTTGAAACCCAGCTGTACAAAAAGATCTATCTTAGCTATATTTGAAAGGAAAATAACATTCTAAGTTTTTTCTTCTGAGTGAGCTCTATTCAAAATATTATCTCAGTAAGATTCCTCATTTTCCTTTAAATCTGGGTTAGGAAAAATAGGGTTAGCTGAATGTTAGCATATTCCCTTGAAAATTCAAGGATTATTATAAATAAAAACAGAGCTGCTCAGATGGGATCAGACAGAAATGATTTACTGGGTATATGAATGCCCCTGAAGTCAGCAAAAATGTGCAGCTCTATATGTGTGAGAAAGATGATTGAATGAGGTAAGGGAGCCCTGCAGGGCTTACAAATGTCCCTAGGATCTAAACATTTTTTTGGCAGCTTTGCTTAAAAGCAGTAGCCAAAAATTAATGCAGTTGACTGAAGAAAGCATGGTACAGTGCTGTAACTGTTCTGGCCGAGACAATAATATTTATAAATTAGATCTGGTGTTTTCATTCTTTCATAATATATATCTTAATGAGACCAGTGAGGAGCAATCTATGTTGTGCACTGCAAAGTGAGAAATTATACTATATAATTGCACAAACAAGCCTGTGTTATAAGACCAGTGCCAGTCAAATGCCAGACAGTTTACAAATGATGAAACCGTGGCTGGACAGGATCACCTTCCATTTTTTAAAACAAAAAAGGCTTGGATCATTCAGCCCATCACTTCATTCAGTATACAGCCCTGGGTCATTCCCAGCACAGCTGCATTCTGTAATTTTCTCTTTCTTCAAATGACCAGAACTGCCTGAATCCCCATCATGCAGACCCACACCAATACCCGGACGTTTTTTTTGGAAGCCAATGTCAATGGGACATGGGGTAGCAGTGGCAAGAGGTGGATCATTGGAAGCATTAACCTAATTTTGAAGCCCACCTGTCATCCTGACCACAGATAAATGTAGAAATGGAGCCTTGGGATGAATCCCAGGCTTACCCTTGATCACACCCATCCTTCTGGCTCCTGATCCCTTCCCCATGAGCACAACATCACTGCTGCTGCCTTTTATTCCTCTCCTCTTCTAATTCCTCACCAGCCCCTGCTGAAATCAGGGTGCCCTCCTCTTTTCCCAGGCTATGGCCAGCTGAGCCTTGAGCACTAAATGGGAATTGAAGCAGAAGCTGCTCCCAGCCCTTGATCCTGTGCATGGTGGCTGGGGGCAATGGGGAAGCTGTTGCAGGCAATGGCATCCCCAGTACATCTGCTCTGCTTTCCAGGCAAAACGCGTCCATGTGGATTTTTCAGAGGCTACTGTGTAGGCTAAATGGAATTGTATTGCTCATGGATTTGGCAAAAATGCGTAAACTTGGCACGTAAGTGTTCCCTCATTGAACTTCAAGTCAGAGAGCCATAAACTGAAAGTCCAAATTACTTTTATTGCAATGACGTTAGAACTTGTTTGTATTTATGGAGAAAACCACAGTATTCTCCCATAATCTTTGTTTATTAAATGCCATCCAATATTTTCTCTCAAAGTTAGCATTACAATTAAGCCTCTTGCAGCTATCACTTCAGTCTGGTTAAAAACAAAATGAAGCAAAGCAAAACAAAACCCATCTACTTAGCTAAGATATGACAAGGTTATAAAGTACTAAAATGGAATTATTGAAGGGCAAGCACTGGGCTATTTTATCTAGTGTTGCCTTTGTCATCTTTTAATAAAGAGATACAATATTTGGAATATTTGGAAGAATGGCCAGCTAATATTTGTGAAAGAATATTAGGTGAGATGAAGAGAGGTGAGAGAGAGTGTTAAGTTCTTACCTTGTTAGCTCACCAGCTATCTAAATGCAAACTATGACATTTCTAAACACATTCAGCATAGGTTGTGTCCTGGACAAATATGTTCCAGATTCAGCCCCCTTTTTCAGATAACAAAGGCACAAAGATAATACATGTTCTGGAAATAGTTGCTGAAAGTTTGCTGAGGTCAGAGTTTTCCCGGAGTTGGGTGACCCAGATTAGCCATAGGTCGTTTTTCTTGGGGAGACTTGTTAATTTGTTATCATCTCAAAATAGCTTTGATTAGGCTGAACTGGGAATATTGTTGGGTCAGGAAATGTGGAGTCAAGGTAGGGTCACAGCTCAAGGTCGAGTATTGCTGGGAAAAACCTGATAGAAATGGAGAGATCATTCTTGTTGCCAGTTGATGGGAAAGCAACATCTAGGCAATGCCAGCTATTTGGGTATTTTTCCCTCCAGATGCCTTGCAACACTCCAGTGCTGTTACCTCTATTGGTATGCATTCCGCACCAAAAATTGTTGTCTGTTTGGACATTATCTTCTGTGTCCCGCAGAAGGTCATCCAAAGAGAGCCCCTGGCCCCAGCATACTCCTCTTTCCCAGACCCTAATAGGAGAAAGTTTTCGCCAAGTCCTCAAGCGTAATTCCCCGGGCACGGCCCGCTGGCAAAGGAATATGGTCAGATGGTTGCGCGAGAATGAGCTACCTTGATCAACACGCGGTTGATCGCAACTCGTGACGCCCAGTACACCCACAACCAGGTTTTCATGTGACCGTGTAGGAGCATTTATCGCAGCTGGAAAGCACTGAAGTTATTCTCGTTAATGGTGGGGTCTGTGTCATGCCCTCCCCAGCGGCTCTTAGCGGCCGTACAGAAATGGAAAAGCCAAGAGGAGCTCCAACAGACCGCTAAAGTGAACACATCTAGACTGAGCTGTGGGCTCGGCAACCAGATGACGTTTGAAGGCAGAGTAAAACCAAACAAAGCCCAGAAAAATGCTTTAAGTGTCATCCTAGAAATATATATATATATAAAATATATATATATGGAACAAACCTAAGTTTGAAAGTCTCTCTTCTCTAGCCATAATACCTGAGATACAGGGCTTTTTCAGTCAGGAAGAGCATGGTAGTATTTTGTTGTAAAGTGTTCTCAGGCTTCAGAAAACACTTACTGTCCCATCACTTGTGCAGAACCAGATTAAGTCAGGTCAGACAGGACCTCCATCTTTCAACTCATCCAACCTCCTGCTCAGAGCACGGCTCCCAGCACTGGTGGGCCAGGCTGCCCACTGCTTTTGCTTCAATGCATCACACTGTTAGTTGCAGTGACCTCCAAGAGGATATGTTTTGAGGAGAGTAGCAGTGAATAAACAAGAATTACATCCTTGTAAAGACTTTGGAATAGTGAAAACACCTGGCAGACTGTGGCTTTGTCAGAAGCCATGTCTTTGCAGCTCCCAGTTGTAGTACACAAGGAAAAATTTAAATCTCTACATGTCGCAGGCACCCAAATGCTGGAGACAGTGAAAGCAAATATATTCTGTGTTAGCCCTAGAGCTGCACAGCATAAAACCCAGTCATGCATACCAGCGGATTAGTGGGGCCAGAGGGTGAGAAAGGGGGCAGATAAGAGGGCCAGCAGAGATGTGTGCCCTCCAAGCCAGACTTACCTTCTTCCTTGAGCATGCACAACTAGCCAGGCTGGTCATTAGAAACCCAGTTTGACAGATATGTGTCTTAAAACTGAGTTATGAGTACCTGCCTGCTTGAATTTGTGCTAAGGAAGCTGTATTTTCTTTGTGTAAAACCAAGCAATATTATAACCAGCATTCAAAGCTAAGCAAAATATTGTTTTGTTCTAAAAATGAATGCCCCAGTAATTGGGATCTTCTTTGAAACAGTAGCTATAAAATTATTGTAGCACAAGGTAACAGACTTACTGCTCCACAGTATGCAAGAAATTAATTGGTCTTCCAGGTTTATTGAAGAGAATCAGCAGCCTAATCCAGCCAAAACATATCTAACAATTTTATGCAAATTTAAATGTATATATTGGCAGTGGATTTGTAAAGGCTTTGCTCATAAGCTTGAAATAAATAGTCTGGCTATTGTGCATGCAGGAGAAAGTTATTGCAGCATAGCTCCCACAGTTACAGGGAGATTTTTCTCCTAATGCACCAAGGTAATGCAATCAGGTCTAACAGCTCCATGATTATAATGCAGCAGGCTAGAAAATGTGAGTGCAGAGCTAAAGGAATATTTACACAGAATGCATCATAAATTAAATTCCTCTTTTTTGTTTTGTTTTGTTTTTAGTTTGTTATTGTTGTGGCAGATACTTAAGTAAGAGCTTTCTCTGTCACACCTGCAGTGGAAACTGCAGGATAGGCCCCATTTTAATCTTCAGTTTGTGGTTATGCCATAGGACACCCTACTCACGGAAGGGAACAGTTCCCTTGTTTTGAAAAGCAAACAAAAAATAAATAATATCATGGTAACCAATGCATTTGGAAAGGTTTCTTGGTAAATGGGTCTCTTTCATGAGAAATGGTACGTAATGTTGAAACGAGAATTGAAAACAACCATTGTTCTTGGGCAAGATGACCACTAACGGAGCTCAGTACAGCTTCACTGATTAGCCAGCAAATAGCTTGACCTTTTGAGGGGGACTTTCTCTGCTGTTCTGTGTTTCTCTTGAGCAGACATATACTATGCAAAATACTGTAATGGAAATGAGTCATTTTGCTCTCCAGAAACATGTAGCCCACCATGAATTAGGGTGGCAAAACTAAGTCCTGACTAAATCACGAGGTATTCAGCTTCTTCTGCGCAACCCTATATAGTTCCCTAATAGCATTGATGTCAGGGGATAGCACAGATCTATTAGACTAAACAGCATAAGTAATGCTGTTATAAGAAATGCCAAAGGGTTTACTCATGTCTTGACACTTGCTGTGTTAAAAAGTGTTAATGAATAGTCTTCTTCGTATGGATCAAGTAAATAGCTTTCAAGACCTGGAGCTGGAATCTGTTGACCACCTGCCTTGTACAAGTCAGCTGGAGTTATTAGGGAGCTATGACCCTCACCAGATCATGCTTAGAACACACTGGAATGTTTCTAATATTTTGATTTCATAGAAATGGGAAAACAAACAAACAAACAAAAATCCACCACCAACTCTTTGAACATTGACTAAGGCCAAGTAAACTTTTTTGTTGTGCTATGTAAAGCTTCCAATTCATCATTTAAGCTTGGGTCAAGGTCACCAAACAGTAGGCTACCGGCATTACTAGAGAGTCCAGGAAAGCACAGGTATTAAAGAGCAGTCACTGAGGGCAATGAGAAAATTCAAAATGGAAATAGAACTTCGTTCATTAAAAACCTATTTATGGTCAGTTTTCTTTTTCTTTCAAATTTCTTTTCTTCTGTTTGATTTATGAGTAGTTAAAAATAGCATTTCATCTGAATTGCACCAGCATGATTATTCACGGAAGTGCTACTTGACATTAGTAATTGTATCAGAATCTGGTCTAAACATTTCTGAATTGGGCCCAATCAAAAGCATGGGATTTAATAGCGCTGTGATTTTGGGCTGACTCATCTGAGAGGCTATTTTGGATTTTTCAAGGTATTACTGTCAGTAACTAGGACCTTTTTTTTCTTTTTTTTTTCAGAGCAGAATTGCATGAAATTGCCATCAAAAAGCATTTAAAAAAAAAAAAAAAAAAGATTAGTGGTCCTAGCTGCCTTTCTGTCTTTAAATATACCTCTCTGTACCTGTAGATTATCAGATGGAAGCTGACTATATCAGCAATAGCCTGTTTTTACTGTTTTTAAACTCTTTTCCATCACAAATGAATAACTTAAGGTCTTATGCTGCCCTGCTCATTAGTATTTCATTTGAAGATGACTCCCTGATTTTAGCTATGCCTGGGTTCAGGTAATCATGTTAGCTCACTGTGTACTTGAAGAAAAGAAGCAGACTTCTCCCAGGAATGTTTTATCCAACTATCTTAAGGTGGGGAGAACCACTTGCTGGAAGACATTAACCTATTCCAGTGCTGCTTATGGAGTCTATGACTAGCTGAGCGGAGGCCTTTACCTAAGTGTCTAAAACTCCAAGTATAAATCTAGGTATTAACTTAGGAGAAAATAGCGAAGAGTTTTTAGACAAAAGTCTTAAATCATAAAAATTCAGATTTTTCAAAATACTTAATTTTTTTCAAAATATTCTAAAGTATGTATGAGAACAAGATAGTCTTGTGGAAAGTTTCTTCTGCTAGAAGCAGCAGTTACCTCTAATACAAAGGGGGATTTGTGCTTAACATGAGAAACCCACACCTAAGTTGTGAACACCCTGTTCATTAGGCTGTTCCCTTGATAAATGAGGGATCTGAGCCCATGTCTCAGCTCTACCTGATGCCAAGTTGAGCTGAGTATGAGGTAAGCTGCATACCTGCATAACAGCGTGGAGTGTGGACCAGACATCTGCAAGCTGGCAGTGGGGTGAGAAATGGTGTAAGAAGTTTCTGGCAGCACTGCTAAGAGAAGCAACTGAGAGCCCCCAGTGTCCTGTCCTGCTGGTGGGAATATATTGCATGGGCATTTCCAAGCAGAGCTGCCAGGGGAGAATGTTGGGCTCAGGGATCGGATACCATAGATCTGGTACTCAAACTCTATTCCATGGAGCTACTTCCTAAAAAATACCCAACTCACACACATTACTATCTCTGTGTTTGTTTTAGGAAAAAGTTCTGTCTAACATGATATCTTTTCATCCCTTGCCACAATTCTCTGTTGGTTTGGATTGAAGTGCTTAGAGTGATAAAACTTTCCTTTGCTGGAGTGGTACCTGACGCACAAAGGGGCAGAGAGACAGTCCTTACACTTGCATCTTCTTCTAGCACTATGCTATTCTCAAGCAATTTAATTATTTAATGTATTTCAACTCAGCCCAGAATTTCTCTGAATTCCAGAATACAGTGGGAATACAGGTCTGTGTGATGAAAGTATTCAGAGGATAGATAGTTACTTGCATCACTGTCACATTACATTTTCATTAAGGGTTTCCTATCCTGCTAGTCCCATGCCAAAACCTCATACAGCCAAGAACCTACAGCTTCCAAACATCTCAGAGATGGGGGAGAAAAAGCAGCTCTGGGAATGGTTCATGCATGAATGATGGCAGTGACACCCTACAGCTCTGCTGCTCCATAGCAGGGATGTGGGATAGTATAAACTTACAGAAAATGCCAGGAAGAGCACAGCAGACTTAGCAGCTTGCTCCCTCCTGGCAGAGCCAGCTGCCAGCACATCCCCACTTCCAGCTACATGGGACTCCCGGCATCCTGGGACTTGCACTTGATCTCCTTGCAAATCACATGTAGCTCAAGAGCCTCAGTTATGCCACCTTGAATTAACAGCATCTGCTGTCTGCGTAACCTTGGCACTCACCCTCTTTCCTTCCCCACATTCCTTGCCTAAATATTATTTCTACTTGCAATAGCGTTGCATTACATCACCAGAGTGAGATCTCCTCCCTTGTCACTTCTGAGCAGTTGCTGTGTGCTTCAAGATGTGTCCGTGACCTCAGCCACCTTTCAGCTAGGGAAGCAGCTGGCCTGTGATTTATCATCTTATGATGGGACTATAAAACTCAGCAGCAATGTCTATTTCTATGCAACACATGGATTAAATGCAGGGTAAAAAGCTTGTGTTTTGGAAATAAAGTAGTTTCTAAGGGTTATTCTCATCAGCAAATGTTGTGACACTTGATTTGAATTATCTGACGTTAGTCTCAATGGCCAGCCTGGGAAAGGACAAATTCTGGCTACCAGGCTGTCCTCTCATCACAGTTTTAAGTTCCTACTCAACACAAGATAATGGAAGTGGTGCTTTTTAAATGGGAAAGACCAATCTATCTGTTACTAACAACAATACTCTTTCACTATAGCAGTTTAATGTTGCTAAGAAGACTAAAAACATGGCCAAGGTTTTGCCAGCAGAGATCCTTCTGTGGTCCCCATTGCCACCATGGCATTTAGCTATTGTATTTGTCATTGCAACACCTCGCTAAGGTCTGAAAGTGCTCTAAGTGCCAGGAGGGAACTTGCTGTGGACAGAGGCTGGATATCTAAATTTCTGCTGAAGTCAGAGAGGATTTAGCCACCTAAGTACCCTTTCAAAGTTGACCTGATGCCTTGTTTAAGCTCATGAGAGACCAAGAGATCAAAATCTGCTTTTCCTGTCTGAGTCCCTTCAGCACATTGGTCCCATCTGCATTGCTGCACCACCTCCCTTCATCTCCCTTTTATCAGGTTGCCACTTTTAATCAGTAATTCTAACGGTACAGTAATACCAAGAAAATATCCTTCATACATTCAGAAGGACGTGGAAACTATTGGTAATACCCTGCTGGAGTCAGTAGACCAGATCAGCAGGGCTGCCTGAGCTTAGTTCATACAGTGTGATCAACCTGGGGCACAGGTGACTCATGACCAAAATATTCTGTAACCACAAAAATCACTGGGAGAGACCACTAGGGCAGGTTTAAAGTGATTTTGAATATTTTTGAATAGGGGAGTGAGAAGGGGAAATAGAAGGCAAAGCAGAAGAGTATAATGAGAAGTTTCTAAGGGTCGTTAGAGGGAGAAAAGGTAGGAAATACTCCATGTAGTAGTTTATTGCTGGAATCTTGTAGTTTATTGCTGGAATCTTGTTTAGCAGGCACTTTTTGCAGATTTAAGAAATAATCAGGCCTTGTTTTTTTAACGGTTGTTTGGTTTTTGTTTTGCTCCTTTTCAGTTTGCGTGCGATTCTTCCCATGCTGTTCAGTGGACATCTCAAAATTTCCAGGCAAAATTTGGTGGAGGCTCCGGAAAACGTGCTACAGAATTGTCGAACACAACTGGTTTGAAACTTTCATCATATTCATGATCCTGCTCAGCAGTGGAGCCCTGGTAAGTGTATCAAGGTTTCTTCATTGATTGAAAGTAGACATGGATCTAAGAGAAGGTGGCCTCAGGTTAGGTGCATCCAAGATCTTATGAAACCTCATTGCTCATTTCTCAAAGCAAAGCGCAGCAACCAGTGAATCAAAGAGCTACCAGTGGAGCTGGTGGATGTGTATCATGTTCTGGATGCACTTTAGCTTAACCCAACATACCTTTCTGTGCTCAGATACCTCCTGCTTGGAGCCGAGTGAATGCACGCACAAGAAAACCAGTTGGTCATTGCCCATGACTCTGATAAGGGATATTCTCCTCCTGAGAGGAGGTGTGCTGGGATTATCCACTCTGTACTATCAGCCCTGGGCTCTTTGTGGCAGTGGCAACCAGCATGCAGTTTCTAGGAGTTTGGTAGACAATCTGGCTTGTTCTCTCCACTCTGAATCCAGCCTGCTTTTAGCAAAGATTGCTGCTCTAGCTGTTCAATCTTGCCTTTTCCATCCCTCCTCCTGTCCCCTCCAGGGTCACTTAGATAGAAAAATTAGCACCTCTGCTTAAGGCTGTTGCTTGAAGCTCCCACCTATATTTGCATGGGTCATTTACATGGTTAAGAATGTCACTGAAATTGATGCTGATTTCTCCCAGGGTTTTAGTTTGTTATAGAGCAAAGGGATATATAGGAAGTTTTCTGGACTTTGGTCTGGTGGTCACTGATTTTCTCCTCAGTGATGGGGTTAAGAAACATACCTACTAAATTCACAGGCAGTATCATCTTTGGACAGGTTACCAGTGTTTTTCTGAAGTTCAGGATTAACTTTGCCTAGCGGATGAATCTGCCTTCAGTATTTAAATGAAAGTCACCTTAGAAAGGTTCCTGCTTCACTTCACCAGGGATAATCAAGGGCAGAAAGACAAAATGCAGGCTGACTGGTGAGGTAGCAGATTTACTAAAGAGAGCTGGAGAGAGAACAGGCAGCAAACAGAATAGAATAAACTACATCACAGCACTGTAGAAAAGCCGAACACCCCACTAGGCTGTATAAATAAGCATGTTCTTCCACTCCAGTTGGCATCAAGGAGGCCTCAGCTGGAGCACAAGGCTTCAGCTCTGGGCACTGCACTTTGGGAAGGACGTGGGCTAATTGAAGAAACTCCAGAAGAGGGCAACGCAAATTGTCAGTGGCCTAAAAAATAAGAGGCAAACACAGAAGTACTAGGCTTGTGCAGTTTAAAGAAAGTCTCTGCAGGAAGGCAAGAAGATGGAAGTACATAAATGTTGTTACAAAATGAACAGAATGGACAATTCTCCAGGTCCACTAGGGATGGACTGGAATTTTGCCCAGGGGATTTTCTTTTATTATGAGAAGAAAAAGGCTGAAAAACTTGTACAGATAGCAGGCTGCTGAAAATTGTCATAGCTTTGCTGAAATCAATGGATTCTGACAGTTTTTTGCACCAGCTTGGGGATCAGCATGTTAATTTTTTAACACATTTTAAAGGGGGCATGTCATTTGCTATAATACACTTCAGACAAATGCAGTTCTTTACATGTGTAATTAAAAGTGCCTTAGATACTGAAGACTGTGATATAAATCTCATTTAATTTTCATTGAAAATGTTCATTTGCCTTTTAAAAAATTTATTTTCAGTTTACTCGGTACAGTTCTGTATAAGGGCAAATTTCGCTGCACTTTCTCACATACCTGCACTGTGCTTCAGCATATCAGCTCTGCTCTCCAGGACTGGGATTGAACATGTGGGAGGGTACACAGACATTTTATTTTTTCCTTTGTTATTCTGGCTCACGGTCTGCTCTTGGTAGAGCAAACACAATGTGCTTTCTGACAAGTTAGTAGCAAACAAGGGGAGCAGAGGCAGGAGGGAGAGGAGGAAACCACTTTAAATAGTTTGCTGTTATTTTTGCAGTAATTGCAAAGTACAGCAAGTCATCTGACAAAATGAGCGAGCCCCTACCAGAAGCGATAAACTCCAGTCTGTCTGTGTATTGTTTTCTGTGGCTTTCTCCAACAGCTCTTTCACACCCTTGAAATATCATTTTTGAAGGCAAGATAGGAGACTGGGTCGCAGCGAAAACGTCACCCCGAAGTGTGGGGACAAATGGACAAGCTTTGGCTTGGGCTGCCAGAGCTGTCTTGTCAGTTTAATTACTGTTTCCTGGCAGACAAAAGACCAGTGTGACTGCCTGAGTGACAGGCAGCACGCTTCTGGTATCTACAGGCACTGGGTGCTCGCTAACTTTTGCAAGTTCCTCAGAAAGTAGCGAGAGATCTCGAAATATGTAAATGTAGATAATGAAGACGATTAGCACAGACCCTCTTGAATAATGTCATGCTTTCTTGCTGCTGAGTGTCACACACTGGGACAAGAGGAATATATCAAAGCCTGGGTCCTCCAAGTGAGAGGGACACAGAGGGAGGCAGTCTGGATAATGATCAGCTGGGAAACAGGCTAAAGCCACTGCTCGACTTAGCAGCTCCCAGCCGAGCCATGTATCTGCTGCCCTGACACCGGGATCCTGCATTTTTATTTGACATGCATTATAAAGTGAAAGCTAAATTATGGGACAACTTTACTTGTTTTATTTTAGTAGGCACATTGTTTTATATCGTAAATATTTTAAAAGGGTTATTAAGTTGCTTGTACTTGATGCAGATGCTGAATGTCTTTTGATGGTGCCCTGCACAAGCTTAGTTAGGGAGACAGATGAGATGGGTAGATAGATACCTTGACCTTTAAAACATAATTGCTCTGTTAAGTGAATAATAATGAGCATTTCTTGAGGCAGATAGTTGTAGCTACCTGAAATGTGATGGCTGAACAGAAGCCAGGGAACTCTGTGCTCTGTAACACGGGCGTAAGCATGTTAATAACCCAATTTGTCATCATTAGCAGTAAGACGTGTCTGACTAAATGTAAGGGTCGGATTCTGTCTATTAGGTTAGGATCAGTACTATCTATGACTGTGCACTCGTTCTGATGGTAACATTAAAATATACCAGAAATCACTGCCAGTACATGAAGTCCCATCAAATGAGACTATGTGCAGCACTGATGCTTTCCAACATCGCTCAGCAGAAGCTCTTAATCAATATTTTGCACTTCCAGGCTTTTGAAGATATTTATCTCGAAGATCGAAAAAACATAAAAACCATGCTGGAATACGCTGACAAAATATTCACTTACATCTTTGTCTTGGAAATGCTTTTGAAATGGGTGGCTTATGGCTTCAAGAAGTATTTCACCAACGCCTGGTGCTGGCTTGACTTCCTCATTGTAGATGTAAGTACCGTTTGGGAGCTACGATGCTGCTCATGTTGTGATTTTATGGTGTGCATAAGGAATAGAGGCTGTTAAGTCTGGCAGCTTTGCGTCTGCAAAATGACAGCTGTCGCTCTGACTCCGAGTAACAACCTTTGGTGAACCTCGAAGGAGGTCGCCAGACGCCGTTTTGCGACTGTGCATCCCCAGCACACAGCGTGCCAGGGTGGAGAAAACGGCTCCATGTGTCTGTGCAGAGGTGTTACCCTGCTAATGTGAGTCACGTTCCCCTCTAGTCCCCAGGAGCTCGCTCTTTCTCTTAGCATTTAACGTCTCGTCCCACACTCCCGCCTAGCACAAGGTCCGGTTACCTCCGAGTGCTCCGCACATGACCTCGACACACAAGTCTCAGCAGATTAGAGGAGCTGTCCTTGGCAGAGCTTCCCTGTGAGGCTGCCAGCAGCACCTCGCAGGATGCTCAATCTCCGAAGCATTCACAAGTGGAGGAGTCCAGAAGAAGGTGTGAATAGCCCTACCTAAAGTGATTTCACTACTACAAAACCATACAAAATACTCTAAATCCATGAAATGTCTCTGCGCATGGCTCTCCTGAGAGAATAATCTTTAAAACCAAGAAATAGTTGAATAAAAGGGAATTAATCCCCTAAGAGTGTTGCTAGAACCAGCCATGCCCTCTCCAAAGTTGTGCCTGGACTCCCATGCAGAAGGTCAGCAAGTATTAGCACATAAAACCTGAAGTTTAACAATGGCTGAGTGTGGGATCTGATGAATTCCAGAAAGGCCAGAAATGCTGCATCCTCCAGATGAGGTTTAACATTTCATCACAGCATATCAATAAGGAGGCAATTATCTCCCCAAGGCCATTTCTTATTAGCTCGGGGTATTAACGTGGCAGGCTAGCAAAGCTTTGCCATGACTGTAACTTATTAAACTTCTGATGAATTATTTTTTTCCCCCATTTTACGTCTGAACCTTGACTCGGGGGAGAGCTGTACTTTCTTTGGCCCCAGCCCAGAAAAGCACTTCAATGGGGCGATTTACTTGTTTGAAGTTATGGACATATCTAAGTGCCCTGCTGGATCAGAGCCTTTGGAAGCTTCTCCAGAGCTTTAATAAATTGATTTATGAAAAGGAAGTTCTTTACATAAATTGTAGGTCATAAATTCCTCTTCACATACATGCTTGGAAACCTCTTAAAGGGAAGGCACTTATTTTTCACAGATTAGTTTCAATAGAAAAGGAAGGCCTGGTTTAATTATCTAACCACAAAATTGGAAACCACCAGCTCCTAAGTTACAGCCCAAACCCGAAAAATGTGCTTACTGTGGTTTAGGTCAAGTGGCATACCTTCTCTTCCTTTGTTCCTCCATCTGTAAAATGGGACTAGTAGGATTCATATAAAGTGTTGTATGGGTTTCCAGGAATTTGTTGTTGGAGCTAATGTTCATAATGACCTTCTGGAGACTAGAAGAGCTAGATGAGAGCTGAATATTGTCACTACTATAAGTAGGGGTCTTCCTGATGGGGATGAGAGTTTGTATGGTGAATTCACCGAGGCAGTTTGGTGCTCTGCTGTATTACCAATAGTCTGCAATGAGTTCCTTCCTTAATAGAAGTACACATAGAGCATGGCATTTAATTAATGCCAAAGAGAGTAAACCAGAAAAGCAATGAAATTCTGTCCTCCATGCAAAAAGCTCACTTGAAATAAGAGCTGTGCAAGAATGCAAAGTCAGTACGTAGCCCAAAAATTTAAGGTTAATGTTTGCCTTTTCATGATGAGATTTGTGAATGTAATGTCAGATTGCAGAGAAAGCCATGGGTGGGTTGGGGAAAGAGGCTGCACATCCTTGCCACTTCCAGAGCAGTCAGGTCATTAACCAGTGCTATGGGGGCAGGCAGACCACAGCACCCCTGGACTGCCCTGTCCCCAGCAAAGCCACTGGCCTAGTCTTCTTTATTTTCTGAACCCACGTGAAAATGTTGTTTTTGCAGGATCCCCAAGCTAGCCAAAAAGATGTCCCGCCCTTGAGTTGTTTTGGTTACTTAATTGACTCTAGGAAGTTTGTCCTTTTGCATTCTCAATTAATAAAGCTTTTCCCCATGCCCCATTATTTTCTTCAGTCATTTGCCAACATGGATTATGAGAACCGGTACTATATTTTTAGCAGGTTTAACAGATGCTCTTCTCCTAGCCTATTGCCCGCACACCCTGCCACTCTGAATTGGCAGAGTAACATGCTGTCGTTTTTCCAGCACACTTTTTACTTCAATTTACATTTTCTTTTGGTCCTTTGAGAACCAAATCACTGCAACTGAGCTGCAGGAGGGAGTGAATGAGTGAATTAGCTGCTCGAAAAGAAGCAGATGAACCACTTGTCTGATTTTCTCAAATTTATTTGTTTAAAATTATTCACTTAAAAATTCCTGATCTGCAAATTATTCATTAGCAATTTGGTATTGGTATTCAAAATTCAAGCTGCGATGGTTGATTTTTCATTGGACACGGGAAACTATCTATCATCTGTGTTTTCTCATTGTACAAATGCAACTCAGAAGTCTTTCTCTGCTGTGAATTATTCATAAAACCATCTTAAAATTTGCAAGTATTCACTGTTTCTAAATGGGAAGTGAACCCAGAGGGGTTATAAGCACATTGCTGAAGAATTATTATTTTTCCCCATACTTACTCTGCTCAGTGAAAGACCTTTGACACTGATTTGGGCCTGTGGAGCAGCAAAGGCTCTGTCTCGTGATTGTGGATTACTAACAAAAATTCTGTCTTGCACAGCCTGAACATCAAAACACAGTAATCCACAAACTGAGGGCTATTTTTGCTGGATGTAGAATCCCTAAAGGATGATCTCTGATAATGGGCCTCCACATCTCTAAGAAGCGTGCAAGTGTAGCAAAACAAAAAGAGAGTGCTTTTAAATACATTGCAATACAGTAAAGTTTTGCAACAGATTTCTGTGGGAGGAAGAGAGAAAGGAGTAAGCAAACCACAAAACAGAGGCTCATTTCAACTTAGAGCACTTGGGAGAGATGCCTTAAATTTCTGCAGTAGTTTTGGATATACTGAACAAAAAGCATTAATGCATTAATCTATAGATTACCTCCCTGCAAATAACATGTATATTCTTAAAATTAACCCATTTCTACACTGTAAATGTAGTTTTGCTGTGCACACAAACTGTGTGATGGGGACTGCAAGTCACAGCTCATTTCCAAATGAGAAAAAAGCAGAGTCTGTAGCATAACCAGAGTGTAGACAGACATCAGCATCACCGTCACCATCAGGAATGGTGTTTATGCAGAAGCCTCTTTGCTAGGCTGCATAGGCAAATATTTTCACAAAGAATTGATATTTCCCAAGCATTCGTGCAATCAAAACCTGTTTGTACTCAGCAGATTAAACAAGAAGTACAAACTTGGCCAGAGACGAAGGCGCATGGCATTCAGAACAAATGTTTATGAAAACTGTTCTCAACCAGGCGCGTCCCGCGACAGGCAGAGACAGTTGGGTTTTAAAACAGGGAGCAGATAAACTCCTCCGGTCGTGCCTGCTGGTATCACGTTTGATGTTGCTTTCAATTGTTTCCTCTGACCTATAAATATTATCTCGAGCTTATCTAGTTTGAGCTTCAGCCAATTAATTCTGAGCAATGCCCCGGCCTCTGCCGACAGCAGGCAGATTATTCCTTTGCAGTGGTCAGTTCAGGGAAGGCACTGGTCTGGAGCTCAGCACCATTCAAAGGGTGGAGGTGTTGCAGTCAGCAGCTTCTTTGCTTGGTGATCATGCACTGGAGGCGAAGGGGAGAGACCACTACCCTGCAGCAGTCATGGGAAAGCTCTCGGGAAGGGGATGTAACCGCCCTAACTCATTAGTAACACTGCTTGGAAAAAACTCAAAGACAGGTTTCATGGCCTGTGGCATACACAGAAAAATCCTCTTAAGCGGGCACCAATGTCATTTCTCTACAAAAGTCCATTATCGCAAATCCATCGTCTCCATTGCAGCTTTTGCATTCCATTTAATTGACCAAAAGTTAGTTCCAATCGAGGCTTAAAAAAAAAAACACAAAACGATTATTCTTTACTGGTTTCAGAAATGAGGGGAGGCGAGAGTTTCTCCACAAGTTCTTTCTAAGATCATAATACCTTGCAAGATTTGATATAGGGAAAGGTTATTTCCTACTGATTTTTAAAGCCTCCTCCCCTTTCAGTCCTCTTCAGCGATGGTCCCTAAAGCTCCATCCTGTAGTAGGGAGGGGAAGATGCTCTCTAGGTCCCAATCTCTGTCCTGATGCCCCACCAAGTTCTTTCTCCAGCTGAGCCACCACGGAGAGAGATTGCTCCTTTCAGCCCTTTTCCCCAAGGAACTGCTCCACTGCCTTGGAGGCTGGGGCTCACAGCAGCTGTAAGCAGCATTTCTGTCTGCAAAATAGTTCAAGAAAGGCTCAACAGTATCTTTTGAGGCCAAGCATCTCAAGTGAGTTATACAGCAAACTCAGGAGGAAAGAATTTGTCGACACTTTTATGATAGTAAAATAGGATGTAGGGGTTTGTTGCCCCTTTTGGTGAATGGTTATAACAGAACAGGTTTCTGGTCTTTGCCTGTGCACTGCTGAGTTTGTACTTAGAGAGCTGTGTTCCCCATTGAGCCCCTTTCCAAATTTCCCGTTTACTGTCAAATTTCCTGTCTGTGTGCTTGAGAACCGCTCATGGATGTTCAGTCATTAAACACATCATCATTTTCAGTGAATGGTTAAAAAATACAGACATTATGTTTTCCAAGATAGTTTCCTGGAAAGCACTTGCTCTAAGATTTCTACTTAGAATACTTCACTGCCAGATGAGTTAAAAAACAGCTAATAATCTTTGGGTTTGAGACGAACAATTTTAGCAGTCTTTCTATCCCTAGTTGAAAATTGAATTGAATTAAATTATGCCCTTGTGTTGGATTGTCTTTAAGTGACAATTAAAAACTTGCTGTGTGAAGTAAATATTGATGGCTTATGATTACTTTAATTGTTTTTTCCATCTGTATTCCCTGTTGATTAGCAAGGTGATTTCTGTTTGCCTTACCAGTAATTACACAATCTGCTGTAATGAATTGCTCCCAAACAGCACTGAAATCCAATTTGTATTCTTTGGAAAGTATCTTAAAAGCATGTGGATTTCATCTAGTTTCTGTTTGGAAAAGCACACGGGAACAGAATGACAAAAATACAGCCAAGGTAGAGTAAAAATAATATAGCCTGTCACTTGGAGAAGCAGTTTATGAGTGAATTTATTAGTGCTCTCTATGAGCTATTGAAAATCCACGGGTTACAGCAGATCATTATTACCTCAGAGCAGGTTTTTGACTGGTTTCCTTCCAGTTCTTCAAAGCAAATGCTCTTGTGGGATTTTTGAAGATGTCTCAGTGTGCATTCTTCTGGGCTTCTGCCAATGACATAAACCTCCCAGCTAACTAAAGAGAAAAGAGAATCCCTTTCCAGAAGCCAGGGAGCCTTGTTTCAAAGGGGGGAAAAAAAATGCTGTTTTACTACATGTTGCCTAATTCAGGGTAAGTGAAAAAAAAAAAAATTCCACATGAAGATGAGATAAACGGTTTTAATGTGTGTTAGCAGGTCAGCGGACACTGTAAATCTCCTTTCTGCCTCCCCACATTTTATCTCAACATAACACATGTGAAAACATCCAAATGTCTTGTCTTATCTTGGTTTGCACCTCATGTTAGTTACCACATAGATGCTCAAAGGAGAGCGGCCCGGCTTTGCCAAGTGGAAGTGCAAGCTGGATTTCAGGCAAAGAATGCTTCAGACAAAGGAAAAGGGATGGTCAATGAGAGTGAGGAGAAAAGTCCATCAGCAAACCTAGCTTACTGCCTGCCTAAATACTGCATAATGGTTAAAATACGAAAAATTTGTTATTAAGGGATAATTTCAGCTTTTGAAAGAGGTGTAAAAAGCCAAGCTCAGCTCAGATTGTGCTGAACTAGCTTTACCAACTGTTTTTACTTCTTGAAGTTATTTAAAGATGGAGCACGTTTCAGTGGCCCTTTTTAGAAGAACATCCTTAAAAATAAAATAAGGGATATTTGAGCCTTCAGCCCTTGCATGCAGCCTGCCCAGCCCTTTCCATGGCTGTGAGCATAGCAGCCAAATTCCTCACAAAGTGATGTTCTCCCTTGGGTGGAGGATCAGTGCTGGGAGGGAAACATGGACCTTATGTCATCAGATGTAAGAGGAGCTCTGTCCTATGGTTCTCCTCCCTGGTGCCCAGCACCTTTACAACCTCAACAGCTGTTGACCTTCACCACCATCGAGGCTTCACCCAAGCTAGAAGTGAAAAGGCTGCTTAAGAGATTCATGGCAGTCAAAGGAGGATCAAAGGAATTTGGAGGAAACTTAGAAGTTGCACACCAGTGGTATAGAGATTTTGGGTTGGCCTCCTAACCTGGCATGGCTGTGAAACTGGCTTTGGGATGCTTTGTGCTGAGGAAAATGAAGATGATGATTCTGACACATGCCATGGCACCATTGTAATATATCCTTATTCACAGAAATTGGAGGTCCTGTAATTTGTCAGGGTCACTCTCCATCCTAACCTATTCAATACAAAATCAGGACCAAGTCAGGTTCAAGAATTCAACTATGCAGGGATGTTTTTCAAGTCATGTTTGCCACATCGATTTTGGTATTTTTCCTATTGATTTGGACCATCTGATTAAATAAATGCTTTAGGGAAACAAGGAAATCCAGAATTGCACCTTGTGAAAACAACCCACGCAAATTTTTCTCTTTTCCTTTTGCATTGTGACATATTTGAGTAAAGTTGAGCCTAATCCTGCCCAGAAATAAGCATCCCTTCAGCTCAGCACCTCAGCTCCCACCGGCAGAGATGGCAGTGGAGCACATCCGATGGGGCTGAACCCCAGGGAAATGTTCTCTCAGCAATCACCATGCACACCCCCGGCATTACAATGCTGTCTTCAAATAACAAACAATAATCAAGCGCATCCCCATCCACAACCTGACAACAGCAGTCAGCATCAAGAGGGTACCCTGGGATGCATCGGGAGGTGTTTTCACAGATCTTTTGAAGGGGAGAATATCATTCCTGCTCAGCTGCCCTAAATCAAGGCTGTCTCTGCACGGTGCCTGGATGAGAAGCAGAACGGAGTTGACAATGAAGAAATTCTTTTGTTGCAAACCCCAGTAGAAATGCCAGCCTTTCCCAAGCAGCTGCAGCCAGGCAGCCACCACTGCAGTAAAAAGGAGGAAGGCTTCAGTTCTAGGACAAGGTCTAGCTGATCGAGGGGCATCCTATGGTCCCCAAAAGTCACAGGAATTCTTCTGCCATCCCTACCCGTGCTGGTAAACATGACCCAGGGATCTGGCAAAGGTGCAATGTAAAGGTGGACTGTGAAAGCCTGAAACCCCATTCCAAGTGGTTGGGGTGGGAAAACTGCGAATCCCAAAGGGCAGCCAAGCAGCCAAGCCCTTTGCTATCTCGCTGGATGCAAGAACACAGCAGCAGGTTGTTTGGCTCACCCTTGGAAATTAGCTGAGGTTTAATTCTTGATTCACAGCCATCTGCCTTGGGAATTCACGGGAGCTGTTAGAAAAGCCTGAGCAGGTGTAAAGGAGGTGACAGATTAAGAGAACAGCGAGACGTAAAGAGGTTCTTCTGGAAACCACCAGGAAGCAATTAGGATGCAGGAATGATTTATTTAAAAGCATTTATGCCAACAGGAGTGGCACATGCTGTTTGCAACGAGGCTGCCCTCTGCAACGGAAACATTGCCTCAAAAAGCGTGGACACAAGGAGTAGGAAACAAGCTGAGAAGATGGAATATTAATAGACTTTCACAGCCTTAGTTTGAACATTAGATGGAGAATTATTTTTTTTTTAAAAAAGAGGAAATGCCTTGCAAAAAAAAAAAAAAATAGGCTGAGTGGATGATGTGAAAACCTCTTTTAACCTGAGTTACACGAAGTAGTGTCTGGCTTTCCAGGAGATAATTTTTTGTTTATAATTAACCTAAGCACTCATGTATCCCATCATATTACAGTACGTGAGAGCACTCCAGAGCAGTAACCAACCTGCTGCTGGTAAGGGCAGCCCTCTGTTAATTCCTTTGCAGACGCATTCGTCTCCGTGCCATGGACCAGCTCCAGAGCTGCCCTCAGGAGTCCATGGTCCTCACCTGAACACAAGGGTTCTGGTTCAAGGAAGCAGGCAGTAGAGGTGGAGATTTCGTGCAGAGCACCTTAGTCTCTCTAGCCTCCTAAATTAAAGACCTTTACCTTTTTGCCCTTCATTCCTTTGATGCAGTTCCTGGATCTGTAGATGCACTCATGCAGTTAGGCAGCTGTGAGGCAGAAAATGCAATGCCCAAGCAAAAGGGTAAACAGGTATGAGAAAAGATTAAGGGGATAATAAACCTCTGCTCAGAAATGATACATGGTAGAGGGAACACCAACCTCATTACAAGCTGTTTTACCCAAGGGTATTTCAGAGAGGCAGCAGAAGCTCCAGATATTTCACCTGTTTTTGCAAATTCCCCTTTCCCTGTAGTTTTTCCTCTCAGTATGCATTGGTGTACAGACCTAGCTTTGTTCCTTTTCAAAAGAAATGGGGCCAGCTGAGGACCATGGGCCTGGCCTTTAAAGACACTGAGCTGCTACCTGGCCTGGGAGGATCTGAAGATCTGCTCTGTAGGCATTACTTGCAGCAACAGGCATGAGAAGCTAGCCTGGGTGGAAAAGAGGAAAAAAGAAGCACCTGAAGTAATCCAAGCTCTCTTTCTTCTATCTTTTTTCTTTTTTTTTCTCTTTTCCAAGCACAATTAGAGAGAGACAGGTGTTCCTGGGGCACATAAAAAGCTATTTGAAAGCACTGGGGGCCTGCATTAGCTGAAACTGCTTATTTAAATAAGTGGCCAGAGCTTTCAGCTCAGCTGCTGTGCTCCCTTTTGGATAGCCTTTTTTTTTTTTTTTCCTCTTCTCCTTCTTCTTTCTTCTTCTCCCTCTTGTTTCATCCCCTCTCATTTAAGCAGGTAGATTAATTTTATGAAATCCCTGGCAAGTGCTGTGGTCCTAACCAGGATGGGGGTCTGTGCTCCTCTCCCAGAGAGCACCTTACAGGGCATGTAATTATTGGGGGTTCTTCTTGTTGTTACAGGTTTTAGGCTTTAAATTGCCAGCCAAGGAGTATTTTTACTGCTGCCCAGACAGAACAACTTGTTCCTTGGTCTCTGCTATTAATTCATCTGGGTGGTGATGTGACTCAACGCGAAAATGCAGTCTATGGCTGGGCAGTATTGTGCTGCTTAAATCCCCTTTCCAGCTTGGTGCAGTGGATGTTCACTGGTTATCCATAAGGATGTGCTTTTAGGCTGGTGAGAAGGAGCACCAAAAAGAAAGGACTAGGTCCTACTGCAGCTCAAACCCACCTCATTGCTATAGGAAACTGTCAGGTTCAGGTGAAATGCTGCTCCCAAAGATTGTGCCCCCTGGCACCAGCAAGATTGCCTGGGTGGGGTGTGCACTCTCCTAATGTGCTATTAAGGTCTACATGTATGGGAAGTAACCTCACAACTGTTATAAATGCAAAAGCTCATTGGGAAAAAGAGTCTGTCTCTTTGACTAAAGACCCTTTCCCCTGTGTGTTCTGGAAGGAGGCTGCACTATGGCACTTTCTACTCTGCAATTTTTTTTTTCTGCAACCTTAAAATTCTCTTTTGACAGCTTTACTGGGGTTTGCATCAGTTACAATTCTGAAGTCACTGTCAGATACTGAAGACATATATAGCTATTCTATAACTTTACATCTGTGTTTGTAGTTTCAATAGTCCAAGATATGCTGCATATATGTTAACTCATGAATTATGTCAGCACCAATGTGCTCCCTGTAGAGTGCATCAAGGAGCTTGAAACATCTGATAGCTAAAAGAAGCACACCATAAAGCCAGCTCGTGGGAAGAAGCTGATGCATTTTCAGAAGAGCTCACTGCTGTCCCCACCACTTTGCTTCTCCCAGATGGACACAAGGCAAACCCTGGCCAGTTTGTGGGGACAACACTGAGCACAGTGGGAGCCTAAAAGTGCGACACCTGGCTGCAAACAGATGGGTCTTATTTCTCATCTCAAGAATGACAATATTTCTTTAAAATGGTAAACCTAAAAGAATGACCATCACTTTCAAGATGTCCTGATTCCTGGACAAAAAAATTTTTGGTCAAATATAATCTAGTGGTGCATTGTACCAAACTGACTAAGAAATTCAGACATTATTCTCATTAGAAACATGTTGGCTATAACTCTGAAGAGTTACCAGTGAGGCTAGTCTCTTGAGATCTCTCTAGAGATCATTGCTTGTATTCTAGTGGCCTAAATTCATCGATTCTTCTCGATTTTGCTCTGGAAACACCTGTGAATGTCATACAATGGGTACTCCAGGCCCATGCTGCTAAGCCACAGAGATGACAGCAGGTTTGCTTTCAAAACACCATGCATGGGCCTGGTAATCCCCATGGCTGTCATTTCTGGTGTTCAGTGCAGTCACAAGATTTAAAAGCTCTCATTTTTTTCTTGAGCATAACACTGAAAATGGCAAAAAAGAAAGATGTGGTGTTCATTCATTTCTCCCTTTACTCAGCTCCAGGAGGCTGCTGCGCAAACTCCTTCAAAGTCTGTCATTCTCTCCAGCAAAGGAGATCTATCTAAACAAATTGCATATAGAAATATAGGCATATAGATGTGTTTATACATATATAGTTAAAATGATATATGTGAAAAGAAAGTGAGGAACAGAGCTGAAAAATTTCACTACATGCCAGGATAGAAGAGAGCTCAAACACCACCTTCTGCAATGGCAAGAAGAAACCAAGGTGTGTGGTTGGCATCAACCCTGGCTTTGCCTGGAGGCTGGGATTTGCTGGGAAACTCAACTGTGCCATTGAGCTGGGTGGTAAACACTGCCTCTTTCAGGGTGGAATGACCTTTAGGAGTTTGCTTAGAGCACTGAGGTTGAGTTGTTTTGGGGCTGTGCTGAGATGACCTGAGGAAAACAAAAGAGAAGAGCTGCCATAGGATTGAAGTCCCAGCCCAAGGAACTGATGGGACCCATGCCATTAATGTCTGAAGAGGCAGGATCCCATACAGTGATTTGGGAGGGCCACTCCCCTGCCTTACACACCCTCATTGCTGGCCAGGCTGTGCACAGGGGCTCACGGTGGATGGGTAGCAAATTCCAGTGAAAGCATCATCTTTGGGACTTCAGAGGAACCAAATAAACAGCAAATAAAGGGATATGGGACAGCCTAGAGCTGAAGCGGAGGGTGTTATTACTCTATTAAGTTAAGGGAAGGAAGGTTTAGGAAGGAAACTGTGGAAGCTTCTTAGCAAGATCTAGCATGTTTGGGAAAAACCCTCCAGGGAGATATTAGAAGCAGAGCGTATGCAAATAAGAACAATAATAAAGCATCTCAGGTCAGAAGAGGTACATAGGAGGGTGAGACACTCCATAGCTTACCTGTTAACATGTGTGCCATGCAAGATGAAGGCTCAAGCCCAACAGAAGGTTGTGCATTTTATAGGAAACACTCCTAGGCAATACTATTCCTTAGGATTCCGCTGTGTTCCACAATGTTACCATGCTGACCTGTCTTCAGAGGTAATTTTTCCTGAAAAAAAACTACAAAACCATTTGCAAACAGATATTGGAAGGGTTAGAAATACATGCATTATTATGAATCTGGAGGTAACGTTGACACTACTAGTGTTTTCTGGGTGCCTGCAGCATTCTAATACTGAGCAGAGGACAAATGCAGAAACTTAGAGTAGCCCTGGGCTGCATAGCCCTGTAGCAGGGAAAAAAAAAAAGTTACAGAAACTGCTGACTTCACCTTTTGCTATGATTATGTGGGACAGTCAGCACCAATTTTGAAAACTGCTTGATTTTTTTTCCCTAAAAATAGCCTTCTGGGTCACTTTTAATCAAGTCCAAATGGCCAAGCCTCTGTGCTAGTGATTCTCCTATAAATAATATTTGACAGGGATACCTTCAAAACAAACAGACGAGCATTTAAACAAGTTGTCTCAAACTCAGTTCTGACTCCAGCCTTGTAAGTCTTTGCCAAATATCACACAGCTTCATGGCCTAATCCTCTGAACAGATATCTAATGCTGTGTAAATCTGTGTCAGGAGGGCTACAGCACCTGTGTGTGTTTCAGGGTGACATTTATGGCACTCCAGAGAAAGTGGTAGCCTGCTCAGACCTGAAGGCTGGTCCTGCAGGATTTGAACAGGACTCCTCTTGAGAGAGAGGAGAGCTGCAGGACATAAATCTGGGAGGAAGGAGGAGGCGTGCAGATTCACACACCAAGACAGTTTGAAAACCTTGAAAAGATCTACTTTCAATCAATGGGTAAAGCTAGCAAAGAAGGGGGGTGTTGAGTGCTCTGTAATGATTCATTTTATTTTATATCTGTACATTCATTTTAAAGTGAATGAGCTCGCCTTGTAATGTATGAATGTACAGATCTTGGCTCTGTCACTGATCATAACATTTTTTTCTTACACCTCTAGCCTTTCTGGATAGGCAGCTCCAGGGTTTTGTGGGGTTAAAGCCATTTTCTGCACTCAGCTCTCCACCAAGGACAGAAATATGTGTCACTGAGTTGCCCCCTTAGCATGATATCTCAATCCTGCCAATTATATTACAATTTTAAGAGGCCTTAGTTGAACGGCTCTAGTTTATGAGTGTGTTGTGCGTTTGCTTACTGCTATTAGACATCCTTCAGCCCTTTCTCCTTATTTAGACAATGTTCTCATTAAACTCAATGGGGAGAATAAACAAAAGGAGTAGGCTTTGGGCTGTATATTAATGCAACTTAGGAGTATTGGTTGTAATCAAGGCTGGTTACAAATAGGGAAGACAGAAAATGGGTGCAGCCTCAGTTTGGAAGCATTGGTGTGTTTAAAATGGTTTGTGAAGTCAAAATCAGGTTTTCATATTTATCTGTGAGTGTTGGCTGAGAAGGATTCAGGAGAAGTTAAAGGGTTACTAATGAATATGTGAAAACTGTAGTGTAACTTACTGTAAAATAACTTCTTAGGCATCATCATATCATGGGTTCAGGTCTGCTTCCAGAGACATGGAAGCAAAGGCATCACTGGTGACTTTTACCTCTCCAGTGTGAAAGGGTCCTTTAAAATCAGACCTTGAATCCAGCCTGCCTGTCTTCTGTGGTGTTACAGCACTAAAATGCAAAAATATTATATTAAAACCTTCCTTCTGCATCAGCTGCTGGGTCCGTACATGGGAGGTGAGTTTGTGTCGCACCTTGTTAAAGGGTGACATGCTGAAGTGAGACAGTCAGACTCTGTGCCGCTTCGTCCTCTGCATTTCTGGGCTGTCTTGTCATGAAAGATATCCAGTGTGTTTCACCCAGCCCAGGCGTGATGTCTCTGAGACCTTCTGCCCTTAAGCTTGCTGTCACACACATGCCACAATAAAGCCATCAATAGGTAAATAACAAATTGAGCAATTTTACAGAAATGCTTAACTATGCAGACAGCACTTGTACATAAATGGATATGTATTAAGGAGAAAGGCTGCTCCATACAGGATGCTAGTTTGGGACGTAGGGGACCAGGTTCATCATATCCTGCCTCAGCACAAACCTCATGTGGTTCAGAGAAAAATTCACCCCATCCTAAAAGAGACAGGATGATTTCCCACCAGTACTGGCCATCTTCATGAAGGATCCTAGAGTTTTTGGTTACATTAAGCATCATTTTTCCTATAGGGTAGAAGTATCCCAGACTTAGACTTAGCTTCTATCTTTAAAATGGCAATAAAACACATTTCTTCCAGGTGAGGTTTGCACACTCACATTAGTGAACATGAGATACTCAGATACCATGATAGGGTTGAGCAAATAGCTGAAATAAGATGGGAGTAAGGGAACTGTGATGAGCAGTGTGCATAGGTCTCGTTCTTCTAAGAAAATAACTTACTATAACATGTGGGGATTCATTTTGGTTCCTTTCCTAATATGTACAATTTGGCAAGACACTGATGGTGTTGGAAAGCTGTTTCTCAGTAAGGATTCAGGCAGTGAACACTGATTTGAGCACACAAACCCCAGCTCCTCCGTGTGTCTGCTCATCTGACCCACAATCTCAACTACCGTTTGGTTCACCCAGGCTCCAGTCCCCTGCCTGATACCACCCACATTTCTGACCAGCTGGACACTATGAAAGAACGTTCTGAGAACTTGAAAAACATTGAAACCCCTCTGTGCTTCCTCCAGATTTGGAAATATTTCAAAGTTTATTTCAAAGAAATAGCATTTGAGAGGAATGAACCTTAATGCTGAGCACCTGTTGAGTTTCCTTCTCCTTTAGAGGCTGCACAGGAACCAGAGTAAAGTGAAAAAGTGCAGAATCAAAGTCATGAACAGAATTCTTTTAGAGCCCGTGGTATTAAATCAAATCTATCAGCAATCTAGCAGGCTTGTTTTCTAATCAGTAAGTGTAAGATGGATAATTGAATGGTAAAGCTAAAATCTTTTATCACTGCTGGAAATGGTTAGATCTTACAGGTGCTTTCATCTGGAAAGCCCTAAATTATAGCACTTACATGACTCATCATATCTTTAATAGTGGGAGATGCACACACACCTTGGGAAGCATACCGGAAACTACAGCATGGGTGTCACAGAGTGCTGGTTTTGTAACGGTGATCTCGTTTCTCATCCCTTTCATGCAAGCTGATGTTAAGAGGATTTCTGTGTGCTTAGTTAAAAGAAGACTGACATCTTTGAAAATGTCTTTCTAGAAAGTTTGTGTTAAACTGGAGACAAAGGGTTTATGGGTTGGTAAGAATTCTGCATATGCATGGATGTAAAAACATCCTTTTTTTGCATATTGGTCTAATTTAATGGCTTCCACTTAAGGTGTTTTTTTCCACTGTTCACTAACCATCTGTTTCTTTTCAGGATGGAAAGGCAGAAGAAAAGGAAAATGGCAGAAGCGTACTAATAGATTTGATTTTTGCTTTGTGTCTCCATTCAGGTTTCCTTAATAAGCCTCATAGCCAACACGCTTGGATACTCCGAGATGGGCCCCATTAAATCCCTCAGGACCCTCCGAGCTCTGAGACCACTAAGAGCACTGTCACGATTTGAAGGGATGAGGGTAAGAGTATATGAAGCACTGATCAAAGCTGAAAGGCATGACAACAAGCATGTAACAGGGCCCTGTTGCACTTGGTTTTGTCTTCGTTTTGTCTGCCAAAGGAAATGACTGATAATGCTGCATCAAAACAACAAAATCAGAAATCCCTCCTTTGTCTTGATTACAATTGTATCGTTACAGCTTTATCCTCTGGTGGATTTCATGATAAACTAATCCTGCTGCCTAACTTGTCATATTTCACTTCAAAAAACAGCTTTTTGGCTGAGGAAGCATCTGGCTAACAATTACCTCTCAATTATAAGGCATACCAGGGGAATAACCAAGCTACAAGTTTGCTCCCTGCTTTTGACATGTAAAAAATAAGACTGACTGGGAAAGTTCTTAAGGACTTTTTCACTGATAATTAGAGCAAAAATTAGAAATGCCAAAGTTATGGAAAGCAAATTAATAAATACACAAAGTCTTTCATTTGAACAGATAAGAGTTTTAATGTGTGATATCAGGACTAGCATTAAAACCGTGTATCTTGTGTTTGTTTTTCTGTCTTAGGGATCCATCTCTCTCCCTTTCTCACTCATTTGCTGGCATGGCTGTATCAGCCTAGCATACTTCTCTGTTTGTAAGCCTACCTGCTGCACTAATCAATCACAGTCTAAATGGGTGCTTTGTTTATTTAATTCTTTGTACCATGCATAACCTGCAAAAGATGAGAACTATATTCTGTACGAGCTGAGGGTTACTACTAATTGCTACATGCAGATAGCATAGCAAGATAAAGCCAATCTGTGACAAAATTCCACATAAGACAACACACATTCTCTCTGGAGAGCCCACATCTCACTACTAGGCCAAAGAAGCCTCAGCTTTTATACTGAGGTATATTCAGGGTAAAATTTTGCATAGGCAAAAATTTTGGTCTGAATCATAAGTGACTAGATGTAGTTCATGTAGTACATGCATGCAGTCCTTGCAATTCAATGCTCCAATATTAAGGATCTATGGTTTTGTTCCACAGAACTTGCGATTCTCTAAATCACATAATTTGTGTGGATGAAGATGGGAAAAATCTAACTGCAGACCATTCTCATCTATGTTAGTATTAAAACAAAAAGATTCAAAAGGCTCTATTCGTCTGGGCACTCAGACCTGCATTGTTTGTTCACCACACTCCTTCCAACAAGCACAGGGAATATTGTAAAGGTTTTTCATAAAAGAGAACAAAAGCAAACTTCAGATCCTCAGCTGGTATAAAGTGAGATGTTGCACCTCTGACGTTAATAAAGGTCTCAGTCTTAGGCCATCTGATGACCTCACTCCATCTTTATGAAACATACACGGATTGAACAAAAGTTGGTTTCTGCAAAAACTGCAGTAGTTTAACTACCAGAGTGATTTGGACTCTCATGGACTCTCTCAAATCAATTTAAATCTGGCTTATGAAGGCTTAGCTTCTACTGGTGGATTTGCAAGCTCAAGTGAAACCCCTTTAAGATACTCTAAGCTGACATAAGAATGCTCCCTCGTGACTTTGTGTCAGCTTAATTAAATTGGATTCAAACTTAAAAGCAGTGGGCAGACTAGAGCAAAGCATTGGAAGAGCGAGAAACTGAAATAGGAAAGAACTAATGTGAAAATGCTCACAGCTCTGAGAGGCATTCTGAGAACAGTGATAGGTTGGCTTGGTGGAGATCCTACATGGCGTAGACACATGGTGCTGCATCAGCCCAGCAAGTTTCCTTAAAAATACATCCATAGTTGTCGCTCCCTCCGGTGCCTGACTTAACATCACTTTTCCTCCCTGTACCGTTGCTGCAGCTGAAATGTATTCAGTCTTTCTGAGCTACCAGAGGTAGTGAATTAGCTTGTAAACTATGATAAAGTGTAATTGAGAATACGTGCTATTGGAAAATCAAATCACTTTATTTCTGGTGTGTCTAACCACACTTAACACAACTAGGGACAGTTAGACCTTTTATTATTAGGAGTTCATATGCTCCAGAATGCACAGGAAAATTGCCAGCGCAGTGATGGATTAAATCATGATAATGTGAGAAGCAAACACCGACAGTGAGGAAATGATAATAGTTTGCTCTAGTATAAAGTCTTTTTCTTGAATAACTCAAGGATTTCTGCATGGCAAGAGCAGAAGCAAGAAAGTTCTCACTGCAGTAAAAGACTTAGTTTGCTGTACCAAAATTTTGGAAACAACTGGTTCTGAGGCTAAGGCACAGAGTAGCACTTTGATGGATGGCCTCTGCCCTGTGTGTTGGAAGTAAGTGTGTGTTGGCACCTCTCATCCCATCAGAGAGGTCTGCAGAATAAGGCAGAAGGCCATCCTGCCCCTCTGTCCCCAGAAACAACACTTTAATGAAGACACTCAGTAAAGATACTTTAGGACCAGTCATGTCGTGCCTGTGCCGCCACTGCCCATCAGCCACCACTTTTTTTCCAAACCATGCCCATGGTAAATTAGCTTAGCTCTGCCTGCCCCAGGTCATGCAGTCTCCATGTCTCCCCGTCTCTTGCCCATCAGGGAATTATTTCCAGAGGTTCCACTTCTCCGCAAGGCTCTTCCCAGCAAGGAAGGTTATTGCAGTATTTCAAAAGGATAAATGGGTGGATGATAGACTGTTTAATGTGAAACTGATCCTAGGCAACGTCATGGTGAGGCTGCTACAAGATACATGCAGGAAAGAAATAGCATAATTAATGCTAGTTAGCATGATTTCATGGGAATAGTTCTTGTGAAACTGATATGGTCCTTTGATTTGATTACAAATTATGCTGATGATGGTAACTGTGCTGATATAATATCCTTAGATTTCAGAGAGGAATCTGATACCATGGGACATTGTGATAAAAAGCATGAGCTTTGTGCCAAGCCAAGTAAACATACTTTAAATTAACTTAAAATGGATGGTGGATCTCAAAATTGTAATTGTAAATAGTGATGACATTGTAAATTCAGTGATGAGTGTCCCAGGGTGAGGGATTCTTCACAGGAAGAGCTCTCCTTAATCTGGACTTTAGCATCTGGAAGGAAATGTAAAATCTTTGCTGACAGGACACAAAGTGATTTGGGTAGTAAAATGATATTACAGATAAGGGAATTATACTGACTGATCTGGATCACAGCAAAAACCAGATCAGTTGTGCAACATGCATTTTAATAAAACTGCACACATCATACATCACAGGAGCAGGAAAGTAGGTCACTCTGGGGACATTTCTTGGAAAACAGCAGCTAAGAGGGACTTAGGGATTGGGACTGCTGGTCAGCAGGACACAGGCCTTTGGGCAGGTCTGACAAATGAGGTGACTGTTACAGTCCATCAGTATACAAGATAGAGATTTGCACCACTGCAAATTAGGGCATGGGGTGGCTCAGTTTCTAGGCTATCCTTCAAGAAGTCACTGGGAAGGTGGTTCCACCTATAAAAGCACTGATGGAAACCCAGAGGTACGAAACCCTTTCTTAAAAGTACCTGTATATGATGCTGTTTCAAGATGCAGCAGAAATTCAGCCCTTTCCATGGCAAGTTTAGTAGCTAAACTTTCAATGTGAATTTATGATAACAACTTGCCCTCACATATCCAGGTCTTTAAGACCTCTTTCATGTCCCAGTGCAATTCAGGAGCGCTTCCAGGAGGCCAGATGGCATCAAGCTGGTGTAAGAGCAGCAGCAGGGGGAGAAGAATCAAATCCTCTGTTAATAATTCATTTGGAGAGGTGTTGCAGGATTTGCTCCAGTTTCATGTCATGTTTCATTATCTACGAGCTATTGAGCATAATTTGGCAGACGGAAAAAAGCAGGATGCAGGCACGGCCGTGGCTCACCCTGCTGAAACCTGGATGTCTGTGTCCTGTGGCAGGGTTACAGATGGGAGGTGGGTGCAGATGTGACATAAGTGCAGTGGCTTTGTGCTGGCACAGATGAAAATCCAACGAAAATATTGTCACACATAGAAGCAAATTAAAGCTATTTTGACAAGGGCTGAGAGTGTCTTCAAAAAAGCCCTTGATTTTGAGATTATTTCACATTTTTATTATCACAGTAAACGGTCTTAAAACAATGAAATTAGGAATTGAAAAACATCCAAAACTGAAAGAAAAAATTAGGGAGAAAAAATGAAAAGTCATTAGGAATGAGCTTGTACAACAACAACAACAACAAAAAAAAAAGGTCAAGCAGCTTTTCTCATGTGAAAATTATCTTCATTCATAAATGCACAAAATAGAAATCTGGGTTTGGAAAGATTTACATAATTTTGTATTGTATATTGTAGATGAAGCTGCCGCTATACATGCACATTTTACTCTTCCGGTTTTTCTTCTTCCTCAACACTGAAAAAAAAAATGACAGGGAAACAAATTTTACATTATTGGCTTGTCAGAAAATTGGACAGTAACACAAGAGAAAACAAGAGCTGACATTTCCCATAATCAGATTCACAACCGAATAAAATTTAATTTTTATGGATCAATATCACCTTGTCTCAGTTTCAGAAGCATAGAAGGGGAAGCGCTCAGTGTCTGCCTACCAGATTTTAATCTCTAAAGCATGAGACAGAGATGGAGACAAATCCATGCAGAGGGGCTGGTGTCTTCAGCAGTGTTTTCAGGCAGCTTTGCCTGGACCATGCAATAGCAGGATCTCCAAAAGCTATGAGTATGGAGAAAACTTATAAACTATGGTCAGAAGAAGGGGGAAAACTACATTTTGAGATAGGGTTCTTCTCTCAGAAATCTTCTTTAGCATGATGTCTGGCACACATAACATCTTAAAACATTAAATAAAGTGCATGTTGAATGGTTGATCCCCTAGTATTATAAAGCTGTGTTCAAAACTGGCAGCTGTACAGCATCGGTAGACGTTCTGACCTTAAAACCTTTCATATGGCTTCAGATTTTACACAGATTTTAACAGCACTGCCTGGGTTGGTGTGGTGGAACTTCACAGCATGTCATGGGAAAATGTAAAGGTTTTTTGTTATTGTTGTTATTTGTTTGTTTGTTTTTTGTTGTTAAATTAGAATGGTTTCACTGATTTAATCATGTGTACTGACCATGGAGGGGAACTTGGTTTAGTGTAGTATATCTCAATAAGTTAGTATTTAAGTAAACCAAATTAATCACAGCTAGAGTTCACATCCTAAGGAGGCTTGAGTTCAGCAAAAGATTTCAGAAACCTTTTCTGGCCTATTTTGAGATAGTGGTGCACCCCAGTAATTTCCAATTAATTGCATGATTGTTTGAGATTGTCTGACTGAAGTGTATTATCCAGTAGGAGCTGGGAGGTCATGGTGACTTTGCAGATCACTCCTGAATTAAAAGATTCCTCTGGAAAAAAAATATATAATAATCTTCCCTCTGGAAAAAACATTAATAATTCTGTTTTGTTTTGTTTTGTTTTGTTGTTTTCTCTCCCTTTTCACCTAAGGTGGTGGTCAATGCCCTCGTGGGAGCCATCCCTTCCATCATGAACGTTCTGCTTGTCTGCCTCATCTTCTGGCTCATCTTTAGCATCATGGGAGTGAACCTCTTTGCTGGGAAGTTTGGGAAGTGCATTAATAAGACAGAAGGAGATATGCCTTTGGACTCTAAAATAATTAACAACATGAGTGACTGCATACTCTATAATGTTTCTGGCACATTTTACTGGACAAAAGTTAAAGTTAACTTTGATAATGTTGGTGCTGGGTACCTGGCTCTGCTACAAGTGGTAAGTGTGACCACCTGAGAGTAATCTCTAATGGGCAAGTGTTGCTTATTCCCACTGAAAAGGATCTGAATCATAGGATCGGATTAACCTCTATAGTTTTCTGGTTTGTTTTCTTTTGTTTTGAGCCATACTCATTAGGGGAATGCCTTTCCTCAAGTGAAAATGACTCATATACGGCATATTCATTTGGCTTAGAGATATTTATGGAAGCCTCTGGTTTTATTCTGAGCTTCTGATGCATCACTAATGTAGTCTTCTCGGAGATGATTGAACTATTAAGGTGAATTAAAGACTATTTTTTCAATGTTGTAATCCGCAGCAAAGTTCAGATCCAGAAACAAAAAGTCCTGGTGCAGAGGGAGGACTTTTTGTGCAGAGTACACTGGCCTGCCTGAATCAACTGGGACATCATTATTCCCTGCCACAAAAAAAAATAAAATAAAAAAAAATGACGTTACAGTACCTTCAACTGCTCAGCTGTTATTGCATAAAGCTGGAGTTGTGAAGGAATCTTGATTTACAGTCCTTTGCTGTGTTTGATCTATAAAGACAGAAGTGAGACACTTTTATGACCTTTTTTCAGTAGGAAATGTAAAACACAGATAAATGGATTGTATACACAGAGATTGAAGGTGTTGGAAGACACCTAATGGATATGTAACAGGAGACTCCATCCTCTGTCCAGATTCTGCCATTGGCCTGCGGGGTGGTTTTAGGCAAATTCCTTTGTGTTTCAGTTCCATAGGGCTCTCATGTAAAATGGTAGCAATGATACTTCTTTCTTTTGTTCCTAATTTTCTCTGAAGCCTAGTGATGGCAAGGGATGGACACATGCTAGGAATGTTTGTTGTGCTGGATTTTATGTATACAGAGTGAAACAAATCCTTTGCTACATCCTTGGACAAGGAGGTTGCTGTCTTGAAGTGCCTGTGATGGCACCCATCATTTAGATAAAATCTTGCATGCTGGGTTCTTGGTTCAGTTGTCATACATAGGCATCCAGTACCCTTTGTAGTGCCTCTTGCCCCCTCCTGTCCTTCCAAGAGGACATGGGCCTTTCATAGGTCCCCCATCCTCTCTTCTACCCCTATTGCTTCCCCTGATGCAAATTTGTTTTTCACCAGATGTATTTTTAATCTTTCACAGACATATGAACTATCTTTGTGAAGTAGCTCTCCTTTAGCCTTCTATACTCTGGTCTTGGTACATATACATTGGTGTTTGAGTTTTTTTTTCACACTGTCCATGGAGTCTTTGCTTTCATGACCTCTGGAAAGCAGAAGGGTTGGAATGTGCAAAACCCCTTTTGGTTCTTTTCATGTCAAAAAGCTGAACTGAGAGTAGGAGCTTTCATCTTTTGCATGTAATTATGATATTCAGCTCACCCATGAAGGGTAGATTAACTCACTTTGAACAGTTTTAATTAGATTTTCCATTCTATATAGTGCTTTCTTTGTCTTTTATTTAAACATCCAATCTAGCTGAGCAAAATTTTCCAGGTTTAAAGTACTGCTCCTCACCTGAAGCTTCTTATCTCCTCCATGACTGCATGCCAGATGGCTCATTTGTTTGGTCAAAAAATGCATGAGGGTATACCAAGCAAAGCCTTTCTAAAGAACACAGGAATTAGGGAGGCATCAGAATTTCTCTTCTAGTCAAGTTATGGAGACCTGCCTCTGAGTTAAGTAAATATAATGAACCCAGACCTGAGCAGCCTTCTGCCAGATGGCCATGAATTCCTATGTTGTTTTCATTTCTGAGATCTGTTTATCACCTAAAAGGGAAGGAGACAGGCCTGAGTTTGTGGGTCCTACTGATGGAAAGAGTAGAGTTATTCCATCACCATTTCTTTTACAAGACCCAAACTCCAGCTTTCAGAAATTCTGCAACTTTCCCTAAACTGTCACTTCCAAAGGAGTAACCTGAAGTGGTTTCTTTTGCTGTTCTGCAGTACCAGTTGCTGGGTACTTGGCACTTGTGATACTGGTTGCATTCAGCATGTGGGACCCCATGTTGGGATCAGTGATGGCAGCAAAAACATAACTGGTCACAAGTTGGATCTTGGCACTCTACTGAAGGAACCAGTTTTCCAGCAGAAAATGGACTTGATGACCCTGCTGGTTTCTTTCAAACCTATGATCCTGTATTGAGCAGCAGGGAAGCAGAGTTTCCAGTTGCAGAAGTGCAAAAGAAATGCCATAAAGATGGAGTCTGTGCGGGCCAAACAAACTGATTATGGCAGGAAATGAAGGAGTCCTAAAACCTTGCTCAGCTTCTAGGGCAGGTGCCGGCTCCTTCCTCCAGGAGGAAGAGCAGGAGCCAGATGCCATTAGGGGATTGATTTCGACTTTCATCCTGCACCTGGAGCTCTTCTGTCTGCTGCTAACAACAGGCTTAGGCAATAAAATGTAAAGATGACACCCACAGAAAAGGAGCCCAAACATCTGGATCTCTTTTGCCAGACTCCAGCCGAGGAGTGTCGGTTACAGGTACTTCTTGCCAAATATGCTCCATATGGGCTCGCATTTCATGAGCAAGCTGCTTTAGGAATTGCAGAGGATCAGTTAACAGCTCAGCTCTCCTAAGAGGACAGACACGTTGCTGCATCTTTTTGCATGCCGAGACAGCATGTAGCAGTGATGAGATAAGCATTTTGGTTACAACCCTCAGGGATGCAAAATATGAGCTTTTAAGTGGGACTTGTCTTTTGAGTGTTGACATTTTCAGCTTCTTTAAATGACTCTGAATTACCTTTAGATGCTGGGATATATATCTGAAAATCCAAATGGAAATGTGTAAAGCAAATCCGTCTGCCTAATGTTCTGTCTTCACTTCTACAGCGTCTTTGAAAGAAATGAAAAGTTGCTACTACAGCACCTTTAGGGCTTACAGCTATCCAGAGGCAGACTTTCTGACAACGTAGCTGAAAACCTCATGAAACTTTTCCTAAATAGCCTTTGCTCTTTTTCTAAATCATTTAGGATCAGTGATGTTGTTCTGGAGATGCCTTAACTACTACCACTTCGAATTAATGAGTCTGTGAAAATGTTCCTGTGAAGTAGTGATTCCAGATTTAAGCTTCTTGAGCTCACGAGACTGTCTCACAACAGGTTACTAAAATAGGGTGCAGACTCTGCTCATTCTACAAGCAAGGGAAATACCTTATTCATGGAGAGGAGAAGTTCTTTATTATCATGACTTTCTAATTTACAAGAAGGATGATTCACTCTGCTGGGGATTTAATCCCTTTACATCCTAATCTATTAGGAAAAATTATTACTACAACGCAGTGCTTCAGTAATGCTTGTTCTGTATTCCCAGAATTGCTTTGCAGATCTCAACAGACATATCTTAAATTTCCAGTAGGAATTCTTCATTTCCATTGCAGGATCTTTGCCTTCATATTAGGAACACCTCCACTTTTTTTTTTTTGCTTGTAATTTCAGCAATCTATTGAAGAATACCAAGAGAACAAGTTGTTTCTCACCCAGCATCTGGTTTGCTTGGAAAAGAGCTCCTTAGCAGGGAAAAGACTTACAGCAATTTGGTCCTATAATTCTTTGTCACTATGGATCTCCAGACAGGGAATGGAAAGACAGTAGGAACCCTCCTAGACCAGTGCAGCAACCAGGAGCTGTAGAGTTAAATCAGCCCCTCAGGCCAGATGCGAAGTCACGACTGAGCTCATAAATCAGCTACAAAATGGTCATGAGACAGTGGCGTGTGTCTAAAGTTACTGAGTTACATGATCTCTTGCACTCTTCTAAACAATATGCTGCATTTTACTTTTGCTGTGGATACAAAATGTGCAGAAAATCAGTGTGCTTCTGAACAAACCATATTTTGGTATTCCAGAGCCTATTTTTCTGTATGTGCAAAGATCAGGAACAAGCAGTGGTTCAGGAGGCAGTGCCCTTGGTGCCCGTCTAGCCCAGTGGCCATGCAGACACCTGGGGTGCTCTGGTATGCCCAGTGCTTGGTGGTGCCCTGCCCAGCAAAATAATCATTCAATAAAATAAAAAATTGCTGCTACAATGAAACTGAAAAATCTGGAAAAATCAACAGAAAAGCCAGCAGAGTGGTGTTAGCACAGACACCTTAAATATGTGTAATTTGGCTGTACTGTTGGCAGCTCTGTCTTAGCTTTCAGAAGTTTCTGTCAACAGCAGTAATGCTTGAAGAAACATTTCAGAAACGTGGGGACCAATGCTACTGTCTTCAACAGCAGTCATTTTTATGTCAGTATCGCAATCCTTTTCTAGAAAAAAAAAGTTCCCTCGGGCAGATGTAAAGGCTTGTTTTATTTTAAGGTACCATTTGGTTATACAATAAATGGCTTGAGAACATCTAGTGCCGGCCCACCGATCCTCCCCACTAATTTGCTGCACTGCAGCTCTAACCACCAGTCAAATAACAGGACGTAATCCCATCCCAGGATTTTATCAGTAGATAATCTCGTCACATGACAGTTTCAGTAGAAAATGGTGTTTCTCTGGATAGCTTCCAGGCAGGATAATATCACAAACACTCCCATGAAGATTTTGTCACTTCCTTATCCAGAGTGTAAGTGGTTACTAATTCCAGATAAATAATTTCTTTCCCCAGTGTTATATTTCTTTCATTCTCAGTATCTCTTACTCTCTGCAGATGAAGTGTCTAGGGAAGCTTTCCAGAAGCCTGGTGGATTTTTAATTCCCCTCCTTCTGGACAACTGGGAAAAGCAGAAAATCACAGTTCTTCATTCTCTTAGTATTTATTTTCATCAGAACACTTCATCATCTGTTATCACTACAAACCACTGTCTTGCAGTAGAGTCTCTTGCTTCTGTGGTACACATTGAGAGGTAAAATAGCTACTCCAGAGGAAAGATTTCCTCCCAAGTGGGAGAAAAGTACAGGCTAAGATCATATCATTGTGTGACACAGGCAGAAGGGTTTCTTGTTTCATCCTGTCCAACCTTCCTGAACAGCACTTTGAGCTGGGAGCTGCAAGTGGCTGTGATGACACCAGTAAATCTTTCAGCAGATTAGAAAGAGAACAGCAAAAAAAGGAAAATATTAGAAGAGCTAAGGAGGTTTGGTGTGACCGGTTTAAATAATTAGTTGTTTCGATAAAACTACTGATCATTCTTGTACACACTTTATGTCTGAATTGTTTTCTAATACACTATACCATGGCATAGATTTTCCAAAGGGTTCTGATATGGTGGGTTACTTTCTTTTGCTCAGTAGATGGAAAAAAAAAAAATACACTTTTTCAAACATTATTTTGTATACACATCCATGAGAAATAAATATGGTTGACCTCTGGTACAACATTTTCCTTTGGCTTAGTAGTGTTCAGAGGAAAACCGAATGGCAGCATTACCTTCAGGGCTAATTTAATAACAGAAAGTATATAATGGAGCATTTCTAAAACCACTGGATGTACCCAGCTCAACATAAATGCCTGGTTTTCTCCTGGGAATCCCTGGCCAAATTCCCATTAGCATTATCTGGACTTGCATGCCTACACAACACAGAGAAAATTCAACCTAGTTGTCAGTAGGATTAAAAAAATATATTGGGCATGGGTCTTTCATGCATGCTAGTGTAAATCCGATTAAATCAATGCATCTAAAAATGCCTCATTATCTACTCACTGATTTTAAATCCAGGGTAAGACTAAGTGGGTCAGAAGTCAAATGAGAAACATCCCCAGCAGACTATTATGAAGGTAATGTGGCTTAGGCCAGAGCAGGACCTAATGCCATGCATGTTTGGTACCAGACCATGTCTAATGAGAGGCATATAGTGAGAGCAGAGTCAGGCTTCAGGCTTTTGCTACAGAACAGCAAAAATCACTTCTTTGTGTTTCTTCTAGGAGCTGATAGCACTGTCCTTTCTTCATTTTCTCTGCAGGCTCTAGTAATAGACACCAATTCCTTTGGAGTCTCTCCTTTTTTAAAACACTTTAAAAAATAATTAGAAACACTGATATAAAAGAGAAAAAAATAAAGAGGCAAATCCGAATAGTAAAGCAGGCTGAGTTTCCTTGGCCAGTCTCACAGCAGGTGCTGCCTGCCTTTGCTCCTTTCAAGTCAGCTGCGATCTGTGCAGCTCCCCAGCTTTGAAATTGCCTTGATTTCTCCTGTTTTAGAGGAGGTCAGGATCCAAGCTTCTATGGGACCCTGAAGCATATTCAGTGCTGTCAGCCTGAGCGAGCATTACAGATGGGCTCCATCTCCCCTGGTCAAAAGAAGTTCCTATTCAAACTTCACAAGATTTAATTGCCATGTTTTCAATTTCTATTAAAAGCTTCTGTTATATCCCTGCAATTGCAGAAAATCAGAAAACAACATGAAAGTCTCCAGGATAAAACCATTATGGAATGATTTTAAATGACTAAATGAACATAAACCCATGGGTACACGTTGCTTTAAAGGAGAAACAATTGATTAGTTGTGAAGAACATGCTCTACACTGTATTTTGGAAAGTCATCACAGTGATGATATCATTTCAAGATAGGCTTATTTAATATGCTTAATTATGTATTTTGTGGTTTCTTTTCAGGCCACATTTAAAGGCTGGATGGATATTATGTATGCAGCTGTGGATTCACGAGAGGTAGGTCACTGCAAGGAAAGGAATTATTTCCTTTTCCATTGACAGTTGCAGCATTCATGATGTTTAGCAACAACAACAAAAATACATGCAGGTTGCCAGTCCCTGTCTTACTTTGCTTGAGACCATTACAGACCTTCATTTTTTTGCAGCTTGTGCATGACCCTGAGATTAAATCAAGTGCAGCCCTCAATTCTATATAACCAATTTATCTATTTGTACTGCAAAACTCCCAGCACAGAGTGACACCTCCAGAGTGAGACTGAGTCTACCAAAAACCTAAATTGTCTTCTGTGTTTTTGCTGCTCTTACCACTGATAGCCATATTTTTCATGGATCTAATTTTTGATTACTGGAACTTATTTAAAAGTTTGTTTTAGTTTTTGTTTTGTGTGTGTGTGTGCATGTTGTTGTTTTTTTTTGTTTGTTTGTTTGTTTGTTTGTGGTTTTCTTGAATAGAAGGAGATGTCTCTTTCCTTTTTTTTTTAAGTAATTTTAAAGACACAAGATTACTCTTACTGTTAATTTTTGAGGTAGCTACTGGGTATGAATGAGATTTTGATAGGCTAAATTGAGTAACAGGGAGTTGAGCCCTGAATGCAAGGACAAATGGTGGAAAATCCTCGTGCCATCAGTGAGACAGAGAAGTACCTGGTTTGGAGGGAGGTGCCCATGGCAGGGGGTCTGGAACTAGAAGACCTTTATGATCCCTTCCAACCCAAACCACTCTGTGATTCTATGATTCTGTGATAGCACAGCTTGTGGTGTTGATTTATTCTTCTTCCACATGTACATGTGCATCCTCCTTGCTGCTGAATGAAACATGAGGGTTACACATGGGAAAATATGGCACTTAGGGAAAAGTGAGCTTCTAATACAAATATTTCAGTCAGATACCTGAAGCTGGTAGGGCAACGCCAAGCATTTTTGCTATAAATGCACTACATGTGGTTTGCGGCTATCAGAACACATCACTCGGTCCTTCAGCAAGATCTCTGGTACCTTTGCTGCTGGTTGAAGGCATTACCTACTGCAAGTTTTCAAAGATACTGACACTAAGGGAGCAAAAACTGATAGCAGTAAGAGTCAAACCCTGGCATTGCAGCTCTTGCACCCCCCACCAAAAAAGCATATACCCACACAAGCAGCAGATGAGAATCTGGAAAGCCAGCACCACCCCTGGTGCCAGCAGGCTTTTTTGAAAGAGGCTGGTTTGTTCCTTTCTCTGTTCCACCTGAGCTAGATAAGCTGTTGAAAGCCCAGAACTCCAGAGATTTGTGACTCCAGGTTTGTGCCATAGGTTTTTTGGATACCATTTCCTCCTTAGAAAAGTTCTTTCTGATGTGGATATTGCTATCAAAATGCTTTGCATACTGAGGTCTCTATTAAGAAGGCACTAACCATTCTACAGCAGCCATCTGATGGGTCATTTCTACTCATCATAAAAGAAGGATTGTACTTCTAAATACCTTTATTCTCAGTGCAGTGATTTTTCAGTAACATTTAATCATACTGCGATCATACTTTTGTGTTTTTTTTCAAAGTACTATTACTTTGTACAAAATTAGGGATAAGCAGAAGACTGATTCTTTTCCCCTTCTGGGTTCAGACTGAGAACGTTTAATAGGATTTATTCTGAAGTTGCACTTTTTGAAGCAGTGTGATCGCTGTGACAGTATTATGAAATGTAGCTGAATTGATCATGGCATTTCAGATACCAGTAGTAAACTTCAGCAGAGACCGTGGAGTGCTGACTCTGCTAGTGGCAGTTACACTGTTTTTCTTCTTTCATAATCTTTGCTGCTGACGGACAGCTTTCTTTGAACTGCATTAATATTTTGATCTGTACAGATCTCGTGTCATTTTTGTGTTTTCCCTTTTCCTTTTGCAGTGTGAGGAGCAGCCTGAATGGGAATGTAATTTGTACATGTACCTGTACTTTGTGATTTTCATCATCTTTGGGTCTTTCTTCACACTGAACCTCTTCATTGGTGTCATCATAGACAATTTTAACCAGCAGAAGAAAAAGATAAGTAGTTGCATATGCTGCACATCACCTTGCAGGCACTGCAGAGACCAGGGCAAGGGATAGATTTACAAGCAGCAGCTTTGCCACTTTAGCCTTGAGATTAACATTAACACAACCACCCTGCAGGACTTTTACAAAAGCACAGTTGTAGCAGTCCTTAATCTCCTTATAGGACGAGTGTTCTGAAAATACTGACAGGAATTCTGCTCCCTGCAGAAAGCAGTGAAGCATCTCCAGGCAGTTAGGAGGTCTGGTGCAAATACTGCATGCTCAGGCGTGCAGCAGGCTGGCCCAAGAGCTGTGTTTCTGACTGCTTTGTAGGCTTTAAACAAAGGGATAAAGTTCTTATATTTTTCCCTCTGTCCCTACACTTATTTCCAGTGCAAACAGGATCTAACACTGAGTCTTGCTTCCCCCTGATGGTCTGCACTGCTCTGTCTCCTGCCCTTCACTTCCATGCAATAAGCAGCTCCCAGCACTACGTCTTCTCAGACCCTTGTTAGATATTTGATGAAAGCTGCATGAAAAGATAAATAAGAAAAGAGAAGTCCAGGAGCCCTGGACTTTGAGTGGAGACAGTTCTTTTCATCAAAAGTAACAACTTTGTTTTCACCCTATACTTAGGTGGCCAAGACATCTTTATGACAGAAGAACAGAAAAAGTATTACAACGCAATGAAAAAGCTGGGATCTAAGAAACCTCAAAAGCCAATCCCAAGGCCACTGGTAAGAATGACATAATTCAGTTGAACGATGTGTAATAGATGGAGATTTATTTAATAGAATAAATGTAATTCAATTTCCCATCACAGAAAAGGTGATAGTTCCCAGACGAAAACCACTCTGTATTTACATATTTTGATTTTGGCCAGTATTTGCAAGCCAGGGAACGGTGTAGTATAAAATTCCCACTGTTCTGCCATATTGATTAACAGTCCAATTTACATACGCAGCCATGCCAGTGGCCATGTGTCTGCAATGAATGAATTCATGGCCCCAGTCCAATGTCTTTTTCCAGTAGTTTGTAATGAGTAAATGAGTTTGAAAACCCTATCATCCAACTATCCATCATCATCTTCTTGTTTCTGAAATTTTAATCAGAAACAGTATGTAGTTTATTTTCCTCTACTTCCTGATGAATCAGGAGACAATCATGTCATCATTCTGACACAGTTCGGATTTCCTAACAATCCTCTCCTTTCCTCCAGAACAAATACCAAGGTTTTATTTTTGATGTCGTCTCAAAACAAGCCTTTGATGTCTCCATCATGATTCTCATCTGCCTTAACATGGTTACCATGATGGTGGAAACGGATGATCAAAGTCAAGAAAAAGTGAACATCCTCCACAAAATCAACATGCTTTTTGTTGCCATTTTCACCGGGGAGTGCATCATCAAAATGCTGGCTCTGCGGCACTACTACTTCACCAATGGCTGGAACATCTTTGACTTTGTCGTCGTGATTCTGTCTATTGTAGGTAGGTGATTCTGGGTGGCAGGGAAGCATTTTCACCCAAACTCCAAAGTTAAAAAGACCGACATAAACTTAATTAGACAGAGTGGAAGGCTTCGTGTAATAAAGTGCATTCAGAGAACTGGATCCAAAGCAATTTTTAATATTTAAATAATGCAATGTAACACTGTAAAATTTGTGTGATTGTGGAAATGATGGGATGTATTAGACAACCAAATCTGTTGGGTGCCAAAACTCTGACGGTAGTGATGATGATAACAAATATCCTATCACACCCTAGTACTGATTCCAGTGTACATGACCATAAAAGATGGTTTGGCTCCATACACTTAACCTGTGTTCTGGATAACAGCCTAAGACAGAGAAGTGAAAAAGCCACATGAAAAGCGCACATGTGAATTGCTATTTTTTTGTTATTTACTTTTTAGTACACCAGCATGAAAAAGTTCTTCAGGTCAGCTGTGGGCAGGTGCAGTGAGTCTGGCAGTTAGCCCTGTGTAGGTGAATGTAGGGTGTCGTGTTAAGAAAAGAGAACCATCTCCTCATTGACTGATGCTCCTGTTGCTCTAAACCCTCTGGTGGACCAAGAAGCCTGCAAAGTCTCAATGTAAGAGATCCCCAGTGCCCAGAGATCAGCCTGCATTTTGGGGGCATTTTATCAGTGAAGCCCGCTCAGATTTCAGAGATTTGGGTCACCAGGGAACATCACGGGCATACAGCTGTCATCAGAGCCTTGATGCTGTGGACCTGTCCATAGCAGCCAGTTAACCAGAGCTGTCAGATTGGCCATAGCACTGTCCCACAATCAAATATGTGGTTTCAGATACAGAGGGGACTTGGGCTATCCGACAGAGCCCCTGCCAGCATGGAAGTGAGGAGACATGGGCTGGGCATGGCTCCCCGTGTCTGGAGACTGTTGGCATTGGACAATCTGGACAAAGCTGCTCTATTTCTGCAGGGAAGAGAGTTTAGCCACAGGGATGCAAGCTTACCAGTCATTTAGAAAAGTGGAAAAAATAATAAGCAAGCAACCAAGCTGATTTCCAGTAGGAACTTGCACCATTTTGTTGATAGTTCATAAAAATAGACTCAGCACACAATGCTGACTTGCTAACACTTCACAAAGAGAAATATTTTCAAATCAGAAAAATTCTGACCAGCTGCACTCCAGACAAATGGCTCAGGTGGGTCATGATCAAAAGCTGTATATATCTGTGTCCTGTCTGAACTGATCCTGGTTTTTCAGTCCCAATAAATGAGTTTTCCCTTAATAAACTGTGCCTACCATCAACACCTTTGCTCATAGTCTCAACAAAATTTGCATGGATTAAATGGGCACGAAAATGCTAATGACAATGCCATTCTCTTTATCTTGGGTCTTCCCGTTTGTGGAACTTTTCATTGATTTTGTCCATAATCCTCATTGATTTCTCTAAAGGGAATCAGGGATTATTTCCAAGGTACTAACTCGCTGTTTGTCTTTTCTTTTTAAGGCACCGTACTTTCTGACATCATTCAGAAATATTTTTTCTCTCCTACACTCTTCAGAGTCATTCGCTTGGCTCGGATTGGCCGGATCCTGAGACTCATCCGGGGAGCCAAAGGAATTCGAACTCTCCTTTTTGCCTTAATGATGTCCTTACCTGCTCTGTTCAACATTGGCCTCTTGCTGTTTCTGGTCATGTTCATTTATGCCATTTTTGGCATGGCTAATTTTGCCTATGTTAAGAAGGAATACGGGATTGATGACATGTTCAACTTCCAAACCTTTGCTAACAGCATGCTCTGTCTCTTCCAAATCACAACATCTGCTGGTTGGGATGGTCTTCTCAATCCTATTTTGAACACCGGACCACCATATTGTGACCCAAACCTTCCAAATGCAAATGGTTCAAAGGGAGACTGCGGAAGTCCTGCCGTAGGGATTTTATTCTTTGTTACTTATATCATTATATCATTTCTCATTGTTGTAAACATGTATATAGCCATTATTTTAGAGAACTTCAGTGTAGCCACTGAGGAAAGTACAGAGCCTCTAAGTGAGGATGATTTTGATATGTTCTATGAAATCTGGGAGAAGTTTGACCCTGAAGCCACTCAGTTTATTGAGTATTCTGCACTTTCAGACTTTGCAGATGCACTGTCAGAACCTTTGCGCATAGCGAAACCAAACAAAATCAAACTCATAGCAATGGACCTGCCCATGGTCAGTGGAGACAGGATCCATTGCTTGGATATTTTGTTTGCTTTTACAAAAAGGGTGCTAGGAGAATCTGGAGAAATGGATGCCCTTAAAATACAAATGGAAGAAAAGTTCATGGCGGCGAATCCGTCTAAGATCTCTTACGAACCAATAACAACAACTCTCAGACGGAAACAAGAAGAGGTCTCCGCCATTGTCATCCAGCGGGCCTACAGGAGACATTTGTTTCGGCGCTCCATGAAGCAGGCGTCTTACTTGTACCGGCACAGAACTTTTGACGGCAGCATCCTTGAGGACGATGCACCCGAGAAGGAGGGTCTCATTGCATTCATGATGAATGAAAACTACGGCAGGCCAATAGACAAATCAGAAACGCTGTCCTCCACGTCCTTCCCTCCATCCTACGACAGCGTCACCAGAGGGACAAGTGATAATCTTCAGCTGAAGCTGACAGATTCGAGCAAAAGCGACGAGGCTATAGATTGTCTGCTCTCGCCGGACAGGGATAAAGAATCAATTGTTTAAATGTTTGTTTAGAATGCTTTAAAATATTGTTTACAGAATGTAATGCTGTAACTACACCACGATTGAAGCAGCCTTCTTATTAAACATTAGTTGCAAAAGAAAGAATGGAGTTTTTACCCTTAACTACAGGAGTCTAATAAGTCATATAACCTTTGACCCTGCTCTTTTTGACTTGGCTCAATATTTATATTTATATATGCACAGGAAGAATCTTGGCAGGGTCATAGCTGTTATATCAATGGTGTGAATACAAATATGCTAAACTGTAAAACAGTAAACACAATGTATATCTATCCACAGATAAAGCCTGGCTGTATACATTCATTTAAGGTCTTACTCATAATAGTGTGTTTACTTATGGCAATGTATGACCTTGCATTCTAAAAAGATAAAAAAAAAAATATATCACAGCTGCTGTAGCAAAATGTAACACTTACTGTATATGTTGTGAATGGTCTTTCATAAATTTATTATATTTGATATTTTTTTACTTAAAAAAAAAGTCTCTTTTTCCATGGAGATTAATGATCCTTACACTCTTCATGATGAACTCTGAGTCAAGGTAATAGGAACTTGTGGGATCCCCATCGTTTGAAGAGGAAAGTTGTTGCAAAACTATCAAATTAGTGACATTTTAACTGTTTATTACACTAAGCCCTTCCCTTTGGGACTTGCAACTGCTCATCAGCAAGAATAGAAAACAAACAAAAACAAACAAACAAAAACAACAACAGAGAAGGAATTGATGTCAAAATAATAGGAGAAATGGCTTGTTCTATCCTTCAGGAAACTAGACAGTAATGGATTCTGTTTGTAAAACTGTTAATAAAAGCACTAATTTTTTAGTATGTTTCAAGAATCTGCTTTGAATACAGCAATCAAACTCACCATAGAAGTAGTGCATCACATTGTGTGTAGTGCTCCAAGGCACCATCTATGCCGGCAAAATTTCTGTTAAGGGCATGGGATAGGTTACATTTTCCCAAGAACACTGAGCGAAGCAGCCTTATTGGAAACTCTGAGCATCGATATTACTCCAAAAAATAGTACTATTAATAATAACAACATCAATTGGGTCATGAGGAACAGCTGCAATGGTGTGATCAAGAAGGTGGGAGGGGAATTGCCCCTGGATCTGTATGTAACTTCTGATGTTTAGAAACCTGTCTTCTCAGTGTCCATCCTTCATTTTATCAGACAGTACAGTTAGAGCACTGGGGAAGGACAAGAAATAGCAGAACCAATAATAACAATCTGCTAAAAAATAAAAATATCCTCATTCCTGCACGCAAAGGAATATTTACAGCTGATGTATCAATCAGCTTCAGGCCAAAGAAATGACAACAGAGTGGAAGGTGGATGTGTGGCTGTAGAAAGTATTAGAGGTTTTACATGCGTACATAGATTATTATTTATTATTAAACTTTCAGCCTTGATAGAATGTGAGAAAGTATTTATGGAACGTAGAGAGAAATCTGTCATTGCAGACGAGTTCTTTCTTTTTCACCTTCAGACTGATTGTACTTGGGTTTGGTTGGACTTCATGAAAAATCTTGAAATTTCTGTAATGAGCCATTGCACTTTAAGGAAGAGTAACTGTGCTTTTCGCCTTGGAGAAGCAAAGATACCAAGAATGTATTTAAGGTGTATTGTGATTGACATTTAGTTACATCCCAGGTTGTAAAGGTGTCAAAATCCACATGGGGTTGGTTGGCAACAAGAATTAAAGCAACATGTTACAGTGAAGTCTGTCTATGGCCATTGTTATCTGTCCTCTAAACAAGTCAAAAAAATGTAAAGACAACATGTCAAAAGGATGACTATGTATCTGTGTAAATATGGGCTAATATATTCTCTCCATTCATTGAGAGGTGTCTCAGGCATTCACTTGAGAGTGGTCTATTGGTTAATTCAGAGGATTTGCCATCAGGATTCCTGGGGTCTATTCCTGATTCTTACTACATGATTTTTAGGCAAATAATTGAACCTATCTGTGCCTCAGTTTACCCATCTGTAAAATGGGGATAATAATACTTACCTACCTCACAGGGGTGTTGTAAGACTTTCTGGTTGCAAAGTGCTATAAGGGAGTGAAATGTACTATATAAGTATTATTATAATCATGCTCTCTTGCCCTTTTAACCCCATGTCTATGGTGTATAACATAGGGCTGTTCCTCTGGAGATTTTGTTGCCTTTAAATCTTGTATGTAATTAGATTCTAACTTAAGGGAACTACTCTTTGTTCCTTAAAGTGAAAACACTCTTTATTCTTTCCTCCCTCCTCACTACCCTCCCCCCAGTCCCCACCCCCATTTCCCAAAAAAGAAAATTGCTCAAGGCTTCTCAAATTAGAGAAACTTTATACAGATTCCCTGTGTATTTATGCTGTAATCTTATTCTGACTGTACATATCACCCAGAAAGAGTATGCGATTTTTATATTTATATGCATATATATATATACACACATACCTATACCTATACATATATAAGTATCTTGTGAGTTTGTAGAGTGGCTGACACTCAGAGGACACAACTTACTGATTAAAATGTTTTGTTCTCAATGGGATTTATTGACCATTAGAAACGAGCTGCTGCCTATAATGAAACTGTTTAATTAGGAAATAGTGAATTACTTGCTGAACAAGCATTTATTGGCTGATGACTGGTAAAATTATTTTCCTTTTAAAGCTTCGGAATAAAAAAAAAAAAAAAAAAAAAAAAAAAAAAAAGGAAAAATACTTAGAAAAAGGAGCATTTCTTATCTGATTTTTATCATACAATATAAAGTGTTCAAAACAAAACAAAACAAAAATAAATATATATATATAAAACAACCTTCACACAGCTGTGCTGTGTTGATCACTCTGTTTTACAAATATTTTAATTATTTGCCACTTACATTAGAACTTGCCTTCTTAATATATTCAACTGATATTCTTAATAAGTGTGAGGCCAATGATGAATAGGATGTAAGGGGAAGATTAGCTGGTCAATGATTATATTAGAGAAGAGCTCTTTCTGTGGTCATTTCACCCTTGCATTAAAGATTTTATTGTCCTTGCTGTGAGATCCTGTAGTACTAATGCAATACAACTGATTGTGTTTTCTACCCAAAACCTGTTAAAAAAAGTGTTATTTCAAAAAAAAAATCTAAAAGAGGATCTTAACTATAGATGTTTACAGTGCAACTATCTAAAAAAATAATTGTAAATTACTTTCAAAGGCTTTGTAATTGGAAGGTTGGTTTTCCATCGGGTTTTCAATTTTGTTGAACATCCAAAGAAAGTATGGTATCTTTGTATGGTATGCAGAACTCCCCTCAAAAACTTCAGCTATCCTCAGCTGCAGATCTTTATTAATGGAGATGCTGATCCAAATCCAGCAATGATTTGACCTCCCAGTGCAGTAGTGATTTAGTTAAAGATACTGACTCAATAGTTGGCCCACACTGTCTATAAGCATGGTGAGTGCTACCATTTTTATTGTTGATTTGTTCAATAAAGTCTACTATGTGAATCATTCAAGCTACCAAAAAAAAAAAAAAAAAAAAAAAAAGCAAGGAAAATATCAGCCAATATCATAGGACATATTAAGCTGTTTGTACCTGGAAAAAAAAAATCAAGTTTATTATGTTTCTTTATTAAATAAATAAAGATAACAAATATTTCCTGTGCCAATTATTTTTTTTTGTTATTTTACCAACATTTATGTGATTTCTCTGGCTTTGTTCAGCACCATTTTTTGGTGACTTTTGTTAGAAGGCCAGTCAATGAAATCCCCTCCAGTTCATCTTGCATTGTAAGGCTAACTACTGGGCATTAAAGTCTTGAGTCAAAGCTTGTTGAAATTGATGGAGAATTTCTGGGTACTTCAGCTGGATTTGAAGCAGACTCAAAAGCTTTTCTTCAAAGAGAGTAATTTATAGGATGAGCCTTGCATTGTTATTTCAACCCCTCTTTCCTGGTAGTTGGAGGAGTAGGAGTTTTACCGAAAATATGAGATCCCACTAAGAGAACTGAAAAAATAATGTATTTTCTTACTCTTTCCAGTGTAATTATACAGATTTGCCTTTTGGTTTTTATTATTTTTTTTAGTTGTATGCTAAAATTCTCACTAAACAATCATTCATGCCATAATCCTGGAAAGAGACGGATGACCACACTTGGAGCTCTTCCCTTAACTCTTCTCGGCATTGATTGAATCAGCCTTATCTCCACATAGGCTTCCACCAATTTAGTTACTCTTTTTCAGTGCTCTGATTTCTATTTAAACAGGGAAAGGTTTCTAATCACATTAAAACAGAAGAAAACTGAGCCAGTTTAAACTACAGTGAACAATTCCAATCAGTCTTTTGAATTAGTTAAAAAAAAAAAAGTTTATTATTATCACTTTTACATTAACCTGGGGCAGTCTGACTTTTTTTTAATATTTAATTAGCATTTACTAAAATGTGTCATGTAATCATATGACTTCTGAGTAATCGTGTATACGGAATAAATCTGGCTGAAAATTTTTCAGCAATGTATTTTTGATTTGAAAGAACCATTTATTGAAATAAAAAATTCTCTACAGAGATGTGTCAGGTTAAATAAGGATGTTCTTTGTTAGAATTTGTCAGCAAAATTCCCATGGGAAGGAAATTTAGTCATAATCCCTACTGTGAAGATTTCAGTGCCTACATTTTTACCAGAATTGCCTAACTCCTATGTGTGTGTTACCATCACCGTGCTGGGGCTGTTTTGGGTTATGGGCCTCTCCTCCTTTTCATGCAGAACTTGAAGAAATTTCTAAAAGGTTTAGATATTTCCCATTTCAGGATGAAATTTCATAAAAATATTGACTATTTTTTTCAAAAGGATTTGGTTTTTTCCAGCCCTAGCAGGGAACCAAGAGGACTGGCTCCTCAGTTAATGCCAGTTTTTACAGAGATTTTTTGTTTGCTTGCTTGCTTTTTGAAATCAAATTGTGTTGAATTTACAAATCCTCAAACCTAGTCAATCAAACCTGTCTGCAGCCTCTGAGGTTAGAGTCAGGCCCGTCAATCCCCAGATTCACCTTGTGATTTTGCAGTGGTTTCAGTTCCTTTCTACTTCTGATGCAAATCAGCTCGTAAGTACCAGGATCGTTTTGGATATAAGTCTATGTTTGCACAGACAATAAGAGCAGTGCAAGCAAACTCAGGCAATTATATATATATATATATATATATACACACACACATATTAGCATCTTGCTTTAGGTTTAGACATAGTTTTTGTAGTAACCAAAAGCTGCTGTATTAAGAGCAGAAGTAAAAAGAAATGTGGTGCAATGAGAAGCTTGAGCTGGGTTCTGGTATTAAAGGACACCCATGTGGGATGACAGCAAGTGTTGTGTTTCTGACAACAGAGATGAATCTTTCTCCTATTTGCTGGGGTGCTGAGACAAGAACAGAACTGGGTTTAACACAAGAGAAAAAAAGACAGCAGCATGGTCAAAAAAAAAAAAGTGAAGAGGAAGAAAAAGAGAGAAACAAAGAAAAGAAAGAGAGAGAGAGAGAGAGAGAAAGGAAGAAAGAAAAAGAAAGAAAGAAAGAAAGAAAGAAAGAAAGAAAGAAAGAAAGAAAGAAAGAAAGAAAGAAAGAAAGAAAGAAAGAAAGAAAGAAAGAAAGAAAGAAAGAAAGAAAGAAAGAAAGAAAGAAAGAAAGAAAGAAAGAAAGAAAGAAAGAAAGAAAGAAAGAAAGAAAGAAAGAAAGAAAGAAAGAAAGAAAACGAGAGAGAGAGAAAGAGAGAGAGAGAAAGAGAGAGAGAAAGAAAGAAAGAAAGAAAGAAAGAAAGAAAGAAAGAAAGAAAGAAAGAAAGAAAGAAAGAAAGAAAGAAAGAAAGAAAAAAGAAAGAAAGAAAAAAAGAAAGAAAGAAATGCCCACAAAACTGTAAATGAATAGGGCTGCTTCTGCATTTCAGTTCTGCCAGCTAGCTGTGAAAGATGGGCCTCACTGGGTGAAGAACAAACATGGAAATCCTTCTGAGTGTTTACATATTGCAAAGAAATAGCACCCGTGTCAAAGGGAAAGCATGTGAAAGCAAATAGGCCAAGGGGAATAGCTATTGGCAGCAAGCAAAAAAATGCTTCAGAGTCAAACGTCACCGATAACCCCGTGAGGGCTGGAGGTGTTGGACCGCAGCGTGGGCCTGGTTTTGTCAGCACCTCCACACGAGCTATTTTAGCAAGCTGACAAGCCTCTGAGCGGCTCCTGGGCTGTGTGCTCGTGCCACAGCAAAGTTTTGGAGACAGCTTGCAGGGTTAGATCCCTGTGGTCACCCTGTTTGTTGGTGGGCTGTCAGACAGTGCAAGCCTGTGGCCTTAGGGGGGCTTTGTGCCCTAGAAATTAGCTGTACTGAGTGCTGGCACAGTGCAGCCTGGAGAGGAGGAGGCTCAGTGAGGCTTTATTGACATCTGTAAACACCTGAAGGGAGGGTGTAACAAGGCCAGAGCCCGTCTCCTTTCAGTGGTGCCCAGTGCCAGGACAGGAGTCCATGGGCCCAGCCTGGAGCCCAGGAGGTTTCCCCTGACCCCCAGGCAGCCCAGAGGCTGTGGGGTCTCCTCCTTGGAGAGTTCCAAAAGCCGCCTGGCCATGGGCCTGGGCACCCTGCTCTGGGTGGCCCTGCTGGGGCAGGGGCTAGGCCTGAGGGACCCTGAGGTGCTGCCAGCCTCACCAGGCTGCGATTCTGTGCTCATATTTTCAAGATTTTATTTTCTTTAATAACTATATTAGAAACAAACAAAAACACCCACACCCACACAAAGAGGCTTTAAGACAAAAGCAGCAAAGACTGAGGAAATTATGATAAAATCATGCAATGTGGCCCTGCAAAGAGTTAAAATCCTTTCCCCTGCCAAAAGGTGACTTGAAGTGCATACCTGTGTTTTAAAAAGTCTGTGTTTTCTGTGAAATCCCGGTCATCCTAAAGCCTAGGGGAATTTAGCACTTGCCCTTAGGGCAGCCAGGTTTCCAACCTTTTTTTTTTTTTTTTTTCAAACAAACTGTCCCAGTTGTTCACATTAGTCTTAATTTTTAATCTCCTCAAACCTGCAGACCAAGCATAAAGCAAATAATTTTCATTTTTAGCTCAGGGACAAGCTGTGCAAGTGAGGAGGATTCACACAGAGGACATAAACCTGGAGTCTTGGATGCCAATGTGACGTAGAGCAATCCAGCCCTTGGTAGACTTGGTCACATCGTGGATTGCATCTTTATTGTATCCAAAGGAATTTTTATGTATTTATTTATTTATTTTAGGACCGCCTAGGTCCTACTAGAAGGAAACTGCGGGCATGGCTTGTCTTGGCAATGTCCGAGGAGGAGAGGAGTCTCAAAGATAAGTGAATTCCTGCAAGTTTTGTGAAAATAAGCAGCTGGGGAGATATCCACTGTGGGGTTAGGGAAAGTTGTGAGGAGTTCAGGTCTCAAGGCAAGACAAAACATTTTAATAGAGATGACAAATCTTACAATTGCCTTAACTGAAGGGGGAATAATTAATTTGCATTTGCTTAACCACCAGGAACCATCAACTCCATGGTGAGAAGCATGGGAAATCAGACATTGTCAGTTCTGGTGCCTCAAAATTTTTTTAGATTGCCTTTACTGTGGAGTGGGAAGATGTTCAGGACAGAACCTACTGTACATTTTGATGAGGAGATGGCAGGATGCATCTTAGGGATAAGATCAGCCTGTGTGCCTCTCTCCCTTGCTGGATTTCTGTGAAGGGAATTTTCTCATCAAATACTTGAGGAATTGAGAATGCATGAGAAAGGTTTAAGGGTGGGAGTACACAGATGATTTGATTTGCTTTGGTATGAGCAGCTATTGAGCAGTGGATAGGTGACTGTAAGCCAAGAGGTATCCCAGCAGTGATGACACTGGGACAAATCCCTTCAAATAGGAGATGCTCAACTCAATACTCAGCAGTGATGTAGCTCAGGGTTGTGCACAATGCCACAATGAACACCTCCCTGTGTGTGCAGCACAGATAACTGCTTATCTGCACAACTGGTGCTCCCATATTCATTCATCCCCTAAGAAATGTTGCAGGCTTTAGCTGGGCAGGCTCTCCAGCCCCAGGGCTTCACTGCCCAGAAGGCTGCCCTGACTGTCTTCACCTGGCACCCCTGTGTCCAGGCAGCAGGGAGGCACAGAGGGCAGTGGTCTGGATGTGCTCCTGCAGTTGGATTCACCTCCCAGAAAGCGTAGCACAGCCCTGAGATACAGTAGGTCAAAAGAGAAAGGTGAGGCAGACGAAAATATGGGCAAAGAAGATAAGATCCACTTTAATTATTTTAATTCTAAAAGTCGAGGTTGAGTCTGGGACTTGGATTCAACTCCTCTTCCTGCTCATTATCAGAGGAAAACCCCTCTGAAACCCTGTAATATTCAGCCAAAGTGCTGCTGCCCTTATCCACAATTTTAAGCCACGTGGTTTCTCTCCTTTCCAAAGAACACGGCACAATGAAAAGATGGATGTTGGTATAGGATAAGAAAGAAAAAACGTGATTTTTATATTTTTTTTTAAAGCTTAAATTTGTTGCTGTTGAAACCATGGTGAAATTTCTTTATCCAGGAGTGTGTGCCTGCCAAAAATGCAGCTCCTTGCAATAGTATTGGCAACAGAGCGGGGCTAAATGAATGATTCAACTCTACTGAGAAGTGAACGAAGGCCAGCAGAGAAATCACCTAACTCCTCTCAGACTGAGGCTTACTAGACTTGAGGAAGGTCTTCTTCATTTTGCTGCAAGCTTTTAGTGGTTGACCAGAAGGTTGAAACTGGGCTTCTGACCCTGTTGCGAGCCTTAGCACATCTGAAGATAAATTGTCCCTTGAAAAAACAGGCACACATGGTGCAAGAAGAAGCCAAACGGGAGTTCAGGAGTCAGGTGTGACCATCAAGGATAAAGCCCCAATCTGTCACCCACCGTTCACCCGTGTTCTTGCCCACCACCAGGAGGAGGTCCTGAATTTCACATGTGGTGTGCATGTGCTGGGAACCATAAGCCACAACGCTTGCAGAGCTTATTTTTGGGTAGGGTCTCAAGGACTTAACAGCTTCAGGGGCCAGAGCATGAACCTGCTACCCAGCAGCTGTGATCTCCTCACACCTCAGCCTCTGTGGGAAGATCGGCCTGAAGATTAGTCAGCCTTCACATTCTTGGAGTGTTTGGCATAGAAACACTCCTGGGCATTGACAAGGGGAAGGTGAAGGGCTACCCAGTCTCCAGAAGGCAGTAAATGTGGCCCCTGTCCAAATCTAACAGGGGTAGTAGAGCTTTATAAAGTTATATGTGACACGGGGTGTGGGGATGACTCTGGTTTACACCTCTGAAGTCAGTTCAGTGTCACAATGCAGATTGGGAATTTGCAGCAAAAGGGTACTTGCAGCAAAACCATATTATCACCTCCCTGAAAGCAACCTGGGTGCATCCTCCTTAGGGCTTTGTCTTGGAGGAAACTCCAAATAAAATTAGTGAGGGCTCTCCAGAGGGAAAAAAAAAAAAAAAAAAAAAAAAAAAGAGAGAGAGAGAGAGAGAGAGATTAGAACTTGATCTTGTAGGAATCTTTTTATCTGGTGATGTTTATAATTAGTGATCTGAGTTTTTGTAATCCTCTCCCTTCCTGGTGTAGGTAGCTCATGGTTGCAAGTATGACAGTTCTGGTCTCAGAGTTGTGTCCAAACCCCTGAAGCCTGAAGCTTAAGGTCCTTACCCAGCTCTAATTTGAGAGCTTTGACTCTCACACCAGCTGACTGCATGGATTAGATGCATGTAAATACCTTCATAGCGACTAGCAAAACATACTCGTGATGTTATCCTAAATTGGGATGCTCTCTTTCCAGGGGTGTCAGTTTGATGTTATCGCCTACTCAGCAAATAATTCCCTTTATCGAAGAAGGAAGACTTCCAGTGATGTCCACTCACAACCAGCTTCTTTATCCTCTAAGTCTGCTTTCCGCTGTGCTTTGCCATAATTAAAGTTGACTTTCTAAATGCCATGGTGCAAAGATGCAGTTACTGATGCTTCGATATCATCTCTATTTCAGCTCAGCCTGCTGTGAGTCACTCTGATGTTTGCACCTTGCTGCTCCATTGTATTGGTCTTTGAAAGAGTGAGGAGGAGAGCTCCCACTGCAAACACTCGTCTCCCTCCCAAGCTAATGGGGTCAGACAGGTCTGCCTGCAGGACACAGATTTTCTTAAGGGTGTTGTGTCACTGAGAAGAGCTGTGAGAAGGTGGACTCTTTAATATGACTCCAACGTTCCTTCACTTACAGCACTTGCTAAAGCACTCTGCCCAAGGCAATGCCTCACACCCAGCATGAAACAGGCTTTGCTCCCCTACCCCTCCAAAATGCTTGAGACTCTCTACACTGTCTCCAAATGCCAGTTTTCTGCTTATTTCCCCATTTGTAGGGATATAAATTACTCCTGAAAAACCTCATTAATTTCTGATTATTATATTTTACTTTGGGTGTAGAAATTAGGTGAGCACAATAAAAATGTGGTGTTAACCTTAGACCTCAGGAGGTTCTATAGCTTAGAGGCTACATAGCATGGCAGGACTAAACTCTGATCCCTCTGAACAGGGTCTCACCTTCCAACCTGCTTAACTGGAACAGTCCTTGGCCAGACTGAGTCCTGAATAACATGTTTGGGAGTTGCAAATTTACCAGATCAGAAGTGTCTTGGAGGTCTTTCACAGTTCAAACTTCAGGGCTGGCTGCTAGACCAGCCTCTAGCAAAGCTTCAAGACATCCCAAAAAGGAAAACAGCTTCTGGAAGAGAAAAATAAAGAAGACAAACAGCTGATAATGGGAAAGAATCAATGAGAAAAGGGAAGAGATATGAGGAGATAGGGGGATTAAATGTGAGTGGCAAGGGATAATCTGGGGAAACCCCCAAGCAGAGCTGCTTCCACTACCAAAAAGTGCCCAAGGAGCAAGATGACAGCTTTGGGGTCCAGATGATGGTGTGTCCCCACTGAGGTCTATGCCTGCCCATGTCTTGTTTAGTGGTATGGGAATAATCACATCAACAAAAGGCTTACCTGCCAGGGGAGTAACCCAGGGAGATCCCCAGCCAGGCTGCTCCTCTGTTCAGTCCCGATGAAACACCTCTCTGATCTGCCGAGTCACCAAGAAGTGTGATATATTCTAGTTTGAGAGTTTTCCCTGCAAGCTCCTAGGAACTGGGGGCTTTGAAGAATAGATGTCTGATGGTTTTTTTTTTCACAAGACTGACCAATCTCATCACCTTGTAAAAAATAAAAACCCAAAAGCAAGTCTGAGTATGTGTATGTGGAAATACACAGCTGCAAAAGCATTTTCTGAGAGAGATTCACCCAGAGAGGACTCTACTTCTCCATTCTGAGCTCCTGAAAACATTTGTCAGAACCAAAGCAAGCTCTTCGTTTTCAGAGGATGGAGAAGGAAGGCTATTTTATCCTCTGAAAATGAGTGCAACATTAATGAAGCCAAAACCACAAAAGGGCTCAGTTACACTTACATTACAAGCTCGCCACAAAATCTAATGTTGGTGGAGTTCGAATGTCTGCTGGCTCGCAAAAAGATGACCACAAGGAATGCAAAACATGGTCTGGGCACTGCTGTCCCCACTCCTGGGGAGACAACCTGCTGGGCTGGAGACTGCCCCAGGCAGCTGGCAGTCTATGATATGAGTGTGGTTTGCAGTCTTCTTTGCTTCCTGCTTGCTAAATCTCTTCCTGTTTGTTTGCAGGGGGTCACAGAGGGAGACAGGAGGCTCCCTGTGGTGGAGACAACTCATCTCACCAGCGATGGCAATGTTGTCACAGGACCCAAGGCCGGAGTGAGACAAATGCGTCTGACTCAGCAGTAAATTCGCTTTCCTCCTCCCCCCACACGCAGCATGACTACTGCTGATCCATAAAGGATGCTCTGGGCGTCTCTCGTAACAGCAGCTGTCCCTCTCTTCAGAGCACAGAGGCATCTAAGAAATCTTGGTATGTCTCCTGCCACACTCAGCAGGAAAACTCAAACCACACTGCAGGCTAAAAGTGATCTTGCAGCAGGGCCAAAAGGTTCAAGACCCAGCCGTCCTTGTCATAGCACATTAAAAATGGGTAATCATTCAGCCGTGCACAGGCAAAGGCTTTTATGTAGAGCAAATGTAATCTTTTGCCACAAATCACCGTGAGAAAGTGTGGGCAAGCTCCAGGAGCTAGCTTTCTGCTGACGCTTGGACTTTGTACAGATTGCACGCTCGGCAAGACCCAGGTCTCTGGGAGGGGAAAATAAGTCAAGGATTCCCCCTTTCTTTGACAGATGCCTTCTGAGGAGCAGACAACTGATGCCCCCTAGCTACGGGGTGGATGGAGTCTGTCCCATGTCACTCATGGATGTTAGCAGCCATGCTGATGTGCTCTCTGGAAATGCTGCTGCTCCTCTCCTCTTTCCCTCCCCCATGTCTCTGCAAGGAGGTAATCAGCTCATCGCTGCTTAGTCGTGAGCTCTGCCAGGACTTTCCCTGACTTTCAGTGGGGGAAATGCAGCCAGAAGATGTTTTTATTTCACTAGCCAAGCAAAGTCCCAAATTCAAACATTTTGATCCGCATAACATTAAACATTTTGACTGAATCAAAACTATATGTATATTTATTAGGGGTAGGTTTGGCTGCAAACATCACACAGAAATATCATGCTTAAATATTAACTCTGCCAGTTTTCTCTCTGAATACACTGTTTCCTTATCTGCTTTCTGTTTCATTAAGTTTCAGCCTAAGAGCCTCTCCATCCTTGGTCAGACTTGGACATCCAGTTGGTGTAAGATGCCCCTGGCCCCACCCTCAGTGTTACAGATCATTTTTCTCTAGCACCACTCCAGCCTGAAGATGTGCCATATACTTGAGGTGAAATCTCCCTTACCCATCAGAGTGTTTGTAGCACCTGAGAGCATCCCTACGTGGCTGACTGTGGCTGTGAGCTGCTGCAGCATGGCACTGTGCTGGTGTGGCTGCCCCAGCTCTGCCCAGAGCCAGCCCACTCCTCTGCTAGGCTCCGTACATCAAACCCAGCCCTGGCCATGAAAAAAAAAAACAAAAAACTTTTTTTGCCCTAGGTGGCTGATGCTGTAAAGAATCAAGATCATTCAGTAGCTCTTCAAATGACTGAAAATATTTCTATGTGCTGTTAACAACTTAGCTATGTCCAAACACAAGCAAAAATGAAAAAAGGGATAAGAAGTACCCTGTTGAGAAGCATCAATGTAAATTTGTTATCTGGAGTCTACTTTGCTCAGCATTTTTTGCTCAACATTTATTGTCCTCTCTATCATCTTTGCTTTCCCCAGAGTAGCCCAAGCGAATGACCACAGTCCTAGAGGATTTAGGTGGAAGTGGCCACAGTTATAATCTCCTCCACAGTTTCCTTCCAAATATACAGTGACATATTGCCTCTCTGCATATTGTTGTGGCTGTGGGACTGTCAGAGCCTGTGCGATCAGGACTTGCTGTCCCTTTACTTGTTGCTTTCTGAACAAAGCAGGAGAGCTGCCGTGGGGTGCCCGGTGCCAGCATCACCACGTGTACCCAAACCCGTGGAGGACCAAGTACAATTCTGCTATGGTTAGGTTCATGAAAAGGATATCCGCTCTTCCCCCTGCGGTTCAACACTTCTAATATTCTTCCATAAGTAACCGACTGAACATTTTGTAGCTGAATTCAGCTACCAGCATTGCTCTGAAACAGTAAATCCATGACTTTTCAGTCTTGTGCTCCCTGTAAACAAACCAACCCAGGGATAAAGGGCTCCCTCTTTCTTTAAAAACATAAACCCTCGCTCTGCCCATGTGTTTCTGATGGGCTAGAAAACATTCCCATTGCAACAGCCATCGCTGAAATGTGGTTACTTCTGGGAAGAGAAGCAGCTGCTGTTCACTGAGGGAAGGGAGGCTTTGTGGTTTGGGCAGTGGTGGGAGCTCGGGATGTTTTTCTGGTAACACCACCGCTGGGAGCCGCAGCATCATGTAGACATGCCTTGGCAGGATGGACTTTGCACAGCTCAGGTGCTGGTGGCAATGTAACCACAGACATGAGCACAGAGCCCTCGATAAACTGATTTATCATCTTTCTTGGGTAAATGATGCAGCCTATGCTGACCTCTGTGCTGTTTTAGCTAGACTGCTGCCAGCCAGCAGGCTTAAAGCAAGCTCAGGTATCACTGGGCTGTAGCCTGAGAAGATCCTGAAGTGCAACCAAAGGGTTATGTTGTGGGTTAACCCCTTGAGGTACCTGTCTGCTTTACCTGCCTTCTGCCAAATGGATGGATGGAGGGTTTGTGCACAGAGGGGCGTAACAGAAGGAAAACAATTAACTAAAGTTGCTTAATTAGAAGCTAATACCTGTTAAGGCACCCACAAGATTTTCAGACACACACAAACCCCCTTTGTTGTTTATTTTTCATCAGAAATATCCCTTTTCCGTGGGGATTTAGGAAGTGAGTTGGGAGTTTCCCCAAATGCTCTGTATTGACAGGCGGGATGTTTCATGGTGTAAGCCTCAGATGCAGGCAGACATAGCAAAAAAGAAATGTTTTGCTAGACAGTAGAAAACAGAAGAGGTAAAGCTGGAAAATGTCAAAATGAAGATGAGCACAAGGTGTCCAGCTGATTTCTTTTCTTTACTATATATATATACATATATAATTATATAAATATATATATAGTTTATATATAGTTTATAGATATATATGTTATATATATCATATATAATATATAACATATGATATATAATAATATAATACAATCATATATAATGTATAATATATATAATGATATAGTTTATGTTTGCATAAATATATATATAGTAAATTATATATAAATTATATATTTATTTACTATATATATTTTTTTATTTCATATAATTTTTTGGTTCCAGGAAGGAAAGGATCCAGCTGGATCCTATCTCCAGTATGGCTTTTTCTTCTGTAAAGGTAGTAAAAGGCCACCAGAGGTGGTCACAGATGTCAAAACAGACAATGTTGGATGAGTTTTATTTGGTAACCAAGCCGGATAAGTTTTGCAATGGGATCCAGATGCAAAACAACCTTTAAGCACCAGCAAGGAGTGGGTTGAGTCCGCGGAAGCAGCTCTTTTCCATCCATCACTTAATACAAAGCAGCCATCCAGGGTTTTGGAAGGATGTGCTGGGAGGCAGCTGGCTGCAGCGCTGTGTCTGTCAAACCACAGGACATCTGGGGACATGGAGGATTGGTATCAACAACATAGAAAGTCAAGGATTGGGACTGGAGCAAGACTGTAGTGAGTGGCAGCTCAGGATTTTGCTTCTCTTTTCCTCCCATCTCCTACCTGCCTCGCAGAAGCTGGTGCCACCGAAGTGTCACAGCACAGCCCCGCGGCCAGGCTGCCATGCCATGCCTGGGCAGGACCAACACGTGAGACTGCCTGAAGCAGAGTCAAAGCAGATTTGGGATTGTTAAGATAGCCTTTTGATACCGAAGTGCTAAACCCTGTCTCGGGGCTGTACCCAGCTCCCCGCGATAAAGGCCCGTTCCATTTTCGTGGTGGCACTGCGCGGCGCATGCCACAAGGCCAAGTCACGGCGCTGAAAAAGGTAATGAGACACTTGATACGCCAAACATGTGGTGAATCACAAAGGAGCAGGAAGAAATATTCGATCAGATATTCAACCACATGAACACACTAACCAGCCCGGACGCAGTATATCATCTTCCTCCGAACAACAGCCCCGTGCCTGACAACTGTTACAGTCCATCAGTTATAAACCTCCAGCACACCTCCAGGAGAGTATTTTTTGCTGATATTTTTCTTCATCTGCTTTTTATTTATTTTTTTTGGAGGGGTGAAGGCTGCCCAAGAGCAATGGTCCCAAGATCCCGAGCCAGCTCCGGGTGCGGGTGCCCCGGGATGCGGCGGTGCAGGGCAGGGGCTGCTGAGCCGCTGCCATCCCCCGCCTGGCAGGGCAGGCTGCATTTGTCAGAAAGCTTCCATTAGTTGTGCATTCCAGCTATAATCTCCCGGCCCGAACACGGCAGCATCTGCTTCAGAGCTGGTATTATATAACCACAATTGGCCTGCACAGAGCCCGTTAAAACCCTGGGCAGGAGAGAGCCATTGATTCCACTGCACGAGAGGCAGAGCGGAGCTGTTCTTTAATAAGAGCCTTTCTGTGACTATACCTCCCTTCCCTTCCCTTCCCTTCCCTTCCCTTCCCTTCCCTTCCCTTCCCTTCCCTTCCCTTCCCTTCCCTTCCCTTCCCTTCCCTTCCCTTCCCTTCCCTTCCCTTCCCTTCCCTTCCCTTCCCTTCCCTTCCCTTCCCTTCCCTTCCCTTCCCTTCCCTTCCCTTCCCATTTCCTCTCCTCTCCTCTCCTCTCCTCTCCTCTCCTCTCCTCTCCTCTCCTCTCCTCTCCTCTCCTCTCCTCTCCTCTCCTCTCCTCTCCTCTCCTCTCCTCTCCTCTCTTCTCCTCTCCTCTCCTCTCCTCTCCTCCTCATCCTTCTCATCCTCCTCCTCCTTCTTCTGTCTCTTTTTTTTTTTTTTTTTTTTTTCAATCTGGGGCTGTCTCTTGCAAATATTCAAAACAAGCATCCACGCACAGGCACTATCTGTTCGAGCTACCGATCTTAAATACAAAGCCCTGGACTACAATGAGAAGTAAGAGGGGTTGCTTTTTTGTTTAGCTTATTTTTTTTTCCTTTTTTTTTTTTCCTTTTTTTGGTGTTGTTTTCTATTATTTTTTGTTTGTTTGTTTGTTTGTTTGTTTTAATACTTAGAAATGGTGACAGTAGGATTACACGCAGAGGAAACTCCACTGTGTCAGATCTGTTGAGAGGCTAAAAATACGTTCCCTCTTTGGGGGGGGGGGGGGAGTGACTGGCAAGTAGTATTAATCTGAAATAGTCTGAGGCAGATAGAAGGATTATAAAGCAGCTCATTTAGGACCGCAGAATTCATTTTCAGTCACTCCTTTGCAAAATACTCAGTGACTCCCGCGTGCCCAGCAGAAGGTCTCCGAAAGCAGTGCAAAGACAGCAGGGAAGGACTTTAGCCCACTTATGCACAATTGCAAATCTCTGAGGAGAACATCATTAACTGCACTCAAGTGACAGCCAGGATTAACTTGGCTGAAACCAGCGAAGAAACATGCAACGCTAAAATCTAAAATCGAGGGTGCCACAGAAACCTGCTAGGATAATCTGCCACTACAGCAGCCTTAGGCACTGGAAACCAAGAGGTGCAGTCAGGTGCCTGTGCCACCCCCCGTGACATTAATGCAGTGTTTTTTACTTGCTTTAAGAGGCTGGGCACACAAGCTGTGCACACAAGCACACATGGGTGTGCTTGTGTGCACAGATTTTGTGCGGGCAGAATCCGTGCATGCATGCACACGTGTGCTTGTGCACACACGCATGGGCACACATAAGACACATCTCCCCTGCAGAGAGGCAGAAGGCCCTGTCCATGCACACCTCTGCAAACCACTCAGCCTTGCAGCCTCTCCCTGAGTTTGTCCCCAAAGCCCATTTTGCACGATCTGCCTTCCCAGGAGTGGGGATGAGGAGGAGAACAAGCCATCCTCTTTAAAAATACACAGGTCACTGCACAGAGAAGGGAAGGGAGGGGATGCAGAAGAGCACCTTTATTTATTTTTGCTTTCGGTCTGCCAGGCTGGCTCTCCGAGGGCCCCAGCAGCACCCTCTGGTGACCTGAGGTCTCCCAGACAGCCAGCAGCTGCTGAGGAGCCGGGGCTGGGCTCTGCAGGGCTTTTGCCATTACAGGAATAAATCATTTAAAAGTCTGACAGTCCCCAGTGGGGGAGTTTGAGGTCTCAGATAAGCGATGGAGGAGAAGAAAGAGATGCATTGGTGAAGGTGACCTCTGTGCAGTCATCCTGTACCAGGGCTCCATGCATAGGGCCAGTAGCTTGAGCAGATTATGGTGGTGTGAGCAAGAGAGATGCCCCTATTTCTGCCTGAAAGGAAGTAGTAAGGGCTTATTGATACCTCAGCACCTTGCAGGGTATTCACTCAGTTGATCCTTGGGCATGGTGTCCTCCTATACCATGAACACCTGCAACAGCATCACCCCAAAATTTAGCTTTTCTGTCATTTCCTGCCCATAATAATAGGCTCCTGCACACACATCAGTTCTCCTCTGCTTCCAACTCTGCCCAGGGAATGGCAGATCAGCTCACAGGCTCTAGTGTCTACCCTGCAAGCATTTAAAAGCATGGACTGAAGGCATCCGAAAGATTGCCTGGAGCTCTCAGATTAAAATCCATGCTTTGTAATGTCAATTTCAGTAATCTACTGAATGATTGTAGAATCATTTGGCTTGGAAGACATCCCTGGAGGTCCAACACCCTGCTCAAAGCAGGATTCGCTTCAAGCATCCAAGACAAATAAGGTTGCCGAGGCCTCCATCTAATGAGGTTTTGAATATCTGCATGGACAGAGGTGGCACAGCTTCCCTGGGCCCCTGTTCCAGGCTTCCCTCTCACTGGGATTTTTTTTCCTTTATATCTAAACCAATTTATTTTTTTTCCTTATGCTTCTAAGAAAAAGATTATGTCTCCATTTTCTCAATGATCCCATATCAAGTAGGTGAAAGCAGCAGTGTAGTCCCCACTCAGTCTTTCTTGCTCTCCAGGCTGAGGACAACAAGCTTTCTCCTGCTCTTCTCTCACTCTGTATCCCCCAATACCCTGGCCATCATGGTGTCTGTCCCTCTGCTGGAAAAACTCCAGTTTGTTACATCTCTCTTGAACTGGGAAGGTGTAGGACTCCACATTTGTTCTGGGGGCACTCCATGAAGTTCCCGTTTGCCCATTTCTCTGGCTGGATTGCAGCCTTGACCTCCAGTGTGTTGTCTGCCCCCTTGTTTCCAGGGAAAGTGATAGCTGGCACATGAGTCGGCTTTTAAATGGCACTTGATGTCTGGTATGTATGGCTTCTGAGATCGGAAAGCAGGAAACTCAAAAAGGTCATTGATTGACTGGTAGAACTGTGCCTCTTCTTTTTGAGGTGACAACACCAGACTCACAGTGAGCACATTAGCTGAAGGATGAAAAAAAAAACAAAACAAAACCTTAAGACACTGTTAGGGAGAATGCCCCGCTACATATTTTCTGGAAAAGTGAAGTCCAGTCCAAGTCTTTTATGTTTCAGGACTGGTCCAACCGAGTTTTTTATGGAACACTTCAGCTTCTCCTTCCATTTGTGGTCTGGGAGATGGAGCTGTATTGCTGGCCCAGGTGATTTTAATCTCCTCTAATGGAGAAACGGAGTTATTTTTAGGTTCAGGAGCTGATCTAGAACTAAGGCTTTGATGTGCTGCTTCCGCCTGGCCAGACCAGGAGGCCAAGAGGCTATCAGATGTTAAATAAGCAGCAGTTACTTCTGAGATCTGAGAGCAGGTTAAATTTCACCATGGTGTATGGCACAATGCAGTAGTTTAAAGAGATTCTGAGCAAAATTATTCCCCCCAAGCACATTGTCATGTTGGTTTTGCACTCTCCTAATGTCAAAATTGACTTGCTTACTTTGGGAAAAGTTGCCAATTGTACACGTTCTTGCCTGTATTCATGTCTAGCCTATGAATTTTTATGTAACTGGCTCTTATGTATTTTTAATGCAATGGCCAATACAGAAAAGTATATGCAGTTATATTCTCTAACCAATTCTTTTTTTGTGTCTCACTGTTTTACTTAAGTCTATTCTTAAAAAATACACCCAAACCTCTCTTTTTTTCTTTTTCTACTACTGTTTAGGCCTGGGATAAATCAAAACAAGCTACTTTGCCCAGAAGGAGATGGAGTATGACAGGGCCCAGTGAACCCTCCTGAGTCTGTATTGATGTCTGCAGGATCCCTTGGGTCTGTCTGCATCCCATGACCCATGCTCTGCAGCACCAGGCCCAAAGGAGAAAAGCCTTGTTGGTATAGAGTTTGCATGTAAGTGCTGCACTTGATCAAATCAGCTCTGGAAATACCTAGATGACATGGTAGGGAGACGTGCTGCCCTCAAAGCCCATCCAGTCCCAACTCCCCACCATGAGCAGGGACACCTCCCACCAGCCCAGGCTGCCCAAAGCCCCATCCAGCCTGGCCTTGACAAGCCTGCTTTCCCTTGTGCTCATCTCCAAATGCAGACCTGTACATGCACCTAGAGAGGCTTAACCGGCCCCATGGGAGCTGGCAGTGTGTGCTGGAGCTCATTCATTTCTTGATGTCCCTTAGCAAGCATCTTATGGGAGCCCTGTACCCAAGACATGCACCATCTGAAGAGTGGGCACTTCAGAAAAATGCTCTAGCTATTCCCTCTGGCTGAGATGAGACAAATAATTTCAGAATTCAAATAACAGTTCACCCACATTTATATCATCATTACCTGGTCTCATCCATTGCTCTCGACATGCTCATGAGCCAGGCTGGTCAGCTCTGAGCACACTCTTCCTATCAAGCAGTACAGAAGGGATTGTTCAGGGTTATGGGCGGTGTGATTATAACTTCAGGATGCTCAGAGGGTGACCGAAACAATGTGGGAGCTTTCTCTCCAAGCTCAGCTGCCCATGGAAGAAAGGCTGCCCACAGTGAAGCAAAGTCTTTGTTGCGATTAATATAGAGCTGACTACTGTGTGGGGAACTCAAATCATCTTTCCAAGTATGAATTACCTTACATCTGCAGAGGGATGTAATCTGCCACTACGCTGCCAGGTCACCTACCTCCGGTAGATTAGATGTGGGGGAGGTTTGCATGTGAGTCAACAATGGATTGGCAGCTTAGTGGATTAAAGGACTTCAGCAGAAATGCTTCTTCCTAGAAAAAGGTCTCCCTGGGTGTATATCCTCCTGCGGAAGCATTCCTTTCTTCTACTGGAGAATCAAAATTGATAAATTGATAATAATAATAATACAGTTTCTTAAAGATACTCATTTTTAGAGGAAGAAGGAGCTTTTTAAAATAAAATAAGAAATATTCCCAGCATGAGGTAGATTAGAAGACAAAGATTGTGAAGTGGATGTTACTTTCCTCACTCACAAATGGGAAAGCCAAAACTTGCTTCTAAATCCTGGCATTGGAAATATAACTCATTGGAACTGGGAATTTCATACAGAAGCTGAAAAATCGCATTGGAACTCCCTGTTTTTAAAAATAACATTTCTCCTGAAATTGTAATTTTTTCCTCCAGATTTGGGGTTTTCTGGGGGTTAACATGACTTGTGGAATAATCCAAGCAGAGCTGGGGGTCACACGGCTGTGGTATTTTTGCTCTAAAAACAGAAACTGCAACACACAGTGCTTAGGTCAGCAGCCTACTTGTGCAGCTGGGGATATAGATATTAGTATTTTGAGTGTGCCATTATTATTTTTAGTGCATACTGTCCTACCATCATCATTACCTGTTTAACCCAATTTTCAACTGCTTGCGTGGATGGAGTGGTATGCAGTCCCAGAACTAGAACAAGTGCAAGTTTTACACCATTTTATTTACAAGTACCTTCTGATCATTGACTTGTCCATTTGGCCACCAGCTTTTTATCTGACATACAAGGCAGATCTACAAGCATCATTGTTGATACAAACCTGTTCCATCCATGGAGTATTCCAGTGCTGACTTGACCACTTGACCAACTGGGGAGGCAGGTTGCCCAGTCCCTAGCATCCTGGAGGATGCTAGACCTCCTGGCCAGATGTATTGGGATGCTCAATACATCTTGCTCTCTGTGAGCAGTGCAAGCTAACGTGGCGAGGTATTTCATCATATCACTTGTGACCTAAAGCCTGTCTCAGTGAAAGCATGTTTTCTTCTGAGCTCTGAAGATGAACCAAGAAGAAAGGAAAATCCTTCCCATTGGGTTTTGGGGGACAGGACAAAATAAAGCCCTGTTAGATGCAAAGTGCAGAGCTTGAGGATGGTTTCCTGTCCAGAGCTGAGTGATTTCCTACTTAAAAGCTGATTAATCCAAATGCTTTTCAATTTAGAAGGCAGAGATCAATCAATAATTATCCCATTTAATCCCAACATAAATCCTTTAATTTTTTTTTAATTAAAAGCAGCCAAGCACCACCGGCTGGGATACACCAAATTGCATTAAACTGGAGTCCCAGGGGAGAGGCACAGGCAGCAAATTGTGCATGTGATTTTCTTCTTTCACTGCTGGGTTTAATGGCTGTTCTCTCTGCCTCCTGGTAGAAAATGATGAGCTTGGGGATATGTCTGGCAATGAGGAGGCAACCTAGACATTTCTTCCAAGTGTGCAGTGACTCACAGACCAAACAAGTGTCCCCTTTCTGAAAGGAGGACCAGAAGGTCACCAACTCCTCCTTTCCTGCAACAGGGCCCTCCAACAGGGGCCCTGGTCATGATAGGGTCCGTGAGACTCAGATTTCTTAGCAACATGTGAGCAATGTTTGGACAACTCATAAATTGGGCTCTTGAGCTGAGAAAATTAGGGGAACCTAGTGTTATGGTACATCCCAGTACCCGCAGCCTACACCAGAAGTCTCTCTTCATGACTAGCAATTATCACAGCATAATTATGGGTCTAATAAATTATTTAATGGAAAGAGTAAAAATGTTCCTAGAGCTGTACATCAGCTGTCATCAAATTGTACAGCCACCATGTCAGTAAACACTGCAGGACAGCCTCAGGGTGTATGGTAAATGCCTTTGTTTGCAGGGTTAATGTGGTGGTTGAATTATGAACACTGCTTGCAACCCATTCTCAGATACATCAGAGTTCTACCTCGGTCGGTTTAAGTAATTAAGCTGGAATCACACCTTTCTTCTTGATGCCAATGAAATCTGTATTAATTTTTATTTATTTATTTATTTATTTATTTATTTATTTATTATATAAGCATGTTCCTGTTACAACTTAGAGGTAAAACTTAATTAAAAAAAAAAAAAAAAAGCTACTAATTAAATCAAGCTGGGCTGTGTGCCTGAACAACAATTCCATGCTCCTCACCTGCAGTAATGAGTCAGGTGTGGGACATAACTATGGAAATCAGAGGCTCGTGAGGGTGGAGGATCCTTTCTGCAGAAGAAAAAAAGGCTGTGTCCAACCCACCTCCTCCACCCCCAACCTAATAAGAACACTGCCACACTTTGAGACATTCAGGAATTAGTGAAAAATGGTGATGTTGCCCATCACACAGTAAAATGATGAGGTGTCCTTAGGGGAGGGAAGCCCTTTCCATTTGTTTCTTCTCAGCAGATGCGTGTGGCAGCATCTCAGCATGTCTGTCTGTAAGCCAGAAATGAGGACTAAGGCTGGCAGAAGCAAATACAGCCAGAAATATGAGACGTTCCCCTTGCTTGCAGAGCAGTTTCCAATGTAACAAAACTACAATTTTTCTCTTCCCCCAATTTGTCAGCCTTTTAAAGACTTCCTTGGATTTTAAAAGGCTGTTTATATTGAACTAAAAAAGGAGTTTGCAGCACTGTCCAGTGACAATGAAGCCTTTGTTGGCAACCACAGAACAAGGGACTGCATCTAAATGCCGCCTCTTTGCTGCTTCCAGTGCTCTCTTTTTGAAGCGTGTGTGTAATTTAGCCATCTCTGTAAAAGCAACCCTTCCTTCATTTCTTGGAGTTTGAGGGTTTATTTTCTGCCAGCTGCTCTTTGAAAGGCTTTGAATAAAGCAAAGTTTAATTATCCATAGGGAAAAAAAAATGCTAGTTATTTTCTGCAGCATCCAAGGATTTTAAATGATTGTCTTTTCAGAAAATATGTCACACCTGGTGTAAGTTGTGCTAGAGCCACACCATGCAGGCATCACCTAAGGTGGTAAGCTTTACCTAAGGGGTCCCTAGAGAGTATTTTGGATTACAGCAGGGGCTATAGCATCTTTGAAATGTACATCACAGATCATTGCTTCATGGACTACCAGGGGTGTGCTGAAGATCAGATCTATTAACTGGACTGATATGTCCTGGCCTGGTCCTTATCTGTCGCTGCTGAGGAACATGATACTAGTTAACAGGGTAAGTCACCTGCTGTAGTGGCTCAGGGATGAGAATGTTTCAGTGATGCTCATTAGCATGACCTGTGGGAAAGGAGTGCCTGTTCTGACATTTCGACGCGTCTCATCTTCCTGAAGGGAAAATGTGTTTAAAAAGAAGAATTCAAGACATATGATAGCATCTGAGGCAGTCACCAACACGCAGAAATGGAGCCCTGGGTGTTAGAGGAGAGGCTGGGAATTGCAAGGTTGGTATTTTCATTGCTTTTGAAACTGCAGAGGATGTCTGGGAACAGCAGGAGGTACCACAAGACCTATGGCCGAGACCCCAGCAATAATCAATACCCTAGACTTTGGTTCTGGGCACTTCTCTGGCTCCTTGGACATCCCACCTCCCTGGAGCAGGCCCTAGCAAAACCCTCTCTTAAATCTGATGGTAGCTTGAGAAAACAAGACAAATTAGCAAGTGCAGCATTTGCAGATGTTCCTCTTGAGCTTGCTACACACTGAGTTCCCGTGGCTCCTGCATTTGAGTTTCACATTGAGGGTGGGAATGGGAGACACCCCCCTGCAATTCTGACCAAGCAGCAGCCTGCTTCTTCCACCGTTTCCTTCTCAGATCACTAATGCCCCAGGATTAACAATTTTGCCAACTCACTGGGTGGCTGGGGAATGTCCCTGGGATCGGCTGCAGCTGCTGCTATCACACTGCGGGTGCTCTTTAAGCTCGTTAGCTGTTATCAGCATGGTAGCTCTCACCCACACAGCGCTGCCCCAGCAACACCACCATCGGGTTTTATCAAGTGTCTTCTGAGGATACTAAACAATGTTGGACTCTTGTTGTGATGGAAAAGGCAAGGTGAAGATGCATGCCCTGTCCTGAGCAGAAAGCAATGAGGTTTGAGGGGGTTCCTGGGTTAGGCCCTTCCTGAACCTGGGCTTGGCCTTCATTGCAGCTCTTCCTCACGTTCATGTGAAGTTATCACAGACAGCTTTGATGTGCCTTGAGAGCACATCTGTCACCATTCAACCCTTGGACCTCTGAGGGGAGGAGGGACCTGATGGCAGCTTGGAGATAAGGCCTGAGAGCATGGTGTGATTCGGTGCTCCCTGAGGATCCTGGGGAAGAGGGATTGTTCCCCATGCAGGAGCACAAGGGGTCTGGGAGACATGTTATCAGATAAAGTTTCTTGTTTCACAAAACCTTCTGCTGCCTGGTGTGACCTTGTTGAAATCCACTCCAGAATGAGCAAGGCCAGATTTTAGTCCTTTTATGCCAACGCCTATTAGTTGCAGCAGGAGCAGGTTATGGCATTCAACCAGCTGAAGCAATGCATCTGCAGATCCTTCCTTTGGCTTCCAGCCACTGGACAAAACACCCCTCTTGCTGAATGGTGGGCTACGGCGATGATACATGAGGTTGAGTCCATAACAAAGCCATGTCAATTTAGGCTACCATTTTAGGCCGCACCATGTGCCCAGTACACTACTGGTGCATTTGGTGGTGTTCTGGAGAAGAGGACAAGACTATAGATGGAGTCCACGTCTTCAAGCAAGGGTCTCTAGAGCTGATACCAGAGGGACAGCCCTTGCTGGAGGAGAGGGGTGGCCAGTGGGAGCCTCACACTATGTGTGTGACTTCTTTGGGGTCTGTCCTCCAAAGTGGGGAGGTAAGGGGGGTTGGCAAAGCTTATGGACAGTATGCAATTTAAAAAGGGACTAAAATATCTGTTTTTCCTATTTGGAAAAAAAATCTGTCAATTTGGGGAAAGCTGTTTCATGGAAGATGTTGTGTAGAGCTCATTTACATCCTGGCATTCACATAAATCATAGCTGGAGCAGCTCACAGCGCATCTTTTTCACTTGTCCCCTGTCAAGAAGCCCATGCCTATGGCTTCCAGGTGAGTCCTTTCTCCCTTCTCTATGTATGTTATCAGTAAAAGCATTTTCCTGTTGTTTATCTGTTAAGATGGCAGCCTGTGACAGACACTTGCTCCTATGAGGGTAGAAGCCATCCTGACTGTTTCGCAAATATGAATATCCCTAGGCTGTACCACGACGCAAGGCAGCCTCAAGTTACCTTGGCCCTGGCACTCCCAGTGTCTTCATTTTTCAGGATCTGTTCCATTAAGTAAAAGAAGGAGCAAAAGAAGACATATTCCAGGAAATTTTCTTATTCTTTTGTGTACTTCATACTTTTCAGTTATTAAGGAAAAACAGAAATGAATCTCAGGACAAAACAGTATTTCTAAATTTGTGCTGAAGTACTGGCAGTATGTTCTTCTAGCATATACTTGGTACCTAGCTAGTGAAATCTTCCTCACTTCTCCTTCCTCAATAAAATTTGACAAAGTCCTTCAGGTTGTTTCTCCCAAGACCCTACCACATTTTTCCTACAAAGGGCCCAGATGCATGGGTAGAGACTCTGGGAAATGTCCTGACATTGGATTTCGACACATGCAACAGAGGGCAGAGCTTATTTTGTCTCTTACTCTATGATCCTTCTCCATTTCAGTCCCAGATGTGGCCCCACATGCTGCACCAGCCCTATTAAAGCAGATGCTTCCTGTGGGATGTGGGTGCAGAGCTGCTCCTTGATGTGATCCATAGCTAGGCCTCCCATATGTGAGCTCAGTCCAGAAAGTTTCTCCTTTCTTTCTGCTCTTTTCCCTAGGACAAGCTTGACAGAAGGGGGATTGGAGCCCTCAGTCTCTCTGTGGAAGATAGCCTCAATACTGCCCATCAGGCTGATACAAATGCAAGCAAACAAGGCAAAAGTCTTTACATGAGAAAGCAGCTGGCTGATGACCTCCCACAACTGAAGACATAGACCACTGCAAGCAGGCAGCAGGCTGCAAGGAAGGTGCATGGAGACATTGTAAGGCAAGGACTTGCCCTACAGCACAGCACTGGCATCCTAAAGCATGGGGATTAATTTTACCATGCCTACTTTCACTGGACTGAAACCAGCTTGCACACAAGGCCAGCATCCCCTCCAAGGCAGGTTCACCCTGGGGTGTGATTCACATGGCTGATGCATTTCTGACCACGGAGCTTTAGCACCAGTTCCACCCCCTGGGACTGGGGGAAAGGAGAGCCAAATGTTGTTCCCCTCTCAAAATCTCTTTTCACCAAGAAATCAACTCTGTGGTGAAGCCATCTGTTGTGAGAAGTGTTTGCTTATGATTAACAAATCTCCATATTGTAAGGAAACCAAATGTCTATATTAAAAAATAAATCTTTTTAAAGGGAAAATAAACAAGTATGGAAAGAAATTCCTAGCCGGTGCAATGTATACATGCAGGAATGCCCTTTCACCCAGCACTGAGTGACTGCAGTCTGTGGGAGCATCCTCCTCTGTGGTAGCACAATCCCCATGCTGCTAGAATCACTAACATAAATACTCCCAAATGTGGCTGCCTACCTTGTTTTCTCCCTTTCTGACCCCAACAGCAGGGTAGAAAAATAAAACAGCATTTAAAAAATCATGAAAAAGTTCATCCTCCCTCTTTTTTTCATTTTGCTTCTAACTTTCCAGCATCTATGATCATATTTTCAGACTGCAATAATATATTGTGTAAAATATTTTCTCTACTGTACGACATAAAAAAAAAGAAAATAATAAAATTAAAATATTCTTTAAAAGTTGCTTAAAAATTGTAATCACTAGACTCCTGAAGCCAGGGCATTAAGGAAAGTCCAGACCACTGCAGAATAGGTAACTTGGGGAGCAAGCACTGAGCTCCCTCGTCCATGCTCTGATACAGACCTCAAGGCTTCTATTTCTTCTCCCCAGATTAAGAGAGACTCCATTTTGCCCGCTGAAGTAGTTTTATCCCTTTATTTGGCAGCTACAAGGATTACTGTGTTTAGTAAGCAGTGACCATACCGAATTACCAGACCCGCAGGCACTTGCTACCCTTGGGTTGCCAGCATTTTCACAGTATGTGGAGGGAATTTTTCCCATTTTAACACTTGATACCATGCTCCTGGTTTTACAAACAAGCCAGATATCTGTGCTAACACAAATATCTGATTTGCATTCAGTAACCTTTGTGCCTGTGTCTCCTGAGAATACATTTCCTGACTTTGTATCACCTTGTAAAATACTTACAGTGAATGGACAATAATACACAGAAATTACTCCATGGAGCAACCATCCGATATGTAAAGTCAGGAGTTCAAAGAGGATTAAGGATCACTGGCAACAAGCAAGCCGCATTGCTTGTGGATGTGGAAGCAGCCACAGCTGCTCTGACTTTTCATACACCAGAATTATTTCAGCGTCAGTGCAGGATTGCTCCGCAGTCTTACCTCTCCGAAAGCTGTTGACCCATATACGTTGTATTTAGCAGAATTAAAGGTCATGGGGTTAGGAGAGGCATCCTGCCTAGCAGACACTAAGAAGTTGTTAGCCACTCGGTGTGTAAAACTTTCTTGCATGCATGCAAGACTGAATTCAGTCTCTCTTCATCTAGACACTTACCATCTATGCCATATAAAAAAGACAAAGGACTTCTCATCTCGTTCACATCACACCTCTCAGGGCAAAAGGATGCTTCTTCTAGTATTTGGACTATCATCCCAGAGAGGCCATTCTGGCAGGCTCATGTGAATTGTATGAGCATTTTCCTGCTAAAAAAATTTAAAAAACTTTCCTGAGATCAGAGGTGATAGTGCAGGAAGGAATTACTGTAGAATAAGATTACTGGAGCAGTAATATGTGTTCATGCAGGCTGGGAATATTATAGCAGCCTTTTTCAGTTTGATAATAGAAAAGTAGGTTCGTGCAGTAACCTCTTGGGCCCCTCTCTCCATCTCCTGTCTCTAGAGCATTGTTTAAATGTTTTTGTATAAGACAGAGCATCCAGAATTTGGAGATGAAATTTGAATTTGGAGGTTTCACAAAAGATGAACCCTGCCTCCTGCAGAGTCCTTGATTATGGGAATAGTGGTTTAGAGCTTAATTAATGCAAACAAGCATTACAAGCTCCTGTTGGCTACCAAGGTGGTGCAGGCACAGCACTTCTTGGTGCCATTTTGTCTGATGAAGTCTTGCTAGAAAATGACTGCCAAGGGAGCATTACCTGGCACTGCAGGTTTCCCAGCATGGGCTGGCAGATATTTTAATCCTCCCCTCCAGCCTTGGCTACACGTCCCTGCCATGTACTGCTACCACACCATGGTGCAGCACAGCACTGGTGCTCCTCACAACGGCTGCACACAGCTGTCTGCCCCAGAAATAACACCAGGTGTTATTTATTGAGGGATCTGTCAATTATGCAAGAAAAACCATGCTTAGTGAGGCCATGTCTTGCTTTGACTGGATTTGTCACGGACAAGAGTAACAAATGAGGAGGGAGGGTGCAGAAAATGCAGTGGGTAGTGCTGACTCCTGGGAGCAGGTCAGGGTGTCAAAATGTGCAGATGAGGTCTAGAACTTTTTATTATTATTACTTATTTATAATTTATTTTTAAAATTCATTTAATTCTACAGTGCAAGCTTGCACCAGTGTTTGTAATCTGGCAATTTTTGACCCCTCACCACAGCCTCTTCCAGAAAACTCACCTCTCTTTTCATGACAGGGCAAACAAAATTATGGAGAAACCAGACTTTAAGAGAATTAAAGAGTTCAGATATGGGTCATGTTTCTCTTTACTGCTGTGTTTAAGGCTGAATAGCTAAGTGCTATTCCCTTTGGGGATGCTCACCTATATTCTGGCCATGGATTATGTCACTGCAACGTGGACAGTTCTCCTTCCATGATTTATCCATGACTGTGAAGACTGTAAATGTAATTCCATAATATTTTATGTGGGGCAGTTTTCCTTCTAACTCTGCCACCTTGCCTGGTGATGTGGTCTAATTGTTAGAGAATATCCTCTGGAAGCCAGGTGTGGAGTATAATTTAGTTTAACCATAGCGATGAGGTTTTAGAGAACTTTTAGAGAACTAGAGAAGTTTATCAGCTTCTTTGAGACATAGGGACAATGTGCCCTGACTAATACAAAGCCTTTAGAAGGTTGCTTCAGGGGTTAGGGGGCATTGGGTGGATTAAGGTTCAGTTCCTGTCTCTGAGAGACTCAACATAAACTGTGTTTCTCAGTCCAGGATAGCAACCCTTGACTCCAATGAAAGTCTATAGAAACAGGCAATTTCAGAGAGCAATTCTTCGTGACAGCCATATCAGGAGAAGACAAATGACCCTGTAGAAGCAACTATTTCTCTCCATTATCTTAAAGACAGCTTGGAGCGATAGTTCAGCTGAGGTCCCTTGGCTGAAGAGTCTCATCCTGGCTCTGTCCATACTTTTATGCTCCTGGAGCAGTCACAGGTACAGTCATGACAGACTAAACATACATACTGCATCTTTGACATGAGATATTTCACAATGGCCACCCTCTGGACAGAATGTCCATGTGTTCATAGAATGACAGAATGGTTTGGGCTGGAAGGGACCTTAAGGACCACCCAGTGCCACCCCCTGCCATGGACAGGGCCCCCTCCCACCAGCCCAGGCTGCCCCCAGCCCCATCCAGCCTGGCCTTGGGCACTGCCAGGGAGGGGGCAGCCACAGCTCCTCTGGGCAGCCTGGGACAGGACCTCACTGCCCTCTGAGTGAAGAATTTCCTCCTAATGTGTAATCTAACCTACCCTGTTTTAGTTTAAAGCCATTACCCCATGTCCTACCACTACATCCCCTGCCCAAGAGTCCCTCCCCAGCTCTTCTGCAGCCCCCTTTAGGCCCTGGCAGGCCGCTGTGAAGTCTCCCCGGAGCCTTCTCCTCTCCAGGCTGAACAACCTCAACTCCCTCAGCCTGGCTCCACAGCAGAAGTTCATACATATGTCCATATGTTTCCACACATACGTGCGCTCAAAAATTCCTATGTTCAAGTCCAAAGACTTGGGGGTCTGCACCTGGGTACTCCATGCCTGGACTCATGCCTGCAGTTTGTTACCCACCAAAGCAGCTAAACTGCTCCAGAACAGCTTCAAAAATCAAGATTTGTCCTTCTAAGTCTCAGTTCCCAGCTGATAAAGCAGGAATGATTGCATCTCTGTTTCCTTCAGGGTTTTTGTAAGGACGAATACAGCCAGGCCTTGAGAAAACCAGTTCCTATAGGAGCTGTGGGGAGAGATGGCATTAAAACACCTAACTGCCATTTTCAAGAGTGCCTCTGACAGAAGCCACTGGCATTTGGCTATTTAGGAAAAGGTCAGCTCATTCCCCAGGAAGAAAATTCTTAAACAACTTCATTGAATGTTGCATTAAGTTTGTTGTGCTGATTTTTTATTATTTTTTTTTTCAGATTATGTAAAGTTTAAACTAATTTTGAAGGGAAGGAAAAGTTTTAAATCCCCGTATTCTTCTCTTGTTCTCTCTGAATGTAATCTTCCCCTAGATAAGCCTCAGACAAATGTTTATCTTAAGCTCATTCTCACACCAGATAGTGTTGGAAAGTTGGAATGAAGATGTCAAGGGACCTTATAAAAGAGCCTCAGTGTCAGCGCTCAGCCCTCTGCTCCTGGTGCAAGGTGCTTGGTATGATAAAGATCAAAATTAAGCAATAAAATTACTGTGAAGGGCACACCACTGAAGTATAACCTCTGATAACAATGACAGGGGACAATGAACCCTCAAACCATCCAAGACCATAAAACAACATCCCATAGTCCCCTACTGTTGGGCAGAGGGGGCTGCAGACTGCAAGACCCCCAGAGGTGGCCTTGGCCATAGCAAGAGCAAGTCCTTGTCACATTGGACACATCTTGCCTTGTATTGATTTTTGCAAACAGTTTATAGGGTTGGAAGAAGACAACATAGGTGATGGAGAGAGAAGTATGAAAAAGCAAAAGAGGGAAGGGTTAAAAAATAAACCAGGATTAGATTGATTTATGTAAGATGACAATACAGGCTTACGGGCTCAGCTTATATGGGTATGCCATGAAGAGAACAGGCAAGTGCAGGAAGAAGTTATGTCATGTCCTTTCCTACCTGTATCTGTCTTTCTGTTATGCACTGGGGGACAGATTTTGGCAGAATCTGTCTCTCAGCTTGAAAAGACTGAAGGGAAAGGGGATTGCTTTGGTTGTGATAAAAGGATCCAGAAAAAAAAATAGAATGCCTTAATATATCTAATAGAGGAAAGATGTAAGAAAATCACCTCTAAATCAATAGCTGCCAATAAGAGTCAGTAGGGTTTTATGCTCAGTCTCCCATTTACAAAGATGCATCCCCAGCAGCAATTTTAATACCCAGAAACAATGCAGCACTGCTGGAGGGACTGTGCTATCATGACTACAGCCAATTCAAAATAGAATAGCACAAACATCACCTTAAAATGCAATGTTTTAGCTGTGATGACTTGTGATTCCATCCAGCAGCTGGCCCATTCCCACATCACACAGATGCCACAAAAAGAACTTGGCAAATACTGATTACCCACAGTAATGAAACGGGATCAGGGGAAGCTTTTGCCACAGAAGTTACAAACATGCAGTAAAAATTATATTTGCCTTTAGAGGGAAAAATGCAGGCATAAGGTGTGAGGAGCAATGGGATGACGCAGCCTTTAGCCTTGCAATCTGTCCTTAACACCTGCAAGAAAAAAGTGGGTTTTGACTGCGTTGTTCCCCTTTTGAATGTCTAAGGCTGCTTGCTCGTGAGCTGTCAGAGCCCATCATGTTCCTTGCTCAGCCTCACCTTGGCCACATCTCCATCCTAAAACAGCAGGGAAGAGGAGGTGCGGGCATGGTTACAGAGGTCTGGCCATGTCAGTGCCCTGCCCAAATTGCAGAGGAGAGGGTAGAAAAGAGGAGTCAGGGATCAGGCACCATCTTCCCTCTCTCCCACTGTATGTGGGAGTTCACCTGAAGTCCACCTCTGACTTCAACGTGGAGGAGGTCTGAGCTGCCGTGTGGGCGCACATCCATCACATCCCTCTGCCTGTAATGAATTTAGTGGGGGAGCTCATTTTGCTGGAGGAAGATCACAGAGATATGTTAGCAGGAACTGAGCAGCGGGGAAGTCTCCAGACAGAGACAGAAAGGAGGAGGAGGTGTTTTAGGTAACACCGTGCATGTAGGTGTGAAACACATTGATTTTCCAGCCCCAAATTGCAGTGCACATATTTTAATTATAACTTCCTGACCTTAACCAAACAAAAGCCATGAAAAGAGACTTGTTCTTGTTGAAATATTTTTAAAATACAAGCTGGATTCTGCTTCTTGTGCTTTTGAGCTCAGAGTCACAGCAGTGAGATGGGTTTTTACAGATCATACAAACTACTGCTTCTGCCTGTTGAGAGGGGACTGAGGCTGAGTTCACAATATACATGTATGTTGCAGGCAGATTTGAGCTTGCTTTGCCAGTGCTGAGCCAAACAATAAAAGAAGCCCCACGGACACATTTGTGCTGGTATGGGCACGTTGCCCTGTGCTGGGCAATGTAGGGCACACCAGCAATGCAGCGAGCTTCTGTCCCCAGATGCTGGGTAGTACTCCCTGTTAGCTCTGTGCAGCACCCAAAACTATCTCCCATTCCCTCCTTGCATCTGCACAGACAACTCGGGATGGTTTTCTCTACCATCATCTCCACAAGACAGCCCGGTTAGCTGTAAAGACACTCAGCCCCATTAGGTTGTGCATCAATCTCTGAAAAGCTGGCTTTAATCATCACTCTCCTGCCAGCCTCATGGACCATTCCCTGTTATATCAGGATGGCAAAAATAAAATAATAAAGAAAGAAGCAAGCAAAAGCTGTGATCATCAACATGGCCTTCATAGCTGCTGTGTGTTTTCTGGCTGTCTGGCCTGAAGCGTGTATACAGACTGCGTCCTAAGTGCCCTGATAAGATTGGGGCTCCAGAATGTGTCGTCCTGAGAATGCTTGCTGCTGATTATCTGCCAGCTGAAAAACTTTCCCAAGTTTCCCGGCCATCAGCCCTGACACCCCGATTCAGACCAGATGACAGGCAGACGCGATACTGAACAGCTTTCGTACCTCAGGGCGATACCAAATTGGCTGAGAACCCGAAAGCTTCCCGCGAGCTGTTGAGTTGGGTCTGCTGACACGGTGGTGGCTGCTGAAACCTGCCACCCCTGCCCTGGTGGCATCCTGTGACAAGCGTGGGATTTGTCCCCTCCTGAGGCCCAGGGCACAGTTCATCCTCCCACAGCCAGTGGTCAGGAGGAGGCTTCTGGTCCTGGCCAAAAATCTCATCCTCCCTTCTCCTCTCTTCCAGTCTGACAGATGCAACTTGGGCGTGAATATACGCAGCTTGTGAGCATACATATTGCTCCAGCACAGATGTGCTTAATGAGAAGGACATGGAAAGATACTAGAGGCCTTTGTGGTGGGCATCTGTGTTCTTCAAAGAGAGGGCATTTCCATGTCTTGGTGGGTAGTGATTATTTTAAAGCAGGGGGGTTGACACTGAGCTGTGCCACTGAGTGACCTCCTTGCAGGATGCTCACTGGTGTGCTCCCAAGACCACCCATCTACCTCTGATTTGCTGCCAGTATCCTGATTATTAGATATTTAAGCCATTTATGGAGGGAAATAATATGTGGATTTATTTTTCCATTTTTCAACAATAAAATAAAATAGTAGGAATAAAACTTAATCTTCTTACTGTATACATCCCTATAAATCTTTATAAGTTCAGCCAGCTGTTGTGCTGTTTAATGGCTTAATTAGTGAATGTTAATAAAGCACTTCTGATATCCTTGGGTGAAAGATGCTGTATAAGCACAAACTTATGATATTTTTCCACCCAGTTAACATCAAGCAACCTATAGGAAAGATACTTCTTTACACAGCTTGGGAAAACCCAAAGAAGAAATCAAACTGCCTGCTGCTCCAGCTACCATCCACCAACAGCCCTGGAATTTTCTGGTAACCCGTGCCTTACGGGAAGGACCAGCACTTTTTACAAGAAACCAGTGTTTTTCAGTCCTGCAGGGTGGTGAAACATGCTTGGCACCAGAGCCGCCCGCGCAGCCCCGCAGTTTGAATTCCAGACACTGGTAGCACTAGAGAAACCGCGTGGAGAATCTGGACTTGGACACTATTTCTGGAAGTCCCTCTCATCGAACAGGCTAAAAATAGCAATAAATGCCCCAGGTCCTTTGTGAGCAAGGTGGCAACTAGGACCCCATCAGATCTGGTTCCCACCTCTGCAGGCCCAGCTCTGGAGTCTGCATGGAGTTATCTGCTTTCTTTCCACTTGTGTATTTGACATCCTTTAGTAGCAGCAGTTTTAATCAGAGATTTTCGGATCCAGAGCAAACACAGAGACATCAATTTCCCCACACGCATGTAGTGTTGTTCCATGTGTTCTGCAATGATGCTGAAGCCTCCATGCCTCCAGATGAGCTGGGAATATGGCCCATGCCACTGCCACACAATTTCAGACAGAGGTGGGCAAAAAGCCTGTATTTTGGACAAATAGCTCCTCAGGGAGGAAATCCTGGAACTGAAATGTGTATTCTAAGAAAACGTCAGCTTGAAAGGTGGTTACAGGTGGAAAAGAAAGCTCTTAGACAACATTGGGAGAGTCTAGGACCTGTCACTGTGTTCCTCCATAAAACGAGACCTGGTTCCTGCCTTCCCCTTGCCCAAAGGATGCTGCCAAGTTGATGTGGAGAGGGGTGACAGGCAGGATCAAAGGTAAGAAACAGCTCCCAGATTGCATAGACTGGGAATCTTCTGTCTGCAGGGCAGATAAACTGAAGGAGGATGTGATAGAGTTGTATAAATTCATGAGTAGCCTGGAAAAAATGAATAGGGAAGGAGACTCTTGACTGCTCTGACCCAAGGACTAGGGAGGTGTCAAACAAAGAAGCAAGAGATGGGTGGAAAAGAAAGACCTAAAATGAGATATTTTGTACCCTTCATGCTTTGGGATTCATCTACAAAATATTAAAACATTTTTTTTCAGATGGTATTGATTTGGTTCTGCAGCTCTGGGAGATGCTGTTCCCTCTGTGTTATTGGGCACAAGTGCTGAAACAAGACCACTGCAGGGAGATACCCGAGTTCAGAGCCAGCACATGTTAAGGTTTCTGTCTCTGATTTCACAGCCCCTAGGAGAAGGACCTGGGGGTGTTGGAGGATGAGAAGCTCAACATGAGCCAGCAATGTGTGCCTGCAGCCCAGAAAGCCAACTGTTGGCAGCTGGGTGAGGGAGGGGACTGTCCCACTCTGCTCTGCTCTCATGAGACCCCACCTGGAACTTACTCTCAGCTCTTGGCCCCAGGACCAGAAGGACAGGGAGCTGTAGGAGTGGGTCCAGAGGAAGCCACGAAGATGCTCAGATGCTGGAGCAGCTCTGCTGTGGAGCCAGGCTGAGGGAGTTGGGGTTGTTCAGCCTGGAGAGGAGAAGGCTCCAGGGAGACCTCACAGCGGCCTGCCAGGGCCTAAAGGGGGCTACAGGAGAGCTGGGGAGGGACTCTTGGGCAGGGATGTAGGGGTGGGACATGGGGTAATGGCTTTAAACTAAAACAGGGTAAGTTTAGATTAGACATTAGGAGGAAATCCTCACTCGGAGGTGAGGCCCTGTCCCAGGCTGCCCAGAGGAGCTGTGGCTGCCCCATCCCTGGCAGTGCCCAAGGCCAGGCTGGATGGGGCTGGGGGCAGCCTGGGCTGGTGGGAGGGGGCCCTGTCCATGGCAGGGGGTGGCACAGGGTGGGCTTTGAGCCCCCTGCCAACCCAAAGCATTCTGTCATTCTGTTTTTCTCCATATAGACTTGATGGTTGACTGTAAATGTAAGGCTTGGCATTTTTAAGGGGAAACTATGTGGATGACTGGGCTATTTAACCAACGAGTCTTAACATACATTTACAATGCAAAGCCTGTGTGTTTTGTTCAAGAGCACCCATGGAGACTGGGCAAAGGGCAGTAGCTGAACACTGATTTTCTGCATCTTTGTTTCATTACCTAAATTCTGCCTTTCATTTTGTGCTTAAGTCAAGGCTCATTCTTCCTTAATCCTTGATATGATGGCATAACAATCCCTTATGGATCTACTGCCTGACTCTTTTCCTTCTGAAATCATTTCAAAAAGTTGAGGTCACCATGCCCTTTAATGGAAATCTGCTGCCATTTCCTTCTCTCGGGAAGGACTTTTGTTGTTGTTGTTGTTGTTGTTTCAGTTTTGCTGGACTTCTGCAATGTAGTCGCAAGATGACTCCGATCTCACTCTCAGTTAAATCTAAATAAATTGGAAACATCACCTCTGGCTTTGCTCCAGATCACCAAAGTGAAGAAACTGGCTCCGAAGTATGGAACAAGGAATATAGCCAAAATACAAAAAGCTGATAGAGATCCAAATCCAAAGCTATCCACAAACAGTCTTGGTCTTCTGATTCACCAGACAGAGACCTGACCCTGCTCAAGTATCTTCAGTGTTAGAGAAATTTGGAGGAATCTGATGTTCTGCTTTTAGTGTAGGCAAAGTGCAGCGACAAAACAAACTCATTCTGTTTAGTGCTTCTTATTTTGATTATATTAATTCTGTTCTCTCTTCTTAACTGACTATATTTTCACTCTTTCATAGCATAGGCCTTTCAAACACTGCAGTGCCAGTATTGCTTCTTATCTGCTATGCTTCAGCCCTATAATATCCCCATATATGCTGAAATAGCACAGTGCTTGGATAACAAAAGAAATCCTTGGGTTTTGAAGTCACTTTTTAGTTAATCACTTTCTTATTTGGAGATCATTTAGGGCTCCCTTTCAACTTTGAAATTACAGCCCATACATTTGTGTCTATTTTGTCCCTCAAAACACCTTGTCACTGAATTATTCCATGCGGGAACTTTCTTATAACTTATCTCCTCCTCTGACTTGTTCACACTTAAAGGTCACGGTCCTCTGCCTCTGATATCACCAGCTCTCACTGTGAAAATGGTTGGAGTCCCAAACTGCAGCAGGAATTTGAGGAGGAGGAGACAAAAGGCTCCAGGACAAAAGCATCTTTTTTTTTTTTTTTTTTTTTTTTTTTTTTTTTTTCCCGATAAATTACAGGCCGTTGGAGAGCATGGAAAATGAGGGTAAAAGAAAGGAGATGAGAGCATCGAGTTGCAGCTTCACACAGCATGGGCATCGCTAACCAGATCTTGTGGCTGCATGCAGAAACGTGCCCTGTGTCTTACTTGCACCCTCCACAGTCTTTGCTGCCCAATTCCCCATTTCTGAACAAGGTGTTTTTTTAGAAAACATGGGGTAGCAGCCCCTATCCTGCATGCCTGATGGCAAGGTGCACTGCAATAAACCTCTTAAATGAAGCCCACATAATGTTCAACTGAATGTTTGTACTCAGGACTGGATCCCAAGTTAGGGGGTGAAGTCAAAATCAAAATGTGGGCATCTTGTCATTACCCTGAATACACCTCAAAAATAAAATAAATAAATAAATAAATAAATAAATAAATAAATTACATGTATAACACAGAAAAACTAACAAAAAAAGTAATGTGTTTTTTTTTTTTTTCTTTCTGAGCTGTTTTTTGTTAGGGTACAAATCAGAATGAAGATTCTTTGATTTCAGAAGAAAGATCACCTAAAGGAAAGCATCAGGGAACTGTTAAGTGAGATAAATGGAAGTAAAAAGGGCTGGACTTGGTTAACACTTTCAGCTAGTCAGACCCTACAACCAGGTGTCCTCAGCAGCACCTATATGTACCAATTAAAGGTCAAAATCAACCAGAAAAGCTACCAGTGTCCAGATTTAGACTGGAATCCAAAACCCATGAGGTACAAGTTAATTTTCCTCTGATAAAAGGGTAGGTCTGGCCAGCAGCACCCTTCTTTTGCTGTCATTTCAGTAGCAGCTAGAAAAGAAAGGTGAGGATTATTCTCAGAGGAAACCTATACAGGTTACATGGCACAGGCTTCCATTTGGTTGGAAATACATTGAACCTAATTGAATTTCCTTTGGAAAAGCAAAAGCTTCACTGAAAGGATACGGTGTTTTGCCACACTTTGAAAGTAATAGAAGCTGTTGTAGAGGCTTTGCAAAAAGCCAAAGCAGCAGTTTCTCCCAAACCAAACCAGATCCCACCATGGCATATGATGCAGAGAGACACATAGGTAGGCAATTATAAAGTGATGTAGAAAGAGATGGGAAGGTATGTATAGATAATCATAGATTTGCAGATAGTAATTGTGGGTCTCAATGGGCGTGTACAGTCTGCCAGTACATTTGCAGGGGAAGAGGATTAGCAAGCAGTTTGGCATGGAGTCACCCCAACCTATGGAGCAGCTGTTCTACAATTAGGAGGACCTGTTCTTTGTATGTATTTGGCTAAGTTGAAAATTATTATTGAGAATCTAGCTGCCTCACACACACATGCCGACTTGGTGAATATTTACTTTTTTTGCTTTCCACTTTGAGCAGAGATCTGTCCCTCCGGTCTGAAATAGATGCTGCCTCTGTAAGGGCAGTTTAAGTGCTGTTATTATGAAATGATACAGAAGTGCTAGGCTCTAGTGTTGATTTCCAGTAGATCCATGTGAATAATTGACTTTGCTTCTTTATTAACAAAGGAGAAAACTTAGAAGTGGGATTGGAATATTTAATAAGAATTAACTTTTCTTTTCTTTTCTTTTCTTTTTTTTTTTTTTTTTTTTTTTTTTTTTTTTTTTTTTTTTTCCTAACTCAAAACCAGGCTCTGTCTTGTTTTCTTTTTCTTTGCTTTTCCCACCACTGTAAGTTCACAGTAAGCTCACTGGAGATGTGAACATCTGTGTTAGTAACTGTGAGATGCTTTGGGGGGAGTCATGTTGATGCATTACATCTAGTTTACATCCAAAGAGCGTGGCTGGTGCCTGGAGATGGCATTTCCCTGGCAGCACACCTGGTTCTCCACCTCTCTGCAAAACTTGGCCACCACAGCAGCATGCACTAGCCACCCCAGGTTGCTGTAGCAACTTCATTAAGTTCAGGCTGAACTGAGCTGATTATGTCCCAAGATAGCAGCCACCTAAGTTTGCGTTCCCCACAGCCTGGCACAGCAGTGACCTCCACACAAATTGCTGCTCTCTGAGTGGGAGCAGAAACAAGCCTCACAAGCTGTGAGTCTGCTGTCTTCTTCATATATCTTTTTATATTGGAGAAATTTCAGTCCTGACTCCTTTATTGCTCTGTCTTTTTCTGAACTCTCATTTTATTCATTTTATTAAATACTGCTGAACCATCCATGAGCCGTATGAAAGGCTCACAGACAGCAAGAGTTTAGTTTCTCTATACTTTTTTCCATATATTCCTGCCTTTCATTTCTCCATCCCAGGTAGGACATGGCCACACAAACACCTCTTTTGCAGAAAAAAAAAAAAAAAAAGCTTTTGTTTTTGATTTTGGTTTTGTTTTGTTTTTTCTTTGGTTTTGTTTTTACATTCCTCCCTCTTCCCTCCCCCCCCCCCCCCCCCCCTTTTTTTTTTTTATTCTGCTAACAAGGCAAAGATAACTATCTGAAATCAACTGTTTAGCAAGATGAAGCCAAATATTTGGTGAACAGCAACTACCAAACTTAAAAATTTGCAGATACATGGGCAGATGTACATCACAAGCCCCAGACAGGCACAGTGAGTGTATGCAGTGATCTGGTCCCTGCTATCTCTGCACATCTCCACCAAGGAAAAACTCATAAAACAATTCCCTTCTTTTAGTAGATAGTTGCTTTCATGAACCCTCTCAAACTATAGTTTTTTAAAAATACCAATTTTCAGCTTGTTCCTATACATTAGGACATCACCACCTTACGCTGGTGCTGTGTTTTGCTGCAGCTGTTATTAAGCCCTCCGATGTTTGTGCAAGATAAATTCCCTGCACTTCAGATTATTTAACACCGAAATGAAATTGAGTTTGTTCATCCCTCTGAGTTGCTAGGCAGCCTTCATAGAGCATTTCTGATGTGTTGGTTAGTGGGTGAAATTATTGAAGGAAATATAAACAAAAAGAACAAAACTGAGCAGGTACATGTTGAAGTCAGGCACCTGCTCAGTACTCATGCTGTTGCACCCCTGCAAATAGACAATAACATCCACTTCAAACATGTAATTGTTCACACAGGGTACCTATACACCCATTTCATGGACAAGAAAATGTTGTCTGCATCTCTGGTGTCCTTGTGTATTTATTCAGCTGCAAGCACAAGTAATCCTTAAGCTTTTAAAAGTTAATGCAGAGTAGTGCTCGGAGGAATGCAGTACCACCCTGACAAGCCTGGGACATTATTTAGGACTAGTCCCAGTAAAGGATTTAGCATCTAAATGTGATTTAGGCACTGGAACCACCAGAAGGGAGCTGTCTGGAGAACCGTCCACCCCTTCTGTGCAAAATGGGCTGCTGTGCTCCTCAGATTATTACAGGTTTTGTCCACTGGCTGCTTAATGTAAAAACAAATAAACAGCTTGAGCAACGGGAGCTACAGAGGAGACCCTGCTCCTGAAGAGTGTGCAAACCACAGAGTTTCTGAGCAGCAAATTATACAATTAGCAAGCCATAAGATATGGCAGTTGTGATGCTGTACCAAAATGTTTCAGCATGTTTTTCCCTTTTGGAAATCTCAGATGGAGACACGTTGCTACCGGTTCCCTCCCACTCTCCCCCAAGGAGCAGCTCCTTATCTATTGTGTGGCACTCTCCAGAAGGAAAATTTCAGCCTGGGAATTTTAGAAGTTTCAGAACAGCTCAGATCCTTCATCTCGCAAAATGCACCACATTGGTAATTATCAATTAAATGGAATAAATTGCAAGATCCTTACTACTGGAATAAGTTTTGCAAAGAATTGCTAGAGGAGGCTTATTTCTGATACTTCACTGACATTATTTCTGATATCTTTATTTCTTATTTATTTATTTATTTTTCCCAAACATGGCTGACTATGCAAGACATGATCCCAATCAAAAATTACAAGTTGTTAAAATACCATACCATTCTCTGGAATACTTTATGTCAGTGCATGAGAAAAGAAGTAGAGGCTATACTGATGAAGAAATGGGGACCATGGGACTCAGTGCACTGCTCTCTGGAGAGGAGGAGGATTTCCCTGTGGGAGGTGACTTGGTGCTGGGCCCTTTGGGACTGGCATGTGGAGGACATCCCTGGCTGGAGCCCCATGGGGTTTACGAAGCTGGATTTATTTAGAAGTGTTCTGCTGCACTGGGATTGTAATAGAGTTCAAAAAGGGATGTGTGTCAGAAAATGTAGCAACCATTCTTTTCCATATATATATACATATATACATGTATTTGTATTTGAAATATAAAATGGCTATTTTGAGCTGAGTCTTACAGGATTAGAATTTTGACACAGATTTACAATCTCTGGATTTGGAAGGAATGCCTCATATTTATTCCAACAAGATGTATTGATTTTCTAAAAAAAAAAAAAATCTTTAGAGAAATATTTTTTGTAGAAATAAAAAACGTTCTGTAAATGCCTTAACAACCTGTCATTTTGTTTTGATAGTACCTACACTAAGTGCTTTTTCTCAATTTATTCAAAGACGAAAGAAGACTGTTAAACATATACACATTTGAGTAATTTTTTTAAGTGGGGGTGGGAAAAATTACACAAAGACCTGCTGGGTTTCACATGTGAACTACTCATTTCTTTGACCAAGAGCAAATGTCTTGCAAGGACTTTATGATGTCCATGGCCTGGCACCATCCCAATGCCTGAACTAGGGCAGAAGCAGGGCCCTAGAAGTTGAAGGCTGGACCTGGCATTATTTCAAGGTCCCTTCCAACTTGGGTCATTGTATTATGTGCCTGTCTCAGCCCAGTGCTTTGGGTATGTCTTCACAGAGCATGGCTGGAGGATGCACTCTGTCACTGCACTGGGCTTTCCATCTGCTGTGTGACCTCACGCAGAGTTGCCTTATACATCAGATATTTGGGAGATCCGAGCCTATTCAGCTATGCCATATAAGGGGATTTCAGCAGAGCATGCCTCCATGGTGCCTGTTGGGTATTATCTGTATAACCCCTTCGGGCTGGATTATCTCTTATACTGAAATCTGTTCCATATAAGGGGCTGGGAAAGGGCTGTGCTTCTCAATCTGTTCGTGCCTTGGAGTGGTGAAAGGACCGTGTGCCTGCGAGGAGTTGGCTCCAGCCCCAAAACCTCCCCATCCCGAGATGGCTGCAGCACTTGGCATGGGAGCCCCTTCTCCCTGTGGTTTGCCACCCTCCACTCCTTGCCCGTGAATATTCCCTGGGAAATGGGCAGCTGGGGTCAGATGATGGTCTTTTGTGGCACATAGGTAGTGCCAAAAGTTTTGACCCTGGATCTGAAATCAGCTCTGGATTATGTTATTGCTGGGAGAAGAAGTCACCACTCAAACCTGGCCTCAATATTCAAAAAAGTGGTATGGTCAGGTTTGCTGTCATGCAAATACAACAATGAAATTTCACTTATGGAAAATTCATTGTCTGATCTCTTTTGTACTGACTACAGCTCAATAACTCTAGGTAAGAATGCTGTACCTCAGTAAAGGATAGACTTTGGGAAGCATCCTCATTTCTGGGATGCTTGCTAATAAGTTAATGGCACAGAACAATCCATGGGCAAAGCTACTTTCTCATCCCCCCCATTAGTATGTGATCTGTTTTGTATAGAAGTGATTCATTATAGAATTTTACTCCCATAAAAGCTCTTATATCCTCCTTTTGTACATATGCCAAAAGGCGATGAAAGCCAGAGGCAATTAAAACAAATATGGCTTGAATTACAGACCTGTTCCCACAAGACCATGTGATAAGAAGATGGGTTAAGATGTGCAATAAGGCAAAGTAGATGCTGTGGAGAGGCCAGCTTCTCAAAACTGGCATTGGTCCTGGCTCCCTTATGCTTACCCCCTTCCCTTGAGCAAGGGTCTCCCCGGCCTTGCTGCACCATTTGGTGTAAAGTGAGTGCAATGTACTCAGCCTATGTCCAGTCCTGACCCCAGCTGTCTTGTCATATGGAGCTCCAAGGTAAGGTTTTGCTTCCCCAGCCCAAATTTCAGCAGATAAACCCATTGTGTCTTCTCTGTGGATGCCGGTGGCAGAGAGCAAGTAAGAAGCTTCATGCTTGCAAAAAAAAAATGGGGAAGAGCAGGAGCATTGAAGCAGCAAAGGATGAGGAAAGATGAAAAAGGTTTTCCCTTAGACCTCTGCTGTCACATCAGATCAGGTAGGCGGAAAAGGTCAGACTCTTTATTATTTTAGTAGTGCTTTTCATCTGGTGAACTTTTGGTTGTGTCACCTTCCTCACTGTGGTTAGACACATGGATCGGGATGGGGGGGCACTATCTCTTATGCTAGCATGATTCAAATTCAAATTCACTCCTGTTCAAAGTGTCAGGGTACACCAAGTCTTTCTATGCTTTTTGGAACAGAATGGAGAAGATTTAAGAAATGCTGCATGCAGAATGCCCTGGACGAGGGAGTTGATCAAAACAAAATTAACACAGTGGTCTGGTATTTATGATAAGACATGAAACTCCCTCAGATTATCCAGAAAGATATCATTTTGACATCTCTGTTGTGCTTTTCAACCTTGTGATAAATTTTTGTTGTACACTGTTTCAGTTCTTTACACTGTAATGACTAATGCCTTAAACCTCATACTCAACCCATACCCAGGAAATCCTGGGCTAAACTCTGCACTTGAATCACATTCCTGATGATAGCTCAGTTGGACGTGAGTGGAACTTGACCTCACTGTGGGTCTGCGTCACCAGGAATCCCGTTAATCATCGGCACAACAAACACTGTGGCACCCTGCTTTACAAGAGGTCACACTTCTGCATCTTCAGGGCTGTTCAATGTCCTCAAAAACCAGGGCTCAGTCCACATCCTGTATGCCAGTTGCTTTAGCACAGAGCCATTTGGATAGATGAACTAGCAATTCCCATCTGGCTTTTAGCCAAAACTCTCCCTAGTAAAATTTTAATTTACCTGACAACTCTTCTTTAACAATAAGCTGGAAAACATGGCATGAGAAAACTGGAAAACCGTGGGGGCTTTGGAATGCTCTGTGCCTCTCTGGGGATGGGGAAGACTGGGAGAAGGAGAAATCTAGTTTTTTGTTTATCTGTCAGTGAAAGTTAACCAGGCAGTTGCATTGCAAATTCCATCTAAAGCAATGATGTTTTAATCTTTTTTGTTATTTTTTCTTTTAAAATGCTTACCAGGATTTTTCCGTCACTGCCCATTTTGTGTACATCCCTGCACCCCACAGAGAAATGAGTCTGTGGTAGGAAATGTTCAGAAACTGTTGCGAGGTACAGGGGAGAGGCAGAAGGAGGAACAATTTTACTTTTTGGCTATTTATTTTACATTGCAGCAAAGAATATCACAGACTTGGATTGTTACCTCCACACTGGGTCAAAGCAGAAAAGTGACCTTAGAAATAGTCCAACTCAAGATTGCAAGAGCTTGGTTCAGGAATTTTGACTTTTATTCTTTCCATTACACTCCCATTTAACACTTCTTTCTGCAGGTGAACTTCTGTCTTGTATACTTTCAAGGCAGTATTTGCTGGTGCTAAACATTTAGAAAACAGGAGCTGCTGGTGCTGGTCTAGATGTTCTGTACAAGGATCCAGCTGGTTGGCAGCTTGCAAGTATCTGAGTTAGAGCTGTCTCAACGCTTGTCATGGACCATAAGGTTGGACAGATAGAAAGGGGTGAGCATGGCCAAAAAAAGGAGTGAGAATTATAGCTTAAATGGGCAAATAAATAAAACAACACTGCTGACCTATTTTCCCTTGCCAGGTCTCATTGCTCATTGAAAACCATCAGTGATGTTATATTTTTACAATATCTATGTCAATTTATGAGCCTTTTTCAACCAGAGATGTTTCTAAAAGTTTTGCTTACAGGTGAAATTAGTTCTGCAAACTGTGAGCTGGTCACCAGATGCTTTGGGTCTGTTCTCCTATAATCTGTTCTCCTGCAGCAGTATCGCAGGGCTACACTGCAATAATACAGCTCCTCCCAGTGCAATAGTGCAAAATTGTGCTGGCACAAGAGGAGGTCAGAGGGTTGTTGTCTGGCTTCAGACTTTGGCAAAATAGTTTGGGTCACGCTGTACCAAGTATGTGTGATTAGTTCAAGATTGGTCTGCTTTTTGGAGACCCACCATGTCTTGACACCCTCTCTACCCTCATCTTCTAACTACGCAAGAAGACAGCAGTAACGCCCCAGAAACAGAGGTTTGTCTAGGGCTATTCACCTCCTCTGGGCACATAATGTGATTGCATCAATGCAGCCCTGTATGTTCTGGGGCAAAAATGATTTTTGGACCCAGAAAGCCAAGGGTGTGCAGGTTATGTGTGGGTCAGCACAGAGTGCCCCAAGCCTCAGCCACGCATCCTCCATCAGAGGTGAAATCAGGGGAAGATGGGCACCAACTGGAATTGTCATTACTGTGACTGAATGAGCAGGCACAACCCTTGGAAGAGGATGGAAAGCATTGATTTTTACCTGATTTATGCTCATTTATACATATGTCTTGCCTGTCTCTCAGAAATGAATGCACAGGCTTCAGCTGATCTACTTTACCACTACTGAGTAAAGTTAAGTACTTCAGAGCCTTCAGGCTTTGGGCCTAAATCCATAAGAGCAAAGCATCTTGCTGCATTCCCTGAATTTATCTAGACCAGAAACCCTCATTTCAGCTTGAAGCTTCCCAGACCCTCTGTCTATGTTTTCATAAGAGGACGACCTTAAGCCCTTGACATATTCTGTTGAAAAGTGATTTAAAGTTCTGGCAGAAAGGCAAAACTTTTTTTTTTTTTTTTTTTTTCCCAAAGAAAAACACAATAAACAAACATAAGCTGCTGCCTTTCCTCAGCTCTTCACTTCTTCTAGTAGACGGATTCCTCAGGCAGACAGGTAAGACACAATTGAATTTGTGAGCCTAATGCATATCAGTTCATGCACCCTGGACTAGCTCCCAAAACTGCACATCACACCATCTGTCATGCATAGGTAGAGGGAAACGGGGGAAAAAAAATCTGCCTTGGTATACAGAAGAAAATCATTAGCACTGGAAAGGGTGCTGTTACCTGAAAAAAAGGCAGCATGTGCCTCAGGGAACAAAAGCTTATTAGAGTGCTAGTCTCTGTTTCTTTATTGTTAACCATCATGTGTAAACATAAGCCAAAATGTCTATTTAGAGGATTGCAGTGCTCAGTCACACATGATTTTCAAGCACTTTATAGACATCTGCTCTCGCCAAAAGCTGTTCTTCTTTTCCTTCACAGCATTTGGGCTTTCCCTCCATATTTCACCACTTCTTGGCCTGTGGGACTCTAGAACATCATGTCCATCTGTCATACCTCAGTTCTTCAGTCCATCTCCTCAAAAAACATCACCAAAAGCTTCCTCTCTGAGGCAATCTGTGCCGTGGTGCAGCAAAGGACAACCCAGCCCAAACCAAGCAGTTTCAGGGGCTGTCAGTATTACAGAAGACCTAAATTACGTCAACCGTGCTTTTGTTAGAGATCACCTTATTCCACGAATATTTCCACTGCTCTGGGTTGAGTCAAACATGTGAGTGATGGGTTGTGCATCCAGATACTCAGTGGGGTTAGGACATTGCTCCTGCCATAAGGAAGGGGGATCTGCTGTACCAAAATCTCCAGCTGCCTTCCAAATGAGACATCTCCAACGGGGATTATGGTTTTTCATTTTGTTTCCAGAGCTCAGACTAGATGATGACTGCATCCCCTTTCATTTAAACAATTGATTTATGAACTTCTTGTTCCATAACGAATGCACTGATCAGGAATGCCTGAGGCCCTGCTAGTCCTAGATGTAATTGAATCTTGTTCAATAACTTGAAACTGCTATCAATACTTATTGAAGTACAGAACATACACTTGTCCAGTCAGTACTTAAAAGTGACTTAGGTTATTATGTTGTGGTTGATTTACAACAAAACCATCTGAATTATGAACTGTGAAGAAGAGGTAATTAAATTTGAGAGGTTAAGGCTGCCAGTGCTTTTGATCGTGATAAATACAAAGTCAAAAAAGTCTTCCCTGGGGACATTAGCTTCAACAGATGTTCAACTACCCCACAGACATATATCCTTTATAGGGGAACAAGTCTGTTCTTGACGAAAAAGACTTTATGATTTAGGGATACTTATTCCAGAAGTTAAACCAGTAAGAACTGCTGCAAATGGCAATGGGAATGTTGCTGAATGGTGAGAGAATTGTAAGACAATCAAATTATAAATCAAATTGATTTTCTTCCCTCATATTTTAGCTTTCAGATTTATGGAAGCAGTTATAACGAAGTGTCTACCAGCATCTTAACTCAAAGCCTTAGATGCAAAATGCTCTTGCACAGCAAGTTTGCTGCCATTGTTATTGCTCTGAAAAGGCTAAACGTTCGAACTACTTTATCAATTGCACTTAATAAATAGGCAGTGGAAAGAGATAAATTCCTCTAGCATCTGATTCATCCCACTTATCTGAGATAAGTAATTTAGGAGGGGATGAGTTGTCCTTCTGAGGCACCTGAACCTTACCATAGACTGCAAATGGATCCTTTAGCGTCTAACTTTACTGGAAGAAGTATTAAAGGAAATCCCACTAGGAAAGACTGACTGAGACAAGAGATAATGTCTTGTTCAGTTTGTGTGGCTGGTCATTGCTCCTGTCTTGTGTGCTGCACATGTACGTCTTTCTCCTAGTGATAAGACTTTTATGTATACTTCTTTGTCCATCAATACAGATGATCCACATCACAGACCAGATCAGGAAAGCTTTGGGCTGCTACTCCTTGAGCAATAGAGCTGTTGTTTGATTTTGGCTCTCACAGCTATTGAAATATCCAGAATGAGGAAACATGACTGTTTGCACTAGACTAATGTACCTGATGTCACATGTTTGTTTTAGAAGTCCACGTTACAGTATGTACCTTCTGAAAACATCCTCGTGACGTTGCTTCAGAGTCAGTACACTTTAGTCCCTTCTTGACTAGGTGATGGATGATGTTTTCTTTTGCTCATTTATTCTATATCTCTTACTCTAAAAACAAGACAGAATTGAGGGGAAGGAGTGTGCAGCCATAATGGCTGAAGTGTTCTCCTAGGGGAAGGCTTTTGCTTGCACTCTGGCTCCCTGAAGCTCTACATTTGGGGAAGACAAGTTTGCAAGTTTTTTCCAGCTCTGTTTTTTTATGAAAAGCTGATTTCTCATTCCTATGAAAAGGCACATTTGTCATAGACTTATCGTGCACAGTTGTCAAGATTACAAGAACTGTTCCTACTGCTTTTGGTGTTAGCACAAATAATTCGTAAATCCGGAGGAGTCATTGTTATTTGTGAACAGCTTTAAAGGATGCTTTTGTATTTCTTCCTGAATTAAGAACTGCAGGCAGTAAAATTTGAATCTTTAAAAAAACTTACTTCTTCTAATACATAAACCAGATGTTCTTGTGATTTCTAAGCTGACATATATTCACTTCAGTGGAGTTAAAGAGATTTCCTGGATGGATAAGGATTTAAGCCACTAACCAGGGTCATTCCTTCCCAAAGTATCTGTTGTCCTCAGAACCTGTCTCCTTGAACCCCTCTGTGTTACATCCTCTTCAGCTGTGACTGTGGTGATCAGTTTTTCTAGTTAGATATTTTGATGACAGTTACTGTAACACTTGTGCAGAAGACAAAATACGTGGCAAATAATTTATTCTCCAAGAACCCCATTACAAGAGTGTTGTCACGTGCCTGGGAATGGACTCACCACGTGGCATTTCTGCCTTGCCTGACACTAAAAAAAAATATCCGCCAAGCTTGCTGTACATGGGATGACAGATGCCTTTTCCTTTTGAAATGCCAAGACTAAACTTGTGGCTCAGGGTGCCCTCTGACTGTGAACCAACACGGGGGCATGTGCCCAAGTCTGCAGCCTTCACCAGGATCAGAAGTGGGATTTCCCTCACTCTTATTAATCTGATTGGGGGATTGGCATTAAAATCTGGTGGTAGGACAACATTGACTGTGTCATGGCTGATCCCCCTGGTGAGCAGAAGACTCAGGCTGAGAAAGAAGTACAGGACAATATAAAAATAATAATAAATAAATAAACAAACAGGACAGAGTGGGATCAAAGAAGGGAAAAACATGAGAAGAAAGAGAAGGAAGAGAATTTTCAGCATCCTAAAATAAAGCAGCAGTAAAGCACTGAACACATACCTCAGCACATGTCTTCTGCCAAGGGTGCTCTGCCAGCACTGCAAGCTGCCCACCAACACTAGAGATCCTTCTATGGGACTATGGGAAGAAGAGACCTGCCTTTTTACTTGCCTGCAGGCTGCTAAATATGAAATTTGACTCCCTCCACAGGCTAATGTGATGCTCCTGAACCAGACAATGTTAGGAATGGTTTGCCTTTATTTTCTAGCCTAAAACACTTCTACACTCTTTGATTATTCCTGCCAAGTCAGCCTCTCCCCAGGTTCCCCCCCACGTTGCTAGTTCCTATATAAATCAAGTGCACAAATGGAGGTTTCTTTCTGCCATGTGCCCATGTGCAGCCTGGAGCCAAGTTTTGCAATAAGGCTGACAGGAGACTAGACCTCTATTAAGAGAGGTGGCAGCAAAGAACAACACAGTGATTAAATGCAAAATTGAAATCATAATGAAAATTGGGGCACTGAAAAGAAATTTTAATTAAGTAAGGAACTGCAAATCAAACAAATGTATTCATTATTTAATCAACTAGTGAGTGCAAAAATCTCAACTAATCAGGAAAGTCTCAGGGAGCAGATAAAGAAACAAATCAAGGAACCAATTTAAAAGCCATAAGAAAATAGCACACATCCGCACTATAGAAGAGCATTTGTCTGAGAAACAGAAGGTGGGGAGGTGTTTTTTTTTTTTCCCCAGAACTCTTTCTCTCTCATCATTTTATGGCTTTGTGTTTTTTTGGTGGTAGTGGTGGGTTTTTTGTGTGTGTGTGCATTGTGCATGTGTTTTTTTTTTGTTTGTTTTGCTTTTTGTTTTTTTTGTTTGTTTTTATAATATGCTGTGATTTGTGATGCTATGTCTTCTTGCATGTTTACTTTTAACCTGTTCAATCACAAGTGACTATGAAGTGATGTTTTTCTTTTCCCATTCCCAACCTTTTTTTCCCCCACTGCAAAACTCCCTATGACATCTCATTATATCCAATCTGTTTTACAGGGAAACAAAAGTTTGAGTGAGCCAAGGGGATCTGAGCACCTCATCTGTATGATGAGCATCTTCAGAAGGCAGTGCTCTTAGCCGTGCTCTCACCCCAACTTTTTTTTCTGCTGATAGATGTGACCACAGGAGCAGGTGTGCATCGTTGGCTTAAATGAACTCCTTGCAAAGTCAGCAAACAGCTCAGCAGGAGCACAGAGAGCCCTCTCAAACCTCCAAGCTACTTCAGGGTAACCAAATGAGTCACAAGCAGCCAAGTAATTACTTTTCCAGGCTTCTTTACTCAAGGATTTGGATCTGTGTACAAAACCACGAATCCAGAGAGAATTGGCCGTCATGCCTTGCGAGCGTAGACTTGTTTGTACTCAGAGCAGTTGGAAAGGGGCAGGAGATATGTTAAAGAGTAGTACAAACAAGTCATTTGCTGCACGGGCTGGTAAGTATAGCCTGCCTAGAGCCTAATAAAAATCACACACTTAATTAGTGGCTTCATTCAGCATTGTGTGAGCAGTGATTCACTATGCCAGGCAAAGGGAGATGGGTAACAAATAGACTTTGCACAAGGTATCTGAAAAAGAAGATTTTTTATGCAAATAGTAAAGACCAGCTGCAAAACAAAGGCCTGTGTGAAAACATGGTGGTGCTTTTAAAATGCGAGGGAGGCAAACTCTTCTGTAGGAAAGGTGGAAATTGAGTATACATGCATGCATTAGAGGGAACAAAGTCTGATTTTGCATCCTTTGTAGGGAATTGGGATCCCAGATATTTGCTTTCTTATTCTTTTTGTTGCTAAAACACAGCACAAAGGCTTTTTCTTCTATATTTCTTCTTGTCTGTTTTATTTGGTTGCTCCTACTGCCACGATAGCCAAGGACTTCACTCTCATAGCATTTTTCACCTCCTCACATCTGTTTTGCAGATGGAAATGCCCAGCCCTACCTCCACACCAGGCTGCTGGTTGCCTGAACACTGCTTGGGGGCTCCAAAGTGAAACACTCTTGTTCTGCAAGGTTTAGGGGGTCTCTGATGTTCAGAGCTGGAAATGTCTTTTTAAATTAATGTTCCCAGGTACTTCAAGGTCTGCCGATAGCACTCCACAGCCTTTGGAGGGCCAAATATCCCAGTGCCCATCTGGATCTTCAGGCTTCTCATGGTGCACAAAGCAGGAGCTCCCTGGTGAGGCTTGGGCTTCAAGCATGCTCAGAGCACACTTGCAAGACTTGAAAGGCTTTGTCCTCTCCAAAATCAATGGTTCCTCTAGGGCCACAGCTGAGGAAGCTGATTCATTTATGTGAGACTTTACTATGGTTTTCTCATCCTCCCCTAAAGATTTAAACCCATTTTCTGGGCACCGTGGCCACAAAAGCATAGGGGATACTGAAGCAGTGATTTGTGCTTCATTCCCTGATGTTGTTGCTGTTCCGGTATCTTGAAATAATTAAATGATGGTTGGACTGGGCTAGGAAGAAGAGAGAAATGTGACTCTATAGCTTCATGACTAGGGTGCTCTTCTGGGAGGGAGGATAGCTGGCTTTCAGTCCACTCAATATTTTACTGCTTGATATTAAAGAAAAGACTTTGCTTTGTGTTATCCTCCAAGTGTCTCCAGAGCACACAGACCTTCCATCTTGTTCCTTTGGTCCAGCTTTGCTGTTGATTTGATGTTCCAGAGTAAAAGAGACTAAGAGAGTGAAAGACTTGCACAGTGCCAGCCACTCCCGTTGCTGCTGCTGTGTGGAAGCATCTGCCCATCACAAGCCCATGAGCAGCCCCAGGGAAGCCCAGCTGAAGTTTCACACGTTTTGCTGAATCAATGTTGGTTTGATTTAAATTGCAGAAGCCATAATGCAAAGGTAGGTTTGGATGGTTGTCCTGCTGCTGACTACCACAGCTTAAAGCAGTAGCCCTTCTGGCTTACATATCATCTTCATGTGGGATGTTTTAGCTTCAGTGATCCAACTCCCACAGTGTTCCAATTTCATGGCCAGGGTACAGCATCCCTCTGCCTTGCAAGACACACTCACCCTCAATGCCCCTGGTTCTGGCTTTGCTACCAGCACCCAACATCCCAGAGCATCCCCTGCTCCCTCCTAACAACATTAGCAGGAGGTAATGACGTTGATCGGATCGAAAGGAAATAGCAAATTTGATTGTGCCTTGCTAGAAGGATTGGTATGCTGTCAGCAAGCACATGCACACATATAAGTGCCCAGGGAGTGACCTATCCTCACATGCACACCAGGCTTTGTCTCTGGAAACCCACTTTCTATTAATCAGCAGAGATCAGAAACAAGCCTCTTAGTCTACTATGGGAGATAATGTCATTCTGGGCTAAGAATAAATCTATCAGCTGGAAACTGGTTGAATAGTACAGATTTTAAGGAGGGTGAGGTCATTTTTAGGTTACATCATGCAGACATGTTGCATCCCCATTTATATACTGCGAGAGCGTACAGCAATTTCAGCTTTCCCACAAGAATGTATTTGAGTAAGCATTATCTTAGGAAAGAGGCTAGAAATCTTCCTGTGTACAAAAGAAGCTGCTTTATGAACTTCATCCTATAGTAAAGGAAGCATTATTATCTCCCAAAAATCCATCTCCCCCAAATCCCTGGTTATATCTTGAGCTAGAGGTCAGACCTGTGCTTGCTGAAGGGAAATCCCACTCAGCACACATCTAATTATTTTTCTGTCCTCCAGATCCCACGTTGCAGTCCCTGATAAAAGGATAGACAGGGAAGAGGAATCAGTTGCAGTCCAGTTTATGATTTTACATTATTAAGCCATTGGGGACTACCAGACAATCTGAGAGCTTAGTGAACTGAACTCTCTAAGACCTGTTAAGTACTCAGGAGGCACTATGCAAACCCACAGAATAGGAGCATTAATCGTCAGGCAGAGCTGTCAGGATGCTCAATATGTGAGTGATGGATGAAAACAGAATGGAGAAGAGAATAGGGAAGGGCTGAAAAGAAGAATTTGGGGGTTTCACACACCTCCCCTCTCCAAAGCTCACAATCGTTTTTCAAAACTATTTTTTTTTTTTTTTTTTTTCAGATTGACTTTGCTTTTCATTTCATAGGGGAAAATCCGTGCCTTAGCACTGATTTCACTGGAATTACTCCAGATTTACTGCAGTGTGGCTGTGCAGCACTGGCTCTTTATAATAATATGCCTCATTAGTGGCTACTTACAGTGTAACTGAATTATAGGACATCTAGTTCTGGGCAGTGGCTGCAAAATGGAGCGACGTGACACCTAATAAAGTACTTGTAAATGCCTTCTGGGAGTCATAATACTGTATTATTTATGAAATGCCATTGTGTTTTAAAGACAGAAGACCAGATGTTAAAATCTGCTTTATTTATACAAAATCACCAAGGATGAAGTCTGTTGTCTTTATCAAGCAGGTCCCAGTATACACCATGCACAGATTGGCATGGAGTGTCCCTGGAGACACAGAGGTCAGGCACAGCATGGTGTGCAGACACCATCTATGGAGACAGAATGGTTCAAAGTGTCCTGGTATGAGCACTGAGCCAGATGTTACAGATGTGCAAAAATAGGTAGGGAATGATGGTCTGCCCAGATCTGACTTCCCACAGAGGTACAGTGCTCAGAAGTGAGTTTTTAGAACAAACCAGGGTTCCTACCAGGAGCCTTTCCTAAGAGTCAGATCTTCATTGTCTACACGCTCTGAATTCACATTAAAGAGTCTTCTGAAGAGAGAAAAGAAATGCAGTGTAAATCTGAGCTCCTAGCTTGCTGCGAGTGCTGTTAGGTGCCTGCAGGCAGCATGTTGCCCGAGTCCCAGAGCACGTAGGCAGAGGTGTCTCCTGCCATGTAGGAGGTTTAGTTTGGTCCTACCCTGGGGCGCTGCCACCAGGTGATTGCAGCTTCAAAATGCTGTCACATCAGCAATGTTCAACGCAGTCTGTGTGCTGCATTGCTGTGCCACAAAGACCTCTGCATCCCAGGAAGGAACCACGAGGAGCTTACAAGGGAGCCCTGGTGGTGGAGCAGGACCCATTATTCACTTGGGTTCTGTCCAGCTCTGAATAGTAAATAAGTGAAGTCATTCTAGTGAAGATCTTTCCTTTATTTTTCACCAACAGACAAGAGCACGGAATATCTTACCCCCTAAATTGATGTGCTTCATGAAGTGCTTCCCTTCAGTGATTTGAGCATTCCTGGTCCCCTCCCAGCAGGTATATCCAGTTGTGGTGAACACAGTGGGATGCTGTAAGAAACCACAGCAGCACGAGCCCCACAAATATGATGCAAGAATGTTGTCTTACACAACTTAGGGCTTTAGTACCTAAAAAGTACCCTTTAGTACCAGGGTACTTTTTAGAAGTACCCTGTCTGAAGCTTTGTTAGAGCTCTAAAGACCACTTAAAACAGAAATCATGATGACCAGAAATACTGATCTGCTTTAAACAAGCACTGACATAGGGAAGAAAGCTGATTGTTTGGGGCAGGATGGAGGAGTCTTAGATGAGTGCTCCAGTTCTCTTGCCTGGACTGTCCTCTGCAGGTGCTAAGGGACAGGAAAGGGGTGTAAGGCAAGATGGGCAAGCCTCTTCCACCACCATCAGCTTTTGTCCTCTTCTCTACACCTTCTCTTCGGGGCAGACCTATAATACCCATGGAGAGGGTCCTTCAGAACAAACCCCAGAATCACAGAATGGTTTGGGTTGGCAGGAACCTTGAGGACCACCCAGTCCCACCCCTGCCATGGGCAGGGCCCCCTCCCAGCAGCCCAGGCTGCCCCCAGCCCCATCCAGCCTGGCCTTGGGCACTGCCAGGGATGGGGCAGCCACAGCTCCTCTGGGCAAATGTGTCACTGTGCCAGGGCCTCATAGTGAAGCACTTAGAGAAACTCGTTGTTATGGATAATAGAGAAAAGCTGAGGCTGGCTGGCTGGCTGGAGGACAGAACCCGGAGTAGGGGATATCCATGTTCTTTGGTTCCTACAGCACAGAGGGTACCAGCACACTTATGTATGCAACAGCCACTTCATTATATAAATACCTAATTATCGCCAGTTTCTGTCCCCAGTGGAAATGACCTGAGGATCCCTCAGTATCTGATAGCTCAAAAATGAGGAATGTTAATTCCTCCACTTCGGTGATAGTAGTGCCACATCTCTGATGAATATGAAATGCTATCTCAGGCCAATGAGGCATTTCTCAAGCATATAATTTAACGAGTTAGATGTGGCTGTGTTACACATCTTTTTAAATACCACTTCCTCAACAATATCTTTCTACAGCCTGCTCAGGTCAGAACCAGGGTAGGACTACTCTGAACTTTCAAATAGCTCTTTGGGTGTACAGCTGGCATTTGGGGTCTCTCTCTTCTGCCACAAAAACATGGGGACTTCCTAAACTCTGCAGGATAAATTAATCCTTTTTTCAGCTCCAGAGGAACAATGAAGCTAAAGTAAAGATGAATTGAAGAGGATGGTCAGTGTAGAGTGGCAGAAGAACCTCTCCTGTCATCTCTCCTATAACATCTCTACCATGACCAGTGCAGCTGCACCTTAGAGGTGAAGATGCTGCTTGCCATGGAAGTGCTTAAAAGATGACTTAAAAGAGCAGCTAAGGAAAATGCTATGTGCTCCTTGTAAAGATGCATACAAATTATTATGGTCTCTGTAGGCATAGACCTACATGACTAGTAATAGCCCAGGCTGCCCAAAGCCCCATCCAACCTGGCCTTGAACACTTCCAGGGATGGGGCATCCACAGCTTCTCGTTTTTCCCCTCTCCAGATCCTTGGTGCCCATGGCACAGGACCAAAAAGCTAAACCTGTGAGCAGCTGCCTACTGTGAAGCCCATAACCTCTGCCAGGTTTGTGGCTCAGCCTCTGAAGATGCTTTTCATGCAGGCAGTTTCCCCAGGAGGTCAAAAAACCCACCATCCACAAGTCCTTGCCACAGCTCTGACCCCAGGGAAGATCATTACTCCCCATGTTTTGAGAAGTATCGTGGTAGTTTTTTGGTTGAGGTGAACACCTCAGCCCCCTGTGGGGCTCTCCAAACACAGCCAAGCTTACTAAACATACCCAATCCATCACTCACCTTACCAAAACCTGGTGGGCCACCACCGTCACCCCAAAGGGGAGAACAGCAGGGACAAACCTGACCTGCTTGCGCTTGTAATTACTATGTGTGTGCAAACACTGCCCTCTGCCTCTTGGAGAAGGGCTTTGTTCTCTGCTTTGGGATTTCTTGGTCAGTTTTTTTTTCCTTTCCTATGCAGCAGGGTGATAAAATAACATTCTCCAAGCCTGGCCTCATGCTGGTGCCTGCTGGCACACAAGGTGTTGAGAGCAAAACACTGGGATGCTCAGTTTGGCATTGGCAGTGCCAGCACAAATATCCAGAGCCATGGGGTGAGCAAAAATCTTTAGCTATAGTAAAAGTCGGGGCTTCGCTTCTGTGCTTTAAGCAAGGGATTTTGGGGGGCTTTTTTCACCTTGTAGGTTCACGTTTTCAAGAGTTCTTCATGAATGTAAAATTAGGAACTTTTTATTATTATTATTATTTATTATTATTTTTTTTATCTGCATTGAATTTCTCCAGTGAATGGGGAGATATGATGGCATCAGTTTGTCCCTGCAGGACATGTCCCTTGAAGGACAGTGTAGCCACCAGCTCCCAGGGACTTTAATGGGACTTCCATCTCCCTTTCACACCTTGGAAGATCCCCTTGTTGTTTTGCCTGCACCAGGCCATACACAGTCCCTGGTCGCTGCTCAAAGAGGCAAGCAAGGAAGGAAGGCAGTAAGCCAAGGAGTCACAGGAAGAGAAGAAAAGGGGTGAAGGTTGCAGCCAGCTGGGTCTCCCAGGCACGGTCTGCCCTTTCTTACATGTGGGGTTCCCATTTGAGGTGGCAACCCTGCTCCCTTTCCGTGCTGGTTTAGCACAAGGGTTACCATGGGGAATGTTGTATTCTTAAGAAATGCTTTTTTTTTTTTCCTTCCCTTTTTTTTTTTTTTTCCTTCCTTTTTTTTTTTTTTTTTTCTTTTTTTTCTTTTTTTTTTCCTCTTTTCTGGTCAATAAAGCTGCAGTTTGACTTTAGGGTGAAGATTTGGATCAATTCTCATTTTCTACAAAATGATTCACTCTTATACACTGAGGAATAGAATTGAAAATGTAATCTATCTTGTTGAGAGGTAGAGTCAGGGTCATGAAAATTAACCCCCATGTGTCATTTAGCATGCCTTTTCACATGCCAGCAAATAGCAGGGAACATCTTTGGATTTCTAAACAGTAATTTAGAAAGGGGAAAAAAAAAAAAAAAAAATCAGTCCTGGCTAGGCATCCAAAGGGATCCTGCCACAAAGTCATTTTTACCTGCAACGTAAAATAACTGAGAAAAAACATTTTCAGCAATGATTCACTAGCAAATACTATTGCCAGACCCAAACTGGGATCTGGATGAATGTGTCTCACGGCTCTATTTTTTAAAGTAAGGAAGAAAATGTCATTTAAAAAAAAATTTGGTGGCAAATAGCAGGAGTTCATACCTCGTGAAATGGACTCTGTCACATCTCAGCGTACTGGCTCCAGTATATCTATATTTTATTCTGCATGAAAAGCCATGGAGAAAGAAAGTTGTGAAGCACCACAGAGATGTTGTGGGGTGTGGGCAGGGAAATGTTTTCAGTTAAAAATTCAGGGTTTCATATCTTTGCCAAAAGAAAACAACAACAACTCATTAATGGAAAAGCTTTCACAGAGGCACTGCAAACAAGCTAGCTGCACTGATGAAGAATGGGGTCTGTGGATTTCATTCATCTGATGCACGAAGCACAGGTTTTTGAAAGAAACTAAGCTGACATTTATCCTCAACAATGCACAACATAGAAGCAGTGAGCTCTAAATTACTATCCTTCTATTCATCACTTGTGTTCCTACAGCGCTTGAGAGAGTCCCAGCTGTGGATCAGGATATCTTTGTACTTGGCAATGTAAAAACAGAGTAAAAAGTTATCCTAAGAGTTTAATAATAGGTGTAATAGATTACTGGGGAATGATGGAGTGGTGTCCATCAGCGTGATGGCAGTGATACTTGTCTATCAGCAGCTTAACCACTACCAAGGGCTCTCTTACAGCAAAAAATAAAGTAAAAGGAGGGCACTGAGGGCACTTTGCAGACAGTCTCTAGGTATCCACCAGAAAACATGACAGTATTTGTTTGAAGATCATACCAGTGAGAAGAAGAGGTTGGTGTTGGGCAGGTTTGAGGAGGGAATTAGCGATGACAAGGGACAAGACACGGAGGCCTTGAAAACAAAATCAGGCTGCGGTGTCTGATCCAATAGATAAGGCAAAGTGTGGAAAGATAAAACCACAGAGGTGTGCCAGCCAGGGCAAAGGGGAAATGCTGTGAACAGATGTGTGGCCAGTAAGACTGTGCTTGCCAGGGCTAGGGAAAAGGTTGCTGCAGATTTGGGTAATGTACACTTGGAACAAACTTTGGGTTTTTGGCTTTTGTGGGTGGTAGGAAGAATAAATCATAAATAGCTAGAAATAATCTGTATGGGGAGAGGTTAGGGGGTAGAAGATGAGTCTCACTGAGGGCATTGATAGGAACCCAGTTCATGTTGTCCACAGAGACTTGTCTGGGGGAATCCATGAGGAAGCACTGACCCCCCAGGCAGCCCAGAGGCTGTGGGGTCTCCTTCTTGGAGAGCTCCAAAAGCCGCCTGGCCATGGGCCTGGGCACCCTGCTCTGGGTGGCTCTGCAGGGGCAGGAGCTGGGCCTGAGGGACCCTGAAGGACTGCCAGACTCACCAGGCTGCAATCCCTTTGTGTTGTGAGACAGCAGCTCAGCTTGGATGCCCAACATACCAGTGAGATGTCTAAGTCCCAAGAAATGAAGGAAAGCACTTGCACACTGCCCTGTTTTTGCTGCCATCTTCATGCTCCAAAAGCACTTCTCCCTCTGCTAGGGTAAAATGTGGCCAGAGCCACAAACTTACCTGGAGCAGATGCACACGTGGGTCAGAGATGTGCTCCCAAACCCACCCACCATCACAGCTGTGACACCCATGGGTGATGAGGAAGGAAGCCACTCGGCACAAACCCATCACTCACCCACCGCGCCTGGTGGCCGTGTCCCAAAGCCGCATCGGTGTCAGCCCTTCCGCTCTCACAACAGCTGCTAAAGAGCTGCTCCAGCACTTCAAAAGGGCCTGCTGAAGTGGTGCTGCAGCAGCCACCACACACGCTCCCCTTATCTATCTGCGGGGATAAGACAAGACATCAAAGTGATTGATTCCCGGCTCTCCACATCAGAGTCGAAAACGGGGGTTGGCGGCAGCCCACGCATCCTCCCGTCCCGCAGGAGCGTGCCTGCACGTGGGAAGGACTGTCAGATTCCCAGGGGCTTGCTTCATGTTTTTTTTTCTCCCCAGCCAACTTCATCTCCTTCCTGTTGGCAAGCAAGCTTAATTTGCACTTTTGAAATTATTTCCTTACCTTTAAATAACAATAAGAAACACCCACAGAAAAATGTCTTGGTGCCCTGACAAGCAGATTTACAATGGGAAATGGTGACCACCCAGCAGCAAAAAATGATAATTATAGGCACATAATCCACTCTATCAGTCCACCAATAACCACAGCATGAAATGACCCCATTAACACCCTGAAGACTTAATCATTCACCTTCCTCCAATGCCATGTCAAATAAACAGCTCATGTAAACGCTTGTTATTTTGCTGGATGCAAAAGCCTACCTGCTAGCTGACAGAAAAAAATGGGGTAATGTTGTAAATCAGAACTCTCCCTTGATTTATTTGAATTTCGCTAGCAGATAGTTGTTGACGGTCTACTTGAGCAGCAGCTGGCAAGCTGTTTTGCCCTCCCTCTCCACTCTCCTCATTGCCTAACACACTTGATAGCATCCCTCCTCAGCAGGACTGTGAGGAATACATATGTCACACTGCCAACCCGAAGAAAAGAAGAGCATCTCTTATCTGAGCTGAGCCACCCTGAGAAGGTGCTGGCTGATGGGAGATAGGCAGAGGCTTGCTTGAGGGACCTCTGAAAGCTCCTTATTGCCTGTTGCAAGGCATCCAGATATGGGCTGCAAGAGGATGATCCAGGGGCTCACTTAATATACGTCTTTCAGAGCTCACAGAGTGGTTTTTAGTGGTAGAAGGAAAGGCAAATGCATTGTCCGTGTTTCCCCTGAAAGCGTGTCCTGGGCTGCTGCAAGGGTGTGTGAAAGGACACAGCTTTCTCCAGCAGTTTTGGAGCTGTTCTCACTAAGGAGGACCTGCTTGCTGTGTCAGTGCGGCATTTTGAGGGACTCTTGTTGTTTGTGTTGAATGAGTGAAGGTCCCCAGCCAACATTTCTTTCATGTCCTTCCATTCTGGAGCCCCTCATTCTGGGGACTACCTGTAGATACACAGGAGATTGGGAAAGACTTTGGAAAACACAAGTCTTTGTGTAAAGCAGAAGATAACAATAACAGTGAATGAAGCTGGCCTGGAAAGCCTGAGCTGCATGAAAACCTCTTGTTCTTCATCGAGGAAAGACACTGTGCTGGGACAACGTCAGTCTCCCTGGCACATGGTTGGGAAGGAGAAGTGTGTGCTCCTACCACCCTGACAGCATCTACTGCAGCAAAATAGCAACCAACCACAAGTGAGAAATAAAGTCCTGATGGACAGGCAGGGGAAAAAAAAAAAAAAAAAAAAAAAAAGGAAATGTTACAATCAATTAAGCAACAGAATTATTTTCCAAGGAGGCAGTCAATAAGACAGAAACACCAGCGATACAAATAGCCTGGAGGCACACGCTGAAGGCTTTAGCACAGCCGGCTCCTTGCCATCAGCAGTGAGGGATTGTCCCGCCGGACACACGGGGTCACTTTCTGCTTCGGTTCCTCCCGACGAAGAGCTGAGCTAACAGGTGCAACCCGGTGCTTAAATTTAAATAAGAAAAACAGAAAGCTGTCAGCACAGCCATGGATGAGTGTGCGCCTGCCTGCTTAGATGAAAACGGGAACAACAGGAGAGTGCACGGTCTGCAGGGATGAGCGGCAAGGAGGGGACATTCAGGCTGTCCCCAGCACCGGGGCTGCTGGATATCCTGTGTAACACGAGCAGGGAATCTGTACACAATGACAGGAGGTCAAGTGTCCGCTTCAGAAAGCTATGAAAATCACGGGAAGTGATTATTAATAGCCGTAGCGGGGAGTCGGAGGGCTTAGCAGGTGGCCCTTTCATAAGAGGGCCGTACCTGTTCTGTGGGGGACACGAGAGCTCACCCCTTGGTGCTGTCAGTCAGGCGCTTTGCCTCTGGTGCCAGAAGTCTCCATCGCAGGAAAAAGAAAAATGGGAGTGGGTAGGAGGGGAAGGTTGGGTGGGTTTCTGGCCTCTTTAGGCGATCGTTGTCAAATCCTTCCCAGTATTCACCTCTGATAAACAAATGTAATTATTTCTTCTTATCAATCACTGTTCATGGGAATTGTTAGTAGGGGTGATTATCAGGGACCCTGGGAGGATCAGGTCATGCTCAATTGTATTTTGCTCTGGTGAGGTCGCACCTGTGTTCAGCTTTTGACCCCTCAGTACAAGAAGGACATTGAGGCCCTGGAGTGTGCCCAGAGAAGGGCTACAAAGCTGGTCAAGGGCCTGGAGCACAAGTCCTGTGAGGAACGGCTGAGGGAGCTGGGGGTGTTTGGGCTGGAGAAGAGGAGGCTCAGGGGAGACCTCATTGCTCTCTGCAACTTCCTGAAAGGAAGAGGTGGGGAGCTGGGGGTTGGTTCTTCTCACAGGTAACTGGTGATAGGATCAGAGGGAATGGCCTCAAGTTGTGCCAGGGGAGGTTCAGGCTGGAAATGAGGAGACATTTCTGCTCAGCAAGAGCAGTCAGGCGTTGGGACGGGTTGCCCAGGGAGGTGGTGGCGTCACCGTCCCTGGGGGTGTTCAAGGAGAGGTTGGACGTGGTGCTTGGGGACATGGCTTAGTGGTGATATTGGTGGTACGGGGATGGTTGGACCAGATGATCTTGGAGGGCTTTTCCAACCCTACTGATTCTGTGATTACCTTCGGACTTCCCAGTCATGTGGGCAAAATCTATTTTTCTACCCAAAAATTTGCATCAGAGGACTGGGGTTGCTGTGCAGCAGAGTTTGGCCCACCCTCCCAAGCAGGCCTGAGACCCAGCTGCAGCTCCTCCTTCGGACTGGGTCTCCCACATCACAGGAGCAACCACGCTGTGTGACAGCACTTTGGCAACTGGTATCAGCAGGTTTTGGAGCCTTTACCTGAGCAAAGTAGTCAGGGGCACAGTGACGGTCTCTCTTCTGATTTCCCTGTGCAACAGCCTTGTTTCTGCCCATTCTGTCCTTGGTTCACTACCCTGACTTGGGCTTCTATATTCAGCCCAGAATCTAAACATCTGAAGTACTCAGTTTTACTCCTGGAAACCACTAAACTGCCATAGAGACTTGAGCACAGTCGTCCTCACTAAAACCCAACTATTTTTCAAAATGGGTTAGAGTTTGGGGGGTATGAGGCCAAACTCCACCCAGGAGCAACTCCAAGGATGATGCCAGATTTGGAGCAAGTTGGTTCTCCATTTAAAATTTTTTCTGTCTCAGGGTAGAAGAGGGAGGAGATGTGGTACATAGTTTTTGGAGGGGTTTGGATGGCAGAGGCAATTCCTGATGCTTTGTTTGACATAACTCTTACTCCTTTATGCAAGAAGAAGAGCTCATAATACTTGCATTCCCACTGCACCTTATTTCTCCTGTAATCTCTATCCCATAAGCATTAACTTCATGCGCAATAAATTATGCAGGCTTGTGTGGTCAGAAAACTCCCCATCTGCTAAGCAACAAGTATGATCAGTGCTTCTTTGTTCACTCTGACATTCTGTAAAAACAAGGCTTAAAAATTTGAAAATGTAGATTACTAGCAAACCTTAAAGGTCATCTTGACACATATTTAATGAATTCCTGGATTGATCTTTGTCTTAGTTCTTCTAGAATTGGATTGTAATGATAGCATTTGGAGTCTCATTGTTTTTTTTTCTGTATTTTTATTTTTGGAAATAGAATGTTTGGCTTCATTAAATAAATTGGGGTTTGTTTTGCTTCAGAAAGAGTGATTGGCTTTATGAAACTAGCTAACTGCAACTAAAACATGGGTGCATATGCTGCACTAATCTTCCAGCTCCATGATAGCTTCAGTAATTCAAATAGTCTGACATACAAGAAAGGAAAGTAAATTTAGCTCCAAATTGAAGGCTACATATCGTTGGCATACTTGACCTCAGGGGATATTTATGAGCAGATTGTTCTTGGGGAACTTCAGCAGGTATAACCGGGCCAGCATCTTTTAAATTCTTCAGGGGCACGAAAATAAATGGTCAGAGCTAACACAGCTCTAAGCACGTGAAAAATCTGACCCAGGGCTTCCTTATGTAAAAGGGCATGAAATTCTTACAAATGCGTAAATCCACAAAAGAATTACCACTGATTCCTACTTCAGACAGCTACACTGAAAATGTGGTTACTTAAAATCGCTGTCCTTAATTAGTATACAAAGCTTGTAGAGTGCACAGGAACACCCTCTGAAAGACCTGTGAGCAAAGGGTGAAATTTAGGGCATGATGCTTTTATTTTTGCTCCCTCCCAGGCAGCTCAGGGAGCTTCCTTCCTCTTAGTTCACTGCTGTGGGGTCCGTGAGGTGGAAAAGAGATAAGTAAGCCAAATATTGCAATGCTGAACCAAGTAAATCAGGTTTCCAGGAGCCTTTATTTCTTAGCACAAACTTAGAGTTAGTCCTGTGGTACCTGTGAAACTTTTCTTTCTTCTCTTTAGCAGCTGTATAATACAGGCAGCTGTATTATGCTGGACTAAATGTGATTTTAACCAAATGTTTCTTTTTAAAAATAGATGTCAGGAAAATGAAGGGGTCAATATTGCATGAGTATCATCCCCCCTCAATCTGGGACACCTCTCAGGCACAGCCATGCAGACAAGTACAACTCCTTGTGATGGTCTTCTTCTGAAACCTTCATTCAGCTCTTGCTTCCTTGGCCTACGGGCAGATGAAGACTTGGGGAGGGGGGTGCAAATATAAATGTCTCTGGTGCCATCACCTTGCCCAGAAACCCCAGGACAGCTGCAGGGATGGCTGGGTGACGCTCATGACCTCCCTCCCCTGTGCAGCAAGGCAGATCAGATGATTCCTGTGGTCTCTTCTTGTCCCTGTCCTTGCTAAAATAAAAGTCACCTTGCTCCTCACCCTGCGACTGGCTCCCGAAGGCAGAAGCCTGCTCTCACATGGCATCTTAAAAAGCCCATGCATCGCAGTTTGGATGCAGGCTTTTCCTGTCCTGATCTGATCGCAGGAGACAGCCATCTGCAGAGCTGCATGGGGTCAGCGTGTTTTTAAGGGCTTCCCCATTCTTTGGTCAGAACAGGGGAAGAGCATCCCTGGAAGTGACTGTGGTGGGATGGGGCTAGATGTGAGAGCTGTGATGACTTATCTTTCTTTTTCTTTCCATTTATTTAAATTTTTTTTTAATGCAAAATAAGGATGCCTTTTTCTGGCTCAGCTCATACTGTGTGCAGCTTGCTTTGCTCCCGGCTACATCTCAGTGGTAGCAGAGAAAGAGACGTGATGGGTGGCATGAGCAGATTTGGCTGCTGTGCAGCAGCAGCTTCTTCTGGGACTACTCCATGGCTCTCCTGCCCCCTCTCATCTGAGCAGAGCTGTGCATGGATGATAGAGAGCAAAAAAGGTGTGTGTCCAGTAGTCTAACCCCATGACATGATGCTGGACATTTGAAGAATTTGCACAAAAATCAAGATGGGGTTGTCCTTGTCAGATTTACTGCAAGTCCAGTGGGGATAAATGTCCATCCTCCCCAGGTCATTACCAGCCTTCTCCAAGATTTTCTTCGCCAGCCTGAGGCCCCAGGTGTCTTCCAAGTGTTTCAACAAGGCAACTTCTTTGACACGGATCCCAGTTTCAACCTCTGTAAAGAAACAAACCTTCAAAAAGTCAGTGTTTTGGTTTAAACCTCCTCTTTTCCTTTTAATAGAGCTGTAACTCTTAAAATCAGATGTTGTGTAGCCCTTATCACTTTAAGATGGGCTGTTATTTCCCCATCCATGTTACAATACATCAATGTCAGCAGCATCATGGCATATCTCCCCCTTTCACCCACAGGTTTATTTTGTTCCTGAGCTGATGGAAGGAAATGCAGTAGCTGGGGCTTGACTTTGGGCTGAGTTTTGGGGTACCGTGTGCTGGCAGGTTTGCCAGTAAATCTACAAACTAGGAACCCACTGGTGTATTTGGCTGGCTTGATACTGTGATAACCTTGCCAGCTGCCCAGGATCCTTCCAACATTTTGGCTGCAGCATCCACCCCCTGGGCTCTCTGGGCAAGCACTGTTAGGGCCACAACACTTCACTTCAGCTTCACCAAGGCTCACGCAGGCTTGGAAAGCCTCCATTCACCGCTGCTGGTAGCAAAGGTCGGGGTTATCTGCTGGGCTTTTTTCTTCCTTCTCTCCGACTTGGAAGAAAGCAGCAGAACCACAGGTGATGCAATTCGATTAGAAGCTCCCGAGGCTTAAATTAAACAGAATTATTTATCAAATCTCTGGGCCATTAGCCCCGTCTTGAACAACAGCAGTGCCATAACCTCCCCCTCGCTCCTCCCACGTGCATTTCCCTTCTCTTACAAAGGCTCAGCAAGAGCCAATAAAACAAAATGAAAGGGAAAAAATGGGAAAAAAAAGGTTAAAAGGTAGAGAGTAGCAGGGCTGATAATGCACACCCAAGCAGCCACAGTTGCCGGATGCTTTGTGCTTCCACATAGCACCTGTGCATGTTCCCCACCCTGATGATGTTCCCACCCCATCTCCATCTCCATTCTCCCCATCCCTTCCCCTCCAAATCTCATCGATGAGGACCCTCAACAACCAAGATCTCATTGCCGAGACTGCAAGTGTTTCATTTGTTATTATTCATTTGTAGTTTTTTGTCTCCTCACTGATGGGAGTTTGGGTTTCAGCAAAGCTGGGCATCCTTGTCCTTCACTTCCATCACAGGGATTTGTAAGGAAAGCCAAGCTCTGCACTCACTCATCCGTGGTCCTTGGAGCACCAAGCCACACATCAACTTATTTGTGACATACAGTAAACTTGGCAACTAGGCAAATGAGTTATATGTCACTGAACAGACACTGATAAACTGGGTGAGACTGGAAATTTTTACATCTTCATTTTTGATATTTTATTCTATAGGTTCTGTTTGTTTGACTGTTGTTTTTGTTTGTTTGTTTGCTTGTTTTTGTTTTGTTTTGTTTGTTTGTTTCCCTCTAGGATTAAATCAGCCTGAGAAGGTCTGTTTAGGCTGAGAAACTTTTTTTCTTCTCGTTTCTCTGCATAAGTAAATTAACTGCTTAAAATCTTAGCTGTCTTCAGCATGCCTTCCCTGCAGGAATGTTACTGGTGCTATTTGCAGAGCGAGATGATGTTGAACACATGTTAGAAGAGTAGAACTTGTCCCTCAGTACTTAATGCTTCCCCCAGCCGAGGCTGATTATCAGGGATTTCAGTTCTATCTCAGTACTTGCTTCCAGTTTTGTCCAAATTATTTGGCTCGAACATTCCTTGGCTGGAAAATGTGTTGAGTTCAGCCTCCCCCATGGGAATCCAAGGGCTTCTGAAAACACTGCAAGCACAGCCTGCCCCAGAGCAAGGAAATCAACTTCAGTAGCATGAGCTGGAGGTCTGTGAAGGTGCAGAAACCACCAGGAAGATTGGGGTCTAGTTGCCAAAGTTTAGACCTGCTTGTGTTTAACCTGCACTGTTTTTTCAGTTCCAGATGAAATAATAGCACAGTTAAATGTAGTCTGGATCAGTCAGAAAGGGAAAAAAATGAGGATGTAAGAAAACTATAGGGCTTTTATGAAGCCTTCTATATTAACTTATATGTATAAATAATAATAATGTGCGTGTATAAAGAAGATATGGTTGTTGCAGTTCTGTCATCTTTAAGGAAGCTGGGTTTGTGCTTCATTTAGCATTTGATTATGAATGTAGCCCAATGAAGTTCTTTTCAACTGCTGTTTGCTAATTGGAAGCCTGTAATGATGCCCAGGAATGGTATTCCGTGTTGAAATGAATAAAGCAAGATTACATGATTAAGAAATGCATAGCAATTGCCTAATTAGATGTACAAGTAGTAGAATAAATCTTATTGGAAAGTGCTTTCTGCCCACTTCCTGAGCTGTGAGACAATAAAAAATAATAATTAAAAAGAAAAAAGAAGAAAAGAAAATCCAGCCAAAATGTAGTAGGCCAGAACTTTTCTTTTGCCAAGGGGCAAACAAAACTCCCGAGGATTAGTGGCCACTCCTGAAGATAGAAACAAATCAGGCTTTTGGAGTGGGCTCTGAGTCTGACAAAGCAAGTCATCCTATTTCTGCTTTAAATCACAATCTGAAAATAAAGGGCATTTCAAATGTCACTTGATGCAGCGCTCTGACATGGCTATATTTCAGCGAGGTGCCTATCTTTAGCTCTATTTCTCTCAAAACTTTGTGCAGGAGTCAGCATCCATTTGCTGTTCTGCTGCAGAGCATCCTCGGTGCTGGCATTTCCCAACGGGTGGGAGCTTAGTGCGTAACCTGAAGGCCATCCCTTGCTTGTACAGGGCAAGGACAGATCCTGTTCCTCCTTTCCCTTACATTTGCTCCAGTCCTTCACGGCCGTGCAAAAACCCTGTCACCGCTCCACTGTGCTCACGCAAACACCAAGGTCAGCCCGTGCAAGGAAAGATGCCTCAAAGTTAATTACCCCCAGTTTGATTGGGAGCGAGGGTAAAATCATGAGTACAATCCTGAAGTTAACAAGCACAAAAGAACATTTAATTATTCTAGTTATGTGGCTATCCCCAGATACTTTCTCGCTTTTCTGACAGGATCTGCTCCTCGAGGGCATGAGGTAATTGCTGATTTCCTTGCACGCTTCAGCGAGCGCTCTGGAGTAGTTAATGATTTATGAGGGGAGCTGGAAGCGCTCGTCCAGCAGCACCATGCCCAGCACCTCGGATGCTGATAACAAAAACCCAAAGACCAGAAGTGGGGCCAGACAGGCGGTGTGCTGCCACACAGGGACATGGGGATGCTAGAAGCTCTTTGCACGGCTTCCCCTCCTGTGAGAAACCTGTAAAAGGTCAGCCTCTGGAAAAAATAAATAAATAAATAAATAAATAATCATGCTGGTATAGCAATACCTCTCCCAGCCCATTTTTACCTGCTGCAAAACCTCCTCCAGGCTGATGGAAGCACAGCTGCATGAGCACCAAGCTCGTGGTCCAGCCGGAATCCTCCCCAGACTTTCAAGTTGTCAAATTAACATTTGCATCAATTTAATTTTCACATGACTCATCACTAAATGATTCAGTCTCTCTCTGAGCAGCCTTCAAATAGCACTGACCTTTCTTTCAAAGCTTGACCTCAGGTGGGGATTTAGAGGAGGAACATGAGAGTGATTCAAACGCAGATGCCAGGGTCAGGCAGGCTGCAGCTCGCAAAGGAAGGGAGCTGTCACTGCGCAGGAGACGTTCATGATGCATGGTTTCCTGCTGCCTTGTATCAGTTTTCCATAAAGGATGGAGATATGGCAGGAAAGTTATTGCAAGACAACAAAAAACGTGGTAATAGGACCCCAATGCTGAGATGGAAATGTGTCCTTGAGGTGAGATCTACGAGTTGTGTGAGACTCACCCAAGTCCTGTGAAGTCTCTTTGCACAGGACTCTCTTTCTTTACCTGGAGCAAGCTGAGACCCACTGCTGTTAAATTTCAGCAGATGACACTATTGAGGAGTATTTGTGGAGGGCACACACGCTCTTTTCTGAAAGTATAGAGGTCTATCTTTATAGACCTCTTTATAGTGAAAATCTGGTGGGAGTCATACTCCAAAGCAGGAATCTGCCTACAACCTGGGTAAGATGTGCCAAGCCACCACTCTGGAGGCATCTACTGCCCTTCCAAAGCTAGTCAGGGAACAAACATCTACAGTAGGAGGTCCCTCTGTTGTTGACATCTGCCCCAAATTGCCTAAATTGTTCCAGATGAGGTTGGGCTCAGCCTGGCAGTAACCCCTGAGTGCAGTGTGCAGGACTTCACTCAGCAGCAGCTAACAGGGCACCAAACAGCAGTTTCAAAGAGATCATCTGGGAAAAAAAGACCTGCAGACAGGTCTATATGGATGGGTGGCCCACGCAGATCATCCTCCCCATCTCCTTTCCTTGTATTTGTCACATAGTCTGGAGTAACAAAGGAGCAGTGGCTGCTTCTGAGCATCTGTTTCTTTGCACCATCGCACCAGGATCAGAGGAAAACTCATGTTGGAAGGGACCACAGGAGGTCACCTGCTCCAGCCCTCCTCTGCTCTCCCAGTCTGCTTCTTGGGGGGGAATGAAAGCCATGCCAGGAGTAAGGAAGACCTGCTGGTTTGAGGAAGCTCCCACCAAAATGACCACCTCACTAAGCAAAGTGAAGTCTTCTTTGTTCTGAAGGTGGGGTTCCAGCCCCCATTCCCAGCACAGTACCTTCCTCCCCTTCTTTTCATGTACACTCCACCTTCAGCATCCTCCCCACCAACAAATCCTGCTTTTCCATCTCTTGTATCCCCCCAAATACTTGTACATCTCAGGTCTTTGGCTTACGTCAGTTTTGGGAGCCACCAGCAGTTTCCCAAGCTCCCTGCCCTCCTACAGTCAAGAAGGGCACAAGCTTGATATGGAGTGTCCTGGCTTCTCCTGAAGGCTTATTTTTTTTTAGTAACTCTTCGTTTTCAGAGATTATTGGCTTGCTTTTATCATGAAAGCTGCCCCTGGTGATACTCGTCCTTTCTTTGTGAGAAAAACATCCCGGGCCCAAAGTTATATAAGTGTCACATGGGTTTAAGGCATTTTTTCCCCACTCACTCATAAGTGTCAACTAGAGTTTCTTATCCACAGGCGGGGAGTCCAGGAGCAGTTTGTGTCTCTTTGGCTCCAGTATCTCATCACGGGGCACTTTTCACTTCAGAAATCTCTCTTCCCTTCTCAGGCTACTCCTCAAGTCAGGAGAAAGACTGTGAACTGATGTCTGAAGGGGGTCAGAACAGTGAGCAGCTTGTTTTTTATTTTCCCTCTCCACAAAGCTGGAAGTCGGGGGTGTTTATAAGACAGAAAGATGCAGGCTGCTGACCCTTTCATCTCACATTTCCTTGTGAAGGATTTGAACCGTGCACTAAACAAGCAAGACACCAAGAAAAGTCCCAGATGCTAAAAACCTCATAGCTGTGAGAGTCCCCTTGTTCGTGGAGCGATAGGACGGGATTCAAAGATGAAGACTCTTTAGACAAGGAGTAATGTCTTTAAACTAAAAGAGGGTAGATTTAGATTAGATATTAGGAAGAAGGTCTTTACTATGAGGGTGGTGAGGCCCTGTCCCAGGCTGCCCAGAGGAGCTGTGGCTGCCGCATCCCTGGCAGTGCTCAAGGCCAGGCTGGATGGGGTTGGGGACAGCCTGGGCTGCTGGGAGGGGGCCCTGCCCATTGCAGAGGGTGGGATTAGATGGGCTTTAAGGACTCCTTCATCCCACACCATTCTGTGATTCTATGAAAGATGTATAAATAAGCATGAAAAAATACTGGGAAACAGATAGCAAAAGTTGGAGAAAGAGAGAGAGTGCCAGGCTGTCCGCATGCTGGGGAGGTGAGCCAGCCATCAGCAGCACAAGCAGACCTGAGCTGGAAAAGCTCTGTTGTGGGCATCTTCCTCCACACCACCATAAGGTCCTAGGAGCTATGGTCAAAGCCATAGATAACACCATGCAAAGATGGTCCCTGTCTGCTCCAGACACACCCTCTGTACCAAAATCCTGAGTATCTGCTCTAATTTGGCCTTAGACCATGAAATATTCTCCCAGAGCTGAAGGACTCCTCTCCAACCCCTTCCCCTGGATGGCTTTGTGGGAAGAGACAGCAAACGAGTTTCCATGATTAACTCAAGGCTGGAGTCCTGAAGATTTCTAGTCATTAGGGCCAGCTTTATGTATCTGTGCTAATGTATTAGCCTCCTAATGTACCCATCTGCATTAATGGTCCTGATTTATATCAGCGTTGAAATTACTTTGTTTCACTGTGTTAGCCTGAACACAACAGATCCTGAGACATTAAGATCTCTTAAGGAGAGGACACTTCATCATTTAGCTTGCTACTACGACACTTTCTCTAATATCCCATCAACATTAAAAATCTTTAAAATGGTCATGAAACTCAGATATAGAAACAAATACTGTGAAGTCACGTTGGGTCCCAACAAGTTCTGGATCTGGACTACAAGCAAGATTTTTGCTCAAATTTCACACAAACTGTGCAAAATAAGATAGAAAGATGTATTTATTTTTTTTATCCTGACTAGAAATAATTCACTTTCTTACAGTTTTAATAAAGCCACTTTCAGATGTAAAGCATGGTATTTGGATAAATGTCTCTTACACCTCTGGAACTTGTCTTGCTGATCTATAAACTGTTCCTTTAATTCAGCCACAAACTGCAGCTATAACTTGATCTAGGTCTCTTTATTCCCATATTACAAGAGTTTGATTCAATTCTTTCCCACCCATAAAATTTGTCTGAATACATGTAGTATCACAGAAGCACAACTGCTGTCATCCAAGAGTAGACTTCCCAGAACTGAGATTTGTGCTCTTGCTTTCATTTTCTTTGAAGTACTTACAGTGTATTATTTTACAATGTCGTTAGCAGAGAAGTATAACACCTAAAATAAGAGTCCGAGCTGTGGACATGTTGATATTAAGGATTCAGCCAATGCACTTAATCCTTACAGCAGGTTGTGATGTACTTCCTGGGTTTAGTTGAAAGAAATTTGTTTGATTTTATTGTCATTGGTTGTTTGATTTTTTTTTTCTTTTTCTGATTCTTAGATCTTTTACAACAGCTTTACAGCCCACCACCAGGCTCTTTTGATGAGAACTGCTGCTAATCAGCACTAATAATTAAGTAAAAGAGGGACTTGATGGACATCTTCACATCTCTATCATCCAAATGCTGATGGGAACGGTTCCAGATCAATTGTAATGCCATGTATGAAACCATCTGAAACAAAATATTTTGATATGTAGTTTTTTTTTTTTTTTATAGGCTTGAGCTATATATCTTGCTCAATATAAACTCAGAAAGAGGGGATAAATGCCTCCTCCAAAACCAAAAGAAAACCAAAAGAAACAGACCCCTTGGGTACCTACATATAAGATGGCAGCTGAGTTATAGCTTTTAGAGCCTTGGTTATGTTGAAATTTGAGTCTTTAAGGCATTTCCTTTAAGGCTTTTGGTTAAAGTTTCAAGAGATTGAAATCCCCAATTCATTTTATTTCTCTAGAAGATATTCATGGATCATTAATACATGCAGTTTATTTAATAGACAGTAATAGCATTACAACAGGAAAAGAAGGGGAAAAATCAGTACAATAATTTGGTTAAGTGGCTGAGCCTGCACAATGGGGCTGGGACTTCTGGGTTTCATTGACCCCATGTGTGACCTTGAGACAGAAGTGTCTGACTGTTCATTTGCCTTCCAAATTACAGCCTGCATTAGAGGGGTGATGAAAACTCACTGTTAAGTCCCCAAAGAGCATCTTATGAATGGTACCTCCCTCCCCTGGAGGAGCTGGCAGAGGATCAAGGCTAAACATCCCACCAGGACATCCTCAGGGTGTGATACGCAGTCCTGCTCCCTGCCAGGGCATCCCTATGCCTGGCTGGTTTGGGTGAAGCAAAGGTGGGATATGGGAGTAACCAGAGAGAGAAGTTTGCACTATGAGCTCCTCTCTCTCAGGCCTTCATTAGCACACAGTAATGCTCATTAAAACCAATGACCACCCAGTTCAAGCCCCGCTATTCTTTCATTTCCATTTCTTTAGTAAACTTGTAGCATCACCATTGAACATTTCATTAATACAGGGCCATAGGTGACCTGCACTTGATCGATTACCTAACCAGGTATCATGCCTCATCGCCTACCTAATTGCATCCCTAAAAGAAACAGCACTTGGTCCTGTAATGCCCTATTTAAAAGTAATACAGTTGTGCTGGAAAGCTGTTAATGGTGCTGTGCCACATTTCAAAGCAACACAGCGGCTAAAAACTCATTCAGGAGGAAGGCACTGATGTTAGGTAATGAAAGGAGACATGATGTAAATCCTCTGTGCGTGCTGTTCTAATTGTTTAATGCATGAAAATGGACAAACGCTTGTCGAGTGTTTCTTTGTTTCAAAGACAGAGCTGGTAATGCACCGGAGGATGGGTTGGCTGCTGCTGGTGTGGGCTGGCCCGCTCCTGATGGGGTCACCACACTTTTGGCAGTTTTTACATCAGCAGCGAGTCTGGCTCTACAATTACGCCTCTTCTGAGGAGCTAATTGCATGCTTCATATCAGGCCCTGCCTCTCCAGAGCAGTCTTCGGTACTGATTCCTAAATAAAAGTGCATCTCAGAGGAGTTTGATTCGGGAGGCTGCAGGCATGATGCAGATGACCTGTATAGGTCTTTAACATGAGCACAGTGACAACAAAAACACCAGGTGCCTTTCCATGCTAGGATGATCCAGACTGCCTGCCTTGGGCACCTCCTGATGTTTGCCACCACCCGTCTGCGCAGGATGGGTATATTTTGGTACTGGTGCCCTGGGGGGCTGACAAATGGGAGATCAAGTTTCTAAGCAGCAAGAACGGGCTCCATCCTACAGCTTCTCTACACCAGACCATAGCTCCTTCATCCCAGCCCTACCACAGGCCATGGGTATGCCAAGAGTTGGACTTTCTCCATGTCCGGCTATGGAGGTGTAGCTGGGATGCCAAATTGCACCATACCTAGGCCAGAGAGACAGAGCATGAGAGCATCACTTGCAGGCGGACAGACCTGCTCTGGTCTCTCATCTCAAGAATATTTCTGAGTTTTTCAGCCAACAGTTGTCTCATATAAAAGGAATAAGTCATGCCTGAAGGAGGGACTGGCCATGAGGTGGGACTCAGCAGCCCCTCAGGGTCACCTGGACCAGAGCATCACCCATCACTTCGTGGTTAGGATGCCCTTCCCTGAAGCCTAACTTTGTTTTTCTTTGCTGGCAAAATATGGCAACTTCTTCCAGCTCTGCCCCCACAGACATTCCCCACCCTCTTAGATTAGAAATTCATAGTGCACACAATAGGACCGTGATTGCTATTTTCCACATTCTGCTCATCGTTTTCTTTAGTCACACCTCTGTGATGTTTAATAAGTCCTTATTGAATTTGACAGCAGTCGTATGCCAGAAGCACAGACACAGCATTAGTCATATTTCCTCTACTCTGGAGTAATCCAATAATGGTTAGGTAATTAAAGCCTGCCCCTTACTAACGTGTTGGGCTTCATGCTTTTTCTTTTGTATATTCAAAATCTAGTCATTTTTTTCCCCCACAGATCAGCCCTGCCAGAATTGCACAGAACCTTGTGAGCTGTGTGGCGAAGGCAGTGCCAGAACATCAAGGAACAAGGGAAGAGCAAGTGAAATGAGAGCAAAAGAGGAAAAATAAAATAAAAAGAAGAAGAAAAGAAGAAGAAAAGAAGATTGAGGGAGAAGTGAGAGGGGACTACCTGTAAGCCACAGGCACCCCAGGCCTTTTCCTGGTGCCTTGTTTTAGACTTCTGCAAAGTCAATCCGAAAGTGTAGGAGCAACATGCACTCCATGGTGCAAGGTATCATTACAGTAGGACATGCAGACACGTCAGGAAATGTGAAATAAGAGTGCTTTAGAAAAGATGCTGATCTGTACACCAAAATCCTTTCTTTTGAGTTTTGAGCTTTCACTTCACTTCTGAAATGAAGTGGTTATGAGGCAAGACAATTACTTTTTCTGGTAGACCCATGATATTTGAACCCTTTTCTCACCAGTGCTACTCACAGATTTCCTTTTTTATTATATACCCCCTCATCCTCTTTTACCTTGACTTTCTTTTGAAAGCCAAGGACAGCACTTTCATATACCAATGTTTCAAATTAGGTCATACGCACACTTTAAAATAAATACCAGGTCAACAGCAGAACCCCAGTCCATATTATCATTAAGACTGACAGCAAACTAATGCTGTCCACATAAGGTGGTTTCTAATCACTTCAGGTATGAGGTAGGAGAGTGAGGACCTGATCACACAGAGTGACCCCCAAAAGTCAGATAATTGGGGTATTTATCTAAATGCACCAGGCGGCTTTGAAGACTTTTCTTGGGAACCCTGATATATTGTTTTTTACTAAGGGAAGGATTGATGTGCCAAGGATGCAGCACTGTCCTCTGGCCATTGGCAGCAGCAGCATGAACCTCCTGGGCTCCAGGCTCTTCTGTTGAGGAGATATTATTGTGACATTAGACATTGGCTGGTGAGAGATCTGGAGAGATCTGGAGAGATCTGAACATGGGATGAAGATGGAAATATTAACTATGAAGGAGGTAAGGTGGGTCAAGGAGCCACGCATGGTTGACCATGAGTGCAGATCCACTTTCACCTATACAAAATGCTTAAATGTGCCAATCCACTCAAAGGAGAGTAGCAGTAGCAGCCAGGAATACAACACTTGTAAAAACAAGTGCACTTTCTCCAACCCCCCTTTCACATAATACTGAATTTTCAGCCTAAATAATGCCTTGAAGGCCAAAATCCCTTTCACATAGCTGAAGTTGGATATATGTTTCCGTATCCTGATGCTTTGGGGATTTTTGCGACCCAAATATAGCTGAAGAGAGCTAATATTAGTACTTTAATTTTTCAAAGTCTTGGCCGTCAAGCCCAATATATTAGTGTTTATATTGTTAAATGTCTACCCTAAATTATATAGGTGGTGCACCATGACTGACTCAATGTTTTCATTTCCTGCCTTCTTAACTCTAAGGAGGCAAATTTCCTTTTTATGAAGAGCCCCATTTGAAGTCATTGAGACTACTCGTGTGAATAAATGTTTGTAGGATCATGCCTTGAAACCCTAAGCCTTTTTGGTAGGCGCCTCATCCTCTCACATGTACACAAAAGGCAGTAAACAAGTACGTAATTCTGTGAAATTATACATCATACCCAAGGCCTCTGCTCTGCCCTGTGGACTCATTTGAAGCTATACTTTGCTCCATTAAAAAGAGTGTGTCTACTCAATAGCTAATACTATATTAGTAAAAACTGAAAATTTCATCCTGTGGTTGCAGGTATTGCCAAATCAAAAAGAGAGGAAATTCAGATTTGGGGTGAAATCCTTTACCAAGACCATTATTTCATGAACTTCAAGGCACATTTAGGTATGTCTGTACCAGTAAATTAAACAGGGTGAGATCTGCTTACTACAAATGGTACAGGGGCTTACACTAATGAGTCTCTCCACCCCTAGACTGGCTGGTTTTATGCAGATTTCTCAGGGAGAGAAGTGCCCAGCTCATGCCATCACCCCTCCCATGCCCAGAAGACTGCTAGGGGGCATGGGACAAGCCTGTGACAGAAACTGTGCCAAACACTGGATGCCCTGGATGCTGTTGGCCCCACACCAAGCCCTATCCTCATCCTCTGCATATTCCAAGCATGCTTTCTGCTGCCTCGGAGCCCCCTGCAGCAGGTCCTGCAGCCCCCTGCCCAGCTCAGCAGCCCACTCCCTGAATAACAAAGGGGGTGCTGCCACCCTCAGAGCAGGGCACGGGGCTGCTGCATTGCCTTGGGGCATTACCCTTTGGCATCTCTTGCCTAATTTCCACCAAAATGTGGAGATGTTTGCTGCCAGCTGCCTGGAGGTTGTCGCTGGTGAGCCCTGTGAGGGTGAGAGAAGCTCCTTTGGGGAACTAAGCAGGCTAAAACCACCTCTCTCCCATGCCCCAGCTTAAAAATAAGATCGTGCTCCCTTTTTATATAAGCCCACTCCTTCTTGCGAGTTCCCAGAGATCTCGGAAAGGTCACACAAGCTGCAATAACAGTCTTTGGTAATAGCAAAATGCTTCTTTTCAAGCATTCGTGTGATGTGTTGGACATTGCTTACTAAAACATTCACCTAGCGGCGATGAAAACACCCCCTCAGACACACACACACACACACACACACATCCCACGGATAAAAGCTCCTTCCAATTGCAGCAGGAAATGTGACATTTCAAACAGGACAGACGAGGGCACAAATAATCCCTGGTGAAGAACAAACCTATGGGGACTGAGAGAGGAGTGGGCAAGCGCGCTGCTCCTTTCCAGCCTCGGTGCCAATATTTGTATTTTCATGATTTAATCAACAGCCGTTCAATGAGCCCCCACCATTTCCCTTCTCCCACAGAGCAAGCACAAAGTGGAGAGAAATCTGTGCTGGGGAAAAAGGGACAAAATCAGTTTTACAGTTGTTTGAGCACAAATGTATCTTAAATATTGTGTACATTAAACTCACGGCTTGCTGTCCACTCCCCCCAGCTGTCACAGTCCCTCCAGGAATTAACAAGGATAGTAAATTGAGATCTTCAGCTCAGTGTATGATCACCAGGACCATGTACAAGCAATGCCATAGCACTTGTCGAAAGACACATCAAATGACACATCGACACACGAGCCCACAGTCAATAAATTACCCATCTCTAAGTCAAAAATCCCATTTCCTTTTTCCCCTCCACCAACCACTCTTTCTCAGGCATGTGTTGGCTGCAGCATTTACCTGGATCATAATTATATGGTAATTATTCCTTATCCTCCCCCGTACGCAGACACAGCCCCCTGTGACACCAAAACTTGGCACCATTAGGTGGGCCCAAGGTCCAGGAAAGTCCACCAGGGAACACTGATCACCACATTGACATCTCACAGTTCAATGAGGCTTGATTATGCTGGAATTGGGGCAGTCATCAGCACCAGTCACAACTAAAACCCCCTTCCTGCAGGAAGAAGGCTTAAGGTGTCGTTTCAGAAGCCCTGGCAGGGTGATGCACCCCCTGCCTTTCCCAATTCGATGTGGGATGTTCATCTTGGACTCATCCCGTGCAGAAGAGTTGGGTTGGATGCGCGAGCCAGCACAAGCTCAGACCTCAGGGACGGATGTGTTATTGGAATGCTAGCATGGAAAACACAAGTCCCTGGGATATTTGCATCCTACCTTGCCCGTTTTGCTCCTTGCCCACCCATGGCACCAGCAAGGGACCTAGCTTGGTGGAAAAAGAAAGGAAACAGGGTCTTAAGATCCCATTTAAGGTGGTGGCATCACCCCCCCAGTGTCACCTCATACTTCCCTTGCCCCCCCTTCCCCTCTTCACCTTGCCAGTGCTTTGCCTTTCTCAAGCTTCTCAGTCCGGTGTCCAGCTGCACTCGAGGAACAAATTTGTTGTCTGGGGGAGGAGGGGATGGGAAGGGTGGGGGGAGAGAGGAACTAAAAAAAAAAAGGAAAGAAAGAAAAAAAAGTAATTTACTGTGAAGCACTGGCTGAAAATCATTTTCTGAACCACTGCACAATTTTAATCAGGCGACCATACTGTATCCAATCAAGGGAGGATTTGTGAGGGGAGCAGGGGAGGCGTTCACCGTGGTCTTCCCCAGAGGACTGTAAATCCAGGCTCTGCTGGGGAAGACAAGATGTCTCGGGCTTCTCAGCCTGCCCAAACCTAATTTGCACTAGAATTACATGGCCATTACTAATGTATACAGTGACTCGAAATGATTACTTTGCTATTAGTAAGAGCAAGGCGCTGGCTTTGGCGATGGCAGCTTCCAACAGAGGGGGAGCACCAGGGGGTGAGAACAAAGCTAGGCAGCTGCGCTGAGCCTGGAGGGGAGTGAGGAAGAGCGTGGGGATGGAGAAGGGCACGGGGATGGAGATGGCCATGGTCAGGGGGAAATCTGGCATGGCAAAGGTCATGGGAATGGCTGGATTCAGTATTTAACATGCTTAGCATATTTTGCATTAAAAAAATACATATGTGTATATATATTTATAGCACCTGGCTTAATCTTGGGCTCACCAAAGTTTTACCATGAGCACCAAAGCTAGGAAAAGCAGAGAAGCTTTAGCAGGAGAGTTCAGTCCCATCTCTTCCTACACCCCAGTGGTGACTGTGTCCCCCCAGTAGTGGGAAGCTGGGGTTCAAAGCTCTGCTGCAAATCGTCTGCAGCAGTGATTGAATATTGACCTCTAATATCCATTTCTGCTTTTTATGGACACTGCTTTTGCAAGAAGGATGTGGCCTGCCCTGGACACCCAGCCCCTAGCAAGGATTCAAAATGGGCAACTCCACAGATGGAGACAGGGATACTCTGCTACCGGCAGGAATTATTCTGAGGGCAAGAACATCAATTTCTCTCCTGAAACCGCCTACTCGCTACAGCACGGATCTCAGGTAATGAAAACGTAACCCTGGAGGCAAAGCTCCCTCTCGCAGCCACACGCAGACCCTGGCTCGACGCGAGCACAGCCTTCACATCCCCACCTGCGGGAATCTCCCCACACACTTAAACACCCGAAGACGAAAGAGGCTGTGGAGATTTTGCTGCAACCTTTTTGCTGCTCCTGCACAGCCGCTGCTACAATTCCTCGGCAGACTACAGGGTGCCTGCGACAAAGCAGAAAGGAAAGGTTAAGAAGTTGTCACCCACGCAAATTTGCACAAAGCAATCGCTCTGCTCGCTCTCTGGCCCTGACAGGTACTTTCAGAGCTCCCAAGTGCCCCTGGCAGGGTGTGGGGGCAGCATGTGGAGCCAGGAAAACACACCCCATTTCCAGCACATCTCTGTGGGTATCACAAGGGATCTGCTGATGGCACAGGGACATGATTTGGCATCCCCCTTCCAGCAGCACCATAGGTTAGGTCAGCTTTCTCGCCTTGCTTTCACAGCCTCATTGTGGCTTACCTTGCATCTTGCAGGGCTCAGGTGTTGAAAACAAATCCAAGCCCAAGTCCACTTTCACAGTCACGTTGTCTAATTTAGCTATGGTGTCATTTCACTACGCTTTGTGTCCCACTGCAGCTCCCCAGGTGCTCAGGCATGGCCAGCCTGCACCCAGGGCACTGCTTTGCCAAAGAACATCAGCTGGGTCACAACACAGCCACATAGGGAGGAATGCATCTTTTTTTTTACAAACAGGAGTAAAAGAAGGTTGGACTACTAGAAAATGGATATTTTTTATTCTGGACCTGAAGCAGAATCCATGTGTGATTTTAACCAGACTGAGACGTGTTGCCTTCGTTTGCTTTCCCCTCTACTCTATAACTACTGTGCGGAGCTGTATCGTTCAGTAGGCACACAGTGACTGCTGAACAAACACCAGCTCCTAGTGCACAAGAAAAATGGTGGACCCAGCCTGATCCAAGCTGCCTGGCTCACACAATGCCAGGGAGATGGGTTGGTCCTCTTCCGGATCGTGCACCATGCAAGGAGGAGATGGGGCTTGATTCTGGAGCATTGTATCTCCCAGCCCCAGCCATGCTCAATGCTGAGCCCTGCTCCATCAGCTGCTAGAGAAGGTTTGCAAGGGCCTTTATTTGTTGTCCCAGAAAACATTTATTCCTGGCACAAGCCAAACTTACCTTTGTGAGCAGCCAACCACCTCCACTCTGCATCTGAAGCAGAGCTGGAGGCACTTTGTTCCAAAAATGTTTTCTACTTCTCTCCCCACCCGCCAAAGGCGCCGGCAGGGAAGCTGGGATGCCAGCCACCATACCTCTTAAACCAACATCAAAAGCCTTGCATTCAGCAGTTTGAAGCGAGTATTTTGGGAATATTATGTCACCACAGCCATTAATTTTTCACATGGCAGGTGGGAAACCTGCCCTGTTTGAAGGGCATAGTGGGAACTGCCACTCGCTCTGTAATATTTTACACCATGGGAAAGGGTGTGTGTGTGTGTGTGTTTGTAGCCAGTGCTGAGCACCCGTCCCAGAGCATCCATGCACACAGTTCAGATATTTGAGGGAAATACTCAAATCTCTTGTTTGGTCTTTTCTTCCAAGGCATGGCAAAGGCAGATAAGCCATTAATTGCACAGGCAGATGGCTATTAGGAAGCGTGTGAGAACTGGCTACACCAGCACTGTGTAGGTGGAGTTGATTAGATGGACCTGAATCAGAAGAAAAAAAAAAAAAAAAGGAACATTTCCTACAACTCTGCCGATACTGGCTGGTCTGCTTTGCTGCATGGTGAGAAAAGCTTTTCCTGTGTAACTGCAGGAGAAGAAAATTCAAAATAACAGCAAAATTGCTCTTCACTTACCCATTGAGCCAGGTTACCAGTAAGAGCTCTTTGGGGTTTATTCATAATTCCACCACAGCTTCACTGCCAGGCAACAAACACACAGGGACTGGATGGAGACAGAAAGGGTTTACTTCACACTGGCTGCCATGGGTTTAACAGCACCAAGGGATTGGGTTGGGTTGGCAGCACCTCAGGGTCCCTCGGGCCCAGCCCCTGCCCCAGCAGGGCCACCCAGAGCAGGGTGCCCAGGCCCATGGCCAGGCGGCTTTTGGAGCTCTCCAAGAAGGAGACCCCACAGCCTCTGGGCTGCCTGGGGGCCAGGGAAACCTCCTGGGGTCCAGAATGGGCCTATGGCCTCCTGTCCTAGCACTGGGCACTACTGAAAGGAGCCGGGCTCCATCCTCATTGCATCCTCCCTTCAGGTGCAAACACAGAGTCCCAATCATTTAGAGTACCAGAGGTGCCCACTGCTCTGGAAGCTGCCACCAAGTCTTAACCCCGCTCCCTGTTCCTCTGCCAGTGCCTCTTTAAGCTGTGTATTTTGGGTGATGAACTCCTCCAGAGCCTCCTGGGGTACTGGAGGCCTTCAAATCCCCCAGGGAAGGCCCCAAGCCAGGCTGATTCCCCCACAAGCAGCCCCAGGGAACAGCAAGGCCTGAGCCGGCTGCTTCAGCAGTGTTTATGCGAAGTGGAGGTTTCCACTTGGAATATCAGTGGCTTCAAGGCCATGAACTGAATAAAAGGGCCTGTGACAGGACTTCTGCTTGCATGTCTCACAAAACCGGGTGGCATATTAGCCTCTGATGGTTTTCCATGAAGGGCTTATCTAGCCAGTTCCATGAAAACGCTCATGACTGAAAACCCTCAGTGAAACCCAGTGCCCACCTCCCACAGCAGTCACTGCTGGAAGGTTTGTACCTTCCACGAATCCTGGTTTTCCTATCTACCTGTCTCCATTTATTCTACACCCAAGTGTCTCTGTCAGGGAGATGATTCCAGCAATGGAAAGGACACAAAGTTGGGCGTTGCAGAAACTCAAGCTGTTTTATGTGTTTTAACCCAAATTTCTGGGTGTGTAGGTTCTCCCCTTTCAGTTTGTTACCTACTGTATCCAATACATATTACATTTTCAAGACAGGGACTGTTTCTTCACAGGTTAGTACAGCCCTTAGCATAACTAGCTAATGAGACCCATTTTTTTCCACTGAAGTGCAAATTGAAAATTGCAAAACAGCACTCCAAAGCGAGCCAACCACACACAAAAAAAATAAAGAGCAGAACTTAAAACTGCTCAATAAGATGCTTTTATAGATGCAAAGCAATATTATTGCAAGGCTACAGAGTTAAATCCTCACCCAGAATGAGATTCATGAAGAAGCTGGACTCAAAATTGTCTTTGGAGCAGATACTCAATTTGGCCGGTCAATCTAAAGGCACTTTAAAACATTGTCAAAACCCTTATCCATGAAAAATCATTAGCTCCATCCTGCACTGCTGTCAGTACAACATTTCAAACAACAATTCATTTTAAATGGATAGCTTAGTAGATCACAAGCAGAAAGAAAGTTATTACGGGCCAGATATACTCGATTCATATCCCCCACTATTTTCTGGCCACCGAGGCCGACACTGCAGAAGCAGCCTGCCACCAAAAGGCCAGACACCAACAGCACAGTGAGCTGGGACGGTGGCTGCAAACCCAAGCAGCACCAGCCCTGGCGAAGCAGGAGCTGAGAGCCCTTGAGCACAGCAGCAGCTCTCACTGTGGTATTTTAGACAGCATCGTCCTATTTACCACCGCTTTCCCCCTGATTCAAGACTAGCAGCAACAATCAGGAGTAGGCCGTCAGTGGAATATCAGAAAATTACTGTATCAGGCCATGGCCAGTCTAGCTGTCAACTTCCCTCACAAGTCAGTTATTTAGATTTAGAAACAAACATATTGAAATAGTGGAGGAATGAAGGAGTCTTCTCCGTTTCTGGGACTCCTGGCACGTAGGTGCATCAAGGGGTTCACATCGTCGCTAGAGATGCACAGCTGCAAGTGATTAAGCCCGCAAAGGGAAAGACAGGTGGACGCAGACACAAGCACTATTTTCATGAAAGATCTTGAAGCAATTTCTTGTGGAGGTGGCTCAAATTGGTGTTGAGTCAGCCCCCACTCCCCCTTGCCATGACTTGTCCTGTATTTCTCAGTAAAGAGAACACATTTGTTTTGTTACATGCTAGACTCCACAATTACCTCAGGTGACATCACCAGCCGAAAACGTGCAGGTGACTATATCCTTCAGCACGTGAACCGTGGCATACAAAACCTTTGGCATATGAGCCACCACGGACGTGGTTTCACCATTCGCCACCTGCTGCCACCCTCTGAGGGAACCTGAGGGACACCAAGCGTGCTGAAACAGCTGAAGATTACACAGGGAGTTGATGCAGTAAGCCACAAGGCATGAAAATTATGGTAATTGGGGCTTGCAAGAATTCAGTGGGGCACAGAAGGCCCAAGGAGGTATCGGGTTAGGGTTATCTCCATAGCTGGCCTCTGTCAGGAGAGCCACCCTCAGTGCTTGTGCTCCTGCTGTAACAGCAAGCTGGCAGCAGAACAGGGAGATGAGTACTTCACATGCAACTGGTGCTGTCCAAACACAAGTTTTTGCCAGTTGGACACGTACCTGTGGCACTGAGATCTGTTTCAGCGGTAGCTAGGTGTGCGTGAGCATCTGTACCTCTCTATTCTCTCAGCTGAAAACTTCAGTGACAAAGAGGAAGGTGGAATTAAAACCATAAATATCTTGGGTAGTGTTGAAATGAGAAAGTTGATGTGAAAAACAGCTACCAGGTACCTTTTCCACAGAAGCTGATGCCACCACAGCACCAGAAGGCAGTTCTAAGGGCTGCCTGGACTCCTGCGAAGCACATACAAGGCCCTCAGAATACACACGAAGCAGCAGGCAGTTTGTTCTTCCAGGCTGTAACACTGACATCTATATCCCACACAGTGAGAGGTGGGTTGTTGTTTTGCAGTTTACTGTTTTGTTACATTCAGTAAGATTAACAACCAAAATTCTGGGCTAAAATTGAAATGAGCAAACATTTTGTCAGGATTTCGCCCAATCTGTCTCTAATTTATGTGGGTAGTAAGCTTTTACGATGTCCTTAGCTAGGCACACTTCTCTGCTTTTAAATGCCTGGGTTTTGTAAATGGGTTCTTGGCAAACACAGAAGTATCGTGGGAACCATAACGACATTATAGCGATCTGCTTTTGGATAGTGCAACTGAACTGAGATGAAGGAAACTATATAGTTTTTAGAACATCCATGTCAATGATTCACAATAGCCAAATAATGCTCCTGATTCATCCTTCAAGGAAGCAACCCAATTCAACCTGGCATGAGACCCTTTCTCAGAAATTATTAGTTCTCACAATAAAACTATTAAAGGTATTTTTACTGCACAACTCCGAATTTATATAGATGCTTTTCATTAAAAAAATATTCTATATATTGACTTTTTTACTCTTTCCAGACATAAAATCTCACAGGATACAATCACACGAATTTATGTCTGAAACTAAGATGCATATACAGTGCAAAACTAATGAAAAAATATATTAAAATATCCCAAGAAGATGAAAATCAGAGCAACTTCAGCTGCAGCTGGAACAGAAGTGGAAATGCATTTATAGTCAATCTGCTTTCATGTTGCAAAGCTGACAGACCAAAGCCTATGATGCTGGGCAAAAAGCCAGCAAGTGACCACCACAAATGAAAAGAGCAGCGTTAACCTCTCAAATCAAAAAATAAGCAACAAAACACGTCTGTCCAAACTTAGCGGTTAAAGTGAAATAGCTTACATTAATTTCTGAGACCTGACCTATGCTGGCAGAAATTTGTGTGAACTTGGCCTCAGCTGTTTTGGTTTGTTTTTTAAAATTTGCAGAATTCAATGGGAAGCAGCCTGTTGCAGAGGACAACAGTTGACATGCTACGGTATCCAAAGCATGCAAGGTCAGCAGAGGTAAGAGACAATGTGTTTTGTTTGTCACAACTAACTAAAGACTCTAAGGGATTTGGATTTATGCCTTACAAACCTCTATTAAATGTGTTAAGTATTTCTAAATTAATCTAATCTTAAAAAATCCCAGAAACTACCACCGTTTCTACAGCATCATTCTGAAAGACAATTGCAGGCTGAATTACATTTAGACATGTTCCAGCTATACTCCCAAGGTGTCTACTGTCTATTTTTATAATATTCCTAGAAGGGATTCCGTACAAACCCCAAGTCTGACGTCCAGCTTGGAAAATAGCACAAAGCCTTTTCTGGAGGTCCTGTAATCTATTCCTGCCAAAAAGGAGTCATTTTCATTTCCCATACCTAAACACTGCAGCAAGGCACATGTGGGCATCGTGTTACACAAGAATGAACATTATTCCAAACCCATCAGTTTCCAAATGTTTATTGTTTTCACAATTTAGAAAAGGATCGTTTATAAAGCTCTGTTTTTTGTTTGCCTTCAGCTCGCTTCTCAAAGTACAAAACCCAAGCATCTTCCTAAAGAAGTACTCAGCCAGCTTTCCCCTCTCTAGCTGCTGTTTCTTTTTCCTGCAGTAGTTCTTCCTCCTTCTTCTTGTGAAGCTTTAGGAGATATTCATCAGGCTCAATTCCTGCCTCCTTTAACTCTGACATGGCTTTCTCCAACCGGTGCAACGTACGGGCACTCTGCACTTTTCGAGTGGTGATGTACAACGTAAATTCCTTGAAGCCTATCAGTTTACAGGTGTCCACCTCACAGATATTTTTAACATCTTTGGTTTTGTCCACCTGGGGGAAGAAAACTAAACCTGCCATTTTTTCCAGCTCTTCAATATTTACTTGGAACTCAGTCAGCTGGTGACTGAAGCCTATGGGATTGTTTGGCACCACAAAAGCGCCCAGCACCAAGGGCTCTGTCGATGTTCTGGTCCGTCTGGCAAGGATCACCTTGTAGAGGTGGGATGGCACAGCTACATCATCCTTTCCAATTACCTGTCAAAAGAAAAGACACAGATCTTGTCAACTGAGGGGAAAAGAGAAGTGAGACCAATCCTACTGCTTCTAAAAAGGAGTCCCAGCACATAACTACACACTGAAATCATGTGCAATGTTATCAGACCAGAAGCTGAAGTGGAAAAGCACGATTTCATTGCAGCTCCTCATACAGCCAGTCAGGACTGAGCTAGTCATTTGATATCTGAATCTCTTTCTCAAAGAGGAGAAGCAGGGCAGAGAACGGTTCACTGCAGGGTTGTTTGGCCACTGTTGGTAGAAGACTCTCCCAGAAGGTTCTCTGCCTTTCTCATACCACCACTGACTTCACATTGCACTGTTAAAAACAACCATGCAGACAACAGGCCAAAAGATTAGCCTGTCATTGTCTAGATATTTGTAGAGATCCAGAGCAAGGAGCTCCAGCAGAAGAATTAATTTAACCTAAATCTCCCAAGCACTTGCAAACCAGAGCAACTTCAGTTACAGCTGAAACTGAACTGGAACCGAATCCGAAAAACATATTTGGAAACACGGAGTCAGCCAAGAGCCCAGCTCCCTAATCCTCTGGTGCTGATCTGTAAGCGTAGCTGACATGAAGGCATGATCGAGGTTCTTGTCCTGCTGCGTCACATTGTTAACACTTTGAGCGCTGTTTTCAGTAACGCTGGATCTATACGTTTTACATGAATCCTGATCTGACTGCTCCAAATCACGTACCTTTTAACACCCATTTCAAATCAGCTCTTACTTACCTTCTGCCAGTCATTTTTCATATCTCTAACACCCTTATACAGGATGTTTTTACAAGCTGTATTACCTAAGAAAATGCATTTTTGAGAGGATCTGGATATAAAGTATATTTGGTGACTCAGTATCCTGAAGGAAGTCTATCCAAAGAAAATGCATAATTTGATGAATCTGCTTCTTCCATGAATTCACTATGATTCAACTCATGAGCGTGTACGTAATAGATTTCCTGCTGTGTCAATCGGATCAGGATCCAGGAATTTAACTGAAGCACCAGTGGGGGATGATCAGGAATCTGATGTCACACAAGGCCCACTAAACTCACACACATATGTTACACAGAAGATACCCCACCCTGTCTCAAAAATTAGTCCCAGGGAAGATACCTGTCGAAGATAAGTGTAATCTCTATTCAGAAAGTGATGCTCATGCATGCACTGTGTTAGGCTTTTCTTTTTTTCCTGCAGTGTTGCTGAACTGGGTCTGCCGTGCCGACAAGGTACAACAGGCTCACGCAGGGGAAGTTTCAGTTTTGCATAGCCCTTCTGCATAACCACCCCTCAAAAATTCGTGCTTTTATTCTAACGGCAGCAGAAGAAAAAGATACAGACTCCCTGCAAGAACTACAAAGGCATCTTGTTTTCACATCAAATCCAGTAATTTGGTAGTATTTCCAGTACTTGCAATACCTGCAGAAGCGAAGGCTGCTTATTTGATTTCTGACAGCCTTTGTTAGATGCAGTTAAAACACAATTTCAGAGAAAGCAGGCATTTATTTCACTGCCACAACTGATCACATTAATTGCAAGTATTTTACAAGCTAAGTTGGTATATCAGTTCAGACATGCTTGGTCGATTTATATATACAGTATAACTCAACCACAGAAGAAATATTTCCTACGTATGCTTTATTCCGAGAGTAGTCGGTACTTCTGCAAAAGGAAACACATTTTTTAAATTTAAATTTGACTGTGGCTATTGAAACAAAGTTCACTTCAGTCTATTCTAACCGTTCAGTGCTGGACGTGTGTCTTCTACCTCTGATGCCAGTTCTGGTTAGGCTGAAACCAGAGAAAAGCACCTTTAGGAGAAAGGCCAGCCTCTAAATACAGAGGATTTATTCCAGGTTTTGCACAACAACGTAGCAGTAACTTTACTACAGTCTCTGACAAACATGCTCTTAAGATTTCTTTACTCTGTTACCAAAAACAGATATTTCCTCCCCTTCCCCATACTAGGCTATTTAACAGCATTGCTGTAGTTTACACTTTTCTACAGAAATGATCTTGCTTGTGCCACCAACACTCTCCTAAATAAAGCTCTGCCTAAACATCTAGCAGTGATTGAAAACGGAAAGCAATAAATAAATGCCTTATGCCAAAGCTACTTTCCTTTTCTACGACAGATGTCTTGATAGGGAAATGAGAGCTCCCAAGTGTCAAAGCACTTTACATTTAGCATTCAGTGTGGGTGAAACCACAGTTGCAGCTCCTCAGGATCAACTGCATAAATAATCAAAGCCGAGTGACGTACAGGTAATTTTAAAACACTCTGAAAACTATGCTTCGACCCACTGTTATACCTGGTGGGTTACACTGAACTACAAAAACGAAGCGTGTCGGGGTGTAACCTGCTTGAGATAGCTGGCACTCAAACTGGGGAGCACATGCAACGTGTTGGGGGTGGGAGGGAGGGAGCTAAGCAGCATGAAAAGCCCCCACGGGGAGAGGAGGAGGGGATTCATATTTCCATATTCACCCAAGCACAGGCAGCGACTGATGCTGTTGAAGGCTGGAGCTCTTTTTTTCCTGGTGGAGAAGGGAACTTGCAGAGCCTTTGCTGCAGTCCCACCTCCTGCACGCTGCCAGGGCAGGGCAGAGAAGAAGGAAGAGGCTGTGCACAGCTGTGCTGCACCCTGAAGCTGCTGTGTCCCCCCCCAGAGAAGGCAATACTGAGAACAAACCCTGCTCCCCAGATTCCCCTGGGCCAACAACCCCTCATCAACATCATTCCTGTGCCTGCGCTGCCTTCTCCAGGGCTCTTTGCAAACTTTTTCCTGCTATAAATACCTGCATAACACCTTGGTCCTCCTTAGCTTTGTCCTCTCCGCTCCTCAACACCTCCCACGCACAAACACACACCAGCATCCTCTGTCTGTTGTATAAAAGACCAGAGGAAGGGTGATCAGGTAGCTGGAGCTGCTGGGAGTACCTCCAATTAGGGGATATATATGGCATGTGTAAAACAAACAGGTGAATGTGTGCGAGCGAGCTAGCAGAGGGAACAGGGGATTGAGGCTGAGGACTTGAGTGGGTGGAGAGAAAGGCGAGGGAATGAACAGAGCTGCACAGAGAGTGGTTAGGTACGAAATGGAAATGCTGAATGCCTGGAGTGGGTGTTAAGGGAAAACAGACCCTATGCTTATGCAGTATTAAGCCCCCCCGATATATTTCTATATATTCTATGCAAAATAATGCACATTTATGCACTGTATATGAGCGAAGGAGGAAAAGAAGGAAAGAGGACTACTTCCAGAAAAAGGAAGGTTTTTTTTTTTTTTTTTTTTTTTTTTTTTTGAGAAAAGCAGTTCTAAAAAACTCAACTCAGCACAGGCAATGGCCATACATGCAATTTATGTACCACTTCAGTTCCACACAAGCTCTCTTTTGAGGATTTAAATAAAATTTAAGTAGCGCACAGGCTTTATACCATATCCTCTGAGTAGCAATAAACTCTTTCTGCAATTACTTTGCTGAGTTCTAATACTGTTAAAATGATTAAGACAAATTTTTAGCCTGCCAAATGGCCGGAGTCCACGGCAGCGTCCTCTCCTTACACAAAACAGGGTGTAAAAGCTCTGCCACCAGCTCTTTCTGCAGGTAGGAAAGAAGGAAGATAGAGGGTGCCCCATTTCTCTGACAGACTAAATATGCCTGACAAAGATTTTTCTGCACTTTAACACTTACATGAAGCACACACAGGAAGCATCACCAATCAGCTCTGCTGCCAGTGTGATGCAGTGATTCCTGTTAAAAAATAAATGCAGTTCTGGAGCATGCTGTAATATTTCCATGACTATGTTCTTCAATATACCACAATTTGCCTTTCTCTGGGAGTTGACACAGAAGCTGCAGAGGAATGAATCCACATCACTGGCCCACCACACAGCCCAGCAGCCAGGGAGAGAAACAATGTGTGATTCTGCAGAAGTGAAGTTTCCAACAGAAGCAACTGGTAAGAAAAACAAACTCAACAAGTCATTTCCTATTGCCACCTAGAGGATCTTCCCACTTAACTACAGCAGCCTCAGTCACTAACCTGACCTGTGCCATCCCCTTTATCCCCCATCCTCAATGCATGCCTAAGAGAGGCAGGGAACATATGCCCCTAATGCAAAAAAAGGGAAAATGGGTTAAGATTATCCATACAGAAGCTGACTTTGATTTGTGCTATTCTATCCACAGGCAGCAGACGATCTTTTCGCAATCAATGCCTGCAACAGCTATCTGTCCCAGTTGGAAAAGAGCAGCAGTTTTTAATAGTGTATGTGACTCAGAAACATCTCACAAGCTAATACAACAATCTAGAAAATACAGCCATGGCATATTGAAAATCACTGCTGTCCCACGTGCTTTCTCACCCTGCTGAGAGCAGGCCACAAGGAAAGTTTTCTCTATTCCTGTAAACTTTTGCTAAAACTTTCCAATTGCCAACATCCTCATGACAAGGAAAAAAATGCACGAAACCTAAAGAATCCTCTTTTTACAGCAGTAAAAGTACTCCTTTCCCATCATCGTTTGGGATACTGATGTGAAATTTCAGATATGACTTCACTTTTTTTGTTTGTATTTGTTCAGCATACTTATGTTCACTGCCCTAACTTTTTGGAGCTGCTTATTCCCTTGTATTTTGCTTTCCACAGTGATCTGGTGCTGCCTGAAGCCCTGTAACTGAACTGGTGTCATCTAATAATGCAACTTTACGGCAACGCCATTTTCAGCATAGTGTTTATTTTTTTGTTTTAATTATTATTGTTATTGACACTGATACTGATATTCAACAAGTATGTCTAAACTTGTTATACTCAATGTTATGCCCAATTAAACATGGACAGCAGTCACAAGGATGGGCCATCAAAACACACACAATTCCTAACATTTAGAGATGCTTAAATATTGCTAAAACAACAAACATAACAGCAGTTATCCAAACTTAAAGAGCTCACATGGATAGACAAAGATGAAGGCAGAAGCAACAAGATTTCTTAAAATAGAGAGAATTTAGTGAACTTTGATAAATTCAGTCTCATACTTAAGTCACTGGATGAGGATTTTCCTGAACTTGGCTTTTTGCATAATATTTTTTCATAACTATTCTTGCTTGTAGTTATTTTTTGAATTGGAAGAAGGACAAATTTGATAATATCTGCAGAGTGCTTAAATATCACAATAAAGAATGAAGGCATTTGCTAACAGCATCCAGGGTAAGTTAAAGCATATGGCATTAAATAATGTCACCTTCATGGGGGTAATCAGATAAAGACAGGAAAAAGCAGTCTCTAAAAATCACAATTTGGGCTTTATGAGAAAGAAAATTCCATTCTGACATAAAGGGCGTAATGGCAGAATACCTAAAAGATTGCATTAGAACAGTAGCAGAACTGTTATTCTGATTAGACATTTGAAACAAGCTTTATCATATCTTTGTTTTACATTGTACTGGTTGCAGCTGCCCTGAGCAGTAAGAAACTTATCTTCTTTTGAAAGGGTAGGAATAATTTTTAAAAGTAAGGACTCATGAATGTGAAAGTAGTATTTTGCCACCTAGTGACTAGAAAATGAAAATCAACCAAGAGAATTAGCAGAAGGGACTAGCCTTTCATCAGTGAGTGCCAGCTCTCAACTGGCAATTATCTGAGATTCTGGTAAACAGAAATCACGTTCAATCATGACTTAACTGCCAGCACACGCTGAAGAGTCCTTGCATCAAAGGGTACCATCACAAAGACATTAAAATGATAGCTGCAGATTTTACCTCTGCACTCCAGGAACCATTTCTTCCATCCCACCCTGTCTTTAATAACCTGAGTTTAGAACAAAGCCATGCTACAAGCCTGGATGGACTGAAAACAGCACACGTACAATTCTCCAGGTAACAACACTTCCATCTATATCTGGCCATTAACGAAATTAAGATGTCCGTCGCACTTCTTGAATTAAAAAGGACATTCCCATCACACAAAATAAGACTGCACCTCTCTCTAAAGAGAGGCTTGTTTCATTTTAGCTGCAACTTACAGCATGCCACTGACCAGGCCCATCAGATGTTTTATTGCAGATAGTATCCTTCCTGCTGATACGACCCTGTGTTTGACAGTCAGGAGCTCATTATAATTTGATATTGAATTCTATATAGAAGCAGACAATCTGGCAACGTAAAAAAATCCCGTTCCTATCAGTATAATTTGTTTACTTGATTGTTGTGACAGCTTTAACCGCCTTCACTCCAATTCCTTCTGGATTTGTGTTAGGCAGCACTGATTCTGCTGATAGTGGTTTTTTTTTTCCCCCACAGTATTTGGGAGAACTCTATCAGATAGCATTGAGAAGAACTGAATGTTGTGAAGGCAGTTCTGGTAACACAGAAAATAGAAAACAGTACTGATAAAAATGTATTAATGAACTCTTATAAAAACGCACAGCCAAGTTCTCCAAATATACGTATTTCTGAAAAAAAAGTGTTATGGTCATTTTGCTATCGCCAAATCTGGCAATGTTAAAAAAAATAAATTAAAAAAAGGAAACAAGAGATGGTAAAAAAAAGTTCTGCCTAAAACCACAATTACAGCATTAAAGGACACGCTCCACCATATTTTTTTTTTCTTTGTTTTAATCAAGAGGATGTGTACAGGCATTCCAATGCCATGTTTACGTGATGACAGACTACTACTCCCACAAAATCCATTTAGGTTATACTTAACACTGAATCCACCACAGCCCCTATCACCACTCTTCCTATAATAAAAGAACCTTCAGGAGTGCTACAGTGCTAAATAAAAGCAACCCCATAAATCTACCCTGCACCTTTGGTGTCTCTTCTCCTCCAATCTTAACCCAGCGTCTATTATTTTCACTTGTACATCATGTCTAAATTTAGGGCTGACAGCTCTCTGGTCATTTACACCAGCTGATCTAGTAACTACCCATTTGAACGCAGGTTTTATGGGACATGGATAATGGACCTACATCCCCTAGGTGTCTGTGTAGCCTTGAGCACATTTGGCAAAGCCAACAAGTAGCCCCCAGGTTTATTTCTTCCTTTAACACAGATTCCTGCTCTCCTGGCTAAGAAACTTATAAGAGAATCTCTACTGCTTTTGAAACCTGACTGCAGAAACCATAAAGTACCATCTTAGATTTGAGAGGTGTGATTTGTGTCCCGGGGACTTGTTTGCCACAGAAATAGATGACAAGTAAGTGTATTTTCTGGTTCAGTTGTTGTACAACTCTGGCCCAGCCTAGAAAAGCAGCCATTCCATTTTGAAAATTAAACCGTAGACCTGATTCCAGAACGAGCTCACTAAAAAGTACAGGAAAATGTTGTCTTCAAGCAATAAACGAAGTGTTATCTAAACCATACTTACTTTAATGGGAAACCTTTCTCAAATTAACATTTACTACAGTGGCATAGGGAATAAGAGAGCGGAGGGTTGAGCACGATTCAGGAGAATTATTGCAAAATTTATATTTCCAACTCCAAATCTGCTGACAGAGGAAAAACACCGAAGTGACAGTCACTGGAGAGCAGCAACGTACAAAACGAGACAATGTCATTTTGATTTGATCTGGACGAAGATGAAAAACCTGCATCTGCCTCTCCAACGACACAGAACAGATTTTTCCTGTTGGCATTCTATTTTACATACATTCTCAAAATGTATTTTTCAGATACCAAGCGTGGTCATCAATCTACTCTTTGCAATAAAAGCCACTGCTGGAGACAGATGAAATGACAGAACATATCTGAGGATACAGCAAGTTCAGCCAATAGATAGAACAACGTTGGCATCTAAGGAGTTCAAGGTTAATTCCCTTTCTGGAATTAAACAGCAAATGGTACCAGAGTCCAAGCAGGAACTGGGAACAATGCCATGACCGATGCTCTGTTTTTCCTCTATAGTGATCTAAAAATAACCTTTTTGGATGTCTGATGAGAAAAACACCAGCCTGTAAAGCCACGGATACATATTTCATCACTTCTTTAGCCAAAAAACAAGAAAACTACAATTGAAGAGAGGAACTGAAGCAAATCAACGTGGACACATTCACAGTAGTACTTGTGTGTTTTCTTTTTCTACACCTCTAGTCTTGTAGGATGAGAACAGCATCAGAAAGGAGCTCAGCCTTAACAGTTACGTTGCCAGATGACACGTTGCGAGTTTCAGCACTTTGGTGTACACTACAGCACTTTTCCCTAAACAGCACACACAAAGAAAAAAGGACACCTTCCCACATCAGCTTCATAAGCCCAAACAATGAGGTCTAAAAGCCTTTCATTTCTAAGTCACTTGTTTGAACCTTACAGGGTTTGCTCCTGAAAGATGGCTAAGAGGTACCTTCCCATCTCATTCAGCTGCAAACATTTTAAGTGTTCTCGTTTTAGGGGCTGAAGCCCAGACTACCAAAATCAATGGCAATGACAGCAATTGTGTATGTTTGAAAAGAACTTCTCCTCACTGTTTTGACAGGTTGCGTTCCCTCTTCTAAGAGTACGTGTTGATGGATGGAGGAAAAAAAAATAAATCAAAACCAAAAAAATCCCTCAACACTCTACTCTGAACTCTCTCCCCCTAAAGGAGGGCTTCAATGGCAAACAAAGGCACTTATACTATAAAGAAATCTCACAATAACCAAACAATCCTCAGCCTGCATTTATTTATTCTTAGAAGTGTACCCAAACAGGATCCAACTCAAATAACTGCATATTCAACCCAACCTCACCCCCAATCAACATTTTATTTTTCCACCTGCTGACAGTATTATCTGTTCTTAAATACAGCTTAAATACAAATCAATCTATATAATGAATCTCATCCTAGGAAGCTGACTGAAGGATTTATGAATGGCCAAATGGCGAAATGAACACGTGAGTGTGATTGTTCCACCCTTTTCAACTCCACACTGAACTTCACTTCATAGTTTATATTAAGACCAAAACCGATAAAACATTCATAAAAGACCGGAGTTGTCATCAAACCCAAAGATGATGAAGACATCTTGGCAACGGACAAGAACAGAACGATATGATAATCAAAGCAGCACGGACATTTTGTGCCACTGTTATTCCAGCACCAGATCCTGATACCGAGTTACTTCGAATAAAGGCAGTAAGATGCAGTGCCTGCCGTTATTTTTTACCTGTGGAATACTAACATTTACATTTCAAAACCAAAATGTAGAGCCATAATTGTATTTTAGAAAAGGTAATCTTTCCTCTTCTAAGCAAACACTTTCTCTAGAGAAAAAAAAATAAAGATGAGCAGTATTAAACCAAAACGGTTGATAGATGCAGTTGATAAATGATTTAACTGCTTCCTGGAAAATCGTTTTAGCCTATAAAATTTTCAAGTCTGCTCAGGATTTTTAGCTCTTTGCAATGTAAGACTGAACTGTATTTTTAATGGTAAATAAATGCATTATCTTGACAACTACAAGGAAACAAATTCCAGCAAGCTATGTGCAAACCTGGAGAACTCTTACGGTACCATTCTGTGTGACAGTGAGCCAAATGTTCAGCTTGACACTGCTGAAAAGTAACATTTCCCTTCTGCTCCCAGCTACGTGGTTTTGCCACATACCTCACACTGTCACCGGTACGTGCTGGACTCCTGTGGGCTGATGTATCTTTCTATAGCAGTAGAAAAAAAGCCAAGGAAACAAACAAAAACAAGCCGGCATGGATGGTTATCTCTACTTCACTACTTCATTAAGGACCTCGTGGAAGGATGTGCCAATCAGCACCTGCATACAAGGTTGGAACTGAAGGTTGCAACTGCCACCCAACATGAAAAAGATGAATTATAATTATTGCGTTTTCATGTGCGTAACATAGGACTGTCAGGGAAACAAACAAAAAAAGAAACAAAAACCAAAGCAGTGATTTCATCACAGTCAGGGTTATAGACGTGTGGGTGATATAAGGGATAGGTTTTAAAGAAGTAAACAGGTAAAAGTGAACAGGAAAAATTACATTCTGTCACTGCTGATTTCCAAGCTCAATCAAAAAAAAGTTTCAAGCGCATTCAGAACAGAGAAATAGTGCCTAAATCTCACTGCTAAACAAGCTAGCATTGAAAGCCGAACATCTCGCTCTTTAGCATCTCTCAAATCCTCAGCTACAGGGTTTGTTTTTATAGCAAGCTCATTCATTGCTCCTCAGAGACCTAGCTGGACAGCTGAATCACTCACGAGCTGACGCTGCAGTTCATCTGAGCATTTATTTTCATGGAGAAGTGTTTTTTTCAAGAGGTGCAAAATACCCTATTATTTGCATTATGCTTGCTAGCATTCAACAACTGAAAACAGCAATAATATGTCATTACAGTAGGGGCAGAAGAGCATAGTAAGGTTTTCGAGGAACCTTACAGATCCTACAGATGTCTATAAGCATGCTTACAAGAAGTTAGGACAAGCAACCATAAATTCACCTTTCAACATGATAACCTTTCCTGTTTGTCTAACAGCGATAATAGAGAGTGTGCCTGATCAAACCTGTATCTTCAGGGTATTTAAAACAAATAATAAAATGGGGGACCAAAATAGGTCTCAGTACAATGGACAAGCAATTATACTGCATTCACCTAAAACCTACCGAACTTGAATGAAGTCTTTCAATTGACTTTGTTGTTCTTAGATAAGGCCTTGCAACTGGGATTTTAAGTGATACATATGGGATATCACCAAGGAACTGCTTTTGAAATTGCTTTTAGCAGAGCACAGGCATTGCAATCCCCTAAATAGGTTTGAAAAGCCCCCATTACCTTTGTAGTGCCGTGTTTCTAAAAAATACATTAGTGACTGCATAGATGCATTCAAATCAGCAAAATCCACTAACTCTCTGCTTAGACACTGTCACACAGAAGTCAGACTATAGTTTTACTGCATATCATGAAGACATTCAATAGTTCTCTCATTGTAAATAAAACAAATCATTTTAAAATTATATTTTTAACACGTAGGCAAGATATTTCTAATGAATTAGTCCCAACTACTATTGGACATATTGTACATAGTAGGATGTTTAACTTTGTTTTATCACGCTGCAATGATATCAAACCTGTTCTTAAATAGTAATTTAAAAAAGTATAACCACTGCACAATTAACCCAGTACATACCTGGTAAGTAACACTCTTCTTTCCATCATCATTTGTTTGAGGCAAGGTCAGAGGTCCAGAAACTACCCAGACATCCTCAAATCTCTCGGTCAATTCCCGACAATACATTTCCATTCTGAAACATATTTGTCAGACTGAGTAGAGCCAGCTGGGAAAACTTAACACAACAAACTTCAAAAAAGACTATGAAGGGCAAGAGGACTTCTCCACACTCACATGACTGATTGACATGCCGAAGAAGGTAAACTGCAGGCCCAAGCCATACTTCCCTCTTGTTCCAGTTTCACTTATGTATAGATAGGTGTGTGTTATCACACCCATCTGAAAATAGTTCCTGTAGCCCTGCCACCTAACTTGAAAATCTGAATTCTCTACTTAATCCCACACCTGACACCAGAAAGATAACTATTGATTAGATTAGCAAGACACTTGTTTTAAACAGCCTGTGGCATTCTTAGTTCAAATGGTTCTACCACACTACTGGGTGTGTATGCATCCCCCAAGGAATCCATGTCCTGAACAAGCAGCTCTTTCTGTAGCTCCAAGAACTTCCAGAGTTATTACGTGCCATTCCTGCTAAGCCTACTTATTGCTTTTTTTGATATATAACTAATTAAAAAGAGTTACTCCAGAAATACTAACATTCTTTTTGTTTTCTAAACTAGCTGATTCAGTTTACAGCATAAAATACTTCTCCAAATAAAAAGGTTTCCGGATCACAGCTTTATTACAGAAAATGGGAGATTGTAACCACTCTGATCTAACACCCCAGGTGTTACAGAAATTACATAAAGTGAGCACCTACTGGGCCTTTACTAAAGACAGAACTGTACCTCACTCAAATGGACAAAGAGACCAGAACACGAGACAGTCGACCCCAGATAATATGTCTGCTTTTACGGGGGAAAGTTTCTCCCCCTTCTCCCTCCTGTTCCTCATACCTCTCACTTGGGCCAACTTTAGCACACCTCACCTGTCCATAACCCTGACCAAAACCAGACTTTTTTTCCTGTGATGGGTTAGTAAGTTAAAAAAGCTCACACAAATCAGAATTAGCAGGAATTAACCCATTTTTCTTTGGTGATAGTGCGCTGCCATGTGACAAGCCAAAGCACTGACCACAAGCTAATTTTGTTTTCCGCTCTCATTAGCTTTGCTCAGAGATCAGACTACAGGAACCACGAAGTTACACTCAAGACAGAAGGGAAGAAAGAAGCACGTTGGTAGGAAGAAAATGATAAACGAACAGTTAGACCACATCAAGAAACCAATCTAATATCTTACTATCTAAGTTTCCTGAAAGACAGTCCTGCAGTTCTTTCCCCTTGCTCCCCTTTTTTGCCCCAGCTGCACTGTCCTACTCCACGCTGGCTCTAGCATTCATCTCACCCGTTGATCCGATTTTCAAATCTGGCAGAAATGTAACAAACCAAACCAAAATGTGGATCAGTTTAACTGGGTTAGTAAATGGAGTCGACTCGGTGTAGAGTAAGGCACGTATCAGAGCTGGAACTGAGAAAGCAGCAAAAACACGCAGCTGAAGGGCAAACACCACTTTAAAAATCATCAGACTGTTAAACTGTCTAAGCTGTATTGTCTGCACCTCAAAAGACAATTCAAGAAGTGATTAAAATCAAGAACGGAAGGGAGTACTAAAGACAGGAAGGGATGCAACACATATGAGGTACAGTACCCTTAAAACTACGTATCATTTAAAAAGTGACTGACGAAACAAGTGACACAAATACCCAGTTTGTGTACTTAAACTGCGGCGATAAGGTGCTGGGGTTGGTAGAAAGTGATAACAGCAGCTTAAATTATGGGGCTGATAGTGGCAGGGGAAATTCTAAAATACTCCCCATGATTTCCTGATCAGGCACCAATCCTGCTCCAGAGAAATAAGGAGGGTTTCCAGCCTTAAACTGGTTCCAGCGCTTAGCTTCAGTACAAGGAAATTTTACGCTCAAATACTCGAGGTATTAAAATAAAACAGAAACATCTCTTAAAATGTTATAGCGTTTTATTTGTCTATAAAATAGTGTAACCTTACTGAACGCCTCATATGATTTTATATGCACTCTTGTAAAACTGGAAAGCAGGTGCGTGTCGTTGAATGATGATGCATTTCTGACATACTTTTAGTACAATACTGTACACGATTTTGCCAACCTTCCCTCGAGTGAGCCTTGTGAAATTCATCATTCTCCCCTCCTGTTTCTGAGTCTTCACATTCTTTAAGCCCTATGCAAGAAGCACAGAATGAATGCTCGTTTTATTAGGCTTTTTTTCTGCTCAAGGGGATGACAGAATAAAAACCCTACATAAAGAAAGGTAAGATTTACTTCCACTCGCTTCACCTCCCAGCTGATCCAGCCAGCATTCACAAACAACAGAGAACTTGCCTGACTGCTACTTGGAAGCCAGCACTCCGAGAAATACCTAAAAAAGCCCTGGAGTAGTCACAGCTCAGCAGGGAGCACTCAGTTCTCTTATTCAAAGTGAACAGATGTCCACGTACAGAGATGTGGATACTCTGATACTGGAAGTGATTTTTTGGAGATGTTAAAACTAGATCTAAACCCTTTCCCTGCTCCTACTTATTTTTCCTTAAGGACAGAAATGTTAAGCCTGGTACCTTTACCCGCATCAGCCAGAATAAATGATTTTATTCTAAATAAATGCCCTGTAAAGTTTTCCTGAATAAAGAGCTAAAGCAGCCATTATACTGCTCTTGCATTGTGAGGACTGTGAGTTACCTTTCAGAGAAGGTTGACATGATCTCTACAGACCATATTTTTCATTTAGTTAATTCCTTATAAGTAATTTCTCACCTGTTCCAAAATCCAGCATTATTTTCATAATTCTGAGGCACAATGTTAGAGAGATAAAACGTTTCAGCCATAGCTCTCTGCATGAAGAAAGAAAATAGTATCATTTCATTGAAACATCCGAGCTGTAAACACATTTTTTAAGTTTTTGGATCAGAAGCCATTTCTAGTTTAGTTTTACCATTATCAGAATAAAAGGTCAGACAAGAGCTGAGTCAGAGTATCTACAAAAATGTTTGGAATAAGAGGTGTAAAACTGAGGGGCAAACCTTGCAAATTGGATCTATTCTTTTTTTTTTTTTTTTTTGGACAGAAACAGTACAAGAATGTCCAATTCTAGAGGCATGGTAGTAATTAACATGCTAACAGACTCCCAATACTGTACTGTCTTTGGAAGCAACTAGATACTCTTTATTTTAAAGGGGACAATGCTTTCAATCATGCTTTTCATTTATTTGAGTGATTATTCACCAGCTTTTTCTTTCTGTTAGAACAAAAAACAGAATATTCATCTCTATCTTACAATCTTGCAAATACATATGATGCAGGTAATGAAATGATGGGACCATAATATGCAAACAGCTACATACCTGCTTAATTTTATGCTTTAAAAGTGTCAGAAACCTCTCTGAATTAAAGCTTGCATATCTCGAGATGTGAATGACCTGGGGCTACAACTACACATATGCAGGAAAATACAGTATAAAAAAAATCCAAAATCTTTACCCAGAATCTTCACAGGTTCTGTCCCTGTCAATGTTTTTCAGATACTTCTTCATCAAAGTGAAGGTGCTCACAGAACTTTTTACAGTAATGGGCTAACACTGCCTGCACTAATTAAACCGTGAAATTAAGGTTTTGTAACTCTGTATTGGAAACACTGTATTACCTCACTGCATTTCAAACCAGGTAGAGAATCTCTCTGTGCAGGTAGCTCATCTGCTAAAACTGCCCAGGTATCACAACTAACCTCCCAGCAAGACACTTCCAGCAGAAATAAAACGACTGGTTCTTTGATCCTATACATGCCAGCGTGCTCTCACTCTGCCCCAGAGCATACTACTATGCAGAGCAGAAATACAAATTCAAACTGCTTGTTAATTGACAAATTGCCTGCATTAGGCACATTTCGCATGAGGATCCAATAAATCCGAGGCTGCTTTGTTAGTCAGCCAAGGCATTAGGGCATGCTTTTCTTACAATTCAAACCAATGGCAGGTGAAGACATTTTATAGACTGAAAGAACTATGGCAAAAAGGTTCTAATTTACCTCATATACATTGCCAGAAAGGGGAAAAAAAGCTTTTTAAATCATCCAGTCAATCCTCTTGCCAATGTAGAGCAGTACTTAGCAGTATCTTTGCTTTGCCCAATCTAGCCTTAAACATTTCAGCACCTGTTGGCTGAAATGAAGTCATCTCTCCTCGTCTCCCTTTCACTGAGCTTCAGAAGACACTTGTGAGGTCTGGCTGGGGAAGGTTCTCACCTTCTTTGTTCCCACTTGAGACTCTAAATTTCACTCAATTTGGACACCTGAATTAGACTGCATGAGCATCCTACAGTGCTCAATCAAGAATAGACCTTTTAAGTCTGAAATCAGGTCTGTGCTTCAACAATGAGACCATATCCCATCTAAAAACAGTGAAAGGAACATCATACGTTACTCTTAAGAGTCTTTTTACCCTTTCCGATAAACATAAATAAATAAAAAAATCCTACTGTTGAAAATTTGTTATCTCCTGCTGGTGCCATGTGTCCTCGCGACCACCCGCTCCCAAGGTAGTCTTCATTGACAGCACTGAACATTAGAGGGATGTTAGGATCTGGTCTGAATTTACAGTGCCTTCGGTCTGCATTGCCTAAGAAATAACACACTGGATTGTTATCATTAAACTATCAACAACAGGACATCTCACCAAATTGCCCACACTTTAGGATTCAACACAATAATCTGAATATTCTTCTCCTCAGCCATACAAGAGAAGAATTCTCCTTACAGATCCATGCTCCAGTTCCTACCTCCATTCCCACTACCCTTCCCTACCACAGACTGCATTTTTACTGTTTTATAGAGAAAAACGAAAGAAAAATAGTTTACCCTTATCATAAAGGCACACTAATATTAAAGGCAAGATTGCTAAAGATATAAACCAATACAGATTCTCTTTTTAGGACAATTAAGATACACAAATCCTCACCAGCAGCAGTTCCATTTTTTAATGTTTGAGCCACTAGAAGCATTTCTTCTTTTTCCAAGTCTAGCCTGGAAGTGGAATGGCTTTATTTTATAAACTTCCCACTGGTAATAAGGCCATTCCAGAGAACATCAAGTCATTTGTTCTTCACGTGCATAGAATTAAGTGAAGAGCTTTCCTGCCCCTCTCTAGGACTCCCCTGCTGCCTCTCCAGACATTTGGAAATGATGCACAAAAATGACCTGGCTTAAGTCTTCTTTAAGACAGTTTTTATGTTTATTTTTGCAGAGGGTTGTGGGAGGAGTTAGCTGAACTGTTCCAGAGATGGCAGCCCAAACTAAGCTGCTATGTCTGCCAGGGAGCCTGTGGCTTTTTTATAGATTTCGTGGGCATACACCTTTTTGTGTCCCTGCACTGTGTGAAGTCCCAGTCTGCTCCTTGGGAAAGAAGTTACTCAGAGCAGGCTGCAACTTTGAGAAAACTTCATCCCAAAATCAGCCGCTTCCTTGAAAAGGTGATGGCCAGAAGACTTGCATGAATTATTCTGGCACTGACAACCTCCAACAAAACACTGTTTTTCTTAGGGAACAGCCTTGGATCCATCCATGAACATCCATTACGAGCAAGGTGTGCCATGGAGGCAGCTGAGGAACACCCAAGGGCTGACTTCGCTGTGTCTGTGCAACAGGGCCACACAGGTGGTGGGAGAGCTTCAAGCACCATCACTGTTGTCCACATTTTTTTTCCAAATGCCACTATAATTCAAAGAATCCCCAGCATACTGATTTTTCTTCATAAAATTCAGGGTGTCAGGCAAAATTTCACACACACAATATATAGAGGACCATTACATGTTCTCTTTTCATTCAAGCATGAATCAGGACCTGTGCACACAAGAATTTTCCTCAAACTTGGCACTTCATAAAGTACTTTCTCTTGCAATAAAACATGAAGGGCAATTTTCAATGATTACCACTGTTAGTTGTTAAAGTTAAGTCTTCTACAGCTGACTGTGCACACACATTCAGTGATATTACTGAGTGCATACACACCCTATGCATGCTGTGCTCCACGCTCTCCACCTTGGCAGCTTCTCTATCCAAGAATATCTAAGGACCACAAGAAATAAGGGAAGGAGTGGGAAATGTGCAGACATATTGATAATGCAGATCAGAAACCAGTATATGTAAGCAATTTCCTCTTCTTCACTGGCCATCTGTGCATATGTCCATGGAGGTAATACAGAGGTAATGGCAAAACGGAGAGTGGTCAAAGCATCTTTATGCAGCGCAGGTAGAAGGAAGGAGCTCTCACTTTTCTGTTTGTTTTTTTTTTGGTAAAGAATGTGGTACAATAGTTTAACACAGGATCGATGCTTAGGAAGCAACACCGATGATGTTATCAGCATGCAAATCACTTCATCTCACTATTTAAGACAAAGCACAAAGCATAATTTATCAATTAAACTTGAAAAATGGAAAATATATCATGATTTATTCTCTGTCCACTGCTTTGATAAAATGGAGGATTCCTCCTGTAATTACATGTAGACCTCATTTACATTTAAAGCACTTTTTAAACACTTAAGTGAACAACACAGGTATGCCCCAAATCTCACTTACAATAGCTCTCATATATAAATCTTGAGTTGAATGTCTCAAGATCTATATTTTCAATTTGCAGTTAGTTGTACCTGATCATTTGGAAAAAGTTTTAACAATTCAACTTTTAAGGCCTGCTTGAAAGTAAGCCTGGAACTACTGCTTTCTTCTCAGAAAGAAGAGAAATCAATGATGCTACTTAGGGGTGGGTTATAAATATTTTCAGGATCATGCTTTTAATTTTGAAAGGTAATTTGAAGACAGTGATAAAGATATATTTAGAGGGCTACTGCTTTCATAAAACATTTTACAATTATAAAGTTATCCATTACTAATAATTCACCTTATAAAAGCTGAACTAATGCTATAAACTTGATTTATAATGACTGTATACCATTCACATTTCACTCAGCACTGACAGCAAAAATCACTAAGCCTGTCTTGCATAAAGAACAGGGAAGAGACTATTAGATAATGCACGTCAGAAAATACAACAGAACTGCATCAAAGTAGGTAATGTCTGCAGCGAGTAGCTATGCATTATCTAGCTTTGAACAATTATAACTGTTGATGCCCTCTGCTCCATTTTTATCTCAGAAACAGAGATTCATCTTTTCTTCACATTCTGAGCAAATCTCTTCAAGATCTATAGGTGAAACGGTCTGGTTATTAAAGGCATTGACTCATTTGGGGCAGCGCCTCAACTGACATAAATTGTCCCACAGAAATAACTACACTAGCTAAGGAAGCAAGAACAATTTGAGGGACTTGAGACTGAATTTTTCAGGTTGAATAAGGTAAGAAGTTTAATTTTCAGTTTTACTTTCTCTCCATCCATTCATATTTAATAGAGAGAAGTTATGCTTCCCTCCTGCAACATGACTTAGAAGGTTTATACTGATTCAGCTACACCGATCTGGTGCTTTTAGACTGTTTCATAAATTCACAACAGAAACTTCTTCTCATGGAAGGTAGCTCTAGTTCTTCACTTCCCCTTCACACTCAGCCCTTGGGCTGTGTCATGCAGACCTGTCTTATATGTGCAATACTAGACAAATCCCAGCAAGATAAGGAATACTGAAGAGACCTGTCAACCAGCAGTGACAGATCTCTTTTAATTCACTAGCAATATCAGCCTTCAAATGTAACAGAGCTGACATCCATCCAGAGGCCTACTGCCTCCAGTAAGATTGTGAATAGCTGGAAAAAGTCATACCTAGAGATCACTACAGGGTTTTTCTCCCAGTCTATTCCTGGGTCCGCATCCTGTGAACTGCAAAACCTATTCTCAGTGCCGTAAATCTAAGTAAATAAACACCTACATACCCAGTGTCTTCTGTTTTGAAATATGTTCAATCACCCATCTAGGCACGCGCTTTGCCTGATCGTAAGACAGTGCATGATTTGTGTAACATCTGGTCTCTGTTCCAGCTTCAGGGAATCCATATTTTTCCAGCAGAGAGTCTTCTATTGGTTCTGAAGAGAAAAATAAACAGAAAGCAATCCAAAGATGAAATGCGATCAGAAACAAGACAGTAAGAGAAGCATCTCTGTGGATGTGGACATACTGTATAGGGAGCTATTTGAGATTACTGCCACAATTAAAGACAAAAATAATTAGGAAAGCAATCCAGTGAAACTTCTTTCCACCAAAAAACAGCTGTGCTTTCCATCATGCCCTCACAGGAGGATCTGAGCTCTAGGACTAACTCATTCACTGCAATGCCTGCACACATTTACTCAGCAATTACTCTGGGTTGGCCTCTACAGGAGAAACTATCATTTATTTAGGGATTCATCAGCCAAAGAGGAGTTCAGGACACAGGGTATCAACACACAGATTGCCCCTTTCAGGGACTCAGCCAGAAATCAGACTCCCCCTTGCAAATCAGGGTGTTAAGCACAAGTCCTACCATCACTAGGAGTAGTTACACGCTGCTGAATGGAGGAAAACTTCATTGTAAGTTTTTTTTTTAAACATTTTTCTCTAATGGAGGAATATTTGCATCCACCTTACTTACTTTTAAAGCCTTCAGACTACAGAGAAATACATTAACTCCCTCCACATCCTGAGGCACCCTCAATACCCCTTCCCTACACACCTGAAACCCTAGGGAAACTGGGGGGAAAAGGCTGAAATTTATTTATGGCCTGCCCGAACTGTGGGATTCTAAGTAAACATACGTGTAGGTGTGTTTGTTGTATCTTTACAAAGACATGCCAAATGACCAGACCACGCAGGGCTGCTGCAGCTGCCCACAGGGTCAGCCATCCTGTCAGCCGCAGGCACCCCCTCCCCTCACGCACCGCTTGGCTGCGAGCGGGAAGCCGCGCTTATAGCGCCATTTTCAGCCCTGAATCCCCCAATATAACATCCCTCCGCCCTCCTTTGCCCACTTCGGGCACTCCACGGAGGAAGCAGCCAAAAAAACAGCAGCTCCAAGGGGGAACGGAGCGGCTGGGGGGGGGGACGGGCGGCTGTGAAGAGCGCGGCAGCGCTGAGGCGGAGCAGCTCCCGCCCCGCGCTGCGCTATGGAGCCGGGGCTCCCCGCGTCCCCTCAGCCCCTTCAGCTCTTACCCTCCGGCAGGACCCGCTCGGGGGCCGGCTCCGGCTGGCTCTGGCTCCGGAGAAGCCTCCAGGCTGCCCAGCAAGACGCGGCAGCTCCCGCAGCGGCCCCGCAAACGAAACCTCCCAAAAAGCGGCGATGGCGAGGCAGAGCCGCCATGGCGGAGGGAGAGAGGAAGGATGGCGGCGCCGCGCTGCAGCGCCCTCTGTCAGCCCGCCATGGTGGCGTTGCCTCAGTAGAATAATGTGCTAATAAAGGGTAAAACGGGATTTCCCCGAAAGCTTAAAAAAATAAAATAAAAGAGGGCTCGCTCTCACAGGGACAGCCCGGAGAGGTGTGCTTAAACCAGTCCCCAGGCAGGTGACAGTGCCGCCATTTGGTTACTGGACATCAGGTGCTTCATGAGGGAATCTGACAGCATGATTATTATTATGTTTACCCCTCATAGGCACCCACACCTATAAGCATTTCCTGCCCAGCTCCAATAAAGCAGTATTTTTGCTGAAAAGTGATGCGTATAGCAATGAAAAATGCCAAAATACAAGGGCTGGGACTCCCCACCATCACTTGCCTGGAGAAGGCCTGCCATGCTTCACTTTGAAGTGGAGCACACGCCTTTCCTGCCTCATGTTTGGGGGATTACATTCCTCACCATGCTGGCACAAGTATAAAAAACTCTTTTCTAAAAATTATTTTTCAATATTTTTCCATGTCCACCCCAACCTCACTGTATCTTTTAGGGTATTCAGCTGAAGTTGAAGGGGGAAAAAATGTGAAGTGGAAGCTCTATTACAATTCTAGGTCCAACGCTTGCTCTGAGCAGTACCTCACACCAAAGCCATTTCCCCACCTGTGACAGACCCCACAGCACTGTGCCAGCAGGGAATTTGCTAACAGTTGCACCAGTGAATATCCAGCTGTCCTCACATGCTGTGAGCAGGGGTGCGTTGCCCCGGATCAGCTACGGCTCTAACACCAGCTTAGGGTTAGTGTAACTTCCACTTCCAGCAAATATTAAAGTCTTAGAAGAGAAGGTTTTGTAAATCCAGTTGGAACCATTTTAAGCGATTTGTGTCCCTTGCTCTGTTCTGCTCCTCTGCTCGAGCTGGCAGAAAAGAAGACACTCCAGGGCAAGGTCCTGGGATTTAGCTTAACCCCCATCACTGATGCTTGCAGCTGTATTACTGGACCTTGTATTGATACAGCTTAGTGTGCACGTAGTGTTGTGTTTGAACAGGTCTCTGGGAATAGTAAGCACTGTTACCACGGTGCTACAAGGGGCAACACGCTTGAAAGGACGCAGCTATCTGAGCTAATTCCCTCTTCCCCTTAGAGGGGTTTGAAAACTATGGATCGAAATGCAGGCGTCAGCTATGCCTGTGCAGGGATTTCGTTTTGCAGCAGAGATGCCATTAAAACACCAAAAGGTTCTATAAAAAGGAAATACTTCAGATAGATGCCAAAGATATTACCAAAAAGCAGTGAGTTTTAACGTCGCAGCAACAACAGAAGCAATTATTTGTAATTTATTGTTTATTTTCATATACAAAAAGATAAACTTGAAATAGTTCTTTCTAGTTTTTTTCCTCCTATCTGTTGGGGTGTAGCTGCTTCACACAGGGCAAATACTACATTCATACTGGTTTATTCGGACACCCAGTGCAAAGCTGAAGCAGCAAAACTCCAACTTGGCAGATCTAATGTCAAACTTGAGACTCATTTCTAAAATACCACAGTAAAAAGGAACAAAGATCCACTGCAAATTCATGAACTATGATACAATGTTTTTTCCAAAATGTCTTCATTTCATAACTGCAATACAATGGATGTCTGCATTAGGCCTTTTTACACATATATTATATATATATATACTTTTGCAGAATATATATATATAATATACATATAAAAATCAGCACACTTCAATCCAAAAGGGGTTACAGCAACGAGCTTAACTCTCTGTATACTTTTTTAACAGGATACTTTAGTATATCTTTTGTTAACTCAGTAGTACAAGCTATCTCTGTTCTACATTTTTATAGCTACAAGAGTGAAATATAACCTACAACATTTACATTTCACATATCTTGGTATACAAACAGTACTTATTGAATTTGAGCCAAGGACCAAAAGACTCTTTAAAAATTATTTCACCATCTGATAGAGCTTCCTGTAATTTACACTCAGTTTATTCTGCAATCTTCTAAATCATTTACGTAATCTCATAGTTTGAGTTTAAATCCATTCAAACTGGAAATCCTGGAGAAACAGGTTACTGCAAACTCTTATGTATACTCTATATATACAAGTTAAGTAACACAGCGTAATAAGACTTAGCTATTTATCCTAAAACTGATATACACATATTTCACTACGCTAGACAAGTCTTAGGATTTTTATTTTATTTCTTTAAATAAAGCACAAATTTAGAAGTAGCTGGTAAAACTTACAATAAGATGGTTTAAAATGACAAATGGTTAGGGTGAGATTTCTTTCTGCTGGTGCCAAAACATTTTCTTGTGAGTTTTGTACTATGCTGTGTTGTTTAACTGTATGTGTCTAATGTTACATGCAGAAAGCTCTTTCCACAAGAATTGACATCAAACTGTACTTAAGTCAACTTTACAGTATAAAATTTGTCAAACTTAAGGACAAATGTGAAAATATTAACAGGTGAAAGATCAGGCTTTCAACTCTATCATGAGGATCATGCAGAATTCATAAGCAGATAGTTTGAGCAGATTGACAATGGCATTGTGCGGACTTATGGCATAGAGAAGAGGTCAAGAGTGTTACTTAGTTTGCAGTAACCACCTCCTTCAATTCTGATCCACTAACAGATTCACTTTTGCATCATACTTATTCCATTGGAAGGCCAACAGCATTGCAAAGTGCCTGCTTCTGGGAGATTTTAATACTTTCACAAATTATTTACAGAGATAATCGTAAACCATCAATAACGATAGAGACATTAGATGGAGAAAAAATGGGAAAAGGGAAACAACTTCATTTCTTACTTTAAACTAATTACTATTTGAGTTGGAAAGTTATTTTTTTGGCTAAGTAAAATGAAGACTGTAGTGTGCATTGGTTACATAGATACATGAAAAAAAAAGAAAAAAGAAAAAGACTTTTTTTTTATACAGTAGAATGTTAATAAAAAGAAAGGTTTTTTTGTTGTTGTTGTCATTTTTCTCCAGAAAAAAAAATATCCTGAATCCAATTCTCTTTGGCAAAGTATCATTAAGGACAAGTCATTGTGGTTGAAGGCCTGTTTTTATGAGAAGGTTTTCTGGAGAAGGTAGTTGGAAAAAAGAAAGGGCTAAACAGGTATCAGGTCTTGCAACATGTTTCCTGATATCCAGAAATTGTTCTGATGCTTAGTCCACATTCAGGAGCTATGATTCCTCCTCCAACTTCCTCCTCCTCATGGTTTTTGTTGTTTGATTTGGTGGTTTTTGTTTTTAACGGGGGTGGCAATCCAGAGATGCCTGTGACTACTGAATGAGAATTTTAATTGACTAGGATGGCTACTGATAAAATTTCAGTTCCTTAGAACAGTGGAAAAGTTGAGTCAAGTATGGCCAATACTCTCCATTTCACAAAAAAAAAAAAAAAAAAACTAATGAAGTCTTCCCAGAATATGCTAAAGTTTTGCAATACTAACCTTACTGGAATGTTGTATACTGAGTTTTATAGGTTTTTTTAACAACTGGAAAGATTAAGAGGCCCCTGCTTCAAAACGGACCCAAAAATGCAGATATAGTGTTTTAATCACATCATCTGCCCCATTAAAATACTGAAATAAAAAGGCTAACAAAGGAAGCACTTTTCAGAAAACACTTTCTTAATACATATCCAGCACAATGCCATTATAGAGCTTCAGGGAAGCCCTTTTGGTTTCAATGTTGAAAAACAAAAGTTTTGCTTTTTTCCTTCAGTCCTTGGGGATCACTTTCCATTTATATATATATAACACATACATGTGTATATGTATATGATATATATACATAAACACATAGCAAGGTTCCTGTTTGTGTATGTTACAATATTGTAGTATCAAGGAGAATCCAGATAGCAACACTGTTTAACATGAGGTTTGAGGTAATTGGTTCTTGAAATACCTGGATCACAGACTGCATCCAGAAATAACAGCTGGGCAATGAAAAGTGTTTTTTCAGACAGAAAAAACTAGTAAACGAAAGAAAAAAGAAAAAAGAAAAAAAAAAAAAGAAAAAAAAAAAGAAAGAAAAACAACAACAAAAAAGCTTACAGCAGTTGCTTTTACATGGAAAAATAAAGGCACAACAGAATAGCATTACATTTCAGAACAGCTGGATGAACGTAACACAAGTATGACCTCTTTCTGTGGAAGTGTCCCGACAAAAAGGATTACTGCTTAATTGATTAGGTTATTACTTCAGTCAGGGAACAGAGCTTCACCCAAAGACTAGAATATTAGAAAAGAAGTCCCATGTTGGTGAGTGAGGGTATTGACCAGGTATTGTTTAGAAAGTGCTCCAGGAACACACACACTCACGGTCCCACTGAATTAGATGCCAACTTTGCCCCGGGCTTCCACAGGGCCAGGACTTCACCAAGAACAGAGAGAATTAGGATTCAGCAATCACAGGAATTTGCTCTAAATCACTCAAGCACTAATTTCAAAAGGCACACTGTCAAAACAGCTTTCAAGTAGCACAACATATTGTTTGGTATTAGGTTTTATTCAGTTACCTTTTACCCTGCCAGCATTGTGCTGTTGAGATTAAGAGAACGAAAGACTGGAGTGATTTTTAGGTCCAACAAGCAAAGTTAGCTTAAGTGAAAAGAAATATTTTAAAGTTTTTTCTTCTTTTTTTTTTTTTTTTTTTTTCTTTTTCTTTAACACCTTTAGAGTACATTGGATTGGTTACACAAATTAGGAATGCTCTTTTTCTAAGTAGGACTTTGGACATGACAGTGCTCCTTTTCCTTAGTGCCTCTGACCCAGACAGTAAAATCTGACACTGGGAACACAGAGCACATCTGCATGTTCTGGTGAAGTCTGATTATTGGTGTCACTTCAGTGAGAAGGAACTTCTGGGAAATGCTTTTATCAAGACTCTACTGGCAACAGCTCCTTACAGATCATATTGTCAACGCAGCAAACGCAGCTGCTATAAACGGATATGGCAGTGAGTTAGATCAGCCCAACTATTTGGTCTCAGTAAATTTTTAACACCCTGACTTCACAACTCACTGCAGCATCGTGGCATATGTCAAAAGACACCCTGCTCACACACGGATACTTGCATGATTAGATGAAAAAAACTTCCTGGTTAAACTGAAGATGGTCATAGAAAAGCAATAAGCATTTTTAGCAGAAGGGATGTGACATGCACGATAACCTATTAAACATATACTCAGTGCCGCCCTCAAAGCATGTCCAAGTACATCCAAGCTTGCTCCTCACGCTGGTTTCAGGCTAACTTTGTTCTACCCTCTAGACTTTGATGTAGTGCACACTTATTTTAAACAGTATATATATATATTTATTTATTTGCTGTGCGTACACAGACCTTTCTCCCTTTTCCCTGCAGAAACATATTAGACATTACAAAAATAATTTGTGGTATAAAAGAATTCTCACACAATGTAGAATTTTTGTTTGTATATGTAACTAAAATATATATATATATATTTCCAAAAGTAAAAAAGTCAAAATGTCCTTATTTTCCTCTATTATATAGTCTATTTTATTTACAGTGTTACCAAACAATATTCTGTATGTAAAAGTGATAATAGTTTGTGGGACGCTTCCTGCTTAGCAACTTCTCAAGGGGAGTGTGGCTTGTAGAGGACTGCACCAACAGCACTGTCACAATATTATCAACCAGCACCTTCCTCTGCCGTAGGAGTTTCTTCCTTCCTAAGTGAAACCAGACCTCTCACCTGCAAAACAGGTAAATTCTGACAGTCTGCCTAGAAAGCAGCACAAGAGGAATAAAACCTGTGCTCTCCAGTTTCTATGCTATGATATTAAGGGGGAGTCAGCATTCCTCATGGCAAACGCCTGTCCGACCAACCTGGAAACCCCACTCCAGCAACACTGGCACTCAGAGGACCCAAGGCTGCTCCCACTGAGCTGAACAACTTCAACAGAAACAGCAGTGAATCGCGAGACCTCAGCAAAATGCAGCAGAGTTACTGGGGGGCACTCACGTACCTTTTCTTTGAAACAAACAGAAACACAAAGACCTCGGCATTTCCATAGGTGTAACTTTACCAAGCATAGTTTATTCCGTAAGAAAATTTCAGCCAAAGACTGAGGCAGAATAATAAAAAAAAAAGTGCTTTTCTTTTGTCTTCACTAGAGAAAACTTCATGATCAGGATTAGCTGAAATCTGTAATCAGAATAAGTAGGCCAGGTATCGCTTAACTGATGGTTAGACCAGTTAATAGCCTTCTCTTAGAGTGTGCACATATATTTCAAGGGGAGCCACGTAGAGTTTCCAGCCTTGCTGTACTAACGCAATTGTAGTAGCAAGTCACAGCTCTATCACCTCAAGAAAGCAATTTCAGCTCCTGTGGTATTTCCAGTCTCAAAACGTAAGCTCAGACTTCCTTCACCTAGGAAACCGACCCAGCCAGTGCAATAAATTAATAAAAGGAGTAAGACCGGAGAGAGGGGAATCCTGGCTCCTCGAGTCATGGAGAATTTTTACCACTGGTTTCATGGTTCGTATTTACCCAAGAACTGCTATGCAAGAGGAGAAGGTCAACAATAAAATTCTGCGACAAAATTTTTAAGAGCTACTTCCTCAAAATCAGAATGGGAAGTGAAATTGGGTGTTTGGGAATTAATACAAGATGTGTTGTACCCAGCTTTTTCAAGGGAGTGTTAAGAGGAAAAGAGTCACAATTGCTTATTACAGCTACACCTATGGATGTGCCCTGTTGCTGACCTGCAAAAAGCCTCTGCAAGACTGAACAAAACCAAAATCATGTTGTCAATGAAAGTTCAAATGCTAGATTAGCTAGGAGGAAACTACTTGCTTGACAGCTCAAGTGGTTAAAGACCGATAAGTTCATCAGAGCTTGTCTTCAGTAATAAAATAAATAAATACCAGTTAAAAGAACAACTTTAGCTGAACTGGTACAAATTTGGAAATAGGTAAAAGTTCAGGATTTCCTTCTCTGCTGCGGTAGCAAGACACACATATTACCAACATAGAGTTAAAATTTGTAACCGAGCACACGTGCATTTTGGAAATTCTTTTTAAAACCAGTTTCTGCACCCTGCTGACAAGATGATCTATAAGGAACCATTACACCAGGCAATACAATCAACATTCGGTCCACGTTTGTACAGTTCCCCGCAGTAAGGTAAGCTACACATGAGATTTTTTTGTTTATGCTTTCTCAGAAGAGACGATTTAAGAGACTGTCTAATAGGCTATTAAAATCATATGGCACTTTCAATAAATACTTTAAAGCTTCTCAAAGAAATCAGGATAAAAAAAGCAACTGCTGTAATAAGCCTGTTTTAGCCATTATACATAATGCTGAAGGAAAAAATCCAGAACAGCAAACAGATATTGACAGTTAAAAGACAGTACAGCTTTTTTTTCTTTCTGCAGCAGTGTGAACCAGCTCCCATTCCTGGGGAAACGGGAGCAAGCCCACCTCAAAACAAGCATTCATTCAGTCTTAACTCTGCTCTAGACTCCACCCCAACCCTTACATCACTTCACTTCTAAAACATAGTCACATTTTCATATAAATCTCAGTGCAGAAATGTATTAGAACGTGAAAAGCGCTGATCCTGCAAACCTTTACGACCATGCTTCACGTTAAGCGAGCCGCCGATGGCGTGCCACCAGGAAAGCCACCCCACACGCTTAACGTGCAGCATGGGCACGCCGCAGCATCAGCCCCAAAGATGTCAGCCCTCGCCAGCGACATCAGCTGGGTCAAACTGGTGTCGTTCCATCCGGATTTGTCACGGTGTTCTCAACAGAATCACATTAAGGAACAGAAACTTCCAATCCTACACACGGAAACACAATTACATGTGTGTACATACTAATATGCAATATACATTCAGTAACTTGAAAGAATAGGTTAAGACTTTATTCAGATAGACAAATTAAGGCAATTATCTTCATGTCTCTTCGAGAGAAAGGACCGCGTCCTCATTTGTGACCTCTAGGTTTTAAAGCTATATTTTTTCAAGAGATATATTTCAATTTACTTTATATTTTCTCCATATTTTCTCCAATTAGCAATTTTGTTTGCTTAGTAAATTACATTTGTGCAAGGGTCCACACTGGCAATTTAGCAGTGACAACAAGCCCAATTCATCTATATAGTACAGACTTTTTACATGTGTTTTTTTTTTGTTTTTTTTTTTTTTTGAAGGGCGATTAGTTTAGGACTGCGTTTTGGCTTAACACAAGAAAAAATTTAGATGTTCTGGCCATCCAATGGACATAACTTTGTCAGTCTAGCAAGACACATAATTCATGTTATATTCAAAGACCAAAAGAAATAAAAATAATAATAAAAAAATAAAAACAAAACCAACAATAATAATAACAATAATAAAAAAGATGTACTGTCCTTTCACTAAAACAGACCAAAAAAAAAATCAAAAAACAAAAACAAACAAACAAACAAAAAAAAACACAGAATGGAAACAGCCTTCACAAATAAAAGTGAATAATGCCCAGGTACCTTATATAGGCAGTTATTCTACAACTGTATACAGTTATTTACAATGGTGCTTTATAAAACAAACAAACAAAAAAATGGTAGCACTTCCTAAAAGATTTTGGAACTTTTTTTCTTTTTTTTCTTTTTTTAAAACTCCCTTGTCATAAAAGCCAACTTACATTAAAATATACTTACTACAAGACAACACAACTAACAAAATATATAATAAAACTCATACAAGTAGAAAATTCTGAGGTATTTCTGGTTTGAGGTGGTCTGTGGTCATGAAGTTTTTAATTTTTTTTTTTCAGTTTAAACCTCGGAAGCCACGTAACGTGTGTATGTGTGTGTGTTTTGTGTATTTTTTTTTCTTCTTTTTTTTTTTTTTTTCTTTTAACATTGCATGTATTGCAAATTAAAAAAATATTTCAATGTTGAATCAGCAGCATTAGGAACATTCACTGACTAGAGCGAGTTTATGGCATAATAAGAGTAACGGTATTTCAGAATATGCACCACTTGAAGACAAAAGAGTTTAGTCACAGAGTAAGGAGAAAGCAGCGTCAAAGAAACCAGTCTGCGAGATGCCATGAGAATCGCTGCTGCTGCTGCTCAGCTGCCTCGGCAGTCTGCAACTGTACAGTTCCTAGGCTTCTGGGATGCTACAGGAGCCATCTGCCACTGGTTCAGGTAATTTCCACCTCCCTGCAACCCCAAATTAAAAAGAAAACAAGAAATTTACAGAGCCGGTTTTCACGCTTTTCCTCTTTCCACCATCTGCACCGGTGGCTTGGGCTGGCAGATAATCAACCCCGAGGCCAAGTTGCCTGAAATGACTCACGCTTCATGAGAGATGCAAATTTTTTTCCTATCTTCCAGTATTTTACCAAAGTGCTTCTGAGAACACACTTTCCCACCTCTTCCAATTATGCTGCTTAAAAGCATCCTTCCCATTACTATCTGGAGTTGAAAAATAAAAGGTAATTATAGTTCTGCTTTTTTTTTTTTTTTTTTTTCCTTTTACCACCCAAGCCCCAGAAGCTGGAGGAAGGATGAAGGAGCACCTTGCTTACAGCCACTGGCTCTTTAACGCAGCTTTCTCCAAACGCTGCAGCTGTTAATACTCTGCCCAGAAATGTCCTTCCTCTCCTCTAATGGTTACCTGAGAAGTAGCTCCATAGCAAATGATGTTTCCCCAAATGCTGCCAAGTCCAACGTCACTCTCCCCACCCCTATTCTACGCTCCCCCCTTCAATTCTACCACCAAGAATTAACATTCTCTGCCCGGTTACTTTTTTTCCATGTTACAATGACACCCGTTAGATCCGTAAAAGACACATCTGCTGTTTTTTTTTGAAGCTCACTTCCAAAAAGAACCCTAAAAACGGAACGGAACCCAAATCTCAAAACAAAATGGGGAAAAAATCCTTTTGAGGAAGGTGTAATCTTATATAACAGTCTTAAGTTTCCTCCAAAGTTTGCAGCATTGCATTTTCTAAGATGGTAGGTGGTTTTCCTTTATGTCACAGATGCTCCGCTCAGAAGACAGACTGATAAAGAGAAACCCAGAAAACTGAATAAAAAAAAAAAAAAAACGAACTGAAGTGAGTTTGTTGAGGTTCTGAGGTACCTGCACCTTTTCTGCATTCATTAGTCGGCACCTGAATGCTTGCTGAAATGTCCATTTTTTTAATACAGTAGAGCAATGTGCTGGTAAAATTGATCCAATCCAAAAAAATAATAATAATAATAATAACAATAATAATAAAAAGTCAAGATAAAATAGCAGCTGCATTCACGTGTTTGTTGGATTTTTGCGTTTTTGTTTTTTTGTGTGTGTTTTTCTTTAAAACTTTTTTTTCTTTTCTTTTTTTTTTTTTTTTTTTTTTTTTTTCAAATCCACTGAGTCTGGAAAGACAAATGTGAACCAGGACTTAGATACTAGACTCTTTGGGCGGCAAGTCCACGTTGGTGACAGACGTCACGATGGAGACGAGGCAGTCCGAGGTAGTGCCGTTTACGGATTTGCGGATCTGAGCGATGCGCTCCTCGACACAGCCCGCCGAGAGCCGAGCCTCCGCGTCGTGGTCCCAGCACTCTTCGATGGTCACGCAGAGCTGCGCCAAGCCCTGAAGAGAATGGAAGAAGAGCTAAGCATCATTTCTCCATGGTATGCAAATCCGCAGGAGATTAACTTTAAAATTTACTTTCATTCAGTTCTTTTCGTTTTTTAAGCTTCTGGCTTCTAAGGCTGTACGGTTTGGTCATATCTAGCTTTTCTCATAGACCCAAAAGTCCTTTTTTTCTTTTTCTTTTTTAATAACAAAGTGCATCATGAGATTTAGCAGTTAAAGCTTTAAAAAATGAGCCATCCAGTATTATGATTCCTATGATAACACCACTGGAGCTGGCAGTTCTGTATCAGTTACTAATGAAGCAGTTGTTTTGTTTGCAATCACTTCTGTAGGTATCCAAAAATACCTGAATCCAACACTGCTGGAAGAGCACCGCTCATATTTGAATCCCACTCATCCAGAAACTGGAACAGTCAACTCTATCTACACCCAGCAGCTCTCCCTGACGTCTAGGCAATGAGTTACTACACCTGAATCTAACCCAAACAGCAGCAGTTTGGTCAAAACAGAGGCATTTAGCTTCTTACTGAAGCCCTGGGAGGTTTCACGATCTGCTCACTTTCCCAGTCTGAAAAATCAGCTCTTTTATTAAAAACACTCATTTGAAATTATCTACCTCTGGGAAACCCATGCTGCATTTTACCTCATTGTCTGTTTGCCTTCATGTCTAATTAATTTTCCCTCAAAAAATTGCTCAAGTCTTGCATGCTATCTGGCTTGTGAGGAACATGTCTCCGATGGTACGGATCATTCTCTCTTCAATAATCAAAGGGACTTTATTTTCCATTCTTTAATCATATTAAACGAGTCCTACTAAATAAACGCACAGCACGCCACACCACGTTCCCCGTTCACTTGCTCTGTCTGATTTTAATCAGCCAGTTTACCCTCCAAATACAAAAAGGGACAAACAGAAAGGGGAACGTGAAGGTGCCGTGCAAGCCCTCATTCCCTGGCTCAGACTCTCTCTGCAGGAGGCCACTGTGCTAGGACAGCACTAGGGAGTGGTGAAGACACAAAGGTCACCCGCAGTTTACTTTGTGCCTCAAGGCACCTCAATCCTGCCAGATCACTAGAAGATTTCCCTGCTATTTTTCCCTTTGAAGCTAACACGTGATGCATAACCACATCCCTCGTGCCCCTCACGCAAGAAATAACTTCCCCCATTAACCAGGAGGGACATACGGGGTGTTTCAGCCAATGATCCTTGAACACGGGGCGCATCTTCTTGTGAACCACCACTTCTTGCAGGTCCTCAAGGGATGGGTGCTGACCTATTTCTTCTTCAAAAGGCAGCATGTATTCATCCACTGGACCTGAAGTGCAAGCAAGGGACCAGATTAGTACAGAAACAGCCTCTGTAGAGCCACAGCCTCCACAGAGCCACATCTTCCTCGTGTGTAAGCTGTGGCTCCAGAGCAACCTCAACCCACTGCAGCAAAATAACCTAAAGAAAGGTTTTGGCATGAGCATAATTTCACTTTAGGCACTGACTAGCAAGGTCAAACATTTACAGTGCTTGTAATCTCTTCCTTTGTGATTTGGCATGTTCATAGATTTAAGTCAGCCCTGACAGAGTAGAGCCAGATGCACTTGTCCCAAGTACCAGCTCCTAACTACAAAATGATTTCTGAATGTTTTTGTTATATCTGTTACAGCTGTGAACTGCTCTGGGCCACAAGAATGAGAAAACTGTTTTTGAGTGCCAGTGCAGACCCTGGACTGCAGCAATAACTCCTGATCACTGAAACGTCATTTGGCCTTTGGCAATGTGGAGATGCCCTCTTAGAAAAACGCAGCCCAGCTTAACTAATGGGCTTTCTCAGGGTGCTCAGTGGCATTACATATGATTTCTCAGTAGCGAAAAGTGACCTCTTGCAATAGTGGGAGTAATTCAAGAGGGTCTTTCCAGAATAAAATAAAAGAACTGACCACTTTAGCTGGTCATGAACTGCGACACCAAGGAAATGATGTTTAGCTACTCTGAAAATAAACAGTCACTAAAACAGCTTATCATTATTCTTGTTGACACAATGCCAGTCAGTAAAACAAACTGAAGTGCTTGTTCCAACAGATGGCATGATAATGCTCATGACCTTCCATTCCTCTTCTTCAAAGAGGAATCAAGACTATAAAGAGCTGCACTGGTGATCTCCAAGCCAAAGCTACTGATAACACAACCATGCTCACCACCTGGAATTGAGTCAATGCCTTGTTTCTGAAATTACACTCACTGCCTTTCAGCTTCAATGAGCAAGACAAGGCCTGTCTGTCAATGAAGTCAACAATGCTGACCACAATGATGGAACAGATCTGTTAAATAAGGTTCTGTACAATATTGCTTCTGACCTAAAATGGCAGATGGGGTTCGGCGTAACTCTCCCTCAGCCCAAAGTCTTCCCTCTGATTTAAAGGTGCTGTGTATGATACTTGGAGTATCCTGGCCAGCTACTTCCTAAGCAAAGTTGAAAGGGGATCACAAAAATAAAAAGCAAAAATCCAGATAGATATCTGGGGGGCCTCAAATGAGAAGTCTCATTGCTGCATCTAACAGAGACCTGCAGAGTGATCCTGGGTACAACTGCTTCACCCCGCTATGCTCTTACTTCCCTGCTCCTCTGGCATTTTATCAGGTTAGGCAGGAACTTTTTGAAGAACCACACTCCTAGGCTCATGTCCTAATTATAATCAAGCTCTCCTTTGCTCCTACAATATTAACATCAATGTCTGAAGCCCAGGTGAGGTACTATTAATTCACAAACTTGATATTCAGCCCAGATCACCCATATCTGCACAAGTAGAAGTTGGAGCAGGCAGCCTTGGAGCTAGTACAACAAAACGATAGCTTCCCTGACCAGAGGCAAGGTCCTGCAAATAGCAAGGATGTAACCAAGAGCAGATGGGCTACTTGGACAGAAAAGATGACACATTTTGCAGCATCATTTTAGGATCAAACCCCTTGTGAAAGCGGACATGGTGAACTTTGATGGTATTAAAAGCACTTTGAGAGTTGAACACTACAAAGATTGTTATCCACAGAAAATGACAGTTTACATTATAAATGAAGCAGATGAAAAACAGGTTAGCAGCCTAATAAGAATATGCCATTGATTTTTTTTATTATTTATCTTTAACAAAGCCAGGCCCATTCTCTGGGCCAGCAAACCATGCTGAAACAGAGCCGTTGCTGGGGCAGATCTTTATTCTTACCATCAACTGCTCTACATCTGGAGACTAACTCCCACAATACCAGTCCCATTGCATACATGTCTATTCTCAGGAAGGCGTCTCGTTGGAAGTTGATTGCTCCCTCTAACACTTCGGGAGCCATATACCTCCTCGTTCCCACCTACAGAGAAAGAAACAGCTCGAGTTAAAATCCAGTTGGGTCCGTCAGCCTCCGTTGGTCAGAGATGAATGACAGCTGCTTTCATTAGCCTTAAGGCTACTTCTGCTAAATTTGCACCTCGCTCGGAAGACAACCAAAAGGGAGCTGTTTCTTCTGACACCGATTCTCAGTAAGTTCACTTGAGCCTAGATAAGCTACCTGAAGGAAAAAGCCAAAGAGCATGGCTACGTGTGTTGTATACATTCAGCATACAATATAGGTCTAACACAGATGCAGCGAGGCACAGCGAGTAGGGATGAAATCCTCTGCGTCCCACTGCATCTTGCTCCAGCAGCACATGCTGGAGGAGAAAATGCTGCCTTTGGAGACACACACACAACACCCCGAGGTCAAGCCAGACTTGGTTATTGCAGTCGGTGAAAATTGAATCCTCTTTCTCTAAAAATATACATGTAAAAAGAAAAAAAGAAAAAAGAAAAAAAGAAAAAAGATAAAGGAAAAGAGAAAAAAAAAAAAAAAGAAAAAAGGGAAAAGAGAAAAGAAAAAAGAAAAAGAAAAAAGAAAAAAGGGAAAAGGAAAAAGAAAAAAAGAAAAAAAAAAAAAAGAGAAAAGAAAAAGGGTAAAATCAATGTATCCTGAAATGGTAGAAAAAGGAAAACTTGCAAAAATTTCCAAAAAATTTGCATATTGCAAAACTTCTCAGATATTTATGGCTATATATAGGGCAGAATCGTAGCCCATGATGTAGGAGAGAGGAGAGCACAGCAAGGTGAAAAGCACCTTTTTAATATGGGAGCTGAAATGCTTTTAATGTTTTTCTTTAGGGGTTTCTCATCTGATCTTGCTGTTACCTGAGGAATTGGGCAGAGAGGGAAACAGAGATGTAAGAAAGCATGGGAAATGCTGGAAAAATCCAAAGAAAGGTAGCAAAAATGAGGAAAGCTGTGAGGAGCTAACGTGAGGTAAGGGTAAGAAAGGAGATGGCATTGGAGACATTCATTCCTAAAACCCAGGAGGTGCCCGGAGGAACGGCTGCCCTTGCTGCACCCCTGCCCAGAGACAGCGAGGGGCCACTTGCTGCAGCTCACAGGTGGAAAATCCCAAATTGATCAAAACGCAGGAAATTGTTCACACAGTGCAAAGCCAGCACGCAAAGTTCACCATTGCGAAAGGTCACCCTGGCAGCGAGCCTGGCTGAATTCTTAAAAATAACTGAATAGTTTTAGGAGTGTTAATGTTTAATACTGAGGCAATAAAGAGACATCACGTCCCGTGTTTGAAGGGAGAAGTCGCTTGCCACCAGGGCCAGGCCAGACTGCACATCTAATTGTTTGGAAAGTGCCTGTCTTGGAGGAAATTAAATGCTCAGAAGTGGCACTGCAAGGAAAAGGTGCATGGGGGGACAGGGGAGATGTCACATTTGCACCAGCATGTAGGGTTGGGTTCCCATCACAAAGGGCCAGGGGCTGAGAGCTGTGTCTGGGCTCAGGATTGCGTGCTGCTCCTGTTCCCTTAGGTCTCGCTTTCCAGGGTCATGCTAAGGGGAAAAAAAAGGTGCTTTCCCCCGTATGAATTACACAAGGAAGAAGAAAACATTCCCGTAATCTCCCGGCCTCCAGCCTGCATCTGCACAAACCGCCTCCACGCACGAGAAGCTGACTTTTTACGATGTTATTTTTAAAGATAAAGATTACCTGTCCATGAGTGTCCCCTGGAGGTTTTCCAGGTTCAAACCGTACAGCTAGACCAAAATCGGCCAGCACCGCCGTCAAGTCGTTCTTCAGCAAGACGTTTTTACTCTTGAAGTCCCTAGAGAGAGCCGAGAAGCGAGTTTAGGAGGCTTTATTACGGCATGGGTCTGAATCACAGCGCAACACACCACTTTGTAACCTCTACATTTAGCAGCCCTGGGTGGATCGGCTCCTTTCTTCCTTCCCCAGCTGGCAAATTCAGCTGCTGGTGTCCGTGAGACGCCACCAGGCAGCCCTGTGCTGCTGGGCTGGGACCTGACCTAGCCCGGGGAAGGTGCTGAGGCCACTGCTGCCACCCTGACCCCAACCACGCACTTCTTTGGGTGCTTTTGTTGACTGCCATCACCTGCTGGAAGCAGGGGTGACCGAGGGTGGCACAGCAGCGGTGTCACGGGGGTGCTGGCAAACAGTTTCACCGAGCGCTGTCCTCACAGGGTGTGAAGGTCTCCAGCACTGCTCTCTGCAGGAGCTCACGCTCGGCAGGAGGGTGATTTACAGCATGTTTCGGGCACATAACCCTGAGCATCCTCAAGCCCTGGGTACCGGGGGAGTGTGATCAGACCTTGATGCGCCGCCTGAACACGTGGCGGTGCCACCTCCTCTCCCTGCCCAGAGGGGAAGCAGGGCACAGGGAGAGCAACGGGGAAAAGGAGGGAGAGAAAGCACAGCTTCAGGACAGGCAAGCTGCAGAAGTCCTGAGGAAATTACCAGCAAAATGAAATCCAGACAATGAGTTTCCCACCCACAGCCTTTGTAGGCCTTTACACCACTGGATAACTCCGTATCCCTCCCTTTCCCTCCAAGAGGTATCAAAGGAAGAAAAAAAAGGGCTACATATTCATCCCATTTAGAATAGAATTAATAGAATAGAATAGAATAGAATAGAATAGAATAGAATAGAACAGAACAGAACAGAACAGAACAGAACAGTTCCAGTAGGAAGAGACCTACCAAGATCACCAAGTCCAACTGTCAGACTACTTTTGGGGCTAACCCAAAGCTAAAACATCAGCACGAGTATTATCCAAATTTCTCCTAAACACTGATGGGCACGGGGCATCAACCACCTTGCTAGGAAGCCGGTTGCAGTGCCTAACTACCCTCTCAGTGAAGTTTTTCCTGATGTCTAATCCGAACCTCCCTGATGCAGCTTTGAGCTATTCCCACGTGTCATTAAAACAGGGAAACCCAGGACCAAGCCTTCCTTGGGCATCAGCCACAGTCTTCTATTACAATTCTGCTTTAATTGCAGGACTGGCTTCCCCTGGGTTGGAAATAAAGCAGGGGAGGGGGTGAGCCCCCACGGAGACGAGCTGCCCACGCAGCTGAGCAGTGGGTGTCACCCTTTGCGGCGGAGAGGCTGGCGCTGTGCTTGAAGATGACTTCAAGGGGACATTTGGGTCAGCCCCGTGCTGCAGCACTGCTGCTTCGGGGCAGCTCAGGTGAGTCTGCAGGAGCCGGGGAAGGGGGGGGCTGGATGGCACCGAGATGACTAAACCAGCCCAGCCTCGTTCCCCGGGCTCCCCGCATTTTCATCTGAAAGGGAATGTTTGGCAATATAATTAAATTACAGACCTTAGACAGCAGATGGCAATTGTCCTGTATGCTCAGCATTATAATTTCCCTATCATCAATTCACTCGGTGACCCTGCTGATTGCAGGACATTGCAGGCCTGCACAAAATAATTAATGAGGGCAGATACAATTGTTCCGCGCTAGAGCGACCTGTCAAAATTCCTTGGGAAGAGAGAAACTGCTGGACCAGAGAAAAGAGCTGCTGCCTGTGGCCGTGGAGAAAGCATCACGTGCAAAACCCATCCTGTGTCACCCAGCCCTGATTCTTAGCTCAAAACATCAGAAGGTTTGTCCAGATTGCAGCAACACAGCAAGCTATCCGCAGCATGATGGGCATTGCTGGCTCGGGGATTAGTGTGGGGGAAGTGGGTTATTCCCCTTCCAGCTGTGAAGCCTGAGAGAGGAACACAGCAGAAATCTGCCTGCTGTGGCCATGGGATATCCAAAGACACAGGGCAGTCTTGTAGAGCCTGAGAAACATTTGCACATCTCTGTTACACCTAAAAACACCCCTAACCTGCTACCTGCCATCTTAGAGACCGCCTGCCTCCAGGCTGTAGCAGTTTCCCCACAGGCTTAGAAAGCAGCCATCGCCCAACGACACAGATAAATGACTTTGCTCGGTCAGCGTTAGGGGATTACACCCTCCAGGATGGTACAGATTGTGCACGAGATTTTCACAAAGCTGTGGCTCAGCTGGGACCGCACAGGAATTATGCGATGCTCTTCCCCATTTTTCTATGTTTTCCTTCCTTCCACGGGCACCCTGAGCTGGCAAGAGTGAACTCAATGCAAACACACCCAGGACTGGGAGAAAGGCTTGATTCAACCCACGCCCAAGAGAATTCCCACCAACACCATTAGTAGGAACCCTAAAATAGTCGCTAGCAAAAAAGCGGCCTGAGAAGGATAAAATTCCCTTTTCAGTCTCATCCTTGAAATCAGAGAACAAGGGAGCGAGTGGACAACAAGTGGTCGGTGCGTTAACCTGATTTAGACACCAGAGATTTTATTTTCTGCTTCCACGTGGGGGCACTTTAGCACCGACGAGCGATCCCATAACCTCCATCCCGCTGTGCCGGGGCCACTGTCCTAGGAGTTTGCTCAAAGTCTGCAGAGCAGTGACTCAGGGAGTCCCACCTGGCCTTCCAGCATCTTCGCAGGCATTGTGTTAACCCGTTCAGTGACGCCCCAGCTTTAAAAAGTATTCAGCGTTGTTTGTTTGTTTGCAGCACAAAAGAAAAGAATGGGGTAATCCAAGGAAAATCCACTGTGTCCTGAAACCCCGCTTCTGTAGGAACGTATTCAGTTCACCCCAGTGGCACGCTCTCCATCTTTTATCATTTATTAAACGGATGGGGACACTAATGAGCACGATCTGTTGCTTTAAAGCCTTTCTGTAGCTTTTCCCTGCTCCCCACCCTCAGGAATTTTCATGCATACACCGCAGCCTTTATTTTCATGGGGACAAATGTCAGGGCCACGGGGTCAGCCCCAGGAGCGGCACAAAGGCAGCTGCAGGCTCTTTCACCAGCCCCCAGCTCCCACCAACTTGAAGGTTTGGGGGGGCCCCACGGGGGCTGGGACATCCTTTTAAAAACAGAGATCATCTTGCCGTGTAGGAAGACGGCCCCATTAGGTTGGATGCAGATTACTGCAGCTGGGCATGGGGCTTAAGAATCTCCTCGATGAAGGGCAGTGGGGGAGCACGGCTGTGGATTACTGCCCACAGCCACACAACCCACACAAATCCCTTGGGGAAAGCTCCCCCTCCTGCCCTGCTGCTGGCGAATGACTTGGTAGTGATGGGGTTGGAAATGGACGATCTTTTAGGTCCCTTCCAACCCAAACCATTCTGTGAATCTACGAGGTTTTAAACCAGGGCAAAGGACTTGGGACTGCAGGGATGGGTGAGGGCTAAGACGAGCATCGCTGCAACAAGGATGGTTTCACCCTCTTCATTTGGGATTCCTGCTGTACCCACATATGGAGGTCTTGGGGTCACAGTGCCCTTCCTCTGCTGTCTCTCATAAGCACCCTGGCGAGATTTGGGCACCATAAAACTACCGTGAAAAATAAATAGCAGCTATTTTCTACATTTCTACATTTTCTCATCAGAACACAATGTTCAAAAGCTCTGTGGAAAGACATACAGTGGAGTTATCAGTCTAACACACGTAGGGAAGAACACGGTCCAAATCTTCAGATGGCCACACAAATACATGGATTATAATGTAACTCATCAAGCACAGACTCTTTGAATAGAGGTTCTCCAGCAACCAAGCTCCCCTTCCCTACACACATCAAGAGAAGAGCTGAGGGCAGAGGGAAGCGCCTGCCCTTCAGACATTTGCCATAAACCACCACCAAGCACACATACTGCTTCACAGACAAGATGCTGATTACCTGCTCTTTGCCATTTCTGATGTGGGTGAAAAAATTCTTGTCTTAGCATAGAATTTTGGGGGCTAAAAGGCATTCACTTTCCAAAAGCACAATCTCCTCCTCTGGTTGACAGCACCATTTCAAACAGGTTGTGAATAGCTGAACAGGAAACTTGAAAAGTGTTCACAAAAGAGGCCATACCTGTGTGCTATAGCAGGTTTGTGCCCTTCACCCTTGCACCAAGGGACATCTTCATGTAGGTAGGACAAGCCACGGGCCATGGTTTCTGCTACATGGCAGAGCTCATTCCAGCTGATGATGTTGCCCTTCAGGTAATCCGTAAGAGACCCCTGTAAAACAGGACATCGCATGTTCTTAACCACAGCCCCTGCTTCTAAACTCATCAGTTTAGAAAATGGTTTTCATCAGTGCTTGAGAAACATGAACCTTCATTTAAGAGGTAAAAAATATCACCAGCAAAAGTGAAAATGAAGGAGAAGTAAAACCCCAAAGCATTTATGAGTTCTCAGCCCTTGACAGCACAGAAAGTGTCTGATCTCCCAAGTAAGTCCCAAGTCTACTCATCTGCCAGGGAAGGCTTGGAAGGGACAAAATGGTCTCAAAACAGAGCAAGTCGAACAGCTTAGGAAAAGGGAGAACCTTGCATGCAAGAAGATGGTTGCATGGTATCAGCTGGTGGTGGAAATGATTGACTCACTAGGCCTTGAATTAAACAGAGGGATAACGCTGCTGGCTCAACCCCGATTTGTGCATGTTTGTTTTATTTTAAGTGTTAGTCACGTTTGATAACTAAAGCAATCCGTGAAAGAGGAGGTATGCCCTGAGTTTCAAAAGCAAACACAAAGCCTATCTGCAAGGGCTGGGTTGGGATCTACGTGTGCTATGAGACAGCAACCACTGCACACAGGAGCTGTGGCCTTTTGTACCACCTCTCTCTCCCCAGCTCCCACCTTTCTTCATTGTGTGTTTTTGTAGGAGAGCCTTGAAAGCTAAAGGAAGGGCCTCTGAAGAAGAGGAGCAGGAGCAGCCCTCCACTACCACCAGTGGAAGACTATCTGAACCATGGGGGAGCTTCTGGGAGAATATTAGATACCAAACGCTGCTGCTTCATGCCCAGCCAGCCCTCTGCCTTCCCCAAATGTATGTGCAGCGATACGTTACCTTGTCATGGAAAGCTGTGATCAGCCAGAGCTCTGTCTCTAGGTTTGTCCCTCTTTTCTCTGCTGCGATAAATTGCAAAAGGTTTTCATGCTTCATGCCAGGAGTATTGAAAATCTCCCTCTCGCTCTGCCAAGATTGCTTATCCTAAAGCAGGGAGAAATGCACCATCAAAGATCACTCTTCCCTTTAAAGCAAACAGCCCCTTCAGCTCAGTCAGAGCCGCTCATGTTCCTCTTAATACCATTCTCCAGCGTTTTGATGTGATGCATCCCTTCAAAATGAGGCTGTTTTCCTAGAGGGTAGGTGCCAGAGGAAGAATGGAAGTTGCTGTTCTCAGTCTCCCTTCTCCAAAATTATCCTCAGCTATTCCTAAAGCGCATGTTTGGGTTCGGATTCCACCCCCCTGCCCAGCCTCACTGAGAAATAAGATTTCTTGAGATTTCCAAAGAAAGAAGGCAGAGATAAAGCCTGTGCATGCAGCACCCAGATCTGCATTGTAGCCGTAATTGTTACGACTGCAAAATCTAATCTAGGCTCTATTGAATATTTACTAGTAGGTCACAGCTGGCATGGACAGAAGATGTGCAAATCTCCTTTAGCAACGCTATGACAACAAATACAGGGAGAAAAAATTAACGAATAAGGAGGTAGCGGAGGAGCACAAAGGCGTTTTAGTCATTCTTCTCTCATTTGACTTTTGATTGCTCTACTCTTTCCATTTACCATTCCTAGACAGTCAAGTCAGGAGCATTCAAAGGTTTCCTGGAGTGGAAGACGTGAGCTGAGAGACACGCTGCAGCGCCGTGAGCTTGCACAGCACCAGGGCTGTGCCTCTGCAAGCTGAAAACTGCTAGGTTGGGGTCTGGGTTTAGGATTTGTGTGCCGGGGCAGGACACACAAAGCCAGGGATTTGGTCCTTTGTGCACTTCGGGCATTGCAGACCGGCTTTTAACAACACGGCCATTTGCAGTGATCCCGTGGATTTCAAAATGTGCTTGTTTGCCCTTCTTGCAGCAACAACTACTGCAGGAAGCATTCGGTAATGAGGTAACACAGAGAAAAGTATAGGGGATGGAGGGTCCTTGAACTCTTTCTCCCAGCAGAAGAGTCCAAATACATCTTTGTAATGGTCTCAAAAACACCTCCACAGGCATTCGGAGCATCTCAGCACTGGCAGGCAGCCCTACGAGCGAGCCCTGAAGGTGATGCCCTTCTCACCTGAATAGGGAAGATTTTCACAGCCACGTAGTCGTTCATCAGCTGAGCCTTCCACACGCAGCCGAAGCGTCCCCTCGCCTTGATCTCCAAGAGCTGCAGAGGCTTTAGGCCAACCAGGGGAGAAGGAGGTGGTGGGCCGGGGTCCTGCACAAGAGAAAAACACTGTCGCAAGTTGAAGTGGGACTGTAGAGCAAAGGAGGAGGAATGGAGACACTGCGTGTGGGGAAAGAGGTGTGAAGAAGGGGCCTGTTATTTCATCCAAATTATTGAGATGTGCTCTTCACAGCAAGAGCAGCACTAAATTCCCTATTTTGCTTTGCAGGGTATTTGTACAGAACATATATAACAACCTGTGCCTTCAAGTGTCACTCTGTGTGTCAAACCACTGCCTGTCATCCTCTGGCAAAACCTGAATTCTCCAGTGTTTTCAAAGCAACGGCTATTTTGGGCTGTAAAACACTGATGACCTCAAGGCTACCTCCTGCCAAAAGTAGGAACTTTTTCATCTTTGTGACCCAACGGCAAAATACACCGACAACCTCCAACTGCTTTGCACTTAATTAGGAGTGCTTCCCATAGCCCTAGCAGTGGGCAGTAAACAGGTCTGTCAGCATTATAAAGATAGTATCTGCCGGGAGAACAATGCAGCCCCAACATGTGGCAATGGAGCTCTGTCCTATCTACTTTCAGCCTTGAAAGGCTCCCAGCATGGTCTGTACAGGGCAGAGGAAGACGGCAGAGAAAGCTGCTGGCCCCTTCAGAAGAAACCAGAAGGCTCAGGGCACAGCAGAGCCAGCAAAGACCAGTTCTCGATGGCTTTGGGCTGTGAGGATGACCTCCTGCATGCATTCTCTGATGGCTCATAAAAACTGAGCTTCAACAGGGAAAAAACATCTCCTCTCACCCCATAAAACTGATAGGGACTTTCTAATCTCTACAATCTCCACTCCTCTGCAAAGTTGGCTGAAATTAGGCAATGGGTTTGACGGTTTGGGAGGAAGGGTAGCCACCAAGCAGGGTTGTGTAACTCCATCCCTTAGGAATTTTGGAAATGGTGATAACCTGGTCTAAACCCACCAGCCTCACAGGGGGTATGAATGCTGTCACGGGGCCGACTGTAGCATTGACTTCAAAAAGATGGAGAAGAAAAGTTAGGCCACCTGAACAGTGTTAAATTTGAAGAAAAATGAAGAAATTGTTCACGATAAGGGTGGTGAGGCACTAGAACGGGTTGCCCAGAGGAGCTGTGGGTGCCCCATCCCTGGCAGTGCCCAAGGCCAGGCTGGATGGGGCTGGGGGCAGCCTGGGCTGGTGGGATGTGTTGGAACTGGATGGGCTTTGAGGTCCCTTCTAACCCAAACCAGTCGGTATTGTAGATATACTGAGCAGCCTCTGTGCCTACCATAATGTACAAACAGAGGGAAATGACTTGGAGAAGCCAGAAATTCCTCCTCACCTCATTGATGTCGACGTGCCCGTAGGGGGGCTTGCGGTGCCGATACATCCAGAAGGCCAAGAGGATGGCCATTGACAGGACAGCAATGGGGAGCAGAGAGTACACCAGGATGTTGAGCAGAGAGGGCGTTGGTGGCGGTGGCTCGTATATGACTGTGAGGAAAGAGCAGGGAGAACATGGGGAAAGACCTTTTAGAAGCGTACCCACACCGTGAGCTACCTGTCCAGACATAACCCAACACTGCCCTTCCTTCTGCTCCAAAGCCAACAAATCTTAGTGGCATGTCTCATCACATCCTTGCACAAGGCTCCACCATTTACTCTTTTCCATATTGCTATTACTAACAGTCCAATGGTCCAAATCACACTTCACAGACTGAGCTTCCCCCTGACCTTCATTTAACATGGACATTCTTATTGAGATATCTAAAGGCTGAAAATTTCCTCCTCTTAACCCTTCTGAAGATATGAAGCAAGCAGAGTACGAGACCCCTCGTGGAGCTGCTTTGCCTTGTGCAGTGATTGACAAGACGTCAGTTTTCAGTAAAATGCTGCAGGAGCCACAATCAAATGCACTATTCCCACAGTAGTTCTTGTTCCAAATTACATCAGTGCAGTTGAGACACAAACAATGGGAATACTAAATGGAGCCATGTTGCTATGTTGGAGACAGGGAAGGAAAAAATAGCAAGACCTGCCAAATTAAACAAAAAAACTGTGAGAGAAAGAGTATTTGCTACTAGGTTGCTACGGGTACATTAATAACAGGAGATAATAAAAACCATGTAAACAATTAAAAACCTAACAGGAAAGCCCAGGAAAATCTGATAATGGTCTCTGGGAACATCTCAGTAAATGCAGGTAGTTGATAGCAAAAGGAATCATCTTACGGAAAAGATACACCTGCTTTAATAATTTTTTATTGAATGATACTTGAATGTGAGCCTACAGCAAAAGGAACCAACACTTTTCTATTAGCCTCTAAAGCAGGACTGACTATGACTTTTTTTTTCCTTGAAGTACATCCAAAACCTCACACCCATTCCCTTTTAATGCTCAGACCAACACAACGCTGCGTTTCAGCCAATAAAAAGCAAAAACTCTGGATGCCCGAGGTTTTTGGAGCCTTGTGAAATGAAAATTAAAGAAGTAGGTGTCAAAACGCCTTTAAGAGATGGAGTCTTGATCCCCCTTGTGTAAATTACACTGACCTCTTCCCTGAGGGCTTGTAAGAGCCCACTGTGAACATCCACCACCAAGAAAACCCAATCCTCACTAGTGATGGACGAGGTGTTGGTACAACACACTTTATCCAGAATTACATTACATTAAGAAACTGTTCTTAAAGACTCTTAGAAGAAGGATTTGGGGATTTTGTAAGCAAATGACAATTTGCGTCCTGTCAGATGCATTTTTGTGCTCAGCATCCAGCAACCCAAAGTCATCACAAACTGGGTCAAGGCAAAGAAACCCCGCAATTCCCCATCCACAGCAGTCACTCACCTTCTGGGCCGGTTACTTCAGGCAAGTGGGTGAACTTCTCGTTGCAATAGTTGCCCTCGCAGCAGCAGAAAAAGACTTGAGGGTTTTCTTCTGTGGCTACACACTCCTGCCTGCGTCAGGGAGGGACACACACAGCAGCAAAGGGAAGAGAAAAACAACGTCAGCCAACTTGCGTCTTCAGGAACAAACACACACATCCCCAAATTCGTCTTCTCCACGTGCCTTGTCCTGCTGGCACAGCCTGGCAGGCTCTGCTTACAGGAAACTCAGCACTCACATATCCCGGTGGATAGCAAAGACCCTTGAAAAGGCCATAAAGGAAACAAATGCTTCCATATGTACTAAAGACATTAGATGGCGAATAATAAATAACAGCAGGCTCCGCTAAGTGAATGAGAAGCAGAAAAACAACAGAGAGGTGCCTCGCATCCTGAGTTGTGCCTCTCCTGCAGCCTGTACCTATGCTGCTAGGGGTGAGAGGTGTTTGAGCGTGCAATTAAAGCTTGTGCCATAAAGCTCGTATGAAGAGGGCTGAGCTAAGCCTGCTCTCACTGGCGTTAGCATCCCTAACTGTACACGCCGCAAGACACCTGCAGTGCCTCTGATTGCTGAAGGCAGGAGGGAGGCTGGAGGTTTGTTGTTGTGTTGTTTTTTTTTAAGTTTTATCTTCAAGTGCCATCTCCTTCCCCTTTAAGAAAAAATCCTATACCTGCACAAAAGCCTTTAAGGAATTCAGGTTGCAGCCCTCACGTTTCTAATTTCCCCTTTATCAAGGCAGCCTCCTCGGCGCTGAGGTTTCCCTCCCCATTTCACGAGGCGTTAGGGGGCTTCCACGTGCCAGAGCAACTCCACTTCCCCTCATTCCTCCCTCTCCCACAGATCGATGCAGAGAGATGATTTCTGCAGGGCTCCAGCAGTCCTTTCTTTCTGTCTCTTAAATACCCACTTCCCTTCCCTGCCACTTTTCGCGGCGTTGCCCTCTGCTTTCAGTTATTCCGCTCGCAGAGCCGCTCTCTGCAGAGAGCTGTATCAAACTATTTCCTGAAGACCGGCTAAATTATATGCATAACTTCCTTCCTTCAACCACTCGGAGGAAGTAGCAAAACAATCATATGTGTTTGACATTATTACTCATTTATGAACCCATGCCAAGCCTCCCTTTCTGTGGTATCGCTGACATAATGCCACGAGGAGGATGGAAAGGGCTCTCTTAAATCGCCACGCAGGGTAGTTGTCAGGACTTTATTCCTTTCGGGGAAAAAAAAACAAGGCAGTTTTAGCTGAAATGCCTCATGCCAGGCCTCAGCTGGGAAGCACTTGGTTGGTTCGGGGGGCTTTTTCTTTTTCAACTTCAAAGCAGAAAGCAGCTATTTGAGTTATTCAAATGGACACAGATATTTCAACAAGTTAAGCAATGCTTCCAGATGTTTTTCCTTGAAATCAGATAACAAGCCATTTGGATTTAAAAGCATCGGTATTGGAGTCTTCAATAGCAAACACATCCTTTGCTAAATCTGTTGGTTAAGAAATCAAGCTAATGAGTGAAAACAGCCTGCTCCACATCTGCAGTTCATTATCCCCGTCTTTCAGTTGGTGCGCGCTCAGGGCAGCCATCCAGGTACATCTGACATGTTATACTTAGCAAATATTAGAAATGATACAGTGGGAGAGAATGACACATTTTTCTACGGCAGCGAGAGCACGTTTCGAGGCAGTTCACGTGCTCTTCAAGGGAATGTGAGCACGACCTCTCCGGTGGGGCTGTGTAAATAAACAAATAGCACCCGGTTGATTTTTAACCAGTCCCTTTCCCCTACAGCCTTCAATGCACATGTGCCGCGTTCTGGTTTCCTTATTATAAAGAGCAGAGGAAGGAGCCCTCATCCTCAGCATCCTGACTGCTGCTGCCCTGCATTTGTCACCTTCCCGTGACACAGTTACATGCTTGCCTTGTAACACCAAGTGCTGCCAATGTGCTAAACCCAGAGATGCTGCAGGAGGACCCAGCAGGGCTGTGTACTGCATGCAGGGGACACTGCAGGGAGCTCCAGGTGCATCGCCCAAGGAGCTCAGCACCCAGCAGCTCAGCATCCAGCACAAAGGTGCCGCAGACGAAGACAGGAAGGGCATCAACACAGCACTGCTGATTGCAAAAATCATCTTTTAAGCTGTTTTTGCCATTGTGGGATGCGACGCTACCTGCATGAAAGACTGAAGAGGGCACTCAAGGGAAAAAGAAAAAAAAAAAGACTCGATTTAAACAGCCCTTATTTAATTAAAGCTAACCTTTATTTCAAATGCTGCTTTCAACACTTGCACTTGTTTGCTAATTCTCAGAACATCTTTTAGCTCTGCCCTGAACTGCGACTTTGAAGAATTGGGCTGCAGGATAATGGATGCTCAACCCCAGGGCTGAGAAAAGGCTTGTGAGGAGCCCTGGAAACTTTTTACCGTTGTAACGGAGCAACACATTATGACAAAGATTAAGAAGCACTACATCCCTGCACGGAGGCTCTCAGTGACAATACCAGTGTCACTGCGAACGAAAGCAGGCACTGAAAGGAGAAATCTGTTTACAGTAAACACTTCTGCTTGGAAATACCGAGCTAGAGTGACTTTCTGTTCTCAGGAGAATTGGCATTAAAAAAACTAATGGGCCAAGAAGGATTGATTTATCAGTTAAAAATAAAAAGTTAATTTTATACGGAGCCCAACCCTGCAACCGGCAAGGGAATAGGTGTGGTAGGAAAGAAAGCCTAGAGCTAGTAAGAGAAGGAAGATGAGGAACTAACTCACAGCTGGGAAATGCCAAGACAATAGGCACAAGACCAGGGACAACGTGCAATGACTAAGGAAAACTTCCAGCCATCGGACAGAGCTGGTCCCAGCTAAAGCCGACAGCTTAGGACCTGGTGTCCTAAAACCTTTAGGATTGGAAGCTAGAAAAACGATGCTGTGATTGCAACGAAGGTGACAGCAGCTTATGCGGGTGTGACACCGAGGGAAATCATTGAATTTTGTATTCTGATCCTCCTTATTGATAGAGCTGGGCTTTGTTTGGTTGCTGTTTGTTGTTTTGTTCTCGCTTTTAACAGAAACGCTGCCTGAGCTCTGAACTACTGAGCATTGTCCTTTTGAACCGGGAAACTTCAGAGGGCCGTTTTCTTCAGCTGGAGTTATTTTCCCCTCTGTAGAATTGCATTAAGGGAAATGAGAAAAGACTAGCTTATTCTCCCAGCTATTTAATGAGGCTGGAGCCTTCATACTACAAAGCTGCTCTGCTTTTCAGCTCGTTACTTGCAGCAACATGCAAACATGAGCGTTACTTTTGCTGTCCCACTCTTTCTCCCAGCCTATCTCTTCGCTCAGCCGAAGAACAGCAAAACTTTTTGCAACATCACAAATGCCAGAATCTCAACCTCTAAACACCCCCAGATATCTGTGTATTTTTTTTTTTTTCTAGAGAGATCCAAATGATTCCAAGTTTTCCTTTGTATCGCCAAATGCTCTTGGAAGAACATATTGCTCTTCGTTTGATGGTACAGGACACGTTTTTCAAAGCATGCCAGAATTATCAAAGCTTTGCTAAGGGAAAGAAGAAAGAAAAAAAAAAAACACCACACAACAAAAAAACTTAAAGTGCATTTTGCAGCCTCTATTTAGAAACTAAAGTGACAATTTTGAGAGCTGCATTAGCAACAGAGGTAATTACTGGGGATGAATGGGCCAATTGACTTGGACCTGCTTTCTTTTCCTCGATGCAAAAATCACAAGCTTTTGCACTTAGAGCAACAATTAAACCTGCCTTCAGGGAAACCAGTTAGGCTATTACCTGTCGTAACAGTTGAAGTCGTCTAACCAGCAGCCTTTCTTCACCAGCTCGATGGATCCCGAGTTGTTTCTCCAGGAGGCGTAGCAGTGGAGCCGCTTGTCCTTCTCCCCCTCGCAGCGCTCCACGCCGCTCTGGTTGGTCTTCTCCAGCTCCCAGTTGGCGTTGTAGTAAATGCATTCCCTCGTCTCCGCCTCCCCGTGGCCTGGTCCTGCAAAAGTCAAAGCCCAAGCACGTTCAAGCACAATCATTCACAGATCTCGGGAGGCGCATCTCCACGGGGCCTTGCTTTGGGTGACGCACGCGTTGGTATTGAACTACACGTGCCATAGACATGAACTTCAGCACAGCGTGTTCTCCTTTGCCAATTTGAGGTGGAGAGCAGGGATCAGGTTGGCCTCAGCTCACACCAGGAGCCTGTGGTGAAGTCAAGAGCCCCACACAGACCCCAAGGCCCCCTCTGGCCAGTGCCTCAACCACAGGTCCCTAGCATGGGGAGGTGGCACAGCAATCCACACTGTGTTTTTTAACCACAGAAGGCCTGGTTAGGAAAGAGATCCTCCCAGGGTGCTGCTTGCCACGTGCTGGGCTGGCACACAAGGTAGTTACAGCCTCCCTCTCCACAGCTATTTCAGGAAACACCACCTAAAAATAAAGGGTTTATTATGCGGGTAGGACGTAACTGGGAATGGAGAATATTCATCCTGCAGAGGAGGGACAGACCAGTACCAAGTCCTCACTTAGATCCCAGTTCAGGCTTATTTCACTCAGCCTCCTCATGCTAAATGCCATTTTTTTATTACGTCGCCTTTCCACCAAAGCAAGACCCTCAGCAAAAGCAACTCCATTCCCCGAACAACTTTGGTCACCCTACATGGACCTCTGGCCACCACAAACCAAGGACTCTCCCTGTGTTTTTACTCAACTTTGTATCAAAGGACCAAGGAGTTTTTGCAGTCCCTAAAGTGAAGCAATTCCTCCACAGCCATCAGACTGCAGAGCAGAAACACAATTATAGATACACCAGTTTAAAAAAGGAGTTAAGCAAGGACATGGTGATATCCGCATGTGACATAATTTGTCTTAAACCTTAGAAATCCTCTCTTTATTTGGAAATACTCTGCACCACAGCATTTTGATGATTTGTTTAAAACGAGAGGAAAGAAGGAAACCAAACACACGAGATGTAAGCAGATAGCCAGAAATAGCACCACGAAGCGCATGGCTTTGCGAATCCTGAGATGTCCTGCAGCCATCTGCCCTTGGGATCACCCATCCAAGGCAAGGTCAGACCTGGCTGTTACACTGATGGATCGCAATCACAAAAAAATGTTGGTATCCCAATAAACTGTGTTGACAATTGGGTAAAAAAACATGAATGGGTCCCGCAGGATGGTGAAATGAAAGTGCTGTGCTCCCAGAATAGCCAGAGCTTTGCAAACCGCAGAACTACGCTTCTGGCAGGAAAATTTTGCAGTGTTTTTACGACTCTGCCTTCTCCCAAGGCTGTGTGTGCAACTTTTAATGTTGGGTTTAAGGCAGTCAGGGCCACGTCTGGATGATCTAAATGCAACCTCATCTCTGATTCTTGCTCTACGAGGCAAAGCAGCCACTTCGGAAAGGTCTCTAAAAGGTGATTCAATTTGACTTTCAGGAGACATGGAGCAGCGAGTGGCTTACAGCTGGCAGAGGAAACACCCAGCCAGGCATGGGCACCAGCTCCTTGCCTTGATGGCAATCAAGCTGTTGATGCAGCCTTCTGCTGGCCACAGGCAGCAGGTAAGGATTGCACAGCATCACAGCATCCTGCAGCTTGGAAAAGATCTTCAAGCTCATCAGGTCCAACCATTGTCCTGACCTACCGAGTCCCGACACCAAACCACATCCCTTAGTGCCACTTCCATATCTCTTAACACCTTCAGGGATGGGGACTGCACCACCTCCCTGGGCAGCTTGTTCCAGTGCCTAAGCACCCTTTCCATCAAGAAATTCTTCCTAATGTCCAATCTAAACCTCCTCCGGTGCGATTTGAGATCACTTCCTTGCATCCTTCCCTTGTCACTTGAGAAAAGATGACCCTGTACAGGGCAGAAGCATGACCACAAGAAGTGTGACTACAAGAAATGTGACCACAAGAAGAGTGACCACAAGAAGTATGACCACGGTTCCTATATGGGCTGGGGGTGATGTGCCCAGCCTGCTCCCGGTACCGACACACCTGGCCTCAGCGATGGGTAAAATTTTTGTGGTATGGAGCAAACCCATCGGACTGGAAAGATCTCTCTGCATTTTGAAGAGGTGTTCGATTCCTCGATAACTCTTTTTCGGGAAGAATGTTTCATCTGCATCGTGGGAAAGACTGGAAGGAAGGAGGGGTACGAGCAAGTCATAAAGCTGACTTCAGGAACTGGAAATTATATTCAAAGCACACACGAACAAGAGCTCAATTTCAATAGCACCTGCAGGTTTTATCGGCACTTGCAAAGCTCCATCTGAGTTTTCCTCTGACAAGTTGCTTACTATAATAAAAACAACCTACCAATATCCCTCAACACGGAACAGTGTCAATATTGACACTCCTTGTTAAAGCCTTGATATTTGTTCTGCTGCTACTTACGCTGCACTTTGTTAGGGCAGATTAAGCGTTTTTGCTAAATAAGAGTTAAATCAGCAGGAAAGCGAGGGAGCATCGCCTCGTGTGCAGAGGGGCTGATGCCTTTTTATTTATAAAGGAATGAGTAAATATCTTAGCTTCATTGTAATACTTAACATGGCTTCCAGCTGATACTTGCTGGAAATTGGTCCATTCCTCGAATCCCATTTTGTGACATCGTTCCCATCAGCCCAACCCAAATCCTGCTTCTGCACTAGATGGAAATTTCCTCTCCCTCCCCCAACCAAATCTCCCAGAAAGGAGGAGATTTAATGAACCATTTGCCTGGGAAGCAGCCCCAAAATCTAATCCCAGCTCAGCTACCACTGTCTGTAACCTCAAGCAATATCGGGCAGCCTCTGCTTTCTCCACCTGGGCCGATGCAATGCACAAAGCTGCGGGGAGATTTGAGGTTTCCACTGTGCTTTGAAAAGAGAAACTTCAGCCCGCTAAATCCTGAGCTCAGCCCAGGCTCCCTTCCCCCAAGACAGTTGTCTTTTCTGGAACAAGTTTCAGATTAAGAGTACGATCTGCTTGCAAACACGCAAAGCGAACTCTGCAAACAGCAACCGCGCCAAGAAAACGGCCTTTCGCAGTTTTTTCCCCCTATCAAAGTTGAACAAAAGCACGTACAAAGTTTGGGATGGATGACTAAATACACGTACGTTTCCCTTAACGCCGCTCTTAAGGACGCTCGCCTTCGGGAGACCCTTTAAAAATCCCGTGTGTTTGCTACCTGCTTTTAGATCTTCTTAAAAAGCCCCTTGGTGAGCATCCCCAGCCTGCTAGGTGCCTGGAGTTGCAGGAAACCCTTCTGCTTGTGCCCGAGAAGGTCTCAGCATGAAGGACACAGCTCCAGGAGCGGCTGTTGATGTGCCCGCTGCTTCGGCTCATCAGGAAACCCTCTCACCTTGCTCTGGGATGGATCAGGCAGAGAGCAAAGTTTGCAGCTGGCCACCTTATCTGCATTTGCTGTGTTAAAAGCCCCTTGAAATGGAGGGAGGGAAGGGTTCAAAGTGGGTTTTGTCCCTTTGAGGTGGGGTAAGAGGAGGAAAGCTCTGCTCCTGCTTCTTCAAGGCATGAAGGTCTTGCTGCCTCTTGTTTCCCCCTTGGGTCAAGGACACATACCCAATTCCCCAAAACCCCATGAGGTCTGCAAGAAATGCCAGGCTGGAAGCTGCTGCAGTTGAGCCATGCCCTGCTGCTTGCTTCAAGCTGAAAGAATCAGAGGGTTTTGCCCCAAAATGGGCAAGGGAAGCACTTTTCTCCTTTTACCTGTGCACACCTGATGCAACGAGGCTTGGCTTGGAACACGGGCTTCCCTTTGTGCACAGCAGCACCAACTGGTTTTAACACCACAATCTACAAACCCCCGTGTAGGGAATAAAATCTTGAGCCCTGCTTGAAATTGAAGAATAATGAAGAATTAAGGCTTTGCACCAGCGGCTTGGTTTCTGGCACCCTGCTGCACCAAGCTGGAGCTTCGGCGACAATGCAGCACGGCTTCTCCCCAGCCTTCCCCAAACAGAAGCTGTGCACAAACATCCTCGAAGCACCACCCAGCCCAAACAACACCCAGCACCCCAACACTATGAGGACAGAGGGAGCCCACCCACAAACACCCGAATCCATGCCCTGAGAAGCTGTCATCAGGCTGATTCCCTCAGGTGGATTTTCTGCTCCAAATGAGCCGAGCATCACCAGGGTTTTGCCTAGCAAGGCCCCCAGCATCCATCTGAGGCAGGTAATGATGGAAGAGGAGCTGTGCGACACGGGAGGACCACGGGAGCACCTGGGAGCCGCCAGGCGCACGGGGAGCTCATTAAACAGGGTCCTCCTGACCCGCAGGACTTCAGCCTTGGGACCTTGTTGTTGATCTGAGACTCAGGCTCTGCTCTCTTCATTTGGAGCTGCCGACAGATCAACGGGGCTGTGTCATTATCCGACAGCCGCTAAATTATAGCCAGGATCCTGTGTAGCAGCGCCAGGTCTAGGTGTTAGCAGTTGCTGGGCTCCTAACTCATAATTAGATACACAGGGAATATCTTCCCCAAGGCTGAAGGCTGCTATAAATCTCAGCTCCTTATCTCTGCCTGCCCCCTTTTTAAAACCTAAAATGAAAGTATATACGAGAAGATGGGATGTGTCAAAATAGTCTGCATAAACACGGAGTGATTTCCCAGACAGTCTGTTTGCCTAACTGTCAAAACCACCGGGCTTTATACATGAAACTGTGTATGCAACTGAAGTTATTTGCAAACACTTAGTTATGTCCCTATATAGCTATTTGTACATGTAATTTTATAATATAAAATGACAGAGATTGTACACCGAATTGGGGTAATTGCCCTCTAATTTGGAGGGTAATTGCATGTAGCAATTAAGCAACTGCGGATGCATTCTTGCATGTGTGATTATGAAAGTCGGGCCCTTTGTTTGAGGTTTGGTTTTGTTTCCAAGAGCTATCCCTCTACCCACGGCACGGTTTGGGCAGGCAGGGGACTGTGAGGCTGCTGGGCACTCACCTGGCCACGTGGCATCCTCCGGGGTGAGCCACTGCAGCGCGGGCACACGCACGCCCCTTGCCCTTGCTCAGCACCCACAGGGATGCTCACCCAGCCACCAGGGCTGCCTTTTGGCACAGGGACATCATCTGGTTGAGGATACAAGTGTAGAGCACACCAGGAGGCATTGGGTGCAGGAGGGAAAGGCAATGAAATAGGGCTGCTGCCCCCAAACTCTCCCTGCCCCAGACACCAGCCCCAAACTTTCACGCCAGTCTGCAGTTTAAAGGAACTCCAGTTGTTGCTAGCATTTCAGATCACAAAACCAAGCCAGGGGAAGCTTGCAACTGGAAAAGTTTGGAAAACGTTGCTCTAGAGAGACCACCCAGTTGCATCTCTGCAGAGCCTATAACGACTCCACAATTAGTACATGGTGCTCCGGCGCGTATTCCCCGAGTGCAGTGATTTCATTCCTGCCGTCCTTAAATAATAGGTCAAAATACATTTTTAGGCAAAGCATCAAACCAGTGATGACATCTGTGGTTAAGTACGTAACCGTGCGTGAGGATTTAAAGATTCCTGCTCGTATCCCTCGCTCTTTACCAAAGCTTTGAATCGGTGAGGCCCCACGTACCAGAAATGAGCCAAAATTTTGCTGTGCCCCCAGGGACCCTGGGGCTGGCAGCCCAGCCCCATGCCCACAGACACCCAGGAGCAAGCCCCAGGCTCAGCCCTTCCAGGTAGCTGGGTGTGGGAGATCCTCCAGGGCAGTGCCTTGACTAATTAAAAATCCTGGTAAAAAATCAACTATTTCAAAACGTTTTGGCTCTCGAGCTGGCTCAGGTAAAAGCAGCCTGTGCAGCACTGAGAACATAACGCCAAGGGAGGATATTACTTTGAATTCTGTTTTCTGTCAATAGATTTGGCATATCCCACGATAAAAGAGCTTCAAGTTTTCTAGTCAATCAATGGCTGTTAATCTATTATCTCAGCATCTATCGCCATGGTAACCTGCAATGATGCCATTGACAACCAGTCTCAAAAGGACAGGAGGCTTTAAGTCATTTTCTTTTAAAATTAAAAAAGGAACTTTAATATTAAGAAATACATCCTCCCTGCTCACCAGGGATGACAACTCAGGGCTTCTATATTCACACCATGAGTCACGCTTCACAGCTTCCACGGACATCTGTGTAGCAATCCCCTCCCCATATATCTCTTTTTTAACTTGGGCTTAAGTCTGTTAAAAGATAACAAGGAAATTATTTAAAAGAAGTAGATCTTTATTACAATTTCCCCCCAAACTGCTAGTTAAACCTGTTTTGTAAAATAGAAGGAGCACGCTTTAAGACATTACCACCAACCAGGGGAAAAGATGCAATAAAGATTTAATCCTTCTGAATGATTTCCCTGGTATTTTAAGTCAAAGAGGGTGGGTAGAAAAAGGACTCAGTGAAATACAGAGCGCGCGCGCGCACACGCGTGGCCGGTGAGATTAATCTCTTGGCCCAAAGGGGAGGATCGGGCAGAAAAAGGCTTCGTAAATCATTTCTCCGGCCAGGCAGAGGGATCCAAGGAGGTTTGGCCAGGTCAGCGGCTGGACTGGCGTGCAGCAGGACAGAAACGTTGCCAGCAGTTAATCAATTTTTGGAAGCAGTGTGTTGTTTTTTTTTTTACTTGAACTCAGCTGGTCGTTCCTATATTTTATCTAAAGAAGAGATCATTTTAGTTAGCCATTAGAAAAATCCTATTTTGTACCATTTCGGTTAAGGACAAAGCCAAAATGTAATTAGATTTCTCCCTTTGCATTGCTAACTGTATCTGTCTCCCCAAAAAAGGTTTTAGTTCTTTAATAAAGCCATCAGGGAGATCAATCAGAAGCATTTAATGCCATGGTGCTTCTGCAGTTCATGTTTAAATGCACTCGGGGTCACAAACGAGGCAATTTGGACAGCAGTGCTCAAACTGGATTAGTAATAACACACAAAAAGGCCCAATTTCTTTTTCCTTTTTTTTTTTTTTTCTTTTTTTTTAACAGACATGCACACACTCCTCCGCTGCCCACAGGAGGATAAAAACAAAACGAAGCCAGCCTCAACCAACGCGGCGTTACGCACCGAAAACCTGAGCTGGGCTCCTTGTCTCCAACGTGCCACCTCCCCAAAGGACACCTACATGTCCAGGACCCTTGCCACAAGTCAACCAGGAAAATGCCAACCCTATCTCCACCGACCCCTTTCCACCACCACACTTAAGGAAGTGCCTTGCTTGCTATAGGATTTCCATAAAGAAGAGGTTGTTTTTTTCCCTTATCCGTGAGATTTTGAACAAGCCTTTCGTTTTTTTCGTTTTTTTTTTTTTCTTAAATTCAAGATGCACATTTGTAAAAGCATTAAGCAGACAATTTATTTGCCTTTGGATGGCAACAACTACTCTCTGGCATGAAAAAGGACCCTCTTGGGCTACACGTTGTGCAAATAACCTACTGAGAAGGTTGTGTCAAACCCCAAACTTTGCAACCTCGGCGAGAAAATATTAGAATTTAATGACAAGATAAAGATATTTCCAACTGCGCTCCTAAAAATCAAGCAGAGGGCAGATTTTGACCAGATGCCACAAATCACTAAGTAAAATATGCAGCAAATTCTGAAATGACATTTAAAACAAAATCGTTTGTTCTCTCCCATTCTCCTCAGGAGACAGCATGAGGTCTCAAAAGAGCATGGGAGGAGGAAGTGAAATCATGTATGTTCATAAATATTTTCTCCCCGCACACCAAAGTTTTGAAAAGCATTCAAAGCAAGCCTACAAAACCAATTTCCTTCGAGGCAAAGGGATGAGGATACGGGAGCATCTCCTTGTGGAATTAAGAGACCTGAAGAGCGATAACCATGTAGTGATACCTTTCCCGGTCCTTCTACTCCATCCCACCACCTTCATCCTCCCGTGCTGCTGTCACCTGCAGAAATGCCCTTTCAGAGCTCCTTATTTATAAGATCTTCTCTAGGCAGAGCCCGATGTGTCTAGCACACCATACACACCTAAAATAATGTTGAAACTGTGCACCTGGTAAGCCACCAAGAGTTTTGGTACCCAAAGAGCAGCACCTCGATTCATAATCTACACGTGGTCCTCCGAGATTTATCAGCAGGGACATTTCAAATATGCTTTAAAATGTGCTGAGTCTACTAAGATTGGGCCCCAAGTGCTTTTCTATTGATTCTGCTTGACATTTCCAAATACCACAATTCCAAATTTAATTCACTGGTAATTGGAAAAACTGTAATGCATGTAAATGGACAAGAAGATGTTGGAAGTCCAAAAGGTCAGGCATCAGGAAAGCATGCCCCCAAGAACTAAATGATGTTTGTTTGTCTTCTTGTCACCCTCTTCCACTTGAATGATCAAAACTCGGAGTTGGGCAGTTTTCTCAGCAGGATGGAGGAAGAATGAAAATAAAACAGCACAATCTTTCTAAACTGCCAGGACAGGGTTCAAAATCACCATCATTGACCAAGATCCAAATGTACCCTAGAGAGGACTCACTTTATCAGCAGATTACACAAGCGAGTGGTAGACTCATGAAAGAATTAATCTCACAACTCTTTGTCACTGGAAGATTCTCTCTGCCTGGAAATCCAATTTGTAAGGTTACCCCCCTGCTCCTCCACGGCTTTACAGGTATTTAGTTTCTCCTTGCCAGCCAGGTGAAGAGAAGGCATGGGAAAATTAAAAATTTTACCAGATTTCCTCCTTTCCAATGTATGAGGTCCAATCTCAATTCTAGCCTGATCATGAACATTTGTTGGCTGATCCAGAGCCTCAACTGAGCTGCAGCAAGGGCCACAGTTCCCAGCCTGCTTGGATTTCATGGTCAATGTTTTGATGGGTTATTAAGCCTTTGGGGCAAAGACCATACTCATACGAAATACAGAATGACAAAATTCCCATATTTCAATAAGTTTTAAAGAATAAAATGCCTAAGTTTTAGCTGCTGGTCCTACCTGCAACCACCAGTGTGTGAGCGATCACTGATGCTCTGACGCCCTGGTAAGTTTAAGCTCAAAAGGTAAGAATACAACCCAAGTACAGTGCACAAACAAGCACCAGCACAATTTATAGTTTATATAATTTATAACTGATGAAGGACAAACACACGTTACCACATCCCAGTCAGAGTTTCCCCAGTTCTGCCCACAGCAGTATGAAAATAGGTGATAACTCCTTGAAGCAAGCAACATTTATTACACTACTTACATCATTCTACTTTTGAAAAAAAAAAAAAAAGGAAACAAACAAACAACAACAACAAAATAACAACAACAACATAAATATGCTGACTTTTGAAAGCCTTTTTCCCAATACACTGGTATTTCAAGAGTTAACAGGCTTCAGCCAAAGACTGAGAAGGAGGCTGAACCTAGGGAGAAAGAAAGGGGAGGCAGGAAGAAAAGCCACTCTCTAGCCTTTGCAGTTGCACACTAGCCTTAAGCCCTCCAAAAGGAAGTAAAGACATTCCTAAAATTCTTCACAGGATGAGAAGCAAGTTGTCAGCTGAATCAGAAGTCCATTTCTCCAGTCTTTATGCTCCTAATGGCAAATCCCACATGAGCAATTTCAAAAGCCTCCTTTACAATGGAGTATCTCCCAAGTGACTACAGCACATCTAGGACTTGTCTCGTGTTTACAGAAATATACCTTTCTCCTTTGGGCCTATTGAAAAAAGCAACCATCGAATGACCTGAGGAAGGAATGTAGCACAATCCAATAGCATCATGCAATTTCCAGTGATTGTTTCTGTTACAATAATGAAAGGCACAAAAGAAACGGCTGGATAACTACAGCGAGTCTCTAAAGACAAGTTATACAAGAGATGCTGAAGAGTTATTATGTAAAGAGAGAAAAAAAAATGAAATCACCTTATTAGCTTTTATCTTGATTACATGCAGTCACCAGCATCTGGATTGCACTTTGAAATAAATGTGTTTCTGAGCAGAGCTGTCCCAAAGAGCTGAAACTTTGCCTGTTCCAGAGGTGGAAAGCATCAAAATAACTGCGTGCTCTTGGGCAGGTACTCTCCTTCCTGGGGTTTTGCAGTGTTTTCAAGCCATAAGGAAGACTAAAACACTTTGGACCACTTTGGCATAGAAGTAGAAGCATTTACCTTCCATCCATGCCCAAGCTTTCCGGATGACACGAGCTCAATGGCTCCACCCCAGAAACTGCATGCATCCCCCTCCTGTTCAATTTTCTATTTAGATGCCCATTCCCACGGTGACTAAGCTCAAATATTGCATCAAATGACATTAAATAATATTCTAGGATTCAGCAGTGTACTCCTAGATGACTTCCAAACCACAGGTAGGTGTGGGAATCTCCACATCTCTGAAGCTGCTCCCACATATTCAGGTGCTGACATATGAGAACAAGGAGATGGAGGAGCTCTTCCCTGGGCACTTTCAGGAAAGCTATGAGTATTTGGAAGGATTTATGACTGGAAATGTAATGAGAACCCAGGTGGTGGAGGCAGATGAGTTGCTGAAAGGAAAACAACAGTATATGGTTGGTAGAATTGATGACACAACTGTTGCAGTGACAAGAGAAGGTTTTATCCCTGGTGATTCACATCATGTTGAGTGTTACTGGCACTGCTCTGATGCCAAAGTCACCCTCCTGGTTCCACCACAAGTCATCCCCCTGACTTGCCATGCCTTGGTTCCCCCATACATAAACAGGATGATCAACAGGCATCTATGTGTGAAGCACCACGTGAGAGCTGGCTGCATTTCTAAGCTATCATTTTATGCAGATATCCTCCCTCTACTGACCTGAATACTCAGCGGAGAGACCTTTCCTGATTTCAGAGAGCAGGTCATACCCAACCATGACAGAGCAGACCGCTTCAGCCTGGAGATATTTTACATTTCTTTCCCTCTCACTCCTCCGGATTTCACTAGGAGGGCAACCAAGGATCAATTCATCCTTGTTTAAACCACCCTGCAAAAATCAGACACTCCCTCCGTACCCTACAATATGTTCATTTTAGGCTGCAGCCAAACCCTTTTCCTTTCTCCTCAAGAGCTTCATCAGCGAGGTGCAATAATCATTTATTTACCTCCGCATGCGTGTGTCGTAAGACGAGAAAGGTGCCTGCAGGAACAGGCTCGTGGAGGTCTGGCAGCTACACAGAGATGAGTAAATGCAATCCTGAACACATCTTCTCACTGCCTCCCCACGCTCACATACACTCGGGGGGACAGGCGTGCAAACTACTCCCACCTGTCTAATAAAGAGGTGCAGTATGAGACATTGCTGCGCACTCCTGGTAATCAGCGGGAGCAGAAATGGAAGACAAACCAGCAATAAACTCCTTTTTTACTCTAAATAAAATAAAACAAAAAAATTCCAAGGCAATGCAAAAAGTTTCCCCGTGATGGCAGCCGGTGGAGCAATAAAACCAGGCAGCTACCCACTAGGGTTGAACATGGCTTTTCAGCTAGTTTTCATGAACTTTGGTAACGTGTGGCAGCTGTCCAAGAAGAGCAAACAAGGCTTTAGGTAACTTTTTGGAGGGTGCAGGCCTGTCCACCTGCTTCACACAGACAAGAAGGTGAATGCACCTGCCCCAGGCAGAGCAGCTCTGGGCACTGTCGAAGCCACAAGGATGGAGAGCTCTCTGCCTTTTATTTTTAAGGTCAGAGCAAAGATCAGACTATGGGAGAGTTTCAGCCCACTGCTACATGTGGACATCTCCCGTGGGCATCCATCACATTTCAAACTTTCCAATATAAATACTCCAGTATGGGATTTATGTTCTTTAATATAATAACCCCAGCAAAACATAATCTGTTATTATAGCTATCCTAGGGCTTCTTGTGAGCGCAAAGACGCGTGCTCTTCTTAATGCTGAACTAAGACTGGAGAATAATATCTCTGATTGATCTGCTCCATCTCAGGGATAGCCCCAGCTTTGTAAGGGTGAAGCCACTGATGATGCTACAATCAAAGCTGGTGGGATGCAGGTCCAAAGTAGGCCTGGAGGAGGTGGCTCCTCATACAAAGGGCAGGTGCTGTGGGTAACCCTTCCTACAGGGTGCTCAGTCACGTGTATTTGCTTGTTCTGATGTTCTTCCCCAGGTGTCTTTTGGCAATAGCTGAGGACAGACCACTGGGCTGGGTGGGCTTCTGTTCTGGTCCCTTCTGGCCAATGTACGTTGGCCATACTTCATGTCCTCAAACCAAAAGCACCATTTAAAAATACACTGAACTTATACCTGCCATTTAGAGAGGAAAGTATGGTGATTATTCACTAATGAGACATTGTAAGTGACTTCTACAATGAAACAGAGGAATCTGTCCATGCCCACTCCACTGCATCCTGAAAGAAGACATGGTCCAAGAGTTTCAAAGGCAGTGAAGATGCTCATGCAGGGCAGCCAGCCTCAGCTATCTTAAAATGATTCTCAAGGGGGATGAAAACAAGTTTTAAGTGTCTCAAAGTAAGCACTACAAGCCACTACACAGTTTGAAAATCTAAGCCAAGAAGAGAAGTCCCCATGGTGCTCAGTCCGTGCTGGCATTTTACAACCACGTTTGAGCTTGGCACATCGAGGATTCGACATAGTGTCTTCCTTGCCATAAAATGTTGGGATAACTGATGGGGATTAGCTTTCTCACCTTGAAATCTGAATTTACAGTGGCATTTCTACCAGAAGCTGTTGTACAAATTGCATCAAAAGCCAGGGCAGACCTAGCAACCTTGCAAGCAGCAGCTGAAGTCCTGCTTGCAGCAACCTTTCTTTGTGGGATGGGGACTAAGTGTTGGTTGTGCTGATACAAGACACATGTCTAGTGAAAAATTTAACTCCCATCCCCATGCCACTGCTTTTTCGGAAGGAGATAAGTAAGCTCCTTTATTCTCAGAAGAGGACTAGTCCTGTCTTTAGGCTACAGTCTCAGGCATGCATGGAGGCAGGTCAGAAGCAGAGCCCCACGCACCCATGTGAGAAGAAGAAACAAAACACACGCACACAAGTTCCCGTCAGCAGAGTCATTCATGAAGTAAAAATAACGTGTGCTTCCGTTTACATTGTACAATTACAATTCTAAAAAGCAAAAAAGTGTTAGGGAATGTTTTTGAAGACAGCCAGGAACGTTTTGCAAGGATCGCTGACTCAAGCCCTCGATCCGGCTGTTTAGCTGATGACTGGAAATCAGCCCTGGCTGTGTTTATTCTTTAGACAAAGTCCAGCTAAAAATGCATCCAGGCTTAAATAATCTGTGTAACAATGACCTCAGAGCCCCAGATACAACATTGCATGATGTGCAGGTTTCCCAACAGCGGAAGGCATTGTCCGGGCTGATACCCAGCTCGCCCCTTCCGATGCGTGCTCTGCCAACACAGCGCTCTCGCCCGCACCACCACGACTGCTCTTGGATGTAACACGCCATTTCATTTCCATTTGCATTTCAATATGGCCCCAAGGGCTTAAAATACATCTGGTCCTCACCACGTTAAGTCTCTTCCGAAGCGGCCATCGCCGGAACAAGGCGAGACAAAGGATGCCCACGCTCGGCCTCATGCACACCCACGAGCACAGCCTCATCCTGCATTGCCATCCTGTGAAGCCTCCTGGTTCACCTTGCAGCTCCCCATCCCAGCTCTGTTCTACTAACGGCAGCAAATATTCCTCGTCCTGGTGTCACTTGTGGGGAGAACCGGAGCAGAAGGCACAGCTCCAAGCCCCAGAATCCAAACCAGCCATGAGTAATGGCTGCACCAGCCAGCAATATTTGACCCGTCAATGTCAGAAGATCCCAAACTTCCCAAGTCCCAGGAGACAAAAGCTGAATATAAGACACTGTAACTCAGCTTGGGAACTGCAGCTCTTGCCTGCAGGCTCGTGGCTTTACACCCATCCCACGCTATAGCTGCCCCTGCTCCTCCCCATGCAGCAGTGGTTTCGTGCATGCTGTGAGCATCGCCTCCAGTAGGAGCCAAGGACTTCGTGTATTTATAAGATGTTTTGCAGGAGCTCAGCAACACGGAGTGTAGCGCGCTTATCTCTCCGTCGCTAAAATAAATATATAATATTCCAAGCAAGGACACATATCAAAGAGCACAGGATGCAGTTCAGTGACTCATGCAACCGGCAAAGTATAAAATTGGCTGCATGCATGCCCGCATAGGGCATTCTCAGCTCTTCCTATAATTAGTCCTTCAGACGCTAGAGGGGAAAGTAACAAATTCAAAGAGGTTCCACTTCCCAATTATTCACATATTTCCAAATCAAATGGTTGTCTGTCAGAGAGCAACATGCCATTGCCCTAGGATATCAAAATGCAAACTGAAAAGTCTCTCCAGGAACAGGATTTGCTTTCATTACATTTATATCACCTAATTCATTTTAAGATTATATATAATTAGTCTCTCCCTCCGTTTCTTCACCCCCCCAATTCAATATTCTCTGCTAAGCAATTTCAGAACACACCGCACATGCCAACGGCCCTTCTTCTAAGGCTCTTGCCTTTCAAACAGTTTTAGTTTCTTTTTTTAGCATTTTCTTTTTTTTCCTTTGAATTGTCAGACCTTTCGGGTGCGTACTAGCGCAAAGCTGCTTCCAAGAGATTTTATTTTATTTCGCTTGTTTAAGCAAACACCTCTGAGGAAGAACTTTTAGCTTCACTTTTCGTTTGCCTTCTGGCCTCCTGAAATCTCAGCCCGCCCTCTGTAACACTCCAGAGCCAGTTCCCACCACCCTCAGAGCAGCACGCTGCCTTCACCTGAGCATCTCCACTTTTCTTCAAATCATCTCGTCTCCAGCAGCTTCAACATTACAGAAACTCAGCCCAAATTCTTCATAAAGCCACACACATGCACGCCCTCCATGGTTTTGGCACAGAAGCAGGTACCTGCTGTCAGACCAGGGATCTGGGAACTCCCGAAGGTTATGGGGCAGCGCGGTCCCAACCCTTCCCTGGGTGCAGATGGGGTTTGCTCTGCTCTCACGCTGAGTTTCTCCTTCCCACCTTAGGCGGGGAGAGCTGATAGCAGAAGGGAGTGACCTGGTTGAGGCACAGCATTAAACCAAGCAGCTAAACCCACTGCCAGGCTTGATATGAGATCCTACAGAGTCACAGAATCATCTAGATTGGAAAAGACCTTCAAGATAGCCAAGCCCAACCACCAGCCTGACCTACTGATTCCCATCACTAAACCATATCCCTTAGTGTCATGTCCACGGGTCTCTTAACTACCTCCAGGGATGGATGAAGCCCCCATGCCCAGACCTCTCTCCTATTGTGACCAATGCACTATCGCAGCGATGTTCCCAACAATGAGAAATTTTCTTGATCTAGAATAACGTGGCCTCTGCATCCTGAACAAGGCTGTTGGCAAACACTTGAGGAGACTCCTGAGATGTTCAAAGTATTTCTGACAATTAGTACAAAGGACTATTTCAGGACTATTAATTTTTTTTTAACGGGGAAGGAAGAGGCTCTTTCCCCATCAGGGAGAGACGGCATTTGCTGCTGCTTCCAGCTGGGCTCCAGCCTTCTGCTGAGATTTCCTTGAATTCAAGGGAAAGTCACATTGATCACCAGTTGTTTTAGTGCAGATGATGTTGGGGCTGGATGAAAAGCAAGGATTTCTGTTGGATGTGGATCGTAGAGCACAGTACTGAAATAAGGAATACACCTGGTGGGCCACCACCACCGCCGTGCCACCATGCCCAGTTCTCAGTGAAACCACCCAGCGGGTTTTGCTAAGATAAAATGAGCTGTTCCCTTATGGCCAGGAGATGTCACAGGATGGTAATGACTCCCGGTAACCTACATGTAGGATCCTGCAGGACTTCACTGCTGTGCTACCCACACCAAGGACTTCAGCTGCAGCCCTGGTCCTGTCCTCCCTCTGCTCTTCCCTTCCACCTCCTCCAGTTCTGGTCATTCCCCACCAGTCATATCGAGATGGATGGACACCTGAAATCCTCCCCTTACAGGGCAGTAAAGTCCGGGTAACTGCTCTCTTTTGCAGCAATGAAGGGGGTTGTGGTTTTGAGTGACCCACAAAACAAACTTTTAGGGCTTCTTCCAACTTGCAAAAGCAATTTATATGAAAACCCTAAAAGCCAAGGGAAGTTTCACCTAATTCCCACTACATCCAGAGCCAGCTCTATGACCTCTGCAGCGGGTGCTGGGATGGGTGCTGTTTAGCACCCAGGCTTTGAGCCACCCTACAGGGCTAAGAGAAAAATATTGTAGGTCTTAGTTTGGGTAATTCCCAGCCTGGATGTAGAAATAGCTAAAGAACACCATCACAACCCCCCTCTCCTCTACTCCCAGAAGGAAAAAAAAAAAAACAAGGGAAAGGGAAAAAGTGTAGAAATAAACAAAATAAAAAGAAAAAAAAGAGCATTTTTTATTTTGAAAAGCAAAATGTGGCATCCTGCACTGCTTCAAAGCTGGGGACATGGTAGCCAGAGGAGCCCCGCAGCTACACATGGCATTTCTGCTGGCCAGAGTGCCCGAGAGTTTTCCAGGCTGCTCGCCCTCGACTGGGAAGCAAAGGTGCTGTTATCCCTCCATCCTGGTCCTCGGGCATGACTGACATATCACCTGCAAGGGATTTTCCACATCATGGGCTCCCTCTTCAAATCTCAGTCCACGACTGCTGGCTGCAGTCGCTCGGTGCTTTGTGCACACATGGGGCGATTGCAGCAGAGCTGTTCAGGCATGGTTCTCCCAGATATCTGCTAGCAAACATGCTTGTCCTGGAATAACTTTTTTTTTTCCAATTTAGCCTCGTGGATATATTGCAATGAAACAAAAACAGATTAAAAATTAATCTCTGCTTCAGATTAGGAATATCCACGTTGGCACAGCCATTTAGGAGTAGCTATTGCACATTACATTTATATTGCGTTTTATTTTCAACAGCACATCAGACCAAATCGTTAGCAGCCACTGCTTAAAAGCTGCAGAGCTCAAGAGCAGGAAAGCTAATGAATTCCTGCAAATAGTTTCTGTATTCAGGAGCTGGTAACACTTTAAACCAGGTAGGCAAACACAGGGTGTGCTGAGCGAGCGCGTTACAACAGCAGTCCAAAGAGCATTTCCCAGCGCAGCATCCAGAGCTTCTGGCAACAACGCCTTCTGTCACATACGTGCTCAGGTTTCCCTTTCCAGAAAACAAAACCGAGGTGGGATCGGGAGAGGGGATACACTCGCAGGTCGCTGCTGAGATCTGGGGCTGCGTGAAGCTTGCTGCAGCGGCGGCACCGCAGCTCAGGCAGCCAGGTCCCCGTGCAGCGGTGGTGCTCCCGCTGAGACGCATCGAGCACATCACTCGAGGCTACCTTCTATAGCTAGGACAAGCTAAATTAAGGCCGGAGCTAATTAAGAACAAAGTACACAGCCCTTGGGCTTTTTTTTTTTTTTCCCCTGAGTCTTCCCAACACTTCTGAGAGCGCTGTTTCCCTGGGTTAAGGCTCTCTCTGTGACTCACCCTGACGCATTTCCAGGCATCACAACAAACCACACAGAACATTTCAGGTCACCAGCTTCAAGCGTGGAAGCACCCAACTGCACCCAGTGTTTTGGTGCTGGGAAAACCAGAAAGCTGCTTCTCAGAGCTCATCCGCGTGGGAAAACCCATTCCCAGCTCCAGGGATGCTGGCTGCATCTTCCTGGCATAAAAACAGAAGGTGCCCAAAGAAAAAGAAGAAGAAGCCCAAAAAGAAGGTGCCCAAGTTGCCTTGGGTCGGGGTCTTTCATTTCTCGCCATTGTCACTGTAGAGGGAAGACGAAGAGCTGCTGTAGAACTGAAGGATGAAGCCTCCAGGAATCCCAGCTATCTGCTACACACAAAATCTGGGTTTCAAAGAGCAGCAGGCAGCCCGATCAAAGCCCATGTGCAAGTCCCCCCAGACCTGAGCAGTTCCAGAAGGGGTTTCACGAGGCCCTCGGCAGATATCTCCCCTTGCAGGGCTGAGTCAATACCGAGTGCTTTGGGGAAATCCTGCCTTGCAAACTATCTGCCTTAGGGAGAGGGGGAACAGAGAGTGTCACAGCAGTGCTAGAAAGCAAGTGACTCTTTCTTGTGAATTTCAATGTACAGTGAAGCCCATTGAAGCTGCAATATGATTTCTGGGGCACAGCAGGAATCCCAAACTCAGTGCATCCTCAGTAGGATATGAGGAATTGACATTTTTTTTTTGTTTTCAGAGAAGTCCTACACAGCGGCCAGATGTGCCTCCCAGGTATCTTCTCCTCCATGCGACACTCCCCCATCTTCACCCCCATTTCCCTAAGGTGCAAGATTTCAACCTCCCAATCTTGTTTCCATTCCCCCTTTACAGATGCATGACACAACGTCGGCACGGTTCCTCTTGGAAGCACACCGCCTTATCTTGCTGGAATAGCAGGAGAGCTTGAGCAGACGGTTTTCAACTCAAACGCCAGCACGGATATTAGATTTCACCGCAGCCAGATTTCTTGGTCCCAATTCCTTCAGCAGAGCTTCGCCTCGGTAGCAGCCGCCCCTGCCACATCGCGGGTATCCCCGGCGGATTTGGAACCGATACACCAAGTATCATTTCGCTCCTCAGCCAACCGTGCTGTTTGCAGCTCTGCTGAATGCTAAGCGATCTGAGAGGCTTAAGCAGACTGTTATCTTGGAAGGGATGCTAAGCCCAAAGAGCATCCTGCAGAAAAGAGTCAGGAATCCAAGGATACCGTCCCGCTGTCCAAGCACTGCAGAGGGTTCAATTAGTGCCTCACAGCTGCCTCGACAACCTCAACGCCTGCAAAATCTAAAGGCTGTCGCAGTAAGGTGCTGGGTGACTCCTTTGGGCAGCTGAACGCTTCCCCGAATGGTCAGCCTGTGGCTGGGGACCAAGAAGAGTCTTCCAAGCACACAAACACACCGCAAACCTTGCTCACGACAGCATCTCTCTAACTCAGCTTGACCAGGGGACGGAGTAAGTCTGGCAGGTCGAAGTTTAGTCTTGCTTTTAAAACATGATGTGGTCATGAACCAGGTGCCAAAAAGGCTGAAATATGAAGGAGGGCTGTGCTACAGGTGGCTCCAGCAGAGCAGACACATCCCTTCCTGGTGCATTGCTCGTGAGCCAAAGGAGATCTAAACACAGGTAGGGATGAGGATGCATTTACACCCTCACCTGAACAACTGCTCTGCTTCAAGAGGATGAGAGGCGCAGAGGGTGAGAGAGAGACACAGTCCTCATGAAAGAGATACTGCCCTTGAAATGGCTGCAATGATGTGTGCCCACGAGACAAAACCTACCTGGAAGGACATCGCAACAGCAGGAGCCTGGGCACTACCACGCAGTGACATAGCAGCATTTCCTAACGGGACAGAGCTCAAGCAAGGACGCTGTCTATGAGTAACACCAGGCAGATCGTCACGGCAATTTAGACAGTCGGAAGCAAGCCCCGGTTTGCAGGATTTCTCCCCAAAGCAAAAACAACCTGCCAGGTCGCTGGCTGCCTGCGATGGATGCTCCAAAGCCAGACCCCGCTTTACCTCCGCCCTAATAAAAACCATACTCCTTTTTCATTAACATTAAAACATTCCTGACCACAAACGCCCGTTCTCAATTTCATTTATAGCACACTTAGATTGAGAGTCGCTGGCCAAACAAAAGCCATTAGTAGTCTAGTGCTCAGAGCGCTGGGAGGGCTGATCTCGCCGTATACTGTGAAATGCAGATAAATCATTCCCATACACTTATTTTAAATGCAATCTCCTTCACCTTTCACATTTTGTTTATTTATTTATTTAGCCGGAGCTAAATGCCACTGGCAGGTGCTGCTACAAATGGTATTTCACATTCGCCAGTCCATGGATGGATGCTGTGTGAGGTTCAGTTCATCCCTCGTCACCAAAAACTGAGTTTGGCCATCCCAGTCGTGCCAGGACAACACGCAGATACACCTCAGGACAAGTCACACGCGCAGGATATGCTGTCTGGGAACATAAATCACCGAAACAAAAGATTTCTGCTGATTTTTCCTTCTGCCAATACGTTTCATCCTACTTTTTGTTGATTAAAAATGAGGCGGTGTCCACGTACAGCACCAGCTCTCGCCAGAAAAGCCTTGCTCCTTGCCCACAAACAGCCCCAACACGTTAGGTACCGTAGATTAAACTGCAGCGAGCATTAGAGAAATTAATGTAAAGGCAGCTCATATCCATAATAGGGGAAGAATAAGCCCGGATAGAAGCAGCACATCTGCTCCTAGCATCCTCAGTGTATTCTTCAAACAATGGAAAGAAAAGCCTAGAGAAGCACTGACCCTCGCTTCATTCAAAGAGTGCCCCTGCTCAATTCATGAAAGTTTGCCTTTCCTTTTCAAGTGAAAAGGCCAGAAGAATACTTGGGAAACCAAAAGATTGCTTGGAAAAAAAAAAAAAAATCATTTTAACTGCAGGAGGCTTCAAACCATCAAACCCCATAAACTTTATTTAAAAGATTTACAGCAAACTAGTGTGCTGGGAATTTCATTTTTTTTCCCTTCTTTTCTGGGTTTTTAGGGAGCGAAGCAAATACAGTGTGTTTTTTTTTTTTTTTTTTTAATCAATCCTTCCACAAAGAGATTTACGACACTAATGTGCTGAAGCATAAACTGATACAGTGACAAACCCCCTTTCTCCTTAAATGTGCTAATAAGGTTGATCCTTTCTCCAAAGCTTTGTTCTTGGGAGGTTTCTGCAATGAGTTCACGTCTTTCACCGGCACAGAGCCCTTCTCATGTGGAAATCATCGGGCTGAATGCATTCGCTGCCTCATCTGCCCCTCCGCATCAGGTCTCAATTGGGGTTGGGGTGGTGGGCGAATGACTGGCCAGCAATGGAGGGGAAAAAAAGGAGAAAAATAAAAAGAAATTGAGGGAAAAAAGAAAAAAAAAAAAGAAAAAAAAAGGAGGGAAGGGTTATTTTTACAATGCAAAGTAAGGCGCTATTTAAAATGATCTGTCTGGGACTGGGAGCAGCTAGCACACGGTGTAGCCCTCCTGGTGTACAACTTCCCAGCGCCTTAGTGAGACAAACAAGGGACGAATTTTCCATCCATCAGGGCAGCAATAACCCCACAGTAGATTTAAGAAGACTAATGGAAACTGAAATTACCTGCAGGGGTGAAAAGCCTTCGAGACTCCCCCTTCTCGCCCTGCACGATGGAGGTGTGCAGCACTGAACTCTTGCACTGACGGGGATGGAGATGCTCCATCCTGCAGCCACGCAGGGGCAGCCCATCTCAGCACCCTCAGCCCATCTCAGCACTCTCAGAGGGTGCTGCTTTTGCAGGCAACCACAAAACCAGCAGCCTGCTCCAGCCCACGTTGAAGACAGCCGCCCAACAGCTCAAGCCTGCATCCATTTTCCTATACACAGGGAGGCTAACAGAGATTTTGGCTCCCTTACCACCCCGCGACCACCCCAGGGATGCTTCGGAGATGGGTTTGGAGAGCCTCTGGTCTTCAGCACAGCACCTGAGCAGCTCAAAATTCTCAAGGAAAGTTTAGAAAACAAACGAAATCCCTGACTTTCCTCACTAAAACCTCCCCAGGAAATCACGTCTTCCCATAAGCTGCTCCCCCCTGCCAGCGCGACGGCCGAAGGAAGCTCTGCCTGCAATATTTTAAGCCGAACGAGCTCTGTGTTTATTTCTTGAATAGGAGAAACCTCCTCAGGGCTGCGCTGATGAACACATGTAAGCCGACATTTAATTCTTTCCGTGAGACAAATGTGAGGATAAACATCGCTGCAGACATTCGGCGGAAAGACGGGGATTTCCTCTAACACCTCGCAGGTTTCAGCTCCTGCAACCCCTCTTCCTCCACCCCTTAACCACGAGGCACCTGCAAACCCCTTTTACTTGTTCTGCTGCCCAACGGCCAGCTCGTCCCTATGTCCCTAGGAGGAAAACAATTTAATTGTCCTGTTTCAAATTAAGTTACCACGAGGATACAGATGCCCTAGCCTCTAACCCTGGTTTGGGTTGCTCATCCACACATCGCTCAGCCCGGTGCTCCCTCCTGGATGCTGCAGGGGAGGGAACAGTGCAGGATAGGGTCCTCAGGAGGTGCTGAGTCCCATGGCAGCTCCTTCCCCAGCTGTGCCCTTTGGCCATCATGCCCTACAGCCACCCCACACCTCCTTGGGACGGTGCTTAGAGGAGTATTTACAGCAGAGGTCTTCTTCCATAAAATAAACACGACTGACTTCGCAGCACTAAAGCAAGCTGGGCACGCAAGGCAGGGTATAAATAACCTGCTTACCCTTAAAACCTTCTTCCAACTCACCTGTGCCAAGTATTTCTGCAGAATCCCTGTCCTAATTTAGAAACCAAGTGCATTTTGAACAGGAGTGAGCACTGAGCATCCCTCACCTCCTGGCCAGCTATGCCGGTGCTGGCGACCAGCAAGGAGCTGCTGCCTTCAACCTCATGGCTTCACGTACCAACTGGTGGGATTTGCAGGGAAATACAAGGAATAAACACAGGGATGAGCACAGCATCTGCTATGTGTCTTCTCCTTCCTTTTAAATGGGACCTGAAAGCAGCTTGGAAAGGCAAAACCCCAAGCTGGGTGGTAGGGTGGGGACAGGGGCACTGGGGTTCGCGGAGGTGGCAGTGCCACCCCTCTCCCCGCCAGCACCGGGGCTCAAGGACCTGAGGCTGGCCCCAAGCAGAGCCCAAAACCTGCCAGCCACCTGCGTGCCAGCCCGTTGGGAGCTCAGCTGTAGCCAAGGCTCTTAAGGACAGGAGCTCAGCTTATCCCGGCTCATCTCACCCAGAGACACCGGAATGATCTCAGCCTGTGGGCAAGGTCAGCAAGGTGCTGCCACAGCACCCAAGCACGGGATACAAAATCAAGGAGTGGGTTTGGGTCCCTCAGGCCCAGCCCCTGCCCCAGCAGGGCCACCCAGAGCACGGTGCCCAGGCCCATGGCCAGGCAGCTTTTGGAGCTCTCCAAGGAGGAGACCCCACAGCCTCTGGGCTGCCTGGGCCAGGGCTCAATCCCACGCTGTCTGAGTCCCACCTCATTTTTTCATTCTGTTTTTGGTTCTAGGCCTCCAGCAAGAAATATTTCATTAAAAAAAAAAAAAGAGTTCTGTGTGCTTCAGGAATCCCAGGCTCTTGCAGACCCCATGCACACCTATCCCGTGTGCCTTTTGGGATGTGCAACATGGTCCCTGAGTGGCTGTGCCGCTGCTCCTGGCAGAGCCTTGAGCTGTCCCAGCGTGGGGACACCAAGCTGCTCAAGGGATGGCTCAGCACACCCAAATTTTGGCCCCCGGTAGCAAAAGGCGGAAGGCCAGAACTCCATTTATACAAGCTGAAGTTCTGTTTGCTTCTGCAACAGGAGACGAAGGGAGCAAGATTATCGCGAGATAATCACTCCCTTGATGAATTACAAAGCAAAGCCAGCTGCTTCCAATTCCGACACGCAGCCGGCTGCTTCCCGAGGAGCCAGCCAGCATGGGAAAGTTTCAGTTGTGGGACTCCTTGATGGTTTAATTCTCAACTTAAGAAAATAATCGCCCCACAAACAGTCCCACATCCACCCCCGAAAGCACTCAAACTGAATGGATGGCTGCCGAAACGCGAACAGCAGCGCTGTACAAAACCCCTTCGTTCAGGATTCATCTGCGCTCAATTAAAGAACACGGGAGCAGCTGATGAATGCATTTACAAGGCATTATTAAATTTTACAGAGGGGGAAAAAAAAAAAACTAAAACAAGCTGAGAGGAATCCAGATATTCAAATTTTCCCAAGGATTGATTTTTATTCCACACGCACCAAAAAAAAAAAAAAAAAAGGAAAAAAAAACACTAAGCAGTCACTGTAGAAGGTTGTTTTGCCTCACCAGAATTGCTAAGTGCAGCTATCAATAATCACTGCAATAAATAAAACATTTGCAGGAAAGAAAATACCTGCATAATGATAAATTCGATGAAAGTCATCTCTCGTGTTTAGGGACTGTGCTAAGCAGCAGGCAGGCTGCCTGGCACAGCTTGTCCAAATAGCAAAGTACCCTGGGACTCGTAGTTTGGGGGGATGCACGGGAGCTGCACTTGGAAGAGCAATGGAAACGGGGTGGCAAGGATGGGTCCAGCACTGTTCCTATGTCCCATGCTATGGGGGCAGCCAGAGAAACCCCACAACCTGCTGCGTTTCTTCCTATTGAGGGAAAGCTGGCAATTCCCCCAAAACCATCCTAAAAGGAGAAAATCCCCTTTTTGCCTCCTTCCCCACGCAGCCCTCGGGGACTGGCCCTGGAGGGGATCATGATGCTGCCCACTGTGCCTGCAGCAGCCCAGGAGCTGATCACATCCCCTCCTGCACTGCTGGGCTGCTGCTGCTGCCCCTCAGGGGAGAAACGATCCCAGGGGGAACAACCGGAGCAGGTTTTTGTGCCCGTGAATTCACCCGGGAGGCTACACGATGCTTGTATGAAAGGGAACCTGCGCTGAGGAGCGGCGGTGGCAGGGATCAGGTGAGAGCCCTGCAAGCATCCCCGCTCGTGTTTCCTTAGCAACTTCAGCTCCTGCTTCCCCTCGTGCATTCCCTTCCTCTGGCTTCAAAGTAGGCCAGGACCGTCCCCATCGCTCTGCTGCTGCACGGAACAGGAGCTGGGGGAGTCTGGTGAGCCCTGCTTATGTTTCGGGCTGATTTTTGACACGGGATGCCCTTGCAGAGCTCCCCCGGGTGCCCCTGAAAACACAGCAGGACCCCCGTGGAGATGTGTCGCAGCGTCTCACCCCAAGCCTCTTAGCACTCAGGAAAAAAAAAGCAAGGAGGACCAAAGTCAAACAGGAATATGGCCAAAAACCAACACCCACCAACACCCTTTGAAAACCCAGCTCTAAGGCTCAGAGCTGCCAAGACACTGAAATATTTAAACGCTTTATAGGGATGGAGGTGTTCAGCATCTTTCCCATCCTGGAGAATGAAGCACAGCTGAGGCAGGCACCTTGGATCCCTGGCCAACCTTGCTCCTACTCAACCCCAACACGTCACCAGTTCAACCAACTCTGACCCCAACACATCACCAATTCAGCCAGCCCCTGCAGCCGCTTTTTCTTTTTTTTCCCCATAAAAAGGACTCAGGAATGAATGTCCAAGCCCAACAGCGGGCATCAGTCCACATCCACCCATTCAGACCTACCCCATGACAGAGGAATTAGTTCATAAAGCAGTTATTTAATCATTCGATTTGTGCAGCTTGGTAGGGACAGAGCGCTTCTCCTCCCCACTTTGATGCTGACGGACCAAGAAGGGCTCTGTGTCTGCTCTAAGTGACATCTCAGTGAAATGTGGCAGCTCAGAAGGACCTAAATCCTCCCCTCTCCAAGGCATGTGGCTAATTGAGGCTCGGAGATGCTCAAGCTACTGGGTTTTGTGGAAGGCACACACTTAAAGAGAACAAAACCGACAAGAAACAGAGCAAGAAATGCTACGGGGGAGAGGAGGCAGACAGCTTCCTCATTAGGAAAAGACACACCAGATTGCAGCTGAATCTCAATCCACGCTGCAGGAACACATCTTCCTCAAGCCAAGAGCAATTTTTGGCCCCACGGATTAAAAGAAAGCCATCAATCAATCTAAAAGAAAAACAACTCCAAAACCAGTCCCCAAACAAATGAATGAATTTCATGAATGTCTCCTGCTTTTGCACCAGTGCAGCAAGAAGGGACCCAACCAAGCTATTTTGAGATAGCCAGCTAAAAAAGAAAATCCACCGCAGTGCTGGGGAACCCGGTATTGCAGGCACACGCGCTTTGCCAACCGGAAGGATTTTCAATGTCCTCAACAAAACGCACTCAAAACCTGGATGCTGCAGCTAAAAATCCCCCAGCTCTGAACCAGAAAGCGCTGATGGAGTGGGGAGAGCCCGTCAGCAGGCATCTTCAAGAGAACTCCTTCATTTATCTCCTTAAACACACAAAATTCGGGAAGGGAAGGGAAGGGAAGGGAAGGGAAGGGAAGGGAAGGGAAGGGAAGGGAAGGGAAGGGAAGGGAAGGGAAGGGAAGGGAAGGGAAGGGAAGGGAAGGGAAGGGAAGGGAAGGGAAGGGAAGGGAAGGGAAGGGAAGGGAAGGGAAGGGAAGGGAAGGGAAGGGAAGGGAAGGGAAGGGAAGGGAAGGGAAGGGAAGGGAAGGGAAGGGAAGGGAAGGGAAGGTTGGTGGGACCACCCCAGTGTTGGGCATGTCCCATCAGCCACAAGTTTGCTATAACTGGCCACATGAGCTGGGGTTCACACCCCAAAACCCAAAACGCCCAGATGCGAAAAAAATACTTGACGAAAGGATGGCAGAAGCACAACTCTTTCAACCCAGCAGCTTTTTCTTAGGGTAAATGGAGAAAGACATGCTGCCTTCCAAAAATTCATCCACCGAGGAGCAGAGAGCTGAACAGGTGGACACGTAGCGCTGCCATCTAACGTCCCGTTAGGAAACCTCTTGGGATAAGAACTGCTCATGGAAGGAAACCCCAAGCTCTGCAGAAATTATTTCGACAATTTTGTTGAAAAATGGTTCGTTTTCAGAACATTTACTGTCATCTGCATCTGGATACACAAATGTGGAAGATGAACAACTATGTCTGTAAGTGTTAGAAAAGCAGAGAACGATAGGAAGAGCTTCCCCTCCTACGCTCCATCTGCATACGCCCCCCAAAAACAGGCTGCTGAACATCTGGCTAATGTTATTAAAGACCCAGATTCAGAAGAGCATTCAGATACATGTGTTAGCTCATATCTTTCAGGTAAAGGCCTTAAACATGACATTTGGACAATATTTATAAATATATGATGGGTGTAAACTAGAATCACAAGATGTGCTCTGCTGAACTGGGGCCAAAACTCAGAGAAGGGAAGATTTCAATCAAAATCTCATTTTCTAAGAACGAAACAATTGTCTTCAACAGCAGGGAAAAAAAAAAAAAAAAAAAAAAAAAAAAAAAAAAAAAAAAAAAAAAGATGAAAAGAGCAAAATTTTGCTTTGGAAAAAAGGAAAACACTCAGTTTTTTTCAGCGCTGCCTCCTTGGAGAACAAACCACCGTGCTGCCCCGCAGGGAAGGATCCTTCAGCGAGGATGCTGCGATCCTGCGACTGCGACTCTGACTCCAACAGCATGACAGGCACAACATATTTCAGCTGAATTAAAGCACTAATGTACCATAAGTAGCACTGGCAGTGAATATGTGTTTATTTTACATTCACATATTGTATTTATGTGTGCATGTGTGTATATGCGATCTTTTTAAAATCCAGTAGTCTACGTTTAGGTAGTCACAAATCTCTTTTTTTCTTCAACAAAAATGAAGTATTGCCCGGGTTAACTGGCCACAAATCTCTGCAAATTCTTGTTTTTTTTTTCAGCAAGAATGAAGTATGATGCAGGTTTGAAGACGAGGACTGTGGATCCAGCCCGGCTCCATCACATGTGAATCCTCCTCGCTGGGGAATGCTTTGCATCAGCACCGTAAGGTTATATAGGAACATAATTAATAAGGTGACATCTCCCACATAAATAACTTATGAGAAGCCTGCAGTGTGGAAAAGATATGGCAGCCAAAAGGTATCCTAATTCACTCTAATAACGGATTAGAGAGAAAATACAAATACCTGGATGAAGCGTTAATCTTGGAGCTGCCAAACATCCTCAGCCAAGAGGCATCTGCACATCTGCCTGGAAAATATTCTGCTGTTTTTTGATCCTCTTTCTTCCCCATCACCCCCTTTTCAGGGAGTGAAGGCTTGCATTTGGGGCACATTACAGGTATTTTCACAGGAGAAGAGTTTATGAGGAACTTCCAGAAGCTGCAGAGCAGCTACTGAAAGGTAGAAAAATCTATAAACTGTTCCTCCAAATAAATGGATTTGCTTTTGAGCACAGTAAACTGACAGTCCTGATACACAAACGCCATCCTTCCTCCTTAAAAAGAACTTGAAGGCTTTACATATCCCCCATATTGGATGCTAGACAATTTTGAAGTCATCTAGTTTATACCAGAGCTGGCACGTTCCCCCGAGGGCATCCTCTTCCCTCCCTCTGGAGCCCCTCTCCTTCTCCACATGTCCTTCCCTTCTCCCTGAAACTTTCTGTCTCGGAGCTGCCGCCACAAAGTCATGAAAGCCACCAACCACCCCAGCTCCCCTGATGCCGAGGTCAAGGCAACTTGATGATAAAGGCAACTTTTGCTGGTTGCTTTGGCCCGTCTGATCCTAGCCACTCTTTAGCTTTCTCTTTCTTCCTGCTCCTAATGCTTTCTCCTCAGAAGATATTTAAGTCTTCCATGAGAAAATGAGGTAGGAAATAAAGGGAACAAAAAGTCAGAAAAAAAAAACACACTAGCCCATCACCCCCATCCTCCTACAGCCCCATTTCTCCGCTCCCTGCTCGAGGAACACCAAGGTTGCTTCTCCCTTTGTTCCTCCCATTTCCTCCAGCACGATCCTTCATCAACATTCCCACATGACAAGAACCCATAACCTTTATAGCAGCGTTGTGCTGAAGCCACATTAGCTTCAAGTGATGCCAGAGTTCAATTTGCCCCATTGTGCTGGACCATGGATGGGATCAGGTTGCTCTGGGAGCTGGCGGGAGAGTATGGAGAAGCCACCAGAAGGTCCACCAGAATATCTCCCCTTCTGAAAAGGCCCGGAGGCACATATCACAGAGGTGACATTAAATCTGCAGCTATTACATGGAACAGCTCAAGATTATTTGCTGTTTTATAACAACGGAGCATGGGATGCTCTGGCACCACTCCCACTCTTCGAGCGTAACGAACCTCCAAGGCTGCTCAGGCTGTCAGGAGGCTGATTACATGAAATAAAACACTGCATTTGACTATTAATTAATATTGACTTCATTGCTTGACCCCCCTAACATGTAGAAATTTATAGGATCACTGTCCAGGTTTATTAGGGCACTATTAATAATTTTGGAGTCAGTCACCTTAAAGACCGAAGAGAGCTCTTCGGTACAAAGCAGGCGCATCATCTCGGGCTACTTTTGGCTCGCGAAAGCATTTGGCTAATTTTCAATTTGTCAAGCGGGTCCTGACAAGCTGGTAACATACACCAGCGCCAATCTGCGGGGATCTCCCGCAAGCTTTTTCACAGCCGTGGCCGGCTGCTTGCATGGGGATATCGCACGGAGCCAGGTACCAACCCAGCGGAGCAGTCACCTGCGCTATCCATGTACCTCCTCTGCAGATGAGCAAGACACAAAAGGCAAGAAACTCCAAAATGTCCAACACACAAAATAGTTTTAAACAGAAGTTCTTCTTCTTTTCCCACATTTTCTCTAAATACTGGGACTTATACAATATTCAGATTTTATTTTTTTTTTCTCAGCAAAGATGTAATTAGCCACTTCAAAAAAATTCAAAGGGAGCTTTCAAGTATGAAACATTTTCACTCTATTAAAAAGCACAAAAAATTAACCACTTCTGTTAAAAAAATGTTGTTTTTAAAAAAGCAGCTTTTCCTTGAAAACTAAAAAGCATCTTGGTTTCTTATATGTATCACGTGTTAAACCATAAGAACTATATTTTGAGTAGTTTCTTCAGAGACAGGGAGAAGGAGACTTACAAAAAAGTCTCCAGAAATCTCACTTCCTCACCATCACGTTGTTTACAAAACCCAACATGCTTTTAGAGAGGCCAGATCTGTGAGTATCAATCTCCAAACATTAAAAAGGGTAAATTTAGCACGCGTGCTCTCCTCAAAAGAAATAATAACAAAAGTATGCGCTGAGACGACTAACAGCCTCCAGCATTTTATCTCATAAATCTATTTGTGACTTACAGATGCTTAAAAGCAACGGTCCAAGGCCTGGGAGTGCCGTGCCGGAGATGTTAAAAGCACTTTAAATCCTCCAGGCTGCTTTGAAAAATCTCAGCGTCGCTGCCATGTGCAGATGTTTTGCACTCCCAGTCACGAATCAATGCGAGTGTTTAAACTTCCTTTTGTCAGGAATGACTTACAGGGGAGAGGACAGGGGCTCGTAAACAGAACTGCTGACACCTCCTGCTCGCTGTAAGCGAACCGTGAGGTGGCACTGCTTGAAGGAGCACCTTCAGTCCCTCGCTGGGGCTGCTGCTGGAAGGGCTCTGCTGGATGCTGCAGCCCTGTGTGTCCTGCAAGGAGCCGTGACACTCAACTGGGGCAGTTGTGATAGCTGGAGACCTGTGACAGTGTGTGTTGGGCTTACGTTGCAAGGGTTTGGTAGCTGGGGGTTGCATGGGTGGCCTCTGTGAGGAGTGCAGGAGCTGCCCCGTGTCAGAGAGGAGCCAGCTCCAGCTGCTCCAAAGGGACCCACGGCTGGCCACAGCCAAGCCTTGAGCAATGTTGGTTGGACCTCTGGGAGAGCAGATTTAAGAAAGAGAGAAAAAAACCCTGCTGTACCACAGCAGCTGGGGGAGAGGAGTGAGAGTTGTGAGAGACCCAGCCCTGCAGCCCCCAGGGAGAGTGCAGCAGGAGGGCAGGAGGTGCTCCAGGCATGCAGCACAAGTTCCCCTGTGGCCTGTGGAGAGGCCCCTGGTGGAGCAGGCTGTCCCCCCTGCACCCATGGGTCCCACATGGAGCAGATCTCCACGCTGCAGCCCCCCCATGGGTGGAGGAGCCCCTGGTGGAGCAGGTGGATGTGGCCTGGAGGAGGCTGCGGCCCATGGAGAGCCCCCGCAGGACCAGGCCCCAGGCCGGAGCTGCAGCCCGTGGAGAGGAGCCCATGCAGGAGCAGGGGGGCTGAGGGAGATGCCGCCCATGGGGGACCCTTGCTGGAGCAGTTTGCTCCTGAGGGATGGACCCTGTGGGACAGAGTCGTGTGGGAGCAGTTCTTGAGGAGCTGCTGCCTGTGGGCAGCCCCCGCAGGCTCAGTTTGGGCAGGACGGCACAGAGGGACTGTGAGGGAGCAGTGGGGACGAAGCCTCAGGGACTGACCACAGCCCCAAGTCCCATTCCCATTCCCCTGCACTGCTCAGGGGGAGGAGGGAGGAGAGGGCAGACGAGGAGTGGGAAGGTATTTTTAGTTTGCTTTTGGTTCTCACCGCTCTAGCCTGTTAGTAATAGGTAATAAATTATATTAATCCCCCTCCACTGAGTACAACCCGTGATGGTAATTGCAGAGTGATCTCCCTGTCCTTATCTCAACCCATTTACTTTGTTCATCACATTTTCTCCCCCTGTCCTTTACAGGAGGAGGATCAGTGTAGTGGAGCTCAGCTATGTGCTGGGCTTAAACCACTATATGGGCCACCTCAGAGAGATGGAAGGACAAGCACAGCCTCTTCAGGCAGCCCAGGCATGATCAGCAGCACCTATGTGGCTACTGGGGGCCTCACAGGACCTGGAGAGCTCTGTCTTCCCACCCAGCAGACCCACAAATCCCAACCCAGAACCCAAATATTTTCCTTCCAGCACTGCAGAGTCACCACAGCCACAGTGCTCAGTTTTGCACAGCTTCCCGTGAAGACATGGAAGAGCTACTGAACAACAGGGCTCGAAAACAAACAAACAAACAAATAAAACCAACAAATATCAGAAACAGCTTCAACAGAGGAACATGAACTCGAAGGAAGGTCTGGGCTACCACATCAGAATCATTGCTTCAGCTGAGATCCTGCCATCTCTGGAGCAGAAAACAAAGTCTAGTTTAATTGGCTCAGCTGCTTTAAAACCACTTTACCATGTGAGCAACCCAGGCTTCCACTTCCCTGCACGTTAAACCAAAAGAGAATTAAGAATGAATAAGAAGATGTTTGATTTTCAACCTCCTTCTCCCACAGCCTTTACCCTCTCTGAATAGGGAAGTTATGTTACACTTGTTTTTAAGTGAAGGGTTAGAGAATGACATCTGCCTCTTCAACAGAGAAAAAAGAGAAATATGTAGTTCCAATTAACTAATTTAAGAGCAAGTTTTTAATTAGCAGGGCTCTAAACTGCTATAAAGATGGGGCTATAAGAAAAGCAAGACCCCAGCACAAGAGCTACCCTCCCAGGGATCTTCTCCTTTGGTGGGAAAAAGCAGAAATCAGGCTTTTTCTCTTTGCTTTGCTCTTCTCTCCGCATCCAGCCTGCAAGCCTGCCAACATGAGCTTGTGATGCCCAGGAGGGTAAGAATCACCAAAACAGACTGATACAAAGCTCCTTTCTCCCTGCAATGATGCAGCTTGTTGCAGGTGGAACTATAGTTTAATAAATGATGGTTAACCATCAGCAGCAGTTTTTTGGGGAGACAGCACAGCCCTGGGAGAGGACATGATGCAGCCAGGATGAAAACCTCCTTCTGCCTTAATGTGCACATGCTAATTTGTGTGGTTTTTATTGTTATAGTTTACCAAAACAAGTGACAAGAAGGCACAGTCTGAAACTATGCCCATTTAATACAACTAAAACTCTGATCAGCAGTGAGCAACTGATTGTTATTGTCACTCCACTGATGGAAAGGGTTTTTACCTTTCCTTTTAACCATATTCCATCCTCTCCACTTCTTTAAGTCACAGTGTTTTACAGCAGGTACAGCAGGAACTGGAATTCTGCTTGGCACTAGAATTAATTCTCCCTATTGCCTTTTTTTTTTTTTTTTAAAAAAAAACCTGTAAGTACAAACACTTAAATTGGACAGACATCCGCATTATTGGCTCCTGCAACTCTAGGCACAAGACCCCTCTCAACTCTCTCTCAGCGCAAAATTACTAGTTTTTTTCTTAATTACACCACCCATTAATGCAACCCCTGACAGAGGAAAGGTTGAGCATTTAATTTGGCAAGGTTTAGTGCCAATCTGCATTAGGCCACTGTGATTTCACCTCTATCTCCATGGCAGGGTGCCTGCAGCACTCTCCTAATAGCTGGCGTCCCTGCCCTGCGCATCTCATCGGGGACCTGCGGCAGCTCAGCCCCAGCACCCCGAGCCAGCAGAGCTCAGTGCAGGAGTCAGGGACACCCACAACCCAGCACATCGATGTGCATTCTTCCCAACCACTCCTTCCAATGTCAGAACTAAGGCTTTCATTAATTAGAAGGGTAATTACACTGCTGATTACACTGTGCACCCAAATACTTGCTTTCCATCTCTCAAAAAGACAACTCTGATCTCATACTCCAGCATGAGTTTCAAATACAGAAAGAAAACATGAGGTAGGGATGCTTGCAGCCCACTCTCTCCAGTGACTACAGGCAGCCGGATCACTCAGGGTGTTTTGCTCCTGAAATAGCCCTGCAAAACTGTGTGAACTCCCAGCACGCTTTCCACAATTTCAATGCATGTACGTATAAATACACCCAAGATGTACCTAACAGTAGTAACAAAGACAGAGACTTGCTGATCGGGGATGACGCATCTTGTTCTTCGCATACTGAACGCACTTGTCATGACCTGGCAGTCCTTCAACCCAGCCCGAAGTGATGCAACCTGATCACCTAGGGCAAGGAGCACCTTATATACACGTGGTTTGAGCACAATGTCAGGTTTTTGTACACCTAGCCAGGAGACAGTTTCAAGTAGCACATGCTGGATGCATACATAAGCTCCACGTGATGGCTCGAATATCTTGCAAACATTGGTAGATTATTTTCAGCCTCCCAGTGCAGCGTTTTCTGTGCTTACAGACTAGGAGGTCTCAATACAGTCAAAACTGAAAGAAAACAAACAAAAAACTGTGAAATGTAGAGGTATTGTAGCATAATAAGCCAAATTTCAGCCTCAGGGCTAGCACCAACTCTTGGATTTTCCACGAATTGCACAGCCCAGGAGTGCCCCGAGATCTGCAGGCGGCCAGCAGACTCTGGAGTGTTTTGGTGCTGATTTCTCATGCAGCGCCTTCCCCACTAATGCGTCCTTATCCGCTATCTCTCAGTTATTAGAGGACAACACTTCCCTATCAACAACCCGTGCTGCCACCAACGTGCCGACGCCGCGAAGGAGGGAGCTCACAGGGACCGGAGCAGCAGCTCTCCAGCCACCTTGCTTTGCTCAGGTCCCTCGAAAAGTCTGTCCCGTGCTGAACGATTTAACTTGTGCAGTCGTCGTGACTGTAAGGGGAGCAGGCTCTTTGCCAAAACCAACAGAACCAGAATTTTATCACCAAGATAAGAACGTTTCCCTGGATAGGAAGGTATCACTGTGGAGAGGCTCCCCCGCCGTGCCTTGGATGGAAACCTCCCATAGCCAAGCACGGTGCCAACAAAGGCAGAAACCACAGCTCTGAAGTCTTAAAACCACCGTGGGACTGCAGGCAGTGCCCTCACCTCCTCTGCTTTGCAGCCACCCCAAATTATCATCTGCAGACTTCCTGCTTGGGCTGGCATTTGGTCTCCGACCTCGGATAGCAAACCCCAAGGAGCAGAACAAATCGCCTACTTCGAACAAGGGAAAAACACTTCTTGGTGTCATCCCAGAAGGCTCCTGTGGACCTCAGTCACTCCCGTTGCCCCTAATGGCATTCCCAGCCCGCAGCCCCAACCCCAGCCCCTGCCTCCAGAGGGTCGTTGTCTGAACCAGCTGCCCGAGGAACGTGAAGGACTGGAAAAGCCCCCTCGGTGTCAGGAGCACCCCATCCCCTTGCAGCATCTCGTGTTTCGCCAGGGGAGATCAAAGCAGCCCCCGTGTCACGACAGCACAAGGGAAAACGTGGATGTTTTGCATTCTCCCCCACCAGAAGCACACACACAGACGAGGCTGTGCCACGCAGCTGTGCTGCTCGAAACTTTCCGCCCCCTCCTACAGAAGCAGAAACGACAAAATCCAAACCTGGAACTCCATAAAAGAAGCCTCAGCAGTTCACATGAGGGAGACTTTTTTTTTTTTTAGTCCTTTTACTCTAGCTACATAAATCAGCCCATTAAAAATAAGACTCTGACACAAAGGACCACTCATAAAAACAGTCCAATTAATTTTCCACTAAACAGTTCAAATAAATAGTGTGCCATTTCTGCATTTTGAGACTATTCAATTATAGAAGAAAAAACTAGCCAGCACTATAATGCAGCGATAGCACATGAATAGGTACGAAACCAAAAAGAGGGGATTTATTTGTTTACTCTACTGTTGCTCCACTATCTATACTGCAGGACTGTCGATGTAATTAGAAGGAAGAATCCAATAAGAAGGTCTCCAAAACATGTGAAGGGAGCAAGCACCACAGCGTGTGGCTTCTCTGAAGCAAACCCTGCAGGATCTCCGAATATTTTGGGCAGGGATGCTTTCAGCAACTGCTCAGTCATGGCACAGCAAAGACGACCATAAACGCTGCAATAGATGGGGCTGCCATATAAGCAATCATTAACTCATTACCAGCACTATTAAAAACTAATGCTGCCTTCCCCAGCATATCAGCCGATCCGTAATGCCCTGCTTACTTTTTTTTGCAGTGTTAATTCATCAGTTTTGAAATTTTAGGAAACTTTGCCCAGTTAAGTACATCACTGACTGTACTTCTTGAAGGATGTCATTATTTTTTTTCAGCAGAAATGTTCCTTGCTGAGTTTGCAGACAAATGATAACTGGGAGACAGAAGAATTAATAAATTGCCTAAACTTTTCTATTTCTTCCCCATTTGTGGCAGCTTACAACCCATTGAAATACTCCAACTTTAGATTAAAAATCGCGAATTCAGCCTGTACTCGGAAGGGAGGTTCGGTGGGCTTTCGTGATGTTTTTCCATTAGCACATGGAAAGCCAAAATCAGCAGCCTCAGCCCTCATCTTGCCCTCCCACAAAGCCAGCTCACGCTGATGGCAGCTCTTCCTCGAAAGCCCATCGGTGCGGAGAGAGGAACGGCGCAGGGCAAGGTCAGGATTTTCCCATTCCAGCTCAGTCTTCATTGAAAAAGTGGCTGTGAGTATTCTGGTAGAAACTCACCAGTAACAGTGCCATTTAATCCCTCCTTTTATACATGGCACTTAAGGGCACTTTTGAATTTTTCTTGCAAATATATGTAAAACTAAAAGACTAAATTAAAAAATATGTATTTAAATCAGGTGTCTATGCATTGAGGGAAACGTGTGTATATTTAGGGTTGATTTGGGGTATTTCCTCCACTCGCATCAGCACCCTCTCGGTGCTGCCGTAACACCAGCACCCTCCCCACTGCCCCGGGCACAGCCTGCCCGTTCCCATTCCCCTTCCCCAAACCTACAGGACTCAAAGCTGGGCAACAAGCGGGCAGCACCCCCCTTGCCTCGAGCGCTGCCATTCATAAAAGGCAGCCGAAGCCCAGACACGCACCTCTCACCGGAGAAAGACCATCTCGCTTCCCTGCTCTCTCTCCTTCCCACGCTACCTCCGAGCGCTCGGCTGCTGAAGCAATGCGCTGCTTGGCCGGCGGCCAGCTGGAAGCCAAAAGGGGCTTTTCCTTTCCTGCCGCTCAACCTCATTCAGGCGCTTCTTGCTTGTACACAAGGCTATTTATAGCCGCTGGCGAGCGCCCAGGCACAGCTCGACCGCAGAGCCCCAGCGGTTCCAAAAAAAAAAAATAATAATAATAATAATTAAATAAATAAAATAATCGTCAGCGTAACAGCAACGGAGAAAAAAGGAAGGGAGCTGCGAGAGGGTTGGAGTTCTGCTCGCATGGGCTGCGTCGCGTGCGGGGAGGATCGTGGGGAGAGGAGAAGCACGGCCGGGGCTGTGCCCGGTTAAAAATAACCCGGCCAAAAAAAAAATCACGGCGGGGAAGCGCGACCTTTATACTACTACTACAGGAAGAGAGCGCGCTGCGGCACGGCTGGCCGGGTGGGTAGGGCTGCTGTGCGAGGCAGAAGGCAAAATAAAAGTGTTGGGGTGAAAGGGAGATGGAAATAAAAAATAAAAAAGATGCAAGCAAAACATCTGTAGATACTGCCCCAAAATAGGAATGGTCGGTTTCTTCTGATCACCAAAAATGAAAAAGTCGCCTTTGGAAACTTCTTCCAGAAATATGTTTTGGGGGGAGAAGGGGAAGAAGCAGCTTATTTTCCTGTAGGATAATTTTATTATTATTATTTTGGAAAATGAAGATAGTGGAGAGGATGCAGCTGCACTCGAAGCAGAGCTGGCCCCAAGCGACGCTGCAGCTGGGGCGGTCACCTTCCTGCAAGTGCCAGGTGCCACGGCAAAACCTACCCAAATCCTCCCCTTTTACACCCGTTTTCCTCCCGAGTCACACTTAATCCTAATGGAAAGAAGCTTCTGCCCACCGTGGAGCTGCTCACCTAGACAAAAAATGTGGTTTGAACTAAAACGACCACTCAGCACTGACCTGTCCCCAAATCCATGGGTTTCCCCCCAAAAAAAGAAGAGGCACATCAAGCCTTGCTGAGGATGCAAAGTAGGGGAGCGACCCGCAGCGGGTGAGCACTGCCAGGTTTGGACTCCCCCTCTCTTCCCCTCCTTCTCCCCTTTTTCTTTTATTCCCCTAACTGAAAGCACTTTGATTTTGCCAAGACAGGTGTTTCAGATACAGCTTGAAAACTAATTAAATCATATCTGCAGCTTGAAAACTAATTAATCCTTTATTCCCTATTATAATAGATAATTACAATGCATGATAGGAAACGACTTGTCAGGTTTTCTGTTTAAAATGCTTGCACTTTATGGAAAATAAAATGGGGGAAATGGTTACAGGGCCTTCCCATCCTCCCGGAGCCCACCAGTTGAGACTGCCGCACAGGTTTTTTCAGACGTAGCGCAAACAAAGCCTACAGTCACTGAAAATAGCTTCGAGAACAAAAGGCGGCGGTAGGTCACATTTCTTGAGTTGCTTTTGTTCATTCCAACGTACGGTCAAGGAGCTCCTGCTGGAGCCCTGCCCCCCATGCAAATGAAAGGTGAAATATTTGTAATTAAAGCTATGAGCAAGGCAGGATTCAACGTCGTCCTCAAGGTCCACGCTGCGGCTGGTGCTTCGTTCCATTGGCTTCCACCTTCTTACTTTCTCCTTTTCTCACCTTCTCTAAACAGCACAGACATTGCGGAGACTTGAACTATCTGCAAAATATAACCTCCCTTCCCAATAGTTTTTCTTAGTATCCAGCTACAGAGAAGATGGGTGGAGAAGCCAACTGTGAGCAAACATCCAAAAATCAGCAGTCAGTCAAGGCTCCTGAGAACCCACTTCCCCCCGGATTTCTCAAAACTGCTCCAGCGTCTTTACTCCCACTGCAAGATTAGAAGTGCGATCGTGCTGAAAGTTTCCATAACTCCTTTGCAACACAACGAAGTCTCCAGTCTTCCTCTGCATTTAAAGAAATAAAAGAGCTGAATGGGACCCAGTCCATCAGCTGAGGCACCGCTGCAATGCAAAGGAGGGGGAGTTTCAAGCTACCACTAACAGGAGACCTTGGATATAGGGATTACTTGTGAAGGGTCTAGGAAGCAAGCTATCAAAAGTAAGTCTATTGGCAGAATAATGAAAAGTGTTCCACAAAATCTGTAAATGCACAATTCTGAGGTCCACAAACCCACGCAGGATGAAACCCACTGGGTACCAAAAGAAAAATCATGCCAACAGGAGAATGAAAGGAGATGACGTGATATGCACGTGATGGAAAGCTGCCTACCTCACAAACACATGGATGGCCTATTTTTTTTTTGAAAACCTCAAATTAATCAACGTCTTTTTGCATTCGTTTTCCCATTCTCCTCCACTTGGTTAATAACTATTGTGTGAATCTTGCAGCTCTGTGAGGCACCATGCTGTCATGCACTCGTGCTTTGGGGAAGCAAGAAAAAACACAAAACACAAAGCCATCCTGCTCCGTGCTTTTTTCATTTTACACTCTCAGTTCTGCTTTGCTTTTAGAAACACATTTTGCTAAAACACCGAAGGTGAGAAACACCTTTCAAGCCCACCCCATCTCTCCCCTGCATTTGCAGGGGCTCCCACACCATCTCCTCAAATCCCTCCCAGGAGTACCAACGAAACAACCCTTGCTGCATAAAAGGAACCAAAATATAGGCAAGACTGTTTGCATTTCAAGGCAACTCTTTGCCGTTCAGGAAAATTTCCAGCCCCGCGTGCCGCTGGCAGCAGCAGAAGGCTGACACCAGCAATTAGCACCACGGACAAAAATCTTCAGCACGTCCTGGTGCCAAACGCACTTATCATATACTCCTTTAGCAGGATATCCTTGGAGCGATTGCCCAGAGATTGATTGAAGCCCCGTGTACCGTATTAATGAGGCTAATTATAAACTCTGTTACCAGCAGGGGGACTAAAGGGTGAGAAAACAACTCGAAAGGGCCAGCTCCCCTTTTCCCTGCCCAGGGAAGCTGTAATCCAGCCTGGTTTTCCTCTTTCTCCATGGTGATGACCAAAGGTCCCACACCCAACAGCAGTTTCAGACTGTGCCTTGTCCCATCCTCTGCCACCAACACAACAGAGCTCCTTCATCTCCTCCTTCCCTCCTAAAACAGCGCTCACCCTGAAAACCACCTCCTTTGGCCACCAAAACCATCCACGTGCTGCCCAATTTTACTATAGATAATCTGTCCCCAACAGGATGACTGTGGCAAGAGATTGGGGAGGGGGAAATGAGAGGAAAGGAGGAAAAATGGGTTTTAAATCAACACAATTAATTGCTTCGGTATTTGTTCATATATTAGATTAGTAGACTTGAAGGCAATTAAGCATCTTTGACGAGAGGATGCCCCATGGCAAAGCTTACCCAGCTTCTCCAGCCATATATGTGCTCAGGAAGACAGAGATAGAAGAGAGGGAGGAAATTTCACTAGTTTGGATAAGGTTTTGATCAGAGAATACCATATGTCTAAACTTTGCACAGCAGGTTAAAATATTAATTTGGAAATAATCCTTTGTGCTTACCACTTTTCTTTAGAAATATGAATTTTGAATAATGGAACTAATACTGTTTATGAATAATGAATATTAGAGAGAAATTAAACCTTTTACCTTCTTTGCCTACACTGCTTTATTTTCTGTTTTTAACCCCAACCCAAATTAACATTCTTCTAATAACATTTAGTAAACCCACCATGGGGAGCTGTGTTTCTTCAAGCATGAAATCATCTGAGGATACTTACGCTGACCTTTTATATATCCCAGAGCCTATGAAAAAAAACCATCTCTTCACCTGTTACTGACTTTGTTTTCATTGCCACTGTCAACATGTCACAGACTTTTCCACCTATGCAACAAAATAGACCCTCCAAGGCCACCGAAGCATAGCTGTGGGCATGGATTCAAAATACCACTGAGGTTATCCCCTAGTTTTGATTACTCAAGCACAGCTCTCCCTCCACTCTCGTATTAATCTCCACCACAATCCTAAACTTGTTTGTCACCCAAACACTCGTTTCCTACTCTTTCAGTAATTAAGGTTGCAATGGAACAGCCTGGCGGCATTTAATGCTGTTTTTATTAATGCTGTAATGACTCGAGTTACAAGATATCGAGCCATTTTCATGTTTCTGCAAACAAGCCTAACAGTTCCCCATGCTGCTGCCGGGTTTTTCTTTCTCCATATTCCTATTAAAAATATCTTCTAGATTCCAGTGGAAGGCAGGCAAAGCCCAAAAGGCTTCTCAGTTGAACTCATCTCTCTATGTAGTCCAGGGACAGAGAAAGATTTTTCAAAACTATTTATATTACAGCTTTGAATTTTTCTGACGTCCAATTTGCCCAGCGTTAAAAGGTCCCAATTTTCTAAGAGAGTGCCAGCTCTTTATCCTCTGAATAGAAACCCTTTCAAATGATACCTCAAAGCCCCTGAAGTCAGTGACTATTTGCAAGACCCTGGCCCAACACCTTGACGTTATGATGAGAGATGCTCAGCGGCATCTTGCTTGGTCAGTAGTAGCAACATTTTCTTTAAGAAAACTTTGAAGTGGTTTCAGGCAAGTTACAAGACATATTAAATATGACACGCCATCTGCTTCCCAATGCGATGTTTTGTATTGTGTAACTAAACCAATTTAAGAACTGAAGTCTATTTGACATCTAATTAGTCTGTTTGGTAGCCTGATCACTTGTAGATGTTTTGGAGGGGAAGAAACACTCTAACAATCTTGATCTTTTTTATAAAGAAAACAATTAAAAATAATTAGTCACAGAACTGTTTTTCCTTCCTAAATATTTTCTTCTTCTCCATTTAGGAATCAAGGCATATGTTTCTCCCATGCCACCCTCTCTCTGTTTCCAGTAAAATGTAAATCTAACCATCTTTAGCATCTTTTTTGGGGCACCACAATCACAGAGCTTTACCAGAGCCCTGGGAAAGGGGGAGGAACTTTTATTGTGTGGTAGATCCAAAGGCTCCATCACCATTGCCTAACGTCACAAGGCAATTTCTCAGGTCATTCATTTGTTTGCTTAAGTTAATTGTATTTCTCAGGAAATACGTGGTCACTTCAAAAGTAATTTATCCTGGCAGGATAGCACTGGTGTATAAAAGTAGTAGGCACAATCCAAACAGAAACAAAACAATTCAGAGCATTCAGAATTCAAAATTTAGACACCAGCTTGTGTACTGCACCAGCTTCCTCATGCATTACAACAGCACGAACATTAGGGCTGCAGACAGCCAGCATCACGCCACAGCCCAAAGCACTGAAGCAGGTCAAACTCAAAACCAAAGGTACCTGGTAGCATCTGCTCAGCATGGATGGGGATGTTCAGATCCATTGGGAAAGTGCGTCAAGAAATGGTTATTGTGAGCACCTCGAACGGGGTCACTACATAAGATAGTTGCACCAAGGAGAAAAGATTATTTTTCATGCATGCACAGATGATGGAGAAGGAAGTACACATTCAGAGCCACAACATCCCCAGAAGCATTTCAAACGTCTTGTAGAAATCAAAGAAAACAGTTTCCAGTGCTGTGCGTGCACCCACACACCAAATACATATGCGCGCTAGAAGACCAGAGACAAAATCTGATTCGAGCGGCTGCCATAAACAATAGCTTGCAGAAGCACAGCGCTCCATGCGCTGTTTCCCCAGGAAAGAGAAAGGGGAAAAACATCAGGCAGTTTTAACCCCTGACATTTCTGTCAGATACAGTCATACTCTGACAGCTGGGCTATGACAAAGTGCAGGGCAGCCACCTCCAGCCACACTTGGAGCTCCTATCCTGGTGCTCTTCGGAGACGATCCCATCTCCTGCAGCCTCTGCCCACAAGCCACATCTGCTGCAAGCCCTAAATGTTGTGGTTCAAAGGTGTTTTGGGTTGGGAGCAAGGACAAATGAACAAGACCTACAACTAGAAAAGGGTGACAGTTGTAGGCAGGGTCAGACCAGGTCAGTCCCAGAGGATGTTGTTTCTGGAACCTTTGCATTTATGATTTGCAACCTTTATCAGCTCCCGCAATGAAATACGACCACTCTTCTGGCCCCTCTTGTTTTCCGAGTTTTATTTTCTATTGTTCTGCACGAAGTAACTGTCGGCCCTTATCACTGCTGCCCTGGTCCCGCGTGTTTTCCTGTTACCTTCCCTTGCACCGCGTTGATTTTTCAGCTGGGAGTTTTGGAAGGAGCGATGAGCTCCACAGCCTGATCTAATCACCACCTCCCAAAAAAGGAGTCAAAAAGGAGAAAAAAGAAAGACCATTTCAGTTTAGCATGAGCTAAATGGCTCTAGTTAAACATGCTGCTGCCCAGGAAAAGAGCTGGAAGGAGATGGGGGAATTTACTAACTTTCACTCGGCAGCGGAGCAGAGCTGCTTTCAATGTGCCATATTGACTTACCGCTGCTGGAGGCACAATAAAGGCAGGCCTGGGAGTCAATGCGGGCTCCTGCGGCTCTGTGTAAACTCCGCTTAAAATGTATTTCAAGGAACTTGATCTATTGACATGGCAACTGTGAAAACTTGAGGCCATTTGAAATTTAAATAGCATTTCCACCCCTCTCTAAATGCCAGCCGCAGGGTGGGCCCCACGGCCGTTGTGTGGAAAATGCTTTCACTGGAAGACATCTCCCCCAACAGAATGCCTCCAGACACAACTGCTCTCCTCAAAAGCAGCCAGCACAACTGATTGGGACCTCTTTTTGATGCAAATTCATATTATTCTGTTGGGGAACAGCAGGTGTTCAGCCATGCTTTCCTTTAGAAAAATTAGGACCTTGCTTTCTCCCCCTCCTCCTCACTCTTGGCTCCCGGTTTGCCCCAAGCGCTCAAGCTCTGCACACACTTGGGGGCCTCCTGGGCTGGGAAGGCCAAATCGGTGATATTCAGGATGGGGACGATGTAAATATGATGCGATGTGACTTATTGGACGCAGCAAAAGCTACACGGTGAATGCCCACAGCAGAGAGCACTGACTTTGGTTCATGGAACTGGACTTAGGCCTCAACCAGCAACTGTGCTGCGTTATCTACTCCAGCATCAGGAAGGAGCCACAAGGCAATAAATTTGGCCATTGTTCAGTACCTGAAGGACACTGTTGTCTATGTGAAGGACACGTGAAGGCTCCAGGAAGGCAAAAATGGACCATGGTGTTGGGGCACTCAGTGGAAAGGGCTGTGTTAAAGTAGTATCCAAAGGTATAATGAGGGCCAAGCTCTCCCTGTGCTAGGAGTCAGTTAAGCACATAAGGAAATGTTCCTGTACTCCCTCCTGCTCTGCACTGCCCTGCCATCCCTTAATTTGCAATTTAATTTGAGAAGAAACAATGGTAAGGGACAGCACTGTAGACAAGAACAGAAATCCAAAACAAGACACACGGATAATGTGATTTACACGGGCACCATCTAAAATTCATGGGGCTTGGCAAGTTAATGCCCTCAGCCTCCCATGGAACCACTTCTCTGGGATTCTCTGAATTATCTATTTCAGCAAATCCAAAGGGCCTTTCTCCTAGCATGTGTGAATACCAGCTCTCTGTGGGAGCTGGGGAATCTTAAAGAACAATTTGGAGGAAAAAGAAGCTGCTTCACAGACCCGTTTAAGAAGTACATGAAATTGCAGCCAAGGAGGCCCACAGGAGAGCCAGGCAAATGGATGGTGAAGGCCAGCATCACACCAGCAAGGCAGGAAAGCACCTCGATACCTCAGTGCTTTAAATATGAGGAAAAGGATATTAAAAAAGGTGGTGATACTGGATACAGAGAAAATACACTGAAAGGGAGAAGGAATAGGAGGGGGTGCTGACAGACGTGATGCCATGGGGTTGGCTGTAGGGGGGATGTAAAGCAACGAGAGACCAAAGAAGCAAACGCCAGGGGCCTAGACACAGGGAGTACATAATATTTACCTATCACTGCAACTTACTTTCAAAATATAAAATAAAATTATAACAAAAAGGCTCAAAATCTGTGTCTCATGTCTTCCACTCAAACTTCAACTCAAAGCTGCTATTTGCAGTCGAAAGCACATATTAAGCCAACAGTACCAACACATTTCATCTGAACACATTCACAATATTTCGAAGCTGTCGTTTCAATCCTCTTCACTAATAAAAAGGGAGGGGGAAGAGGGATAAAACGATGCGGTTTTATTTCAGCTCTTCAAAGTCAAAACAAACATCATGAAACTTGTGGGAACATTAGTCTAATTTAAGCCTTTGATTCCTAATTTGAGACCCGTTTATTTAATCATAATGTAAGGAAAACATCTGAAGTTATAAAATCACAATACATTTCCAGTGATTTTGCCAGTTTTTATTGCTAATAATGATCACTGTCTCTATTATGAGCTCCAGTTAGGACTCTTTTATGCTGGACTCTTTATAAAATACAATCTGTACCATTAAGTCTACCTGGCTGGCTTACAGCAGCTGGAGGACACAAAGAGGAATGGCTAATAAAGAACTGAGAGAAGCTTTGAAAGTCTTCTATTTTCTTTTAAAGAAAATTTTAATCAGACCGACCATTACTCAGTGGTTGTATCTGCAATGCTAATAAATACATATGTAGGCTGAGCGTGCCACATCCGACCAGATTTCCTCTCCTTTCTCATTTGCAGAAAGCTCAGGCAGGTTCTCCTTTGGAGCAGTTGGTGCAGATACGCAACTGGAGCACGCAGAGACAGTCCCAGCAGTTTAGCAGAGATTAATTTTGCAGATGAATACAGTCACACAGCAAAGGCGGGCATGTGCTGATGCAAGCTAACTGGTTTTAAACTAGTTTTAGAACAATCCCTCCTGTATCAAGCTTTTAGCTCTCACTTCCCACCATGGGCTCAATGCTCAACCCTTCCACAGCTTCACTTGGCTCTACATATTCTTATTGCAGCAGCAGAAGGCACGCTGAAACAGCAGGGCACTTCTACAGTGAGGAAAAAAGGCAGAAAAACAAGTAAAAATGCTTTTTGAGGAAATATAAAGAGGGGTTGCTTCTAATATTCTTCAGGATAAATAGATACAGAGCAATCCATGTAACATCCTGCTCTGTCAGGAGGATTTCTTCTCCTGAGTCCAGTACACATGGAAAGGATGAGAAAAGAAACTCAGAGCGCCGAAATTTGGGATATAAACGCGCTATTGAAACTGGAGGTTTTACACTAAAAGATGGCAAAAAAAAAAAAAAAATACTTGTGTCTCCCAGGCCTAAATATGCCTGCCTAAATATCCTCTATTAACCTAAAACTTTGAAAGATTTGCTGAATCAATGTCAACGTCAAAGCACAATGCCTGGCACTTGTTTTCCAGAAATTAGTTATTGGCAGCATCTAAAATGCACTGTGCCACCCCAGCTAACAGCTCGGACAAGAACTACAGTCACAGAATTCACTTTTTAGCTGCTGAGATCAAGGATAACAAACATGCATTTGTCAGCCACACCATGGTTCGTGCTAGCAGCATTCCTGACGTCCGATTATGTTTCATTCTGCCTCTGGCAGAAGTTTGGAGTTTCATTCTTGAAGTTGTATAATAGATACTTTTGATTTGTAATTGAATGGAAGATTATAATCAACCTTGGGATGTTCACTCGCTCGTGGAATAAAGCCACTAAGTCCACTATAAATATTTATAAATTTTTCCACATTTGTTAGTATAATTAAAGGGAAGGAAATTCAATGCAACAGTTGGGGGAGGGAGGGAAGTAAAACCTGTTATTTACGGTGTCCTTTAAAATTAAATGTATAGGCATTAATTGCTTATTATACACACTGATATTCAACCAGCAACGTGCAGAAAACCGAGCCAAAGAGAAGGGTCTACTGCTTACAAACACCCTTCAATAATTTGTCCCAGCCGGTCATTCAGATGAGAAAAGGCAGAGAGCATCTCATTCGCTCCATTTCCACCAGCAGAGGATATAAGATGCTACCGCAGCAGCTCGGGATCATTTTACACAGCGCAGCACCGTGTGAATGACTGTGCAGTGTCAGATGCTACCAGCCCAATTTAGGAGCATTTTATACTGCTACATCCCAGGCAAGACAAACGCAATCGGCCCCGTTATCACTATATATAAACCACCCACGAGTCCCTGGCAGAGATGCAAGGGCACGTAGTGGTTAGGAAAATGCTGGCTCCAGCTCTATCCTTGCTGCTGCTCCCCTTGGAGGAAAATCACCCATCACCTGGGAACTAGATTTGCGAAGGCAAACAACAGCCTCATCACCAGCTGAGAAATTGCAAGTTTTTACACTGCAGTTCCAGAAGAGGTGCACCCATTTTTAAAAACGTTGACTGTTTCGGGTTTTGGATTTTAAAGCTCATCTTCAAGCAAGAAGATGGGGCATTTCATTCCATTTCTGTCACCTGTTCATTCTTCTTTTAATAATACATGCTTCTGTTAAAAAGGGCAGCGTTCTATTTTTAGACTATCCTATAAGATATAAGAAGGCATCCACCAGCTTTTACTTCAGGTACTGGGAAGGTTTGGGAATCTGTAAAAACGGGGTGCAGATAAGAGCTGGTCCCAGTTTGCAGGGAAGGATGTGCATGTTAGATGAGAAAGCGCCGCAAACGTGCCCAGCTTTCTTCGACTGCCTGAAACGTGCTGCCAGAAAAGTGGGGAGCGAGGGAGAAACAAAACACAAACACTGAAGTGCTATTGCTTGGAAACCACTTTAATGAAAGCCGCCGCAGAATATGACAAGATACCTAACCTGCGCTGACAGGGGAAACAGCGAAATGAAATCCACACAGCCACTTTTACATGCCCTCCGCTATAAAAATAGCTGGATAATAACCATTTCGCAGCTGAATACGTTTGAAGGATCCGACACCTCTCTGAACGTAAAGACTGCTGCGGAACGGGGAGAAGCCCTTCTGGAAGCATCAGCTTTGAGGCAGGAAGATCCTTCTCCACTGCCGCCGTAAAGGACAAAGAGCTTACCAGAATTAAGGGATGTCTCGGTCCCTTCTCAATAAAATACTCCCTCTTCCTATTTGCTGTGCTACAAATAGGCTTAGTGTGTGTTTTTTTCTTTTCAACACAGAAGCATGGTACGTTCCTGAAGGATGCTGCCTGCGTGCTCATTTTGGGAGCCCTGCGTGGTTCCCTGCCCGGGGAGAGGGATCACACTCACTGCCCAGCCTCCATCACCTCGATACCCTGGGAACGGGAGCAGGAATGGACTCTCGGTCTCTCTAATTTCTCTCAAATTCATTCCTCTGCAGAAAGGAGTTTCTCCTCCTGGCACTGAAACTGAACTCCTGCCCAGGGATTTGATAAGCAATGCTGAGTTGGTCTGATAAAACCCTGACTCCTGCCGCAAAAGCGGGACAGGCAGACACCAGGCTGTGTGGCAGGATCACATCAGGAACAACAGACGTGGAAAAGGTCACGGCTCCAACCTTTACTCATTAAGCCCTTCCTAGAGCCCAGCAGAGTTTGTTTGCTGGATATAACAGCATCCCCCAAAACCACGTCAGTGATACACGGGCTTTAAAGCAGATCATTGAACCAAAAAAATAAATGCCAAGTCAGAAGCAGCAGCGTATGCTAAGGGACGTTTTGCTCGAATAAAACCAAACACATTTCAAAACCTCCCCATTGAGTAGCTGTGTCCATCTACACTTCTGAACTCCTCACCGCCTACCTGGAGGCATTTAGTGTCCACACAAGAGGAGTGAGCAGCTAACAAGGACAATATCATCGTGAGAAAGCCCAATGACAAATGGAGAAAATGGGGAAAAAAAATAAATAAATAAAACTGGAATGACTGATCTCTACCCCATACTTAAAAAAGCCCAGCTGGGAAGCATACCCAGGTCACACAGCCAAGCTGCCTTCAGATTTTTTTCCTAATCCCACCTTCGTTCCTTTCAGGCTGTACATTTCTTTATTTATTTATAAGAATCCAGAGTTCAACAGCACCACGCTGTTATATCACTCTTGTTTTATTTCAGCCCAGCCACAAAGTGAACCGGGCAGGTGCTAGCACTTCAGACCCTCAGAGCCCTATTGCAAAGCATCACGCCCCGTTTGCTGGAGGATTTGCAGGTACTACTGCACTGCAGTGCCTCTTCCAAGAGGCTACAACCATATGCTGCGCTTCCAGTTAAAAAAAGAAAGCCCATTTTTCCTTTCTCTCACTTTTTTTTTTTTTTTTTAAAGCAACACCCGGTACATGCACCCTGCTGTGGTGCACACAGCGTGGCCAGCTCAAGCTGGTGTCCTGCTAAGCACCCTAACCCAAATCCCACCAAATTCATCCGTGGCTGAAACTCACTGGTCAGGGACATGGGCTGGGCTCCCTGAATCCGTTTCTGTCCTCAAATCCCTCCTCTGCCACTTGCAGCACAGAGATGGGAGAAGCCTCCATTAATCATTCCTTATTTTGGAGGCAATGTATTAGCTGGGAAAACTGGAGCCCAGGAGGTTCCCCTGACCCCCAGGCAGCCCAGAGGCTGTGGGGTCTCCTCCTTGGAGAGCTCCAAAAGCCACCTGGCCATGGGCCTGGGCACCCTCCTCTGGGTGGCCCTGCTGGGGCAGGGGCTGGGCCCAAGGGACCCCGAGGTGCTGCCAGCCTCACCGGGCTGCGATTCTGTCCAAAGCTATTTTCCAAGGCACTGGGCATAAACCAGTGTGCAGGGCAGCTGGCCCCACACCACTGCAGGAATTAGGGCACAGGGAGTGGAAAGGCTCGGTGAAAGCACCTGCACTGCCACATCCACAAGGGAAGCCTTAACCTGGATCAGGACCAGCAACAAGCCAGGCTACCCAGAGGTTATTTAGCATAATGCACCAGAGGAAACCCCCATTTACTGCGCAGGGTGGGGTTTTTCCAAGATTTTTGCCCAGCCAGCGATGGAGAAGCAACAGAACAGCTGCAGCAGACGAGGAGATAGATACTCTTTTTTTTTTTTTTTTTTTTTTTTTGGTCCAGTTCCCTATCACAGTGTAAGTAATCTCTGCTCTCATCACCAAGAATGTTTGCAATGACTGCAGAACAGAAACCCGATTTTCTCCGTCGGATCCCTCACCCCCGTCTTGGGCTAACGTCTATATTAAGCTTTCGTTTCCTGGCCTGGGTTTTCAGCTTTTGTGTTGTTTTTTTTTTTTTTTTTTTTTTTTTAATTGAACCTCCCTGTGCTCCATACAAGCCTTCCACGTAATGAAGTAAACAGCACCACAATGCATTCCTCCACACTAGCTGAACCCGCTAAATAGCTGCTTGTAGTTGGAGGCCGAAGCAGCTGGGTGTTGGATTACAAACGAAAAACAAATGCCAAGGCATGGCCGTAATATGTGCAATACATTGATGACCTACTGCACCGAGCTCTCCGCGCTTAAATAACTCCTCTCAAAGCAGGCTGCCCATTCAAAATGTTTTACAGCTCAGGGAAGGGAGCGTGGTTCAAGCTCGCGAGGCACGCTTTAAACATTCAAGGCAACATTTTTGCCTGATTTTTTGCACAAACAAAAATTTCACTGTCCAGAGGAGGGGGGCTGGGGGGGAAATGCATGCTGCTGGACGGCATTTCACGCTCGTGAATCGCTTCCAAAGGGCAGCGTCCCTCCCCACCGGATCCAGGCTCAATGTGGTCGGGGGGGAGGATTTATGAAGCTGTCCGCAGCCACTTGAGCCCCCCCCCCGAGCCTCCTTTTCCAAGCCTGCCTGCCTGGAGAAGAGCAGCGCTTTTCAGAGCCTGCAGAGTACACAACCACGGCCAAACAGCACGCACAGCGTTTTCAGGCATTGTATCAGCATAGCACAATCTGGAGTGCACCTAGTAAAACTAGCCACGTAGCTCCCCGAGTGCTTTTAGGTTCCAGGCGAGGTATGCGGGGTCTCTGACCTCGTGCGCAGCAGGAAGAGATGGGTGTTTTCCCTCAAGCTACGACCGGAGTTAAGTTAAAGCAGCCACCAAGTAAAATCTCCCCCCAAATTTTATTTTTTTCCAGTAAGGTAACAACTGCACGATGGCTGTACTGCTCTAAAATTGTAGCAGGGAAGCTCTCACCCACAGTTCAGTGAGGTCCTGGGAGGTCACCTAACCGTGTCCCTGTGAACAACTCTCACATCTCATCTCCAGCAAAATTTCTAGCAGAAGGGGAGGACGTGGTAGCTCATTTCACTGCAACAACACGCCTACTCAGCCACAGAGCCACAGCTCCCACTTGCCTTGTCTTCCCCCAAAATCAGAGCGTGGCCTAGTTTAAAGCTGTTGTCTAAAGCCACACATTGCGGGACCACGAGCAACATTTCAAGAATTCATTTTGGTGCTGCAAAGTTTGCTGTAGGAGCCCACACAACGGCAATTCTGCAAGGAGAAATGAATGGCCAACGCCCTGAAGGTTCCCCATAGCAAGAGAGACCCAGGGGCTGGCACTCACCTGCTCTGCTGCCTACACATGGGGAGGTCTTTGCGGAGGAGACGTGCATCCTCCCTGGCAGAGGATGTAGTGGCTTGGACTCTAGGAATGGCAAATCAGCCTCATGATAAAGCTTAAACCCTACTTGTAATAAGTACAAGTGTAAGTGCCTCTGGCTTTGAAGAACTGCTCACTTTGGAAGAGGTGGAACCTCATAATACTTCACTTGATCTTGATTTCTCTTTGCTTTTTGTTTGTTTTTGCTTTAGATGCTGCATTCAGTGCAGAACAGGAATATCTCACTCAACAAAGACTAACTCAAGTTGTCCCAAAAGAATCAAAACTTCTTGGGAGTATTAGCAGTGAGCGGGACACAACCATCAGCATCTCATCAGCTCTGCCAACATCTCGGTCACTTGGTTGCAGAAAGTTGCAGACACCTGAATACATCTCAGGCAGGATACATGACTGCAGACAAAAAGCCAGTGCAGCAAGAAAACAAAACCAAAATTGCACCTTATTAAAATGTTTATGGATTAAGAGGTGACTCAAACAGGAAAGGAGGCCGTTTAAGATGGGGGTCACAAAGGACATGTGGTTTATAAATCAGAGTAGCACAGGCTGAAGAAGTTGGCTCTTCATGATCTGTTTTGTGAATATTCCCCTCCATAAAGGAGGGGAGATGCTGCTGGGGGAGTTTTTGACTACATATCCAAAAGAAAAACAAGTCAGAAGCCACTGGCTGCTCTGCACTTGGTCCTGACCCATGCTGTTGGTTAGGCAGGGAACGCTCCAAACAGCTCATCATTACCTGTGCATAAACCACAGGCTTAAATTTAAAAGCGCCCAGGATATGCTCTTATGAACATAGAAAACTTTAGAGAAGCTGGATAGGGCTCAGGAGTATTAGACTGAGACAGACCTGGAGAAACCTCTAGAGGAAACAGACATTTGCAAGTGCCAGCCTGGATTAAGATCAGTGCAAGTGTACCTGTGCCCGATGGAGCTCTCCTGCTCCCCACTCCATCCTCATCTGATTTATCTCATTCATTGAAAATTTGTCCCTTACTCCCTTCTCCTGCCGGGACAACTGTTGAGCACAGTAGAGTCAGCTCACAAAGAGGTGAGGACAACAAGGAAAGTCCAAAATCACAGAGATTCTCACTCCACTTTCTGACCCCTCACATGTGTTGCTGTAGAATAAGGGAAGGAGAAAAAAGCTCACTACAGCAAAACACCATTTCTTTTTTGGGGTCCAGTATGTATGAAAACCTAGCTAGTTTTTACCAGCAGCTGGCCTACAATCTGCATGGTATTTCCAGAAGTGCTTCAAGGACAATGTACTCAATGGAGCTAGAGCAGCTCACTCGTTTTGTAACAGCAGCTGGAGAGGTTTGCAGCATTGCTGCTTTTAAGAAGAGGAAAAGTCTGGATGACTTTTAGGAATGCAAACACACACACAAAAAAAAAAAATAGAAACAAGTTTGGTTCAGCTGTGATTTCAAATTAGAGGGCACTCTAAAACTTGGCTCCTGTGAGGATAACAGCAGCTTTTCCACACAGGGATTTTAACCCAACTTCTAGGAAGGAAAGTCCTGAAGAGCACTGAAAGCCACACCAACAGCACTGTAGGAAATGAAAAACCCAGGGAGCCACCCAAAGATCCCCAGATGTCCTTCACCTTCCCACTGCCACCCTCATGTCCCACCAACACATCTCCTGGTCCATCCTGGCATCTGCTCCCATGGTTGCCAGGCTGGATCTTGCCATGGACAGTGTCACCTGTCCCACAGCCTGGCCAGTGGCCCTCAGACCAGGCGAAGCCACTGTTGGGATTACAGTAGGTTTTAAAAAGCACCCAGCAGGTTATCTTGGAAATGAGCATTGGGCCAAGGAGATCAGGAATGTTGGATGAGATGCAACTGCAGGAGTGTACGTGGGCACAGAGCCGTGTGGCCAAGTGCCTGGCTCGCTGGCTGCCCTGGCAGTGTCCTCCTCCTTATGTCCTGGTGGGACAGGGCCCTTTCTTCTGGCTTTCCCCATGCTTTGGTTGCTTCCAGCAGAGAGCATGGTGAGAAACGTGCTGTTTCCCCAAGCAGGACATGGAAGGGCAAGGGGAGCAGCCGCCTTGCCAGCCAGGTTCTGGAGGTTGGAGGGAGGGGATAAGTGGAACAAGATGCTGCCTTTCCTCCTGGTGACATCAAAAGTGACAAAAATCCAGCCTTCCAGCAACTCTTAGCACCAACAACAGGCTTTTAATCGCCTTTTAATCGCTGCTGCACCTGTACTACCAGTCCAAGTCCCAGGAGCTGCAACAAGGGCATGGCACACAGCAGCTCCCATGCTGAGGCTTGGGTTTGTCCTGTGCTGACAGCGTGCCCGAAACCCTACAGTCATGGAAAGCTGGATGGCAGGCTGGAGAAACCTCCTTCTGGCACCGGGTCAACAGAAGCAGATGTAGGTGGACGTGGAAGAGAAGTCTACCGTAGAGTAAAAATACCCTTGCCTTATAAAGCTGTCATTCACCCTCAAGATTAATATGTCACGAGGGTCTGTAGCAACTCAGAACTAGCCATTTCCATGCGGAACCTCCTCTTCTCAAATAAGCAAAATGTCAGGTAGCATCAGGTCAGCCTCAAATGGGATTTCTCTTTCCCTGCTTTGACTCCTAGCCACTTACCCGGCTTACCTTGAAGGGCACGCGATACGGAGCAACTGAGGTGAGGCCTGACAGGACAAAAGTTGCTTGGTTGCCTTCAGAGGTGGCAGGTTTGCACACACGCACCCTGACCTTTGTGTTTTGTGGAAAAGATGATTTTTTGCTTGGAAAAATCAGGTTTGTGTCAGGCACCATCTCCAGGAGAGGAGCTTGCAGGGTGCTCGGGCAGGCAAGAAGCTGCTGCTGGGTTTTGGATCGATGTCCCATCACAGATACCTTCCCCACCTGGTTTTTGTCTTTTTCCTGGCTGACTTGAGGGCAGGATTTCCAAAGTTTGCACTTCCAATGGCAAATGAGGGGAATTAGCTCATCAGTTACTTTCAGAAAGTCTCTTGCCTCAAAACCTGGTCTCAGTTAGGGTCAGCGTCAGCCCTGCTTACGGGCCTGGCTGGATGCCACCACAGCTCGTGAGAGGAGTGGGCCCCATGTCTTTACAGCTGCAGGTGGAAATATTAAGAACAACATAGGTAGCTACATTTCATACAAAGGTACCAGTCTGAGACTTTTAAACACCTTCCAAGCTATTTTTTCCCTGTGCTTTTCTGACCCAGGGATTCCTGAGTGGTGCTCAGGGACCCACCAGGCTGTCAGTGCCCCAGAGTCAGTGTAGGTTTTCAACTGCATGGCTGACCATAAATAGGAGTTTCTTCATGAAAAATTCAAAGGGGGCATCGGTGTTGAGAAAGCTCAGGAACGTTTCTCCATTACACTACAATCACATCTGAATTCTTTCCAGCTTTGGCCTCACTGCACTGAATCCATCCTTCTCAGAGCTTGTACGCTAAAATCTGCCAGGACTTCTGTGTAAATGGGTCCCTAGGTGCTCAGCAAAGGGCCATACATGCCACCAGCCTTCCAACCCAAACACCACGTGTTTGTTCAATTCCTGTTAAAGAGGGACAGACAAACACACAGGAGATGCAGCTATCAAAAGCTTTAAGTCGCATGATACCAAGATCCGGAGACAGAAGAGGTGCAGAAACAAAAAAGCAAGGGAAGTGCTGAAAGGAAACATCAACGAGCCTCCTTGTCTCTCTTCCTGCAAATCTTCCGACTACCCCACTCTTTCCTCTCCAAATCTACTAATGTTTGGCATTCCTAAAGGTCCCCTTCCTCTCCTCCCCTGGGAACCAGGCCCTCCACAACTCCAAAAACAGGATAATTAAACAAAACAAAACAACAAGCTTTGCATGCTATTAAACTCCAGCATTATTGTAAACATACACTTTCTGCCACTTGGCCAGCTTTGGCAACAGAAAGGAATTGATTCTCCCCTCTTTCAGTTTCATATCTGGTAAAGAAATACCAAAAAAACAGGGAAACAAGTACTTCCAGGCCTTTTTTTTTTTTTTTTTTTTTTGAAGTACCACTAAAAATAAAAACAAACACATTACTTTCACGAAATTGACCACAACACTTCGAGCCCTTGAGGCCTCAATAAATGTTTTTATGATGAAACTGGCAAGAAAAGATAATACTTGAGACATTTATAGGGCTTTTTTTCCCCCCCCTTTGTAAACATACCACAGAAGTTGAAGCAGAAAAGACAGAACTATTATTTCCCTAATTCTCCAAAGTTAGAACAGAAGAGACAAAAGGAGATGCCTTAACATTTTATTAAGAGGAGACTTCGTTGGGAGACCTCTCTCAGGAGCTCCCATTAACTCATTCTTGCAGCTTCTTTGAAGCGACATCAACAACAGTAATTTAATTTACAGTCCAGATAAAAGGCATTTCCAAAGATGTGACAGTAAGGAGAGAGGGCTTAGTAGGGCATCGCCAGCTGAATTCAGCACAGTTACTTGCTGCCTGCTTGCGATTTAACTCTTGACAGCTCATCCTCCACAAAACCCCAAACTACTGCAGAGCATCACAACCCAGATGCCATTGGGGAAAAAGGGGGAGCAATACGTGTGAGTGTCCATATACATGAACAGGCCACGCAACATCTTTAAATTGCAGATAAAATGCATCGGATCACAGCAAGCAATGCCCAGATTTTGCAAAATCTGTATTTTGTATCAGATTTTTGTAATTTATACATCAAAGTAGCTGGGGGAGCTGCCCTGGGCTGCAGATGCTCCAGCCCCGCAGGTTTGGTTCAACCCCTCTCCAGGGCCTTTTGAATGGGAGAAGCGGCAGAAGAAATATGCATAAAGAATTGCAAGCATCCACCCCAAACAGCCACTTGGGAGAAAGATAAATAAAAAGCCTTTATCAGGCAAGGGGCTTAAGGACTCCTGACTAATAGCAGGCCCTTTGTCACTCAAGCTCCGAAGAGCGGGCTTGGACAGGGCCTTCCCCTCCATAGGGACAGGACAGGATGAGCTTCCTCCGTTTCCACTTGGGATCCTCCAGCCATGAGGAGCAACAAATATGTGTGTGATGGCAAGGGAGCAGAGTTCATTGCAAAAGCAGAGGGACTAACATGACCATCGCCACAGGACAACTTCACTCTTGTTGAGAGAAGCCATGAGAAGGCCCCATCCACAGCGCCCATCGCCTCCTCTATTAGGCAGGAGGACGTGTCTGCTGCCAAAGGTCCTGGAGGAGCGGTGTTTACAGCTGTCACCTCCACTGAACTACCAGGACTGACTTCAGGCTACCCTTCCCTGCAAACAGGAGATAAACATCTGTGGAGATATGTAATCTGCGAAGGAGCCTGGCTTTCCCGGCCTAGCCGCTGCTGACAAGCTCGGCAGCGCTGCCCATAAAAACACCCTGACACATTCCCTGCACACACACAAATAAAAAAACAAAACTACCAGGCTCGCCTGCTTTTGTTCTGACAAGTGAGAAAACGTTTACTGAAGTTGGAACTGACAATTTCTTCTGAAGAGAGAGAAAGGTGGAGAGCACACACCCAAAAAGACGCAAGAAAAGCCGACAAGTTGCATGAGAAATGTTAAAAGAAAAAGGTTAGTAAAAATAAAAAAACACAACCCAAGCCCCGATATCACTTGCTACTGGCCACATGTCCTATTAGGAGAAACCTTCTATAAATACCCCATCAGCAACACACAAACCTGGATGGACACATGGATGAGGAGGAGGTGACCAGCATGAGGTATGAACAAGCTCCGTGCCCTATAACAGGTGCCTGATCCTACAGCCTCCGGGATCTGAAGACCTAAGAACCCCACCCAGCAACTGAAGAGAGTAAAACTCCCCTGAGACTATTTTTCTGCACAACATAGGGATGACATCTCGGGAAAATTTCACTGACTGAAGAGCTCAGGGACATCATCCATATTCCTTCCTGGAGACCATGCCCTTCATGGAAAGCCCCAAAAGGACCAGAGCTGCTCTCACAAACCCATTCTTCAAGTCGTACCTTAACCTGCAGCACTAAAAGAGCTGCTAGCAACTGGATTACACCCCAAGTAAGACAAGAAATCCTCTGTTTGAAGAAAACATGAGAGGACAAACTTCACGCACTGCCATGCCCAGCTGACAGCAGCCAACCTGTCCCTGTAGATGTGGCGGCATCAGCTCCTGCCCTTCTCTTCCTTCACAGGGTTTCTCACTACCCTGTGAAGAGCTGGATTTTTGTCTGCTGCAAACCCATCTCTCAGAGACATTTAGAGGAGATGTAAAATGTTACCTTCCATTTAAAGGAAAATACTTTCCAGCCCTCAAGCAATGGGAAAAGAAATACGAAAAGCACAAGAACGCCACCAGCGTGCGTTCTCACACTTGAAGCCCCAGATAGCAAATAAAAACAAGCCAGTTATATTGGTTTGCTTTCAATTCCCAATATCTAAAGCCAAGTCTGCAGGTTTTACTGGGAGGGAGGGAGAGAACAGGACAACGAACTCATCATTTTTAACACTGACAATAATCTGCTGCTCAGACCTGTTCGTCCAGCGCGGCGGCGGGATGGGAAGGAGCAGTAGTATTTCATGCTCCCAGACCTACAGTCTACATCCATAATCAGCTTTCCAGCACCACCACACGCTTCAGGAGAAGACCCAAGCAGATTTATAGGAGGCTGCTTCTGGATTACAAGTCCCCAAGGAAATTTTCCTCCCAACACCCACAAGTCAGAGGTTGATTTATACCCAACATATAATAGACTCTATTCCTCGGAGACAACTCCTTGTCTTCAACCTCACTACCATTGCTGCAATTGGAGGTTCAGTTTGTTTTAACAGTTGTAGAGTTTATAAATACTGAAAGCAGCACTCAATTTAGGCTGGAGACAGTTAAACTAGCCTACACCAACAGGACGCCAAGCGGTAAAGAACAGTAATGAGATGATGACACATTCATAACCTAAAGCTTTCATTAAAAACTTGCAGCCCAAGAAAAGAGCTCTCCTGTTCTGAGCCGAAATGTTGGCTTCCCGTAATTGCTCAAAGAGCAAATTTTTGCACAAACCCACAAAACCTGGAGAGAGCTCCTGAAGAGCACATGGATCTGTTTGACAGAAACTGGGGAAGCACCAGCTGGAAGGGTTGTAAATGAGGTGGGGTGCAAAATATTTCAGACGCCACCAAATCTTTGGCGTGCATCCACACAGCAAGGAGCCACTGACAGTGGTACCAGCATGAAGACGGGAGCCCTCGGAAAGCCAATTCAGGAAAAATCAGGATTCCTGAAGAGGAGTTGTTGGATGCCACAAGTCCCTAGACAGAGCTGTCTTCATCCGTAAGCAATCCGTGATTCTGTGAAACTCTGAACAAAGCCATGGCACACCCACTGACCAACTGCAAAACTAGGAGCTTGACACAGAACCCAAGCTTGAGGTGAAGCTACCTATGTGGTAAATTATTAAAATGATAACAACCGTAGGCATTTACCTCCTAGCATTTTCCCTGGCCTAACATATGATGGGAACATTGAGATGATCTAGAGGTTCAAAGCCCTGCCTTTGGGGGTCAGACCACAGACTTCAACTCACCCAAACACCACCAAGGGTGCAGGCATTGCTCCCATAGAGCACGTCCCTGCTTTGGTCCCATCTGTGCTGGTGACAGCAGCATGTTCACATCCCACTGGTGTGGTACACCCAGAGCATCATCTTCAGGATGTCTGAAAGCTAAGCTGGCATTTCCATTGCAGGAGACAGCCTTTTACAGAGATGATCCGATTGTGCTGTTGTTGCTTCTGCAAGTGTTTCTAACACCGGTGAATGTCTCAAGGACATGAGCATTTCCAGAACATCACAAACCCAAATACAGGGGGGAGAGAGGCACCAAGATTTAGTCTCCAAAACCCTGCGAATGAAGCTCTGCCAAAGCACGAGTTTAACTTTTATAGCTGTGCAAAATCAAATCAAACTGTCCAGTAAGTGAGAAAGATCCATTTATCTATCCAACTAGAAAAATATCTGCTGGTTAAAGAAACAGCAGCCAAACAAAGAGATTTTAAGCTCTGGCTATGTTTTACAATGCAGAAGTCAGAGCCTCAAAACTATGTCCCTGGGAATGCCAACATGTGGCATGAATGAAAACAAGACCCAGGATACAAAAAGGGGGCAACAAAAAAGGGGAAAAAGCACACAACCTCCTTTCCTGCACAGTTCTGCCCTATGACTATGTGCCACTGAAACAGAGTTTTGTTTGCGTTTGTTTTTGTTTTCAAAAAAATTGAACCCTTTGGCTTGAGCTTAAAGACAGACAAAAGTAACCACTTTTACAATTCAGTTTGGTTTCATAAAGTTTTGTGTATTTGTTTTTTCAAACAGCACAAACCAAAAGGAATAGCTCTTCCTTCCAGAAGGGCCACCCCCTACATCTTCTCAATACAAGAGGAAGAGAAGAGGAGGTCAAACACCTTGGCTCTCAAAACCATGCCCGCAAATGGGAACCATCTCCACAAAGACCATCCCAAATGGAAGAAAAACAAAACAAAACAAAAAATGCAACCAACCCCATCTTCAGACCCTACCCCTTTGCAGGATTCACGGAGAAGAAGAAAGGAAAGTCATAACACAAATTCTCATAGAGAAATACGTTTAAGAAAGCAAAGCACAAAGATTGATTAGAGTGTTCCGCTGCTTTAATAAAGAGCCTAATGATGTCCAAATTATAGCAAAGCTCAATTGTGTAACCAAGGAGCCAAGATTTCATCCTTGATAAGGACATGGATTTCTGTCTCGCAGGAGAAGCCTGCAGTTCACTAACAAAGATGACCTTTTATATTATACCCTTCAAGGCCACAATTAGCTGGAGAAATACTGTACTAACTTGGCAACATGAGTTTTTGTACACTGTGTTAATTTTTAGCAGAATCTTGCCAAGACCATTACCATCTCCTAACAAGAAAAAAAAAAAAAAACTACAAATACAAAACCCACTGCTCTCCAGACCCAAATTACTTTCCACAATTCAATGCAATTTTAATTAAGATGATTAAATTACAGCAAAAATGATTAAGATGATATCCCACAGCAAACCACTAAAGGTATAACACCTTAATCCAGAAGAAGCTGGCATTCACATATCCATGATAAAGCATTCATGAAAAAGCTAGAATTTTACACATGAACCAATTTTACATCACTCAAACAATACCTTGGGAGATATTTGTCACAAGTTAAAAAACAGTGACATCCATCAACAGAGCACAGTTTTTCTTAGACTACACAGAAAGAAATCTACACAGAAAAATTGAAAAGGCTACAATTACTTTGACAATGTTTCTACAGCTCAAAGGAATTTGGGGGTTGAAATAAATGGTTTCCTTCTCCTTCCCAGGGCTCCCAAAATCAATTTTATATATAATTCTTCTCGTTTTTAAACAGAAGTCAGATCAGAAATACATGTGAAATCAGGTCAGCGCAATCATCGTGTACATGGTACATTTCCACTATTGCCTATTAACTACGAGGGTTAAATGAATGAGGAAAACCTCAGATCCATATTTCACCAGTGGAAATTATTAATAAAAACATAGTGCCGCTCAGCTGCTAACCCCACAACCCAGCCGGGCCTCTTCTCCTTCAGGGCAGGGTAAGTGGCACTGAAGTGGTGAGCAGGGCTCACTGCACAGAGGGATGTGCCCCATCGAGACCACATCCACAACTCCTTTAGGGCCATTGGCTTATCCACCCTATTTGTTAGCCCTCAGAGTGGGTAGCAATGAAGGGACAAAAAAAATCCCGAAGAAGTCAAAGGGGAAGAACAAAAATCTGCACGTGACACTAAGCAGCCAGACTAGGATGCCACGAATGACCCTGCAGGGTTACCAACAGCACAAGAGCTCAGGACACAAGAAAGCTGAAGTGTTCTTTAAGGACAAGTGCATTAGTGACACTTGGATCTTTTTTATTTATTTATTTATTTATTAAAGATAAGTCTGGCTGCTCAGTTAAGTGCTGGCTTCCTCCCAGTAGTAATTAGCCAGAGCCAGCCCAGGTGAGAGGTTAACTTTGTATTTTTCTTTAATAGACGGAGATAAGTCTAAATGGAGAAAGACAAAATTCCAGCGTAATCCTCCGCCACGGCTGCTATGAAATAACTCTTTTGTTTAATTATTATGAGCTGGATGGGCAAACACTGGATCCCGATGGACAGAGAGCAGCTGTTACTATAACAGAAAGACATTCATCTTCCTTTCCCGGGACCCTGAAACTCAACCAACAATGCCTGTAAAACGACTCTCGCCTCCCTCCGAGTTTTCAACCGCCTTTCATATCCAGGCCTATTTTTAGCCGACTTTATCTCGTCGCACTGCGCTTCAAAGTTTTACACGTTGGCTCTTTCGAAATCATTTCCATGCACAAAAAGCCTCGGTCGGGCAATAACCGGCCCCGGTTCTCCTGCAGGAACGCCGCGTCCCTCGCTCAGGTTTCTTCTTTCATCAGCCACGCACCGGGAAGGAGCCTGCAGACACAGGCACACACCGAGGTACGCTCGCATCTGACTTTGCTAGCAGGGTAAGAGCGATCTCATTTACCTCTGGGGCTTCCCGTTACCTTTGAAGGGTTTCTTGTAGCTGTTATTTACAGAATAAATAGTCAATCTGTACAGGATTGCGTGGGAAAGGAAATTCTATCATCAATCGAAAGAGGTTTCCCGTGTTTGCTTTTAGCAGCACTAACTCTGTCCCATTAGACGACAGCACAAGCTATCTACAGAAAATTATCTATAGCCATAAAAATTATCTATAAAAGACTTCCCCGGTTATCTCAGGTACAACATAAATGTTAAAATGCCCCCCCAGGAAGGGGTGCACAGGGACAAACTCCCTGCTGGTGCCAGCAGGCACGGGGCCAGGTGGATGACGCTACGGTTGGAGGGAAGTGTTTATTTTTATTGCAGGTTTTTTTTTTGAGCCTACCACCTTCCACACAGAGGAAGGAGGAGCTTTGTGCCACCCAGTTTTGGCCAGGAGTGGAACCGAGCTGCCCAGCAACAGCAAGCGTGGCATGCCCATCAGAAATGCTCCATCAGTGCCCATGTGAAGAAGCCTGGCAATCGAGAGCACGCTCCGAGACACTAAAAGGTGATTAAATCTACACGGGAATTCGTGTTATGGTGAAGCATGCCAAGCCTGCCCCCTGCTTCATGCTTGCACTTTAAAAAGATGCACCAGGAGCTCAAGGAAGGGACTATGGTCTATCATAACAGCAAGGCAATAAAACAACAGCGAGCAGATGAAAACGTTCACCTCCACGAGTTTATGTTTTGCTAAAGAAAAACAAACAAACATTTGTCTTTGGACTATTTAGAAGGAAGCACAGAGGAGGAGGCTGTGTGGCAGAGTGCACAGCGGGGACAACATCCCCACCCAAGGGCACCCATGCAGAGAGGTTCAGCCAGAGATGCTCTGGTCCTGCAGCATCCCACCAAACCTACCCACAGCCAGACCCCGGCAAGGCAGCACCGCGTATCAGCCACAGCATCTTCCCTTCTCCTCCTGGCTGAGCTAAGCTTGACATGAACAGGAATCTCATGGCAGGGCATTCCTTAAGGTCTTTATCTCAGCACTGGTGCCTGCTGGCACCACCTCAAGCTCGCTTTGTAGCATCTCACTGCCAAGCGGGAGAGCACTGGCAGCACAACCACAATAGGTGTTTTGGAAAATGTGTTATGCCAGGCACAAGGCTGGGCAGAGGTTTTCCTACCAAAATAAACTGCTTGGTGAGTTGTGCATGCATGTGAAAGCGATGTCGAGTTCAAACTGGAGTGCACCAGAGCGCTGCCCAATAGCTGCTGGGCTGTAACTGGATACTCCCACCATAAAAACCGAAGGAGAGCTGAACTTCTCAGCCTGCACATCTATAGGAGAATTAGCATTCTGAAGCGATTAGTTACTCTCAGGAACTAAAGCAGGAATACAAAAGCCGGCTGTGTTTCGGTTGTCACATTGGGGAAAGAACCAAGACACCCACGAGCCGCGTGCGCCCGGGTTGTGCTGCCATCTGGGTTGTCCCAAGCAAGCCAGCCAGGACAAAGTTCCCCCTGAGGTTACCTCGATGAGCAGCCACGGTGTCACCCTGCTGGCTGCTGAGCCTTCTGCAAGCACACCTGGTAGCATCCCGGTCTCAAACACGCAGCAAATGCCCAGCACTCAAACACAGGTGAGGGCAGCTCACAGCTCTCCTGACACTGGTACCGGTCTCCTTAACAGCTTCACTAAAGGAGTGCTCAGCTTTCTGCCTCAATGTCAACTCCGTGAAGCTTGAACACCCTTGTTTACAAAATAAATAAATAAATAATAATAATAAAAAGATGTATAGATGGCAAATAGAGCCCCAGGAGAGTGGTGGAGTTTGCAGGGCTCAGCTGAACTGCAAACAGCACCAGTCCACGGAAGCAAACCAGAGACTGCAAAACACGAGCAGAGCACTAAAAGGGCTTAAAAATCCTGAAATGCCCTTGTTTTATGAAACACTTTTAAGAAGTTGCAAAAAGGAGACAGAGCGTGATTGAACACCTCTTCCCTTCCTCCCCACGTTCCCATTCCTTCCTCCCCAGGAATTCAAACCTGTCTGCAGAGGTAAATTAGGTACACGTAAACTATTCCTAAAAGCCAAATTAAAAAAAAAAAAAAAAAGCTTCACACGTTATGTGATGCATTTTAAACAGACAACATTAGAGGAAAGAAGAGTTAGCAGCCTGGATTGACCATTTGATAAATCAGGCACAAATGGAGCTAACTTTATCCCTCTCATCCACTCAAGAGGCTTATAATCTCACACCTTGGAGCCATAAATTAGGAATAAGCATTGCATTAACACTACAGTCACCGCACATAAAAGTTCAACTTTTGCCACCAGTTAGAAAGCAGGTTATATAATGGGAAAAGCTTTAAATAATAATAATAACAGTAGTAAAAAAGAGAGAAAAGAAAAAAAAAAAAAAAAAAAGGAAAGACAGTCACAACACCTAGGATACTACCATGCAGTGGCAGCTACTGTGCACTTGTTAAAATGAGAGCCTTTGCTGCTGTGCTGGGGACAATTCGGTACAGGCCTGGGATGTCGGATTGCCCTGACAAGTGCCAGGGACATGCTCTTCCCTCCCACTGCTGGTTCCTTTCTCTACTCTTGTAGAGAACTCGACTCTTGCAGCTTTACTGGGTTCATGCACTGCCTCTGCTGCTGTGAGCCTCTTCTACTGTTATCAAATGAGGGTGGAAATCAGACGTGAAGAGCAGAGTTCAAAACACAGGTCTGCATTCGCACAAGCATCCACTTGGATGGAAAATTAATACAGCTCAGACTGCAAAGCACTGCACCTTTTCATGAACACACTTTATTTTTTTTTTAAATAAAGAGGAGCGCATGTATGGACATGGCAGTATGAGACTGGGACAGGAAACAACACATTGACACATCTGGTATCATATGTTAACATAGCACTCTTTTTTCCAGCAAATTTAATTCCAGGTGGCTGAAAAAGGTTTATGTGGTGGTCAGAGCTTGTGTCACAGGCCCACGAGCAACACGCTCACCAGCATCCAACTCCCAGCACCTCAGGGCAGTCATGGAAAAGGGCAGGCCCCCAGTGCCAAACAGCAGTAGGTCTCTGCCTCATTGGGTGTTAAAATAACAAATACAGGTTGGTAAACGTTTGTTGTGTCCCATACATTGCGTGCTGTAGGAATAGGACACAAATATATGCAGAGAGGGGTCTGACTCCTGTGCTCCCCTCAGCTCCTCCACCTCTGAGGCCCACCACTGCAGGCTGAGCCCTGCAGCCTCCTCCCTGAGCCTCCCCTGGCCCAGAAACCCAACCTGACCTGAAACACCACACCACACGGGGCTGGCCACAGTGGAATTATTCATGACAGTGGGTAACCAGCACCTTCACAAACAGGCTCAGCCTTTCCACCGTGCTGCTTTTCCGTTCAAACTCCCAAACCTGTGCGCGCAAACCTGTCCCTGCTCACTGCCAGCCCAACCCAAAAGGAGCAGATTTTCTCCAAGAGCAAATTTTTGGTATGAGCTTGGGTAAGCATGTCCCTAGTGCAGCAATTTCTTCCTGTGCTTGTCCCCCAGGGCTCTGTCTTTGGGGCAGGGGCCCCCTCTCCACACGAGTATCGCCTTGTAAAAGAGGAGCCATTTTTTTCCAAAGCACCTAGACATCAGTAACACTTTTTTTCTTTTTCTTAAGCACCATGATGGACTGATGCCACACGCAATAACATAATCAGAGCGACCAAACTCAAATACTGGCAAAATAAGAGGCACTTGTGTGCTGGAGGGAAGTATATTATTATTTTACAGTGTACACTGACAATTGCTGCTCTTAACTTTTAGTTTGAATTGAAACCATCCTGTACTAAAGAAGGAAGATGACAGAGAGAAAAGAACATGAAATTGGTGGAAAAGACCAACAGTTATATTCAAATCTAAGCATAAAATGTGCTGGGTCTGCAGAACGCAGGCAGAGTGTTTCATCTTTAATTTACTTCTCTGCTCCCTTCACTTCAACGGCTCCAAGACAACTTACGAGGAAGGTTTAGGAAAGCGGGGAAAAAATAGCAATGAGTTTTTCTTTAAAACACCTGAACAGAACAAACGACTAATGAGACTCAGAATTATTTCAGAATGAAGGACTAATGAAGAAAGGATATTAGACATCAGTTGATCCTCAATGGTTAATGGAGGGGAAAGGCAGGGGAAGGAAGAACTTATACTGATGCAGGCTGTGGCCACAAACACCTCTCTTAAACACATCCAATTTCACTGATGTGAAAATCTCCACATGAAGGAACAGGCGAAAAAGAGCTTAAGTGGGAACAGGGCGCAGAATGCCAAGTGCTACACTGAATAATTCAGGTCCAGGCAGCGCGATTGGCCAGGCAAGAAAATCACACCCCCCTGCTAGTTTTAAAATCAAAGGCCAAGGAAGGATAAAAGGGAAAGACAACACCTCTTTAAAGCAGAGATTTCAACCCCGGGGTTCCCACTTCCCAACTTCCCACCCCGTTCTGGAGCACCCGGGTCCTGTGGGGACACCGAACGCAGCCCTGCGCTGCCGCACCGCTTCCTGCAGCTGCCTTTGGGAAGCATTTCCTCCCTTCCCACCCCGCTCCTCCCAGCCCCAAAGCGAGGGGATGTCCACCCCGAAGCAGATACCAACCCTTTCCAAGGGATAAATTGTCCCTTCAGCAGAGGAAGCTGCCCAGGGAAAACCCATCAGGGCTTTCACTAGGGTCCCAATCAGGGCTGCACTCAACAGGTCATCATCTCCCTGCCTCCAGCCTTCCCAAATTGCAGCGGGTGTCCAGCCCCAAGGGGATGCTCCTCTGCTTCTCCCTGGAGATGGGATTTCCAGGAAACTGCCTTAAATTGGCCTTGTGCAAGCAGCAGTGCAGGTTATCGAGCGCTTCTACAACTTTCAGAGCAGGGCTGGAAGTAACGGGCCTGGGTGCAGTGGGTAGGTGGTGCTGGATTTTAACAGGCCTGAGAGGTGTAGTGCTACCACACCATACAGTCCTCAATCTGTCCTAGCATAGCTCCAGGTGGTCAATAGTTATCAACAACAGAAAATTTTAGAAATCCTAGAACCAGGCCCCGAAACACAACACCCAAAACACTTGTCACTACAACACCCAAAAGTCCAACCGCTTTGACTTCTTCTCTTTATTTTATTTAATTATTTTCCAGATGCCCTGCCTTTTGAGGAACAAACACCACGAGCACAGAGCACATAAGGACGCCTTCGCTGGATGCCCAGACTCAAACTGCCTCTTCCTCCCACCTCCTTTGCTCTCCATAAACTAGGACAGACGGGCCGCTGGTTCCTTTTACACCTGCAGCCCTCCTGCAAGGGAACTGACCCCACAAAAGCATAGTGGCTCAGCCCCTGGGCTGGTCCCCCAGCAGCAGGGCTCCAGAAGTTGCTGCTGCTCCTTCATCTACCCACGGCACTGCATCCTCCTGAAGGCTGGCGAGGCCAGGACACCCCTCGGGGTTGATCTGCACGGCACCGTGTGAGTGCCAGGGACGGATGATGGTGGGAGGGAGGGAAAGAGAACAGAAGTAAATAAAGAAAAAGAAGGAAAAATAATTAAAACATATAAATAAATAAATAAATAAGAAGTGAAGCTGGCCGGCTTCTTTCTTCTCTACCATCTATTCAGTGGCAGCAGGGGAGGTCTACAACTGTTGCGTCACGCCAAGCACAAAAAAACCTGACAAGCATGTTTTAGCTGATGGAGACCAGACTGGACAGGAGGTTGGTGACAGCCCTGACGCGGAGAGCAAGAGCCCGCCGCTTTAATTGGCTGCCTCTCGCTGTCTCATCAAGCGAGCAGGGGTGTCACAGCCCCGATGGGCTGCTCAGAGACACGAGAAATGGCAGAAATTTCGGTGCGTGGATGCTTGGGCTGACCGGCCGGGCTCACATCAGGCTCTCGCCCTGGTCCAGGGATCCCAAATTTGTGACCCTGCCCAAGGAACAGAAGCGTGCGCTGAAGGAACAGCGCGGGAGATGCTCTGAAATGGGGAGGGGGGAAAGGGAGGGGGACTAAACCCAGGCTGCGCAGGACCCAGTTTATAAATAATGCCACTAAAAATAATGCACCGCACCACTCGCGCCTTTACCACGGCATTTTCTTCTCCACAGAACTGTGACAATGGTTATCTCGGTGGTATAATTATCTGGATTTGATGACAGATTAAAAAAATATATATCTCAAACACCTGTTCAAGAGTTTTGTGTTTTTAAAGGCCATTGCCATTAACCTTGGGCCATACACTTCATTGTGTTTAATTAGCAAGCTAATGAAGCCAGTTTTATTCCCTTTCTCAAGCACAAGAGGATAAATACAAGACAGTGAAAGAGCAGACCAGATCCATTTGCAGCACAGTTCATTGCTGCATGGCATTACTTAAACTTGCACCAAAATAAAAGTAATGTAATGGCTCGGAAAAGCGTGCTAGCAATGCCTTCTGCAAGACAAATCCTTTTACACCTTCTGTATTTTCTATAGCTCCTAGATTAAAACATGATTTCTGAACATTTGGGCTGCAGAAAATTTGCAAACAAAGGGCTAAAAATGAACATAATGTTTTCCTCAATGAATCCTCAGTATTCCAAAAAATTAAGCATAGCAGATTTTTTTTGGATTTTTTTTTTTTTTTTTAAAAGAATAGCAGCCCGTGCTTGCTTTGTTACAGCCAGCCAAGGTAGCGATGAGAAGCATCAACAATGGAGGTCAAGCGATTTTCGAAAAGCCCACCACTTTCGCCCAGTCCTGACATGTACACACACAAAAGACATACTTCAAGCAAAGCCCAGCGCTCGGAAACCCCAGCAACACGCTGCAACTTTGGGTATTCAGGGTTGGTTTCACTCCTTTTCTCTTTTTTTTTTTTTTCTGACTGAGCAGCTTAAGGAAAAACTGGACAATAAAGATCACGTTGATAAATGCTCATAAACATCACAAGAAACGCAGAAAAGGCTTTAAAAGAGAGGGAGGGATTTACAGAATTGCTAATGCACTGACTGAATGATCCAAGGGGACCCTTCCAAACAAACAGAGTAATATTCATTTTTCTGGGGTTTCTTTATCATATTTTCGGGGGGGGGGGGGGGGGGGGGGGGGGGAGAATCAGTGTAGGTATGCCCAATCAGATTATCCTTTTTATAACATGATACATTTAAGAAGCTTTCAGGGTTAATTTTCTTTTTTTTTAAAGCAACGGTGGGTTTGTTTGTTTTTTTTCCCTCCAAGTTAGATTTCTGCCACTGTACGCACAGCTCTAGGAACAGGTTAAAACCCAACCAAAACAAGAAAAATCAAAACCCCAAACCCACCAAAACAAACAAACCAACCCACCCCAAACAAAAACAACAACAGTAACAGAAAGAAAAAAAAAAAAAAGAAACGACCCGGAAGCCATCCCTTTTATTGAATCACACGAGATAAAAGGATTCCAAGATATATGGCAAGAAAATACATTGACCATAAATCTCCTTTATGCACATAATAGAATTTTCCAGCCAAGAGAGCTGTTGTGCTGATAGCAACGCCGAGCCCCGCGACTGCTGATGGCACCGCACCGCCCGCTGCCTCCCAAATACCTGCCCTCGCAGCCCCGAGATGGAAATCCCAGCCCCTCTCTCCCCCCCCCCTTCCCAACACACGGAAACAAAGCTGCGCACAAGTGTCCCAGCTATCAGATATTAAAAAAATAAATAATAATAACGATAAATAAAAAAAAACCACGCTGGCTTTGCCCATCATCGAATCCATTCATGTTTTATTTTTTTTGCCTCCCCCCCCCAACTCCTTTTCTTTTCGCTTTTCCCCTCCCACCCCTCCTCCGGTTTTGGGGTGAGTTTACCAAAAAATGGTAATAATTAAGCGATGGCACCGTTTGTCATGCCAGAGGCAGGCGGTGGCAGCGCATATTTAATGGGCACTCGGAACAAAGGAAGCCCGGCTGCAGGAGAGCCCCGGGGCCGGCCCCGCTGGGGGGGGGGTAGGAAGGGGGTAATGGGGGGGGTAAAGGATGCAGGGACCCCCCCCCCAGCCCCCCAAAAACACCTTTTCGCAATGCAATGAGAGCGAGGTGTTGGCGCCGTGGGGAACCCCTCGGCTGCAGCATCCCAGCCCCTGGGAGCCCCCAGGAGGAAAGGGGCTCCCCATCCTCGGGTAGATGCCCCCCCCCCTTGATGTGTGTCCCCCCCCCCCCCCTTGGTGTGCCCCCCCCTTTCTGTGTATGGGTGTCCCCCCCACCTCTCCAGGGGGGTCTGGAGAGTAACAAGTTACTGCCCAGCGCTGCCTCGGGGCAGGGGGTTATTTAGGGGGGGGGTCACCAAGGAGAGGGAGGGGGGGGCAAAAGAGCTGATGTCTGTACACAGCAATAATAAAGAGCGGGGTAATAATAATGATAATGATAATAATAATAATAGAGGAGGGAAAGAAAGAGGTGGGTAAGGGGACTTCAAGTGGAGAGGGGGGCACAAGAGGGCCCCCCCCTTCCCCAGGGATGCTCCTGGCTGTTTCGGTAACTCCCCCCCCCCCCCAGGCTGCAGCTGAACTTCGGGGTTCAAGCCGGTCCCACAGAGGGGGGAGGACTGAAAGCAATCCTAAAGCTGCCCACCCCCGAGCAACAAAAGCTTGGTCCCCCCGGGGGGGGCGTGCTCCCCCCTAACCCCCTCCCCACGCACGCTCACACCCCCCTTTTCCCAACTTTCTCCCAGCTCCCCGCAGCGCGGAGCGGCCCCATTAAATGCTCGCTCCGTGCAAACAGCCGGCGGCCCTAAGGGGGACCCGGGGGGGTCCCATGGGTGCTGGGGGGGGTCCTTTCTCCCCTCCCAAGGCTTACACAACCGCAGCCCTACAGGAGCGGGGCGCACACAAGGCACCACCTGAGCAACTCCGGGGCACCCCAAAAGTCTCCTCCGGGTTGCTCCCAACTTCTCCCCCCTCCCCGGACTCCTCCAGCACCTTCCCACCTCCCCCGCCCCAGGACCAAATACCCTTTTCTTTCTTTTTTTTTCTTTTTTTTTTGTAAAGTTTCCTCGATATCTCGCCGTGTTTACATTGCCATTAATTCCCATAGCCTGCCTGAAAGGGAACAAAAAGCAGCACGGGGAAGGCTCGTCCTGAGAGCAGGGGGGCAAACAGGAGGAGAGGGGCGAGAAAAAAAAAATAAAGAGAAAAAAAAAAAATGAAAGAAAATGAAAATCGCGGCATGGGGGACTGTTCCCCAATGGGTTGGGGTCTTCCCCCAGTCGGCCGGCCCGGGGGGTGGCTGCAAAGAATTGCACGGCCCATTCAATTCTGCATTTGGAGAGGCGACCGCAAGCCCGAGCGGGAGGTAAACACGCCGAAATGCTCTTACCTGCACAGAAAGTTCCACAAAGCAAGGCGAAAGTCAGCCACGAAGCGATCATAATTCCTTTCCCTTTATTTTTTTTTCCTCGTGCGCCCCTCTATCCCCAAGGGGGAAAAAAAATAAAATAATAATAATAAAAAAAGAGAGAGATAGAGCGAAAGGAGGAGGGAAGCGAGGCTCTGCCCTCTTAAAAAAAAAAAAAAAAAAAAAAAAAAAAAGAGAGAAAAAATAAAAGGAAAAAAAAACCCAAAAAAACGGATTTAATTCCTTCGCAGTTACAAAATGTATCCAGTGGAGAGGAGCAGCCCCGCTCGCAGCGCCCGGCCGCCTCGACCTGCTCCTGCCCGGCCCCGGCGTTTGCTCCGAGCTTTCCAAGAGTTTCTTTCCCTGGGCTTTTGTGCTGGGAGCGCGGCGTGCACCACACACCGACTCCCCCTCCTCCTCCTCCTCCTCCTCCTCCTCCTTCTCCTCCTCCTCCTCCTCCTCCTCCTCCTCCCAACCCAGCCCCTCCGGCTCCCCCAGCAGCCCGAGCTCCCCCGCCCGCCTGCGCGCACCCCGCTGCGCTCCGCGCAATGTGCGCGCAGCCGTGCGCCAGGCGCTCAGCAACCCCCCTCCTCGATTTTTTGGGATTTTTTTCCTCCCCCCCTTTTTTTTTTTTCTTTGCCAGGCACGCTCGTTCCCAGCGCAGGCAAGAGAAACAGGGGAAGCGGCGGCGAAACTTTGCGAGGTTACGGCCCCTGGAAGCCCGGGGGGGTGCCGAGCTGCAAGGCAAGAGCCCGCGGAAGGGGCGCGCAGCGGGCGCGGGAGTTGCCATGTACATGGGGGGGGGGCAAAAATACAATAAAATAAAAAAAAATAAAATATAAAAATTAAAAAAAAAAAAAGAAAAAGACAATTAAAAAATAAAGATGAAAAAATAAAGATTAAAAAAGGCAGGAAAAAAATAATAAAGCGGGTGTCGGAGGGAGGTTTAAAAAAAAAAAAAAAAAAAAAAAAAAACCTGAACCGAGTCCAAAATGGCTTCTAAAAAAAAAAAAAAAAAAAAAAGGAGAAGGCGAAGCGGAGCCAGCGGGGGAAACCCGGATGTTTGATACAAAGAGGCTGGAGGGAGGCGGAGCGGCGCGGGGGCTCCGCGGCCGCTGAATGGGGAGCGGGGCTGCCCGTCACGGCCGCGCCCCGCATGGGGGTGTAAGGGGGAAAAAGGGGTTTGGGGGGCCGAGGGGTGAAGCTGGGGAATGGGGGGAGGTGGTAGGAAGAAGCTGTGTCCTGCTTGGAATAAGGGTTCTTCTTTCAGGCGTGGGGGTCCTGCTCCTGATCAGCCTGCCCCGCAGCACCCCCGTGCCCAGAAATGTCCCCAAGGAGGCTGCAGGAGGGATGGGGACGGCAGCTGGGGGTGGCAGCGCTGGGGAAGCACCTCGGCAGCCCCATTTTTCAGGCCCTTTCAGGGTTAATAGGGTTTTCTCTATTGCCAGGGCTACAGGAATTGAACTCTGCCTGCAATTTATTTTAATTAAAACTAAATAACGCGGCATTAGGGAGCCCGAAGGAATCTTAGGGAGAAGGAAGAGGAAGGGAAGGTGACAAAGTTCGGCCATGCCCGACTTCGGGGAGCAGAAACCCCATCATCGGACAAGGCATGTCAGCCTGCCGACTATCTGATGGGGAGCGAGGCCAAAAATATTCATAAAACCATTTGTTTTTCCCTCTGGAGGGAGATAAGAGTAAATGTGAATCACTCCTTTGAAAGTTTGAGAAGCGTTTTGGTCCAAGAAGAAATACCTCAATATTTATTTATTTATTTATTTATTTACAATGAGAAGCTTGCAGGAAAGCGCGGGAGGCTTTTTGTGCGAGCTTGTAACCTCTTTGAAGCTGGAGGTTTGTTTTTCTGTCTGTGTAACACCTGTGTAACAAGCTGGTAGCTGTGAATGGGATTCCTAGGTGGAGTCGCAATAAACTGATTAATGGGATCATTCACGGTATGTTTGCTGTATGTACAGCAGGGCACATCTGCAGGAATGCAGCGGCTGTGACTTCAACACCGGGCTCCCAGGAGAAGTTAGAGGTAGCCCGCAGATGAGGCAGGACAACCCATAAAGCCACAAAAAAGGGTCAAGAAAATAATTCAGGTGTTGTGGGGTGAAAAGCAGTAAAGGCAAGCCCACGAAGAGTCAGTGATGGGTAGGTGAGGAGGGAATCAGGTCATGTCACCTCGCATGCAGGGAAAGCAAGATGAGGGTGTGTCTGTGACAGGGTGGTCAGGGATCCATCCCTGGCCATTCAGAAACAGTTCTCATACATCTGGGTTGGTTGTTGTTTTTTTTAATCTGGAGGCACCCAGGGCTTGTTTTGTCACTGAACCCTTGGGGAACAATGTGCTGAGAGGGCCCTGCAGGGTGTGACAGGGACACGGTACAGGGAGAGGCGGATGGCCTGGCTGGGGCAGCGCCTTGAGGGGAGAGACAGGGAACAGGCCGACATTTCCTATAAGGCTGCTCATTTCATTCGAGGGGAATGAAACAGCTGAAGTATGGGGCGATGTGTGGGACAGGAAAATGTGATCTGTTCCTTAGTGCTGGCATCCACATGGTTAGCCACAAGGAGATGTTCGGGGGACAGGCGGCCCGGCCTGGCTGAGGCAGCGCCCGCTGAAAAGCTCCCTGGCCAACGCCGCCCCTATTTCTACACCCCATAAAGAAGCCCCTTCCCCAGCACCCAAATTTGTGCTCTACAGGCAAAGAGCTCCACACACAGCTATCATCATTTTTGTGGAAAAAGGCCTGGTGTTCTTTGGCCGTTGTCCTGAGGCCTCCACACACGTGGCCATTTGTGCCTGGGCACCCTGCCACGGGCACCACGAGGAGCAAAGAGGCTGAGAGCCAGAGCCCGGGGTGATTTTCTTCCCGGTGTAAATGGCACCCCAAATTTTCCTTTGTCCCCCGAGCAGCCCAGCGGCTGGCTGCCTTGCTTACATTGTTTCACAGGGAGGTGTTTACTGGCCCGAAAAGCTAAAATGTTTTCTCCTCTTGCAACGTGAACACCCAGGACTGAGCATTGCGCTGGGGATAGTGTTACAGCCTCCGCCAGATGACACTTGAAAACTTTGCCAGCCTCCAAGAATTTCGGAAATAGCGATGAAGAAAGGTAGCAAGCTGTAAGAGCAGTGCCTTTATGAGCGGTGTTTTCAAGAGCTTTTTCCTGTTTCCAGTTATCATTGGAGCTGCACAGCTCAGACCGTTTTTAAATAATTACACTTAGCAGTTAAAAAACCCTCCTGCACTAAAATAAATTTTAGCTGATGGTTTTATGCTTCACAGCATCATATGACACTCAATCTTTCTCGCGTGACTGTTGGAACAAGTCAAATTCATGTATTTTGATACCCCGCACGTGATAAAGATACTTGGATCACTTAAGCCTGTACGAAACTGCAGTGCTCACATGTCATTTATCTTAAAATCCTATTGTAGCTCTTGTGAAATGTAATTTCTTCAGCAAATGGAAATTTATACTGACAGAGGTGTTATAAAACATGGAAAATACTGGGGTAAGGGGACCCAGTGTTTCCCTTATCCTTTCCTGTGTTCACTGGCATGGATTTATTTTGCAGCTCATGGTTCATTGCAGGGTGCAGAGCCCTGACACAGTAGCAGTGACCCCTCTGCAGGCCTGTGAAGCCAAATCTGTGCTCCTTGCAGTAGGCGAAAGCCATGTCCTGGGACCCCAAGACAGCAACCTGGCTTCCCATGCTGGTTTCTAAAGTGACTGCTGTTTGTAGGAAAACACCCAGCCTAAAGAAGCTACCAGCACCTCAGAAGAAAGAAAAGAAAAGAAAAAAAAAAAAAAAAAAAAAAAAAAAACATATATATTAATAACTTTGAGTAAATAAATTGTCACTTTACACATTGTATGGTAATTCAGTACTTTGCAGTAATACCCAACCCACACTACGGAGCGGTTTCTTAATATAACAGTACTCGAAGTTGTCAGTCGTAATTAGGAATGTTTTAAAAGCACAGGCCAATTCATACGGCAGGGCGGTGTCGCGTGCTTATCAGGGCACGGAGGAAAGGTGGTTTTGCTCCAGGTCTTTATCCGTGCTGTGTGGCAATGCAGGAGTTGCGCAGTCAGTGCCTCACCTGCAGGATTTCCCAGGAGGACCGCATACCTGCTATCAGCCTGACTCTGCTCCCGGTGGCTTTGCATAACTTTAAAAGGCAGATTTAAACCTTCCTCGGCTTTTGAAGGAGCCACTGGTGTCACCTCTCCATAACACAACTACAATTAACTTTGCTGGGATTTCTATACTTGAAGCAGCTTTAAATTAGAGCCTGGACCTCCAGACGTTCCTGCATATGGTCTTTGCTGCTGTCTGAACGAGCCCTTGATTTTCGCACTAAAAAAGCCCACCCACGTTGCCAAATTTGCCCTTTGCGGTCTGGCTTCAGTGAGGCCGGTAAAAATAGTGAGTGGTAGGGCAGACAGAGCGGGCCCTAAGCAATACGGTGCTATTTTCAATAGCTTTTCTTAGCTCCAGACTAAAGAGCAAGGCATCAGATGTTGACAGACGGGGGGGAACATACCAAGAAAAGGGGTCTGTTCCCAAGATACCCAAAACCCAGTAGTTTTGCAGGCCACCGGAATTTGAGCTCTTCCCTGTTGTTTTTTATTATATTGAGGTGTAAATTCCAGCAGCCGGCACGTGTCTCCTGGCACACGATGAAGCTTGGTTCCCGCTGGATCCTTAGCGCCGCTTTACTCATCCACGAATTTTGCTAGGGCTTCTGGGGCATAGCTCTTTATTTTTACTGCTGTAAGCAGCAGCGTCGCTGTGTAATTATTTCCCTTTAAATCCAGGGACACTTGCCCGGACTGTGGGTGGGGAAGTTAATTGCGAGGAGGCTCCAGAGGGCTGCCAGCACTGGGTGCTGGCGGCACCGTTACCGTGTTACCTCCCCCAAAAAGCAGAGTCCAGCTCTAATCCTTACCTCGAGCCCTGCCAGCTAGCTGGGAACCAACCATACCCATGCTCAAGTTGGAGACTTCTGTGCTCAGACAAGGATTATGGACATCATATGACTAATTCCGCAGTGACGGTATATGCTTAATCGGTAAAGGGCTGCATTTCCTATCTTTTTTTAACCCAGGACATAGCATCAAAGGCTGCCTAATACTTGAGGTTCCTTTCAGGTGTTTTCTTCATTGAGATTCACTGTACTTAAGGTTATGTGGTTGCTGGCTTTGTCTTATTAAGCTTTTGTCTGTTAGGCTTTTTAGTGATGAGACTCAATTTTCCCCTAAACAAATTTCCCCTAAACACTGCAGGAACGTCCCTGCACTGCATGGACTAAAGCTCCTTTTGCAGCAGCTGGTCAGGGCTCAGAAAAAGCTGAGTGCTTCTGGAAGTGGACTTCTGTACCTCACTTTAGACATTCACATTAATTCTTTCAAGCCCCCTGCCTCAGTTTCCCTGTAAAATACAAATATGATTGTTTCATATTGATGATGCTTACCTCCTAAAAACTAAATCTCTCCGACTTCCCAGAGGGCACGTTGCAGAGCTGAAGTCAATGCATCTTAAACTCAGTGGAAACAAGATGTTCCTAACATCTTAACCATTCAAACGTATCAAGTGCTTTGGCAGTAAAACCCTTTCCACTCAAAATGTTTGACTGCCCACATGCTCCAAATGGGTGATTGAAACACCGAAATCATGTCTTTGGGACAATCACAGTAAGCGTGACAGCCACCAGAAATGGGAATCTATTAATTTCTTGCTCCGTGCACATAAAACACTCCACACTCCTTTCATGAAAGGCTGAAGATAAATAAACACAGGTCCCACCGTCAGACCACTTTGCTCCCATAGAGTGTGTCTACGAAGCCTCTGCACGAGGTGGGCAAGCAGCAAGGACAGAAAAAATCTTCCCATCGTCAGCATAATACCAGGGTGCAATGCTGCGAGCCTGGGGCTGGGGTGAGGACCCCCCAGGTCCCTCTGGTCGTTCAGCTCTGCCTCATGCAGCAGCTGCTGGTGCTGACACTGGCTGGGGCAGCAGGCAGAGGGCGAGTGTGAAGCATCCTCTGGGCTTGGAGTGCATTAGGAGCAGGTCAGGGCAGCATTTAGTGCCACGCTTATTTGGGTGCCTGCCATCAGATCCTGCAGAGTTTAGCAACACCTAAAAACGAGCCTGGGAATGCAACAGCCCTTCAGCTGTGAGAAGAACGTGTTTGATTGCTGCCCATAGACTGGTCCCTGAAACTCCACTTGAGTTAGCACCATAAAGGAGGACAGTAGGTATTTACCCACATTATCTTTAGTTGTTGATATTGTACCTGAAAATGCAGGTGTTTTAAAGTGCGTACGGGAGCTACGGAGCCAAGACCTGTCATCTCTCCAGCTCCCTCGCCTTCCTCCCTCCCCAGGTGTTCAGCTGGCAGAAGAACATCTTTCAAATTCCAATTTTTATTGAAAAGCCCAGACTTGGCATTTTTAAACCACTTGCAATTAAGCTCTAACAATGGGAAGGTTCGTACAGAGGCACCGTGCCTCTGAAATCACTCTGCCTGTGAAATGCCAGCAGGAACATTTCGACGAGAAGCATCCCCATCCCTCCTGCCACCCAGCCAAAACGCCCGCAGCCAGCTGGACCGTGCTGGAGGTTTGGCTTTCAGCACCCTTTACCTGTGGCCTTGTGCCTCCTGACACGCTCGAGGCATGCTTGGAAGGACCAATAAAATATGTCCCGGAGTGTTTGGTGTATTTTTAGAGTTTGTCCCGGATTATTGGCCTTTGTCCCAGATTTCAGCGGTTAGGGTATAAGGATGCCCGGTGGGGCCAAGTGCTTCCTGCATTGCTCTCGTGAAGGCTTGACTCAGGAAAAATTCCCTCTTGGAGAAGGCAAATAATTAAGTTTTTGTGGCAAATACTCTGCTGCCATTATTCAGAAGGTGATAAACACTCAAGACCACAGTATAAATAGAGCAAGGCAGATGCGCAGAGCTTTAAAGTGCAACATTACTGTGTTACATGGTATTGAGTAATGAATTGGACATCTCTATCGTGGTGGTTTTCCTTGGGCCTAGGGGTTTCTTTTACAGCATAAAGTGACTGTCTCTTTATCCTCATGGGGGAATGCTGGTGTAAACCGCCCGGAGGAGGCTCATCTCCATGTACTGGCAGCTGGTGATGTACATGTGGGGAGCAAGCATTGAAAGAGATCCTTCTCTTTCAATGGAAAGGGCTCCCTGCTGGGCTCATCCCAGCTATTCCCATGTTTCATATTCCTCCATAAGGGCCTTATGTCTTCACCCTCGTATCAACTGCTTCTTGCCCAGATGCTCAAATGCAGTGTTTCGGACAATTTTCTTAGCTTCATACCACATATCATAAAAATACCAAAAAGTACCAAAACTATTCTGTTAAGCTTCCCATCACTGGTCCATCAGTTTTCCTGACAGAAGTGACACATTGCCAATACGGGTGCAGCTAAAGCACTGCTGCTTTTGAGAAGAATCTGGTACCCTTCCCAGCCCTCCCCAGAGTTCAGCTCTTGGACATTTTGGCCTGTTATCGGTGAGAAATGCATTCACGAGTGAGAGCAGCCAGCCCTGCTGGCTGCGATGCCAGGGGATCGTAGGTTCCTGGCACAGGCAGTGCCTCTTCATGTGTTTAGCAAGAACCTCAAGGTTTAATCTATTTTTAGGTCACTTGGTGTCCCCTCAACTGGGATTAGGTCCTTTGGAAAGAACATTGCACTTCACACCTTGACTTTGCTGGCCTCATATCCATTCGGCCACTCTTGCTCCCAAAGGCCACTGATCTCATTCTTTGTTTTTGTCACCAAATGCCACTCATTTGTGTTGAGAAGCAGGAGCTGGAAGCAGGGATGTCATCAATAATCCATCAAGTGACCAATGTTTCCCTGTTGTTGTAGCCTAGCCATGCTGAGGGATAGCGCACAGACACTTAATTATCTCCCCTACCATAATTTAAATGATTGCAGCTACGAACACCAGATCTGAAAAGATTTCAGTAATAATGAAGGGAGGAGAAAGATTCAAACCCTGTGCCAAGGATGACATGGGACAAGGATGAGAAGGCTGAAGGATGTATGGCAAACAAACTCTCTGGGGACGTTCTGGTGGCCTGGGTTCCAGCTCGAGGTTCTGCAGGATCTCTGATAAGCTTTGCTTTGCTTATCTCTTAAGTCCTGATCAGAATGGGAGCAACAGGCTTTATCCACAGAAGTAATTAAAATGTTGCACTCCCTGTCAGGAGAGTTAAAATCAATTTCTCAAATACAAGACGAGGAGCAATTGGCCGGGCTGCTGTCGTGCGGAAAGGATCCAGGGCTGTGATGCTTACAAGCTCTGCAGGAATCCAGCACTGCTGAAATCCTGCAGTGATGCTGGGATCCTGCTCAGAGGGGCACCCTGCAAGAGGCATGGGACAATCTCTCCATTCAGCCTGGCAGAGGCAGGGGCTTGGCTCAAGAACAATTTCCACACCTCGGGAAAGAGACGGCTCAGCTGGGAAAAGCCCAGAGAGGTGCAAAAAGAATGACTGGAGGTGTAGAAAGTCTGGCTTTGAGGAAAGGCTGAGGGAGAGAGAAGCGTGTGGTCTGAAGGGGGGATCAGGGTGAGACAAAGCAAGTTGCCAAGTGCATGCAAAGCACAACATGTCCTTGTATCTTCTGCAAGTGGGGAGAGTGATGGGGTTAAGCCTCAATGGGTAAGGTGCAGGAAACATCAGGAAAAACACCAGTGCTAGGAATAGCTCAGCATGGGGATGTACTCCTGTTGTCACTGCAGGCTTTAGACAAAGACCATGCAGGGATGGTGGTGGTGGTACCAAAACCATTGGAATTCAGCACTGCAGTGCTTGGGAGGCCCTGCAACAGCAGTAACCTCCATTTGCAGCCGAGGAGATCACAACAACCCTGTGCATGTTCAGCTGCTGTGCAGCTCCCAGGGCTGTGGGGTGCAGGCACAAGTTAACAGATACATGCGCCATAGCCACAGAAGTTAGTTATTCGAGATTATTAAAAATCCAGCCTCTCTTTGACAAGCAAACACTGCAGATGAGCAGAGCATTTCCGTGTGAAATGCTGCAAAGAAATATCAGTTATGTTTAGTGTAACAGAGGCACAAAGAAAATCTCATTAGAACCCACTGACAATGATCTGTTATAAAAGGAACAGAAGCAATTTGTGAGCTCTATGAAAAAATAAAGTACATCTCTGTTCTGCCCTGTTCTCACAGCCTGCTGCTACTTTAGGACAGATTTCCAGCGAGCAGGATCTGTGCCTTCTTGCTTAGTTAGCTCTTATACATCACATTTTATTTGCTAGGAGACTTGAACGGTAAACAGCAAACACTCTTGTTCCTATTTTAAACACATGGTAACTGCAGCACAGAGAAATAAAATGACTTGTTCAGGGTCACAGAGCAATTTTGTGGCAGAGCTAGGACCAGAACCCAGCTCTCTTGTTCCCAAACCCATCTGCCAGCCTTCAGCTTTCCACTGACCCTGGATTTTAATCGCCTTCCAGGGAAGGCTGTTGGCGTCTTCCAGTTGACTTCCATGGGAGTAATGCCAGGTACCAAATGAAGTCACTGGGAATATCAGAGCAAAAGAAGCCAACGTTAGATGCAAGGAGAGAACTGATGGAAGGGGAAAAAATAGCTTTTACAGAAAAAGGAATAAGTTCTGGTGTCGCTTCCATAATATCATTCTGCCTTTAATTTGTGTCTGGTCAAAATTAAAAAAAATAGATTGCTAATATTAATAGATGAAATGAATCTTGAATTTTATAATAGTGGAGGAAATGAAAGGACCAAAGTGATATTGTGTTGTTAACTGAGATTTTAATAATGATTCTGTCCTCAGTTGGTGCATTTATTCCACAGAAAGTAAATCATTAATGAAGAGGGGGTGGAAAACAGTTTTATGGTGATGGATTTTTGCAAGAAAAGTTGAATTTTGCTGAACTTCTAGAAACTCTGCAATATGCCTGCAGCTCCAAAACTGAAAGACAAACATCTCAAAACCAGTCCATAAAGGTGGGATTTGGCAGGATGGCTGCCTGGGGTAGGATGGAGCAATGCCTGTGGCTCCTCTCCAAGAGAGCTGATGTGGATGGAAGAGTTAGGTTGGAGGTGTCATTTTTGATGGAGAAAGGAAGGTTTGAGACACCACTGGCTGGTTGTGTTCTTATAAAATGGCACATGGAAAATCTAAACTGATAGAACCCACCAAAATTGTCTCTTCCTACCATTTCTGTGGACTTTTGTGAGATCTTTCCACCTTGTGCCCTGCAGAGGATGGGTGGACTCCAAACATGCTTGGTCCCGTGAGGGTGTTTGACTTCCCAGGTGAAGAAAGAGTCTGCCAAAGTCTTCCAATGGTAGCTCTTGTCCTACCCACCTCTACCTTCAACCACCTCTAAGGATTCCCCAAACCAGCCCCACCCCAGAGCAGCAGCTCATTTCACACCAAGATCCTTGAACTGTCGAGTACAGGGAGGATTTCAGGCTCAGAGTGGTGGAGAAAAACATCTTGTAGCTGGGATTTGGAGCCTAAAAAAACAACAAAAAACATGTAACATACATGCCTGGGTGTGCATGAAAGAGATGGGGGAAAAGAGAGAATTCCCCTGATTCCTTAATGAGCACAGTACCCCAACGCTAAAAGTAGAAATTTGCAAATTAGACAACATTTTTGTATTTAAATTATCAAATCAATAAAGAGATACGAACATTAAACAACATTATATGAGAGCCTGGAGTGTCACCACAAAAATTAAGACTATGTAATTAAAAGTACAATGCAATTTATTTTTATATCGTTCTTCATTCCAATCAACAAATCTTATTACTTACCCAAAAATGTAAAGCAGGCTGCAAACTAATTTAAAAGATGAAGACAAAGTGGCTACTGAAAAACCTATGTTTCTTGGTCCCTTAGATCTGGCAGCTGTCATGATTTAATATTTTAACTACTGTAATAGGTTATAGTGCTGAAGAAAAGTGCATTAATTACTATGGGAAGCCTAAACAAAATCTAATTAAGAAGAATGAAATCATTCTTATTGACTGGGAAAAATAAAACTATGTAAAGGGAAATGAAGGATGAAAAAAACAATGACAAATACTAATAGATGTGGTCTGCGTGGGGTAGGAAACACACTTCTGGTGCTGCTGGGGCTGTGGATTTGAATCTGGTGAGAGACCGTGGTGTGCCATGGTTAAAGCACTTCTCCAGTACCTCACCCTCTGGAAGCACCTTCTATCAGCTGCAGGATAAGTTTTTGTGTTTGATCAACGTGTCCATGCTGAGCCAGCCCCACTGGCCGTTTCTGAAACACCAACCCAAGAGAAGGAGATTGTCCTGCATTGTTGGATTTAGTACTGGTAACAAAATAGTGACCTCAATAGTTGCCATCCTTCCAAAGGGTCACAGAGCACACATTTAAGAAATCATTCCTACATCCCAAACTATGCAATACACCATGCCTGCGGACAGAGTAGGGTTGAAACTCCATTGGCAAATGCAAATCTCCCTTTTAATTAGCCACGGACCTTTAAAGTGATGTAAATGCAGCCTTCCCCTGTGAAGTACCCACCACCTCCTTTGCTGGGATCCGTCTAAGGTCAGTTGGGTTCCCAGTGTGTGCCTGCAGGGGATGCCCAGGGATTTAGGGCTTTTTTAGAGGCAGGCACATCCTGTAGCTTCCACAAACAGTAGCCAAAAGTGTTAGGATTTTTTCCATATATGGATTTTTTTTTTTCCCTTTTTCCATATATGAAGCTAGGTGGGACCATGTTTTTTTTTTTTTTTTTTTGTCAGACTGGGTGCTGGGGCTGTGATTCTGAGCTTTCATCCTCACATGGAATAAAGCTGGATTTATTTCACAATCTTGAGCATTCTCATGATGGGCAAACTATTTCCTGTCCAGCTTTAACTACCCTCATTGCCAAAGGTCCCGCAGATTTTGAAATGTATGTGGATGTTAAAAAGAAGGATGCTGTAGGGTCAACAGCTACACTAAGTGCTTAAACAAATACTTGCAGTGTCATTACTTCAGCTGATATCAGTAGTGTTAATGCATTCTCAAGCCAGAAGTTCTCCTTTGATCACATATTTACTTCACAGATAAAGTAGGCTACAGCAGCTCAGCCAGTTATCTTGTACCGAATCTGGTAGCTTGTACATCATTAATACCTTCAAATATGAAAAATTACCGGTATAAATTTTGAACAACCCTTCCAGGATTACAAATCTTCATCCAAGGCAAGAAGACTTGTCTGAGGAATAAGGAGTTCAAGATTCAGTGAGCACATACCATGCCAGAGAGGAAAAAAACAAGTGAAATCTTTGCAGTGATGCAATTAAGGGTATGTGCTTGCATGGAAAGCCAGTAGAGGGGCACTGCACCACCTCAGCTATATTCTGGTGATGTTCCTGACACCCACAGTTGCACATCTCTTTACTCAAAGGTAAGCACGTTCCCCTTTCCCACCCTCACCCACAGGAAGCAAGGTCACACAGCGCTAAGTGTAGGCAGGGATTTTTTGAAGGGGGTTTTGGATGACTGGGGGTCATTTCACAGCACAGAAACGTTTGAGCAGTGATGGCTTTAGACTGAAAAAAAAAAAAAAAAAAAAGTATGTCAAACCTTGCAAAACACACAAGGATTACTCATGAAGGGTATCACGTAGACCATATGTAAGATAGCTACACAGGGGTTGCAGAAACAACCCTTAGTTATGAAACATGAAAATAAGCAAAGATTCAATTCACATCTGAGGGAAAGAGAAAAGTTGGGTGGTTTTTTTTGGTTGGTTGGGTTAGGTTGTGGGTTGTTTTTTGCTTGTTTGTTTGGTTTGGTTTATATCTAGTAGTGTCCACAGGTTTCAGCTGCATTGGGACCACTCTACTTTTCCAGGACCTGTAGACATTAGAACATTGCATGGTCTGGCCTGAGTATGATCAGACACCCAGGACTGATGTGGTCCCAATGCAAAACCCATTTTGTGTCCTGTGTCCTTGACATGTGAGCAGGTCTGGGAGGGTCTGGGGACACACTGGAGGACCTGAGGCTGTGGGCTGCTGACTGGGGTGGTATGTTTTTGAGTGTGGGACTGCCAACTGTCCTCTGCTCTGGCATCTCTCAGGCCAACAGTAGCTCTCTGTGTGCACCCTACAATTCAGAGGGAGGTGCACTGCCAAAAGCCCAAGATGTGCACAGAGCATTGCATCAGGGCCAGGTCATGAGTGGTGGGACTAGACTCACCTCATTTCAGGTCTCTACAGAGTAGATGTCTCCATGCAGACAGTCACTGGGCTTTCCAGGCAGCAAGAAGAAATAAGCGGTTTTATTATACGATTCATCTGCTCTGTTTTAACCATCTGCTTTAGGATGAGATGAATCACTGTAGACTCCATTGACTGTATTGACTGGCTCTCCATTGACTAGCAAGGAAGCCACAGGTGACCAGCTCAAATACAGATTTCTGCTTTAGTCGGGTGAATCTACCCAATGCTTCATGCCCGTGGAATAAGACTCGGCTGCTCTGAGCAGCTTGGACTGTGGCATTTCAGTCAATAACTTCCGCAGTAAGCACAGTATTTCTGGAGGAGTGACACCCATCACGAGGAGTTTGCAATAAAAGTAGGTGAAAGAAATAGTAATTGGGAATCAGAGCAAGGGTGAACAGCAGCAAATACAACCTATACCTCCTGCTCCTGCACCCCTGAAACTCTGCATCTCTTTTATAGCAGTTTTCCAAGTCTTCAGGTTCAAGGATTTGCTAAATTTTGTTGTCACCCCTCTAACTGAAGGGGTCCTGTTGAAGCCATATCTGGTACCCCTGTGGCTACTGCTGCACCATATCCTCAGCACATCAGCCACTCCTGAGATCATCTTGGATCATCAGGAGAGACACCGGCTGGATCAACAAGAAAACAAAAGCTTGCAAGAGAGAAAAAAAAAGTCTGTCTGTAGACGCGTATGCCATTAAAAGCAAAAAGCAGCCTACACGTGTAAGAGCGGCAGCCTCTACAGCGTGGTGTACGTCCACACACTTAGCCCGTTGTTTCAGAAACTCCGTCTCCCTTTGGCTGTGATCACTCTTGGCTGTTTGCAGTCTGTGTGCAGGGACATGCATGGAATATTACTATGAAAATGTGTGTTCTTGTTAATAGGTATAGTTTAGGATGATTGTTAGCAGAGCATAAGGCCTTATTGATTGAAAGTGGCATATGGCAAGGATGTATAATGATTCACTTTGGCTGCTAGTTTGAAATCCTATTCACGGGAGGAAAAAAAAACCACTCTCCTTTGCAGTCAGGCTTCATTCTTTCTGCAGCATGTTTTTCAAACTGGGCCATTTTACAAGTGATCCATAGGAGAGATTTCCTGCTCTCCTGGGTGTGTGCTCAAAGCTCTTTTCAGTCCGGCAAGGGCAGGTCACAGGAACAAAAGCTGAAGTTATCACACACCTCCCTTTGAGGAGCTCTCTCCTCTAAAACTTTTTCAGGGAATTTCATGTTTTTGAAGGGTGGAAGACTTGAAAACCTGAAGCAGGGTAGAAGTCAGGGAAGGGTACAGCACAAGCAATGCCCATTTTCCAGCAGCACACCTTGGGGTCTGCAGGGAGAGCTCCTGAAACAGCCTCACGGGAATGATGCTGACATTTGTACACATTGTATTTTTGAAAGACAAAGCTGGCAACGTGCTGTGAGCTGCGCTGATGGTGAGTGCTTCTCTGGAACCAGCTTGTCTTCACCACGGGGAAAAAAAGTGCATGTTCCTACATGGCATTAGCAAATACAGAGTCATTAGCTGGAGGTGAAATCCCAGTGAAGGCAAAGCAGCCAAAGTATTAATACAAGTGAACTGACAGAGATGAGCCCTGAGGACTTCATCCGTCTTCCGTGTGTGCCAGCAGGTCCAAATGAGGCTGGGGTTATCTCACCTTGTTTGCCAGGTGGGGGCTGACAAGGTGAGCATTGATCTTGTAGGTCTCTGTTAGACCCAAGTGCTCCTCGCTGCCACGTCACTGGTGTTTCTGGGGGATGTGCTGACCACCGAGAGATGTGTCCCTAAGGAAACCATGAACAAATAGCATTCCCCTTGCTTCTGGAAATGGAGCCCTTGTGTTTCTGCCCCAGCAAATGAAGAGTGGAGCCTTCATATCTGGCTTTTCTGGGAACTGATGCTTTCTAAGAATTGCATGCAAAGAATTAAGTAACTCACTTGATTGTCATCCAGAAACCCTGGGTTTGTTACATGATCTTGCATGATTCTTTTTCTTTTTCTTTTTTTTTTTTTTTTTTTTTTTTCCCCAGAGAAATACGTCTTCAAGATGGTCTCAAGGATTTGCCTGTGGTAGGCAAAACAGGGCTTCCTTGAATAAAATCTCTCTGAACAAGAAAATAAACCGAATGCCTTTCATTATACCTGTCACCAGTTTATTTACTCCATGCCCTCTTTCTGCCATAAAAGTCTTGAGTGATTTCAGCATACTAAAACATCTGCACTCATTTTCAGAAAATAACAACAACTGCCAGCGTATGAACTCACTATTTTCTCAGAATGCCTATTGTTCAGTGTCCAACCCTCGTTGTTTCTCATCTCTTGCGAGTGGTTTGCAATGAAATCAACTTTATTTACAGTGGAAAGCAAAGTACATCAGAGCAAGACAATTGACTATAAGCCTTCAGTCAATAACAGCTTAGTTTTGTGCATGCAAAAATGTAGCCGTTTCTTGCGTTCATTGAAACTGGTGGCAAAATTCCCATTCTGAGGTGTCTGTTAGGTCCTGGGCCAGATCCTGGATGCCTGCTAGGCATAAGCTGGTGTTCCTCATCCTGCACCTTCTAACACTGAATCCATCCTGCAGGCTCTGCAGACTCCATAAGTCAGCCTGCAGCGATTGCTCACAATTTAAGAACTCATATAAGTACAATGCTTGAGGATCACTCAACTGGTTTGCTGATTAGGAACCTTTGTAAGAGATTGAGCTATTGACAGGTGAATCATCTCTGTCCCACAACGTCTCAGTCTTTTCTCTTGGTTTGTGACCAATGTCAACTCCCACCGAAGGTCTTTCTTATGTAGTTTTCCAGTGAATGCTTTACATGGGGTCATCACATCTCAGAGATAAACACTGAAAAGCTGAAACATGCTATTAAGCTTCTTAAAACATTAGAAAGACAATCATTTCAACAGAATTGATGTTAATCACGCTTATATAAAAGCTTTTCATCTTCAAAGCATTTAACCAACATTAATTACATGTAATTGGCTTTTCCATGTACGTCATGCAAAATGCACCTTTCATGTCACTTGTCGCTGCTATCTTAGCCAGGATTATTGAGAAAAAAGCTGTGCCTGCTCAACACAGCACAGCTTCCTGAAGCCACCTGAGGCCTCATCTTGCAAATCACAAAGGGCAACATTTAAAACAGCAGTTGCATAAAACAGAAACACGTCAGCTGAACTGAGTGATCTGGGAAAAAGATGATGCCATCCTACTTGGGTGCCTGTAAAGTTGTAAGTCTCCATTTCCATGGCAAAAGCTTCATAGGAGGCTCCTTGAAGATTTGATCTTCCCTGTGTCTGGGGATGCCTTGTCTTCACTAAGGCAACCCAGGTCGTATATCCAGGTAGATGTTGGCACCTGCAAGCACTGATGCTTGCCTGAAGTGCCCAGGATGCCCTAGCCAGAAGGCAAGGTGCTTTCTGGACTCCAGAAGCATTGCATTTGAAAGGACACAGTGAAAAGAGAAGGAACCACGTTTTCCATAGTAATCTTGTCTTCAGGCACCTACCCAAGAAGTTGAAGACTTGGGTCCATTCCTTTCCTCAGCCTGAGGACATCTGAAACCTCTGTCTGCCACCACTCTGCCATGCTTTTCTTACACGGCCTTTTCATTTAAATAGCTGCTAAATTCAGCCACAAGCAACTTGAAAAAGTTAAGAATTTTATTCCAATTTATGGTGTGTGTGGGATCCAAAAAAAAAAAAAAAAGAAAAGAAAAAAAAATTTATTGCAAAGTTAACTGTCAGGATTCAGCTAGGAAATATGAGTTCCATGTGTCCTTAGAAGAGCTGGCTAGTATTCAGGTTCTCTAGTGCTCAGGGCTGAAAAGGATTCTGGAACCATCAGTCACAAAAAAAATAAAATAAAATAAATTCTACCAGAAAGGGTAAGTGAAGACAATTTCCAAGAAACAAAACAAAACAAAACAAAAAAAAAAACAAAAAACTAAATGTATGCAAGGACTAGGTAACTAGGAATGTTTCCTGGAGATGAGCTTTGGATTGACGATCAGGTTGAAAGCAGGTAAGAAACCCAAGTGCTGACTGTAACCAACACCACCCGGGTTAGAAGCATAGAATCTTTCCTATCAGCAATTAGTGCAGGTCCTAATAGGTGTCTTCACCCTGGCTGTCTTCCAGAAGGCAGTAATGTGGGTGATATTTTGCTTTCATATTGCATGTAGTGCCATTTGCAAGCTGATCACCTCTATCCCCATTCAAATATAGAACATTCCTGCACTGTGCTGCAGCAAATAAAGGCACTTTTCCAGAAGCCTGGGATTTTCTTAACCCTCAACTTTTATTCTTAGCCCTAGAGGACTGCCTAGGCCCAGAGTTTCCAACTCTGAGTTTCCAACTGAGCTGTTCAGGCCTGGGATAACAAGGTGCAAAACTCTTCAGCTGTCTCACCCATTGAAAGACACTCCATCCGTCATTATCATGCATTAGAGAAACGGATGCCTACGTGGTATGGTCAGGATGAGTGGAAAAATAGTCCTGCAGTGTGAAAGAGAATTCAAGGAGCCAGGGGACCTAACCCAAATCATCAGAAGGGAGGAATTTAGAGAAGCATTTAAGCAGCAGGTTCCACTGCAAGTAAGATCTGTGCTCATAAATCAACAAGATCCTTTAAAAACCCCACAGTGTCACCTGCCCTCGGTAGCTGGAGTGGTTGTTTATTTTGCAGACATCTTCACAATTTCATTCTCAAGATTATAATTCAGTTGGTGGTACCGCAGCTCTGTCAGACTACTCCTACCCTTGAAGTTAAGTAAATGGTTAAGTGCTTTAGTGGTTCAGAGCTAGAAGACTCTCCATCTTGCAGGATTGAGCCCTGTAATCTATTCGTATTTCCTTTTCAATTTCTGCAAGTAACCCCAAACAAGCTGGAAACACTAAGTGCAAAGTTACGGGAGATGACTGTGGCAATTTCTGAATGACAAGAGCATTTAAAAGAAATGTCAAGAGTCTGTGGGCTGCAAGCTTTTATGTTTCAAGGAGAAGCAAGAAGAAAGGAGGGACAATAAATCAAACACAACAGCTTAGCGTGCTCCATCTCTGAGAGTTAACCTCTTGAAAGCCATGTCCCCGACACAGAGTGGGCCACACTCCTTTGATCAGGTCCTTTATTTTCTGCAAATCGATGGAAGAGGCATGGTGGGCTCCTCCATGCGTGCCCAGGGGCCATGCATACTCCGTCTTGCTTAACATGTGCTACGCATTTATGGGTTAACATCAAACATGAGCTGATTTATAATTTTTAATCAAAAAAGGATTATAACCTAATAAATCCTAATAACATATTCTGTCTGGAGGTTGTGTGATGTAGTTGTATAATACACTGGTAGCCTTGCTCTGCTAAGTCTGGAAGACCAGGTAAAGTTTTTTTAGTTGTCGGTAAACGGCTCCCTGGAAATGCTGGATGGAGACTCTCTAAGAACCGTGATGCAAATGGTCATCCCTCTGGATGGAGCCTTTCTTGCTGCCACAGGTTTTGAAGTCCCTAGACAGAAACATGCAGGGAAGTTTGCAGCATCCCTGTGTACCTTATGTCTCCTCTCACTTCAAAGGCACAGCAGAGCTGGTTAAGGGCTAATTCTTGGTAGTTAGCTAGTTGAATCTAAGCATTAAAAATGTCAAACACATCAGTGATGATAGTCAGAGCCCTAAGGAGACCTCAACAGCAAATTCCTGGAGGCTAAGTGTTGGTTTGTAAAGAGCCATTGTTTTCTAAAGTTAAAAATGATGACTACACAAAGGGAAAATTAACTCTATCTATTAGGTTTCCTGGATTTTGGATATCCCACATAGATAGACAGCTATTATTGCAGGGAATCAGTGAATAATCTGGTCCTGCCAATTATCTAAGGGGATTTCTGAGCCTTCTGTTCCCAACGAATGATCATCTCTCCAATCCATACTCTGCCTCCCAGCAAAAGATTGTCCTGGAAGAACGTTTTACATCCCAGGAGACCTAATTAACATTGCAAGACTAATAGAGGCTAAGCATAAAGAATTTTTTATGAAGTTCTCTGACTGCAGTGTCATTGTAGAAACTCGTCCTCCCTGCTCTTTGTTTGCACACAGTAGCTCAAACACTGCAGTGGGGATGTAGCAGTGGCCAAGAGGCCCACAATACTTTCAAGCTAGTTGCAATTATCTTCCTGCTGCCTCATGGTTCCTTGCTATGTTTGTACTCATCCTGTTTTTTCATACTGTAGGTACCTTGTAGCCAGGGATGGTGTACGTGTATGTAATGCAAGCTCACGGTATGATGAAGCTCAAGATGGTCAATGAGCGAGACCCCAACAGAAACTCCCAGTCTTGCTCCATCTTCCACTGGAAAAGGGTGTTAATGGGAGCATGGCCCAAGGCACAGTAACCTCAAAAGGGAGTTGGAATCACTCCTTTATGCATCGATTCACTAATTAAGGAAAGATTTTCAAACTGATCAGCCAGAGAAATCATTTAGTACCAGCCAAGCCCATGTCTGTAGAATTGTTTTCACTCAGGTGTGGAGACCATGGACAAGATATTTCTAAGAGGTGATCCTCTCGCCACTGTTTGGGTTGGAAAATTTCTCAGGACAGCTACAACCCTGAAGATGTGTACCTGACAAAGGTACCTTTGATCTTTTTCTACTGGTCTACTGTTAAAACTCCCAGGTTCTCCAGGGCTCAAATAAAACAAGCCCAGGCTGACAGACCTGGGTGCAAACTCTTATAATACTCTTCCTCAGTACTTTGCGGTATGCCCTGGATGTGGAGATTGTAATTTGTCTTAATCCATCAATTCTCAAAACATCATCAAGTACTATTCTTTCCACTGATGTTTGTGGAAGGAGGAACACCCACAACATTTCTTTCCTTCCACAGTTCAAAAACATCTCCTGCTCTCCATTTCTCAACTTGTCTGAGCATTTCCTGGGAGAGGAATGACTCTGCAAACAAACAAAGCTCAGCCAACTTCTCAAAAGAGATTTTTTTCTGAAACCAGAGTGAGATTTATCCAAAACACTGCCAGGAAAAAAAAATAATAATAAAAAAAAGAACAAAAGGAGATTTCCAAGAACAGGACTCGTTGGACCTGACAGAACCCACCCCAAAATCCTCCAATTACTAAACTACTGTAATTAAAAAGTAAAAAAAATAATAATAAAGTGCCATTTGCAAGCAAAGCCCAGCAGCAAGGCAAAGAAATTAGAAGCAGAGAAATGTGCCTGATTCAGACAAAATGTTACCAGTACAGAGCAGCCTCACTTACTGCACCCATTCCCCTTCACCAGCAGATTTCTGGTATAATAAGTAGGAGTTTGGAGCATGGATAATTTGCAGACCCAAATCAGCTTTTATTTCTTCTTAGCATAGCTTGGCTCGAACCCTGGTCTAAAAGAATGGATGTTACTACATGAATGCATTAAACAGCTTCATGATCTCCTTCCCCTCTTCGTGATCTCCTTCCTTCCCCTCGAGCCAGTCTTTGCCATATCTGCAGCATCAGGCTGCGATCTCAATAGGTAACTTGATAAGTCTATCTATTATGACCACAATCTTTGCCAAACCTGGAGGCTTTAAAGCCTAAAATGGCGATCTGCCACAGTGAGGATTAAAGACACCAAAGGCTGTCTGGATGGAGCTGCAGTAGATCTTTCCTCTGAGGATGAGATAGCAAGAGAGTCATGCAACACACACCTAGGGCTCCTGCCACCCAGCTTCCTGACTCAACCTCGGCAAGGCATTGCACAGCCGGTGTTTCAGGGAGCTGGAGATGCAGTTCCAGGGTACATGGTGATTGCTGTGATCCTGCTCAGTACGATCCAGCGAGCTGGAAATTCCTCACAGAGGCTGGTCCTGCACCCATCAATCCTGCAGGAAAAAAAAGTACCTGCAAGGTTTAATGCTGCAGTTTTAGGTTCGTAATCAAAACCTGCATCTGTATTGCAGGTCTTATGGAGTATATCTGTTTTTTTTTTGTTGTTGTTTTTTTTTTTTTTTTTCTAAAACTTCTTTAATTGCACATAAACTCTCATTTTTGCAGCTCCAGTTTTATAAAAGTCTGTTTAGCTCTTATTGCCTTAAACCATCTGAGGCTACACAACTGTCCCCAGTATTTTAAAGCCCTGATTTTTTCAGTGGTGTTTTAGTGTCCTGAGACTTTTTGGAAAAATGAGAGTTGGAATTGCTAATAAAGAAGTGGTAATAATTAGAAAATCTCTTGCTCTGTGCAGATTTTATAGCTCCACAGATACTGTGGTATTAACATTCTGTTTGTCCACCTGTTGGAAGAAACAGATCTGAAGAGTCATAACTCTAAAACAGTGGGTGACAATTTAATGAAAAATTGAGCTCTGCATTTAATTTCCTTTTAAGTTCGGTTGAGCATTCTGCAAGATCAAAGGGGCTTTGTGGTTTGCAAATGATCTACGATATCAGAGAAACAGATTATAACCCAGGCACAGTTTGGTATTTAAGTAAGTATCCGCTTTTAATACCAATGTTTAAAGTAGGCTAATGGAACTAAAGCGCAAGTATAATTTCCTATGATACAAGTCTATAATCCAGTTTAATATATCAGCTGAAAGCTAAAAGCATATTGTGAATTTAATTCTATGGTTTGGCCCTGTTTGTGACACCATAAAACATTCTTTTAACTAAAAATAGCCCTACCTTAGTTTGTAAGCTTTTGGGGCAGGGACCGCACCTATGTGCCTGCAGAAATGAAGCTTCTGAGTTCAGCATATTAAAAATAGTTAAGCAACAGCAAAACTACATGTCAGGGAGTCTTTCTTTCTTTCTTTCTTTCTTTCTTTCTTTCTTTCTTTCTTTCTTTCTTTCTTTCTTTCTTTCAAGCCTGGATGCTGGAGTTCTGCCCAGGAGAAATCCTACAGCTGACTTTTCCCCTTTCACATCCATGCAATGCTACTGGGTGCAGCAGACCTACCAAAATAAATAGAGCTATAATAAGGTTATTTCAGGTTAAAGGGTTCCTCTAAGTTTATTTTATTATTTTATTTTATTTTATTTTATTTTATTTTATTTTATTTTATTTTATTTTATTTTATTTTATTTTATTTTATTTTATTTTATTTTATTTTATTTTATTTTATTTTATTTTATTTTAAACAAATTCCTGCAGTGGCAGATCCTATATTTTCCTTTTCAGAAATGTTCATGCTCCTACTTCAGCCTAACCAGTTTTCCCCTCCTCAGTTCAGAGCAGAGGCTGCTCTTCCCTGAGAGACTTACTCCTCCTGTCTCTTGCATGCTTCTTCCTATTTACTAGTTCAAATTTATGCCCAATTTTTTCCTGCCTATTCCTGTGATAACATTGTCCTGCAGGCTAACAAGTCCATCCCCCTTGATGTTTATCTCCCTGATACATTTATAAGCAGTCTTTATATACGTTTGGCTTTCCCAGGGTGAAGGAGTCCAATTTGTAATCTCCTCTGGTAAAACAACTCGTCCATTTCCCTCCTGATCAGTGGTCCTTCCTGCTTCGGTCTGAATTCATCAGCTGCAAGCACCAGCGACGGGAATTGTACATGCTGTTCCAGGAGAGGCCTCATCAGCCACCTGTAAGGTGGCATTAGTCCAGCTGTACCTCTGCTAGAAATGTGTCTCTTGATACACATCAGGGTTGCATTAGGCTGACGTGACGTGACGTGACATTGGTAGCTCAAACATGATTAAACGATACATGCAGGTCTTTCTCATCTGCAGCCTTGGGGAATCCACAGAATTTCTGATTACGGCAGGAATTAGTGGAAAGTGCAAGGTCATACATCCAGGTTTTCACAGTTTCATCCCATTTCCACTGTTCCAGTCTGTGAGGTCATCAAGGCTTTCCTGTAGGATATCTGGAGCCCCTCTCGTATTGACAATGCTTCTCAATTTAATGTCGCCAGGATATTTTCCCCCTTCTGTCTTTGGGGCCAAGCTCAATCTGTATCTTCTGCCCCATGGAAGAGGAGGTCACCATCAGCACACCTGATGATCATTTCTCCTTAGCATAGTTCCTTGACCTTCTTATAATCTGCTGCTCATTACTGGTTTCTCCAATGAACTCATTACTTTCAATGTGTCATTGCACACAAAAAAAAACAAAGTGAGAGGGGCAGTTAAGGTTGATGGGGTAATACTGGAGGTCCTGTGATTAAAGCCCCACTCAAACTGGCACCAAATTTGGAATTAGAGGCATTTTACTAATGCCAAGGACTAATCTTCTTCACATCATTAGTTTTGAATATGATTTTTCTTTGCCATGAAAACTGCAACAACAAAAAAACATTTCCCTGATTAGAGGTAGATAAGAGATGTTTGCTTATCACTGATTTGGAGAGGTGAACATTTTTGCTGGATTTGTGATTAAAGTAGGTCTTCAAAACTGGCTCAGGCAAGACTGTCATGGCCAGTTTGGGATGCTATGCTCTTGATGCTACATGTACTGATGTTACTGCGAATGGGGCCTTGAAAAGAACATGGCTGATAACAAATTCAGAGGAACAAACTGTACGTTTATAGGAGCTCATACAGCTTATTTGATTTGGAAGTCTAAATTTATATTTACAGTTCTTCCACATCCCCACTTCTTTTTCTCATATCCCAATTGGGTACAAAAATACAGGTTTCCGTTGCCAAAATAATAAGTGATGGTTAAATGGATGTATGGATATCCATGACTTCTGGATGGGGCTGGTAGATACAATGTAAAACCTACTTGTGCTCCTCAGGAACAACAGATAGCAGATGTTAGACCATCTCAGATGTCACTAGACACCTGTCTTCAGGAACCTGAATTGTGTCCAGCACAACCATGAATCACTTGCTAATGGGAAAAAAAAAATGCTTTGGAACATGATCAGACAACTGGATACAAACCTACTGCAAAAGACTGAAATTTCAAAAGGAGAGGAAGATTAAAGATTTAAGGTCTACAGAGAGCCTGTAGTGTAGAGAGATGGGAGAAGGATGAGGTCCTGAGAGCAGGGCAAGAAGAAAGAAAATTGAGATAGACCCCAGATTGCATCCCCAAGACTTTTTTAATATCCATGACCCTACTGACCAATTTTTAACCTAGTTCCCCTTTCTGAAGCTGGACAGACTCAGGGCAGCAGCTTTGCTTAGACAGGAGGAGCAGGAGAAGCAGAAGGTGAATAGTAACTTAGAATAAAATGAAACACTGAAGTATCAAAATTAGGTCATCAGCTGTACTATAATAGGATAGGTGCTTCACTTTTCACCCTGTTAATCCACTTGTCCCATTGGATAAACAACTCTGCCTTGTACTTAATCTTCAAATAAATATGCTCTTAAAACCCAGTAGGTATTTATCTAATATAGGATAACCGTCTTTAGTGAAGTTAAATGAAATGCTTTGGGGTAAACTTGATTTAGCCTCTTACTGGAATGTGACCTGAATGAGGTGGGGAGAGGAAATGCTGAGCTCCTGTCCAGAGCAAGGATGGTGGCAACAAAGGCAGCAGCTTCATGCTGGGAACCAGTTCCTCTTGGGAAACTCAGCATGCATTACATGACAAAACCATATAGATAATTGGCATCTGTAGGGTGCTTTTTAGTAGTGTATCACCAAATTTTCAAGAGCAGTCAGTGTCATTATTAACATTTTGCTTGTGGTGTGGAGAAAAGCACCTAAGAAGCCCATGGTGAAGCTGTGAGCACCCCAGATCAGCATTCAGAGCTGCAGTGCCAAACCCCACTGTTTTCCCCAAATCCTAGGGAAGAGTATAAATGTTATGAGAGCTGAGCTGCCTGGAGAACAGCTCCTTCCACGCAGGGGAACAAGCAGCTAGTCACACTGAAACTGCCCTGCCTCCATCCTGCTGTGGACTTTGCCTCAAACTATTTCAGCCCAAGTGCAAGGTGAGGGAGCGTGGTCTCTGTGGAGACCACATTCTGCATGAAGATCTCAGCTCCTGATTGTTAGAAGATGGCTTAATCCCCAGGGCTGGAAACTGTTTGCTCCAAATACTCTGTCCATGTTCATTGTGGCAGTACTGGGTTTAATTCCTCATGGGAATGGTCAGTCTCTCTTTGAATCTTGTTAAGTCCTCAGTATCTACAACACATGGTGGGACTGAGCCCAACAAACCCATCAGGTTTCCCACAGTTGCTTTTTTCATTAACCTCGAGTTTCTTGCCTTCCACTCTTTTACTTCATGCCTTGGTTTGGTTTGGGAGACGTGGAAAAAATACCAAGCCTGCTGAATGCCTTTTTACTGTTCCTGAGTTAAGGCAGGAAGTTTTGGCCTCTAGCATGTGAGTCTTCCCTGTCCAACCCAGGTCATGTCCTCAGCCCTAGTAGGGTTTCTGGCTCCTTCCCAGTGACCCCAGCTCTCCCACCCCCTTCCTGACTTCTTCCTGAACAGAGTTGTGGCACCGCTGCCCATGGGCTTGGGCATGCTCACGCCTCTTGGGTTCCTCTTCCCCATTCCCCCTCTTTCCCTCACTGTGGCCCTGACAGCATGAGCTTTTATCACAGCCCTTCTTATTTAGCTCCCTTCTACCGTAAACACCACTTATCTTTTCAATCTCTCCCCGTATAAGGTTTTTTTTTCCTCAGGTCTCAAATTATTCTTGTCATCCTTATCTGAACATCCTTTAATTCCCTTGGCAGTGACATATAGCATTCCAGATGAGAGAGAAGCCTTGGTTTTATACCATGCTGAAATTTACTCTGTCCCATTTCTAACACACCCTCACCTTTTGTTTGGCTGCTTGACACAAGCTGCACCCTAAGCCGAAGACTCAGCGGAGAAGGGTGCAATAATGATTCAGAGAGATTTTCTGCTGGTCACTGTTGTTACTAAGGTGCTTCTTTGTTTCTCAAGCTTTCTCTCTTCTCAAGCTCATCTACTCCAACCAGGGAGCTGCTAACTGCCTTTCATTGCTGACAGCAGCTCGGGTCCTCCAGGGTGGGAGAGGAAGAGGCACCTGTAATTAGTGGTTACAGGGATAAACACACACTAGCCCCCACAGAGGACTTGTGCTGAGACAGTGTAAGTCAACAGAACTCAGTTTGTTTTCTCTTAATTAATACTTTTTAATTAATAGAAGATTTTTGTAAACCTTCTCTAGTCAACCTCTGAATTATCCTGAGATCCCCCACCATCTATCACTGCAAGTCTTGTGATAGCATGGCATCTGCAGCTAGCAAATGTACTCAAATTCCTTTCCACTTTTGATATGGCTGATTTTACATTCACCAGTGGTTTAACTGAAGGATAACAGGGCAAGGACTCTCACCTTGAGCTGAGCTTATATGGTGCCTAGCAAAGTAAGACCTTGATCCACAGCTAAGCTCACAAAATAATACTACTGCTAACACTAACTTGTCATGTGCCTTCACGCTGTCCACTCACCTAATTCAGTTACGACCTTCAGAAATTCTTTATTGCCTATTCTGGACACAGGAGTGATGTTAGCTATAAATTTTACCACCTTGCTTCTCCATCCTTTCTCTCTATCACTCTTTCTTCTTCTCTTTTAGTTTGTGTCTTCTTGCCTGCTGGTTTTAGGTTTCAGGTTGTTTTGGACGTGAACATTCCCTTGTTGAACGTATGGTCTAACATGTTATGCGCTCTTCCAAAAATAAATACAAATGAATAGCACATTGTAAGATGAACCCTCCTATTGGATTTAAGAGAAGTCGTGGTGGGAAAAGGTACAAGATAAATAACAGTAGTAGAATCTGCCCCTAAGAGTTTGTCCTAATTAAAAGTATAACTACACACATTAATAATTTACACCTGAAAAGGTTATGAATGTGTAATGTTTAATAACAGTAATGCAAAAAGGTGATATTTAGTTTCCAGCAACCGCCTGAATGTTCAGCCTGTGAATTTAGAAATAACTATGGCTGTGTGGTTTGGACTATAATTAAGATTTGATTAATCCCTAAAGCTCAGTTTAACTTAGATTAGACCTATATTGCTTTGTATTTCTTTACAATTACACTCTTAGTACAGCAAACTTTCCTGCTTATCATGCTGCTGTTCATAGTGCTAGTGATGGAATAGAGTCTGATCTCCAACTAGGGTGCCATATAATACAAAAAGTGTCCATGTAAAGGAAAGACACTCACTTGGTTATACATGGCATTAGGAGAAATGACCAATGTGATATGAATGGAAAACACCATTTCTTCCAAAATCAGCTTCTCCCTGTGGGGCTGTATGGTATGAATTATAAACACAGTCCACCAAAGCCAAGGAGAACTTTTTCCCCTTAATCTCAAACACATGGCTGTGGGTCTTGCCATGAGTTTACCTTCTCACAGAGGAGGCAAAAAGCCTTTTATGGCACACAGGTTTCATTGCCAATTACATGTATTTACAAAAAATGTATAAGGGTACAGCTGTATAAAGGCGAAGTTCAGCACCAAGACTTCACAAGGTAGGATTAGACCAAAAGTCTTCACATAGCCTCTGTTGAATATCCTAGTAAAAATTCCCTTGGGGACTCACATCGTTACAGTCATTAAAGTACTAAGAAATCTTGAACCTGGTGTAAAGAAGTCCAATTTTTCTAGCCTTATCAGAAATGCAGTTGATTGTCATGGCTTTCCTCCAGTGAGCTCAGCACTTAGTCATTCAAAATAAATATACAGGGGTGCAGATGCTGTCTGTATTAAAAAGAAATAGGGAACAATACTGTTCTTCCCCTAAAATTTACAGTATTTCTCCCACATTAAGATTAGGGAATCAAATAAATGAACTTTTTTCTAACCCTGACCAAGGACTTGGACAACAGCACTGCCCCCAGAATCTGCAACTACCTCTGTTTTATATCTCGGTGGCAGAGTTTTGGCCTGGGCATCTTCTCTCATGCCCAACCTTGCTGCCTTAGGCTTAAAGAAGCCCCCTCTATATGATTACTGTAGCCTGTACTCTTTCTATAGCTAGAGACCTGGCTTAACAAAAGTTGTAGTGTTTCCTGATGCATATAATTCCATATTAACCATAACCTTCAGTCAGTCAAGCTCAGCGACTAAATCCAGAGATGTGCTGAGCTGGAAGGCAACCTGAACACTCAAAAAATCCTCACACAACTCCTTGTCCTGTATCTAATAGGCAGCTCTTCTTACTCAGCTCAGAAAGAAGCCGTCTGTTAAACAACTCCCCAGCTCCACATCAGCTCTACGGGTGCTGCGGAATTACAGTTTCAGTGAACCAATGCATCCAGGCTTAAAATGCATTATTAGGAGGATTTGCAATGACTTCATAATATCCAGAGGAATTCTGCCTTCTAGAATTATGGGGATGAATATTTCTTTTTTGGGACCCGCGGGCTTCCTGTTGGCAGCATATTACCCTGAAATGGCACTTTTAAACAGCCAATTAACCTCCACAGGGCAGTCAGCCTCATGCCCACAAGAGGATACCCGGAAGGTGAATAACATTTGTTTCACAGGTAGCGAGGAGTGGTTGCAGCCATTACAACCACAGTAGCCAAGTGTTAGGCTTACCCATCTGTTATTGTCTTTTTTTTTTTTTTTTTTTTTTTTTTTTTTTTTTTTTTTTTTTCCCCTGGTTCCCTCTATGTTTTACAGGAGGTTTCAGAACAGGGCAGCAAAAGTCTTCAGCAATGGCACTGGAACTGCTGGGTAGGGATGGCCCAGAGGCAAACCCTGCGATATGACCCCTAAAATGTGGGGAAGGGAATTATGAAGGCACCCACTTGAGACTTTGAAGATAGGGCAGCACTCCCTAGTCACTGCTATTCCATTCAGACATGTAATGTTCTTAGTTTCACACTGCCCTCCTCCTCAGCCTGATATTTAACACTACGTCATCTCCGAAAGCAAAGTCTTTGGGGCTGAGCCACTCTCCATTACCTCAAAGCCTCAAGCAAACACCTCTGCCCCCCACACTAAACTGGAGAGCACATACACCCTCTGCTCCTGCAGCACTTTGGGATCCCTGGGCAGTTTGGGGTCACTCACCCATGTACTCAGCAGTTTCCTGTGATCCTACCTGCTGGGGAGGAGCACATAAGTACCTGCCTCGGTGCAAACACAAAACACAGAGCAGAAAGCAATGGTTTCCCTTGTCTGAGTGTGCCCTGCTTGCCAGACATGAAGCTGTCTGCAGCTGGAGGTGATGGCTTTCTTGCAGGAGATATGAGCAGCAGCTCCTGAAAACGGGAATGGAATTGCTGTGTAAAGACCTGGGAGGCTGTGTTGTGCATCTTCTGAGGCTGGCCTCTTCATTTCTGCTACTGTTTATAGGGAAGGAGCACATCAGCTGAAATAAGACTATGCAGCTCCTTTAATCTTCCTAGAAATTACTCAGTGGCTCTGCCTCAGGAACATAAGGAGAGACAGTTCTGGGGAAATCATATAGACAGTATGTAGTGAGTGGGTTATTAAAGGAAAGGCCTGATTGTTATAGGGGCATCAATGTAGTGCATGTGGTATATAGCTTTATAACTAACTCATCCTGCTGCCACAAGTACAAATGGGAACATTGCACGGGGAGTAGGACAGATCCCATCTCACACACCAGCACACAAATCAAGCAGGCAGCTATGTCTCCAATAACAATTTATTATTATTATTATTATTATTATTATTATTATTATTATTATTATTATTATTATTATTATTATTATTATTATTATTTTCCTCACGTGCTACACATCAGACATGGGTGTGGGCTATTGGCACACATTGACTTCCAAGCTCAAAGGCCTGTTCAGTTTGGGAAGAAGATTTAAATGTTCCCAGCTCAGGTTATGTAGAGTCCTGGGAAGATCAAAGCAGTAAAGCTATAAGGAGTTTTGGTTTGGGTTCCCTCTGTTCCTGTGGAGCCCGAAACATGGTGCTGTTATAAAATTTTCAGTTTATGGCCCCTGCTGCCTCAGGGGTTTCACTAAAGAAAGTTACCCTATATACAGATGCTGCATCCATGGTTGCGTTCCCTTGCTGGTGCAACCTGCAAGGCTCATGCTTTTTGTTGCTACTCAGGATGGGAAACTGGGGTCTGAGAGGGATATTTAGCTTTCAGGGAGCAGTCAGACCGGTTTGTTACATGTCTCCAGACATCTCCAAATTTCACTTGAAGTAAGACAACTCATAAGGTTTCCTAAAGTGCTGTCATCATGCTATTTTGTCAAACCCAAGCTTTGATCCATGAGTTTTTGAGCCTGTTGAGACTAAGACCCCTTTAGCCACAAGCTCTGAAAGTGACCTTTAAGCGTTGTACCCCTTCCTGCTCTGTGTGAGCTCTGAAGACCAGTTTTCATATATATATTTCAGAAACAACAGGACCTTCACCCTCACCAAAAACTCTTGCCTACCATCAGCAGAGCTCCTGGCCACCTTGAAAATGTGAAAACAAACAAAGCTGTTCATGCCACGTTGTAACAACACTCCTAAGCTATGCCCATACTTTACACAATAGTTATACACCTGCAGGAGCATCCTGAAGATGTGAGTAATGCCTTCCACAGAGACCCAAGCACAGAGACATGTTCTCCTTGACCCTTTGTTCTGCCTTGTGTAAGTCCCACTCACTGGAAAGAGTTGTAGTTCTGTAGTAGTTCTCCTTGCTTATAGTTGTGCCCTTTATCAGATAACCACTTGAGATTATTCTGAGGCTCCTCTTTGGTAGCTTGATCCATGACAGAAGTCCAGCCTGGAAGAGAAATGTTGCTCAGGGTGGTGGGTAGACCTCCACACCAGAGTCTTCCTTCTGAACAGATTGCCATGTTTATTCATTTTCTGTTCTGTTCTGGGTATTCCCATGTGTTTTCCCTAATGTTTCAGATCAAGTGCCCCACATTTGCCACACCATATCAGATTCAGATAGAGGATTTATTTATTTATTTATTTATTTTCAGAAGTGAAGGCAGAATGTGGGTTGGGCAAATGAAGTACCCTTCACAAAAAGTGTGAATTTCTCAGCATATATTCATCTGCCAGATCACTATTATCAATGCTGACCAAAATATGTGCACAGGGGAAGAAAAAGAGCATGGAAGTTCCATTCCTACTTCTGTCTCCATGCTGGTTAATCCATTAAATCTTACAGTGCAGTAACTGTAGGAGAGCAAATGAATAAAAAGCCACTTCTAGGAGAGAGGGTCCAAAAAGCATCCAAAGTGATGAGTTCCTCATTTCCATAAGTCATTTCCTTACTGAGAATTTGGAGCTCCAGAACAAGTACCCATTGGTGATGAGAGTGAGGGTAATAAACACTGCCACGTAACCTTGGCTGTTCCCTGCACACTGCAGTTACCCAGAAGCCCAGCCACCTAACATAAAAAGAAACTATCCACTTTAATTAGCAGAGCAATCAAAAGGCTCTTACGCAGGAAAGCATTTATCACCAAATAGAAAATGAATGATACTTTAAAATTAGAATATGCAGAATTTGTAGCCAAAGGCACTCAGGGGAAAAAGAGCTTTGCACCAAACCAGACGGGGATTTTTTTTGGCTTCAGTCTAATGAACTTTCACAATAGATATCAAATTCTGTCTGGCAGCACATTTTAGCAAAGGGGCTGATTTTCAGAAATACTCAGTGGCCCTCGCCAGTGTCAGGAGGAGGAGACAAGCATTTAGGAAACCCTTATTAACCTGCATTCAGACCTCAATGCCAGATCCATGTGAGTTTGTAAAAAATTCTTGATTTATACTTTCAAATACAGTACAAACAAACAACAGGATTTTTTATATTTTATTTTAGTTGTTCATGCTGATGAAGACTTTATTTTATCCCACCTACAGCCAAAAATGCCTCTCAGGGCAGGAACCAGAAAACAGCGTATTTCGTTTTCAGCACGATGAGCAAAGCCTGAATTGGAAAAAGAGGACAATTTTCTCTGAGTCTTTGCTATATTTAATGAAGCAATTGAAATGCTCAAAAATAAAGAAAAGTAGAGAGATAAAAATACCCTCCTGTCACCTTGGGAGCTCACAGGGATTTTGAAGTATGGGAGATCAGAAAAGTTCTGAAGACAGTAGAAGATGCTGTCACTAAGTGGTCAGTCTTCCTAGAGATAATTAAAATGTAAAATACAGAATTTTTCATTATGTTTACAAATCTGATCCTGCAAGGAAGCTGAAAGACGAGAGGATGGAGGTATAGCTCAGCCAAAATGCTTCCTACCAAGGAAGTTCCATAATTGCTGCAAAAAGGCAACCGTAAGTCAGCCTGCTACAAACTCCCAAGTACAGATGGGATTATTTGATTGTAACATTTCAAAATGCACAAGCTTCTGTTCATATGAACACAAATTACGCAAGTCATCTTAGGTCTGCAAAGTTAGGATCCCACAAGCGGCAGCCAGAGGAAAGTCGGTTTGAATGCTAAGTAAGGCCGTAATGACAGATTTACTCACAGTAGCTACTCAGCCATTTGAAGTATAGAGAGCATAAAGGGAATGAGACAGGGTGTGAGCCCTGATAAGCAGGAGGGAGGCAAATCAGGAAGCCAATCCATATTCAGCCTGTTTGTTTCTGCTTTCTTCAAAGGCCCTCCTCTGGCTTAAGAAGATCTGTGATTTTATAGACCCACTGGAGTTGCCATTGTCTGCAGACTGTAACTTCTAGGGCCTGACTTGAGATATACAAAGATTGCTTTGAACTGGGAATGCGAGATGGGTCCCCAGTCTACTGCTCCAGCCACATATTCTGCACAAATAACAGTTCTAGCTGTGGTCAAGGGATAGTAGCCTTTGGCTACTAGTGAAGTCTTTCTGTTCTTTTGGCTATTGCTATAAGCAGGCACTTGCATGACTTAGCTACAAGGGATTTGCTGGCTCAAAAAGAGGCAACGCAGAATAGTGCAAACAAGAAAACCACTGTCTGACAACGAGAAGGTCCTTGTCTGAACCCAGCCTCACTTCACATCTCCATGCAATGAAGGAACCCTAAACATCTACTTCCAGTTCATACTTGCCTTTTGAGTTTGGTATTCAGGTTGATCTGCGCTTCAAAGACAATAACCAGCAAGATAATTCTTGAAGGTCTATGCACTAAAGAATTAAATTTGTCTTCAGATATTTTCGAAGCACCTAATAAAACTTTTTTATTACCCCCTTGTTTACCTAAAAAAACTCTTTTAAGACTGAAGTACCCTTGGATATCACAGTACCAGGGGGTCAACAAATATATGCACAGAATAATCTAAAGCATCTGTTCTTACATTTTGGTGGAACAATGACTTCCTCATAGTTCAGTGGAAGATTTGAACAACTTTGTTCACCTTGTTTAAGAAATGTGGCTCTGTTAGCTGGTAGCAGTCATAAACCAATGTACTGTAGTGGAGTAGGAAGGGAGGTGCCTGGTAGAGCCTTGTTGATAAAGTCCAGTGCCATCTGCCAGCAATGGCCTCAGAAAAGTTCAGGATGTAAAATCCACTACTATTTTTCCATCCGTGGTTTTGATGGAAGTTGATCTGGAAGAGGCCTTGTGGGTGGTCATATTCTACTGCTGATCTTTATCATTTCCAGATTTAAATATCCCAAGAAATAGAACTGCCACTGGAAATCATTCTATAGCATAAGAGCCTGTTAAGAAGTAGCCCTGACTTGTAGGCTGCTGTTCCTTTGGCCCAGTCTTATTCCTTGTTAGACAGTCTTATAAACACCAAGGTTTGGACATCCTGTGTAGTGTGAGCTGCCTGATCTACTTCTGAACAATCTGGCTTGACTATACAGCACTGGGCAACGCACATTAATGCACCAACAGGGGTGTGGTGGTCTGCCCAAGCTCATTAGGCCTCCATCTCAGTTGCAGGTATAGGAACTCTCTAAACTTCTACTCTCTGCCTTAATAAAGTCACCAAGGTTATTGGTATAGAGACAGTACAAAAAGCATACCTGATTTCTTTTTTTTTTTTTTTTTTCCTTTCTTTTCTTTTTGTCTTTGTATAGGCTTCCAGAAGAAACAGAAGCAATTGTAGCTTGAATGATTCCTACCTGATTGTAAAGTGTTGCATGCATCTCCATGGTGAGTTTGCACTGATCTGACAGTAACCTGAAAATAAAGAAAATAGAAGTCCATGAACAATGTTTAAAAAATGCATAGGTTAAAAACAGTTGTGGAAATAGTAGTCTGTCTATTTATGGCCTAAAAAGAAACATTGAGGTTCTGATGATGGTTTACATACATGGAAAGGAGAAGAGAAAGCCAGTTTTCACAGAGGACTAGAGGTAGCTGGTGCTGGAGGAAGGGTTGAGTTGCCCATATCCACAGCTGAACTACAGGTAACTGTGATCCTGGGAACTGGACACCTCCTGACACCCCTGAGTGCCTAGCCTTTGAGCTAGACCTGTGCAGAGGACTTGATTAGGAGCACTTGCATCTAACCCATGTTTACCTTGGAATCTACAGTTTCTTGCCAGCCCTGTTGAAGGAAGACAACTCTGAGAAGTTTATCTAGGGTTTCTCCCAGAGATATCAGTAGATCTAATAAAAAATTGCCACCACTCCCTCCCTCCTCTGACTTGACTGTGCTAAATGTTTGTCTGGAGGTTGGTTCAAGATGCAAGCAAATCTGTCTTGGCTCTATATTGATCTGAGCTTGTCACACTTAGGTCCTCACTCACTGCCAATCCAGGTGGTAGAGCCAAGGGAGCCCAGGACCCTCTTCACCTAATCTTCATCTTAATGCTGGTCATAAGGGCCCCATTTACAAAGGTTTATTTCTCTCTCTTCCATTATACATGGAGACTGAGTCGGGGGACATCAACAATGCAGAGACTACTGCAAAGGTAGTTTGGGTGAGTTTCATCTTTCTGTCTCCTTGGAAGTAAATTTAGGAAGGGATGGGGTCTGAAGGTTTTAGGAATAAGTTACAGGCAGGAGGGCAAAAAGAAACGTTAATAAAACTAGCTCCATGTTTTAAAATTCTGTCATTGTGTCATTTCTGCCTTGGGTCAAGGTTTTGGACCCCTTTAGCATTGCTTTTGAGAAAGCTTCAGAGCTGAAACAAGAGATTTATACAGAAATGAATAAATGATGTTTTATTAAAGGTATTTACTCTGCAGGCAAATGCAGTTGGTCAAGAGTGGTGAGGAACATGTTGTTCATTGGTTTCAACAACTCTAAGATCAGGGGGTCTTGGTCTTACCTCCCACAGAATGTAGTCTGGAGAACCTTACTGCTGGAACCATGCTTCAGGCTCTTAACTTGGAGCTGATTTGGAGCACGTTATCTATGTGCACATCCAGACTTGATTTACAGATGTCAAATGATGGGAAATTTGGGTCAGTTGTTCCACAAGCTGAACATCCTTACGGTTAAGAGTGTGCTCATTTTTGGGGTGAATTTTGAGATATTCATTTTCCACCTGCTAGATGTCATTGTGGGGAGGGAAAATCCACCCTAACCCTAATGCAAGAAGTAAACATGTAGCCCACTGTAGTAATGCTCCTTGTAGTAACTCTCCTCACAACGGAAGACTTACTGCACCTTGAAAGTGAAATGGCCCACCTTGTACTTACCGAGCCAGGATTGCTAACGCACTCTTTACCTTTCTGTGCAACAGCTTCCCCAGGTAGCCTTTAATCTGCAAGATGAAAGAGCCTTCTCGTAGTGTATCAGGAAATTTACCTGCGCACTGTGATTAAGTCTGGCTTAAATTTCTGTTTGTTAAGTTAAACAGAATAAACATTTCTCTCCCTCCCTCCCCCCTTATGGCTAGCACAGAAGCTATGGGATGTTCCAAATCCCAGAAAACCCTGATCGTTTCCTGTCCCAAAGGCATCTAGTTCTTTCTTCCTTAAGTCAGAAATTGCTAAAGTATATTTTAAGATATACTGCAGACAGGGATTATTTTTTTTCTACACTACATAAAATAAGGAGACACGAACAGAATGTCTATTAGGAACCCATCTAATATGAAAGCATAAAATTCTTCTTGTTGTTAAACACTTATAAGATCCTGTAGGATCACAGGCTATTTACTCTGACATCTCTGTAAAAGTTGCTGAAGCTGCCAACATTTATATAAAAAAAATAAAAAAACAGCAGAAAGAGTGTCTTTAGGGACTTCTCCAATGATAGTTCTTTATTTATGACTCCATTTAAAAAATTTAACTCAGCACATTTGTTTGCTTATGATGGGACTGGCTTTTCCCCAACCCACATGCCTTTGTAGGGGAACAAAGGAGTGCCAAGAGCTAGCCCTATAGCAAGCAGCCCTGTGGGACACGTTAGTGTTCTCTCTCCAGCATTTTTCCCATTATACCCAGGGCGTGGAGAAAGTCACAGCTTGGCATAGAGGAAGCTGAGAGGAAATGAATTCCTTGAGCTGACCTTGGGGGCTCATGCTTGTGGCAAGTGAAACATCAATGAGTGGACCTGTATGGGCAAGGTCAACATTTAGTATTGGGGGGCTCTGGGGTAAATTGCTACAAGGGAAACTACCCCAGTCACAGTCTGCAACCCCAACAGGGAGCAAACCCGGGTGCTTCCAGCATCCCCATCACCCCAGAAGTGACACTTCCTTTTCAATCCCACCCTGCCATGGATGCAGACCACCACCACAACCACAAACAGAGGGCTGCCCCTTCTCCTTGTCCCTGAGAGAACACACCTCAGGCCATTTGAAGGGACATAGAGCTAAAATTCAGGCTAGAAACCAAAAGCAAGCCAATTTAGAACAATGAACAGGAGAGCTGTCCTGAGCTGCTCAACAGGCAGCACATCACTGCAACCTGCACCCACTTTAATTTCCACATCAGCTACTCAGCACTGAAAAGATCAACCTCCTCCATCATTTGGTGTTGGAAATGTCCCAAGATGCTCAAGCAAGCAAGCACCAAAGCTTGTTGTTAGCTTCCTATACCTCAATACCCCTGCATTTTTTTGTGGTAGTAAGTGGGTGCAAGTTTTCTGAACTAAAGGAGGAGTGAGAAGGTTTTGAATGCACTGGATTTGTGCCTGGCTGCAGGACTGGATTGTGTTAGGGAGACTTCACAGAGCTTTAAAAGGGATTGTGTAAGGGCAGCCATGCCCCTCCGAAAAATAAATGTCTCTCCAGCCTGAGCTTTGTTTCCCCATTGTCTCCCTTCAGCGGCCCAGTAATCCCACTGCTTCGCTGTTTTGCTTTGTCCTATTCAGAAGGACCCCCCTTACACAATGAGACCCCTTTGGCACAGGCGAAACATCGGGGGTGTTGAGCTGTGAAGAGCTGTGTCAGTTGTAAGCCTGTTCAGAAGCAGTGTGGGTTTTTTTGTCCCCAGAATTGGATAGAAACAGGGGAAGAAAGAGAAGGAAAAGGAAAAAGAAAAAGAAAAAGAAAAAAAAAAAAAGAAAAAAAAGAAAAAAAAGGGAAAAAATGTAGGGGTCAGAGGACTATGTGCAGATCTCCTGAAGCCTCTGTGATTGTAGGAATGTCCCATTTCCAGGTGCTGTTTGCGAGTGAAGCTGCAAATATCCCAATGCTATCTGGAAATCCCAGTGCCTTCCTCCATGGGCAGTGTATGGCCAGGCAGATGCCTCCTGGGCTTCCAAACCCCCAGCTTTAGGGGCTGGAGAAGACTAAGCCCTCCCATGGGATCTCAGAGCTGGACATGCTATCACCAACAATAACATCAGCACACAATGCCCCTTTTCCATCCGTCCTCACCGTGTTTCTGCCACACATGGACTGAACGTGAAGCTTGAACATCTCAGAGCAACGCTGATTTCCCATGCTAGAATAAATCTGTGTGGTGGCTTTTTCAGAGCAGCAGGGCCCAAGCCGAGGGGCTGTTTGGTTGTCCCTCTTTGTGAATGGCAGAAATTGGTATTCATCTCTCCAGGCAGGTTTCTGAAATGTATACTGTCCTTTAAATGATTCCTTAATATTTAATATCATGGTAGGATGAAGTCTGATTTTATGGTTAAAAATGTCAATTTTCACAGCTGATTGAGCTTGTTTAAATGGCAAGCAGTTTACTTGTATTGAAAACCATATAAACAGATCAACTTATTTACTGACATTAAAAGAAGAGGGTACTTTATACTCCAAAGCCTTTCAGTTTTGAAACTGAAAATGAGCTCAGATGACTGAGTTCATTTTGCAGTTTCCCCCCCAACGGCAGATTGATTGTAGTTTATAAAACAAGCCCATATATCTGGCAGCAAAAGGAATTGCTTAAGATGCTAAGCCACCCTTTCAAAAGTTCCCTATAATTAATTATTAGCTGCTTGCAAGTCCATTCTGTTTTTCCTTTTGTTTGTATTATTTTCATGGTGACTATAATGTACATACGATGAGAAAAGCAGCATCTTGTAAACATACAAATAAATCTTAAGACTTTAAGCAGGATTAAGCAAGCTAAAAGAGAAAAAAAAAAAAAAAAAAAAAAAAAAAAAAAAAGAGAAAAAAGAAAGAAAAAAACACCCTGAAATCCAGATGCATGGAATCACAAAAATCAGCTTTGTTAATGCTTTTCTAACTCTGAAGCCAATTAAAGCATTCATGGACATGAAGGAACCAAGATTCGCAATGGCACAGATTTCCTCTGCCTCTTCTTAAAAATAGCTGCAACATTTAGACCGATGTCTGTGCTATTAAAATATATATACACTTTATTTTGATTCGAGAGAAACAGGGAATAGAAAGTGGCTTAGATATGGATAATAAGTCTCCTGCCTCATTAGTGGGTCAAAGGACTAGATTCTACCCGCAATTCTGCTTGGATGAGGAGCTCAGTTTGAAATCTATCCATTAGAGGGCAATGCACTATCCACAGTGACATCCTGGAGACAGAGCAGCAGCAGGAGTTTGAGGAGGGGGCAGAGAGAAGGGCAGAAGTGACAGCTGAAGAGCAAAAGCAAGAATTAGGTCTTGCTTTGGGTGGTGCCTGGAAGATGCTCTGGAAGAGGCGTGCCATGAGGCAATAGCAAATACAGAGAGAGGGAGGGTAACGTGGAGCACCGGAGCCTTGGCAACATCATGCTGATGGGATCTGCAGGTTTGTCCTTAAAGGATAACAGGCCAAGAGGGTAATTCTTTACAGGTCAGTCATCATCACCAGCTGGGTGTCCCTACATGCAGTGTCCTTGGGCAGTGACCAGTGGGAACTGGTCGACTGATCTATGCGATGGGTTGGTAATATCAGAAATGCCTTAAAAATTTGAGCTTGCAAAGGGAATCACAGTCTTTCTCTGAATGCTGTGAACACAATGAAACAATTTCCTTTCTACCAAATCATGCACAGGGGCTTGATGTTTCTGAGGAGCCCTTCCCATATTTGCCCCCTAGGCAACCACTGACCTTACCATCCGAGGCAATCCCTATGGCATCCCCCAAAGACATCAGTTCCCCACCTCCTGCCCTCTGTACTGACAAATCTACTCCATTGGAGGCTTTTCTGGGGGCACCCCCAAGGTCAGGGAATCACTGTCTTCCTCCCTGCTACACTTGGAGACCCCCTGCTGCCACCCATGCCATGAGACACCATCTCAAACCCCAGCCTTGCGACATCAGCACTGTCCCCATGAGCATCCTCCCCAGCAGCTGGCAGGGCTGCTCCCAGCGAGATGTGGCCACCCAGTTTTTCAGAAGAAGAAATTTTGTCCAGGCAGGTGCCAGGGGGGCAGTGCCAGCTGGCCTGAAATCAGAGAATGGATGGAGGGCAGCCTGCTTTTGCTGGTTCAGGGATGTGCTGGCTGGGAGCAAAGGAGCTGCACTGTAATTCTTGCTTACCGACCACCTCTTTGTTGCAAAGAGCCTTGAATGATGGTGCAGAAATTGTGCAGTGAAGAGCGAATGAAGAAGGCACTTGGATATCACCGTGACTGCTGCTTTCGAGAGAAGAGTAATTTGTCTAATATACAATCTGTCATCCTCCATTCGTGCTGAAAAAGTGAGGAGCTGCTGGAAACTAACCACACATATGGTGACATGGCTCCATCATTAGCTTGGGTAGGAGACAAATCTCCCTACATCGCTCTGGCATGCTGCATTGGAAACGCTTATCTCTTGGGCTTGTGTTAAAGGCTGGCCAAGACGGACCCTTCCTTCCACCTGCTCTGCCTCACAGGCTGTGTTGTCACCACACAGCCTCCACCAGCAAGTAAATGTTTCTCCTAACTCAGAGCAACTTATCGGTGGTAAAGTTGACTGGCAATGCTGGGGCTGCCCAAGCCGTATATTCAACGATGCAAAACCCAATATATAGAGATGTATATCAACAGTTTCTGCTGACTCTCCCCTAAATCAAAATAGACCCCAAAAGAAGTATCTTCTGCAATGTTTCAGAGTGTTCAACAATTGCCTTCTGGGTGGATATGGGTGTTTCCTCTGGCTTCTCCTTTACTAGAAAGTTTTTTCTAAAAGTTGCCTCCAACTGGGGTTCATTCTTCATACTGGGATTTCCACAGGCTACATCTTGCAGGGCCAAGGAGATCAAGATCTATTGATTGCAATAATAACAGTAATTAAATAGCTACTAATTCAATTACCATGTCTAATAATGATAACAATAGCCTGCAAATTTCAGGTCCCTCCCTACACTGATGAAAATATTATGGCAACTCTTCTGAGGACACTTAAGGGGTCCTGCAGAAATATTAAGAGGAAGAGAGGTCTGGGTCTTCCTGATGGCACCAAAATGTTCAGCCCCACTGGACAGAGACTCAGATGGACCATTTTAGGGGTGGCTGCCATCAGCCCAGTTATTCCAGTTTTTCACCAGTGCAGCTGGGAGCAGGATCAGGCTGTGAACGTTTAGCAGAGCATGTAAAACAGCGACACATCCACCTGACATGCCCTGAGTCTTCACGTCAATATTTATTCCCAGCCCTTCTCCCTTCCCCCAGGCATTCAGATGTACGGCCAGCCTCTGCTGAAAAATTTTATTTGTATTGCACGTAGCTGAAGCAAGTGTATGCTAAGTGAGGAATGGTGGTGTGTTTGAATGCATGCCATCTCCAAGGGCCTTCTGCCCATCGTGGTGGGGCTGGCTCCTCTTGCCACCGCTGGCTGCAGTCCCAAGGGAGGCTGTGATGCAGCAGGCACAAAAATGCTCACGCAATGATCCCATCACATCCATCTGCCAAAGCCAGCCACTAATTTTTAACAGGTCTGTGGGATGCAGACCCCAAAGGAGACCCTTTTAGAGGGCTAGTTGGCTGCTAGCTCTGTGGCCATTAGGTTTTTGCTTCCACCATGGGCCTCAGAGAAGGTGTGAACACACAAGCTAAATGATTTCCAGGACTAAATGAATGATGTTTTTGTAATAAAAGACCACTGAAGAAGCATAATGTGGTAAAAGATCATTATTTTTTCCATTCCCTCAGCCTTCCCCTAGCCTCTCCTCTTTCCCAAGGCCCAGGGCAGCAGGCAGGCTTTGCTGCTTGCCTATGACAACCAGGTCTCAAGCCATTACCACACGCTGCCAGGTCCAAGGAGCCGGCTCGCATAACTAAATTGTGGATGAATTTTTATTTCCCTGATGCAGAGGCAGGTTTCTCTTTATGCTAATCCCTCCTGCTTCAGGATGTCACAGAGCACGGGAAGCACAATATCATGCTTTATGAGTACGATCAGTCTGCAGATTCAGTACCACTTCCCTCTCCATCTTACCTGCCACAGCCGGCTAGGGATCATAAATACACCCCTAATGCCACAATTAGCATACGCTCTTGAAAGAAAATTGTGCTTGTAGCAAGAGTCCCCAAGGGCCAATACCAACAGAGAGACATTACAGAGCAGAAAACGGAGATCAGGGCTGAGCTTTCATGTCCATGCACCCAGGCTTGGCAGGTCTCTGAGAGATTGCTCCTGCCTTTATCAGGAACAGGCAATGCACATGCTAGCCCTGCTTTGACTTATGTTCACACCATCTTTTTGGTGGGGCAGTAACCAATGCCAGGCTTTCAGCTCCCCACTTCCCTAAAATATTCTGGCTGAATAGCTGGGAAAAAAAAAAAAAAAAAAAAAAAAGAGAAGAAGAAGAAAAAAAACAATGACTTAATATTTAGCTTCATTTTTCTTTTTGCTCTTCTTCATTGGTTTTCTAAGCTGCTCCTGGCAAAGGGGACTAGCTCTCTTGCCAGCTCTGATGGGATAGATTGACAGAGTTCCTGCACAAAGCAGAAGGACAGATGAAGGGGACTATTTAGAAAGCAAAGGTAATGAACAAGGCCTGCCTCTTTGATTTGTGCGTTTGGCTTATCAAAGCTGGTCCCGACTTTCAGGGACTTGCACGCCTTTTTTCCTAGGAATAGAGTTAAGCACCTGCTTAGGGGGTTGCAGCAGGGTACAGTGCTCTGCAAACTCTCCAGAGCAGGCTCAAAAGAGCATGGGTTTGTCTACTGCCTTCTCTAACAAGCCTTTGATCTTACTGAGCCTTCTAATGGGATCCAATTGCAGCCGTAATCATAAATAAGTGAAAAACATAAAATAGGTAACAAAAGCAGCACAAATGTGTTGCCACTTGAAGATTTTGAATTCCTCCCTTGCTCAGCGTGGTTCACAGAAGTAAATGGAAGCAGCAGACCTGCTGAGGAGGAATACTGACATTTTGTAGCAGCTGATTTGCGATGCGATGGGAATGCTGGGGGGCAGTGGGGACAAATTTTCACTTTATATTCTGCTCAAATGAGACAAAGATTACAGTTAGGAGTCAAGTGCTATCAAATTATTTATTGAATTCTGTTGGGGTAGAGAGGGTATTTGCTCTTTTTTTCCAGAAAAAAATATCGATTTTAAGGATGGCTTTGATATCAATTAGGCTCAACATGAGAGACAGGCAGTCACTTTGTATAGGGAATTTAATTAAAAGCTCTGTACTTAGTCAGAAGAGTGTTCTAAGGATAAAATTGTTTTCCCCCTTTGGGTCAATTTTCTGTTATGTTTGTATAATGCAATTAAAGAAGAACCCATGCCAAGCAATACTTATGTCTGGTATAAAGCTGTCCATACATAATGACTGGCTCCTCGGACTTCCAGTGCATAAGCAAGCGTTAGCTGCATCTGGATTTTGTTGTCTTTGCTTCGTTGCCACAAAAACTCATCTTTATGGGTGCACACCTCTGATAAGGCTCTGTAAAGGCCAAGCAAGGTGGAGAAGCAAAGAAACGAAGGGTGATATTTCAAAAATCTCTTTCCTCTTGGAAAATTAGAAGTCACAACTGACTTGACCTAGAGCTGTTCAAGTTCATAGGTGGTTACTAATGAGAAGTCTGTGTCAGTGCTTGTAAGAAAGATTAGTCCTTAATATAACAGCGTGTAAACTAGCAGCTTTTTGCCAACGAGCTCCGAGGGACACAGAGCTAATGTCCATCAGCCATCCTGCAGCTGAATCATTAGCACTGGTTGATGAAAGCCTCACTTGGAGCTGGATGCCAGCCCAAGGCTCCCCATCACTTCAGTGGGCTTTGGGGCATCGGTGGTGTGATTTTCCCCAGGAAGGAGACTGGAAAGGATCACAGAGACCTGCTGGCATGAGGCTGAACAGAGAATAAGCCAGAGCCAGCCTCGGAGCATCCTGAGGTCTGCACATGCTGCAGTCCTGTGACTCGCCACAGCCTCCTCTTGGCACTCCGAATATGAACAAGTGGATTTTTCCCTCAACATATTTATATGCATGGGAGGTTGGGGCTGTGTTTATGATTCTGAACAAAGTTTTGAATACAGCTAGTTTCCTTTCTGTAAATTATATTCCGTTTTCAAAAACATATATCTGTCACAGCCGTTTTAACTCCTAATTAGAGAGGCAACAACTGCCATTAAGCCTGCCCAGGTGGGAAAGCATCTGCAGAGTCTCTGAAGCCCCCTGATTTTCTGGGAAAAGAAAAAAAAAAACACACGATTTTCTATTTTTTGCTCGTCATAGGATGAAAACCCAGGCTATTTCTGCTGTAGGGCAGGATACCCAGAAAAAAACTCAGCCCTGCTCTGGATCTACTCCCATGCAAGTTGGTGGCAGGCCCTTCATCTGAGCAGAGCTAGAGCAACGTCTCAGAATAACTGAAAATCCCAGCCGCAACTTCAGAGGAAAAGTGCAAAGCCAAACATGCACAGGAAAGAAGCCAAAAGAAATTGGCATTGTGGAGGATGATTCCTGCTTTATACATTGCAGTGGTGGGTACGAGGGAAAATAAATACATAAGACAGATATGTAAACAGCTAGGAGAGTTACAGAGACAGATGTATACGTACACAGGGCCGATGCCAAACCTGCTGAAGTCAATGAAAAGCCACAGACGGATGTAGCAGATGACTCCAGAGCAGGTATAGATAATGTGGGGGGACAGGAGAAAAGACCCTCTTCAAAAGCAACCTTTGGCATACATGTAGCTGCTCAGAAGACCTGAGCAGACTACTGAGCCCCTCAGAACCATGCCGCTCATCCTCTTGCTGTAGCACGTGCAGTCTTCACACATCCTTCCAGTAGGGCAGAAAGCCCACACGAGGCTTCTGCATTGCTCAAAACCTCCCCACATGCAGATCCTCTGTGCCGGAGAGCTTCACTCAAACCAAGTTTATTTCACATGATAAAGCCGGCATATACTTGTTCTGATGTAATTTTTTTATTTTTTTTTATTTTTTATTTTTTTTCAGCAAGAGGCTGCAAATCATTCAGAAGCACTCAGGTCTCGCTTCTTAATGGTGTTCCAGATTTCAGGGGCAGGTACGTATCTAAATACCTAGGGGGTTGTTCATAGCTCTTGTCTTCTTCTCCTCCTCCAGCAGTGATTTTCAGCCTGTGCTGCACCAACCCCTTTTCCCCCGCTGTTACGGCAGCAACAAGTTTCTGGACCCTTTGCACCCATCAAAGAACGTATGGAGGCTGTGACCCCACACGAGGCCCCGTGTTCCAAGTGATTTCTCACTTGAATGCCATATGGATATGCCAGCACATACAGCCTTTTTTTTTTTTTTTTTTTTTTTTTTTTTTCTCTTCAATTTCCATCTGCTAAGAGGGAGCTAGAGTGTAGGGCTTTGCAAGTAGTAGATGAAAATGTTAAAAACCTGGGGAAAAAATGTTATTCAGGGAACATAAAAATTATTCTGTTCATTGGCTCTGGGTTTTATGTTGTATGAAAGGAAAATAGGTTTCCTTTTACCCTTGTACCCTGTTCTGTAAACCCCTCAGTCTATCAGAAGTGGTTGCCTTAGGGACACTCACAGGCATATGCAATTCGTTTGACTTTAGCAGGACTTCCAAATTTGCCTTTTTGAGGGCTGAAATGTGGCCTCACCAGCTTGTCCAGAAACCATAGGCTAGCCTGTTGCTTTGGCTGCCCCTCACTTCTCAATTATTAACATTTTGATATCACTTTTAGGTCCCACAATCATTATTTGCACTCACTTATGTTATTTCATGGAACACAAAAAGCAGGCAGCCTGGCATTACAAACCGATGCCTTCCCATCGTAGCATGGAGCCCGCAGCAGTCCTAAACCCTGGTTTAATGATAGGCCACTTCTGAATTTTAGATCGGTGGATCTAAAAGTTCAGAACTATTTACAGATTCAACCCTATATCAGTGGTTGTTCTGCTGACCGTGTATTTATTCTTCCCACAACTAGGAATATAATTTCCATCCTGCCCACCCCTGCCACTTCATGGCAGTGCAGGTACATGGTTGCTCAGCCTTAGATCTGTAGCAGGGGCTGATCTGGAGCTGCACAGAGCTGACCTGGAAGCGTGGCTTTAGATATGTGGCAGCCCTTCCCCGGTTGCACACTCAGCACGTTAAGTCCCGGATATTTTGTAATAGCAGAGTTGTAGGAGCAGAGGCAGCACCTGAAGGCATTTACAGCCATGTGCACTTAACTGGCCTTAGAAATGAAGGGAGGATGAGCAGATTTCTAATGACAGGCAATCTGCTGAGTGCAAAAGCGTGAGATGATCCTGTGCAACCCAGCCTGCTCTGCGGAGTGAAAATGCCCATTACTTACTGGAAAGAAAAGACTCATTTACCTAATCATCATATGCAGTTAAGACAGCAAGAAGGAGGTTGCACAAGACAAAACAGAGCATGGCAGAAGCCCTCCCTTGTGAAAAGAAGTTCAGCAGTATAAATGGAGCCTTGTGTACGGGCTTTCAGTGCATTTTAGCTGTGCCCTTCAATCAGAGCTAGATAAAAGGGAAAGCATCTCACTACCGGTAATCTTGGGAGCTAGGAATTCCCCACGACCCATCTCAGCAAAGACCATTGAGCATTATGGGTTCATACTAGCTGGCACGTTATCCACCACAGCAAGCACCACCCCAGCAGCCTCTTTGCAGTGGGACCTGTCCTACCTCTCCTTTTTTTCTGCCTAACAACTCCATAAGCCACACAATACCTCCTCTTGGCGTGGGACATCCCACACTGAGGGATGGAGCTGCTGGTGCATAGATGCTCACAGCACTCAGGCTGCACTTCTACAACAATTTAGCCCAAAATTTGGACCCTTTCGGCTCCTTGAGCCTGAAGCATCAGGAACAGAAATACCCTCCTCACAGCAACTGGGAAGCTGCCACTGGGAAGGTGTAGTGGGTTTACGTGGCAAGGTTTTGGTAGCAGGGATCCATAGGGGTGGTTTCTGTGAGAAAGATCTAGAAGCTGCCCCATGTTTGGGAAGGGCCCCATTGTTTTCCAGATCTGAGCCAATAAGCGACGTTTTTTGCGCCTCTGTGAGAGCATATTTAAGACAGGGAAAAAAACGCTGCACCAGACAGCAGCCGGGAGAGTCAAGGGAGTGAGAGAACAGCCTTGCAGGTGCCAAGGTCAGTGTAGAGGGAGGGGGAGAGGTGCTCCAGGCGCCGGAGCAGAAGTCCCCTGCGGCCTGTGGTGAGGACCATGGTGAAGCAGGATGTCCCCCTGCAGCCCATGGAGTACCATGGTGGAGCAGGGTTCCATGCTGCAGCCCGTGGAGGAGACCAAGGTGGAGCAGGTGGACCTGCACCGATGGAGGCTGCCGCCTGTGGAAGACCCCTGCCGGAGCAGATTCCAGGCCGGACCTGTAGCTCGTGCAGAGGAGCCCACGCAGGAGCAGGTGACCCGGCAGGAGCTGCTGCCCGTAGGGGAGCCAGGTTGGAGCAGTTTTCTCCTGAGGGATGGACCCCGTGGTACGGACCCATATCTGGAGCAGTTCTGGAAGAGCTGCTGCCTGTGGGAAGCCCACGCTGGATCAGTTCATCAAGGACTGCATCCCGTGGGTGGGACCCCACAGCACAGGGGATGAGAGTGACCGAGAAGGAGCGGCAGAGAAGAAGTGCTGTAGACTGACCATAACCCCCATTCCCCCGTTCCCCTGCGCCGCTTGGGGGGAGGAGGTGGAAGAGGGTGGATGGGGGGGAGGTGCTTTTGGTTTGCTTTTTCCTTTTGTTTTCTCACTTCTCTCGCTTGTTAGTAATAGGCAATAAATCTTACTATCTCCTTATGCCGAGTCTGTTTTGCCCGTTACAATAATTACTGTGTGATTTTCTCATCCTTATCTCAACCCTTGAGCCCCTTTTCACATATTTTCTCCCCATTCCTCTTTGAGGAGGGGGAGTGAGAGAGTGGCTGTGGTGGAGCTCAGCTGCCCACTCAAGCGGAACCACGACAGAAGGAAAGTCCCATAATCTTACCAGTGATGGCCCCGGTGCCTCCAAGCGGTGCAGCAGCCTCCAGCAGAGCATCCTTCCCCATACCCAGCACCCATGGAGGGCTCAGCCTGCAAGGACCATGCTGAGGAACCAAGGGAGGGCTCTGCTCAGGTCCAGTCCAAGCCCACGCAAGTCCATGGCAGTTCTCCCATTAAATTAGGTCCCTGAGGTATATGCCTCAATGGCTGATGACCTTGCAAATAGGTTGCTTTCCTGTGCTGGTTTCAGAAAGCCTAGCTAGCACAGTTATTTCAAAAGATGCTGCTACAGGCATGATCTTAACATTTAATTACATAACATTTTAATAAGCGCTTGAGAGCATTTGAATATGTCTGCCACCCTTTCTGATTCTGCCAGGTTTGTTTCTCTTAAAAAAAAATATTAAGCAAACACAGAGCAAACCAGGCTCTGTTTGTCTCCAACTACTAAGGATCTCCTTAAATTTCCCCAATGGGTCCAGGCTGTCTGCATCAGACAGATCCTCATTCACACTGGGGAGAAAATGGGGGAGAAGAAAAGACAGGAAAAAAAAAAAAAGAGGCTTATGTTTCTAAGATCACTACAGGCCAAATATTCTCAGGCACCCTGGCTTTTACAGAGAAATCCTTAACAGCGTAAAAATGGAAACACTTCAAAGATAAAATAAATAATTTAATAATAGTCTGCTTCTCCAAAGGGTTTTGAACAAGTTTTAGATTTGCCAGTGAATGTTTCCCTTAGGCAGTAGGCCAGTGGAAAAAAAAAGGCACAGTATGCCTCTTCTTTCATAAGATGCATTGCGAGTTATTTTATTTTTTGATAAGGTCCCAAACCAATTCTTTTGTCTTTCACCCTCCCTTCACCAATATATATATAAACTCTCTCTTTATTTATTTATTTATTTATTTATTTTTACGTAATAATAAGCCAAAGATGATGCAGATGCAAATGATCTCTTACATATACCACACACCAAAATAATTGCTGAAGTAGATCCAACACCTTCCAGACTGCGTCTTCGCCTTTCTAGTTACTTCACTTGCTATCATACGCTGAGGAGAACCCCAAATACTCTAATGAGGTATGTGTAAAGGGAAACTATTTGAAGACCCCAATTGCCTTCTGTGTAAGACTCCAGTATTTATAGGCAAGACTTTACAGTATTTATAAGCAAGACTACAGTATTTATAGGCTCGTAAGGAAAATACACAAGACTAGACTGTGGCATTAGTGGTTGTAACATTTTTGATAAGTCAAAGAGGCTCCAATTCTAGTAAGAAAATAATTTATTTGGCAATCACACAAACACTAGGAAGGATCTAACTGCATTACTATCTTCTTAAAATTGGCCTCTACATGCTACCTAGTTTTATCTCAGTTTATACAACATTTCCTGTAATTATTTAAAAGGAGAAAAAAAAAAAAAAAAAAAAAGTAATCTGCCTAAGTAATTCATAGTGATTCGTTGCTGGATGTTGTGTTGAAGGATCTTGTCTTTACCGGTAAGTCTTGCCTCCAGGAATTCCAGAACCATGAGACCAGTAGGAAATCATGGGTCAAGGAGAGGAGGATGAGGTTAGGGAACATTTAAAGTTTAGACATACAGAAGTCCATAGAAAGTCCTCCTGGAAGCCATTTCCAAATGTATGGACTAGAATGTGACTGGGAGTAGGTAGCATGGATTTATGAAGAGGTAATCATGCCTGACCAACCTGATAGCTTTTTGCAATGAGGTGAGGGGTTTGGTGGATGAGGAGACAGTCGTGGATGGTTATCACCATTTTAACACAGCTTATGACAGTGACTCACATAGCATCCCCATTGACAAAGTGATGAAGTACAGAGGATGGGAGAAGTAGCTGACAGTGGTGCTGCCATCAAAGGGACGTCAACAGGCTGAAGAAATGGACCTACAGGGACCTTATGAAGTTCAGCAAAGGGAAATGCCAGCTCCTACACCTGGGGAGGAAAAACCCCAATCAGCAGTACATGCTGGGGGCTGATCAGCTTGAAAGCAGCTTTGCAGAGAAGAACCCGGGGGTCTGAGTTAAACTTAAGTCAGCAAAGAAAGCCAACAGCTTCCTGGGCTGCATTAGGAGGAGCATCACCAGAAGGGCAAGGGAGGTGGTCCTTCCCCTCTGCTCAGCACTGCTGAGACATATCTGTAGGCCTGGGACCACTTCTGGGCTCCCCAGTTAAGAAGAGCATGGACATACTGGAATAAGTCCATTGAATGATGATGGCTAAATGATGATGAATGGAGTGGAGAGGAGAGGCTGCAAAAGCTGGGACTATTTAGCCTGGAGAAGGGCACGTTCAGAGGGATCATATCAATGTGTATAAATACTTGATGGGTGATGTAAAATAGAGGGACTCAGACTTATCCCAATGCTATCCAGTGACAGGACATCTTGGCAATGAGCATGAGCTGAAATACAGAAATTTCCATTTAAACTAAATACATATACATATATATATGGTAAGGGTGGTCAAACACTGAAACAGGTTGCTGAGAGCTTGTGGCATCTCCTTCTTTGGGAGGTATTCAAAACTCAGCTAGACAAGGTCCTGCACAACCTGCCCTTGCTGATCTTGCTCTGAGCAGAGGTGTTGGACCAGACGGTCTCCAGAGGCAGCTCCCAGCCTCAACACCTCAGTAATTTTGTGCTAGGTGCGTGTACAAGGTCTGCATCCATCCTGGAGCACAACCTCACCAGGTTGGGCATGGGGAGACCTCACTACGAGTGGATGGGCTGCTTCTGTGTTTATGAGCATTACAGGCCGTGGCACAGACTCCAGCAATAACAGCAGTAAAAGCAGTCTTTTCCAATGATTTCACCACCTCTGTATTTGATTCTGTGTTTTTTCCATGTTATCCAACACAGATGCCTGTGATTGCTTTTCTTGCTCCATTATCTTCCCCATGTTAACTTCCTCACATCCAGCAGCTTTCCTTGACCCAGGTGTGTGCTGGGAGACACCTGGGAAGTAAAAATCATAAGGCAAATTATAATATATCCAAGTTCTGGGGTGATCTTGAGGTCTGTACTTTGGCCAAAAGAGTGAGAGTGGGAGGGGAACAAAGCAAGAAAAGTGAGGAATGGTGAGCAATAGGTGAGACATCCCCCTTCTCCTGCAATATTTCTTTCAGTTAGGTTTCCATGAGCAGCAGCATTATATGCAGCATTATACACATCGCTCTTGACCGAGATTTGTGTAAATGGGATGCTGACAACCACACGCAGGGGCTGACTCCTTTCTAGGGGATGCTAATGTAATGCAGGAGGACCTTCCCGCAGGCACGGGGGCTGTCAGAGAAGGGGGCCCACAGGCTTCATCCACAGCCGCCTTGGGAAGGAAGAGGTTAGATTATGGCAAAAGGAAATGAGAGGGTTGGACTAAGAAATTTGGGTAACTGCCTGACCCTCTTGAACCAGCACAAATCAAGGATTATTCTGTTGCCATCCAGTGAGTTATGTGGTTGTAAAACTGGTACAAGTGGAGAAACAGGCTCTACATCTTGCTGACGCTTTGTCAGTAAAAAAGCATTTTGAGTTATTTCACCTGTGTCACACTGATATTTACATCATAGCCACTTCCTTGGACATTCCCTGCTTCCATTTCCCTTTAAGCTATTCTATACAGACACACAATATTACCTTTAATGTGCAAGATCATCCTACTTTCAAGGCATCTTTCACCAGGGAGATGACATACAGCTAAAATAGGGAATTTTCACTTCTTTCTTTCCTGTCTCTTGCATCCTACTGAGCATAGGATATGCTTGGAGATTACATACTGGGCCCAATCCTGATCTCAATTGCAGCCTTGGCACTGATCCGGATTTACACGGATGTATCCGAGCAGAATTGAGCTTGCCGTCTGTCTCTCTTTCATGCACGCACATCACGATTCAGGATTTTGTTCTGACTTCAAAGCAAATGTGGTATGTAGATTAATATGCTCTACCTCAAAGGAAGTTGTCACCAGGCACACAGAGTGCTTCTTCTTTTATGGTAACTCATAATTTATCAAAGAAAATCAAATCAATTTGTTGGTAAAAGAAACATGTTTTTCATGAATTTAGACAACACCAAAGGTTTTGAAGACAAAGCAAGAGAAAGCTGTATTAATCAGACTTAGCACCTAACACTTAGTAGGGAAGCCCACAAAGCTCAGCTGGAAGGTTTATTCTTTTGGGACCTCAGCCCCCAGATGACAGCTTTGTCCCCTGGTGCTACTCACACTCTTTTCCCACCTTCCTTTCTATACAGAAGCAGAGGGCTGCTTCTTTGCAAAGGTCAGTAGCCACACAGCATTAAAATGCTGGTACACCTCATGCAGGTCACTACTCAAGGTACAGGTCATCAGGAAAGTAAGCCAGAAGGCTGGCATACACAGATTGCACTTGTCTATGTCCCTGTATGTCCAAGGTGGTCTCTCTTGCTACAGGCAGAGATATGAAGGCCAAAGTCATAATATATCCTAAGAACTAGAAGTCATCTCTCAAAGCTGGGCAGAGTTTTCCCAGCATTTTGGATGTGAGGTTTCCATTAGTAACCTCTCTGTTCAGGTCAGAATCAAGAAACATTCCTCAACACAAAATAAAATAAAAGCTGGAAGAAGAATAGGACAGATGACACCATCAAAAGAAAGGAAGAGCAGAGCAGCATCCTACAGCTTGAATAGAAAAGCGATGGCTAAAATAGTCATGCCTAGTACACATCCAGTACTGGGGCTGGATCCCAAGGGACACTGGGTACAGACATACAATACAGAGATTGTTATGAGCAAGGATTACTTCACCACCTCCTGCAGCCACTTCAGAAGCAAGTTAAAGGTAAGACTTGAAAAACACAGAGAAAAATTGTAGCACATCTTAGGTCAAGAACTGTTTTATCTGTAAACTAACAGAACCAAAAGCACTGGGGCTGGAAGAAAGATACCCAGTCCCACTCCCAAGGCAGGCTTAGGTACAGATAAACTATTCCTGACTTTTTTTATCCTGTTCTCTAAATTCTCCCTTAATGGAGATTCGACTCATTCCCCAGGACAGATGAAGGCAGGAATGGCCAAGAGATTTACCTGTTTTGTTGCAGAAGTATTTAGCTGCACACATGAAAGCTGTGCTGGGCTGCCTGTCCTTGGAGACCCGGTCCATTGCATTTGCTAGCACAGACTCCTTGCATTAAAACCTTTTAATATTTGTAAGCAACCTTCTCACCTTTTTAGTATCATTTATATGTAGTTCTACTGAATCCTTTTCAAGATGGGGCTGGACGACTGGAGCTGCAAAACAAATAAATGATGTGGCCAAACAGCACCGCTTCAGCATGCAATTTTTGGAAAGCTTTATTTTTTTCTGGCAAGCATGCCCATCTGTAACACCCAGTACATTGTTGGCAACACCAAACAGTGTTGCTGAAATCTTGATAAGCTTAAATTTTACAACTGGGCGCATCCTCAGATTTCTGGTAATTGAAGGGGTCTGGTTACAGCAACCTACACGAAGAAAAGGTAGTTTTCCTTGCTGACAAGTTTTTATGTCTTTTTACTATTAGTTGTTCTTTTTTGAAAGTAATTCAGATGAAATGTGCCCTCTCATGATGCATTTTTAACATGCTGATATAATTCCTTAAGTACAATATTCATGGCACCAAAATGCTCTTCACCGTTAATTACTGTGACAGCGACATGGACTTTTTTGTCAAATGCCTTCACAGCTTATCTGGTCAAGGCTCCTTTTAATCATTTATACGCTCTTCTCTTCACAGTAATTCCTGCTAAGCTTGTGACGCAGCCTGAACCCAGAGGATGGGCCAGGTTACATCATGGAAGAGCAGAAGTACAAAGCTCTTCAGCTCAGAAGCCTGCTCCGGAGGCAGACACAATGCAAGAACCTTGTCAGGGCGAGCGCAAACCACATCCTCTCCAATTTGCTCTAGCTAATGAGAAGTTACAAGACCAGCTGTAATTTATATGCACTGGTTGGTCATGATTTTCTTTTTACAAACAGCCAACATATGCTTTCAGTCTAACATCACCTAGTTCAAAGAAAACAATAAAAAAAGAACAAATGTCAGAGAACCATGAACATCAGCACAGCAAGTGTGTCTTGTCTGTAACAGGCAGTCGCTGTGCCAAGGTTTTGATGACAGCCTCTTGCCACATAAGCAGCATGCTTGGAGATGCAGAGAAGTGGTACATGAAGACAAGATACTGTAATTTCAGCCAGAGCCCAGAGCAGTCTCTCTCCTTCCATGCTAAAATGGTAATCACTAACATGCAGTTCTTAAACTTTAGGCAGTAGTAAGAAGGCCAAGATCAGTTCTGTGCCAAGACTGGGTTTGTTTGTTTTTCAGTGGGAATGCAAGCCTCCTCATTATTTTCCTTATGCGAGATCCAGCCTGCTGATTACCTTTCACTTGTCTGGGCTTGGGACTCCAGCCATTCAGTTTTTGGTTCCCCAGTGCAAGTTTCTAGTCTGTGATAGTTTGTGGCAAGTCTCCCTTCAGAAACATACTAATTTACACATAGTAATATTAATTTTAGTATTCTTCCACCTCCTCTCTGGGCTTCAGTTCAATGCTTGTGTTTTGCTTAAAGCAATAAACAAGTTGCAGATACATTAAAAAACACTTGGGTGTTTTGTTCTCCTCCTTTCCTGTTCTGGTATAGACTGGCCTTGTGAAAATACTCTTGATTTTGTCTTTCAACATGTTTAGTAGTGTCTTCCAAGTTTCTCTGTGTGAAGGTGGAAGGCATAATCTGTGTCTCATTAATGCTTGTATCTCTCAGAGGGGTCTTTCTCCCTTGGCTGAACTAGCTGATGCTTTAAGAGGCAGGGAGCACCCTGGGACATAGCAGTGAGGACACAGTGGGCAATTTCACCCCGATGTATCTAAGAAGTAAGTAAACAGCATATGGCCCAAATAACACGTGAGAATGCCATTTTCTTGGGCTTATCTTTGCACTACTGCAAAGCACGGCTAGCTCTGCAGCACAATTGCCAGGCAGTTCAGAGTTAGTTGCCAAGTGTTTCCAATGATGCCAGGGCCATCAACGTGAGCGTGGTTTAAGGAAAAATATATGGGTGTTGCAACGCCCACTATTTCAGATTCTGAACTACCAATGCATGGAACTAGGCTTCTGAATGTAGTCAGAGTCATGCCAAAATGGCTTCCAGACAGAGATAAATGAATCAGGAGATAAATTTTAAACAAAAGTCATAATATACATTAACCTATTACTCTTCAATCTCTAATCTTCCTTGAGTATATCCCCTTTATTTTTTTTGTCCCTAAAATATGATATGCATGTACGTTTCTAGATCAGCTCCTACCAGCTGCACAATGTGGTTTTGTGTCATAAATTCTCAAAAACAGAAAAGTCACAATATCAAGTTTATAATTTACTGCAAAGACTCTTACACACCTCTTTCACCCCATGTTCACTATACCTCTTTGTGACATTCATCTTTGCCTTAAGAAGACAGAGTAATGAAACACATATGTAAACACGAAGTAGAAAAGTCAAACCCACCAAACAGCTTTTCAAGCAGTGCTCTCATTGCTCCAAGCTCAAATGCAACAAGGTCTTTTGCAGTCCTCAGGCTTCTCAGATTATTTATGAAGCAACAGCCACTACACTTATTGTACCTCCTGCTCTCAATGGGACTCATCGTTCAGAGCTGTTGAGCAGTTGGGAACAATTACAGAGGATAAACTGAATGAAATATGTGATGCTGTGAATATGTCAAGATTTTGACCAGTGGAATTTACATACATGAATAAATATTGAATACTGTTTAGTAATGAGACTCCTTGCATAGCCTCTGTACTGGGCATCCTGCAACGTAAAAATAATTGCTACCTTTATTATCAGTTACCAGCTTTAACAGCAAGAAAGAAGCAGCTTCAAGTCCACGAGGCAAAGAGAGAATTAGGAGATGTATCTCCATTAGCTTGTGCAAATAGTAAAAGCTCCTTCTTAGCCTCTCTTTCAGAAGGGATGGTTTATAGCTTTCTCTTTGTGGACTGTAGCTTTCTCTTAGCCTAAATTTAGATTATGACAAACAGAAACATGAGCATGTTGTGGATTAAGATAAATTCTCCCAAGATGTTGTTGTAGAATTATTAGGACAAAAAAAAAAAAAAATGGATTCCAAAAGTCAACTGAGCAAAGCTGTTATTCACGGAAGAGGAGAGATCTCTAGACACATAGTGATTTCACAATCCTGGCTGGGGCCTCAAGGTTCAGGGAGGTTCATTTCCACCATGACTCAAGCCCCAAATAACTCTCTTGCTCAGCCAAGCATTTCCTTGGCTCACTGGAACTTGGCTAAGTGTCTGGTGGGTACGAACACAACATCTGAACTGGAATTGCCTGTGTATGTGCCAGGAAAGACATCAAAACTTTTCCCTCCCCAAGAGCATGTGCTATGTAAGATGGGCAGCCTGGTGGGTCACTAAAGCTCACAGCTTTTGGATGGGTAGCATTTTGTCTACAGCTCCTCTTTGTAGCTGAAGCAGTGATGGATTGCTTTTTCAGGCTCATTCATGCACCCATGTTTTCATGACTCCTTCCATCGCAAAGAAGGAAGGAGACATCACTCCACATGAATGTGTTCGGTGTCCTAGCCCAGAGCGTTTCCCAGATGCATAAGCTTAACTTTAGCAAGAATAAGAAGAATATGTAAAAGAAAAGGCCATAAATTAATCAGATTTTATGATGAAGATCACAGTGTCCCAGCTCAGCACAATATCATCGTTCAGGGTAAACTGGAGGCATTCCTGATTCGAAAGCAGCTCATCAGTGTTGGCCAAAAATGAAATTAAAGAAAATATCCAGTGGGTTGAAGATGGCTTGAAACCAGTTTCTGGAAGAGGTGTGGTCACTGAAAAAGGCAGGGAACTGTACTTGCTGTGCATGAGTTCCTAGGATAACTTTTAAGCTTTTGAAGGAAACTTCAGCACGTGCATGAAGTTAAACAAGTAGAGTTAAATGTGAGGCTGTGGGTTCAATTCAAGGCTCTGTCATGCATATCCTGCACAAAGGAGTGTAGACTAATTCATCTGAGTGGAGCTTATGGAGCTATGAGGAAGATACATTGCTTCTCCTATCTCCTCTGCTCCTTTAGGTACTGCAGGTTCTCCGGCTTATATCTGATGATGTATCTGTACATTTGGTAGGTGCTCTCCTCTTTGTCCACCAACCCTTGCAGTTTCATCCGCTGTGTATACACCCACCTCTACTAAGACATTTGTGCCCTGGTAGCAACTTTTTTGGAGGCATCAACTGTACAGCTCACGGACTCTCCAGCCACAAAATATAACTCCTTACGAAACTGAACTCCCAAAAGCTGACCTGACTTCTTCTGGCCCATGAACCTAGGCAAGGTGAAAAACAACCACATTACCACTTTGTCTATCGATTGTGCCACCTACAGATTTAAAAAGTGAAAGTATTGGTATAGCTTGCTGCGTGTATTTAAAAAAGATTTCTCCATCAAACCTCTAAATAACAATTTTCCCCATAAGCCATGTAAGCTCTCTGTTTTACTTTTCATATCCTTTTTTTTTTTTTTTTTTTTTTTTTTTTTCCCCCAAATTGAGAGTAAAGGGTGAAGGGAATTTTCCCTTTCTCCTGTTCCCACAGGCAGTTCTAATCTATAGGAAAATATACGTACACTAGATAGATGCATACAGATACTTTGCTGTACAACCTGCAGCAGCAGCAGCAGAATGGACTTGATATGATTTTTGGCTCAGTGTTTTTCCCTGGATCAGTGAGGACTAATGAGGTTCTTTAGAACTCTTTAGAGTTTTAAATCCCTGTACTGACAAAACTAGGAGCAGCAGGAAAATCACCCAAGCTACCTATTTGACCCAGGAGCTGAGAATATTTTCAGGTTCCTAGTAATTGTTCAGGTTCCAAAAGGACTTTCTAGAAACCTGTGGGTCTAGGGATATCTTTCTTCTTTAATGAATGTTTAGTTGGGTAGCATCCAAGGGCAATTTACGGAGAGAAACTTCCTACTTGCCACAAGCTATTGGCTTTTTCATGTCCTGTTTGTATGTAAGTTGGATACTCAGAAGTATTATTTAGGTTTGGAGGGAGAGGCATGCTGTTTAAGAAGCATGGCTTTCACAGACGAGGAGTGTGCCACGCTTTCTGAAAATTAACTCAAAGGTATTTCAATTTGCACACCCAGAAATTATGGCATCCAACCACCCTGAAATCATTGAATTTGTAAATCTTGGCGAAGTCTTTGCTTAGTAATTATTCTAACATTCTAATGCAGGCCTTTTTACTTTTCTTCCTTTTTTTTTTTTTTTTTTTTTTTTTTTCTTCTGTAATCTGGCACGTACAACCACCATCTATGTTAGACTAAAGAGACAAAAGATTACATGGGCCACACACTGGATCTTTCACTTCATATATTTTCTTTCATCCCAGTCTGGTCCAACACAGGCTTGAAACATATTAACATGACGGTGTCTCACCCTGCCTGCAGTCTATGCTGTCACTGTTCTGGCAACAAGCAGAGTTGTCAATCTGGCACTTTATACCAGCTCTGAGTACACTTGAAAATGTATAAACACGAGCAAGATAGAGAAACTTTCTTCAGTATTTATTTAACAGATAGAATGAGAGATGTCCCCTTTCTTTCAGTAAGCAATATGCATTTTATGACCTTCTCATGACGGTTTTATGCCTATTATGATTGGTTTGCCTTTTTTATTAAATAAAGAAAAGCAAATGTAAAGAGCTAACATTCAAATAACATTTAAAACAGAGATAAAGTGACAAAGCTTGGCCGAGTGGAAGTTATGACTGACGTTTTGTCCTTTGTTGGTGGTGGCAAAAGGAGAGAAATGCAAGAAAAAAAAGGAACTCACGTTCAACCTTCCATTTAATTATCTGGGCCTCTGTCAATTAGTGTCACAATTCATCATTTTAAGGGTAGGCCCCTAAAGATGCAGCAACTGCTCATTTGTGAGCATCACTGTGTGTCGACAATCTCCTCATGCTACAAGTGGGGAGCACAGCTTGGGGTTTGGGGTAGGAAGGATTTGGGGTCAGGGGCTCCCCAGGATGGAAGGGGTTGGTTTTAATCTTAGCATGGGGTTAGTGTGCAGTACCGAAGTCCCAGTGCTTGTGAGAAGGACCCTGTGCAGGTTGTCCCCAAGAAGAAGGGTTTGTCTAGCTATTGTGGTGTTGTTTTTTTTTTTTCCTCACTCAACCTTGGGGAGTAGGAGGAAATGCAGCTGATTTTCCTTTCTTCTGAGTTAACCAGGAGCCTTCTAGAAAATAAACACTTTACTGAATGTTTTGGGTAGGGGAAAAAGTCAACACCAACCAGAAACCTCATTTTTATTCCTGCCTTCTTGGACAAGTCACTATTCCCATTCTTAAAATGGTGATAAGGATCTCTGGCTGAGAAAGGGTAAAATAAGGATGACACTAGAGATATTGGTAACTCTGGAAAAAAAATGTTATTGATTCATGCATTTTCCCTCCTCCCTACTTTCATAATTGAATAGTTATAAAATAAAGTGTTCTTGCCCCCCTTCTGTACTTGGAACATGGTGATTTATCAACATAGACAGTCTGAGGCCCAGCAGATAAAATGCAAAGCGTGAACTGAAGTAAATAACTGAAGTTCACAGCATGAACTAAATCATGTTTTATTACCTTTAATATTTCAATTGCTTCTTAGCATGAGAAGCAGAGACCAGGGTGCAGACAGCAGCTCACTAAACCTCCCTGTACTCCGCATTGCTTTAGCCTTCCTTCTCCCTGTCCCAGGGAGCCATCCCTCTCCATATGGAAGAGCAATGATCTAAATTCATCCTCTCCAGGAACCAGCTCTGGGTGAAAGCAATCTCATGATGCCTCACTGGGCACCTCCTTAGGGCATCCGAGTTGGAAACTTAATCAATCACCCTGGGCTGCTTCAGTAGCTGAGGGAGACAGGACTGCAACCAGGCATTCAGATCTCACATGTGCCAAATTTTTTCTCAGCAGGTGCATTTTTCTCTCTGACATTTATCAAGGGTATGTAAGGCATGCTGGCCATCCTACCAACTAGTCTACATGCTTGGCAAGATCAAAGATCATTGTTTCTCCTGCCACTTTTCCAATAGTCAGGTTATTAACTAGGACCAGCCCTGGTTTCCATTTTGAACCTGGATGATCCCAGAATTTTCCTCTGGGTTTCAACATATTCTCTCCTCTCCAGCACACTATCTCTAATGTGTTCAATCCTCTTCAATAAATCAGTGTCTCCTGGAGGGCTGAACTTTGCAGCTGCATGCAGGCTGAATGGCACCATGTCTTCTCACCTGGCTCTTCCATAGTCCCTCAAGAGAAATGAAACACATGGGACTTAAAAGTACACTGCATGAAAAACTGTGGGCTGCAGCTCATTAGCAGGAACCCTGACTTGATGATCTGCTACAGAAATTTAAGTGTGGAGCAGTTTGCTGCAGAGAAGAAAACCCTTCTCATTCTCATTTATAAACCCTAATTTTTTATGTTCTACCACCACCAAGTCAATCATCAGATTACTGGGTCCACAAAGAAGTAACCAGAGGAAATGTTTAATACACTAGTTCACACCTTTCAGCACCTGAAAAAATCACTGCATTCAACATAGGTATATGATCACTGAATAACATTTTAACAATTTCTGCCCAACATTTTCCATTTCTAGCATTTAGTAACTGATTCAACTACAGTTTCTAATTGAACTTATGTAGGGCAGACTAATTACTGAAAATCATCAATTTTATCAAGTACTTAAAATTAACAAGTTTAGCAGCAACTTTTGGACCAACAGGAAAAAGAGGAGGTGGGGATTATAGCACAATATGTTTGGGAAAATTCCCTATCTCACAGATCAACAACTGTAAACTTTAATTCAATTGCTCTCTCAAAAGGCTTTAAAATTTCTCACACAAGTATATTGGCAGTCTCCTGTGAATGAATATGAGGATGATTCTTTTCAAAGAGTTTCCTGGAAATGCCACCTTTGGTTGATATTCTTCTTTTCCAGGAATGCTGAGAATTTACACAAAAGATGCAGTGGAGCTATACACACAGAGAAGCGAATGTATTATTCTCAAACCACTCTGCTGCTACTTTCTCACCATTTTAGGCTTTTTACACAGCCATTCCGATCATCTTTTCATTATCAGACAAATCCTTAAGAATTTCCTCTGGCAACTCAACCACTGCAATAAGAGGATGTTTTCCTTTAGCAAGGACGAATCAACATTAGGTGAAAGCTTCAGGATTTCACCGAGGCTTTAAAAGGCCAGAGAACACCAAGCTAAAGCACACGTGTCTTTTGAACTTCACTCTCCTTTCACCCTCAGTGCCAGATGCAGTTCTGCTGGTTTTATATCCATCACCCCAAGAAGCAAAGCTTGATGCTGTAGAGGTGCCAAGCATTTTCAAATCCAGCTGGACTCATTAAACAGGAGAATCTTAGCATTTCTGAAATCCAGGGTGTGCCTTTTATTTTTTCCTCTTGCTTCTCTGACTGTTAACAAGAAGATCTGCAGACATGTCGCATCCCCTGCATTATGCACTGGTCACAGCTCACAGGGCTGGTACCTCGGCATTGCTGCCATCTCCTAAAGTCCCTAAAAAAGTGCCCTTTCTTGGGGCAGTGATTTGGCTCTCCATCATCCTCCAATTCATTTTCACATGGGCTGCTTGCCCATGCCTACTGCCTGGGTCTCAGCACAGGAGGAAGGTGGCAACACTGAGAAAATTGCCGTGGGGTCCAGGCAGAGGATGGGTGGTGGGTGGCTCTTCCATCTTGTACCTCCTGCTGCTATGAGGGGATAGCAATGCCAGTGACAGAGAAACTCTCCTCTGGGAAGGTTCCTTTCTTCTCAGAAAGAGCAGTCAGGCACTGGGACGGGTTGCCCAGAGAGCTGGTGGTGTTGCCACCCCTGGGGGTGTTCAAGGAGAGGTTGGATGTGGTGCTTGGGGACATGGTTTAGTGGTGACATTGGTGGTAGGGGGAAGGTTGGACAAGGTGATCTTGGAGGGCTTTTCCAACCTTAATGATTCTATGATACCCTATTCACATCAGAGTATCTTTTTCCTTACAAAATCACTCATTTCCCCAACCCCAATGTATATTTTCTTCCCCAGCTCACCTTCCTCCAAGGAGGAAATTATTACGGTGACAAACAGTTTTCAGCATGGGTCTAGCTGAATACCAGAGTATGGGCTGAAAAACTGCATTATGCATTAAGCATTAAGTTATTTTAACAGCACTCAGAATCGCTTTGCTTCCAATCAGCCAGAGATCCAGAAATTCTCCTGCACTGGGAGCATCGGTAAATATTTGATCTTTTCAATCTGCAGCCAGCCAGCCAAACAGGGACTGACTGTTCCACCAGCCTCCTTATTTTCTTATCCCATGCTCTTTGGGAGGATTCTTAAGTCAACAGACTCTCTCTTCCTCCTTTCCTCTCCCTCTTTCTCCCAGATAATGCTTCTCAGCCCCGATTCACATTGCTGTTAAGCTCCATTGCAGGGTAGAAAACGCCGGCCACAACATCATTAGATTTCATAAGCATAACTAATTCCACACCCAAAATTTCAAGGGTTGCCATGTAGCTTAATGAGTAGGTAAGCATTGAAAAAGGGGTCTGAGAGCTCAAGGGAGCTCTCTGATACACGTACATCTCTACTCGCAGCCCCGGTGTGCTGTATCTCAGCACTTAGAAGCACTTGTACCTCTAAGTTGTGGTAGGAGTGGCAATAATTTCCTACAATACAAATTTCCCCACAGTACAAATTTAGCAATTTGTTCTCCTTTGAGTGGTCAAAAGAAGCTCGCCAACAGTAAGATTTTATAATTAAAGAGGTGGAATAAGATTCAAGAGAGCTAGACTGATTTCTCTTCTTCAAACTTGCATAGTCTCAGGAAACACTTCAGGTTCTCCAGCCGATGCTAGCTGATATGACTACTGATTTTGAATGTTCCTCTTGACACATGTAGGTTTTTAGAAGCTGCAGAGCACCTGGAAACTTAAATTCCTGCCTGGCATCTGCAGGGATACATGGTAAAAATGAAGTTCAAAACATTCAGCCACTGAAAAAGCCACCCTACCATCGCAGCGGCTTTGCCCAGCAAAGGATTAAATATGTCACTGAATTAGGACTGGTGAGACATCCAGGCTCCATGTGTGCCCATAAATAAAGTCCTGGGTTCATGCAGTGGCCAGCATTGACCTACACAGCTGCACTGGGAGTGCAGACCCCGGGGCAGCTTTTGGCTGGTGCTCGCTGGCTCTCTCCCAGGCACAGCTCAGGAGTTCATGCTCCCGGCTGCAGGTGGGATGCAGCTTGGACACAGCCTGGGAGAGAAAAGAGAGAAAATAAGAGTGTTTAACAATGCAGATATAAGTTATGCCACTCCTCTTGGCTTCAGGGATAGGGGACAGTTCCTTCTTGAAGTCAACATCACGGCCACAGGCACCACCCAGCATGAGGTTGGGCACAGGTTCCAAGAGACTGTGGGACCCCAACACACATCTAAGAGGGTCTGGATCAGGCCTTCCTCTTCAGAGAGTTGGTGCCTGGACAGACAGGAGACAGCGAGGCCAGAAAATATATCTGATCGTGATTTTAAGGTCTCTTCCTTCTTAGGAATTTCTTCTTTAATATTTGCAATATTTGAATTTCTTCTTTATTTCTTCTCTAATATTTGCATTCTTGCCATCATTCGTTCCACACTCTATGAATAAACAAACCCAGATATATAAGTAAGTAAATACATTAAGAAATTAATTAATAAATGAAGTTCGCCACCTATACCTTTCTTCGGGAGACAGAAAGTTAAAATCTGGGAGATGTTACATGTACAGACAGCTGGTACATTCTTTTGCTGTCAGTTCTCTCCAGCAATCAATATTATGAAATGTTATGATTATTATCAAATATCATTATGTTAATTCTGAATCTGTTACGAGTCCCATCTATTGCAGTCATTATGCTTTGAATAAATGATCATCTCGGTTTAAAAAAAAAATTTAAACATATATATAAGGCAAAACTCCCTGCCTAGCTATTAGCTAGCAAGGAAGATTTAGGTAGGCAGACAGATCTGCTCCTAGTGGTGTTCAGTTTGATAAATTGTGGCTTTCCTCCAAATAGAGGCAGAGTTCAGTATTTCACACCATGACAGGTTCTCTCTGTACTTTGTGGATAAGGTTGCTTGGATCAGAACCAAGCTCACAGCGATTCATGGAGGTGGTAGAGTTTCCAAAGGAGCATGTCTTTATTGCATTGTGGTGCTGCTTCCTAGAGGCTCGGCTGAGCCCCGAGCCCTGTTGTGCTAGGCACTGCGTAAACACGGAGGAAGACACAAGACGGTGAAGAGTGGCAAGGAACAAAGCTGCACGGAGAAGCTGGAGAAAAAACATAGCTGGGCTCCTGATGCCCAGTCCCATCTAGTGGACCAGACTATTTCATACGACCTCTCAGAGCTCCATCAGATAAACATGATGAGCATTGCAAGGGCAACAAGAATATGCCGAGTTATTTGAGCTGCTACAGTCTGGGGGCTCAAGACCATGGGAATCAGCAGAAAGGAATTTTAGGAAATCATCAAGGGCAAAGGCTGCTCTCCCAGAGCTTCATTTCATCACCACTAAGGATCTGGAGCCTCACACCGTTGTGTCTGCAGCTCTCCAGCTCACCTGGATTTCATTTCACACTTAAAGCTCAGCTGTGCCGTGTCAGGAGGGTGGTGGAACAAGGGGCTGGCAGTGTGTCCCGCAGCTGATTTATGGCTTTGCGGTGCAGAAGCCAGGTGCAGACTTGCCAGGGGGTTAGGGGCTGCTGGCCCCCAGCTCTAGGGCTTGTTGCAGCAGAATCCCTCTCGGCCACGTGAGGCAGGAATGCCTGCACAGCCTCCCTGCAGATCTGTGCTGCATCCACCGCTCGTGAGCTGGATGAATCTTGTGTTTTCTTGGTTATTTGCATGCCAGTGCAGGAAGAACGCAGACGGCAGAGCTGAGATTTGCACTGAGTTTGGGATTTGTGAGAATGCCAGATTCAGAGATGCTCCAAAGGGCAGACCAAGGGTGAAGGCACAAAGGTTAAACAAACAAAAATAAAAGTGTTTGCATCAAACCCTGCAAACAAAAAACACCCAACTAACTCCAGCTCTGAGATGCAAGTATGAGGCTGGCTTCTCAGGATTAAAAAAAAAAATAATATATACACTCTGCTATTTCAGACAGAGAACTAAATAAAGCCTTTCCTGCTCTTCTTGTCTCAGATGCTAACGAAATTAATGGCTGCGTTTTTTTTGGCCGACGATTCATTAGCCTCTTTTCCCCGCTCCCTAAACCTTCATAAACACAAGCCAAAATCCTCCCTGAGAGAGATCTCGACTACAGTCAGGTTTTGCTTCTCTCCGGGCTGGTGTGAGATTATAATGCTTCTCAAGGTGTTCCCTTCCTCATAATGAAGCTCCATCTGTTCTACAGATGGTAAAGATCACAAGAACCAGCACTAAATATCCCTCCCCCACCGAAGAGTTTTTTACCTTATGGTAATGTTGCTCTTTGTTTTCCCTGGCTTTCCCAGGAGCAGAGGCGCGTGTTGCAGAGCATGGGGACTCGCCTGTTGCCCCAGCTAGCCCACACGATGGTGGCTGCCCCTGAACGAGAAAGGATTCATAGATTTTGGCTGGGGTTGAGTCAGAGGAACAGCTCTCCGAGTGACTTTTCAGGAAATTCTGCACCCTGGCCACCTCTGAAAACTCCAGCTGTATTTTTCATCCCATCACCCCTTGACTGCCACTTGCACCAGTCCCAGCTTTGCCCCCCGATACATAACTCTCCCTTTTCTTCTACCTTTTGCTGTCACATACTTGGCTTTCAGGGCAAACTGAAATCTGCTGCAGCAAGGACCTGCCATCGGAAGCACAAAGAGAATTCAAGAGGTCAGGTCCCAAAGGATGGGAGAAAAATTTATAGGTCTTTGCTGCTCATTTCTGGGTGCGTTTGGCTTGGGAACAAAAGGATTTTTCTTCAGATATCTGCATGACAACTTGAGCCCGTGAAGCACTCAACAGGGGTGAGCTGCTGGATACACTGCCAGCTTCCGAATTTTGGCCTCCTCTGGTGTAACCTCTCTGAGCACCAGAAAGTGGAGTCACCTTCGATGATCTTCCTCTCCATGCATAATCCAAATAATTAGATTCACCTAGCTAGATAAACAAGTTTTAGCTCTGCAACAGGATAACTGCACTGGATTTTTAGACAATCCTCTAAGGTAGCTGGCAATGGACTAACTTCATTTATGTGGTTTAACATTTGCCTAACAGAAAATACCACTGCTTCTCTCTCCTTGACAGGTAGATAATCCTAAGAGGTTTGACTACCATATTAACATCCAAACCACAAATGATAGGTAATATGAAAAGCTGGATTTTCTGACACACACACAGTCTTTACATCTGCTTTCTACATCGAAGCCAGAATTAGTTCTAATGCTGTGTTTGTATTAAAAATGTGAATTAATGGAGCTCAGCAAGAGTGCTGAATTAGCTCTTCCTGTCTCCAGTGGCTTTGGACTGCATCTCTCCATGCAGAGACAGATGTGTAGCTTGTTATTTTCTGTGCTTTGCACTTGGAAAACCTGCGGCTTGGGACTAAATCAACAGTTGCTTGTTCAAAAGAAGTGACTCCAAACATCTAGTAGAGCTAAGCAAATTTGGGCTGGGGGTGCAACAGGGATGGAGTCCTACAAGGAAACATTTTGGTGGTGCTGGCTCAGATCATAGCCCACCAACAGTGCCATGGCTAAGGGATAACTGACCCCCTCTCATGCATGCTAAAATAGCAGAGTCCTGATCCAGAAGGATTTGATGGCACCAGCAAACCCAAACAGCAAAGGTATTTTGTTCCGGTATCCTGGCTCAGTCCCAGCTCAGGTAATTATATCCCACTTATTTAAATTTCTTCCTCAGTTTTCCCTGGCATTTAGCAATTTTCTTCCCTTCCTGTCCAAAACAGAAGTTTAAGAGTCCAGCGGGCTGCCAAATAGCTACCGTCCTTTGACTGATGGCTAAATGTCCCTTCTGTGCACATGTATGTGCACTTTGCAAGGCACCTCGGGACATTAGGAATTGGGGAAAGGAGAGAAGCGGTATGAGATGATGGGTTTTGTTTTTGTTTTTATTGGTCTCACAACTGGGAGCACTATTGGCACAAGATCTTACAAACTGAGAACAGGTAAAGCAGCATTTCCCCAAATTAATAACTCCATGGAAATAAAGCCAAAATCACAATAAGCTTTTCCATAACGCTTCCCTCTGGCAAATACCTTGCTGAAATAATAGTTTCAGCAAGATTGGAACCCAGGTGAGCTCTGAGTCCCAGAAAGGGATGTGCATGCCCACAGCTGAGGTGGGCCAGAGACACATCTCTGTGTGTCTGTCTGTGGTGTGGAAGCCACAGCTGGGGTCCAGCATCACCCGTGTCAAGCCCAGAGGTTCTTTGTGCTCCAAAGAAGCTGAGCAGGGCACCACAAAAGAGAGTCACCTGGCTGCAGATGTTGGGTCACAGACTTAGGGTCATGGACAAGGTGGCAGAAATGGACTGCATGTACAGAGCTGGATGTAGTCACAGGGACTGAGCTGAGGAGGACCTGCAGCTGGGAAAAGACAAAAGGGGAAAAAAATATATATATATTTTCCATGCTTTCCTCTGCAAAGTTGAGCCTGCAGCTCCCCGTTCTTCACGTTACAGCAAGACTGGGGTGAGGGGCTCTCCTTTTCCTTCCTTTAAATACAGACAAGCGGGCAGGAGTCATTGGACCAAGAGGAGCATGCAAGGGGAGCTTTGGTTTTGCAGCCCAACAATTGGGAAGGAGAGATCTGCACTGTCATGACTCATTCCCTAAAAATACCTGCGCCTCTCCATTGACGGTGCAGGAAGCCCAGGGTGACCAGCTTGATGTAGAAGTGTGCTGCGAAGACGTCTGAAATTAGATGAAGTGAATCCCAGCCCTGAAGCCAGTCTGGGTGGGAGGTAGTGTGGGACGGTGCAATGCAAGAGTCTACATGTGAGCTGGAAGTCTGCACTCCCACTGCCGGCACTGGGGATCCAGTCAACGTGGTCGGCGGAGCCTAGGAAGCGATTTGTCTCACTGTAAAGCAGACTCCTACGTCTGGTCAGTGAATCACTCTCTATACACCCACATTTTAGTGAGATGGATCCTATCCCTGAAGTTAGGAGAGATGAATCTCACCCCTAAGTCTTTTTCCTCCTTTTTGTATCTGCTGCTAAGTTTCCAGCGTGCTATAACACTAAATCACTCACTCAAGTTAGCTATTACTTCACTTTCCTTCCATCCCCAACTGAACTACCATAAACTAACATATTTTGGCGCTCATTTTCCAAACTCCATTTCCAAATTGGAGTTAAAATCTTCCAACCTTCCCTCAGTTTCAGTCAAGCCCTTCAGTATCTACATCCTTTACCAGTACATTAGGGTTTTCTTCCCCCTCCAATTTCCATAGAAAGCTTTTGTAGCTCTCCATGACTGCAAACAGATCAACCTGGGCATCTCTCAGGCAGCAATGGAAATATCCCTCATTTGTCCACAATTTTTTCCTCTTTTCCAAGTACCGTGAAACAATATAAATGAAGAGTTCCTGTCAATGCTAGTGCCAGCATGGTTCTCAAATAGCTGCACGTCAGGTGTACAAATTAGAGGAGTAATAGAGGTTGTGATTACATTTCATGTATGGGTTCTCAAGGCATATGATAATGAATATTAATAGAAACTATTTCTCTTGTAAATGATTATTTTCTCAATACTTGGTATAAATAAAACCACTTGGATAGGAAACAGATTTTTTGATGTCTCTATCACAAACGCAATGATGTATTTCCACAAGAAAAGGAACACCTGCCAGTATATACTAGTAGAAATGTAAATATTTGCAATTTTTTTCAGTAATTAAATCCAATCCTCAGAGGCCCATCTTGCAGCATCAGAAGACAGAATTTAGGTTCACGAGCTAACAAAGAACCTATGAAGTGGCACCAAACCAGACAAAATGAAATTAAAACTCAGAAATCAGTCAGAGAAGGCAAGGTCTGTCTCACCAAACTTCAGATGCCTGTAAGTAGATGGCTGCAGGTGAGTTAGTCACTCTGCCAGTTATTCCCGCATAGTCAATGGAGAGAAATAGGCACCTGAGGCGTGATTCTCTCATCCATTTTAAGCATCTAATTTTGGATGAAATGAATCACTGGTTCCCTGGACTAGATCTCCACTGACTGCAGAGGGAGCTGGGGGTGACTAGCTGGGATTTGAAGTTTAGTCAGATGAACACAAGGCACAATAGCCTACCTTAAAAACATACTTTTTAAAGGAAATTCACAGAAACCAAATATTACTAATTTAAAAGAATTACAGACCCCAAACTGCTTATCTGGGAGGCTGTATCACAGCCAACTTCATCCTCCTGCTGCCTTTGTTTCCACTGTAAGGCCAGTGCTGTGGAGCTGTACCCTCCTCTGAATTGCTTTGCTTGGCAGCTAAATCTCATATAATGATGGAGTTATGGGTAATGGGCGACAATAGCAACTCCATGAGGATATCAAGAGAAAAAAAAAAAACAAAACATGAAGGGAAGACAAGGCAAGGTAGAGCAAGGGAGAAAGGGAAAGGGAAAGGGAAAGGGAAAGGGAAAGGGAAAGGGAAAGGGAAAGGGAAAGGGAAAGGGAAAGGGAAAGGGAAAGGGAAAGGGAAAGGGAAAGGGAAAGGGAAAGGGAAAGGGAAAGGGAAAGGGAAAGGGAAAGGGAAAGGGAACTTGCCTGAAAATATTTGTGATTTTCTCCCAGAATGGAAGTCCTCTTCAGGAAGCAGATGTTATTTCTAAAGTGTTGTGTTTACTGAAACACCCAAAAAATGAAAAAAAAAAAAAAAGAAAGAAAAAAAAAGGAAGGGAGTTTTGACAGATTATTTCTGGCCTCCTACGGTTTAGTTGCAGTCAAATCTGTCAATAAGAAGTGGACAGGAGACTTGAGGGAATATCTGCAGACATCCATTCCAAGGAGATCAAAGGGAGCTTTGCTGATGAATTTACTGTCCTACTGACTTATTTTTTTTAGAAATCCTAGACACCTGGAGAGGTGTTAAAAAGATGAAAGGGTAAAAAAAAAAAGATCAACAACATGCTTCTCTTCAAAAATTCAACCTATTACATCCTCCAAACCTAGCTTCAACACCTTTTCAAATAACAGAACAAATATTGAAAGAAAAGAAAAATCTGTAACAGATCCATGTGCTTTTATAAATTTACACTTGTTTGTGTACATTTTTTACAAACAACTAATGGTCCAGCTAAGCCACCATGTGTTCTCCTCATCCTCTCCGTGCAGCTTCATTCCTTTTCATTCTTTCTTTGCAGTATCTTTGCTGCATCATCTTCCATTAGACCATAATCTCTTCAAAGCAGGAATCCTTTCTTAGCATTTGTATGAGCAGGAGAGACCTCAGTCATGACTGAAGCCCCGAGGTGCCATCATGGTACAGATGAAAAAGAAACAAGAGGAGTGAAGTTTTGTAAGGGAAAGTAAAAAATCAAACAAAGCATCTTGGTATTTTGATTGAATTATAGTGTTAAAGCCTCTGACGTGTTGAGTTTGGATAGCATAAACTATCTGTGGCCTGTATCCTAAACACTTTGAAGGCTCAAATATACAGGAAACAAAAAGCAAAGACACTTAGGGTTAGGCTGCTCTTTTCTAAATAGCTTCAAGAAGCTCAGGTGAACGTGCCCTAAAACCAGCTGGTCTTTATGGTAGAGAAGCAGAGCACCGCAGTCCCACAATGTTCAGTAAAGTGAGTTACTTAAGCACATGCTTAGATTTAAATATGGGAGTAAGATCCTGAAGTTAACGGGGTTAATCAGAGGTTCTGTACACTGGGCAGTGCAAAACATGTTTTTCTTTACATCACTCTGAAATGTCACAAAGATTAAGCTTTCTGAGGGAAAACATCTCCATCAGTTTTGATTGGTTTTCTTTTTCTTTTTTCTTTTTTCTTTTTTCTTTTTTATTTTTTTTTCTTTTTTTTTTTCTTTTTTTTTTTTTTCAGCAAAAGGAAAAATAATCACCCTTGACTTGTTCAAACCCTAAAGTAAGTGCCTTTCACAGTTGTCATCTCCTTTTTACAGAAATATAAATGAGGAAAAAAAAAAAAAAAAAAAAAAAAAAAAAAAAAAAAAACAACCAAACAAAACCAAAGATACAGATACAGAAAAGACATCTTTATAGGAAACGTTTGTCCCAGCCTTGTTCATGCCAACAAACACTGTCTTGTGCATCCTGTCCCCGGTTCATAGGTCTGCCTCTCCCTGGTTTAAATTAACAAGACCCAGCCCCTCAAAAGTAATGTAATTTATAAATATTTTCTCTCAAAGACAGTGACAGTGGAGCAGTTAAGGCCCTTAATGGGAGCCAAGTTCCCTCCCTACCTGGGGTGCTGGGGTTTGAGTCCACCTGCCCCAGGTAAATGGCTTGAAAATGTCCCCATTTCAGGAACACAAATTTCAAGAGTCAAAAGATCCTTATTCTGTAGCCTGTTGGTAAGGGGCAAAGACATCTAGGGGTCCTGGGATGCTTTCAGGCATTGTTATGCCTTGATATTAAATGATATTCCATAAAAACACACAATGACTGCACAAATACATGAACAGGAACCCAAGCTTCAGTGGTATGATTTATTTTTATTTTTATTTTTGCCAGCTGAACTGTGAAAAAGGAAGAAAAAGACAGGAGTAATATAGAAGTGGTGAAGCAAAAAAGGAAAATTCAGCCCCATTTCCCCACCACTTAAATGAAAGATTCAAAGAATACGTTGCTTTGGGTCGGTAGGGGAGGATTTCAGGGATACTTTAGCCTCAGTGTAAATGGTCTGAGACATGCAGCTGAAATTCACACACAGCTCATCCTACTGCTGCTTAACTGACAATACAAAAGATATCATCTCTACTAAAGGAAGAACCCAGAGCTTAGATTTTCAGGAAATTGGTAGGCAAAGTTGTGGGAGGAATAAAAATAAAATTAAAAAAAAAATCTTAAATTGGTTGGTGGATGTGGTAATGCAAGGGCTGAACTTCCTGAAAGCCATGCTGGAAATCATAGTCACTTTTCCCCAGGCTGAGCTCAAGACTGTATGGTCTGTCCTGTGAAAAGTAGATGAGAAATCCAAAAATAAAATAGCTGACAGCAAGTTGCGATCAGCACACTATACATATGTAAATCATTGCTGACCCTGAGAAGAGCTGCCTCCGCATTATGATAAGGTCTGAAACCTGATTGAAATTTTTCATAAAGGGCATTATTTTGGAGGTGATCCTTAAATGAGCAGAGAAGGAAAATCATCAGTCTCTTTCCTCAATAGTCAGAAAAATAGGTTACCGATGAGAGGGACTTTAACCAAATGAGTTTCTTTAGAATTCAGCCTCTGGATTTTCTATCTCTCAGAGTCCTCTTTAATGACAGAATAGTTCTGGGACACAATTATATAATTATTATTGTACTGATAATGTGCCGGCATTTCCTAATGTTACCACCACTGCTGCTCTAATCTAGCTGATAAAGGCCTTTCACAGTGCAATATTATTAATACCAGTGTATGCTGGATGCAGTATTGCATCACTGACCTTACTGGGTCCTTTTAGCATCAGCAAGACGATGGAACAGAACAACACCTGCCATCTCTACAACACATCCATTTAGGCTGTTCATATTTTTCCTTATTAATAAAGAGGGCTGAAACAACAGAAAGAAACAGAGTTCTTCCCACATTGCTCAGTTGCAAAAGGGTCTTTTCTTTTCTTTTTTTTTTTTTTTTTTTTAAAGAGGGAGAGGATTTTCCCAAAACTGAAAGCCAGAACAATTTCTGCTTGCTGTGAACGTGCCAGGCAGACAGCTGGAAGGGCTTCCTCTGCTCTACATGTGAAGGGTGCTCCTGCAGCTCGGAGGAGAAAGGGGAAAGCTTGGTGTTCAGAGATGCTCTGCTTACGCTGGTGCCTCTGCACTTCAGTTGCTCGGAGATATTCAAATCAGGCCCATCTTCAGAAAATGTCTTTCTCTCCACTCCTTTTACTGCAAATCTTTGGCTCAGCAAACTCCTTGCTCTTTTCCCAGCACCCCTGCCCGCCTGAAAGGCTGCAAATGTTTTGGCAGCAGCGTGCTCCCTCAGAAGGTAGGTCAGGACAGGCTTCTGGGCTTCTTTTGCTGTGGTTGTGCTGCTCTCCATACTGGGCTGTGTGTCCCTCAACAGCTGTGGACTTTACCTATTCCCTCTCAAAAGTCCAATATATGCAGTGGGATGGGCCAGTTTGCCCAGGAAAGACTGGCCAAGTACCAAAGGTCACTCTGCAGTCTCTAACCAGCGACTCTTGTTGCATGGCCTCTCAGAGTCACACAAAAATCCCCAAAACACATAAAGTTCATCCCCTCCCACCTCAACCCCTCTCAGCATTGCCTTGTTGCTCCAAGGAGAAGAAAGGAAGAAGCAAATCTTTCACCTGGCTGAGCTATGCTAACTGCTAGCTTTTTTCCCAGTTCCATCTTAACTTACAAGACCTCAGAGGGGGAGAAGATGGAGGATATCTGAGAGGGAACTACACTAGGTGCAGGGGAAGAAGGATATCTTTATTTCTTCACTTGCTGTCATGTTCTGAAAATGCTCTTTTTAAGGAGCTTTATCTTCCACCCCAGGCATGGTAAATGTTTCTGATTGCTGTCCCTTTGAGTGTGTGTACGCTGTGCTAAGTAAGTCATCCTTCCTAAATTAGCTTTGTAGCTTCCCCCCCAACACCTCTCCAGGTACATCTTCTTCCTTCCCATCTCCCACCTACAAAGAAAGAACGTTCCTGATTTAGTCGTCTCTGTGTTTCTGCCTGTGGGAGTGTTTGTGGAGCTCACAAATGGAAAGGACGACTCCAGGGCGTAAGCACTTGTACATCCTTTCCTCTACTTTGGGGCCAAGGCTGCTGGAGGAGAAGGAAGGAGGGTTGGTTTTGGGTTCAGATGGGGGCAGGCAGGTCTGAATGTTATCTCCTACTCAGGATAAGGGCAGTGAGACCTGTTGAACACATGGAGCTTCCCTCGGCTTTCCAGAAAAACTGTCCCCAGTCCCTTCTGTTCCCTCCTTTAGCTTTATTCAGAGTTTTGCTTGTCCTCAGAAAGACCAGGCTCTGTTGGCCTATGAATTCCAGCCAAGTTTGCAATGTTGGGATCTGGAAAGACCCTTATTTTCTTCATCTATTTTGGGCAATAATCACCCAGAAGTAAACACAGGGGATACCAAGGGTTCTGCCTGCACCAGCAGACCCTGCCAACTACATGTGCACATGCATGTAGCATGAGGGACCTATGCCTCTCAACCCATCATCCATGAAGCTTAACACCTGCCTACAGACAGTGTTCACCCCACACTCTGAACTGTTACCCAGACCTACTCAATATTTTGGTCACTATTTAACTCTATTCTTCAACTGTCTGCCAAGCCATAGAAAAATGCGCAGCAGGAATCTGACACTGCATTGTTTGTGGTGAAGAACTTCTGGTAACCCCCGTACAGACAGACCAAGTCTCCATCTCTGCCTTAGCTGATGCTGTAAAGAATCATTTCCAGACACCACCAGAGTGAGACCTGTACCTTCCTTCAGACAGGAATTGGACACACAGTCTATGAATTTATATGGGGAATGAAAAGGAAAAACTTCCAAATAGCATGTTCACTGTAAAAGGGCTTGAAGAATTTTCAGATGAAAGCATTTCAAGGTGGAACATAGCTTAGCATTAGTTTTTATAACTAGCAGTGGGTTAGTAGACATTTAACACCCACAGGAATTTAAAGGAGTAGTTTTATCTGCTGAAAGAAACCTGTACTATTCCCCAAGTATGATTGAAACAGATTGAAATTTATAGGATGAAGGAAGCAAGCTATTTGAATTGGATCAAAATCACCTAAAAGTTCCAAAGAGTTATACATACAGATCTTAGTAAAGATCTGAATTTTGATGCTTTGTGTCAAATAACATGAGACCGGAGTCTGGACAGAATTTCTTTTTTTAAATCCAATATTTTGTTCACAAATGTAACTAAAGCCAGCGCATGTAATCTGGTAATATATTCAACTCACATTAGTTTAAGATGCTTTATAAATAAATAAAAAATAGAACTTGACTATGAAACAGTTATTGCTTCTAGACAAATTCTCATCAGATTCAGTCCCTATTACACATCATATCTAAGTACATCAGAGCTTCTTTTACCCTGGCTTCAGGTAACTACCCAGACTCTCAATGTGAGACTGCTTCATTTATTACCTCCAGTTAGACATATTAAGCACATTGCTATTCTCATTAACAAACAGTGGTTTCCCTGTACATTACTTCAACGACCAACTATTTTTATAATTACCTTGCAAATTTTAGCTTGAAGTAACATTCTCCTGTCTTAAGCTGTTTTAACAAATTCAACCCCTTGAGCTTGATCCAAGTGAAAATCCAATGAAATCAGTGGAGAGGCTTTCCTAGACTTCAAGGGATTTTGGAGGAGTTCCTATATATATGCCTTAATTTGTACATAGAAATGTGGTTATTTGTAATCTCATCCTCGGATGAACAAAGTCACCGTTAGGGAAGCTAACTCTGCATACTGCTAATCTAAGCCAATGCTTTTCATTAAAATGTCCTGTTTTCCATTTCTTATAACTCTGAAAACTTCTGGTCGTATAAGAAAATGTTTTCCACACTAAATGTTGCCTCAGGTTGATTCCTTTCAATATAATCAAAAGCAGTCCAGACTTTTCTGAGAACACACCTGGGTGAACAGAGGAAAAGAGTCCAGCTTGCTAAAATTAAATATTGGAACTGATTTATTTTTTTTTTTTATTTTTTTTTTCCAACACTGTATTAGCAACTTGGGAAGAAAGGGTGGCATTTGGGAAGAAGGGTGGCATTTCTGATAACATCTTTTCCATTCTATAATTGCTTGTGATTTTTACAAATCCTCTTGTTTCTTGTTTTTGTGCTCTAATCTCTGCCTGTAGCACTGTAGATTTTAGAAGAGAAATAAATCTCAGTCAAGAATCTCTTCTTTTTGCTTTGCGCTGAATTTATTTAACTTCTGCTTTGTATTTTGGTCTAGATGGACCACCGACCTGGCATATGCTGTGATATTGTGTCCTGGAGCAACAGCACAGGCTATGTAGCAGGTAAAGCCATCTGTGAATGCTCTGAATCCCCTTCCCAGGAGTGTATGTTTTGAGAAGCACTCACCTTGTTGTTATTTTGATATTTCTCCCAAAACCTGAGGCTACCATTCCTCTGGATCTGCTCATCTGGAGAAAGCAGAAATCAAAATCTCTAGAGAGCTGCATTTGAGATTGCTAAAGAGCAAATAACATTTTGATGGTTCTTTAGTTCTGGGCTGGATATTGGTAAGGTAATTATTTCTGTACTTGTGTGCTAACTTGGCTAGCTCTGCCTTCCCTGTGTCAGATCTTCACATCAGTAGGGTTAGCCATGACTATACTATGACTATATGACTATGGTTTTCATGTACCATAAGGTGTCTGGACAGACAGAATATTGTGACAGGGCAAACAAGTGACCAAAGGATGACATTTTGCCTTATTGCCCAGTTAAGGCCAATAGCACCTCAGCACGAAATATGGGACCCTCACAGACACCTGCAGTGCAGTAGGACTGTGAAAGAGAGGCAGATAGTTGTGGAGCTGCACGGACATTCATGCTACCCCAGCTAAGATGAATCCAGTTTCTGAAGCTGCTTGTTTGAAAACAGATCATCAGTTCATTGCACCGTAGTCTCCGCAACAGCATTCAGATGCAAAGGATTACAGAGGTTCAGCGGGATTTTTGCAACTCATATTTTTATCCCACTTGTAAATTATCACAGAAAAGCTTGAGGGAGTAGGATATCTCTGATGCCGTGACCAACACTCCTCATCTCTATAAGCTCCACATCCACCAGTGAGCCCTTGCTGAGCTGACAGTCCGAGCAGTACAACTGTATCATTACTTCTATACCAATCAATTACTTTGCAAAGCATACAGAGAGTGTACAGCTGTATATAAAGCCAAACTCTTCCCTGCTGTGTGGTGCTGAATATGTCAAAAGAAAGAAAAAAAAAAAAAAAAAAAAAAAAAGAAAGAAAGAAAGATAAGAGAATTCCACTATAACTGCAAAAATGTTTATTGTTGTTACCGTTGCACAGCTCTGAGCCCAATGGAAGACAATTCCTCTCTCATTAAGTCGTGATGAATGATAGATATGGCCAGCAGCTAAGACTAGTTCTTAGATTAAATGTTGTGAGAAATGTCTCTCTACTACCAGGCAGGTGAGATCATTTCTTTTTCCCATTATACCGGTTTCTTCTCTCTGTTTCTGAGTAACACAGCATGACTTGATAGTTTCTGCCTCTAAACTATTGACGTATGTTTGCTTTGAGAGGGGCCTCCTAAAGTGTGAAGAATGGGCCAAAGAGCTCCTAACTACTCACAGTGAGTGTGGCCATTAGGCTGGAGCTGCTGTAGTGCTTAACCCTTTGCCAGGTGTTAAAGAATTAGGTCCACCAGGTCGTGTTGGATTTTCCTCTGGAGAGGCAGGAAGGTGGCTTTCCTGCTCTCCGGTCTGATCAGCTGCGGTCTCTCCTGATGTCTAGATATTCTTGAATTATTCTCCTGTCCCACTTCAGAGCTTGTCTTTGCACATCTCCAGGTGTAAAGAACCACCTGCAGCCTCTCTCTTGGAGAGGACTACAACCCTTCTTTATTGAAGAAGTCACTTGTGAGTGCTTAATGGACTGATAGTAAGGAGAACAGAATTTTGTTCTTGGAACAGTTCCTGACTGATTTTGACCAAGAGAAAGCTGCTCTGTCACAGTACTTCTCTCATTGTTCATTCAGACCCCGACCCTATGCAGATTTATATGTACATCAAGTTTCCACATGCAAAATTGAGCAAAGATGTATTATTTTGGATCAAGGTCTTAAGATTGTAAGGAATACACAGCAAACCAGAAGAGGGCTAGGGAGGAAGCACAAATGCTGTCCCCTTAGCCACCCATGTGCTAATTGTTACCTTGCCTCCTGTCTTAGTGGTAGAGTCCAGTCAGACTTTAACAGATACAAGTCCTAGGATTTTTTTCTTTTTCATTCTTAGTTGGGAAAAAAATAAAAAGAAAAAGAAAATCCTGTGTTCCATGAGCCTTCCTCCGTGTGCCAGCTCCTAGCACTTTACTAGCAAGCAGGGCTTTTATTCCTATTTTAAGATGAGATAAGGAAAGAGAGAGTGGTATGCAATGCAGAGTTTGGAAACGTTGGGTGTCTGACTTGGAGGTGTTAGCATGGATTGTTTGCAGGTGACAAAACAGAGTTGGAGGATAAAAGACAAATTCTGAAGCCTTGTGTTATTTGAAGAAAACAACCATTCAATTAAAAATACCTTGCAATCCCTTGGAGAGAGATGTGAGTTGCAGAACTTTGGTCTGGATCTCAAACTCTCCAACAGTTCCAGGATATTTATTCCTGTCCAGAATTCTGGCTTAGATCATTGGAGGGAAGAGTCAGCCATGAATTTTGGATCTAAATTCAGACTGTGCTATCATAAATCCAAAAGAACTGGACGTTCTCATCCAGAAATTCATTTTTTCCTTTAAAATGTGATTCACTCAGCATGACTAAGGGCATGTCTACATGGATGGACGAACAACTTCTTCCCACTCACCCCACTAGCCAGCTCTTTTCCAAGGGTTATATAGCCACCTTGGCTTGGTGCTGCATGTGGCTTATTAAGAATACTACCAGAGAGAGGCCTCACAATACCTTCTGCGAAGTGGACAATTTTCTCCTTTTAGATCTGACTTTAATATTCACTAATTAGAGGATTGCTTTTCAAGAATTTGACAAAAAAAAAATAATAATAATCTGGATTATGTGCATGTATATATGTGTGTTTTCACGTAAATACCAAAAACAAACAATAAAAAAAACACACACTTTAATGTATGCCTCAGCTTTGATCCTATAAGATTCCTGCCTATTTGGATGGGACTATTCCCACATATAAGTAAGTGCTTTGCTGGATCAGGGCCACTGTGGAATGTATTTCCTATATTATTCTGATTACAGAGCAAAGAGGATTATAATTAATATCTGCATTGCATTCCGCCTTCTTCAATCTGCAGTAAAAACAAAGCTCTAGTAGAAGTGCCTACATGCTTTTTTAGAGTGCTTTACCTATTAGATGCTTAGCAAACCTCTTGTTAACACCATAAAGGTCAGATATAAAGACAGAAGGAATGTATATATAGAAGACATCAATTCACATAAGTGAATTTTCACACTTTAAATAGAAACTTTTCAATGTAAAGGAGAAAGTACTGGTCACTTAAGAAAAAGAGATCTTAGAAAGAAGCACATAAAGCTCTTATTTTCATCTCTGATGCCAGTGTGCATAGGATTACACCAAAGGTGGTGGGCTGGGTATCTAAGAGAAACAGAGAAAGTCTCTTTGAATTGAATTACAACCATTTCATTTTCCTAGCAAGAAATTTCAAAATAATTTAATTCACCAGCTCAATACCTGTGAATTTTATCAAAAGATCACATATTAAGTCATGGACTCATAAACTGACTTTAGTCATTTGCAAAAGGATCTAGTTAGCTCAAATCCTGCCTCAGATGAGACCTAAATATTTGAAGTTAATCTGAAGTCCCAAACAGCTTGTGTGTATGCCAATCTGCCTTGCTTGGGGGTGCCTAAGTCTACTAAACCTGAAATATCTTTGGTTGTGTAGCTGTGTTCACCCACCCATCACAACATGTCCTTAACTTAGAAGACAGTGGCCCTCTCCAATGCAAGGAGAGGGTATGAGGGAGTATGGTGTGGTGGAGGTGTCACCAGCCTCTGGCCTATTTCTCTGGTGGTTATGGCATCCACAGCGGCATGCCATAACTTCTGTCTGCTCACTCCAAGAAGACTGACTAACCTCCCTCTCACTTATCTCCTGAGGTCCTTAACCAGTAGGCCATGAGATAGCCTAGAAGTGCCTGCTCTTGAACTCTCTTCTCTTCCAGCTGTGCTATTTCTGCAGGCAGGAGAACAAGAATTTTCAGGAGAGGAAAGGAGATGAAAGACTGATACCGTGGACTAGATGAGTGGGAAAGGAATGGCAGGTGGTCAAGAGGCTTCAGGTCCCAGACTTCATCACTTCACCCAATGATAAGTTACAGAAAATTGCATGGGGTTGCCAGGAAGCTGGGCCTGGAGCCCACTTTTGATTTGCTCTAGCTAAGAGCTCTTATGGCTTGCCTAAAGTTAGATTTCTCCTCTCTCTCTGTCCAGCCTACGAATCTGCCAGCCCTGGCTGCTCCCTGTCCCTAGGAGAGTGCTGAAGGCTGTCACAGACACAGTCCAAGTGCCAGTGAACACTGACTGGGGTGGACAGAAAAGATGACGTCCCTTTCTGGCTGAGCACAGTTTAGAGACAAAGGGACTAGGGTCTTCTCATTCCTGCCCAAAAACACTTCTTTCCAAAAGACCAGCATTACTATTGTCACCACCAAACATCCTCTGTGGTTTTTTTTGTTTGTTTGTTTGTTTGTTTTTATGGTTCTTTTTATTTTTCAGTCTTCTGGCTTTTCTTTACCTCCCAGTATTGTCAGGCAAACAGGCAAAAGCAGATTGAATTGTCCCCTGGACACAGGTATGATACAGAGAAAGTTTCCTGAGTATGAAAAAAGAAAGTACCAAAATTAGGTAGAATGGACTCTAATCTGAAGGTCTTCAGAAGGGTCAGACTCTATCATAGGAAAAGGTACTTAAGTACACTAGGCAATCTGGACTGCATCACCTCCACCCTCCTTCAGGACGGGGCACACAAAATCCAATGAAATAGCACGCAAATCAAGTAGCCAAATGGCCAGAAGTGTTCCACCCTACTATTAAATGCTAGGAGAGAGAAGTGCATCTGCTTCATGGGTATTCTTCATGTAAGAACAACAGCACAGGGAATGAACAGAGTGTTAAGGAAGAATTGCATGCATCAGAGAAGCCATCATCCCCTACTGCTTTCATCTTTTTTACCATTCAAAAACAAGAAGCAGAATATCAGACTCCCACCTTATCAGTGCCACTGGGCACTGGAGGAAGTCATTTTCCCTTCTTTACCCAAACAGGGCAATAGTCTCTGCAAGGTTTTGAGAAAGTTCCCAGAACTGAGCCTAAAACTGAGTGATCTTGATGATAATTATGCAACATCAAGCATTTTCAGCGTGAGAGAACACCAGGTTCTAAAGGGTTTTGTAGCAGAGAAATGTTATCAGCTAGATTTGGTGCCTGTAGGTTGAACAAATTTTAAATAGATAAATGGCCCTGCTCCTTTCTTTTCCTTTCCTGAAAGCCAAAAAAATGCAGGAATTTATCAGAATATCAAGGATGAAGAAAGATTCTCTATAGACTGAGTTATCCAGATCAAAATTAGATGTGTTTCTGGAAAGAATTTTTAGCTGGATATACCAGCTAGGACTGGTATGGTAACAATGTGGTTTTATTTATTTATATTTTTTTCCCCTGAGAGTTTCTGAAGGTTTTCTGACCTTAAAATCAATAATATTTGGTCTCAACTTCTATAGTCACTGAAGGTTCAACAGTTTTATAAAGATAAGGCTAATTCCAGTTGATTTTGTTTAGATTTTAGAGATCTGCAAGTGGAAACAAATATTTGGAAGTGTTGGTCTTACCTTAAAGCAAACTTCACAGTATACCTAGGCTGAAAGGTCATGTTCTGTGTTGGGAGGGCCACTACAACATTATTTTTCCTTCTTAATTGTAACTTATGTGAATATTTTCCTCATTCCCAATGAAGAAGTATTTAAAAGCCATTTTTTTTAAGTTTCATTTAGGAAAAAAATATATTCAGAATTGTTTCCAAACAAAAGTACTATTTATAATTTAATTTGGTTGCTTTTGTCTTATTTCATGACAACTCATTAGCAGCAGTGGCTTATACCTGTCATATAATGGGGTCACAGAACAATTATCAAAGTGTATATTTGTGTCTTTACAGCCCTGAAAAGCACTTGTGATTTAATATTGATTGAGGCATCCTATTTAGCAGCCTAGCCTCTTGGAGTTGTAACAAAATAGCTTCATACTTTGAACAAGGAGTGAAGATGAGAATTCAGTGTACTAATTAGAATAGTGACTAGTTTCAGTTTCTTTGAAAAGATTCCTGAGTATCACAATAAACGATACAGAAGAGGTATGTTTTTTCCTAATTATTCGAAGTGTATAAATGGTGCTTCTCTCTCCTGAGTATCTTGGTGGAGCAGTTCTGCTTTCCCTACTGTCTGTGAGCAAGTCACTCTAAGTGTGGGAGGGAGCCTCACCCCAGTGCAACAAGTTGAAGACAAAGAAATACTCGGGATGTATTCCTCCGGATGCCAAGCTTCATGCTGTATATATTAGCAGGATTTTCTCTTGTCTCTGTCCATAGGTCTTACCCCTGCTATTCACACAGCCACATTTTGACCCCTTTGTAGGGAAGTCCCAGAAAACAGCTATCTGGGGAGATGCTGGAGATTTGGGAATGTTCAAGTAGTTTAGCTAAGGTCCAGCCTACAACTACCAGGTCAAACAAACCCCTCATTTCCTCAAATCATTCCTTTCATGCAAGCTTTATTCCTGTTTCATATGTTAACCAAGACTTCCTATTTCCACCAGGAGCATAATCAAAACATTGAACTGAAATCCACTGAGGCTGCTCCTCTGGGGATGATTAATCTCATTCCTGAATTTAGATGTGTGTGGACAACTGCTAACAGGAGTGGGAGGGATGAGGTATAGACGTTGGGCTTGGCCAACTTTGGGAAGATTATTTTGGACCTGGTTAGCTCTGCACAAGTCATGGTCCAACTCTGATCTTCTGAATGGCTCACGGTCCTGTAGGTCCTTGGTTCTGCTTTGATTCTGCTTTAGTTCGCATACACCTCCGAGGAAACATTAGCTCTAACAATGTCATCACAATTCCCATACTGGTCACGATGAGAGACAAGACAGTGGTTTGTGGCCCCTTAATCTGACCCAGTAGGTTTGTATATTATGCTGCAAGCTGCATGCATAATAATATGCACAGAGAATACTAAAAATATACTGCTACTGATAAAATACAGCGTTTTTGTCAGGGTTTTCCTTGCATCTTACCTTCCCCCTTTCCCATAAAAAAGAACTGGCAGCAAAATGAAAATCAAGATTCAGTGTTTATCTTCAGAATACATATGGTTTAGGTAGCTCCAATGTGACCTTCTACTCAGGTCTGACCTATGAAGAACACAGCTAAATTATGTATAATGGTTTTGTGATGAAATGCAATGCCAATTATAGGAGTGAGATGAGGCCATAAACATACTGCACATAAAAATCAGAGAATGAACTTAAATCCCAGTCCCAGAACCAAAAGATTAGTGTTCTAACCGCTGACTGTAGTCAAAGCTTCCTTCTGGAAATTAAGGTTAAATTTCTTCTTGCATTCCCGCTGTGTGGTCAGAAGAGTAATTTAAATGCTTTCAATAATATGGAGGTTAGAGTTTTCATCCTTTTTCTTTAGGAGGTTTTCTACATTTAGTACAATATTTTTTAATCAAAATTCAGGCAGTTTGCTTGTAAGGCTAAAAATGGATAATGACTTTTCGGTCAATTGCTTTTGACTGTCAATATGAAGCCTGCATTACCATTCCACAATATCATTAAACAATCAATAGCAATTAGTGTCTAGTCAAGCCTGGTGTTTTAATCATTTAAATCAAAATGCCCATAATTGTTATTGTATGTAAATATTTGAAGACGTTTATGGTGGAGATGAATTTTACCCATCCAGAACTAGAACTGCTGAGCACAAAGATGGGCTCCGAGCCTCGTGTCCCCTCCTGCTGAAACTGGGGCAAAGAGGAAGGGGAACTTTCCACATCTGGGGTGCAACCCTGTGCTAACAAGGGCAATATGGGTTTGGTGGTGGGCGACCACTGTGAGTTGGGGCTGTCAGAGCTTTGTTTAACCTGATTTCATAGAAACACAGAAAATCCAGAGACTGCACAGTGCATTCTGGCCACAGGCTGAATTCGCTCTCTGTACCACAGACTATCACAGACTATTTACACACAGAAGATCCCCTTGCTCACTGACATCATTATTTCAGACCAAAACTGGAACTCAGGGCACTGTTACTGATGTATTCTGTATCTCAGCTTACACAGGGCATTTTCTGTATTCATTCTCCAGAGCATGTAAGAGGATTTCCTAGTTAAGGACATTTTGCTGGCAGTGTTTTGTGCATGTAGCAGTGTAATGTAAGCAATGACAGAGTGGCTCTTCCCACTGCTGGCTTTAGCCACAACGATAGCAGCTGGGCACAGTGAGCTATATGCAGTGCTGGTACAAAACTCACCGAGGTCAGGCAGAGAATGAATTTGTCCTATTAAACAGACCAGGAACCGTACTGAGGAACAGCATGTGAATCATTTTTAAGGGAGCGGGCTATCCTCACTAGCACGGTTGCAGGAGCCGACCATGTGTCTCCCAGCCTGCCACATCCGTGCTGTAAGTACAAGTCACCAGTTCATTTGGCCTGATCCATCACCCATTCTCCTCCACAGAGCAACTCTTAATTGCTGTGGGAGGGATGTGCCATTGCTAGAGATTGTTCAGGCTCCTGGGCCTTATTTCTGAAGCCATATGGGAAATAGTGGCAGGATAAGGTGCTTGGATTTGCCACTGTTAATAATCTCAGATGGTTCAAAAGGCTTTAGTAGAGAATTTGCTGGACATAGAGAAGTTTGGAAGAAGGATGCATCACCCATAATGCTCATATTTTGGGTTTAGTAGGGCACATTGTTTCAAAGTATCACAATCAATGCTAGCATTATAAGGCTAAAAGATACGTAAGGCAACAGTGAACCCAGCAGAAAATGACCCAGGAAAAATATAAACCCTGTTAGCCCATCGCTTGAGCTGACATGCAACCAGAGTCGTGCCATGAAGATGAACCAAGCTGCTCCCCCCAGGCAGTACATTCATTTTCCAGCTAATACAAGGAATAGAGATTAAGAGAGTGCTGAGGGAACGTTAAAAAACCCTGTGTCATACAGGTCAGTTCAGAATATGGAAATAGAGAATCAATTTTCTTTGGATTCAAGTCCCAGACATCTAAATATTTTAAACCAGCTACTTGGCATTCCAAGTCACCGCTGACAGTTTATTGTCCTGGTTACTAATCCAAGCCCTCATCTCAGGAAAGGCTTGAGAGAATGTTTAACAATAAGCTCAACTAGTCCCAACTAAGTCAATGTCTTCAGGAGGCTGAGCCCTTGAAGGTTCCTTCCTTTGACTTCCTGGATATTTCAACTGTAGCAGATCTCTACCTAAAAAACAAACAAACAAACAAACAAATAAAAACAAACAAACAAAAACAGCTCTAAATAAATGATAAGACAAAACCCAGAAAGCAGTTTTCACCCATGTCCATCACAGCAAAGCTTTTAGCAGGATGAAGCAATATAACCCATGGGAAAGTGGTGGCAGAAGGACATTTTGTATTTGTCATTTAAACACAATGCCATCCCCATGGCTCAGATGTCCCTCATGTCACACAGACATTTTCTAGGGTGTCTTTCTCTTGCCATTTGAATAATTGTCCCATTGTTAGGGCTGACATTGTTGGGAGTAATTTGGTCCTGATTGCTTGAGAAACCCAGTTTTGCTCTTCAGGGTATTCTGGGAGGTCTGAAAAACCTATTTCCTGCCTAGTGTGAATGACCAGTAACTCTCCGGAAGCCTAACATTCACAACCAGCAGGGAACCTCTACAAAATTGGGATTCCCAGCTCTCCCATTACATACAATTTCTCCTGGGTTTGGTAGTTCATGAACAATCGGGTTTTAAATGTCACTTTCTTCAGGCTATTTTTTTGTGTAAACTGAAGCCTGAAATAGGTTCAGCAGAACCTATGCAAAATATCAAAGCAAGCCTCCTACACCCTCGAAGTGTTAACAGCAGAGCCTGCATTCAGACTGTGAGCCTAACAAATTTCCAAAATACCATACCAAGGGATGCTGCTGCACCAGGCTCTGATGCTCCAAAAAGAGACGTCTGGGAAAAAGAATAAATGAATAAACAAACAAATAAATAAATAAATACTACATTTACACAACAGTGGTTTGTGTATCTAAGGGATCTTTTGGAAGCTTTGGCATAGCTGCAAATAGGAACTTTCTTCCTTGAATCTCATGATCCTATTAAGTTAAGTGACTAAACTAACAGTGACAGTCATTAGATTCATGGACCAAAGGCAAAAGAAGACCTGGTTAAAGAGTTGTTCTTCACCTCCCAGCCCTGCAAGCAAAGAGTTTTTCTACTTCCTTTTTGTTCTCTCCTTCCCCATCTCTCTCCTTCTATTGCTCCGCAGCATGTGCAGCATCTCTTCACCAATTCAGCATCTGGGTGTATCAGAAATGAGCCCGAAAGACCATTGAATTCCTCTCAGAATTAGTTCCCTAATAGACATTTCAGCTAAAATTTTTCATCTGGTTCCAGTCAGCATCCAGGTTTTAAAAAAGACAAGCCAGCAGTGCTGGACAATCAGTTCTCAAAGCTAAAGGCTCTCCAATAACATGCCAGTGGAGGAAGAATTTTAATAGAACCCACAGGAATTTAGAGACTACATTTTTTTGCTTATATCCTTTTTTTTTTTTTTGAAAGACAGGTTTTCCCTTCTGGTGAACTCAAGCAACAGGCAATTTCCATTCATCTCTTGAGGAGTTCAGCTATTCAGACTAATGGCCCAGTTGCACATACACTATTTTATTTCCCAGCTAAAAACACCTTCCAGTTCCAAGCCAGCCCATGGGGTGATGTGGAAGATTTCCTGCAGCGTTATCGTTCTTAATTTTGGGATACCCCTACCTTAAAAAATGTAAAAGTAATGCAGCAGGACTGACATATGCTGCCACAACCAATTTCCCCATCACCCTGCTGAAGAGAGCTGACATTCCTGTGAGCAAACTGCTCCCATGCGGTGTGAGGTCAGGGGCTGTGTCCACCAAAAAGCAGGGGGAGGAGGAGACCTGAAGATCCTCTAAAGTGGAGAAAAGACGTAACGAAAGATCTTCGGCATTTTTCTAATATAAAACAGCTCCGCAAAACTAGAGAAGTGGCTGTGGGAAGCAGTCAGAAATCTGCTCTTTATCCCATCCCAGCACTGCTAAATGGTGAGAAACTTGGCAGAGGGCCCACACTTTTACTTATCTCCTAAGTCTAAAATCATGCTGCCTTTTTTTTTTTTTTTTTTTTTTTTTTTTTTTTTTAATTCTATGCTAAGCGTCGCACATAGAAGGGAAAACACTGCTTTAGATGTGAAACCAGCAGCAGAGACTGCGGCATTCGGGTGTTTTATTCCATCAAAATGAGCTTTTCTTCCAAGGTGAAGTGTACAATGTAACATTACTTAATTGCCCGCGCTGCTTGGTGGATGCTGACATATATTGTGGAAATGTTAACTGCTTTACATTTCAATGCATTCCCTCTCCCAAGCCCTTCTCCTCCACCGCTTCGCTAGGATGCTGCTGGCCAGCTGCCAGATGGGAAGCTTATTTTTCACTGGTGATCATAACTCTGGCTGCTTGTAGCAAATAACGCAACGCGCGGCGTTAGGAGGTTTACACAGGAAGCCCTGCTGTGCTGCCTTAATTGGGATCACTCTTCTAGCAACGGAGTAAAAAGGTATTAAGTTAAGATAAATGAACTGCTTATTGGAAACTACAAATGTCTCTCTGCATCAAGTTCACAGATAGGGAAAACGAATGCCACTCCTCTCCTCCTTCCTCCAGGCTCCTCCTTCCATCCTAGCAGCTCCCCAGCTGGGCATTCCCCCCCCCCCCCCCCCAGCCTAGCAGTGCTGCTTTTACAGCCCCCACCGAGGCTGCATGGATTTGTCCACTCTAAAGACCAGATGGCACCCTACTGCCAGCTCAGTTTTCCCTTGTTCTCGATGCCCTGCTGCCCTGACACAGTCAAACCACAGGACTTTTCTCCAGCCACACATGCATCAGGCCTCTGGCTCTTTTATAGCGCTGTTTTCCAGAGGCCTTCCTCACAGCATGGCTTGAAACTCAAAACACAAACTGCAGGTCTATGGAAAGACAGCAATAAACATTTACATTGTGTGGCTCCGATGGTGGTACGAGATACAGAGATGAGTCTGAGGTTGCTGCAGCCAGGACCAAGTTTTGTCCCCGTACTGTGAGGATGCTGACTCCAGAGATGCGCAAGGCACATCCCATCAATCCTTCATGTTGTCATCTCATTGTCTGCTAGGTCCAGGCAAATTGGATCCAGGGGTCTGGCCAGTTTTCAAGGGCGACTTGAGTAAGACACATTTACACAACCCGACAGAGAAGAAAACTTTTACATAAATGCATTGGTCCAGCAATTAGTGCCTGCAAGAGATGCTGTGAGCTCTGAAAGGACCAGCTGAGCTACACAGCACAATGAGGCACAGTCTACCTGAGGAAATGCAAGGAGTTTCCAAATGCTCCCATTCAGATCAAAAATAGCTAAGAATCTCATAGGTACCAATTCCCCCAATGGTGACTCAATTTCATTTCTTTAAGCAAGGTCTGCTTCAGGTCTCTCTCACCCTCCCAGCAAGCTGATCCAAATGTGCACTTGACTGAATCCATGCTGACACAGGGAGGTAACATCTGAAACCTTGACTCATCACCCATGCAGTTCATTGTCCCTCCTGGAGCTAAGAAACACAGGAAATGAAGAAATCCTGCTGGCATGATTATTGAAATGCCAACACATTGCTTCATTCTCAGACTTGTAACAAGACAAAAAGAGAATAGGCCAGATTTGTCTGATTTGGGTCTAATCACAAATACCTTCTGTAAATTGGACATCTGGTCCAGACCTTTCCCTTTGTGGTAGTCAGACATGAATACAAGTGTTACAGGGGCCCTGCAGGCACCTCTTGGAGGGGCTGAATTCCCTTTTCTCCCCCTCAGCTATAAAGGATGCCTGAAGTGCTTCAAACTCAGCCTCTATCATTTAGATGTACATGCTATGCCAGGTGAATCCCAGATGAAGTTAGATGGGTGTAAATCCTGACTTAGATGGGAGTAAATCCTGTTTAAAGTAGGATCTTGCTCCGCTGTCTGGACACGTCAGCCCCAGAGCATGCCTGTTACCCACAGCTGCACAGAAAGTGCCCTGTGCTTTCCAGGCTTGAAGAGCTGGTCATGTTAAATGTTTATACTTCTATAGGAAATTCACTTATCCTTCTTGCAAGACACAGTTCTGACATTCTCCTTTGGCTTTAAAAACAGGAGGCATGCAAGAGAGTGTTTCAAACCACAGCAGGTGCTACCTTCCACCTTTCTAAGTGCAGTATTTCAGTTTGCTCTCTATGATCAAGGGACACAACTGAAACCTGCCTGACCCAGCTCCCTTCTAGCTTCCCCTGTCTTATTTTCTGGAGGCCCAGTGTAGAGGTCACTTCACTCAAAGCCCGACACCACTATAAGTAGGTGTTTTTTTTCACTCATGCTTTTGTCCTTTCAAGACATGATAGCGATTCAGCATTAGTTTTTTTCCAACCAGCTTTGCCAGCAACCCGATGGATTTGATGAGTGTTGCTCTTCAGTTAATGCTGCACCTATAAATACCTGCATCTCACTGCTACTTCACCTTTCAGAGATCATCTGCCATGTCAAGGTCCTCCTTGCTCACGCTGGAGGGTTTTGGGTGAAGGGATGTGTGGAGCAGGATGTACAGGATCTGTTCCCTGCTCTGCTGGAGAATGGGCCATATTAACACCAGCAGGCACTGGGGAGCATCTCACCAAGATTTGGAGGATTTGGATGAAATATCCAGCTTGATCCTTGGGTGCTGCAGAGCTGTTAGTGATTGCTCACAGCCAAGGTACCTGCCAGGGCTTGGTTTCAGCTGGGCTGTGTGGGTCCATCAGAGCTGCGTGGTGTCACCCATGGGCTCACCCCACATCAGCTTCCTCTGGCCTGGGCCAGAGCATCCTAAAGGAACAAGTCCCTGCTCTTGGACACGCTTGTCTAAGGGTTTATGCTGAAGATGTGAAGTCTTTTAAGAGCAGGATCCTAATAAGAGACAAAAATGCAAGCCATTTGCACACAGAGCTTCTTAGGTCAAGGAGGCCGCCTGTTCTTTGCTTCCACTTTACTTAGGGAAACAGAATTCTGTTGGCATTGTTTGGTGAATAAACAAAAGAATATCAGCCTGGTACCTGGCTCAATTTGCTGCTTGCTCATCCTAATAGAAACAACCTTGCAAAGCCCAAACAATGACGTGCCACTTGATCATACGGCAGCAGCATTACTTCCTTCTTTAACCAGTTTTGCTCTTTGAGACAATGGCAGAGATCAAGAGAGACTTTTCTCTGTTTATTCACTGCAGAAATCAATACTGATATATCCACAGCGGGTTTGGGTAGGATCTCATGGACCAGGAGCTGCTCTGTGGGGTTCTGCTCTGTGGTTGGGAATTGCATCACTGTGGCACAGAAAGGCTGAACCCCATTCTCTAACCCAAGGGGGGACACCTGCAGCACTCGGAACCCCCCCATTTATGTCTGTCTGCTGCATGGGGTGAGAAAAATCCGGAAGGAGTCATGGGGAGGTTGCCATGATCTTGAGGAGCAGCAGAGCAGGGAGAGGTGAGCCGGGAAGGAGACCTGCACGTCATTGTCACCTGCTTCCACTGTGACAGCACGGTGACAAACGGCGCCGTGACATTCCCTTGCACTGCCCTGACAACCCATCAGCAAGGTGCAAACAGCAAAGTGTTGCGTGATAAGGGGCCTGGCATAACGGCTCGGGAGAAGTGCAGGTAGGCAGTAGGAAAGCCAGCAGTTCACACGTAGCTTGTTAAATGTGACAAGGGTGTTATATCCACAAGGCTTAGAGATCTCCATTTTGGGGGAAAAAGAGATACCCAAAGCTCTTCATTTTCAAGGCCATTAGCATCATAGCAATACTTATTCAGGATGCATCAGCAACATCAATATAACATCTCCAGGTGGCCCCTGACCCCTTCACACAGCTCCCAGCCCTCCCCTATGATCTACTGACCTCCCCAACCCCATGCACAGCACTACTGCCCTCCTGTGTATGACCCCACAAATCCCACCATGGTCTACATCCTTCACATGTCCCAAAAAGCCCACCTATATCTACCCTCACCTGCACAACCCTTCAATTTTCCTCCTCCCAGCCCTACATATCACCCCATAAACCTTATCCACCAGGCCTGGGCTGGTATTCACCAAGAGGGAGGGATGAGATGGCTTAAAGCTGCTTACCATGGGTACCCCAAAGCTGCTTCTGCTTGAGCTTCCACAGTATCTAGTCCCAAACACTGCTGGGTCCAGACTGACTGGTCCAGTCACCCCATTTGAGGGTTTTCTTGGAGGCATCATATGGAAGATCCATGCCAGGAGTTTAGAAAAGTAAAAAAAAAAGGAACTATAATGTTGTTTCAGGGAAAGCATACTTTGAGTTGGTGGTAATTTAGGGACACTAACATTTTCCCCAATAAAGGAGAGTTGTGGACACTGAAGAAGGCTGTGGAAAAGAGATTTGTTGAACCAAATCCCATGTACTTTAGAGATGGGAATGGAGAACTTGTTGCCCTTTCACAAGCCACAATTCCATTTCGTATAGCTCATGGACACATTGTTTCTTGGCATTATTATGGGCTGACATTCATTTCTGGTCCACCAAATGAGTCCGATAGGCTGAGTCAACTCTTGGAAAAGTTTTCTAACTCTCGCTTCAAAACATGAATAAAAAGCACCTGCCCTGCCCTAAACAGTCCACCTCGTGTTGCCAGAAATCCTTTCAGAGGAGACATCAGTTCCAGTACACGTCTCTGTGTGATTTTTCCCTGTTTGCAGAGCATTGCCCCATACATGCTTCTGTCTAGCTGCTTTCCTAGTGCCTCCTCAGCGAGATTTGATCTGGTTGTTTATTGAACTTTGTCCAGTGTTTATTATTTAAGGAATTCACAAGATAGATGTGAACACTTCCAGCCTAGCTGTGCTTTGGATTACCAGGACGATTGTTTAACATGTCCCAGTCTCCACAGAGCTACTTGCCAAATAAAAGAGTTCCAGTGGGCTCCTGTTAACCTTCTTGTATACTAAAATTAAGCAATTTCTCTCCTTATTTCCTATATTTCCACCAAAGCTCTCCAGTCTTGCCCAGAGCTGGGCAACCTGCTGGCTGGGAGCTGTCTCAAAAAGCCAGCTCCTTTTCCTGTTTTTCCCCATTAATACAGGCTGATCTTTCCCAAACCCACACCTATTCACAATTAATTACCTTGGCTGCTTTATACAGACCTGTGCCGACATCAGGATTGTTCACACACTGGTCATTGCTGCTACGAACAAGAGGATCCCAGTCCTCAGTCTGCTCTCCATGCTCTGCTCTGCCAAGACCAAGTGTCTCATCCCACCCTACAACTGCATGGGGTGGGAACAGGGCATGGGATGTCCCATGTCTTCACCAGTGCTTCTTGCATGAAGATGTGAGTGAAAGTGTGCTTATTCACGTGTTTATTTTTTATTATATATATATTTATTATATTTTTTATTTTTTTATTCATGTGCTTATTCATGCAGAAATAATTGTATGCCAGAATGGCAGTCATACTACATGGTAATAGTTTTCCAGGCTATGTTTATATGAACTAGAATCTGAAAGCCCACCCCACTGTTCAAGACATTTCTGGATAACTGGCTGGCACTGCTTGGAAAAGTCCCTGAGAAATCACCAAACACTGCAAATCAGTTCTGAAGCACTCTGCACAACCAGTGCAGCATGGACAAATCACAGACTTGGAAATATGCTGACAGCAAGGACTCCTCAGTCACATATGGGTATTTTTTGACATATCACCTCTTGCTCCCCAGAATTTTGCCTTAAAAATATATGATGGAGGTATTTGGTGAATCACTACAAAAACTACTCTATTTTTTTTTTTTTTTCTGCTTTTTCTCTTTACTTTGGAGTCCCCAGGGAGGTGAGAGACCTTAAGAAGGGACCTAAGGTCCCTTCCCAGGGACCTTAGGAGGCGTCCCTCAGTCCCATGAGAGGAACACCTTTTGTGTCTCATTTAAGTAACTTGTATCATCAGAGGTGCAGCATGAAGAGGTAGACACCTACATTTTGGCCATACAAGGGCTCAAAGCTGGTCACGCAATGGAGGAAGCAGGAGGGCATGAAGGGAGCATGACCACTGAACAGCTCTATCTGGGACCAAAATCAAAAGCCAGCCTCCACTGTTCAGCTTCTTGCTCTCTTTTTAAGTGAATCAATGCTCCATTTACCTACATATCTCAATAACTTCATCTCTTATTCTCTTCCAAGTAACATCCATGACATCGGTGAAGACAGACTAAGGAGACATCCAACACTTTGTCACTCAGGGGACAGTTTCCTGCATGCCATGACTGGCAGATGTCTTGTAATGTGACAGAAGGTGACAGAACACCTGCTATGAGACCTGACGTGTGTCAGTACTGCACTCCTAAGGGAGTCTCCAAGGGAAATCCTAACAAAGTAGGCTGCCAGAGACACTCACCTGGTCCACAGCTTTGATAGGAGCAAGAAGTCATGGGAGAAGGGTATGAGAAAACAGGTTACGAACGGGCTGAACTTGCCCACAGGCCATGGTGTGAGCATCCCTGAGCTGTGGAGAAACCTTAAGTCCTGGAGCATCAGCGTTTGTGTCTGAGTGATAGGGGTTGGCAGGCTGCACAGATACCTCCAGCCCTGTCTTTTTGCACATCCAGCTGCAATCGGTATGTCACAAGAATCTGTAAACAGTCAAAAAAAATACAAAAACATGATTTTTTTTTTTCTTTCTACAGGCCACCTGCCGCCTGTCAATGTGGAGCACAACCCTTTGTGTAGCAAGTCCAATAAACAAGACCGTAAAGCATCTGTCCTGCAACTGGATCCCAGCCCATGACAAAGAGCGAATCTGATCCATGACAAACAGCTGGGAAGAGCACTCAAAGCTCACACTGTACTTCACAGCCCGTCTGCAGTTTCCTACCAAAGCCAAACACAACTTCTGCTCAGTGCCACAATAAAGGAGGGGGGGAAAGAAAAAGGTGAAATAATTCTGTAGCACAGAGAGCTTACGTACGAAAAGGGGAGAAATGGTGTTTGCCACAGTTTTATTATGACTGAAGGCCACAGATGAGCAGTCCAAGTCTGTTCTTATTAAATTAAAATCTAAATTTCTGAGAGCATTTATGAAACTAGGGAAAAAACAAACAAACAAAAAAAACATAGGCCACTTTCATCTATATGATTAAGCAGTGTCACCTTTAGTGGACAGAAAGCCTTGACTTAGTCTTTCATTCTAAAGAGTTACAAGTCCTGGTAGACCAGGAGCTAAGCTTATAGCGTTCAGGGCTAGATTTAGGGAGTTGCCATGTCAACACACCTCCACCGTTAGCAAGAACACCTCAGAGACTGGGATGTGAACTAGAAGCCCTATTTTTAAGTCTCCATATTCAAATTCAGTGCAACACAAACCTTGGACTCAAATTCCCCCGGCTGTGGCAAAACACTCCCTGCTTCACCCAAGGTGGGATTTGGCCAGCGACCCTGTGTCCATCTTGGGCCAATAACATAAAAAATGTCCCTTCTGCTGAGCAGCAGCTAGAACATCCTTCTTCCTTAGAAGAATACCAGCCCATGGAAAAGTAAATTCACTCAGATATAACATTTCCAAGGGGGTAATTCTTCTCTCTCACTCTCAAAATGGGGGAAAGCTCTTTGCCGGTATGTAATTTCTTTCCTAATCACATTGCAGTGTCACATACCAGTGAGCTAAGGGCTCCCGCAGCAGCGTTATTCTCCAGCATATGTGACTTTGTATAACATGTGCTTCGCTCGGCAGTCATCAGCAACAGAGAGCAAGAACATACTTCTTCCTCTATGACATTATTAGGCATTAAGAGCACTATATAGCAGTGCATTTCAGCTTCTTTATTTTCTCCCAGTAAAAGCAGCTTGGCCACCTGGTGTGCTGCACACACAGTTAAATTCCAAATGTAATGTATTTTGTAGTGAAAGAGATTAGAAAGCTGCTGTAATGAATCTCATTACCAGTGTCTTTATATCCTCATCTAGTTGGAAGCAGAGATCATCCAGACCTAGGTACTGTACTTATTTAAAAGAATATCATCTACCTCTCAACCCTGTCATTACAAGACAAATTGTTTCCTTTGGCTTGATGTTCCAGCCATGCTTTTCTCAGTCTTAAAACATGTTAGCAGACAGATTTTCTCAAGAACTGAAGGCCAGATTTCTAACTGCTCAGCACCCACAACTGGGCTAGATTATTTTACGAGTGTTTGATTCCCATTTAGTCACCTAAAATAAGAGCCAGATTTTCAGACATGCTCAAAAGCCTCCAAGATCTTCTGAAAATCTGGACCTAGACTTACTCTAGCAACTTGCCAAATTAGTGGAAATTAAAGTAGACAGCATTTCATCATGTTACTCATTGCAATGATAAACACACAATCTTGCTGTTAGATCCATTTCCAAGGCCCAGCTCCCCCCCCCCCCCCCCCCCCCCCCCCTTCCAAAGACAGTTATTTGCTGGTCTATTCAAGCACAGTCCAATACATCCAACTGTGATTTCCATGTTAAAAAAAATAAAAAAATAAAAATAAAATAATTAAAAAAATCCAGATTTTCATGTCTTCATATGTTCTCAGAAGAAGAGAAGATATCATTTAGGCTGTATTTGCTCAACATTTCCAAGACAGTTCATCTAGTGGCAGATAGTGGCAGAGAGACACTGCCAGGAAATTTCCACCCAGACAATGAACATTGGGAACAGAATTGCAGAGGGTTAGAGGGAAGAGTCCTTTGCATCTCTACCAGCTGAACGCACGCATCCTCCCCTGGTCCACTGCTGGGCTGTGACAGACAGGACCCTTTTCCTACCTTTCTCTTGTAAATACATCACCTTTGCATGCTGTAAGTGCTTTGTGGGACTGTGGCTGAAGTGGAAGAAACCCTCCTCTTTTCTGATCCCACCGCTGTGCAGTTTGATTGACCTCAGGCTTCAGGATTAAACATGGCCCAAAAAAGATCTTCCTCTCTCAGAAAGGTTTCCAAATATTTTTATATGAGCATGACAGAAAGCCTTCAGACTGAAAATTATGGAGGTGCTCAGTCACCAAGGAAGAGTCACGCAGGAGACTCCTTTAATCAGTGCCAGCCAGACCGGGGACTGCTCTGGGCTAAGCCTCAAACTCAACCAAAGCTGCTCCTCTTTTGTACAAGTAACTTAGCATTTATTAGGCAATCAGAAAAGATTTACTATCTATCATTTGGGTGGTCAGAATAAACAGGACATTATAATTTCAGGGATGGAGACGTTCCCTTCTACTTCTTCCTCAGTTTGTTGATTTACACGCACAAGGATTGCAGCTCAGCCAAGCTCTGATTTGTGTCTCTATATATCTAATTATTAATTTGAGATGATCTGACCTGGCTGTTCTTGCAGGTGATGTCTCAAATCTCAATATGGATGAACCCTTCTATTTATTCCAAACTCTTCAGACCAAATACACAAATTACTGAAGGAAGTCAGGAGTTATCCACACAGGATCTGCTGACTGGATGCAGAAACATCCCTTATAAATATTCTTTGTAGAAAAGTTTTACCTGTTCTAGAGGTAAATAATAGATTTCAGTTTGAAAATATAGCAGATCATGGATGATAAAACTTGTTCTATGATCAGGACTCTGGAAAAAAAGACCTGGTTTTAGTTCTCTGATCTGGCGATACAGACTTTCTGCATGACCTTGGGCAAGTTATTTAATGTGTTAGTTCCTCAGATGAGGATAAAGTCACCTCTTTCCACCCACTCTGTCTGATGGGTATGGTCTGCTCTCTTCCTATTTGTGACAATGCCAAAAAAATAAATCGAGGACCTCAGCCCTAGTATTTCAGAACAAACATATTTTAAGGAGAGCAGAGAAAAGGAGCCAGCCAAATATGCATGCCCCATTAAGAAAATGTGAGGCATTTCAGGTGACAGATTCAGTGCCAAATAGCAACAATACTCACATACATATTCTGAAGAGAGATTTCAGGTTTCCTTAGCTGCCTGTTCTGCCAAAGCTGGCTCTGGGAGCACCACCCTGCAAACCCTAAAGGCAAAGATACGCTTTACAGCTCCTTTTGGAGGCACACAGACAGGGAGGAGATCTGCTGGAAGATTCAAGCAAAAAGCCATGCGAGTAAGAATGCCATCATTTACAGATAAACACAGAATGCATTTTATTTTGGAATCAATGAGGTTTGGTAGGCACAACAAGTCACCCAGTCCCTGCTGCTATCCTTCATCTCTCGCTCCAGCCTATCAGCATTGTAAGTCAGCATATCTGGATGGGAAGCACTCCCCACATGAATGGGCCATTCATCTTCTGACACTGCGCAGGCAGAGCATGCGAAATGTCGGGAGATTAGACACTGCCAGAGTGAGAGATTCCTCGATGCAATTAAAGTGTGAAGAACGCATAAATCACAGATCCAAGCGACTCCATCCGAGCAGCCGCCGCTGTAACCGGCCCCAAACCCCACAGAGGAGCCAGGTCTTGCAAGGAGGGGATGAGCACAGGGATGGAGGTGTCCTCACCTAATGGGCTGGGATGGAGGAGGCAGCAATGGGCTGCTCTGACAGGTGAGGCAGGGATGGCAAAATAGCCCAGGGAAGCAAGGCGAGGAGCAGAAGCGAGATGAAACAGCAATATTTGAATAAAGCTGGTGTCAGAGAGGCGGCCATGCCGATATAATATCAGCAATGAGAGGGAGAACGTAAGAAAAAGTACATGGTAAATTAAGCACCAAGGCTGTTAAAGGTCCAGTTATTTTCCAGCTAGTTGCCTTCTGATTGTTCATTAAAGTACAATATCCAGCCCTGAAAAACAGCCAGGGAAAGTTCACTCGTTTTTCCTGTTGGCAAGTGGTCGCAGGAGTTGGAGGCAGCCCGGCTCCCCAGATCCTGACACTCTGCGGTGCTGCCTCAGTCATTAATATTCATGCAAGAGCTAATGGTGCAGAGTTGGGTGCTCGCATTCGTCCTTCCTGGTTTTTCCTGGGCTTGGATGTGGGCAGTTTGCACATTTTCCATGGGAGAGGCACGAGACGTGGTGCGGTGCTCACACCCTGCCTGCTGGAGACGAGCCGGGAACCCCATTTTTCATTACAAACAAACAAGATACAAGAAACACGTTCATCAGAGCTGAGGGCTGAAGAGTGACCTCTGTGTCAAAAACACCAGAGGGTGAGGGAAAAGAATTGATTTCTGTTTTGTAGAAATCTCATGATTTTTAAGCCAGTCTCCTGATTGTGGCAGTGCTGAGCGTGATGTTTTTAGCAATTTCTGAGTCATCAATCCTGGCTCTCCCAGCAGGAGAAGAAAGGAGAAGCAGAGCAGCGATGTCCTAAAACAACATATTTTCAGAAAAGGAAAAAAAAAAAAAAAAAGAGGGTCTGGGGTGGCTTGTGGCTTAGGAGGATACTCATTAAAGCTGCTACCTCTTTTTTCGTCCTTGAGCTGCTCGTCCCACACAGCAGGGTCAGGCAGAGGCAGGGTGGTGGCAGCCCCAGCTTTGTCAGGGTCCTGCCTCCCCCGTGCCCACCACATTAGAGCCTGGGGACAGGGAAATGCTCCTTGCCCAGGTGCTTAACACAGCATCACAGGGGCCTTGGGGTTCCCAAAACGGCATCGGGCATGGCCAGGAGAAACTCATCAATGCTGCTCTAGAATGAGTATGAGCCATGGGAGAGGCTAAAACCCCCAGCATCCTGCCCAACCCTGCCAACAGCTAACCCCATCGTGATGTGATCACAGCAAAGCCGACTTTCCTGAATGTGCTGAACTGCTGGGATGCCAGCATGGGTCTGCAGGAGCTGTCAGCATCTTGCAAAGGGTGCATCAACAAAGGGTCCCCTACCAGAGCTTCAGACCTGAGCCCTTCTGTGCCACTGCAGAAGGGTTGTGACATCTCCAGGGTGACCCACCAGAGCAGCAGCCCTTTCTTAACGGGGACAGGGTGAAATGTGAGAACTGAGCATGGGTCCCCAGTGCCCAAAAGTCACTTTGTGGGCACCGTGAGACGCAGCACGTTGTCAGGTGGCAAGTTATCTGTGAGAGGCTGGATCTCCATCTCCAAGGATAGTGAGGAGGAAACCAAACGGCTAGACACAGTTTGGCTGGAGGCACTACCCTCGAAATACGGTACACCACTGTCCCTGCTTGTGCCTGGCAGCAAATCTCTGTTGCATCTGCTGCTGCTCATCGTGCACCAAGGGAGAACTTTCAGGGCAGGGACCTGCTCCTGGGCTGGCATCGATTCATCTGCTGCGGCGTTGTGGGGCTGCGGGAGCTGGCAGAAAGCTCCCACACTGATTTTGTTGGAGTGCCGGGCAATAATGGAACGACACCTCGGCGTGTTTGCAAACAAACACTGACTCCCTTCCTGTTCAACGCCATCTGCCACCCAACCCAATTTCCCTGCCCCCGTCCCTCCCCAAAAATGACAGCCAGAGACAGCTCCAAAAAGCAGCTGCTAAGACGAGCAGTGCTTCGTCTCGCTTGCTTTTGAAAGGTGCTGGCGAGGAGGAGGCTGTGCTCTGCACATACACAATGCCTCTACGTGCACAGCAGTGCACACCTCACTGCACACACCTCAGCACCACTTGGGCTGGGGGCTCGTCCTTGCTGCTGAAAACACAAAATGACAAACACAAAATGACTCAAAGAGATCTTGCTCTCGTGCTGCACCGTTGCACAGGGTGCTTCCTGATCTGTTTTTGCCTCCGTGCCTGGTGGCAAGAGCTGCTGTGAACACACTTCAACCGAGGTGGGGGGAAAAAAGTGGTTCTTTGAGTAAAGAGAGTGTTTGGTTGAAGAAAATCAACCACTGCTAACAGCACCGCAGGTGGGAATCTGCTGCCTTATTTAATGGTATAACAGAGCTGCAGAAAACATAAAATGAGTGTGTTGCATCCCATAATACCCTGGATAAGATATTAACACTTCTGCGACCTCTTTATTCTATCCCTCCCTTACCATTATCAACCAAGACTGTTAATTAGAGCTCACGTGCTTTACTTTAAAAATCAAAGCCTGCTTAGTGCCTGCTCTCCATAGCACTTACGTCTTCACGTGGCAGAGGTGTACCCACCGTCAGGCCCCAAAACTGAGGAGCTGCCTCCATCCTGGGTCCAAGCACCTGGCCTCAGCTCCTTCACACAGGCGCAGAGGTACCCAAATTCCTGTATTTAACCACCCCCAAATAGACACACTGTCCTGATATAATCTTAAGCCACCACTTAAATAGAAGGAGTCCAATTACTTCCAAGTAATACCCAGAAATAATGTAGACTGTCAACTATTGGCATTTTTATGTGGCTGGTCTTTACACAGTGCTCATCCTTAGCATGAAAGTGAGCAGTTTGTATTTTTGAGGCTTGCTTTATTTCTTCTCCTGCAATGGGATAGATTAAGGCCAAATGAGTGTTATCTTCCTGCTCATCAACAGCTAGGCCAGGCTCGCATCCATTGTAATTTGAGGCATAGTTCAAAAGAAATCTATCTGGATCTTTTTCCAAGCTCCCATTAATCATCTCCTTCACACCCTCTTTCTAGCAGCTCTCCGATAAGCCATTTGGAGCTGGATTGTATTAAAATGCTTGAGCATATTTAAGTCGATTCTTGCTCAGAATGCCTTCCGTATTTCCATGCTCACTGCTTTTCAGACTCCACAGCCCCTGTGGGTGGTTTCTGCCTAGTCACGGCAGGTCTATGCCTTTTGGGGACACCAGCAGAGCTTTCTGAGGTCACCGTGGACACCTCTGGAAGTGTAAGTTCCACGAAATGAATTTTTAAAACTGGAGAGGTCAATCTGACCTGCTGGAGGGGAGGGAATATTGGGAGGGACATGGAGAAATGGCCCCTGATGAGCAACAAGCTGATGGGCTTCTCATCTCCTCTTCACCTCATCCCAAGTTTAAGATTTTAGGCAAAAGTTCCCTGTGCATTTGATGCAATTTTTGACCTCTGAGTGTGCTGCAATCTATATTGAACATACAGCATTTGTTGCTGCACCTGAGCCATCCTTTCCCTTCGCTGGGGAAGGGTACGTCCTCGCTTGCTTGTGGACAGTCTCTGCAGTACCAGCAGTTGCCAGAGGGAGGACGTCTACGTTAGCCTTCACCCCACAGACCATCATCGCCTACACAGAAAAGGCTAAATCCCAGCAGAGCAGCCGTCTGGGTGTGTTGGCCAGCTCACCCCTGCTCCCATGGAAGAATCCTTTCAGTGGGCTGCGATCTGCCAGAAAAATGAAGCACTTCCCATCTAGGCAGCGATGTTTTATTCCTAGAACAACAACGCGCCTTTCTTTCACCGGCTAATTTAGTCGTTTCTGCCCTAGTCACTGACCTGGAGATGAAGCCATCTGTCCACCCTTCAATAGCCTTCACGGTACATACCAAAATGTCACGGGATGCAGCACAGATGATCTTTGCAAGGGTCAAAATGGAAAGCGCTTCCCATGACCCCACAGCATTTCAGATTTCTCATAATCCTCTTTTTGCTTTTTTTTCACCGGCAGCAAGTCACCTCCGATTTTCATGTGATTGTAAAGGGATTTAAATATTTGAGAGCCACTCTGATCATAATTTTTAACCAACTCAAGTATGTTTCATAAATTAGTGTGGTGGTTTTACCCAGTACAATTAGTTGCCCCCCTAGGAGGCTGGACTACATAATAACCACAAGAAGGGTAAATCCTTGCCTTGCTCACCAGGTAGCCCAGGTACTACCAGCTGGTGGGTTATGAGGTCTTGCTACCCCCAGTGGCTAAAATACCTCCTCTTGCACTGGGGAGCATCACCTCTTCTCACCACAAACCACAGGGTCCCTTTCAGTGATGTTTCATTTAAGCTTTGGGGATCTCTGAGGCTTGTCATTGCCTATTGTACTCTCCTGGGACTCAGATCCTCATCCTGCCATGTCTATGCAACCCATAAATTATGCTTTCAACCTGTACCTCCCCTGCCCTGACAGTCTGTGTCCCAAAGGATGGGCTGCTTGTGTCCTCTGGAGACTTGATTCACAGTGGCTCTATAATTGCTGCAGAGGGAACTGGCTTCTTCTGATTCAAATACAGGGGCTCAAAGTGCAATCGAAGCAGACAGGAGCAGCTGTGAATGATGCCTTCCATCCTCATCCCTCCTCAATCCTTCCTCCAGGGGCACAGGGATCTAACCCTACTTGCAGCTATTTCAGTGTGAGCCCATTGTCAGCATAAATCCCAGTTATTCTCCCTTCTAAACACCCTAGCCCTTTATAAATCCCTGCATGTATTTTCATGGAGAAGTAGTACATCCATTGGGTTTCGTTTGACATTTTCCTTCTAATTCTTGCAAACAATCTCTACCTGACAGGTTTTGGTTTTGTCCCCAGTATCTAACACTAATATATTTTTATCTCTGCATTTGTGTTTTAGAGGAACAAACCAAGAGCCAGAAGGAGTTCTCCAAAGCAAGCCCACATATCAATGTGGCACTCAGCAGTGGATTCAGTCCTCTTTTGCCCTTCAGGATATATATTCATTGACGGTTGTTGTATGAGCTTCTGTTGAAGCTGACAGGCAGTTTAACTCTACGTTTATGCTGTAAAGTCCTTCATTGCCTTTTAGGAAACATATAGTGCATGCATCTTCTGCCTCATCAAAATCAAAAGCCCCCTGCTTCCTTCCTTCACCTCTGGAAGAAATACTGGCTTTTGGAGGCTTTTGTTGAGAGCTGCCGTTGCTTTTTCTGGCTGTACATCTCATCCTGAGGCATATATCACCCTAGGCTACTTCATATGTAGATTTTTCTGCAAAACAAACTCCTCTTTCACAGCAGAAAAAAAAAAAAAAAAAAAAATCCTCATTATGGTTTTCCATTTTATGGTTGGCCAGCTCAGTAGTCTCTGCTTTCTAAATGCCCATCTTTTCAGCATTTCACAGCTTCCTCCTTTGCCACTGCTGACAGCCCTGTTCTGGGCCAGGTGAAGTTCTCCTCCACCAGCAATCAGCAGTGTTTTATGGCACTCGTAATGATGAAATTCCATCTGTCTCACAGCAGATCCCTCAGGAGGCTGCTAATCAAACAACATTCAATTAGCCCCTCTAGCTCCGCCACATATTCAGCTACATCATCTCTTCATCCTACTATGAAGCTCAAAGGAGCCTACAAAATTGCTTGGCTGTGGTGCACAATACTCTGCTACATCTTTTGCAGCTCTTCTAAGCATTTATCTCCTGGTTTCTGAGGTTGTAACAAACTCCTTAAAGGTGAGTGGGTTTTATTGCTACAGAAATCAATTTTGCTTGGTGTCTGTCGGTTCTTATCTATAATCGTCTCTGAAAGAAAATAGTGGCCCAACTATTCACTGTATTGCTGGCAATCCTTATTTTCTTCATTAAGGACTTCCATTTTTACCAGAAGTTTCCAATTCTAGTTGTATAAAAGGACTTCTTGGGTCAGAGCAAACTCTTTACTCTGTCTGGGAATCTGTTTTGTTTAACCTGTCACTGTGTTTAATGCGTTTACTGCTATATGAACTCCTACCCACGAAACAGAAAGCAGTATATTGAGGGGACAGGGCTTGATCCCAAAAATATAGGACAATCCCACTTCAACCTTTTTATCTTCATTAGTATAACCTGAACTGCTGTCTCCAGAGATCTGCTGCAGTGATTGCAGTGAGGACACTCAGAAAAATGTGAAGGCAGAATTGAGCCCTCTCTTTGCTTTAGTACTGTTGTGGCAGAGGTACATTGATTTTGGGGAACATCAGCAGTGCCGTGCCTGAGTAATGGACAGATGATGTGTTATTTAGGATGTCAATTGAGTGCCTTCTAGGATCACTTGGTCTGAGTTAGAAAAAAAAAAATTAAAAAAGACATTTTTCTGAATTGCTGCAATTGATGAGGGCTGAAAAGCCACAATAAGATCTGGAGGTAGATGATATAATCTAGGCTCTTCCCCACAACACTGCTGGATTTTAACAGGACTTTTTCAAACCCGTTAAGTGAACACGATAGAGCTAACAGGATGGAGAGATATGTCCTCCCTGCCCACCAGAAATACCCTCCAAGAAATCAGATAACAGCAGACTTTGAATAAGAATGGAAATTTTGCCAAGCCTGCAGTGAAAGTCAGAACTGGCTTCATAAAGACATGGTTGCTGCCTGGATGACATGCAGTCTGAGCAACAGGAGAGGTTTGGGGATGCCTTTCCTTTTACACAAACCTGTTCACCCATCGTTGGTTCCAGGTGATGACCTTCCATAACCTACATGCTGGGTTTGGTTTGGAAGCAACGTCCCTTGAAAGAAGCTTCACAAACAACTCTCCTGTCTTGCATAAAACAGCTACAATGGCACAGCTTCTGGTGGAGGCAGGAGGAGGACAAATTGTGTTGTGTGTCATGAAAAATTTTGGTCTTCAGTGGCAACTCACCCTTCATTACCTGCCATTAGCATTAAGAGGAAATATCAGAGAAGGAAATAATAAAACACTGTGTGCCTCGTGTAAGGTTTAGAGAATGTGGTGCCAGAGTCCCTTTTAGGTACAGCTTCTCTTTTTACTGCCAGACAAGGATGGATGGATTTAATGAAGCACATAAGTGGGATCAATCAGAGCAGGGTCCATCCCACCACCCTGCTGAGGGTCTCTGGCATCCTGAGGTGTGACATGTTTCAACTGTGGCCCAAGCTGCCATCACAAAAAAGGAGCATGATATTTCCTTCCCCTGATGGCTTGCCTTTCAGGTTTATCTTAAAGCTCTTCAGGCAGTGGCCTACTTCTTACCTTGTTTCTGCTGTGCTGCCATCACCGAAGAACCCTGTCTCACTTCAGCTCTCTAGACATGACCATGGTACAAATATTAAGCATCACTGACAGCTGAAAGCCTGCTTCCATCTTATTTCCTTAGATGTCAGTAAATGTCATGGCATCGGGGATGACAGACCACGGCCCAACATAACAGAAGTGACACAATGTGCTGGAACCAAGACATGCCAAAAATTCAAGGTGTTCCTGAATCTCTTGTCAGTTGGCAGGAAAGGGCCGGAGTAGGTCCTGGCAAGCACATCACTTGTTGCACATCTTTCAGAACCTCCAACAGACGAACAAAGTGAACATTTGGCTTGGCTGGGTTCTACCTTCATCACTAAACTCCCTTGAGGAGCAGAAGAGCAGGTCACTGGGCAGAAAGGGACGTGAAGTGCTTAGCTTCTAGGTCACTATTTCCAGACAAGACATATAAACCCTCGTACATCCATACTGAGGTCGTCCTGGCTAACCTGCTCTCAGTGCTATAAACAGCTACACAAAAATAGATTTTAAAAGAGCTCATCTGTGCCTCATGCAGATCTACATTGCCCTTTGCCCGCCCCACCTCTGCCCGTAGGCATGCACCCTGTGGGGCCAGGAGCCAATATGGGGCTGGCAGCCGCCTGCCTCTGCCCCCAGGCAGACTCGTGTTGCTGCCTGCTGCTGCTCAGGCTGTTTTTCTTCTGCAGATCAATAGGAAACTCCAGGTCCGCCTCATCCTGGCTGTGCTAAACAAGTGGCACTTCAATACCATGATGACAGCTTCCTAAAATACTTAGAGAGACACAGATAGGGCAAACCCCATGAGTTAGCATAGTGTGGGGTGGGAGACTAGCACCCATCCAAAGCACCTAGCTTTCCTCAAGGGTGCTCAAGGGCTCTGTACCAGCCCCAAACACAGAGTTTTCCCCTGCCAGAAGATTCCTTTGCCATGTGCAAGGAGCAAGTAGGCAGTGAAGGCTGAACTGGCTTTCTTGTCCCCTTAGCCAGCACCTCAAAAGCTGAAGGTAAATCCTTGTGCAGGCAGCAGGCAGGGAAGAAGCCTTGCAGGTGGTGGCCTTGCAATTGGAAATCTTCTGCCAAACACAGACTTGCTGCCACAGAAAACTCCTCCTTGAAAAGAAATGTGCCCATGACCATTTTGGAGCAATCTGACCTTTTTCATGGAGATATATGCCTCCCTGTCAATGGCTCATAAATGGATGAACAGCTCAGCTCTTTTTAATAGAGTTAGGCACAGGGTAATAATAGACTTGTGCAGCTCTCTCTCTTTGCTTAATTCATCTTTCTACAAATCATTAACATTGTTGGAATAACTGCTATCATTAGCTTGGATTCCTGCTCGCAGCAGCTAACAGCAGCGTTATGGTGCACAGTGCGTGGGAAATGGGGATCCCTGCTTGTGTTTGCCCAACAGAGACTCGGGTCAGGGCTTTTTGTTCCCCTTTCAAAGAAGGAAAGCTGCAGACGAAGCTCCTTTCCTTCTCCACGAAAGAGGGGATCCGTGCAGCAGGTGCAGACACAGCAAAGACCCTGGCTGCAGCATAAACCCAGCACAGGTAAAACCCACGCAAGCAACTCCCACATCCCATAAGATGCCACTAACTCACCTGAACAAACCTGCAGTCTCCATACTTAAGCAAATGATGCTGTCCTGCTGTCACGCTTCCTGCGAGGCTGATGCTTACCAACAAATAATGGCAAAGCTGCTCTTTCTACACTCACTTTCTTCATTTCTGAGCCAAGAGCCAAGTGCATATCAGGATCAAGGCATTGCATGGCCATAGCATTGATCTCCCTCCACAGCATCAAACAGGCTCAATGTATCTTCAACCTTCCAGGCTGATATTCCTTTTGAAGTGTCAGCAGCTTCTGGTTGCTGATCTGGTCCTTGTTGCTGTTGGACAAGGCAAATCCAGTGCTGGTCTGAGCTGAGCTCATCCTGGTCATAACCTGGTGCTGGATCAAAGTACACTGCCTCCAGCCCTGCTCTGGGCAAGGCAGGGGTACCTCTGCTTTCTGCCACCACCAGTCCTGGGGACACTACAGTGTAGGGGATACCATTTCTTGACATGTAAAAATGTGCTTCAGTTCAGCAGAAGAATACCCCAAAACTCAGTCGTATGGTTCCTCTGACCCCAAATTATTAAGCACATCCACGGCAGCAGATGGGGCCTGATCCTGTGGCTGGGATCTGCACATGTATCTGATTAGCGTTGCGGGATCATCCTTTAATTAAATTTACTGTGTTTGGTTTATAAGCACAGCGGTCTGGACGTGATGACAGCAGAACACAGGATGGGGTCCACAGCTATTTATGCATGTTGGGGCTCTCATTTGTGCAGCCCTAAATGATGTCCCTGGGATTACACATGTGCAACTGAGAACAGCAATTGGCCTGGGTTTGAGAGTGTTGTGTGACTTTTCCAGTAATCCGAAATGGTCATTTCCTAGCAGTCTGTTTGTTTCTGTGTCAAGGGAAATAAACTAATTTGAGCATTGTAAAATTTACAATTATTGTGCAACGATTTTAACAAGGCGGGATGGAGGGGGGGGATCGGGGGAGACGGCAGGATGAATTGATGTGGTGTGAAGGTGAAAGCAAGCAAGAAAGTAAGCTTTTTCCTCAGAAAGCTGAAAACAAAACCCACCACTCCCATACAGTGTGGCCATCTGCAATTAATGAAAGCTCACGTGTGACCCCTGTCCTCACGTACACCAAGAGTGGAGCAATGCAAAGACGAGAGACCTGAGAGGCACATGGCTTAAAGGCGTCAGCATCCTCACAGCTCAAGCTGTGTGCAAAGCACTGGAGTGTGCTGCTCTGACACAACTGTTTCCAGCAAAGCGTCTGAGTCAGCTTACAAGTGTTATCAAACCTGCTCAGACAACTCAGAGTCAAAGGGTCCTGAGCCAGGTCTGCGCACGTTGTGTTCTTTCATAAAAGAGCTCCATAGCGAGTCTTGTCGGTCCTGCATTCAGCCTGCCACTAAATCATAAATTTCAGCCCAGTGATCCCAGCTTGATGGTGGTGCAGAAACAAGGCTGTATTCAGGTCTGTGCTGGCCTGAGGATGTGGGAAGTGGCTGCACAGGCTCCCCCGGCAACACATCACATCCAGATCTTGCTCACGAGGAAGCATCCATAGACCTGAGCAAGATTTCAACATTGCAGACATAAAATTCTGCTCTGCTCATCACTCCATATGCAAAAAGCCAGGGAGACCTCTTGCAGTTTAAACCATGTGATTTAAGTGTGGAGGTGGCAACAAAGCCCCAGAGGTCCACTGTGCTCTTTTGGGGTGAAAAACCAACCCATGCTGATACAGGGGAACACAGGAGACCCACCCTCGGGGTGGCTGTGGCAGGAGGCTGGGGTGGGAAACAATTGGACTGCTGTGTCCTTGGCAAGGCAGGGACAAACCTCAGGGTCAGGAGATCTGACCAGGGCTTCTCACTGCCGGTGTCAAGTGAAAGCAGTGCAGAGGGCATGGCTTGTGCCTCCAGGAGCATAGATGGAGCCAACAACATAATGCTTGGTCCTATTTCTCTGAGAAGTTTTGCTGGTTGTGCTTCCTGAAAGAAAAGAGTTCTGCATTCTTCACCATCATTCAGCTGCTGTGTTAGATATGTCCTGTGTGGCCCAGGACACATGAGCACCAATTGAAGGATCCAAAGGTAAGTCCTCTGGGGTACCCATTCTCTTGGCAGAATGATGACCAAGAGAGGACGGGGATGCCTGCACAGATTATTAAAAGTTTCTGCTCGATTCCTCTGCAGCCTTGTGCTCATTCTCCTGGTCCTCTCTGTGTTTTAGCTTTGTTCATGTCTTGCAAAAACCCAGACTGAAACCATCTTTCTCCAGACATGTAAATGAACCTCTCCGGGCTCAGTTCATGGTGGCCATTCCCCAGTTCCTCCTGCCTCTCCCTGGTGTCAGACAGAAGGGGAACCACATCCCAGCCACAGCTGGGTGTTGTGTCTCATTTAAAGCACGCCCCGAGAGGACACTTCACATTGCTGCCTGAGCCACTTTATTCCCAGCACACAAGCAGCACTCGAGCTAATGCACAGCGAGAGCCCTAGCAGGAAATTCTTCAGGAGGAGGTGAGAGCCAATATGTAAAGTGGTTAATGAGCTTGTCAGACAGCAGCACATCAGGTTACTGCCACCAGAAGTGGCTGGAGCCAAGCAAATGCTCCTCTTCTGCAGCGGTGAGCAGCTTAAAACTTGTCCCTGCCCCAGGACCAAAAGCACTAAGAGCAGGCAGAGCTGAAAGGAAGAGCACATCTCGTGACCCAGTTGAAGCAATTACCCCTTGTGCCTAGAGGCAGCAGGATGAAAAACAGCCCACCTCCATCCAAGGACCTCTTCCACCTCCCTCTGCAGGACTAACAGGCTTTGCAGGCAACTAACTATGTGTGGTCTCTCCCGAAGCTTTGGGGTTGAGAAAACAGCATCAAAGTACAGGAAAAGATGGTTGTAAAAGGAAAAAAAAATCAACTTTGGAAGTAGGAGAACCAGAACCAGCTCTCAGTGTTTCTTTTAGGTAGTCTGGGTTAAGGTAACAGCATTCCCTTAATAGTAACAGGTCAGTAAGGACCTTCTAATAGAAAACTTCTAATAGACAAGCTTCTAATAGATAACACATAACTCAGAGGATGAATTCAAAAGGCTGGAGGAGAATGGCACTTGGTACTTTGTGTAATTCAACAACTGCACTGAGCTGCAAGAAACTATAATGTCTTGACAGAGGCTGAGAGCTCAGAAGGATGCAGAAAAGGGAAAAAGCATTTAAATAGAGAGAGCTCAGACTATGTAAACTTGTCATGAATGTGGTTAAAGCACAGATTTTGGAAGCCAAGTGGAAGTGAAGGACATTAACCTGCACCAAGCACGGTTTAACCAAAGAACCTGAGGTATGAACTTAGTTAGAAGGGGAGTTTTCTGGCTGCCACGGGCTCTTTGTCCCTTGCAATACCTGGTGCCAGTCACTGCCATCTGGTGGAGCCTCCACCCTGACCTAAAGAGACTTCTTCACCATCATTCCCCCATCTAGGCCATGGCACGATGAAGCCCAGATATAAACCAGAAAACACTGCAACTAGGGGTGGGTGCAAGGAGAATAAACCAGAATCCAAGTGCCACCTTTAGAAGAAGAAATCTGGAAGGCAAGTCTGGCACATGGGTTCAAGTTTTCAACACACTGTAGCGTCACTGAAAGCCCAAAGAAGCGTGTGATGTTGAGATGAAATAGATATGGGGAACAGGAGACTCCTGACATTTTAGGAGAGTACATTGTTTTAAAGATGACAAACAAACAAACAAACCAAAAAAAAAGGAACAAAATTGCCAACAACAAAGCAGTTGTGTCATCACCTTCAAACAATGTGAGGAAATGCAAGGAAAAGCTTTCCTGTGACCCAGGCTACCCTGAGTGTGATGAAAGAGCAAAATTCACCTAAAGTATTTCTCTCTATTTCAAAACCCCAGAGGCCTCTTGAATCCTGGCACTGTTCCTCTGCCTGACTCACTCAACCTGGTGGCTACAGCACAGGGCTGGACTGCGAGAGCACCCATGGCAGGGGTGAGAACAGATACTGTGCATACCTTCGCCTTTCCTCATTCATTTCTTTTCATAAGTAGATATAGCCCACGAAACAGTCACTGCTCAAAAGGTGTGGGGGGATTGGAGCTTGACCTTTTCACGTCGTTAATGTGAGATGAGCCTAAATCAAGGATCCCGTCTCAGCACCATGCTAATTTCAACACATTATTCTCTTTAGGCCTTCAGTCTTGTTCCCCATAGAAACCATAATTCATGGAAACATGTAAGAGATGGACTTGAGGCAAAGAACAAGGACAGGACAAATCATGCTAATTTAATTTGCTTGCTTAATTACATTTCATATCTCATTCATTTGAGATATACAGATGAGTAAAATTCATATGGACACAGACATTGAAATGCCAAAAATAAAGTCATGAGCAGTTTCATCTTTGAGTTGTGCAGAAAATGAAAGTGAGAAAAGAAGAGAGAGAACGTGTTAGTTAGCAGATGCAGTAAGGGGACAGGGAAAATACAGTTTGTTCCTTCTGTAACGTCACTGACCTCATCTTTCCCTTTTCCACACTCTTCTGTAATTATTTTGGTCTTCCCAGTTCTATCGCTACATTTTCCCCTTCTCAGGTTTGTTTTGCTGCACAATCCATCATTCTGCAGTAGCAGGTTCCCTGTGCCCATCGTGGCCAACTGAAATATTTCCAGTAGATGACCAAAGGGAGGTACAAATAATTATAAGTTCCTCCACTACAACACAAATCCATCACCAGCTGAGCTCTAACTTGTGTGTATGATCCTAAGGAACTGCTCCAACAAGTGGGGTTTCCCACTTTTCCTTTCTGAATTGATTAGGAACAGCACCAAATAAAAACAGGGATCTGCCAGTTCTGTGGCACTCAGAGCTTCAAATCCTAATTTTATTGCTGTGTTGTATCTTGAGAGCAGCAGAGAATGGCTGAGAATCTGGGCCTCTATCTTCACACATCCAAATATGTCTTTAAATCTCACTTCTTCAAACAATCTCTCCTTACTTTTTTTTTCAGCCTCTACAAGTTACAGGTGCCTCTGTCCTCTTCTCTGGTGTCTGCTTCTCATCTTTAGAGTTGTCCTTTGGAAATGGACTAATTCTCACCTGCAGTCTCCCTCTTCCACGCCACCTACTCCCAAGATATTATAACCATCATTATTTTTCTCCATTGTTAGCAATAAACTTGACCATAAAAATATGTTCTTAAAACTAGCAGCCAGTGACCAGATGTAAGGCTTCACAGATGCAGAAGCTGAACATGGGTGCAGCTAAGCCTGAAACCACAAAGTTCTGCATGCACTCTTGCAGAACCACAGGATTATCACTGGAGGCATCCCCAGTGCTTGTGACTGGTTGGGATAAAGCAATGGGAAGTTCTGTCTATGAGGTTTTAGCTACTTGGACAGGAGCCATGAGATGCCAGCGGCTTTTAGGAGCACAGCACGGGCCCTGGTCTCTTTCATTTGTGACCACAGGGACAAGCATTAGGTCTTTAACCATAATGTGTTGGGGATTTTTAATTATTATTATTATTTGCTTCTCTTCATCTTAACCAATCCCACTGAATACTCATCTTCATCTGCACACTATCCCAGGATTGCTTTCAGCAACACCTTACACAGTATCTACTTATACTTGATGTCACATCAAAACACAATAACAAAAAGTAGTATTTTATTAGTATTTAAGTTACTGAAATCAACAGCTGAAAGAATTAACTTGCAGGAATTGTCTCAAAGCAGTACTGCAAAGAGCACAGCTCGCAGAGAAGTGAGTGACAAATTGCAAATCATCATCTTTGGCCCGGGCTAACGTTGCTTGGTCCAGCCACCACGCGGCAGCCATCTGAGTGAGCTGTGTCCAAAGCCTGGTGGGAGAGATTCGTCTGACCCGGCATTCGCCCTGGCAGTGTGAATGTCTCCATCAGAGCCGAACAGCCTGACTCCTCTGTATCCCTGCAGAGAAGCAGGCGCTTTTATTGTGCGCTTCAACTCATCCTCAAACGGCCAGCTTTAGGGCCAGATAAATCACAGCAATTCCCCTCTGTTGACTCTAAAGGAAGCCAAGGATGGCTAGCTCAGCCAGACACCCCCATATCGCTGGGCGAGTTGCACCTCTCTGCTCTGTGTGAGCACCATGGGCAAAAACCCGTATCCTTTGGTGAAAAACTGCTGTAAATGCTGGGCCATAGACACTTTCTGAGTGGTGGCCACACTAGAGATGCACCCCACAATGGCAGCCTCTGCCTCTGCTCTGTCCACTTTGCTACCTCTTGGGCCAGGCAAATCCCCAAAATACAGGGCCAATATCTTCAGGAAAGCTCTGTAATGAGTACCCTGACATTTATCTTCAGGTAGGTCTGGATCAGAAAGGTATTTGGCTTTTCCCCAGTAGTTTCTTGAACACACAGCATTCATAGACGTATCAAATTAGCCTTTTTTCCTGTCCAGGTCTAGCACCATTAAGCACATGGAGCAGACATTCAATATCATCCAGACAGAAATGGTTTCCTTAAAAAAAGGTCCTCACATGCTTTAAACTGAATCAGACCCATGCTGGACTACATAAAAATCACCATTATGCCTTGTTCCTATAAAAACAATAAGTATTGGGAGCGTTGGTGTTTGCCCAGGAGGTAAAGCCTGTGCCAGGCAGCGCAAGGCATGCTGCCAAGCAGGAGGTAGACACGATTACAGAAACAGCCTTTTCCAGATCTTGCCTCTGAGACTGGTGAAAAAGGTTTCTGGGAGCGAAGGAGGTTTCCCATACACGTTACATGTCAAAGGCAGGGCACGTGCAGAGGGTGGCTGAATGCTGCACTGATTTCACAGCTCAGGTGTGATACAGGTACATGCTCTGTGGTCCTTCAGTGAAAACTAGGGAAGGTAAAATAACCATCACCTCTAATTGTGCATAGAACAGGTTCAAGCCTCTCTTCATCCCTATCCCCATTTATGGAATTGTCTTGATTTTTCAGCGGAAATTGAAAAATTCCACATTTTTTTTTCAGAACTGTGTCATTTTTGATCTGGAAATTCTGTGATATCTTCTGGAGCTGTATTTTATCTATTCCACACTCCTATCGCTGTCATCATTACCTACATAGCAGCTGGATTACATCCTGTGTGACAAACATGAGCTACCTTTTGGGAATCCTTGTTTGTGGCGTGCAGGGACAATGAAACAGAAGCTTGGGATGGCAATGGATGGAGTAAATTGCAATTTCCACAAGTTTCTCCAACATTATTTCCAAATAAACATTCTTCTTTTTTGCTAGTATGTTTTTGTGTATGGTTATTAGAATTTTAGAAAAGAACAACAACAAATATATATATATATTATTTTTTTTATGAATTCTGGAGTCTCCTTCTCTGTAGATATTCAAAACCCACCCAGTCACGATCCTATACAGCATGTTTTGGGTGACCCTGCTTAAGTATGGGGGTTGGATCAAATGATCTCCAGAGGTCCCTTCTAATCTCAATCATTCTGTGATTCTGTGAAAATCTAGAAATTCTGTGTATTTTTTCTTATCAGAAAAATAAATAAAATTAGTATTCTCAGAAGCATAGTTTTTCCTGAAAACAATGTAAATGCAGATTTTTATTTGTGTCAGATTTATCTTTTGTCTTGTCCGTTTGGCAAACCATGCAGATAGGCTGGTGAAAACAGAATGACCAGTGATGAAGACATCAGAAGTATCTGAGAACCAAACTACACACTGCTTAAAAGATCAAGGCAGTTCCCATCTCACATGCTTTTCCAGGCCATTTGCAGGCTCAAGCAGACATTTCTGAACTGGTTTGCTCCTCTTGTGGTTTCAAGGATTCCTTTATGAACATCACAGCAAGGAATACTTCTCATGTTAAGATCTGAAAGATTTGGGAGACTTCTAAAATGTTGTTTTTTTTTCCCACCTCACCCCTTGAACCCACCTGGAAACACTGAACTGCTGTTTCTCCAGCCACTGCAGCCACATACACATCACTTGGTGAAATTGTTCAGGCTGCTGTCTGTTCCTGGGCAACGCTCATGGTATGGCACAGGAGTTCTCAACCCCCTTTTGCAGATACATGTATTTCGAGAGAAACAAGAGACTACAGATAATCAGGTCATATGTGCCAGTAAGCATTTAGGAACTATAATCTTGCACTCTGGCAGAGAAGTAGAGCCAACCAAACTACGTTTACAGTATTTCCTTCCTATTATGCATATTTCAGGCACAGTAAAAAAGAAAAAAAGGGCATCAAAACACAGCCAAGTAGTAAAACCTGACCATCTGCAGGGCGGCTGGTGGAAAACCATTTTTGCTTTGCCTTGAGAGGCATTTTTCCAAAGCTGTCAAACAGCTATCACCAAAGACCACTAGATTATTTACTAGTCCAACATCTGTCAAGAAATAATTAGGTTGTTAAAGGTATATTGTTAGTTACCAGCATTAGGCATCCATTAATATTAATTGAACTCCTCAGAATTATTTAGGAGCAAAGTCTGGCCCCATTGAAGTTAATGGGAGCTTTACCATTAACTCTTGACTGCCCTGATGGATTTGACTCAAGGCAGACAGAACAATCATGTTGTGTTTTTTTTTCAAGCCATGTACCTGTGAATGGAGACATGTGCTGTGGGGACATAAACTCAGAGAGGCTGCACAGTGAGGGAGTAGAGTACTGGTAGTAGGGTGGTGGTTGGACCAGTTGATCTTGAAGGTCTTTTCCAACCTTAATGATTCTACGATTCTATTTTAGACAACCCAGCCACTTTGGGGTATTCATTAGAATCTCATCCACCCTGGATGTGTCTATTCTCCATTTAATCTGGACATGCAGATGTTTGCTTCTTAGTGAGCCTACACAGCACAGCCATACGTTCACATCAGCGCAGGGATCCACACCGTGTTTTAACGATATAGTTTGTAAAATCCACCACCCTGGATCCAATGCAATCCTTGGGGAACGTGAACCGCAGCATTCAGAGGCTGGTGTGAGGGGTAAAAAAGTCAAAAGCTTGTGAGGTGATCCAGCCCTCCCTGGCCGTCACATCCATTTTCCCCTGCTGGAGCTAATGTGCTTCTGGTCTGCTAACAAAAGTGGCTGTGGTGACTTTGTGGTATCAGGGACTGATCCCTCTGCAACAGCAGGGCAGTAGGAAAGGTGTCCCCTACACAGCTGAAATTCAGCCCCTCACCTACACTCCTGGCACTTCCTAAAGACACATTTTCAAAGCCACGTGTGTCGGCAAGACACCAGTGAACTAGTTGGTGGGTAATTAACATTGCTGATGTTTATACCATTAAGGATCCAGGGAGAAACAAGACTACACCATACATTTGCTGATTGGAGATGATTATGTTTCTGCTGATGTCAACATTTCAGTGCAGCAATTTGCCCCCTCCGTTCCCCTCTCCACACACCAGCTTTGCAGCCCACAGGGATGGGTTTGATGGGGTCTTTGGGTCGAGATGAAGGGTCTAACCTCACTGCACATGCAGCAGGTAACAACAGGCTATCCAACCTTAGTTTTCCATTAATACAGACTTCTGGACTTCACTGCTAGGTTAAGAGTTAAACTTTTAGTTATTGGATCCCTTGTGTGATATAAACTATCATTATGAGATACATTTTCTTTCCATTATGCTGTAATAAAACCCTCCTCCTTATAATATAAATATATACATTTCCTCCGAGGCATCCTATTTGCTAAAGAACATCATGGAAATCTAATCTCCTTTTAATCAATAAAACACCAAATGATGTTTCTATTTAATGCAAACTTTGCTTCTTACCATGTAATGAACCTGTTTCTATTAAGAACACAGCCATTAATGGAATAAGTAATGCATTACTACGATTCCACTGCTACAGTCAGGTTCCTCTTAGTATTTCCATTATACACCCTGCTATTTAAGGATCTGCAATTTGCTGTGAGCTGAAGTTGTGCCTATAAAATCCTGTTAAATGGCTTGAGGGGTTGGGTTTGGGGCTTGGGTAGGGAAGAAGGTTGCAGTTGTCGTCATGTGCAGGGGCTCTCTCTTGCTCAGACACAGGCTCACCAAATGACCCTGGCCAAGTTGTTTGGCCTTTTAGAGCTTCAGTCAATCCAAATGGAAAAAGGTCTGAAAAAGAGAGAGGCCTCAGAGATGAGAGAGATCCAAGTTTAACTACATTTAAAAGGATGGCTCTAGGGACTGATAATGGACTGGAGAGACTTTTGCTTTTGGGACATCAGTACAATTTATTGTAGGTCAGTAATGAAAAGAAAATGGAAGCATGGCATTGTGCCAAGAACAAGAACTATGGGTGGCTGCTCAAACCGCTTGTGATGGATAGCTGTAAGAACAGATAAACAGCTGTAATTTGGGCCAGAAAATACTTATGACCCAATCTACGCTTTTGCAAAGCAACTCTTTATTCCTACGCTTTTGTCAAGATTTTGCTGAAGGAAGTTCAGGACCTTTTTCTTCACAAGATGCTCACTCAGAATATTTTATATCCATATTGGGTTGCAGTTCATCTCAGTCATACTGTTTCTATTATCTGATAAATGACAGGGCTTTCAAGGAAGAGAATAAGAAACATGTATTAGGAAACCCTGAGACATGTAATCACTGGTGCAGAAGTTGAAGGGAATTTGAGGATTAACAAACATTTCGATGAGCAGGCAGCAAAGTAAAACAAGGGGACAGACAATTCACAGCTGAATTTCATGCTCACATCTCCATGAGTGCTGTCATTTCCTATGCAAGCAGATCAGACCTGGAGATCAGAACCTCTGACAGGATGTGAGGGACGTGGCTACCATGGAAAAGGTGGCAACACCTAGCAGGGGTTGGTGAGCTGAAGCAGCAATTTAAGGCAGCAATATTAAGACAGTTTGGATTTTAGGCTGATTTAGCAGCAATAGCTAAAGCTGAAAGGAAAGATGTAGTGGAAGGGAGCTGCTATCTGAAGCTAATATCCAAGTTACTTTCCATTTGATCTTGTTCCAACCTGGGTGAAGAACTTCTCGCAAGTTGTGTATGAAATGGCTTCACAGTATGAGGAAATCCTGGCTGCAAGGGAACTGGGACAGCCATCCTCAATTCCCCTTTCTTTTCCACCTCAGCCCTGAATACTGACTGGATAAAGGTAAATCTGGGCCTGGAAACACTTCAACAGAGGGACACCACAGCTCCAAACCCTTCAGAGATAGCTGGCACACCAGCTTGGAGAACACTTGTCCTGCACCCCTGGAAAAAAAAAAAAATGTCTTCTTTAACTCTCAAGACAAGGTATTGAGGGTCAATAAAAGGTCCTGTGTTATTAACCCAGTAACCAGAGCATATTTGCTGGGACTTACTGCCATCTTCAGTTCTCAGGCAAAGCTAAGGCATGAATGACAGGGCACTGCAGCTTCTCAGTCTGGTGGGGGGGCAATGATCCTCTGGTCATGAGCCTCAAAACTATTGTGCCAGTTGCCTACACATGTAAGTAGATATAGTTTCCTCCACTGTGTTCAGGTCACGGTTCCAAGTTTTGCTTCACAGGTGTGAGTGTGCAAAACACCTCCTTAGACATCGGAATGAATCTCACTCCAATCCAATTACCTGATTCCAGAGTCATAAGCAATCCCTGCCTCTAAATAAGCAAGAGAAGAAGCAAGAATCGCTTTCTCCTGGCAACTGGGGGAACATGAGGCATGAATGGTGTTTAAGCTCATTTGGGAACCCCATGGTGGAGTCAGAAACCAAAGTTAGTTCTCCAAATCCCAGCAGAGGGCTTTGGTCATGGAATGGGTCAGGTAGCACACATGATATGCAAAAGTGTTTGATAAAAAATAAAAACACAGTGTCTGAGGTGTTTCCTGCACCTGAAGCTCAAGGCAGAAGGCTTGGGGAGAGGCCCAGTCCATACATATGGTCCGGTTGTCAGCAGTGATGGCACTGGCAGAGGGGGCAGAGGAGGAAAGAGCAGAGGAGGAAATTGGCAGAGAGAGCCATCACATCCGGAGGCTTTATCCTAGCACAGGTAACACATTCTTTATTTCACATTTATTTTCTTGCCATGTTAGGGAAGGGGAAAATAGACACGCTTATTTCTCCTGCTCATTTTCCTGGACCATCTGGTGCTGAAGCAGAGATGACATATCACTGCGAACAAGGGGAAGATGTCACAGTTTTCACTAATAGCTGTGGGAGGAAAATAATTATTTTAAAAGTATGTGGGCTGTACAGACCGTACTTGTTAAGTCAGACTACCAGCAAACTTACTTCAAACACAAAATGTTTGATATTAAATAATCAGTGATGTTAGAGATCAGCAGTCCCAGCCATAAGTGCTGGGCCCAGCTCTGCCCCTACCGCAACCACAACTCAGGCACTGCCTCGATGAAGCTGGTGCACAGTTTTCTGCACTTACTGGATCCAGTCAGAATGAGAAATTATAGACAAGGCTATGCCACAGATTATTCATACCGTGTACATCGGTGATTGCAATCAGGTAGGGAAATAGGTCAGGATGAGAGGTGAAGCCAATAATGTGACAAGTATCACCTTCCAAGCAACGACAAGAATGTATTGATTTTGTTCCCCTTAGCTCTGATCACTTCTGTATTGTTTCTGTGAAGTCCTCAGGGCATCTATGTAAGCTTACAGCTCCCGATAATTTCATAATAAGTGATAATTAAACTTTGAAGTACCAAAGATGTGAAGAGAAATGAAATACTTGTCCTATATAGGGATACTCAAGAAACATTACTCTCACCGAGCAGACACACGTGGAATTCACAGCTGTTGTTCACCAGCTTTAGGGGCCTTTGGAAAATGTCTTGAAAACTATCAAATTCAGCACAGAAACCTGCAAGACACGTGGAATAATAATTGAAAATAGAGCTTTTTGAAAATCAAATGGAACAATTTGACTCATAAGTAGTCTTCTTTTTTGGAATGAAATGAACATTTCCTCTCCCTCCCCCCAAACAAATCTGTTTCACTGAAATGTTGGCATTTGAAAAATGTTGATAAACTCTAGTTACAATGAGAGCTAGTCAGAAAATGGAAACAGATTTGGTAAATAAGTATAAACAAAACAGCTTGAATTTGATTCCTGGTATTTTGTAGAATTGCTTTGCTTTTTCTTTGCAAACAAGTACAGCAACAACTTCGGGCATTCAGAAAATAAGCACAATGCCCAGAATGCTTCCAAATTCATGTCAGGATAAAATAATAATATTCATTATTCAGTAGTGCACAATTCATTATAGTATTATTTTCCCATTTAAAGTGTTCCTTTAATGAGATAGCAGCCATTCTCCCAGTGGAAGTAATGGATAGGCAGAACAAAGAGTGTATAAGCTAAACTCCAGAAAACTTGTTGAACACAGAATATTGAACACTCATGGAGACATTTGGGCCATGTGTACTTGTAATGATGAACTTCAGATACAAAAGCAAGAATGTGTTCAAATGTCCCCCTTTCCCATAGACACCAATGGAACTAGGTAAATACTGTACATCTACTGTACATCATTTTTTTCTCTATAAAACAAAGATCATCTCAGTGGTATTCTGGACAGGTCTATGAATGTAGCTTATGTTGCAAGACTAAGTTTTAAGTGTTGTCAACCCAGAATTATTTATCAATACTAGTTGGAAGGTATCTTTCATTCAAAAAAAAAAAAAAAAAAAGGAACCTAATTCAATAGGACTTTGTTAAAAGTTCTGGAGACAAGGTCACAGATGAGACCTCCAGAGGTTTTTGTTGGAAACACTGTACTTTGTTCTTTCACGTAGAAGGGAGCTGCCATATCCAATTGGAAATAAAAAATGTCTATTGCAAACTTAATGCAATTTTATTGGAACTAAATTCAATCTCTTCATTTTTGATGCAGTAATGGGTCAGCAAACAGAACTCAGGAGCGTAGCATCAGACAAGTAATGTTCCTGCGGTCAGAGATGCCACCACCAGAAGTATACTTTATAAACAAGCAAGCCCTGAAAATTTATTTAGAATATTTAAAAGAATGGTGTTCTTCTCAGTTGCTTACAGACCCACAAACATTCGCCAACAAGCTGTTTCTCAGTCATCATTACAAGCTTAAGCTTCAAACAGAAAATCCATGCCCTAGATAAAGAAGATCACTTCTCTAATGTTATTTTTTCTCCTTCCTCAAATAGGTTATACAGCAAGCTCTCTGCTTTGGCTGATTAAAACACACCATGCATAAGGGAGTGGGAGACACACACATGGAGTCAGACCCTCGATTTATATAATCTTCATTGACTTCAGTGGAGTGACACCAATTTATAGCAGGAAGGGGCTGCCTACAGACTCTTAAAGGATTGATTGGTAACATACAACAAACCATTTTCAGGGAATAAGGTGTTTTTGTGAGAATGATTCTTCCTCTGTCTTGACTATGAGACAGAAACTTTGCTAACGCAGACAGGGGCTACACTGTGATATTTATGATACCCAAAAGGAAATACTTTGAGATGCTCGATAGTCTAATTTACATGTTTATTGCACAAAAGAGCAATTTATTTACAGGAAGAAAAGTACCTATACATTTTAAAGCAGTTTTTAAAAGGGAATGATTTTGAAAGTGCAGAATAAGAGGACGTTTTTCATCTGTTTGGGTCTGTTCTTCCTCTTCTCTTGGTCGCTAGGAAGAAATACTGGAAAGTAACACTTCAGATAGTAGAGATCATTCATAGCATCTCCATCCACTTTCCACGCCTGCTTTGGCAGCCTGGCTTGTGTCATAACTATCTCAAGTTTATTTATAGTTCAGCTGTGTTATGAGAGGTCAAGCAAGGAGGAAGATAAAATCACTAGGGAGTCCAGGGAGGAAATTTGTTGTGCTGTTTTGAGGTGGGTTTTTTGTTGTTGTGTTTTTTTTTTTTTTTCCTTTTTTTTTTTTTAAAATGTTTATCCCCAAAATAACATGCTTTGGAAACTGTCCCTTCTTTTCACTTCTCCATGTTCCTCCTCCATCACCATGGCTGTTTTGGCAGGGATGCTCTGGAAAACAGCAGCTGCTGACACCTCTTCCCAGAGCCCGCACTGCAGGTTGTGTGAGGTTTCTGTGTCAGTGGCCCTGGGAGTTAACAGAGATGGTCCTCTGGCTGAGGCGCTGGGGACTCAGCCTCAAGAAGTGCTGATGTGCTGCCCTCAAAAGTGTCCAGTTTTCAAAAAAAAAAAACAAACAAACACAGTTGTTTGGGACCAGAAACAATGAGCTGTGCTGATCTGGAAGAATTTGTGGGCAGGGCAGGCAACGACTGGCCTCATGGCTGGAGGAAGGTTGCTGCTAGCCCAAAATACCGAGTCCCAGCTCCTGTGCAACTGGGAAGGCTGCTCCCCATACATCAGCACTGAGGGAGCAGCTGGGTGCTAATTCCCCCCAGGACCGGTCCAGCTTCCTCCTCTCTTTCTCCTCCACATCATTTCCTTTTCATGAGTGTGGGCTGGGGTGCTCTGCAGAAGGATGTCCTCCATGTGGTAAAGAGGAAAATTTAAGACAGAGAGTTGTCATGAGTCTTAGAGGTACCCAGCAGCTCTGGAGCAGCAGTGAGCACAGCCCAGGAAATCCAGGCTCTCCTGCCACCCCATGATGGCTCAGTGGTGAAGCAGAGCTCTCTGTGAGTTGGAACGGGGAAGATCAAGAACTCCTGTGAGCAAATACAGGACAAAAAATTTCCGTACCACTGCATGAAGGGCGTAGTCAGGATGCTGCTTCTTCAGCAAAGGCAGTAATGCAGCGATGGCAGGTTGGAGCTGGTTAATATATCACCTTCTAACTGGGGTTGAATAGATTTGCTTGGTAAGTGCAGCTCTAGATGAGGCCCTGATTTCAATATCATGCTGCCTATAACACATGACAGGGTCAACAGGCTGCTGTAGAGATCAAGAGAACAGATCAGCCTTCCAAAAATTCAATATTAATTATTGAATATTTATGTTTACTGGGGGGAATGAGTGATCAGAGTCTTTCTCCAAGGCTGTGTATGAATCTTTGTATTTCAAGAACAATATAAATCAGTCCTTTTTATTTGTCATTTATGTGAGATGATAATTAACATCACAAGCATTATTAATAAGGCATGAGAGACAGAGAGAAGAGAGGAAGCAGAGCAGCTCCCTCCCTACAAGTTTCTCTCTCTGCATTACATAGATTTATCATGTACCAATTCCCCACCCAATCTACCGCATCTTTTCCCTTCTCTCTGGCAAATTTGGGCTTTGATAGCATTCATACACCACTGATTAATATACCTCAGCCATCAAGTTATAGCCCCTTACAAATATTAACAATTTTACCCTTGCATCAAGCCTTGTATCAGCAGCACCAGGTACCAGATCTGTCCTCCAGGGTGACACAGAGGGAGGCAGACGGAGGTCTCCAGGGTGGACGAAGGCACAGAAAAACAATATGTCAGGCCTAAAAGAGAAGTTAAAGGATCAGTACAAAGAATGTGCAGAAGAAGGTTATACAGACAAGACCTATCGATCACAACGGTCCTTCTGGCCTTCAGAATCCATTTAATAAAAGTTAACTCTCGTTGGCTTCGGGCCCTTCAGCCATACATCTCAGTCTGCTTCCAAAGAGAAATTATCATCCTCAGCCTCACAGGTGAGGAAAGCGAGGGCCTGAGAAAGTAGAACCACAGCCTAAGGGATACTCAGGTGTTTGATTTTAATGGGGTTTTGCCTAACACTGAAGTCTGTCAGGTGTGTTGGTTGAGAGCTTAATCCTCAGATTTACAGCTCCTTTGCTTATCCTAAGCACAGAGGCAGCTGGAGGTAACGGGAAGGTGGAGAGACGTCTCCCTGTGCTTTGGTCCTTCTGGGTGATTGGTGAATGAATGCACAAATTCTGATGCTCATGGGCAAACCGAAACCCTGAGAGCTGACGTTATGAGTTTACTGCTGCCTGCCCATCTAAAGAGCTGTCCTAAACCTTTGGTGTGGGCACCCAGATGTGGAAATGGAATTGTCTTCCCAGAACAGGGAGGAAAAAACTGCAGAAGGCTGCATGGACTACCCTGAGGACACCCTGGAGATCCTTTTTGATACTCAGCAGTGTAAAACCTGCCTTTGAACAAAATACATTTGGCAGAAGCATTGCTGTTGGTGAGGTGTGAAGGTGGGTGAGATGGTGGTTTCCTTAAAACAGATCACTGAAATCATGGCCATTCAACTGCCACCAAATTTTCCAAAGCCCGTTTAGTTTGGTTTGGTTTCAAAATGCTACTTTTTTCTGCCTTCTCCCTACCCCTTACAAAAAGTCTGTGCAAGCCAGGTTGCCACCAAAACAGCTTTTTGGCTTCTGTCCCCCACTGCACATGCCCTTTGGACCCCCAGACCAGGTCTGTGCCTGCTGGGTCAATGCATCTCCAGATGCAAAGACAAAATTGCAGCGACTGCTGATTTTCAGCTCACGTTTTTCACACTATTTACCGTGCGATATTGATATATTAAAATATTACGCCTAATCATAATTAACAATGATACTTAGCAGCATCTATATGGCTCTTCACACCTTTGAAGTGCTGTGCAAACACTCATTAATTAATCTTTGCTTTGGGGATCCTGTACAGCAGCCTCTTCCGCAGGGCACCAAAACCCGGTCCCCAGGTGTAGAGCCACGCTTGCTGGGACATGCTGAGGGCTGCCCATGGAAATGGAAACTGCTCCCCCAGGGGAGATTTAGTTCTCCACATCTCTGAGGTACTCAGAGCTGCGTTTCTGTCCCCAGGGGAGATATAACAGCAAAACCCTGCTGGAATGAGTAGTATAGACCAGAGAGGGACAAATGGTTGTGATGCTCATTGTCCCCAGCACTGGTGCTGGTCCGGCTTAGTGACCTGAAGTCATCTGATAAAGGTTGGTGCCTTTTCTTGGGTCAGCCCCAGTCCTGTGTGCCCATAAATATGGGGTCCCCGTAGCTTGCTGGAAGCTGGGATGAGGAAGGAGGGAGAGGTAGTGGTAGGAGAAAGGGTAAGGTGACAATCACAGGACCTGCTCCAGGAGCATATCACAGCAGCTGCCCATTCCTGGATGTCCTTCACACACCCCTCATCCCTATTCAAATTTGGTCCCTGTGGTGGATATCTCTCCAGTCTGTATTTGTGAGGTGAAAGGAGGTAGGTTTTTTTGTGTCTTGTGCAACCCGCTCAGTGCTGGTATCTCTGCCTGGATGAAATGCATCTTTTCTCAGCTTTTCACTGTCTTGCTCTGCAATCTCCACTCCCATCCCTCTGCAGAGCTCAGTAACAGCTTGCTTCATCTTCCTACTGTCAGCACTCTGCTTTGACCCTTTAATCAGGGGACTTGGCTTTTATCTGGAAGACATATGCCTTAGGTGTCTTGTATAAGGTGCCACACAAAGCAAATTCAGCCAGGCCTGCCAATAACACATCATCTAACCAGATGGGGATAAACAGACTTGAATTCATTTGCTCCCTTTTCTCCACTCAGTAGTAGCAAGCACCAGAGAAAAGGCTGTTACGAGCTTCGTGCAATGTCTCTGGGTACAGGGATTTTGTGCTTTGCATTTGAGGAGAGCTCAGGTCAACCTCACAGCTTCTTTCTAACAGGGAAAGTTGGCATTAATAAAGCGAGAAGCTTTTGGCCACTTCATCCCTGTGACATTGTAGCTACCAAAAATGAATGGTGTCATGAAGTTTTTTTTGTTTCTGTTTTTGTTTTGTTTTGTTTTATCTCAGTGAAATCTCAGTTGTGCGTTTTTGTGCAATTCGGATAAAACAAGGGGGAACTGTGAGGCCCCCTAGGCGAAGATAAATGGTTTGTGTTGAATCGTCAATGGAGAAGTGACCAAGCTCATTTTTTTCCTTTGGTGACCTCAGCAAGATTGATATCTAGATCTCATCAGCTGAAGTGAAAGAGTTATTATTACAGAGCCTGGAGCAGAGCTGACATACTTGCAATGAATGAAGCTGTTTCAAGCTTAGGGAATTCAAATAGCCAGGCCAGGGGCATGCTCTGTATGGGAAGAGCAGAGATACCAGCATTCAAACCAACAAAACGGGTCTCAGACAGTCAAAAGATCAAAGAAATGCTTTTGAGAAGAACAGATTTTTTTCCAAAAGTGTTAATTGGAATATTTGATAGTGGCATCATTCTCTCCCTCTCAGTTTTCATTTTCCCAATGCTTTTTAAAGCTGTTATTTTTCTTTAGGTATTCTCAGTCAAAATCATCCATTTTTCTCCTTGGGAAATTTAAAGAGAACATCCTTGTGAAGCAAATAGGTTTGATCAAGTTAAGAAAAGACAGACATGGAGACAGTTGCCTTTGTGCTAGAGTACATACCCCTCACGTAACAAGGCCAACCTCTTCCCTGTTGTGCTCTCTGCCTTGGGTGCTCTGGGTATACAATTTTAAGATGTGGACAATGACACACTATGAAAATCCTGGACAGGAGCATGTCCATGGGAGAGCATCCCTCGGGGCGAGTGGCAGGGCTTTGTGTTTATTATTGGGTATAGGCAATCCTGAAAGTGGGACCAACCCCCATGTTGTTGTCCTGGAATTTGCATGAATGGCAATCCTGATGAGCTTATATTTTAAATAAAACAAAGTGTGTGCCCATTTACTGATTGGGATTACAGGCACATGCAGATTAAGACCCTGATCAGACACCTACTGAAGTCAATGAGGGGAAAAAAATTGCAACCAGCCTCAGCGAGCATATGGCAGTCTCAGATTCAAGGTCATACGGGTAACAAGCAACATCGCTGATATCTCACACCCCAGGTGAATGCATTAACCCTGCTTGGAAACAGTCATATTTGCTCACATACCTTAGCCTGAGATGAGAAGAGCCAGGTCTGTGATCATGCTGCTTGCCAGCTTCTCCAAAAAAATTGACAGAGTGAAAGAGGTCTCAAAGACCATGAAACTTTAGGAGCTTAATTAAAAGCAGCATCTGGGCAATTTAAAGGAGAGAGACTGAAATTAGTGCCTCTGCAGACAAAGAGGCAGGCAGCACCTTGCTGCTACACATCTGCCTCTGCTCCAAGGGGGCTCCACAAGGACCTGGAGGCACCGCAGGGACAACTCCATCCGTCTCCTCCATCACCACTCACAAAACCACTGGCTCTTACAGGAGGCTGTGCAGCTGAAGATGAGGGTTTTACTTCATGGATAATTTTGTATACATGTTGGGAAAAAAGTTGCATAAAAAAAAAAAAAAAGGATATTTAAGGTAAAAGGCATTCGTGCCTATTCCAAATATCCTGGTGACTCAGAAGCCAAAAAAAAAAAAAAAAAAGCCAAGTAGGGCACTCTTTCCCTTTCCCTTTTTCTTTTTCTTTTTTTTTTTTTTTTTGGTTATTGTTCACTCAGGTGTCAGTTCAATCACACTGTCCACAATGGCCTTTTGAGATGTGCCACAGCGTAGTTCAGCTTTGGGCCCCCTTAATCTGATAGAGCAGAGTGGTGAAAATAGGCAAGGACAGATGTTCAAATACTTTCGCTTTGGCAACAAGAGGAGCAAACGCAGTGAGGAGGTCAAGGGCCAGCAGAAGAGAAACGGAAGAAAGGCCACAGCTCTCAGTAAAGAGAAGTACCACGGCTCAGAGCTGCATGGAAGCGAAATAATGAAGTCAAGGACCTCACATGCTTCTGCTGCAGCTGGAAAATGCTTAAGCCTGAAAAGTCGGATTTAGATCTGTCATAATAACACTATGCATTTCAGATTGATTGAATTATAACTCACAGGTGCTCCCTGCTCCGCGCATTTCATCTTTCTTCCCTCTACAACAGGCTTTAAACTCCAGCACACGAGACAGATGAAAAAGATTGCTTCCCTGCATTCTCCTTAACACCGCGAGGTCCCCGTTGCATTTATAAACAAGTATTTCTACATGTAACGCTCTGAGGAGGAAACCCAACCGCCGTCAGTGCAGGCTGTTTTGATGGACTGAGTAAACATGATACTCTGGTGACAGGTAATTTTCATACTCCGCTGATTAATTCCAGAGCACGGGAACAATGGGGCTTTTTCAGCTGCTGAATAATGCATGTATGGCATTGCAACTGGTAAGCAGCAGGGTTCCCGGTTAGCAATAGAAATTCACACACCCATGCTATTTTAATAAGCTATCACTGTTAAAGAAGTCTATTTACGTTATTCATCTCCAACATTTGCACAAACATGTCAACTGGGGAAGTGTGTGGGGGGAGGTAGGAGGGAAAAATGAGGTCATATTCATATACACTTTCTTAGCTGTTTAATTTATATAAGCCTTAAAACAAGAAAAAACCCTACTTCCATGGGAAAGAAGGCACCATGACCAACACCTGAAACCTGAAAAATATGAATGCAATGAAAACAGGCTGTAGCAGAAGAGAAAGAACAGGGCAAGGATATGCACAGGGAGCTGGGCATAGGATGTTACAGAGCTTTGTGAGCCAGAGCTGTGCTGGGTTTCAGTCACCAAGCTGGTCCATGGCAGTGGCTCCTATTAGCCCACCCCAGACCTTTTGGAGCCGTCTGGAAAGTGTCCTCATCACCGTCTCCCCTCTTACCAGCCATGAGGTCCCAGAGAAACCAGACCTGACATGTTTCCCTGCTGCCCTGCTGCAATGCATTTGTGTTTGAGATAGGGGCCACCAGACTGGAGTTCAGGGCTGCTTCACTTGGGTTGTGAACATGGAGACAGCCAAAGGAAGGAATCGGCTCTTAATTATGGGATCAAGCATAGACTCACTCTCGAATTTTGGTGTGCTATGAGTGAGGTGATTCATTTCCTTAATTGTCAGTGGAGACCTACTCAATGCTGAACATGTGTACAAGTCCGTTTTTCTTGACTCCACTTAATATTGATCAAGGGAGAGATTCATTTGCATAAAAAAGAGGCATTTAGTATTGTCAGAGGCTCCGGGATGTCCTGTTTGTTTTTCAGCTGCAGCTCTAGAGGGGTGCAGGTTTTCCATAGGTTCTGAGCAGTGTTTGCCAGCCCCAAGGGGATATCTTGGATACCTGAGGGTATTTAAAATGACACTAGGTGCCTATGCTTAGACAACTGCATCGCACCCTTGACTTCCATTGATTATAATGGGAGTTCGGACAGCTGGACAGCTGAATTTTTTATGCCGTAATCTGTGAGCTGAATACCACCCAAAGAAAATGTCAAAATCTCCTCATTTTCACTGGAGGCCAGATTTTCCAGAAAGCAGCTCCTATTCTGGCATCCGTTCAGCTGCCAAACTTTCAAGGGTGATCAAAGGCAAGGCTGAGTCCCGCTGAAGGAGAGGGGGTCTTGAGCAGGTGAAGTGTGTTTGCTACATCAGCTCGTCATACCCCACTGCTCAGTACAAAAATGGAGGTAAAGCAGAATCTGAAGACAGACTTGCAAACCTGGAAGTCCCAGACCAGGGAATTTGGTGTGCACGCAATGGATCTCTGCACGCACAGCACAGGAGACACAACCACATGTGATCCCACATGTTACACTGTCAGAAATCCAGCAAATCTCACCCCAGGCAATAGCGTTGATGGAGATGGGCTAGTTGTTCCTTTTCTCCTCGTCTTTGTGTCCTCTATTCATATCCCTCAGAAATAAAGCTATTTTAAAGTGAGGAAAGCTCCAATCAGTTAATCTCATACATAGTTTCCACCTGCCATTATTTTGCTGGTTGGGACCTGGATGCTGGTTCAGCTTCATCCCCTACAACCTCACATCTAAATTTGTATTTGCATGGCAAGTATTGCTGTCATAGCATGCATTCTTTTAAATCATGCTCACAAATTTTATTTCTCCTTAGCTGCCTGCGAGGTTTCCCTCTCCCTTTTTGGGGATTCATCTGTAGAAGATGGTGGGAAGAAAATTTCCTCTGTTTTAGAGAGCGGGGCCGTTTCCCAAAACAGCGTAAGAATTGTATATACATGTTTTTCAGGACATGACTATTTCACTACATAACGGTCCAAAAATTTTTATCATTATACTGGAAGCTTTGAGCTTAATTCATTTTATTTCATTTCTTTTGGCTCGGCAAATAGAAAAATAGGGGGAAAAAAATCTCCAGATCTTTGCTGTGGGACACCCTGGCGTGTATTCATGCGTGTGGGGGTCGAGGAGTGCCCAGCTATGGGAGGAAGGAGGTGGAGCCCAGGGCGGCTCCAGCATCACGTTGTGCAATGTGTTATTTCAGCCTCCCTGGAGGCCGGTAATTGCACACGTCAGAAAAACTTTAAGGTAACCAACACACAGGGTAATGGCTGCATAAGGAGACTAACTGGCAGAACACATTGAACCAATTTTCTTCCAGCCTTCCCCTCAAGTCTTTCTTTAAAAGCCTCCCCCTTCAGTCTGGGGAGAAGCATGAGAAACTTTGCCCAAGGTTTTCTGAGAAGCCAAGGGAGGAGGAGGAGGAGGAGAGCCGGTGATGGGTTACAGAACCTCATCTCCCCTTCGTGTCTCCCTCTTCTCCCTCAGCCCAATTGTAATTAAACTTGCTGTTGCACCCACTGTGCTAGACACTAATGGGAAAATGCAAATAGACAGCCTTACTCTGTGGGGATTATATTCCAAAAAGATAAGACGAGGGAGTATTATTCTCCCATTAGCGCAGCAGTGGTAGGCAACAGGGATTTTTAAAAAGTTATTTGCCAACGCTTCCAGCCAGCTTTGTAGTGTCTGCAGAAAAAAAAAAAAAAAAAAAAAAAAAAAAAAAAAAAAAAAAAAGGCATTTACTCTACTCAAACAAAGTTTTAAAGGAGCTGATTTCATCAGGACTGATTTTGGTTGTTTGCTGTGAGACACCCCAGAAATGTAGCCTGGTTTTCAGTGATTTGGCTTCTAATGCTCAAACCTAACTTAACCTGGCTCACTTTTTTAAACTGTTTGATGAGCACCCACAGAGTCACTATGGGATTTTCCCCATGGAGCCCCACAAAACACTACTCTGCAGTGATGTGGAGGAGCCAAGGAAGAAGGAGCTGAAGGAGAGTGGAAAAGGAAGCTATTTTGAGCACAAAGCCTCCAGGCAGATGTAGCTTGTGGAACTATCACATTCTGCCTGAGTTATTGGAGCAAATCAATACTAATTATTTTAAGGCTGAGGCTTTATGCTGGGGCTTCTCAGAGTACTCCTGGTGATCTTCTGCTGCTTCTTTTGTAAACTTGCACTACGAGCTGTTATCGCAGCGTGCAGAGCAAGGATGCTGTAAGGCAAGGGGACATCCCACCACTTAGCCTTACTGTGCTCTCAAGCACCCATGCACAGCTTCTGCCTGCAGCATGGGGATGCTGGTGGAGGATGGAGTTCATGCTGTGAGTCCTTCGCTAGATGGGATAATCCTCCAAACTCCTCTTCCTTATGGATAGGACTATGCTTAGGCTCCTTACTTTAGGAGATGAGTAAAGGACTTCATGGTCTCTTCAAGCAATCTCAACTAGAAATTGGGAGCCAAATGAGCAAGAGACCCACAAACCAATCCCTGGTGTCATCTCAAAGTGAGCAAGGAGACAGCATGTTGCTGAATCAGGTAAGATTTCAGCCTGGCCAGCACAGCTGAGGGCACATTTCACCTTCCCCACGCAGCAATGAACCTCCTCCTCTTGAAGAAGCCATTCCCTCACCATTGCCAAACTCATTAAGAGGATACAACTTGTGTAGTTATCAGCTACAGCATGAGACCAGGATGCTACAGACAATCCAAGCCTTCCCTTCAACCAACATAGCTGTTCATTGTGGCTCCACTGATACTTAAGATGAATTTCAAGCTCATATCTGCAACTAGCTCCCTGAAGCTCTCAGCCCAGTGGCTGCCCGACCCAAACCTGAGAGCTCTCCTGTGTTGAAGGCTGATGCTTCAGGTCCCATACTTACCTGTACCTGTCAGGATCACACCACAAAACTGACCAGCAGCACCCATCCCACTGTATTTCTATTATTTCTAGGAGCTTCTGCATCCCTTCTGCTGTCTGCTGATCTTCACACAAGAGAAGCTCAGAACCACGAGTGCTCTGCAGACTGACTCCTTCAAGGGTCCTGCTTTACACAAAACAAGGGAATGCAGGCTGGAATCTCAGCACTTTGCTGAAAAAATCGTAAGCACAGCATAGCTGGCTTTGATGCATGACATAGGTCTGGGGAGGGCAAGGGTAGCCAGAAGGTCAACCATAAAAATCAGTGCAGTGATATCCACTACCACTCAGTTTCTCCACATTGCAGGAGGGGTTATAATGTTTTTCTCTTATAAAGGCTCTTCTCAGCATTGATTTTATTTTTCTTGATTCAGTGCTGAAACAGCAAACACAGAAGTTTTTTTCATTTCATCCAAAATGAAATATTCCTTTTTTTTTTGGGGGGGGGGGGGGGGGGAGGGGGGAGGGGGCTCTTTTTGTTGTTGTTGTTACAACAAAACTAGTTACTTTCCCAAGCAAAATTCTGGTTTGAGATGTAATGTTTTGGTTTTGCAGGGATCAAGCTGCAGGGTTGTAATCTTTCCAAAAACAGTTTTCTTTCATGCTTCAGGGGTGAAAAACCTTGAAAATGTGGCATGATTTCACCAGTCTCAGGTTAACCAAAACTGACTTGTTTATGGCAAGTGAACTACCTTCTGAGAACTTGTCTCGTGTAGCTCCATTCTCCACTACCCCTTTTTTGTCTTTTTAGATTTGAAATTCTACAGGGAAGAGACTGACTTTCCGTTTGCACAGGGGAGAGCACTTTGAAGATAAAAATTGTTAGAGCAGTGCTAAGTATTGTGTAGCCTCGGAAGAATGTGTTATCAGCTTACAAAGCCACTTTGAAAAGTAGCATACACTCAAAGGCACCGAGATCTGTCTGTAAAAAAAAAAAAAAAAGTGTAGGTGGGATTTACTGTCTGCTATATAACTTTCTCCTAGACCTTGACTGCACGAAGCACACTGCAAGCGAGGCAGAGTTTTTCGCAGTAACAACTGCTCTCGATGAAACTTGTTTTTAAGGAGTCTGTGGCAGCACGGGGACGCCGAAGCTTTCTACATCCAGATCCAAAAGACCTCCCCAGGTCACAGCAGATCAGCCCCGTCTCTGCAACGCCGTGATTCATCGGATCAAGTTTTATTAACAGCCAATTTGCAGGTGACTTTTCTTCTCAGGAATGATTTGTTAAGAACATTTGGGGGGAGAGAGGGAAGGGTTCCTTGTGGGTATCGCTGCAGCAAACTGAGTCATCAGCACAAACAGGGCTCCGAAGCTGGATACAAGCTTTGTGAGACCCAACTGTGCTGTACTGCCTTTCTGAGGGAAAATAACTTAAGACTTATCCCTTTCTGGCTAGACAGTCTCTCTAAAAGCTCCAGGGATGCCTGCTATTCCTTCAATCAGCAAAATGGAAAGCTTAATACAGACTCTCCCAGGCTTCCCCATGCCTCTCCACCACCATCCTGGATCTCAGGTGTGTGCGTGAAGTCCAGATGTTCCTCCTACTCTGTAGTCACTCATGCATCTGCTAAGGGGCTCGTCAGCCTAAATAAATGGGAATTTCCCTACCCAGCCATTACAAAATGGCATCCACTCTTAATGGGTCTTTCCCTGTCCCTAAGGGGACTTGGCTTCCTAACATGAATACCTTCCCAATGCATACACTTCTTTGCTGCTCCTCATTCCCACTCAAGGATCACCCATGCCCACAAACAAACACCCTTCCTCTTCACTACAGCTCCAGCTTGAGAGGGGCCTGATATGTTGGAGTCACTCTGAAGATGGCCCCTTTTAGCAGCTCTCTCTAAAATAAGCCTGTAAATCTGTGCCAAGGCTCTGCTGCCGGGGAGGACATGGAACATCACCTCAAAAACAGCAGCAGGAAACGAGGCGAGCTCTGGGATCCCTGGGTACCTCCATCCCACGGGGGCTGCACCCCTGCTTTGGGGTGCTGCTAGAAGTACCCCTGCCCTGAGGGGCCTTCAGCTGAGGAGGAGGAGGAGAAGGGTTTGTGGGAAGGGATTGCGAGGCAGGGCTCCCTCTACCACAGCACCCCACTGCCCTCTGGCTCACGGTGAGCCCAGCTGCCTCCCACCTCCGAGAAGAGAATCATCCACCTAGAGGAACATGGGGAAATTCATTGAGAAATAAGGATAAACACTTCAAGACATAAGCTCTTGGCTAAATGGCAGCCAACCAGTTATTGTTATTATTTTTATTTTAGTTCCAAGGCTTCCATTAATAGTAAAAGCATATCCTGGAGTAAGAGAAGTGCTGAACGTGAGCCTGTGAAGCTGCTCACCTGATGGAGGTTTTTTCCAAGGACTTCATCAGCACTTTCCTGGTCTCAGAAGAAAAGGCTGAGCATTTCCCTACCTGGCACATCTTCCCCTCCAGGATCTGTTGTTTGTTTTCTGTACCTGCAGCAGTAACTTTGCCTGATTCCTGCTCACATTTAACTCCTGACTTGCCACAGACAAGAGAGCCCTTTGCAGCCTCTTAGGGTCATTCCATCTCCCTTTTGCTCTGCAGGAGCTTCCAGAGCCATCAGTGTCCATCTGATGACACGAGGTTTTCTGAGTATCACTGCCCACAGATATCAGCTGATATTCCAGCTGCAATTTTAGCTACCTTCTGCTCTTAGCAATTTCTGTTTCCCTTCCCAATAATACACAATGGTCACGGGATGCTTCCCAGTTGAAAACCCCAAAGCACCTTGCAGAAGGTCAGCAGCAGTACATCATTTCAGTAAAGGGAAAGTGTAGCACAGAGAGTTTGGAAGCCTCCACCCATGTTGCCACAGTCCCAGCTAAACATAGGCAGCTGTAGGCCATAACTTTGCCATTTCTTTCAAGCCACCCATGCTACAGCCCCAGAAGGTGACCACATGTTCAAGGTTATCACAGGATGGTCCCATGAACCAGAAGACATTTTCAGGATGTCTTAAATGTTTTCTGGGATATATGGGCACAGAGTCATTTTTTTCTGTGTGTTCACATCCTCTTGCTGCACCACACTGACTCCATGTGGTGCTGGCTGAGGGAAAATTAACCAGGAGAAGGAGGGATGGCTGTGATGGGCAGTGCTCAGAGGGAAAAGTCCACGAGCAGTGATGTTCACTTCAGACATTTTCTTTACTCAGAGCATGTGTTTGTGGTACTTATTGAGCATTTCCAACTACACATGTTCAAATGCTGAGTTAGCGGAGGAAAAAAAAATCATGCTTTTATAAATTTCACTCCAGCTCTTGTTGGGAGGGAAACTAGGGGTTGTGACCCTGAAAAGTGATTTGAAGAGCTACTTCTAGCTTGTTTTACTGTGGAAATGCTGTTTATGCAATCATAGCTTGTGTGTTTTCATCCTAAACAACTTTTGAACCTAATGGTCACTTCCCAACAAGTACAAAAGGGATGAAGTGTTCCCAAACCTAAGCAGTTCTTCCGAGTTTCATAAAAATGGGTAGCCAGTAGTTGAGAGAGCCCCAAGCAGAAGGAAGTGTGGAGACCCCCAGTCAGCATTAGACATGAGAGAGGCCAAATAGAAACACGCACACACACGCATGCAAACATACACGGCTTTCAGTGCCCCGGTTGATGGAAAATCCTAACTTTGTCCCTGTGCCAGAGAATACAAACAGCAGACACGAACCCTGGAAATGAGGCTGCTTTGATCCTGCCGCATGCTGAATCGCTGATCTCCTGTGGAATTTGCCCTCCTGAGGCTGCAACAAAGAAGTCAGATGAATGCGAGGAGGCAGGACTGCAGCAGTCACCTCCGTCATTCTGCCCACGTCCTCCCTCGCCCCTCTGCAGCTCCCCTTGTCATTTGCTTGCCATGTTCTTACTGCAAACACTGCTTCACTTAACCCGTGACTGCTCTGCCTGGACCAAAGCAGACAGCATGGTGGGAACCCCTGAAAGGACAGAGCCTTCCCACGGTGACGCATCAAGTCGAGCTAACAGCATCCCTGGGAGATGTTAATGAAACATATCCTGCCAAGGGGGGTAATTCCAAGGGCTGTTAGGGCTCAGAAGTCCATTGCTTACAGGTCAAAGCTCTTGCCTGAACCCCTGTGCTTGCACCTAACACATCCCATGCCCCAAAGCTTCATGAGCTGGACCCAGCAATGACACACTTCTAAACCTGCCCCAAACTTACTGAGATGAGACAGCGATTCCTAAGGAGGCTTAAGCCCTCCTTTTCCCCACTGCATGCTCCTATATTTTGGCAACAGACCCATGGACGCAGCCTGTCCCCTTTTCACATTGGGCTTGCATCCATCTCCAGCCTGAGCTGCAGGAATGCATGAGGACCTGAGATGGTTTCTCTGGCCCCTTCCAGTCTCCATGCTGGGAAATCAAACCAGTGCCATTCTCCCCTTACTTACTTTGTCTGTAAAACTGCAGGGACTTGCAGAGCATTAAGCATAGTAATAAATAGACCTGCTCTTAGCATGACATTTTGTGGCAGACCCAAGAAGCCAACGAGGTACTGGCCCATTACTCTCAGAGCTGTGGAAATCTACAGTCAATGACAGCTTCTGCTGCAAAGACCTGCAGGTGGTGGTTTATGCATCTCCATCCCCACCTCTCTGCAGGCCACCATCTATCCAGCTGGTGGGCGCTGCTGCTCCCAGATTACGATTCTTAATTTGGAGAGTTTCTTTTGACATTTTTACTACTGCAGAATGATGCTTACATGCTCACGGGAGCATGCTGTGCTCAGGGAGGATGAAATTCAGCTCCTCCGATTGCACCCAGTTTCTCCCTCACACTTTCTTTTCTTCCCTTCCTGATTCATTTATACTCAACTATGAAAAATGTCACAGGTTTTGCAGAAAAAGCGAGGGTCTGACCAAAGCAAAAGTCAACTCTTTAATTTAAAACAGTTGAGGGGGGGGACACAATTCAGCGAAGCTGTTCAGCTAATGCACAAACAGTTTGTAATTACAGGAGCAGGCTGGGAAAACAGCACCTACCTAGGGAATATTCTTATTAAATAAAGCAGAATTCTGTCACCTTCTTAATCATGAAATATTGATGAAACTGTAAGCAGCCCCTCTGAGGTTTTAGCCTTTGCCCTCTCCCTGTGTGTGTGTGTGTCCACAGAAAGACAAAGGGGAGGAAAAAAAACTCAAAGCCTAACGATGGAGTTGCAGAATACAAACCATGCTGCTCCGTACCAGTGGATTTTGCTGAGGTTGCATGGGCATATGGATTGGAGAAATAAAAATTCTGCACTCACCACAACCAGAAACTTCCTTTAGCTTGATTGTGAATAATGGAAGGGTGATTAAATGCAGACAAGTAAGAAAGGACATATCAAAGGGAGGATGGTCCCATAAGTCAGCAGGGGAAGTACCAGGTGTCGATGTTTTTCCTCACCTTGAGCCACTCCATGTGTATTGGAAGCAGTAGGGGGCTACTAGGCTCCAGCTGTTCCAGGGTGTTAACTCTTCCTCTAGCCTTACAAAGCTCTGTTTGCAGCTCTAGTGCTTTATCCTGGGTCAAACAACAGCTGACAACAGGAAAACAAGCACTGGGGCCCATCTCCATCAGCCAAAGACCAATCAAGGCAGCAGCAAGTTTGAACATCTGAGCTCTGAGCATCCCTGCCCTCCTTTGGGAAGCCTAGGGGTCCTAGGGAAAATGATACCCAAGAGACTGCAGCTTGTGAACAAAAACTGGATGCACTCAATATTTGCAGCTGTGCCTGGATATCTGAGGGCAAGCAGCCTGGCCATACCCAGGGGTGGCAGGAGCTGGGAGGAGAGCCCTCTGCCACCGCAGGCTGAAAAGCCCTGAGCAGTAAGAGGCAGGGATGATAAATAATATCAGTGAAACCAAGAAGTTTAGGGAAGAGAAGTCACAGCCAAATTTTCTTCCCTTCACACTTCTCTTTTTCAAACCATACTAACCATGCTCCACTCCACTTCTGTGACTCTGTGCCATGGTCCTACCCCTGAGAAAGGAAGAAAGGAAGAAAGGAAGAAAGGAAGAAAGATGGGAGCTTCCCAGAAGAAGAGATTTTGGGAACCACAAGAACTGGAAGACCAGTGCATCACCAGTAACAATACCCCAAAAGCAAACATTCAGCTGGGCCTGGGTTTTTATCTCTTCAGAAAGGGGTGGATGAATGATGCTGGGGAGAGAAAAATAGATGGGAAAGCAGGGCTGACCATGAGGATTGGCCAGGAATAATAGTTGCTACGTGAGGTTATTGGGGCTTTTCTCTCACAAAAGCATCGCCTTTGGGAGGAGAAAGTGATGGTGAATGAACTAGAAAAAGGGACCGGGGCCAGGCTGGCTGGAAAGCAGAAGAAGGAAGGATCAAAGCACTGGAGGAGGATGGAGGACAAAGATGGGAAGGCTGCAATAGCTTAGAAAAGGAGAGATGCATCAAGCAGCAGGGGAGCCTTCCCTCTGCCCGCTGCGGTAATGGGGCCTTTGTTCTGCTCCTTTCATGTTCACGCACACCCCGGTCCATAAGGGCAGCCAACGGGAGCGGCATCAATCACTCGCTGGTCCCAGCGGAGGGCAGGGCCTGATTGATTTGCTCTCCCCGATGGTTGGCTCTGAAAGGACGCGCTCTCATTACCGCTCGTTTCTGGGGCCCGGTTATTTACTCGAGGCCTAGTCGCTGCAAACCCTCTGACTGGAGTGGATTCTGTGCCGTGACTTCATCTCAACTGCCCGAGAAAGCTGTGGGAAAAATAAATAGATCCATAATTAAAAAAAAAAAAAAAATCCCTGAACTTCAGAAGTTGCTGCTGAAACATCGAGCTGGAGCTGTGGATGATTTTAGTGTTGGTCTGCTCCAAATTCCAGTCATGTTTGTCACAGGCCTGCAGCCGCTCCAATTGTGTTCCTAATCACCCCTGAAAAGGCCTCACTTCCCTGATACACCAGGCACCCCAGCGTGGCTGCATCTGGGGCCATGGGGTAAGGTGTTCCTGCCCCTGCTCTTGCATGCCCAGATGCTTCAAGAGGGCCTGGAGAGAACAGGGCTGGGCTCTGGTCACCAGAGCCAGAGCTGGAGATGTTCTGCCCAAGGGTGAAAGCTGGGAGATGGAGGCATCCAGACCAGCCTTGGTCTGTGGTCAGCTCAGGTCTCCCAGTGGGTCTGGCTCAGGTTATATTGTACTTTCTGCAACAGTGCTGCAGGATAAGTCAAATATACACCTAGGGCAAAGGATCATCCACTTCAAGAAGTTTTTCCCATCTCCACATACCTTAAGCATCCCACCAATTCCAGCCATGGGTGTAAGGAAGCTGTACTATTACCTACTAAGCCCACTACAATGATAATTAAACAGTTTAACTTCAGCCTTTAATTATTCACCATTTAAAATCCTTCCAACCTACATGTTCATGCATTCTTCTGTCATGCTTAGCTTTAAGGAAGTCGGCCTGGGCAATGCTGCGTTCTCCTTTAAACATTGCTCGTGGTGCTGCAACAAGTGGCAGGCGCTGCTTTCTGATCCCTCGCCTTGCTGAAGCCCACCCGGTGGGATGCATCTCAGCGTGATGCTGCTCAGCTGCTGCAATGGGCTGAATACTGTGGAGAATATAGAGGTTCACAGGTGAATGAGCTTGTTCTAAAAAAAAAAAATAATAAAATAAAAATAAAAAAAAAAATATGTATCATCCCAAATCTCCTGCATGGCCGGGTTGGAGGGGACAGAGTCTCAGAGGCTTTGGGGGTCAGCTGGTGATGAAGATGCAGGGTTTGGATACAAATCAAAGTTTCTGCATACTTGGGAACAACAAAATTAGAACACTGCAGTTAGTTTAAAGCAAGTTAGCACCATCACAGACTGAAAGAGCTGCTTTAGACCTGGATTCTGCAGGTGATGTCCTGCTGAGCACGTCCTTACAATTATCCTGCTCCCTTTCCTGTCCAAGGAGCTGGGTACAGTACCAGGTCTGCAGCCTGATTGAGCTCTGGTTTCTGGGACAAAGCACACCCTGATTTCAGTGCAAGGTGCATTAGGTAAGGACCAGTACAGCCCATGTATCCACAGACAGCTGTCAGCTAGGCTACTAATGTCTGAACTTCACCTCCAAGCTTTGATAGTTCATTATGCCTTTTCATTAGCTGCATTTTACTTCTGGAAACTACCATATATCTGTGGTACTACATCTTTACAACACAAAACCCAAAGGGTTTTATACCCTCCCATGAGTGTTTCTAACTATTCTCAGCTCTCAGTGCTAGGAAAATCTGCTTCTCCTGGCTGCTTACACTGCTCATGTATGCAATACATTTTCCAGATTCCTTCCACCGTCCACTCCTTTTTTACTAGAGATGTGCTCCAGAATGGGAACAGATTAAGCCAGAGCAGAGGAAACACTGGAAGCAGGTTGGCTCATCGGGGTTATAGTAGAAATCTATTCTGAAATCTGTGCAAAGAGACACAGTGCACAGACATCAGTACAGCCCTTTGGTTTGCATAACTTCAGTTTTGTTTTAATAAATAAGCATCCAATAGAGGCCACCATCCTCAAGAAGTAAAATCCCTACTTTCATTAAAAATAGATGATACAGTAGTATATTAACCAGGATATGATGGTGATTTCATCTTCTACTCTATGACAAGGCACAGCAAGGGCCAACTGCTACCTAAGAGATGGGGAGCCCTAGGGTAAGGGTAACATGGAGACATGGCAAGGTACAAGCTGCATCTTACCTGCAACACCACCCTAAACACAAGTCTGAAGTCACCACTTCCAGACAACGACTTTCAGCTGTCATAGCTGGTCATTTCTGCCCTGTATCCCTGCCTGCTTAGTCCTGGCTCCAGTAGAGCTCACCTGGTTTGTCCCAGTTCAGAACTGGACTCTCCAAGCTCTTCTAGGATTTATGCTAGCCCAGTAACCAGAAGTAATGACAGGGAAGAGGTCCTGTTGCATGAAGCTCTGCAGAAACATGAGACAAGAGGCAATATCTGCCCCAAGGATCTCACAAGCTTTGTAGATGAAACAGCAAATGGCACAGAAGAGAGAGGAAGACATTGATTGAACATGGCATAGTGTTGCAGGTTGGGTGTCTGAATGCCACGCAATGATTATGCTACTACAACACTCCTTAGACTTGTATTTCCACCCTAATGCACTAAATCTTTCTGAGGTTAAGCTCACCCAATTTAGGAATACAAGTAACCTCAAAAAGCTCCATTTTGGAAGCCTCTGCTCCCTGGGAAGCCAGTGACAGAATGATGACATTGCTCTAAACTCACCTCCAGGCAAAGCAGGCTTAGTCACTGCTGTGAAATTGTTGCCTTCTTTCCTGCCTCTCTCCTGCCTTTCCCGACTGCTCCCTATTTGACACTTTTCACCGTGACAGTCATCAGCCTGCGTATAACATAATCAAAAGGCTGCTTCTGGCTTCAAGCCGTTCCAGAAAAAAAAAAATTCCAAGCAACCTACATTAAAATGCAGCTCCTGTCCTGTACCTTCCTCCGATGTAACTTTCCGTTCCTTTCCTCCTCCCCATGCTTTTGGGTTTAGGGTGTTTTGTTTTGTTTGTGTTTTCTTTTTTCTTTTTTTTTTTTCTTTTTCCCCGTACTATCACATTATCCCATGTTGCAATTGTAAAACCACATTATAAAAGCAGCCAATATTGAACTAATTTTATCACAGGGCTAGTAATAAAGTTTAACACCAACTATAATATTGTTGTACAACAGAAATATTGCAACAGAACAGTAATATCCTGTTAAATTCATTTTCCATCCAACACCACAAGATCTGTTGAAAGATGTTAAGGGTGAAGGGTTTGTAGGTTTTTGTTGTTGTTGTTTGCTTTATTTCTGCAAAGCACCACAAATGTTTAAATTTCATGAAAAAAAAAAATACATCACAAGTCTGGCAGTAATCATTCTGGTGATATGTCTTACGCCTTCATTGTCTGAACAGTAATGGATAGCTGCAAAGCAATGTACATCGTTAGAACCTGTTCATGGAAAGGAAGAGGCAATTTTAACATGGTCCCCATCACTGCAGTATCTTGTCCCCCCGTAACGCTTAATATATTTATTCTTAGGCGCCCCGGGGAATTAGATGCAATTATCCTTTTTTTCTCAGGAAAAGAAATGGGTAAAATGTTAAGCAGCTCGCCCACGGTGACAACAGAAGTTTTATGACACTTCATGGATCTGAATCAGCATCCGTGGGGCAGTGGCTGGGCTGTTTGCTCCTCCCATGGGAGGAGGACAAGGATGGCTAAATGCTTTATCTTGCAACCATCCCTGTCTGAAAATGATGGCTACTTTCTGCTGCCTCCGAGGAAGGCCTCATCCACCTGTAGGAATGCACAAGATTAATTAAAGGCATTTTTTAAAAACCAATTAATTTAAACAGGTAGAAACCCTTGTGTAGATGCTCTCAGTGGATTTAAACCTTTATAAAAAAAAGTCTGTTTAACTTGAGGCTGTACATTTGCCAACTTTGTCCCAAATATCTTTTGCATTATTTCAACTGCTTCTGTTTTTAAAGCCAATTTTAATTAAGCTCATGCACTCTCTGTGGTCAAATCCCAAAAGGTCTGTAAAAAGACAGGCAGAGACACTAGGAAGAGGAGCCCAAGTTGGTTCAAGGCAGTCCCAGGCATCACGGCACAGCTCTTTGCTGGTGCCAACTCATTTTAAGTTCAGTATGTAGATGGTGAGACATGATGAACTTACTGCCTCCATAGAAATTAATCTAGGTATTAATGAGTTGATTTGTCCACAAACAGGAAAAGTGAGGCTTCCCCCAAAAAAATGAGCAATGGTGAGCAGCTTGCTATGGAAAATCACAAGCAAAGCAGGAGGACACCCCATGTCTCACAGAGGACAGTGCTGCTGGCTCCCTGCCTTCTCCCAGAGCAGGACTAAATGTGTCCTGAAGACAATGTTCAAGCATGAGCTTTTCAAGCTCTTCAAAAGCTATTCTCTTTTTGAAAGGTCTTTAGTGGTTCTTTATTTGTTAATGCATGTGCCAAGCAGACAGTAGACTGAGCTCTACCCCACTCTTTTCCATCTTGCTGTAACTGCAGTGCAAGGACACTGCTGCTCCCAGGGTTTCACTGTTTGGGTTTGGTTTTGCTGTGTTTAAACCCCCTTCCCTCCTCTGAGCTAAGGCTCAGCTTTGATTTGTCAGTCTTTGATAGTCCCCAGAATGGAGATGGTCATGCAGTAGTTAGTGGGTGTCTCTCACTGTTGTAGATCTTGGCTCTGAGGGCAGGAATGAAAGCCCATGGAAATCTCCTGGTCAGATACTCCATGCAGCTATTCCTTCCAATATGGGCATTTCTATTACCATGAAATAACTATGATAACACAGACTTTTTCAGTTAGGAAGTTCACAAGCATTGTCTTAAGCCTACGCCCTCGAAACGTCTTTAAAAAATCTGCCCTCCTGCAATCTGATGACATTTGTCTTGTGCTGAGGTTTACTATGAGAGCTGAAGTGGGCAAGGAACGGTCTCCAGGACAGCACTGTGTGCATGCATGCATGCACAAACGTTACAGCCCCAACCAGTATGCCCTGGTGCTCAAAATAACTTTACATTTCTAGCAGGAACTGTAACTTTCACAGGAGCTTTGCTTCAAGTAACAGATTGAGGATGAGAGGAAAAAAATCCACTCTGAGAGGCTTTGCATTGTTAATTTATTCTTCTAGAAACTAAGAATTTTGTCGTGGAGAGAGATAAAAGGGGAGAGGAAAGGTCTTAAGGACCTGTGAAAAGCTGCAAGAAAGAGGAAAATCAAAGGACAAAGTCACAAACCAGAGAAAACCAGATTTCAAGAAGATTTTCAGAAATCAGGTGGTGATATATTAGTGGAAGGATTTTTCTTGGCCATTCTGCAACAGAATCTGCAGAACTTAAGAGTCTGTGAGCCAGGTAAGTGTACATGAGTCAAGCAGAAGCTTCATTGCAAGTGGAAAGCAGAAATGCAACAGGATAGCTGAGCTGGTGAAAGTTTGCAGGTGGACTCTGGGAAGGAGGTGGAGGATTAAATGACTTCAACAAAATGTGACAAGAATCAAGATGTAACAAGGGGACTCTCACCAAGCAATGCTTTTCTAAATCTTTTTTTAATGTTTTCTAAAGATGTGCTTTGATTTCTGGTGGGAACAAGAATGAGGGGATTTCCTGTTGCCTTGCATCTTAAAGCACTTTGTGATGCAGTGACAAGTGGACATGAAAGGGACCTTTCTGAACAGCCACAGGTTTATACACATTCTACAAAGGTGGAAATAACATCACAAAGGGAACAAGGTTGGAAATAAGTAAGTCCACTTAAGACACTGTCAAACTGCTGTCTACTAGTAAAAAAATAACATGATTTCCTTTCCTCTTTCCCCAAATTTACTTTTCCACCAGGATAACTATTTACTTAACTTCTCTTAAACTGTCCCAGATTTGCAACAATTTAAATGAGTAAGACTTTTTACATTATTCCCCTACAGTGTGATTTACCCTTGCTGAGAATTTTGATCATATCCAGAAAGGTAAAATCAATCCAGCTTGAAGAATGGTTATGTGTAATCCCATAGTGCAGCCCGAGGGAGGCTTAAGAAAAGAGTATGAGGGTGTGAAGCCAAGACACAGGTTTGAAGGCCAGGAGAGACTGATAAAATCAGCTCAGTTTATCTAATAAAAGAGCATAGATTTCCGGAAATGCTCCAAAGGAAACCCCTGAGATTACATAGCACAGCTGCGGTGGAGGTGGAAAGTGAACCCAACACGTCCTGCTGCAGCAGGTCACCTGCAAGACCACAGTTCAATTCTTTTAGACAGAAGTAAGTTAGCATTTCCTATATATTTCATGTACATTGGAGTACCCTTTGCTTTTCCTATATCTCACATGACTGTGACCTGGGGCCGTGCCCTCAAACAGGCAGCAAAGTAAATCAGAGAGTGCAAATTGCTTGAAAAACTTGTGCAGGTGGATAATGAAAAATGGAGCCAAAAGCAGTTCTCTGTGAGGAGACACTGAGAGCAGCTTTTACTGAAAACGGAATTATCACTCCTGTTGGCATCAGATGTTCTTTCAATGTCTTTCCTGAACCCTGATATTCAATGCAAGAAAACTAAGCAAAGCCATTACATGGATGGTTAAACCCAAGTTGTCTTCTTCTGAATGATTTATTTGTATGGTTTCAATGTTGTCCTACAACCAGACAAGTAAATGGTTTTTTGTTTGTTTGTTTGTTTGCTTTTTAATAATAATAATGATTTACTTCTCTTGTCTTTACTTACCAGAAGAAAGTTTCAAAGTTGTCTTGATAGCATGTCCTTCTCTTCCCCCTACAGCTGCAAAGCTTGTATCTCATGTCTTACATGCCTCTTCTGCTTGCTGCCTTTCTTTCCTCTGATCCTAACTTTGCCTTCACCTGAGCACCACCAATTCTCTTTTAAATGCTTCAAGTGGCTTTTAAATGTCAAAGCTACCTTGCTTTTAACAGATAGTGCACACAAACAGAAGAGACTTAAAAAATGCAAAGGAGTCAACTGCTAGAGATAAGAAAGAAAAGCCCTTATCCCATCTAAGGTCTCGCCGTCCTCACTGGCTCTGGACACAATCACAGAGCAGAGGCACCTGGATCCCATACAGATACTGCACAAAGTTTTTCTGCCAGGAGAACCTAGAACTTAATTTATTGTACATGTTTACCAAGCTGTCTTTGGGGACGTCCATAATGATTCTGTTTTTATCTGGCAGCAAAAGAGGACAAAGGCGCAGCGATGTGAAGAAAGATACATTAGCTGTCAGAAGACAAGTAACACATCTTGCTAACATTCTCCATTCCATTTCCCCCCAAGTAGCTTGGAGCAGTGTTTTCCTTTTAAAAGTATCCTATCACCTCTGACAGATGGATTAAAGCTTAAAAGCATCAATATTTTGGGAAAGTGGTACCTGCTAGCAAGGTAGATATAGGTTTGTCATTCAAGGGGTTTTATATTTCCTATGAGGTCCTTTTCCTGGAAAGCAGCAATCATTTATTTTAAACTTTATCTACTAGTAGAGGTTTTTCTTTTTCCTTTTTATCTTTTTGTTTGTTTGTCGTGTTTTGATTTTTTTTTTCCAGCGGACACCTCATCTGTCAGTAGTGGGAAAGGGTGGAAGTGCTTTTCCTTGGCTATGCTGAAAAGTGAGCACTTAAAAACTGCCATTGCACTTGCTCAGAGTGGGTTACCAGAAGGTTATTTCAAGGGATTAGATGACAAAAAGGACAAACACTAACCCAGAAGCAGATTTAAAGAGTTCTGATTACTGAAATTTTCTTTCTCTCCCAAGAAAGACTGAATCAGTCATGTTGTTCATATCCCCCCATCACATTTCTGATGGACTGTTTTGCTTATCTGGCATTTCGGTTCAGATGCATCCCACTGAATAGTAGGCAGAGACACCAAACTTAGGACTGTCATTATCCGGGTGCCAGCTACAGTCACTGAGAAGAGAGAGACACCTCAGGAGAGGGATTCACATCTGAGGAGGGTGAATCATGCTCTCAAGATGCCAGTATTTCTCCATTTCTCAAGATGCTGCTGGCACAAACAGCAGTAAGTCAGTACAATGAGGCTTCTAATTTAGGAACCTTGGTGAAATGCCTGAAGTTTGATGGGTGAATGTAGACTGGTGAATCTCTCTCTCATCATAACTGCATCTTGATGGAAAGAGAGATATCAAAGACACTCACCTCTTTGCCGCACAGGACTCCTATGAAGGGAGATGAACAGCTGAATAGAGGAAAAGAAGAATAAAGAGAAGAGAAACTTGGAGCTTTCTAAGGGAAAGTGATGAAATCTACCCTGCTATTGCCTTTTGGCTTTGTGAGCTGAGTTACACGGCTTCTTGTCTATGCCACCTCCATAGCCTGAAGGCTGTTCAAATACGGCATAGGATTCTGGCCCAAAGCTCAGGCAGGAGCATAGCTGAGGATTTGCATGCTGTTTCCATCTGCTCCCCAACAAGTCCTCCCCAGTAACTTCATGCAGCAGAATGGCTGCTGTCCTGGGAAGGTCGGGGCTTGCATGGCCAGTGACTTTGGCCTAAAGACTCAGGAGGGCTGGATATGTTCACTAGAAGGGTAGAAAAACATTGGCAACCTCAACTCAAATCCAGAAGAGAAACTTCCCTCCTGGAGACTCTTTGATCTACAAAGTTTTTCATTCGCAAGTATTAAGCAAAGTACTAAGAGTTAAAGAAACTGAAGCACTTTAGGGGTCTAAACTGTGTTAGGAGGTAGAAAAGCAGGCTTGAATTGGAAAACCCAGCATTGAGCAGATCAGCAATGTTAACTTATTTGAAGACTCCAGCTCCAGGATGTCCTGGTAGCTGTCTTTGCATTGCTCTTCTTTCAACCTTGGCAGGTAAGCCTCCTCCAGAACAGTCTCAGCTCTGCCACTTCCTCAGAGCTGCCCCAGAACCATCTCCAAAGTACTCCTACTGTGCTCAGGCCCACAGAAGCATCAATGAGACGCTTGGCAGAAGCTCTCTCTTGGCTGCGCTCAGGTTTCCCAGCTCAGCCCCTCTGGGCTGTGGCTGTACTGGCACTGATGCAGCTCTCCTCCACTTCCACTACCTTATGGAGATGGTGGCTTCCTAGCACCCTGCTTCCCACCATCCTGAGCTCAGAAGTTCATTTTAACAGATCCAGAGCACCCAGTTCTTTCACATATTTGAAACAAAGTTAGGAGATGGACAGTTCAGGATTTTGTCCTTGTTCTGTAACCAGTACTGGCAGATGGGTCCCTGCAAATGTCAGGATGGGACATTAGGGTCTATGAAAGACACGATGCATCTAAGCACCAGCTGCCCTCTGTACTCAAGAAAGAGGCATTTATAAAGGGCATTCAGACCACTAGAGATTTAAATCATGCAGCATAGGCTTCTGTCATTCTTCATAAAGAAACCCCAGAACAACTGCTCTACAGTGGGACATGATTGGGATGAAAGGTGGGTGCTGATGCCATGGGGACATATGACATGTTTTGGGTCACAAACCAGACATGGAGGCAAAGCCTTGCTTCTCATCTCCCCTTACCCATCACTTTGGGAATCCCAAAGTCATGGCTTAAAAAAGAAAATCCATTGTCCAGACTGAACATGGGAGTCAGGATAGGATCCTAAAGACCACAATCAGAATAGCATGAACTGGGACTCCAGGACCCTCGTTACTCCAGGATGGGCTCCCAGGTGCCTCGTTTTACACATCTCAAACCTGTGGGTGACTATAATTATCAGTGTTGCTTGGCTGCAAGAATCCCAGGGAAACAAGTATTTACAGGGAGATAGTGTACCACCTACTACCACTTGTAAACATTCCCGTGAGTAATTCCAGTGAAGCCAAGGATGTGTGAATAGTGTTGATTCTCCTGGAGAAAGAGGTTCGCAGTCTAGTCCAGAGAATTATTTCAAGCCTCTAACAGGCAAATAACTCAATCATTTCTCTGATCACAGACATGTACACTGCAAGTTTTGCCCTGCACCTAATGGCTTCTCAGTTAATGGTTGCATGAATTAAAAATAACGTGTGCACTGCACTGTGTTATGTCCCTGCACACATGTGTAATAGCAAGACACTACAGGCACCATAATACACAGTTCTCCAGATATACTGTAATAAGATCTGATAGTTTCAGTACCTTTTTGGTTGCCATTTTTCACCTGAGTGACATGCTTATCCGTTTTGGTATATAAACTTCTACAAGGTCATCTAGGATGCTGTGTTTTACCTTGATTGATAGCACAGTGCAAAGAAGTGTGACTGATCATAGAATCATAGAAAAACTAAGGTTGGAAAAGACCTTCAATATCATCTGGTCCAAATACCCCCCTATCACCAATGTCACTCACTAAACCATGTCTCTAAGCACCATGTCCAACCTTTCCTTGAACACCCCCAGAGATGGTGACTTGACCGCTTCCCTGGGCAACTCGTTCCAATGCCTGACCGCTTTTTCTGAGAAGAAATCTCTCCTAATTGTTTTAATTGTTGAATAGTAGTGCTCTTTGTTCAATTCTTTGTTTCAGTTGTTGAAGAGTAGGGTCATGACATTTCCATTTTTCCACTCACCAGGGATATTGCCCAGATGCCAGGACTTTTCAACTATGATGGAGAGAGGCTTGGTAGCTACAACAGCCAGTTCCCTCAGGACCCTGGGATTCATGTCTTCAGGTCCCATAGACTTGTACCTGCTGAGATTCATCAGGTGGTCTCAAACCTGCTCTTCACTTACAGTGGGTGAGACTTTGATCCCCCAGCCTCCATCTACAAGTTCAGGGAAATGAAAGACTTGGGGAGCCTGTCTACCAGTGCAGATGGAGGCAAAGAAGTTGCTGAGTACCTCAGCCTTCTCCAGGTCTGTTGTTACCAATTACTCAGATATAGAAGCTCACTCCTAATATAATAAATTAGCCACTTATAATCGCTTACACAATACTATTTTCACCCCTCGGTCTATTTTTTACAAGTATTAAGGGTGCATGCACAGTGGCCCTCGGGGGCTCCTTCTGTCACCCCAGTGCAGCAGCCCGAAGGGAGCTGTGTCCTCTCTTGTGCTCTTCCTCAAGGCTCTGTGCAGAAGGGATGCCACCTCTCGCACAAGGGCTGGGGTATAGGAAAGAAGCACCCACACAACCCCTAAGTATTGGGAAGAGTTCTTTATTGCCAGGACATCTCGCAGATGAGCCTGTGGGATGTCCGTGGTGTTTGGTGGCTCCAAGCTAATGCTTGAGATGGAGCCTGAGCGATGAGTAGGGAGCTGGCTGGGTTCTCCTGCAGTGCTGCTTGTGCTCTCTGATGGCAGAGAGCGAAGACGTACCAGGGTAGTCCCAGGTCTGATCTGGCCGAGGTGGATCCACTTCCATTGGTTCCTCCGCCTCTTCTGGTGGACCCAGCTCCATGGGCTCCACCATGTTTGGCACAAGGACAAGACAGTCCTTGCCCAGGACTGCCCAAACATGATGCCTTCCATTAGGAATGTTTTCAGGCCAGGGTGCCAAACCAGGGGGTCGTCCAGTTCCACGTTCAGGTCCCATGCCAGTACCAGTGGTACTGCCTGTAAGTGTTTCTGGGCTGGGCGCCAGAGGTGCCTCGGGCACTGGTGTTTCTTGTGCCACAGGCACTACCCCTCTGCCCATGACACGTCTCCTTCTCAGTAGCTGCCTTCCTTGGTGCCTCTTTGGACTGCATTGCTGTCCTCACACCAAGAACGGCTGCCTCTCACCTCCTTGCTTCTGCTCTTCCTCCTGCCACACAAGCTGGCTGTTAGAGGGCCTCGAAGCTCAGAAAGTTCTGGGTCAGCTTCAGGGGTCCCCTTTTATAGGGTCCAGGGCAAAGGTGGGGCAGTGGTGGCCACCTTTGTGGGGCAAAGGCGGGGCAGTGGTGGCCAGCCAGCCTCTGTGATGGAGTGGCCAATGCATGGCTGAAGGTGGTTGTGTTGGGAGCAGCCTGGAAGATGCCCTCACATGGAGGAAGGAAGAGGGTTGGGGGGCCAAGGGCCCCTTTTCTGGGGCTGGCTCCCCCAGGCCATTTGGCTTGCCAGAGAGAAAGGCTGCCCCGTGCGATCCTGCTTCAACCCGTTTTTCTCCAGATCTCCAAGGGTTAGGATCTCTCATTAACAAAAGACAACACCAACAAAACCCAAACTGGCCAATTCAAAAGGCTAAAGCAGTCAAAACTGAAGTACCCACCATGACTGTTAATAACTTGCAAAAGTTTTTACTGCACATTTGGAATGTGACGGTAAAATTCTGCAACACGCACATGGTGTGGGAGGAATAGAAATTACATTCAGAGTCTGAGTCTGGAAATTTGTGCCTGAACAGGGAAAAGCAAGGGATGTGTTTAATCAACAGGCTCAAGCACTCTCTTCTTACAAGAGAGAAAAAGACAGCACTTAAACTTGATAACTCCTTACAAATAACAAGTGAGGAATAAAGATAGGACATCAGCATTCCTCAAGAGGGAGAAGAAACATGAAATGGAGTTAGAATTAAACATGTCCTTTACACACACACATGCACTGTGTATTGTAGAGTACAACGTGAGTGCACGTCTAGTGATTTCCCTATCTGCACTCCCAGTTGGATTACTGGTGTCTTATCTCTGCGCCCTGCAGTACAGCCTTTTATAAATCATATACTTGATTCACTGGGGGGGTTAGGAGCTTCAGCTGTGAGTACAGTCCTCTGGTGGGAGTTGTTAGATACTCTTCTCCCTCTTCATAACACAACAGCATTGAAATGAGTAAGAGGAAGGAGACTGAAGCACTAAAAAGGTAAAACCTTTGTTTAAAAAGGCTTTAGCAAAGCCAGGAACAGCAGTCAGGGTGTCTGATCAGCAGCCTTGTGCCCTCTGTTAGGAGAAACCAAGCAAGCAAGGTTGGTCTTGTGTCCTAGCCTGCCAGGGCAACAAGAGCCACAGTGAAACACCCAACTGGATTTAATTTTAAATGGGAGCAAAAGGGGCAGGATAATGAGGAACTAAAAACTTCTCTCCCTCCAAATGGACATCTGAGTGGGACTGAGAACCCCCACCTTGATCAGACTAGAAACCAGCATCCTTCTGGGTCTCTCCCCAGCCTTGGGGACCAGAAGCCAGACTTTTTGCCCGATTCCCGGGCATCCTGGTGGTTTCCTATAAAGAGCTCATCCACCTGTCCTGCCACAGCTCCCAGGCAATGCCAAATACTTTCCCAAGCTGATGTCTGCTGATACCAGTGCTGTCACCAGTGGGTGTGGAGGAATGAAGCCACCCATGGACCAGGGCTTCTGGGCAAAGGTGTTGGCCCATCTCCTTTATAACAGGCTTCACCAAACAGATATTAGTTCTGGGTCAATTAGAAAACAGGGATCAACACTTTGGTCATTGTAAAGCTTTTGCAGACTTCATGAATATTCTTGAAATATTCTTGTCGCATTCACATCAAAGATCTTGCATCTCCCCTTCTAGCACCAGTTTCCTGCATTGGACTAGCAAAGCTTGGGTGATGAGCGCAGGCAGCAGCTGTAGTAGAAACAGCACTGAAAATAAGGATATAAGGGAGTGACCTGCAGATAGCAGGACTTTTATTTTGCCACCAAAAATACTGGCATTCAAATGACCCTATCGATAGCACATATGTTCTGGAAAGTCTTCCCAGCACAGGCAGAGCAGTTAGACTTGGAGCTTAAAGGCCACAGGAACCAGTCTGATTATTGCATGCAACCCTACATTGTTACACCAAGAAATGCACCCCGGGCTTCCTGCATCAAACATTCACATCTCATGACTGAGATAGAGCTCTTCTTCTAAAAAGGCACCCAAATCTTGATTAAAGTGGTTAATTAACTTCATTGTAAAAGGGAGTGTTCTCCTCTTTGACTGATTTCATCCTAACTGCTAATTTTAAGCTATGAATGCTACTGGACTGTCTACTTGAACAAAGAGGGGCTTCCCGGGAAAGATGCCTTTCAACTAGGATATAGCATTTTTTCAAAGCAAAGATGAATTTCCCCTCTCCCTCTCAATAGGGAGAAATGAGGTTCTGACTACTGTAGTGTCACTCACTGAAATGACAGGTTAAGGATAAGTGTGTATGATTGCAGGCTGCAAGATGGTAAAGTATATGCAAACCCTTTTCAAATTCCAGAGTGTGTATTACTGTCTTTTCATCCAGGAGATAAAAAAATATATATAATATTTTTTTTCACTATGTGAAACGTAGAAATGCTCACTTTGGGCACTGCGTTCTGATCTCACACTGCTATAAACTGACTTCCCAAGGGCTCTTACAGCTTTGGGCCAGTGCCAGCAGAGCCCTGGACCCAGATCTTTGTTTATTAAACCCACCTTTATTTTACTGTTTCAAATCCCTGAAATCTTGTGAAGTAGTTGTGAGAGCACCTTGCGTCTTCAGATCAGCGTGACTGTGCCCGCCCTCCTAATCCTGTGCAAAGACGGAAGGTTAATTAAGCCTGTGTTTGATTTATAAATGTTATCCCTTCTGCAGAGCAGAGTGCAACTCCAGCTAAAAGGCAATACTGTGCTTATTTGACTTCTCCACTGGCTCTTCTCTACATGCAGTGGTTTGGGATATAAATAGTGCTTTAGGGCAGTGAGTGGTTCTGGTGAAAACTAAGCTCAACTTTTGAACAAATCATGAAAAAGAGTAACTTGAATCATACAACGATTTCTAGGAAGCTGAAGCAATTAATTCTTTCCTGGGTAAAATGTAAGCCAAAAAATAAAACTTCACTGTCCCGTGGTGACAGCAAAATTTAAAAGTATGGTATTAGAGAAGGTAGAATTCCCTACTTGTATATGAAAACAATGTTTTCATTTAGACCAGTGGAAATCTGGACTAGTTCCATTTGGACCTCTGAATTTGCTCTGGATTTACCCCAGGGTAAATGAGAACAGAACACAATCCTCCTTCCAGGTTTCCTTCTTCACTCCTTCCCATTAATTTCTAAAGAAGAATGAGGGTCTAGTATCAGTACAGCTCCAAGATATCCATTATCACTGGTATCTTTGTAGATGTAAATATTTGTACTCCCTGTGGTACTCCTCTTTTTGGGAGGGCTTCTTTTTAAGAGCAACCACCCTCCAACTCCATTCCTGTAATGTTACCGGCTCCTTGGCAAAACTTAGATCAAATCCTGAATGGTTTTTCTAATTTGCAATAGGGGAATAAAGAATCTGAAACCATGTACATCTAAGTTAGTGTAGGATATTTCAGTTCAGACAGAGGAAGATGACATCCTTGGGAAAATGTATCCCATTTCTGAGTGAAGATGGTTATAATTGATAAGGCGCCTATTCTAAACAAATAAATAAATAAATAATCAAAATCAACCAACCAAACAAAAAAATAAATAATAAAACAGACCTGATTTCACAATGCGGTGCCCAAAATGGCACCACAAGTATTTCTCCTCCTGTTAGCATCTCTACTACCTTCAGCTGGTCATGAATCTATGACAGCAAATGTTTGTACATCCCACACTTGATACAGGGAATCGAACCAGCCCAGGTTTCTGGGGCCAGGACAAGCTTTCTGCACTGCCCCAATGATCCTGCAGTGGGGACTCAGTCTCTCTAAGCTGGGTACCAAAGGGTTGGGCTAACACCAGGGTGGAAGATGATCACTCAGCAATTTTCACCACCATGCTGGTGACATCTCTGGAGATTTCCAGGAAATAATGGCAAGATCACAGAGATCTGGGCAGGGGGATGTGTCTCACAGATGACTATAATTTGTTACTTGAGTTAATAATAGGAAGATCATGAAGCTGCTTTCTATTATCCTAAGCAGAGCCTAATTCTTTGTACTTATACTATTCTCACTCCATTTATATATTCAGCAGGACACACGCAAGGTTAACCTTCAATAGGAGCAGTATCCCATGGAGGTATCTCCTTGTGCTGTGAAGAGATGCCCTGAGGCTGCAAAGCCAGACGGGGCTCACAGGGAGCTTGCAGGTGCCGTCTCTCAAATAGATTTGCCAAAGGGTGCAGGACAGACAGCGCTGCTGGCTTCAGCTGGACTGAAGGAACTTTTTCAGGTCTGGACCCTGAACGGAGCCAAGTGTGAGGGAAGAAGCCAGGGAAGTAAACCCAGACCTGGCTGACACACTTCGCACCCATAAAGGGAACCTCAGTTAGATTCACGCTCCCGAGCCAGCCCAGCTGCAGCTCAAAAATCAGTCTGATGTTTGTTCTCCTTTCCTGCAGGTAATATCCCTGTAGCAGTGGTTTATGCTACTGTAAGAAAAGTATTTTAAACACTTTAATGGCCTGCTTTATATCCATCCTTTCCTTCAGTGGGTGCAAATAATTGCTGGTGCAATTTTGTACCCCCAGTTATTTGCAGTTATGGTGTGTGTCACTGACGTGTCTAACTAGCTGATAAGATACGTGGGTGCAATCAGATGCCGTAATTAGAAGTTTAAATGACACGAACTGCACCCACACATAACTGCAAGTGCAAAATCGTATCCGTAACATCTTAGAAGCAACAAAGAGAGGAAGGACTTGGAAATTTGTCCCTGCAAATGTTAATTTGCATGGCAATAAGCTTGAGCCTATTTGGCAAATACACTTTCATTACACAAGATTTAAGCCAATTGATTCTAAACAACCTGAGAGTGTTCAGACACTTAGCATTAGACACAGCATCTTGAAAAATTATAGTAGTCTGCTCAACTAGGGCAGGGAACTTTTCCCTTCAGTTAGGTAACATGTAATTCATGTCTTCGTTATTGCCTTCACTGTGGCAAGAGTAAGCAAGAGTCTTTGCTTGTGATGACAGATTTTTATAACGATTTCTCAAGGCTGTAGCACAGTGTAAGTACATTTCGTATTTCATGATAAGCAAATGGCATGTAACAAATAAGAAGGTTTTTGCTCTGGAGTTTCTCTCGGCACCATGATCATATAATATACAGCCATATATTCCAGCCTAATGCAAGCCAGAAATTATAATCTGATGCCTCTTTGTAGACCTTATCCAAAGCCTTGGGAACATTAAAGGAGTGTTACACTGCTTTACTGGGAAGAGATAGATGCATTTTGAGGCTAAATCAGAATCACTGGTGTTGCTATTATTTCTCCCCCATCTGAACCCTCACGGTCCCACACTTAACCTTCCCCATGCACTGTGGTGTGCACAACACCACTGGAAATATTTCCTCAAGCTGTTTGTTATTTCTCCCTCTCTTCTGTCCAAGGGAGGCCGAGAGAAAAATTGAAGCAAATCAGACAGAACAAGCCAAAGAAAAGCATAACAGAAGAAAGCATAGAAGGACAAAATGAGAAAGCTGAGAGAGGGGGGAGATCACTTCCTTACATCCCTGCTCCTGTGTTTTGGCTCAGAGCTTGGCATTCCCCCTTGCTGGTAGAGAGTGGTGTGAGTAGCCCATGGCAGAGCAAGACAGTGCAAGCCCTGGTGTGATGTACCACTGCAAGCCATGCTTGTGCCTGCTGAGGGCAGGAAAGCAGTTTTCAGACAAGGAGAATCACTTTAGCTCTTGAGGGCAGCCAAAACACAGTGGTGCCTACTCTGAACCCTCTCTAATGATTCCAGAGCCACGTTGTCCTTCAGCTGTCCTGTGCCTGCTTCTACAGCTGTGATGTTCCTGCACCCAAGTGTCTGAGGAATTTCAAAGCTTCAGGAAATGTCCATCCAATGTTCAGGAAGTTTTCTATTCCTCAGACCCCAAGAAGTGTCAGCCACCTCAGCTCAGGAGCCAGTACCTCCTGTGTATTTCAACACAGCTCAGACCACAGCGCTTTCCTGCTGCATCCAGCTCTGCTTCTCATCTCCCGTCTCTACTTCAAATGCTTCGCAGCTGACCCTAGAAGAAACAAGCCAAAATCCCAGCTACCCCAGAAGCAGTCCCCAGAGAACATGACTCGCTAATGGCAAACAGCTGCAGTCATTAATATTATCTCAGGGGATCTGGGCTTTAACAGCGAAGGTCCCAGGTTCAGATCCTGTTGACAGACTGTAAGATTAATACTAACAATCTTGCCTAGCAAAATACTGCAGGGATCTCCTTCTCTGAGGCCTCAGGTGCTTGGGAGAGCAGGCGGCCGATGATGTATGAGGCACGGTGTTGTCCTCCTGGCTGGGTAAACAGAATGATGCCCTGGTGGCTTTAAAACTTTTTTTTCCCCTACTTTTTTCTTCCTTTGTCTGATGTTTTGCATTATGGCTGTCTATAGACTGATGGTTTCACATCATCCAAACCGAATGTCTGCTCTCCATTAGGACCAAGGGATTTTTGCTATGTTCCGGGTGTTTCTACTGCTTTCGTTTGCTGCTGCAACAGTGGAGATGCTGGAGATACCATCCCAGCCGTGCCCTTCAGCCCCCCATACCTACCAGCTAACAGTGGGATGTGAATGGGGATTACAAAACAGCAAATTCCTGGGTCAGAATGGGGCCAGTGCATCTGTAGCCTTTGACTTGTAACATTCAGTGCAAGGCAGAGTACTTGCTGACGGTGGTAATTCAAAAGTGGGGCAAGATGATCTCACTAAAGCAAAACCACTGAGATGAAAAGGATGAGATAACATCAGCCACGTTTGTCAAATCAGCTGGAGAGAGATCTTGGTCCGGCTTTCAGTAGACCTCTGCCTGCATGGTGCTGCCTCGAAAACACCAACCTTCACCTCCATCCCCTTGGCCACAGGAGAGGGCAGAGGAGCCACCAGCTACAGATAAGGTTTGGCTGTGGTAATAAGGAGGCCACTGCAGCCATGATTAATCTGTTTTCTACAGTCTCCACAGCTCGTGTGGTGTGAAAAGCTGGACAAGGATTTGTAAATGAATTGAGCCCAAGAGTAATTACACGTTCCTGCAGATTACTTGGTGCCGTAATTGCACTTAGTATTTACCATGTGACCTAAGCCAGAAATAATCATGTATTTACTTTATATTTATATTGTAACATGCCATGTACTGTAATTATACTGCCACTCCATGGTACTTAACACATCATCGAATGTTCCACAATTATCATGTTAGTAAATAGCACTTACCGAGATTTGTGGCCTGTAATTTCAAGCATTACCTGCTAAAGATTTAGTGTAGCAATGTCAAAAAACCTGTTTCTTGAAAATGTCATTTCATATAAAAAAAAATGAGAAGTCCTAGAACTTAGAAGTCAGTTTTTAAAAATCCATAAATTGAAAATAAAAAGGAAAAGCTAGATTTGGAATTAAAGGTTTTTCCAGTAAAGTAATCATCCATTCCATAAAGAATTCTCTGATTCCTGCTACTCAGGGTGGCAGAAGATTAAAAGTGAAAACTTTCAAACTCGTGTGATTAAATGGAGGTGTTGAATCTAACTTGAGACTCTTAAATAAAAAATATTTTGAAAGAAATTAATATCTACTCAACCTCTCATTTAATTCCAATTAAATCTTTGAGTGGCTAAACCCAAAAATTTACACTGGATTTTCTGAATGGGCTTATGCTTACATATACATTTGCTCTTAGAAGCATTCCCCTTGATTTCAGTAGTTACTCATGTGACTGAAGTCAAGCATGTGCTTAAGTGTTTTGCTGGTCTAAAGCCAAGGTTTAAGTATGGAAGTCTTAAAATGTCGGTCAAAGTAAACTCATTTAAACAGGGAAGTTTTAGAATATTCTCAGATTTTCATGATTGCCCCTTCAGCAGGATTTTTCCATGCTATTACACTGATGGATGCCTGGATATCATTTGTCTCTAGTAAAAAGTCAGTCAGGACCCGAGATTTGCAGTGTGGAACAGTCCCCATATTAAGTATGTTATGAAACCTTTAAGGAAACCATCCCAAGTTTCGCTTCCTTGCACATGTTTTATTTCTTGGTTTAATACATAGTTCCATTAAATGGCATCTAATGTGGAGACGCAAACCTGAAATTTAGAATACCTTTTTTTGCCCCTCTGATTTAAGAGCACAGACAAGCCATTACTTTAAACTGAAGGATGAAACCCTGGTTGCACATGTAGTTGGCAGTTCTGTTGTTGAAGTCTTCGTAGCCCAATTTTCTCCCTCAAAACCTGATCTCTTACTTCAGCCTTGATCTGCCCAATATATACAAATGAGCTTAACTTTAAACACTGATAGTACCATTTACCTCATTAACTAGAGCAGGATGAATAATTCATAATGCATAATTTATCCAATGAATCTCACTTCTTTTTGTGTTTGTGAATTGTCTGCAAATAGATTCTTGATTGGACTCTTCATCTAAAATTATTTGCAGGTTTCTTCGGTGAATCATAATCAGTCTGTGGAGTATTTAAGCGGTGCATAGCGAGCAGTCACAGTTTGCAGCTCACGCTGTGTGGGTTCGCTGTAGGAACGTCAAGGTAACGCTCCTGTTCCCTCGCTGGAAAAAATCTTATGTAACTAACCAACAGCAGTATGAATTCTGAACTGCACATATGAGCGTAAAACTTGGAAATTCACACCCTTGCTGAGTGTTGTTGTCGAACTGAGAACCTTCCTTCAGCGAACGGTCAAACGGTACTACAGGAAAGTAAATACCAAAGCTGCAGTATGTGCCTGCAGCAAATCTGCGGGCTGGGAAACATGAGCAAAGTTACTGGAGGGCAACACATTTCAGCCTAACAGCTGATCCGTGATAGCTGTCCCTGTGAACGCTCCCATTAGGAGGCAACCTGAATTTATTGAGCCTTTCCTCGGTGGAGGTTAAACCAGCAGATTACCTTGCACTTGCTGTGGGCGAGGAGTTCTCATATGGATGCAAATTGGCAGTCGCAGGGGGACTTGTTCATGTTTCTGAGGCCGGAAGGTTTTTTTCCATCTAGCTACCTTATTTACTGTAGAGAAGGAAAATCTCACCCAGGCAAAGTATCTTCTGCAAGGGCAATGCAATTACTTGCAAAGTGCTCGGGTCCACTGCCTGCATTAAAGCTGGTGGGGCTAGAAAAACTCTTGTCAAGCTTTTGTCATGAATACTGCACTGGCCTCTATGAGCAGAGACAAGAAGCCAGCCTGCTTTTGACTACCATAGCTCCCACCACTACTTCACTGTATGCAAGTGACCTAAATTTGGTGAGAGAAATAGCAAAGAATCCCTCTTCTAACACCCCCTCTGCCCCTCATTCTGCAGGGCTCCCTGAGCAAATCCTTCAAACCCATTGACCCTATCACAAGTTAAGCACTTGCTTTCCGTAAACCATGTGCTTACGTGCTTTGCTGAGTGGATTTGGTTTGCTAAATTAGGACTTTGGTTCTACGTTGGGAGATTTTGTCTGATTAAATCAATCTTTACTATAAAGGAACATAATAACCCTTCTGTTTGAAACATGCAAGCCCAAAACCGATGCAGTGTAGCCCAGGGCCACATTCAATATGTAAAGATTAATACAATTAAAAAAAAATAAAAATGCTGCTGTCATAAAACAGTCCCCAAGGTGGTCAGATGCAGAGTAGACTTTCAAGTACATCATTTTGCAGAGAAAGAGGCAGCAATGAATATGCAGAAGAGGATTGGAGCTGTCAGGCAGTGTAGATGAAAGCATGTGACCAGTCACCCCTCTGACCTGCACATCAGATTTCGAAGGGAAAAGGCTAGTTTTCAGGCTGCCTCCGAATACAAAGCAACCACGTCTGCGACCACTTCACATAGTGCTGAGCAAAAAGGTGGGTTTTGCGGGAGGAAGATCACAAAAGCAGGGAAGATCTCCCAGGCTCAGCATTTGTTCGAACACGAAGAAAAAGTCAAAGACATTTTTTAACGAGTACGGGGCTGCATGTTGCTCCAAAGAGACCATGGGGGACCAGAATTTTTTACTTTTCAGAGGAATAGATGCTGTGATTATCATCAGCCAAGATAATGGATTCGCTGTTCCAGCTTTGCCATGTCTGTCAATTTTGGCACAATAGTTTGATACAAAAAGCGCGAATGGAAACGATGGCAGTGTATAACTTCTATGACATTAGGGCAGGTGAGCTCCAGTGGTAATGTGATATATTTTTTTCATGCTTGAGGAAATATTTGGTCTTGGCAGGCACATCATTACCTTTATTACACAAGGCTGTACGACAAGGGAATGACAGGAGTAGCACAGGAACTTATTCCTTGCATTGATCGGCCAACAGTTTTAAAGAAAATTCTTGGAACTAGACATGGTACCTGCATTGGGCTTCTCAAGGGAAAAGATTGTCCTCTGTGCTCTGGTCTGAGCTGGCAAGGGATGTATAAGTACTTCATTGCAGACGCCTGTACAAGCAGGTCACCTTGGATATCTGCTCCAGTTCATGAAGGAATGCCTGAAAAGTCAGACTCTATGATCTAGAACATGACTACCCGTTACACCCACCTGGTTTCTGGTATCAGCACACAGCACCTCGCCCTCAAGACGAGGATCCAAAGATGAGCCCCCGGCTTGCAGGGGGTTAATGCATGGGGAAACAGGTTAACCCATGTCCTGGTGAGATCTTTAGTGTAAGCTCATTCACCCCATGAGTAACATGAGCAAACTTCACAACCCCTTATTGTTTTCTAAGCCTGCCTGAAAACATCACCAAACATTGAGTCCTGAATCCAGGACCAACGGTGCCCCAGAAATGCCCTGGCACTCACAGCAGCTCCTCCAGCCACTGTCCAGCCTCATCATTGCTGGACCAGCCACCAGAGAGGCCAAGTGTCCCACAGCACACAGTGGGGCATGTGTCCCACCGATGAGTTTGGGTAATTCTGAGCCACTTGCTCTCTCCCATAAATTCTTTCCTGCAGCAAAACAGTCTGATGTAATGAACATTTTACACGAGCCATGAGCTTAGAGCTTTTGCTGCTATGCATGTGCCATTGATTAGAGTGGCTGCAGATGGTTTTATTTTAGATAATCAAGCTTGCTGGGGTTTGCCAGCATCAGAACAAAGGCATAGTTTCCCCGCTTACTAACCAAATTTGCAGCCAAGACACTTGAATTGATCTCAGCTCTGATGGATGGTGAGAAAGTGGGGAGGGGGGAGAGAGCAGCTTTCCCATATACCTCAAGCCAGGTGGCTCATACCTCTGCACACCACATTTTACCTCCACATTAGAGGAATTGTATTCCCTTTTGTGCCTAAATAGGGCAAAAAAAAAAAAAAAAAAAAAAAAAAAAAAAAGTATCTTTTTTCTTTAACAACTCCCATGCTGCCTGGTTGTATTATAACAATATACAGAGCTGCTGAAAACAAAAGCGGTCACAACAACCCACGCAAACACTAAAGCCTTCAGAGCTGGAATTCCTCCTGTGAGATGTCCCCTCTGAAGTCTCCAGCCCATTCTGCAGCACCCTGCTTCATGTGTCACTCCTCCAGTGCTCCTCAGTCGTTCCCACACAGCTGGAGAACCTCTGGAGGCTCCTTCCCTGGAGAAGCTGGCCAGGGAAAAGACAAAAGAGTTGCATGATGCTGCAGAACATAGAGTCATTCAGACCAGATCTGTTTAAACATTTGTGTTGGTCTCAGAAGAGCTCAGTTTTATGGGACACTTACTAATTTTCAGCCTCAATGAAATCTGAAGAAAGGTATACAGCAGCTTGCAAGATCTAGTTGTTTTTGGCTTTTGGGTGTCTCAGAGATGTGCAGAGCAATGGTGGTGGTTAGGTACAAATTAAAATGTCCCTCTCTTTGCCCTTTCCCAAGTGCAACAAGATGGATAGAAGCAGTGGGAACAAACGTGGGATCCTTTGCCAGGGCCAGATAAGTAACACCTCTTGCTCAGGCTCTGCACAGAATATCCCCTGTCGGAGCTTCGGAAATGCATCTGCTTGCCAAGGTATTGCTGGCTCAGACAACAAGAGAGCTGTCCTCTTGCAAGCAGTCACTCTGTGGCCTTTGTTTAAAGCTACACATTGTACCTATAGAACAAGTGGCCTGAATGTAAAGAGAGAGAAGAAAAAAAAAAAAAAGGCAGAAAAATGAAAAGAAAAAAAAAAGCATGCAAGAGATAAATCAAGCAAGCATTTAGCAGCTGGGTTGACATAGACAAAGTGCATTTAGAACCACAGACACTTGACTTCAGGGCCGGGGGGGAGAGGGTTGTTTTATTTTGTGCTTTGCTTCTTAATATTTTTCAGATTAACAGTTTGCAATTCTCTGCTGAGCTGTAAGGTCTCAGAGGCACTGCCTGCTGGAACGTTTTGATCAGTGTAAGCCGGGGCATTTCCAACAGACAGGTTTATTAACTGATTTACTGACCACATGAATTTTGCGTAGCTGAAACTATTTAGCTGGTCTCTTTCTCTCTCCTTTCCCCACACCTCCCGATTATTAATCGTTAGGGAACTTTTTTGCTTCTGCATGAAAACAGCCCCCAGACAGTGCTGCATTGCCTCTAGTCACACACAACATGACAGGTCCACCACTTTGCCAAAATTTTCCTTCTGCAGCAGGTTATGATACAGGGCAAATGGGGCTTGTCCTCTGCATGGGAGATGTTTTGAAAAGATGTAATGCTGTTGAATATATTTTCTGGACCTACTGAAGATAATTGCTTATAAATTCTACTATCTCCGAGAATTTTGGAGTCAGCTCTATGGAGAGCTCCAAAAGCCGCCTGGCCATGGGCCTGGGCACCCTGTTCTGGGTGGCCCTGCTGGGGCAAGGGTTGGACCAGATGGACTCAGAGGTCCCTTCCAACCTTAACCAGACTGTGTTTCTGTGAATTACCACTTTGGTTCAGGTGGCACTGAGCCACCAAAGGTTTTTCTGTGGGCTCCATTAGGGGAGCCAGGGAAGCGAGATCATTTACACCCTCCAGTTCAACAGCAATGTATGCAAGGTGCCACCTTAGCTATTTGACCACCACTTTTTTTTTTTTTTTTTTTTACATATATATATATATAGCATGCAACATGCAGAATGAAAACAGCACACTGTGTAAAGATTGCCCAATCAAAATTTCTCCCTATTATATGGACTTAAATTTCCACCTCAAGGAAAAATAGTTTATGTAAAGAACACCATCCACTTTTAATGATGAATTTACTTGTTTGAAGGACTTGCTTTATGTTCTTTGCAGTAGAGCTAGTTAGTTTAAAAAAAAAAAAAAAAAAAAAAAAAAAAAAAAAAAAGATGAAGAAGAAAGCAAAGCTCTAAAACATTTTGCAAGAAAACCTTTCAACATTTGAGCAAGAAAGCTTCAAAAACTTGCATCTGTTCTCCAGCAAGTCAAACCATAGATATTTTTCTTCTCTCTCTCTCTCTCTTTTTTTTTTTTTTTTAGCATTAACATTTTCATGTTTGGAACATTTCTATTATTTTGCATTGACTATTGGAGTACAAAGTTTTCTTAGTGCAAAACATCCATCTGAGGATTTGAAGGAACTTCACCCAAGCGCACTAACACACATATCATCACGAGTTCGTGGTAAGCATAGGAGATACCGTGGCCACCAAGTTTCATGCAGAACATAAGGCAAAGAAAAGCAAAGCCAGTCCTGTAGGGTACCATAGTGAACTTCTGTTGCAGAACGTTGTCCATGTTGCCCAAATCTCTTTGTGCTTTGGCTCCAAACCCACCCCTTCCCAGGGACAGACGGATATACAGAGGAGGTCCTACAGTGACAGCACACCCTACTCCTTCACTTTTCCCTATAATTCACCAAATAATCTCAGACATATTAGAACTAGCGAAGCCAGTTTTACTGCAAGTTTAACATATATGGAGGGATTCTCTGGTGTCTCTGAAGAGCCATGCTCACACGGCAACCTTTCTCTAGGGAAGGCATTAAGAGGGTTTGCCTCTGTACTGTCTATTTTAATGAAACTTGTAGGACTGAAATATCTGTAAGACCTGTGTCAAATTTGATTGAAATAGGCCAGCAGGCTTAGAAGGTAGCAAGGGAATACATGCAGAGACACAGAGATCATGTAAGTCTTATTTTCTAAGGAAAATAGGCTAGAATACATTCCCTGTCTTTTCTTACATACACACACTTACCTGTTGAAAGGTCAATGATAATTTATTACATGGTGATATTTTTGTTTCTCTTTGCAGGAACAAGTGTCCTACACTACAGTGACATCCAGTGTCCTGATGGTCTATTAGAAGAAAGCTGTTCTCAGGGTATTTTTGGCCTCAGTAGAGGCATAAATATGGAGGCTGCTTCCTAAAGGTCTGTTTTTGTAATATTGGCAGCCTAAGTTTGCAAACAGCGACAGCCTCTATATGCCAAACAGTAAGGCAACCCTTGGTTTTCATGGTACAGCCAATTACCTTGCTGTGGAATTATTTTTCCCAAATCAGTTTATGCATGTTTAGCTCTTGGCACGGTTCTTTCAAAAAAAAAAAAAAAAAAAAGGAAAGAAAAAAGAAAAAAAAAAGTGGACCTCACTAAATCACAAGACAAAGACCTCTTTCAGAGGCTTGTTAAAAGAATAAGACCTGTATGTAAAGTGATATCCTCATTGTGAGTATGTAAGGGGATCTCCTCTGCAGTCAAATGGAGACCACTTTCCTCTTAAAGGGACTTTCTCAGAAGTGGTAAAATTCTTTTGCCAATCATTGAGCCGTTCAAATTCAACTCAGAAGATCAACACTTGTCAGTACCTGACAGCTATCCAGTTACCTTCACTGCAAATTGACCAAGAGGTTTTCAGCCATGCTCATGCTGAACAGACAATCCCATTAACAAAGCTTCCTACCCCAGATTTAACGCCAGGGTTCTCCATCTGAACAGCGACACAACCTAACACGGCCATGAGGAGCAGCTTATTCCCTCTTCCTTTCAGGTTGTTAAGCCCAGGACAGAGGGACAGAGCCAAGACACATCAGTAGCCTGGGTTTATGCTGCCTCTGTACATGGTGTACCTGTTCTGTAGATAAAAAAGGAACTTCAATTTCCAGTGCTGTCAATGCAGTGACTTTTAATCAGTAAATTCCCTTTCTAAGACAGGCAGGGAAAAAAAAAAAAAAAAAAAAAAAAAAAAAAAAAAAAAAAGTCCTCATCTGAAAAAAATATCAAATGCATTTTCAGCCAGAAGACATAAATATAACCAGAAAGCCATTTGGAAATGCTTTCATCTGACAACTGACATGCTTAGATCATCTGCAGCCCACCCTGTGCTTTTCTCACTAGAGAAATTAAACACTAGGAAAGCTGCTGCTGCTTTGAATACTCCCCTTAAATATTTTCTGGCACAGACTCTCCCAAAGGCAGCAGTGGTAGTCTCATTGCTCAGGACAGGCAAATCTTCCCCTCCTGTTCATGAGACGTGACAGTGGGTACCCTGGGACTTGGGTAGAAGTAAGTTTAGATTTAGGAGAAGTAGCATTCTTGTGCGAAACTACCTACTTGAGAAGGCCTGGCACTCGCCTCCAGGGTGGGGATCCTTGCTCCATTCTTGCTTGTGCACATTCACTGGTTCATTTTGGATCACTGGCTGAATTCTGGAACAGTGCCTGATCCATTTTGGCTCCCTGGTTACACCCAAAATCCCAGTTTGTGCCCCAAATCCCAGCCTATGCCCCAAATCCAAGTTTTTGCATGTGTATTTGGAAAGCATTCCCTTCCGGTGATAACCTTGCTGAGATGTCCATGCCACTCAGGACACTGGATCAGAGCCCTGATGGGCTCTGTAAGGGCTGGGTCCTGCTCCCTCATGCTGCGAGGCCCTTCAGGCAGTCAGGCAAACATCCACAGCTGCCCTTGTTCAGCAAAGGTTCATTCACAGTGTGGGGACAGGGTGTTCAACAAGGCCGTCACAAAGTTCAACAAGGCCAAGCCCAAGCTCCTGCTAGGGCAATCCCAAGCACAAATAAACACTGGGCAATGAGTGGATTGAGAGTGGCCCTGAGGAGAAGGACCTGGGGGTGCTGGTGGATGAGAAGCTTGACATGAGCCAGCAATGTGTGCCTGCAGCCCAGAAAGCCAACGGTGTCCTGGGCTGCATCAAAAGCAGCGTGGGCAGCAGGGTGAGGGAGGGGATTGTCCCCCTCTGCTCTGCTCCTGTGAGAACCCATCTGGAGCCTGAGCTCAGCTCTGGGCCCCAGCACCAGAAGGGCAGGGAGCTGTTGGGGAGAGTCCAGAGGAGGCCACGAGGATGCTCAGAGACTGGAGCAGCTCTGCTGTGGAGCCAGGCTGAGGGAGTTGAGGTTGTTCAACCTGGAGAGGAGAAGGCTGTGGGGAGACCTCCCAGCGGCCTGCCAGGGCCTAAAGGGGGCTGCAGGAGAGCTCGGAGGGACTCTTGGTCAGGGGTGTAGAGATAGGACAAGAGGAAATGGCTTTAAAGATGGTAGATTTAGATTAGATATTAGGAAGAAATTCTTCACTCAGGGGTTTTGGCTGCCCAGAGGAGCTGTGGCTGCCCCATCCCTGGCAGTGCCCAAGGCCAGGCTGGATGGGGCTGGGGGCAGCCTGGGCTGGTGGGAGAGGTCCCTGCTCATGGCAGGGGGTGGCACAGGGTGGGCTTTGAGGTCCCTGCCAACCCAAACCACTCTGTGATTCTGATCCCAAACAAATGCACATTTGAAGTCTAATTAGGAGCTCACACTCTCTGTGGGGGTGGCAGTGACCACACAGTAACATTAATTGCAGAGGATTTTGAGGTTCTTCTGGCTTCGTGTCTAAGGCATAATTTAAGATGCTCAGAGTAAACTGTAACTCTTTGGTGAGGGGGTTCATCCAGCCTCTTCTCACTTCAAGCCCCCGTGCAAAGTGTAAGAAGTGGCTACACTGCTGTTCGCAGTGATTTCCAGGAAAACTATGAGTGGTAAGCAGGCGGCTTCGGCTGAGGGGGCCTAAATCCCAAAATTGTCTTGTTTTCTTGGTTCACCAGAGGACAACGTAACAGCCAGGGCATGGTGCAATGTTGAGTCATATCTGCACATCACCGCTGACTGAGGCATGTATGCAGCTTTACTGCAAATCTCTGCAAAGTCCAAATCCATGGAAAGGTCTTGCCTTTAAGAGTTTTCTGATGCCTGGATGAGCTTATACAGACAGGAATGCTGTTCTGAGTCCTGGATTTTGCAGGGCAGAGAGAGGTCGGGTACACTGATGGTTGGTGCTGTCCCAAGGTCCCTCCTATAGTCGCCTGTAGAGAGCAGAACAACTTTTCCGCAACAGAAGCACCTGCTGGAGAAAAAGTCCTAACTAATAGGGCTGCAAATTAGCAATCCTCCATGAATACATCTTTCAGGATTGAAACATTTGTTGAAAGCTGGACCCTGGCCAGAAACAAGCATTTGGTGAGTGCCTAAATTAAGTTAACGTTTGCAGCCATGATAGACTTGGTCTAAAACACTAGGACACAATCAGTCAATTGAGTTATAGCATCTTAAACTGGCAAGGTAACTAATTGCTTCTTGTTGTGAGTTAAGCACAATAGCTTATGTCTCAGTGTAAAAGGGGCAAGCTAAACTGCACCTCTTGTAGTAGAAATAGGTAAAGAAAATGCACATGGATAGCTGTGGCATTGCAGTCAGTAGGAATCAGATAAGGCCATTGTCACTTTTCATGTTCCTGTGTGTTATATCCCTATATATATTATGCAAATCTGTGTGATCCTTTCATTTAGAAGCAGTTACATTTCACTGGCATATGCCTTAGTGCAGATGGAGTTGCACAATTATAAAAATGCCTGGTCCCTAATGCCAACATAGCTTGGGTCACATCTCTACTATTCAATAAACCTAGTTCTAGAGCAGCTAGTCCTGCATCAGAAGCACTGTGGCCAGAGAACACAAATGCAGCCATAAAAAAAAAAAAACATCCACACCTAAAAAAAAAAAAACAAAAAACAAAAAACAAGAAAAAAAAAACAGCCAAGCACAGATTCAAATATAGCTATGTGTATTCAAGGAAATTTTCTAGTCCAGGAAGACTTTACAGCAGATGTGGGTTTTTTGCCCGTACCCTTCTATCCAAGTTAGGACCTCTGTCCTCTGGTGGTCAGCAGATGGGCAGTGTGAACACAAGATTGCACACATTGGCTAATTTATGAAAATGCAATTGTGTCAGTCAATATATCTGCTTCATGTCAATATAGCTTCCTGTGTACTGCATAAGCCACACCATTTTTTTCTCTACAACGAAAATAGTGTGGACACATCAGGAATAATCTGAGTATTTCTGGGCATTAGAAATGTCTTAGATTATCCTGTATGGACCTAGCTGCCAATACAGACAGGTACAGGTCTTCTATGGGTCCCATCTATCTGGCCCATGAAGACATCTCAGTTACCTAAGAGCACCTCAAGCAGTACCAAAATTTGCCTAAACCTTTTATTTAGGAATCTGAGTCATGCCCATAGTGAAGCCATAAAAGTTATAGTCAGACATGCACATCAGCAGCTGAAGTAAGGGAATAATGATACTTCTATAATCTATATACTCAGATTGGTTGGCATGATTGTATATTTATGGTAGATTTTTTTTTAAAAAAAGTACCTCATTTCACAAATCCAGCAATGAGTGTAGCCATACAAGGAGACAAGCAGGTACTACTGCATTAGCTGTCAGCCACCAGGGATCAAGGAGAGAAGCTGGTGGAGCCAAGGGTGAGTAGCTCTGGAAGAGATGTATATAACTACATCCCAAAGCCTGTCATCCAGGTTTGCTTAACTGGCCTCCCTGATGTCAGACAGGTCTATCTCATTTCAGATTATGTTTACCTGTGGCTGTGAATGATCAGGACTCATCCTGACAATTTTTCTGTAGTCACACACTTTTGTTTACTTTCAATGACAGTGATTCCAGGAGCTGGGAATTTATGAAAAGTGTAAATATGTTGACAATGCAGCTATGCTAATGTTGGTGTCTCAGCCTTGGACTACCTCTTCACACCACAAACTGTACTCGGACATTAAGGGCAAGATGAAACAAATGCTACCACCAGGAGAGATCTGGCCTGTGGGCTAGTGAAAATGCCTTTGCCTCATGTCTGAAGGTGCCCAAAGGCCATCAATTAAATATACATGTATAGTGCATCTGGTCTCGCAAGCCAGGACTGCAAGACAATTTGGGCTTAGCTGGAGTCAGGTAGAAAACTGCCTCATAGCATCAGACTGCAGGAAAACGTGTTGACTTTCACCCAAGCACCCAAGCTTATCTACCATCACTGCCTCATTTTGCTTTGTTTTATGGAGTTTTCTCCCTTTTCATGGACTATTCCTTCAAAGAGGCCAAGTCACTAACCAACCACAAAGAAGGGTGTTATGGCCATGGGCTTTAAGATGGCTGTCATAAGCAGCTGAGTAAATTCTCTTGTAATGACAAGCTCCACAGCTTTCCAGGGTGACTGTGAGCCACAACAGTGTCCCTCTGGGGCAAATTCTGGATAACTGGAAGCCAGAGCAGATGATGGAGTTACACCAGAGATGGTTTATATTGTCTGCTTTACATGTGCACAAGGGTTAGAAAAGTTGCAAGGAAGGTTCACTCGAGGTTTCACAGCTCATGGTGCCAGATCAACTGCAAAACCTCCTGGTGCTTAAATGGTGACGCTCAATCTCCCTCTTTGGAGGGGACAGAACGTAATGGTACTCAGCTGTGACTATGACTATGCCAAATACCATTTGCTCATCTGAGATGAGCACAGATGGTCATATTTCCCTCTGTTTATTTTTGCTGAATGGCCTTTTCAGCCTGCCTAGTCTATGACCTTCTCCTAGAATGGGTGGATAAGGTTTTGCTGGAATGCTGGGTTTCTTTTTTCTTCAGGAGGCAAAATAAAGGCTCTGCTGGTATTGGCTGGGAAGGCATAGGTGGACAACATAGCCTTCATGCTTTCAGTTTATTCCCTGCAGGAATGCAATAACAAGTACTGCAAAAGCATCCAGGAACACATATGAAGACTGCCCAACTTGCTGCTTCTCAAGTACAGGTTGTGTAGATTGTAACAGGAACCATGAATTATTGCACTATAACTTAATACATGTCACTTCTGATCTTCAAAGTAAAACTGCAGCCTAATATAAAAAGATATTCTAATCACTACATTTAAATACAAAAGGGAGTAAATCACTAAACAATATTTTAGCATGTCAAAGGTAATAAAAAAAGGAATGAGTAATAATGAAACAGCGCCTACCATCTTGGCCACTGATGAAAAGGGAAATTGAGAGGGTGTGGTGGCCTCTGAGGATCCTCCAGATTGAAGGGCAGAGAGCTGGTTGAGTCTAAGCATCATTAAAGCTCAGCTCTGCCAAGCCCTGCAATGTCACTGCACACCTCACACTGCTTGGTGACTCGATTTCTAAAGTCTCATCTCTTGTAACCACAGAATCGGGTACGAAGCTTAGAGAACAGCCTCTCTGCTCTGAATAGCTCTGCCTGCAGAAACTGCCTTTGGAGCGCTGATACCCTGGGAGGAGGGAGCCAGGGCCCTTGGGCAGAGATCTGGGTTAGCAGGACAGAGGTGCTCCAACCCGGGGCAAGGAAGGAGTTTTAATGCAGGCAGGAGGCAAGCGCTGCTCTCCTTTTAATTTTTGGTTTATCTAATAAGCTGATGGCTTCGGTGTGTCAAGGGCAGTAATGAAAAGCATGTCTGCTGCATTTATTATGGAAGAGTTTGAGGCCCTTTGTACTGGGTCATTCATAAATACATAACAAGAGGCACCATGGCTCAGTATGCACATCTTGTACAAAGTAGTAAAAACGAAGAGTGAAAAACATCTCTTGCCTCAAAAAAATAATAGCTTAAACAGAAAAAAATATATATAAAATAAAAATAAAACTTTTATCACCTCCATTTTTGAAGAAGGAGGAAGGAGGCACAGAGGGAAGATCTGTGTGGTCTTTGTGAGGCAAGAATTCCTGCACTGACTGTTATTCTTGTCCATGGAGACAGCAAACCTAAAGGGATTGCACCAGCAACCACTGAAGCTGCTCCCTGGAGCCTGTATCGGTCCTACAGGACATGACTGGATAAACCAGCCATGCATATAGCATGCAAATGCAAGGGGACAACCATTAAAAGTGTCATGGATACATCCAATGAGCTGCTCAAGGTGATTACCAGAGGTCTGTGGAAGAGGCATAGCATGAAATTAATCTCCCAGAGCTCCACCAGCCTCCAAAACTCCCCCATTTTAGTAGGATTTCAGAGAGCATAACACCATATGGGAGCTGACCCACAACCTACCAACATACCTGTTTATACTTTGTACCACGTTAAAGATTCCTGGTCTTTCTTGATCCCTAAGTCCCTGCTTGAAAGAAATGAGACACTGGCTGAGGCAAAACCTGCCTGTGGTATGAACAGTCGGTCTCTGAGGGACTGGCAGTGGAACAGCTGACTGCTGGACAAACGTGTGATAATACTGGCATCGTTGCAAGAAATGATCCTGATCTGCACCACAGTTTTCCTTCAAGGTGCTGTATGTCTTATTTCAACCTTTTTCACCCAAGTTTGGAGGAAATCCCAAGACAAACCAATATGTGATAGGATTTGCTGAAGCGAGTTGCAACCAAAACACTTTTTTTTTTTTCTTTTTTTTTTTTTCATCTTCGTGAACCAGCAATACTACAGTCCACGTGTTTTGGATGACAACCAGCAGGATGGACTCCAGCCACGCTGCCTCACTCATTGCATCATGCGGCTGGGTTATTTTGATAGGCAGTCTCAGATCTCCCCTTGGGGTGTGTTAGTAACATCAAGTCCCATTGGCTCTGAAACAGCTTGAACTTCAGAAAAGCAACCTTCAGCACCTTGTTCTTTAGGACAAAGGTGCTCAGATATCACCCTGATGGGACCTGTAGAGTGATTAAACAGAGTCCACAGTGGTCCTGTCTCCCTCTCTTGGTGGACACCAACACATTGCAAGGGCACCCTGAAGCCAAACTCATGCCAGATCACTTTGTTTGGACAGTTTGTTTGGGCTCTACTCTCCATGTTTCCAGCCTGAAAACAGTTTCAGCCACCAGTTGTTCAGACAGATGCTTCCAGAGGTGCCTGGAGCTCTGTTTTTTCAACTAACCCCTTAGGGTTAGATGGCAGTAAAGCAAAACCACTGGTGAGCCATGGGAATTTCCTAACCTCAAACACTTTCACTCCTAGAAGAGCACAGAAAGCAATCAATTTTGAAAAACAAACAGCCTTTGAGAACATTATTCTTCCATGCAGCCTGTTCTAGGGGAGCCTGTCCTGGACCTCCATTCTCCAGGCTTTCTCAGGAGCTCAGGTGGGAAATTGCTGTTCATGCCTCAGAAAATCTGAGTGCATCAATGACCTCTCCCGCCTCTTGTCAAAAGGTCAAGCCATGATGTTGCAAATCCAAATGTACCTCACCCATGGATTACTTGATCCTCCTCAGACACATATCAGAGCTAACCTAATTCAAAGCCAATAGTCTTCATTAACAGCAAGCCTAATTAAGAAGGGAAGATCTCTCAATGGGTCCTTCATGCTGGTAGCTCTCCAGAAGAACTTCTACCCACTTAGTGTAAATCATTGTACCCAGGATATCTCTGATCAGATTGGGAATGTTTCAGCCTGTGAGGGCCTAAAGGGGGCTGCAGGAGAGCTGGGGAGGGACTCTTGGGCAGGGGGTGTAGGGACAGGACAAGAACTAATGGTTTTAAACTGAAAGAGAGTAGGTTTCGAGTAGATATAAAGAAGGAAATTCTTCACTCAGAGGATGGTGAGGCCCTGTCCCAGGCTGCCCAGAGGAGCTGTGGCTGCCCCATCCCTGGCAGTGCCCAAGGCCAGGCTGGATGGGGCTGGGGGCAGCCTGGGCTGCTGGGAGGGGGCCCTGCCCATGCCAGGGGGTGGGATTAGATGGGCTTTGAGGTTCCTTCCAACCCAAACCATTTTGGGATTCTAAACCCTTTGCAAAGATTTAATGAAGTGACATTTAGCAATTCTCTTAGCTGGTTCATATCAGCATTTTGTGAACCGAGATCAGCGGTTTTGCTGGCAGAACTTATAGAATTACACTCTGTGCCTGTTCTGTGATAAACAGGATAGAGTTAACCAACTAACAGCGGATGTCCTTCATTACTACAACACCTCAATTTAGAGCCAAACATCACTTTTTTCATTAATATGAAGACTGGTGCTGCTGATGAATATTTAAGCCAATGCCCTACAAAGCTGAACTCCATGCCACTTGCATTTAGAGTCTTGGTTTGCAGTACTCATGGCCATCATTCTACATTTAACATTCTTTATTTTAAACCAATGGATCTCAGAGTCATGCAACATCCCTTCAACCATTTGACACACACCTGTGGAGATGCTTTCTCTAAAGAGCAAATTTTGCTCTACCGGGAGTGCTCTGAGCTCACTGTGGCCAACTGCAGGATCTCCATGGATAATATCACATGGAGAGCAGACTGCCAAGAGCTCCCACTGGGCTCAGAAACCACAATGACATTTTGGTAGCTAACAGAGCTTTCAGTATTGCCCACTGATGATTAAGAAACACACGACTGTTGCACCACACCATGACAGTCATGGTTGTGTATCGCTATTAAGTGTTCTCTTCACTTGGTGCCCAGGCCAATGTGGGGAGCTGAAGCAATTGGGATGGTTTAGCAATTCAAGGTGCTGTCTTCAGTGGAAAGGAGAAGGAAAAAGTACTGATTGGTGCTGGTGAGCGAGAGAGGCAATTTGCTCATGGGCGGGAGAATAATCTTAGTTTAATGAAGGAGAAATTGTGATCTTTTTAATGGGCTACTCAAATTATTACCTAGGGGAAAAAAAAAAAAAAAAAAAAAAAAGACAGAAAGAAAAAAAAAAATACCGTTCACTTCTGCCGCTAGCCTTCTCTGAAAGGCCCAGCTCAGATGGATGGCAGCACCGGACAGAAAGCTATCAGCCACTTTACTGATGAGCCTCGCAAATATTAACCCTATATAAATAAGTAAGGGCTCGACTTCACAGAGACTGATTATTAGAAATAGAGACAAAATTGCTCATTCTACAAGCCCCTGCTTAAAAAAAAATAGGTGGGTAAGAGAAGAATTTAAAAAAGATTAATGGATGTTGTCACAACCTTCTTTAATGACAAACAAGGCTGTCAGGCCAGGTCTCTGGCCCAGATCATTCACAATGTAGCCTAGGTTTGGGCTAGGAAAACAAATGGTCACCTGTCACAGCACTGCAGTACTTTCATTCAGGTCCCTATAAGTGCCACTGATTTAGGCACGGGAAGATATGCTGAGCGGTTTTATCATCAACAGCCAAGTTAACTGTGTTTCTCCAGTAGGCTGCACAATCATCCCCCGTAATATAACTTACTACCTCCGTGCCAGAGGAGGAAAAGCATGGAAGGGAGCATTCCTCTCTTACCCAGCCCTTTCAAAACCAAAGCAGCAGTGGGGACAGATCCTGCCTTGCGAGGCTGGGAGCAGGGTTTGGGTCTGGCTGGGTCTTTGTCAGGAGCCCATCAGATTAGCAAACATTCCCTGGTGCTCACTCTGTTGGCTCAGCAGGCAGGGAGTTAGCAGGCATCTACTTTCACAGCTTGTTTCTAGCTTTGGGGGGGAAATACCATCCGCATATCCCAAGTGATTCCATCAGATATAGATGGTGTGAGGGCTTCTGCCATCTTGCCGAGCTCCTCGCTGATTCCCACAGCAGAGAGGAGGGAGGTTAAGCAAGGATAATGAATGGCTGTAGTGGCAAAAAAAAAAAAAGGTCCGTGATTTCCCAGAGGAAAAAACAAATGGTGATGCTCTCCCATGTTGCTGTATATTCCAGCTCAATGTGCACATGTTCACAGAAAAAATCATAGAAAAATAGGGCTGGAAGGGATCTTGACCATTCCCCTGCCCAGAGACAGGGTCAGTAGCACTCTTCTGTAAACATTTTGATAAATTACAATCTTTAATATCAAAACCAACACAAATGTCATGGGGTTGCAGCCCTAGCACCAGGTTGAGGAGTGACTCATGTTCCCTATTTCCCTGGAGCTATCCGTAGGCTGCCTTGAGACTCAGGTAAGCATCACTGTACAATTCATGCCTGGATAAATACAGTGGTAATAAAGGATAAACACTTTTGCTCTTTATTTTAGGTGTAAAATTGGATTCTAGCATTTCAATGGTCACCTAAAATAAAAGGTCTGGGTTCATGCAAATACAGGAAATATCTATTCAGGGATAACAGCCATGAACAGTTTGGCATCTTTCTGCTTGTAGCATAACTCAGATGCCTTCACTCAAGAACTCCTCCCAGCAGACCTGAAAGTGTTTCAAGACAATCATCTGGAAGTCATCTGCCCATCTTTTCCCTCCACGATGTCCAGCAGAGATATTCAGGCACGGAGAGGAGCAGAGATGATGCCATGAGTGCCTTGAAGAAAATAGATTATACTCCAGTCTGAGAACACTGTAGTAGGAATATTGTCAGGCCTGCCTTAGGTGTAAATCTATAGCTGTGTTTAAGAGAGGGTCTCGTTTTGCCCCATTAGATACAAGACAGCACATGGTTTATGAACCCGCTATTGCATCCACTTCTGGGAACCAGGCTTCTAGCACAGGGCCTCACAGTTGATGTACCAGGTTCAACGTCCCCTGAGTGTCCAAATGCTCCAAACCCACAGGACAATCCCTGTGTGATTTCTTTGGTGGATGCTGCCAAATTCTCCTACTGAAGGGTAAGGATTTCACTGGATCCAGAGCAGACTTTTTACTATTCCATTTACAATAGGGAACATTCTTTAACTGCTTATTTCTGTGCCACTGTTGTGTCTGAATGGATTATAATAAGGGTTTGTGATATACATGAGTACAAATGGGCTGGCTTAAACAGAGCAATACTAATTAAATAATAATACATCAAACTGAGTCTCATTTTGTGACATGTCTAGCTGTGTTAAGTATCCCCTTGCATGCATAATTGTTCTCCTTCATTCCAAAAACTTCAATAATTGACTTTTATTGCTCATGCATAAAACATGTACCAGGACCTCTAACACACCACCCTCCTGTCACGCCTTGGAATTTGTCACACCTAGGTACAAGACTTTGACTGCACAAACCCACAGAGATGCTTGAGATCCCAAAATGGGACTGATCTCATTTCCAGAGATGTTCACAGACACGTGGCCAGCAACAGGGTATAAAGAAAGAATACTTGAAGTAAAATGGGACGTTTGCATTTTAGTCTTTGTCTTTTCCACAAGCAACTCCTCTCCCTCTCTTATTCCTGTAGCTGTAAACCAGTAAAAACCAGCAAAGTGCATATCTCTCCCAGCTCGCTCTCAACCTCAGCCTAGCTTAAACAGCAAGCCTTTCCAGGAAGACTGCAAGCTATTGAAAACCAGAAGACTGTAGTATCCACCTTGGCCTCCAGGTTTCATTTTAGGGTACATTGCAGTGACACTAAGTGATAATAACAGTGTCTTTTGGCTCCACTGCTACTTGAAATATAAAGCAAGATATACTAAACACATGTGTAACTTGGTATGGAAATCTCTGGCTCCTTCCAAGCTACTCTGGGTTAATCACAGCCAGAGTTCATATGCAGACAGGTTCATGGGGTATTTTTTAAACAACAACAACAAAAAAAATACAACAGCTCATTTTACATTGCCTGATTGTGTTTATACTGTAAGACAGAACTGATCATGTCATATCCATAAACATGACTTCATAGATGCTTTTCAATCCCAGACTGTACTTCTGTGCCTGCAAGGGTTATCAGTTACTGAGATCAGGTCTCCGTTACAGGTCAGACACCTGGGACCACCATGACACCAGCTCGTATTTAGATGGCCTTTGAGAGCTGATGCATATTGCTGATCAGTTAATCCAATCAGGAAGAAATTCATCTCATACTTTCAGGATGCTAAAGGTTGTGGATCTAATGTCAGCTAGAAGCCTAGGCTTTTCTCCTGCATCCCTGTGAACCTTCAGAGGATGGGCAGCCTAAAGCCAATATCTAAGCTGAGGTCTTGTCATTGCAGCTGCCCTCACTTTTGACTGCAGAGAAACCTCATTAGCTGATTAAATTAGGTCCCTAACTTTCATAAAGCTAAGGATAATGTATAATATTTCCCACCTACATGATGTCTTGAAGCCCAGACATGGAGATGAAGCCCAGATGTGGACATGAAGCCCAAATAGCTTCACTAAAGCTGGCTTCCCAGCTGCCATTTCTGAAGGATGAGCAATGCACCAATTTCAGGGCAAAGCATGGAAGGAAGAGCTGCCACCAATGGAGGAAATGAGGACACCAAGTTTGGGAACCCCAACCTAATGTTCCCCCAGATAAATGTGTCTGCATTCAGAGACTCCTTCACTACTGGCAAAAATTATGCCAGAACAAATTGGCCTCCTGAGGTGCTGAAGCTAAGGTTAACCTCTCCTGCAACTCCAGCTGGAACCCATGAAATATATTGCTCTTCCCAAGGGTGAAAAGCAGCAGAGGAAAAGCCCTATAGTGTCTTCTTCAGAGATTCACTCCAAAACTCACAGGCTCACTGGGCATCTGTCACCTTCAGACACAGCCAAGGTCAGCAACATTCATCTTTAGAGGTCGGATTTTTGGAGGTGCTGAGCACCACCATCTACCATAGGGAATGTGGCTGCTCAGCACCTCTAGAAAACAGGCTCCCAGATGCCAACACATAAAGCACAAGTGAAAAAATAAAAATAAAAAACTGTCATAACATCAAGCAGTTCTCCCCTGGGCCTGCCCTGATGTCTATTACCATTACAGCTCAAGGCTCTGCTTCAGCATTTATCTGACAGAAAGAGCCCATTACCCTGAGAAAATAGTTTCTTCCCCCATTGACGTTATCACTTTATTGAGTTTTATATTAGGTATTTTGAAATATTTACCAGAAGGTGTAGATATTACTGCATTTTTTAACTAAACTATGTGGAAGGTACAGAGGGAACAGCTACAGCTACAGCACAAAACAGGTTGTGGTATACCCTACTCTGCTAACACCCTCCTAGTTGTCCCCTGGGCATGTTGCTTAGCTTCTTTTGGTCTGTTTCACCCCTTTCATATTAAGATAGGGTGTTTTCCCCTGGGTCTTGGTGCCCAGGGGTGATGTGCTCCATCCCCCCATCACCACTGCCATGTGAGTGGTAAGACATAAGAGCAGGAACAAGTGCTAGAGAAAATTCAGCTTAGCTGATAATATTTGTACAATAATTCAGTAACAGCCGCTCATAAAACAGGCCCTGCCCCATAAAATTTACAATGTAAAGCAGACATATAAATGGGATGAAATAGCAATAATATAACGTTATAGGGACTTGGTGTAGGGAAGCTGTTGACCAAGGCCATCCAGCCTTGCGTGGGCAGAGACAAGAACTGGACCCAGCTGAGAATTTGCCACCTCTGTCCAGCACCCTGCAGAAAAGTTGCCTCTCCAGCAACCTTTTTCTTTTTTTTTTTTTCTGGGAACAGTTATCTGCCCATTGACTGTGATGCTTCCAGATCCAACATGAACTTCATCTAGCAGACAGCCGCTATCAGCCAGAAAGGGCTTACTTTCTTTAGGATATCCAAGGCCTATATCCGTGGCAATTTCAGTCAGCTGAATGCAGACAATGGCCACACTTATCTGAAATGCTGCAACACTGGCAGCTAATGCACGCTAAGTTAATCACTGGCATATTTGTAGACTGCCAAGTATATAATAGCGCGATAATGAATTTGTATGGCTGGGCCTATAAAAACTTTGCTTTTTATACTCAGGCATTTTAATTGACACAGAAATACATTTTAAAAGAGAAAGCAGGCTTGATGAGGTCAGCTTAAATTCCTTGGTATAATTACCAAGTCCATTGAACACAAATCTGAAATCATTTAGGTTAAGTTAATAACTTATGCCTTTAGTTTATAAGCACCACATTACATTTCAGGCAGCTCAGATCTTGGCTTTGCTAAAGTGGCCTGGCCTTTAATAAATTCCTCCCCACGTTTTTCATGTTATAGTTCTTTTACAATCATGTTTTTCAAATGGCAGTGCAGGTACAGTGTGTTTAAATCACCATAAATTAGATTTTTTTATTATTTTTTTTTCTGGCTATAGCACCTTTATTGTGAGTCCTCTACTTTTCTTTCAGCCACAAAAGTTATTACAGGCGCAGATCGGAAATGAAAAATAAGCTGTGCACCGTCTGCGAATGTCCCATGCCAGACCCCTCCTGGAGCAGGATCACTTTCAGAGTTTTCCAGAGGATTTCACTCCAAGTAAGTATTTCTGTCAGCTTGGTTACAGTGACCTTCACATTTACCATCCCTGCAGATGGACAGACTTGTGTTTCATATAGCCCTGCATCATGGGGGCAATCAGTCCACAGGATGGTACTCAAGGTAGCCCAGACTTCCCTGTGTTAGACGGGAGGCTTATTAAAGCTTGTAGGAGAAAATAAATAAATAAATAAAATAATATCCATCACCTAAAGCTGAAGCTGGAATTAACCACTAGGTCACGCATTTCCGGGGAGGTTGGTTACCCATGGGTAGATAAGTCTCCCACTGCCTTCTGCAGTTAAACAGGAGGGATGCAGTGGTGGAGTGATGATGATAATAAATAGGAAGGAGTATGCTGGAGACCCTGTAATGGGAGAAAAGGCTCTGTTTTTGCTAAGCAAGGTGGGGAGAGGCTGTGGGAGGTGGTGCTGGCACCTGTGTTTGGAAAATTTGCCTAACCAAAGCACGCAGTGTGCAGGTGGCCTGGTGTTTGCAGCTGGATAAAGCAGGAGTTGTCCATTCATGGAATAGGACGTGCCTGCTGCCAGACTGAGGGCAGAAGACATGCACAGAAAGCATCACCATGGGCCGTGTTGGGATGTGGCATGGTAAGAAGTTCCTTGGGCAGCATCCTTCCCCCTGCTCCCTCCTGCCCAGCCTCCTTCGTCCTGTGCAAGTCCATCTTTCCCAAGGATGCCAGAGAACCCCTGTGCATGGTATTAAGATAAGCAGTAAATAATGCTGGGAGGAATGTGCTGAGCCAGCTGGTCCTTTGCACCCTGTAGGATGCACAGACCAAAGAGGCATCTGCCACACATGTCACGCAGATGAAGCCAACTTTGCATTCAACAACTGCACCAAACAAAAGATAAAAGCAGTTTCAGCATAATAGATCATTCAAAGGGGTTCCAAATCCAAGCTCCCGCCCCTCCCTTTGTACCCTCTCTCCAGGTTGCTTAGCAAAAGCTGATTTTTATTTCCAATTAAAGGATTTCAGAGCAGCTTTTATTTATTATTTATTATTATTATTGTGTGACCACTTTGAATCACACTGCTGCATTCTAGCTCTTTAATCTAATCAAAAAACTGCAGCACATACAATTCCTTCCTGCGAAATGCCCCTGATTTTTCATGTAATGTTTTGCATAATTACACCCAGGTTTTTGGTGTATTTTTATCTGGCTCCAGATTCACGCCTGAATCACCACCAGCCCCACCAGCAAACAGGAGAGGGGCGGCACAAGGAGCAAAAAATCTCCTCTCTCACCATGTTCCTGGGATCTGCTTTACTTGGAGAGATACTGATATCACAGAGGAGCCTACAGAGCCCTGTCATGTTTAATGTGCACAGGCTGACACTAAGACAGCAGCTTGAAATGCAAAGGAACACAAGTACAGTAATTGCAGCATCTTGCGGTGGTGCTCACAACGCCGCCGCGCTCCTGACTGCCAGCCAAGAGGAATTTCCCAGGGGGATGTACAGCGAAACCTTCCTCTGGTGGGGCCAGACAAAGTGATGTTTTGTTACTGAGCGGTAACAAAGAAAATTCTTCTAATTCCGTGCAATGTGAACCTCCAGGTTCCAGCTCAGGTTTTGTGCTGTTTACCTAAGGAATTAAATGAGCACCAGCCACCGGAGCACTCGTGAAGTGCTGTGGAGGTGCTGTGTCCAAAAAGGGCATTTTTTTCAGAAGATGCCAATGGCAGAGCAATGCCCAAGTCCTACCAAATGGCTAATGCAAGTTTGGCTCTTCCATAGAATTGGATATTTTGAAATTCCTATGGCAATCTCATACAAGCTTTTGATGCACAAACAGGGCTCAACGTGCTTGAATAGCTCCTCATCTGAGACTCAAGCAAAGAGCCTGCAAAAAATGAGTTAGTGCAGTCCCACAGCCATGCGGGTGGATGAAGAGAACTGAAAAGAAGTGGTTTTAATGGTTTGGAGACCAAAGGTATCTGTGGCTGCTAGGGACAGAAGTAGAGAAGACAAACATGCCCCTGGAGCATCCCTCAGTGTGTCCAACAAGAGGCAGCAGGAGGAGGAAGCAGCAGGGGTGTCCTAAGAAATGATGGGGATCAGCACGATGAGGGAGGATGGCAGCCGCTTATCATGAATCCTGTTGCATAGGGCAGACCTTCCATCACTGCTAATTTGGAGACATGGTAGGGTGCAGTCCTGTGGATGTGGTTTTTGGGTACAAGATTCAGACACTATGGCCACCTACATCCCATTTTAGAAGAGGGGCTGAGGTAAGTGGACTCAGGTTTCAATGGCAATTAGGCACCAAGTATTTGAAAAATATTTTCAGACATACTTCAGGTGCCAAACTGCACATTGGAGGTGCTAAATACCCCTAAAAGTCCACCTCTTGTACAAGCCAGAGTGCCAATGAACGAGGCTAAATCACAGAATAAACTGGGTTGTGAGGATCAGATACAGGAAAACGCAGATGTATGATGGCTGACGTGAGCTTATGTCTCTGCTTTTATCCCATAGCAAACACAAGGCACTTTGGACTGGCCCAGTTCCTGGCAAGAAAAAGGAGCCTGACACCATCTCTGTCTGGGGGCAAACTGGCCACAAATGTCAGAAGGGAATAGAAAACCTCTGGAATTGAAAAGTGAAAATACAGTATTTGTCACAGCTGGAGATCTTCCTGAAGGAAAAGAAAGAAAGGAAAAAAAAAAAAAAAAAAAGAAAAAAAAAAAAAAAAAGAAAGAAAGAAAAAAGAAAGAAATCTATTTCTACATTTTTCTTCTGTAATCTCTCCATGATCAGAAGAGAGTGGGCTGAATATGTTGCAGCAGATTACACTGCCGTTATTTTAGGACCCATCAGAAATACTGTAATTTTCCTGAAGAATCCTGTTATCACAAAATTGCAGCCTAATTTGGCATGCTCAGAGATTTCTGCAGGTCAGATAAGATTTGAGTAAACATTTGAATCTTTGGCTATGTATCTGAACTGTACTCGTCAAGCACTGCTAAAACGCAGTTCACGATACAAAGGAGGGTCTCCCTCTGCCTTTTGAAAGTCTGTTCCATATTCTGGAGGGTCCTAACAAACCTAGGTTTCATTTCTTTAGAGAGATATTTCCTGAGGTGCACTTACAGACAGCGAGGATTGTGATGAGGTACAACCACTCAAGATTCAAGATTTCTGACTTTCCATTTTCTTTTTTTTTTTTTTTTTTTAAGTTTTAAAGTTCAAAGTAAAGTTTTATTACACTTCTTATTATAAGCAAACATCGTGCAAAATCTTCCAAGATCCCAAAGATCCACACGCTGTTTTTCTTAAAGGCCAGGAGGCATCATTACAGTGATCTTTTCCTTTGACCTCTTCTATAACCCAGGCCAGATGAACACCTTTGACTCCAACACCTCCAAGCAACATCCACTTATGAAATCGTTCATTTGTTCTGAAACATATGGAGTCGTTTCCCCACCAGCTGCCTGAAAACACACTCAGACAGGGGGTATGGAAGAAGCAATGGGTCGGGGATGCCAGCCCCCGGGCACATTGTCCAGGATCTACCCAACAATTTAAACCCAGCATCACAGCGCCTCTGAAATTGCAGTGGTTTAAATTCTTTAAAGATAGTATCCCGGGCTGAGTTTTTTACTGCTCATTTTACAGTTCTGTTTGTAGCTTATATGACACAATCAAATGGAAAACTCATGAGATAGGAGCCAACAGTGACCTCAGCAGTGGTTTGCAAGGTGACGCTGTCACAAAAAGCAACATAGAAATACGTCTTTTTGCCTATTTAGTGGTTTTTTTCTTTCTTTCTTTTTTTTTTTTTTTTTTTTTTTTCTGTAGACAGGCTTTAGGCATTTTACCAATATTATCTAGTGAAGGACAATAGGAGATATTTTCTACTGAATTTTGTTGTGGTGACTCAAAAAACTGCTGCCCCAAGTGCTCACCCTGCTGCTGCATGGGTAATGACGACCCCTCCACACGCTGCCTGTGCTTCCCCCCTGCTGCTTCGGTTCGTATGCCAGCTTTTTAGCACAAGTCCACTTTCACCGGACAGGAGAGACACCCGGGCATGATGACATCTGAAATTGCAGCTACAGGGTTTGTCAGCGACCAGCTGTGAGTGATCCATGTTTCTCAGTGCCCTTTCTCTGTGGTTTAACAGGGCTGTCTCCATTTCAGACCAAGCAGGAGCAGAGATGACCACCCCACCACACTCTTACAGCAACCACCCCGTGGTGGACTCCATTCATCATCTCATGGCCAAAATTGTAGAGACCTAACCACCTCTAAATCTGCTGCTGTGGATATGGGCCCTAAGGTTCTTGGCTCCCCTTGAACTCCATGGGGGTGACAACAGATGATGAGCTACATGGGGAGAAGAATATAGTCTGACAGAGCATTTCACTTAGGGTAGAGACAAGCCAATAACAGTGATTAAAAAAGAAACCCACAAAACACATTGGCTGTATTTGCCTTAAACTTCCTGAGTTTGGATCTGCCTCCACATGTATTATACTCGAATCCTTTCTAGTACCATAGTTACATCTCAGAGTGGGAACTATTCAACCATTTAATGACCTAAGGCTAGTTCCACAGTACAATGAAAGCATTCAGATATATTCCCCAACCTGTGATAAACCAGAAAAATGTATATCAAATTCCTATCTTATAGGATTTTTTTTTTTTGCTTGCTTCATAACAAATGCGGCTATGCAGAAAAATCTACACGAAATGCAAGAAAATCCTGCTTTCTCTGTGTTCTTAACACACGAAAACATGTCCAGTTTATTAAGAATGAGAAACCCTGCCATAGTGCACTGAAGAGGAAAAAATAAAATAAAATTGAGCATTTTGGGAGCAGAAAGCCTACCTGTCTTCTCTTTGGAGATAATCCTTTTATGGAGCAAAGGAATTCATAAAGCCCGCAGCTGCTTTTGATGTGTTGCACTTCAGAAGTCTCCATTCTTTTCTCACGAGACTCCATTCACACCCAGGAGCAGGGGCAGGTCATGTTCACTCCACACAAGTGCCATTTCAGGGAAATGTGGCTGCTTTGGATATTTCTGAGGTTGCAAGAAAGAGCTCAAAACCCAAACAGTAGGAAACACATCCAAATGACATTTTGACAACTCTTACATTTTTTTTTTATTTTTTTTTTAATAACTGACCAGTGAGGTCAGGCTGCATCCCCATAAATCAGGAGTGAATCCACCAAAGTCAGCACGGTTTCACCAGCATTCAGATGCTGCTTGGTAAGGAGGATTTGTGGCTACTCCTTTCCAATCCTCCATTTCCAGGGACTAGCAGCCTGTGAATTACTCCAGTCAGAAGCAGGGCAACAATAAAGTGGGTAAAGCACGGTGACATTTTCTCAGCTAGACGGTGTAAGCAAACAAACAAAAATACAAAGGGAGGAAAACAGTCTTGGCACAGATGGGCTCTTTTGCATGTTGCTTTCCACACATAGAGCAATTTAATCTTGAGTCAGCACGAGTTAGCAAAGGAATGACAGGTTGTTACAATTACAAGCTGCTTTGGAAGTATTACTATCAGTGCTGCTGCTATTTATGTTCAGTATTGTTATTGATGCTATTAATACTGCTTGTACAAGCGTTTAATGTTACTGTACCGATGTAAATAACATCTGGATTAACAGTTGAGAGAACAACATGATGCAAAACAGATTGATGGCTGAAGAAGGAACATTTATTGGGTCACATTTCTGGGTTGCATTCCTGTGGATGTTGTGCATTCATGCTACAGGAGTCAACGGGAGGCTTTTCTAAATAAGCACCCCAGGATCTGGCTTGCGAAAGAGGACTCGATGCCGTGATTTTTTTTTTTCCTGCCTCTGCAAGGACGCATTTGTTACAAGATCACATTGGCAGAACTGACCACAAAAACTCTAAGTTTCAGCCCTTCTAAATTAGCCACGAGGAAGCATTATCCGAGAATTCAAACCAGACCTCTCTTGGCATCTTGTTTGTATTATTTGTGGTCTCTGATTTAACACCACAAGCCACCCTTTGCCCCAAACTGCTTTAATCACAGCCATACCTAGGGGCTCAGCAGAGACCTGAGCCTCGCCATGCTGAACGCTGCCTGTACATGGACAAAAAGCTGATACATGCTCCAGAGACTGTGTATGGTCTAAACAGATGACAGGAAAAAGGAGACTGCAATCTACCTTCTCTATATAACAAACCCCTGAGGGACTTTGATAAATGTTCATTTTAACTGGGTTTCATTGCAATAAAATTTTTGCAAGTTGCTGCCTTGGATGGGTGAAGAAACATCCCATCCGAATTGGATAGCATCACAGGGCACTGTTAGAAGCCCCCTCCAAATCTCTGGGACTCTCCCCACCAGTCTCCCAAGCTGTCTGACCTGGCTGCTGGGATGTGGTAGCACAAACAGAAATGCAGCTTGGTCCCCTCTGGGTGGCCTGGAGATGTGCTGGGGCACTGCCCATGGAGGACAGGGCTCAGCTGCTTCCCTACAGGTACCCATGGTTGGTTTAGGTAGTGGCTTTCTGCTCCTACCCCAGGAGGATGCAGGTCTCCACAAAGTCATGCATCGTAGCTACATCTAGGCAACTGAAATCCACCCAAAAGAAAGGACTCTGCTCTCCATTTAAGGATCACTGCATCCTCCATCAAGATGCTTGGAGAACATCAACAGCAGCATTTTAGTCTTTAGGAGTGAAGATTTGTTGTTGTTGTTGTTGTTATTATTATTATTATTATTCATTTTCTGCAGTAAAATCTAAAACCACATGGAGGATTATCAGACTTCTGTACCAAATGTGCTCTTTCACAGCTTTGATTCTCCAGCGCTGTGCTGCTTGGTACACAGGCAAAGTTTGTGTTGCCTGTAAAGGCCACTGAAGTCAGGGACAGCAGAAATTAAAGAAAACAGCACTGAACTGAGCTGTTGCTGAGGGAGTACACCCCTAGTTTAGAACCAAAAGTTTGTCTTTTCCCTGCTCCACAACCTGCCAATGAGACATAGACATTTCCCTAATATACAACCCCTGGCCCAGGTTGCATTCCCAAATAGACATGCCACTATCCCTATTTATTTAGGGATTGTTCAAGCTCAGATATTTCCAGATTATGTCCCCCAGTTCCAGCCATCACCCAAGGGCTGCCTCCTCCTGCCCCAAACCACTCAAGTCCCCATCACCCAAGCACAGCACACAGGAGCTGATCCTACACATTAAAAAGCAAAGGTTGCTTTTCAAAGGTAAAGCCCTCCTTCCTGCCTGGGAATTGCAGACTTCAGAGCAAACCTGTTCCACATGCTGAGCTTTATGTTAAAAATAATCCTTTATATTTAAAAAATATCCTTTATATTAGCATGTAGATGAGGTTCATCCCCAGCCCCTCACTGTAACCAGGCATGACAGTACATATGTTCCCATGGTGTCTATGAGGGACCAGTAGAGAGAGAAATGGCCTCAAATAGCCAATATTTAAATTATATTTTTTAAAAGAAATTAGTAAGATATTTAAAATACTGCATATTAAATACCAAATACACACACCTTAAATAAATAAATGAAGCTGCTGGATCCTAGTCACTTTCTAAGCAGGTTTTCTCTGATAGCAGGAGAACAAAAAGGGCTCTTGCAGCTGAGATTGTAATAAACAGGGGGTTGCAATAGCACATTAAAACTGCTTTGTTCCTTTGGTTTATAAATGGGAGCCACAGTTCCAGGTAACTGCTCTGCAGCCACGGGAGGCCTGTGGGAGCTTGCAAAGAACCCAGTTATTTGGATTTTAAAAGCAGAACCTGAAAAACAGAGCCATTTTTGTGTCTCTTCTGATCACTTCAAGTTCCACCAAGTGTTCCTTCCTTTATTTATGGGGCATTTGTCCTGGCCATGTTTCTAGGGAATGGGAAACTCCTCTGGAGAAGCTTTTTCAAGCTTTTTCAACATTAAAAGTTAAGCATCTTAATGTCATACAGAAGAACTGCCCCCATGATCCAAATGCACATGCTAAACCCTTTTATTCTCTTTGTACATTGATTATATTCACTTCAGTGCCAAAAGGTAAAAAAAAAAAAAAAAAAAAAAAAAAAAAAAAAAAAAAAATGATTTCCAGCTGCAGTTGCCCAACCTTTACGAGATTTTATGCCTATCAGTGAAATACTCAGAATGACCCATTTAGTTTTACATTACAGGTATTTCAACAGCTATCATCACCAGATTGTGTGATCACTTCATCAGAATTAGCCATTAGAGAGAGAAAGTTGCTTCTCAAAATGTGAAACCTGCAGGCAACACAGAAAGCCACCTTACATTTTTGAAAACTGTAAAAGCAGATTTTAGCTTCTGCAATTTTAAACCTGTGGCATCAATAGGCAGATCTGGGAGGCAGAGGTATGATCCATGCATACAAGACTAATTCAGCATGTCCATTGCTGGTGTCCCCGCCTGGCAAATCCCTCTGCATGGACAAATCTCCCCCTCCAGAAGCAGCATGACCAAGCTTCTTCAAGGCCTAGTATCTCCTTTGTGTTTTAAGTAACCCTCTCAGTTCTCTGTGCTTTTGCTCTGCTTTTCCTGCTTTCAAATCATTTCTTATTGTTATTTGAGTTGCTTGTTCTGGTGAGAAGTGAGTGCATGCCAACAAATTACTTTATACAGGATTTGACATTGGCATCAACTTGAGGAATGGGCCAGCGCCAGATCTGGCATCTACAAGAGTCTCTTAACCTTTACATGAAGCAGTTGCTACCCAAGGGATAAAGTCCATATCTCAGGCTGCTGTGAAATTCAATGTATGTGCTCCAGGGTCACAATTACTCTGGAGCACAAGGAAAGGGAAGACATTTCCCCTTGACAGTGTGGACAAGGGAGCCTTGGAGGGAATTTGGGAAGGGCTTTGTGCTCAGCATACTGAGTTAAGAGGAGGATATTAGCCATTGAATTTCACAGGGAAGCACGAAGAGAAGAGGAACATGTGAGAGTCAGCCTCGGGTGATGGTCCTCCTGTGAAACAAAGATTTGTTTTCTGCAAAATGTGATAAACCAATTCTCTGCAGTGAATTGCATTATCTGCATTGTATGGCACTCAGTTGCAGCAATGCCATGATGTGCCTCTTATACTTGCATAACTCCAGTGAAAACATGGGGGGTACAACTGGTTTACTTGGTCCTAAGGAAAAACAGCATGAAATCCTCTAATATAGTAAAATCTGTCTCACTTGTGGAATGCAGTCATTGAGTAATTTTTACTTATGTACTTCAGCTCACATTATTCCCTGAGCAAATGAATTTATCTTACAAACCCTATATCAGTAGCAGCAGAATACTCTGAAATCTGAGCACAGTGGGTCACAGCTTACTTACTAGTTCATATTCCAGGTGATGCACACATGGCAACTCAAACCACTGCATCAATAGATATCAGTTGTTTCCACTTTTTAATCTTTTTTTTTTTTTCTTTCTTTCCCCTTAAACACCCGTGGGCAAGGACAACGAAGGAAGTGGAAAGGCTATTCTAAATCCTCTATTCCACTGATGTCTAGAAACAAAGATCTTCTGACATAGCATATTTCAATGTCCTTTGTTTAACCTTCCCCCTTGAAAGACTGGAACACAGAGTCTTTGTTTTCTGATGCTTTGTAGGCTAACCTACAGGTTATGCTTTGATAAATATCCAATGAGCTATGGAAACATCAAGGCTTCTCCTTAAGATGCGTGGTTGCTATTTTGTCTAACATCTACTATTCTTGTTAGACATTATCATAAGTATTTAGGAGGCCTTTCTGCCTCTGAAGATCTGTTTGCTGTTAGTACAGCATGTTAAAGTAACCAGTGCTGGTATTTTATCTGTTTTAGCCACTTAAGACTTCATTGGGTCCTTTAGAATTCACACTTCTGACTCCGCCTTGGGAGAGGAGGCAGCGAGCTTCATCTTTACAAAACAATCACGTCCCTGGGGCTTGACACACACTTTAAAGCAAAAACAGAAACCCAATAGGAGTGATGTTGCAGCGCTCTGGAAGCAGGAGGCTGATAGTAAGTGACTATCCTGGCATAACACGAATAAGCTCGTGGCAAAGTTCCTATCACAGCCATGTCCATGCATATTACTCCTGATGTACAGCGGGATGTATACATTCCTCCAGTCCTAGTCGCAGGAATTCCACCTTGTTGAGCTCATGGGCAGTTCCAGACCCCATAATCCTAGGTAAGGACAGTTTCCACCAGGGCTGCCTCCTAGGGAGGATATGCTGCAGTGAACAGCAAAACCATTACTGTCATTACCGATGACATACAAAAATCTCTGGAATAGAAATTGGTGGGATAAACCTACGTGATAAAACAGCAGAGAGGAAGTGGCTGCCGTCAGGGCTGCTTGCTTTGTGCACTGCATTTTGCTTCAGATCTTCACTGCTTTGAGATGTTGGGCCTAATTCTCTCCCGGATTACAAAGTGCTCTAAGTGCTTTTCCTCTTGAGTGTATTCCCTGGAGTCACCTTTCCTTTCTGAGGTTAGCCTCACTACTTCGCAAGGTCAACTGTGTCTGGATTTTTTTTTCAGTGCAGTTTCAGGTGAAACTCAGGCCAGCTGTTAGTCCCCATCAACCCCCAAGTGACTGAGATGAAAACTTCTGTACAGTTAATGTCTCCTTCTTTTCTCTGTGAAAACAAATGTGCCTGGAATGAACTAGTCTAGGAATCAGAAGACAGAATCCACACCTCTCAGGAGAGAGACAACAGACCCATCTTCCACTAGGAATAGAGGCTAACAGATCTACACACCTCCAAGATCAAGTGTGGTCCATTCCTGGGAGGAATTCACATCCCTTGTTGCATGTGGATGTTGGGTGAGCCAAGCATGTCCTCAGCTGCCCATAAGAATCTGCCTCTTTGGATTTGCCATCCTGTCCTTGGGTTACCATCAAAGTTTGTAGTTTTAATTAACCCGGGCTGCTGAAAGTCTTGCCCAGAAGACAGGGCAGGAAAGTAAGGCATGATTCAGTCTAACCTATGGTCTAAGCAAATTTTCCTCTACAGGCGTTAGTGAGCATACTTGTGCTAGGGCCACATCATCATTTTCAATTTCAAGATTGTTTTACAGACATTTAACAAACCACGTAAGTAATTCATGGCACGTTTGGGACAAGTTAAAGATGAACTTATGTTTAAAAGATTCATACCTGCTTGAGATGCCTGGGGCTGGAACTGAATAAAGTACAGTCTCCAGGTTTATTGTACACGGTGAATGATGAATGGCTGTTTTAATGCTAAGGGACTCATCGGGACAGAACACAAAGTTGCAATGCCAGAGTGTTAGGCTAATGTGCACTGAGGAGCTGCTGCAATTTTGGGGAGTAAGAAAATGCTTAAATTGTAAGGCTGTTCCACCTGGGAAGGTGTGGAGAGCAATTAGCACCAGAAGGCAAAGGGAAAGTGCAGGTGCCTGCACCGCCCCAAGCAAATATATCCAAGAATTTTCTGATGGATGAATGCACCAGAGTCTGCCTGCTTCTTACATGCAAGAAATGCACAGCTAAAATAGCACAGAGCATCATTTGGAGCATCTTGCAGAGCCTCCTGCAGCCAGAGCAGGCTCCTCAGGGCAAGCTCCCATCGCAGGCTATTGCTGAGATAATTATTATTTGTGACAAAGTGGAAAACTGTACTCTGTCCCTTCAGGGAGGAGAAATGAGCTGTAGTGGGGAAAGCAAACACGTGCTGCATATACAGGAGCTTTTTGTGTCAGTGCAGTGCACGCAGGCTGCCTCTCCTCATCACCCCACTGCACCAGAGGGGCTGAAACCCCAAAGAGTAACCAGGACAGCTCTTCTGCAGTAGGTCACTCTGACCAGAGCCTAGCAGTTGTCACCTCTACAAATGTGTCACCTGCAATGCCATCCCCTCACTGCATTGTGTCAGCATGTCGTGTAAGACTGGGACCCTTGGGAAGTCCAAGCTGGTGAGAATGGGATCTACCAGGGGAGGTGTTGGCATTTTCCCTCCTGGTTTCAGCTGCCCTTCACCAAGCACAAAGTGCCCTGCTCCAGGATGAGACCCCCTCGTGCTCCAGGAGTATCAGAAATGCTATTAAAACCACAAAACACAGTGACACATACTTTAATTCTGCAAACACTGGAAACAGCCCCGATAGTATATTCCATCATAAAGCCATTAGATAACATATGCACATTTTGGAATCATCTTATTTTATATGTTCCTCATTAAACGTATTTCCTTCTGAGTGCTTTTTCTTCTTGAAGAACACAGAGCACATTTATAACTAAACCTCATTTCGGCCATTTTCCCTGAGAATAAGCAAAACATGCTGTTAGTCAGCACGCTTTCCCCACTAAGCACACTGGGTGAGGGAGCAGGATGTGGGCACAGGAGCCCATGGCCACACACCTGCAGCTCCACGTGGTGAAGGTCTTCTCCATCCCCTGATCTGCACATTTTCTGCACATTTCCACCACCCAGGCTCCCCCTGTCACTTGCAGGCAGTGCTGTCAGTGCACCCACAGAAATACAATCACGCATTGCCTCTTCCAAGCACTTGTTCTCTGCTGGTTGTTTTCAGCATGCACAAAGCCCTCTTCACCAAAAAAAAAAAATAAAAAATAAAAAAATAAAAAAAAAATTAAAGGCATGTGAAAGAAAGAGCCTAGAGAGCCAGGGCAGTGGCTTTGCCTGTGTTAACACTTGGTTCCCATCTGTCTTTTCTATTTTATTTTTTTTTTTCTGCAGTTGTTAAGGAACTCCATCGTTTATATATGGGGAAACTGAGGCACGGACGTTGGAAAGAAGGTCACTCAGGTAGGACTTCATTTTGCTCTTCCACTCACATAAGCATGTGCTAGCAAATCTCCAACACAGATGCAGGTGATGTTAAATGTTTGCCCATTGCAAATACGCCATCATTGCTAGCACATAAAGCAAGGCCCCATGAAGGTAGGCCCTGTCACTAGAGAAATGGGTCTCTTCCCAGGGAAATAGCAACAGAACCCCTCAAAACTCAGAACACAAAAAGTACATTCAAGTGGGGCTTCCTTTTCCTGCCCCCGATGATGTCTGGCCACCACAGATCCCCCACTAATTTCCGAAAACCTCTTCCACCCTGGGTGTTCATTGAAGGTTTGCACTAAATGTGTCCCCTCAGAGCTCTTTTGCCATTTGCAAAGCCCAGGAAGAGCTTTGTGCATTTGTGAAGGCCACATAACTGCCCGTGAGGAACCACAACAGCCTGCAGGAGCCCTAATTAGCACAAATTACCTCTCTGATTGAGCTGCCCCGACTCCATAGGTCACTTGGGGAGCTGCCACCTGGGTGTCCACACTGCCTGGGACAAGGTTGGACCATGGGAGGCCCCAGGCACCCCAAGACCATATTTCACACACACCCAGCTGCTCTTGGAGAACTTCCCAGGTCCTCCAGCCACCCAGGAGGAAATCATGGGGTGTTATCACCCGGTCAGCCCACGAGCGGTGCAGCTTGCCTCCATGCTCTAAAGCAGGCCGAGGCTCCACAAAGCTTCCTGTAGTATCGCAGGAAAAGGTAAACAGCCCATCTGTGGAGCAGAATAACACAGGAAAAGGTAAATAGCCCATCTGTGGAGCAGAACAGGAGAGATGTCCCCATGCAGCCCAGCTTGCTCGACTGCCTGCGACAGCCTGACGGCGACAGAAGGGCAGAGCAGGAGCATCTCAGCCACTTGCTCTGCAATGCATGGCCTCTTGCTGGGCACTCTCTTTCTGAAACATATGATGCACTAATGACGCCACCCAGGGATGACAAGCAGCTTAAGAGCTGGCTCTGTCCTCTGGACACCTGGCACATTAAGCCATGCAGCAAGAGGCATGTGCTGGCTTGGGAAAAAGCCATTACCGCTTTGGACAGCCACCGGGCCCAAATGTTAATCCAGTGCCTTCACCTCCCCTATTGCTATTAATATCAGAAGAGACAGGAAAAAAAAAATCCAGGAGGAGGAATTGACTTGGCCATTGAAGCATGTTATTAGATTACTGATTCAAACCTCAGATGATGAGCTGCAATAGAATAGCGTAAAATAACAGTGAATTAAACCTGGGAACGCTCATGCGGTGTCTAATCATTACAGACTAACGATACCCGTCCCGAAATCAGCCCATGCTTTCTTTTCTGAGACTTAAGGACCAAAACCTGTCATAATGTGTGGGAGAAGCCCAAAACCCCACATCCAAACCTGGACTTTGCTGCTGAGGAGCTGCTGCAGCAGGTCAGGGCTGGATCTGGCACCCCATGCACAACCAGGGCAGAAGGACCTGGTTACATGAGAGTTTATCCCCAAAGAAGCTCTCCTCACAACTGGAAGAGTGTTTTTTCCTCGTGCATGAAGGTTTAAGTGATTTCCATTGCCCTTATTTTTGCAAACTTAATTTAACATTCAATTAGGTTGTGAAAGGCCTCCAGAAGGGTTTGAAACCTAGACTGGAGTCAAAAGAAGCTGACAGGAGCCCCCTCCTGTGACACAGAATAGGGTCACAAGCTTAGATTATCTTATATGTGGACATTTAACATTCCTCCGGGAGGGCAGATAAATCTTTTATTTCCAACAGTGACCAACACCTCAACATTGTGTTGCTTTATCTGCAGAGAGAATTGGCTGCTGCAGAATTTCAGGGCTGCTGAAAAGACTGAAAAACACCCTCACACCATCATCTGCATGCACCAGAACCACAGAGCCCTGGGACACCTCTGTTCCTTAAACATACCGTTGTCCCTCCTCACACTCAGCAAACCTTCAGGGTCTGTTTTATGTAGTCACCTAGAGATGTCGCACATCGAAGTGATAAAGAGCAAAGGTTGCATAAAAAACACAAGCAGCTTTTGGACTGAGAGTTGCAATTGCAAGAACCCCCGGCTTTTATATTCAGGTCCTATCTGCTCTCCACACTGAGAGGACAAAGCTGCCCTCTGTGGATGCTCAGGTCAGTCACAAAGCAAATCCTCTTGTGTCACCAAGGCCACCGAGCCATCCACAGAAGTGTCAACACCTGGTCTCAAACCCTCCCCAGCACCAAGTGCAGGAGGAGGAAGTGCTGCAGTCGCCAGCGCACAGACAAACTGTGAGCTATTAGGAGTCTAAAATAAAATTCTACCACATACAGTGTAAAAATAAATAAAACAAAGCCCTTTTCTAATTAAATAGATGATGAAGGGGAAAGCTAACAAACGGTGCAGCTGGGAACCCTTTGAAATAATTAGATCTACCTACTTGGCTCTACAGGTTTTTTTTTGTTTTTATTTTTTTTTACTATCAGGAACATCAAGAAGGGTGTCAGCAAGAGACCTTCTCATTTCTTAGGGGAACGGCACTGAAGGATTTAAAATCTATTGAGAGAAGCCTGGGATTCTTTAAGTTCACTGAAGCCAAAGTAATTTACCCTGAATGAAGGCCCTGAAGGTGACTGTGGAGCTTAGAATAAGGATGTCAACACCGTGCTTTCATCGTTTGCTAGCAGAGCTGGTGCTGCACATGGAGCTTGCCTTGACCATTTAATTAATAAAGGGACCCACGCAGCTGGAATTAACGTGAACTTTCAAAGCATCAAAAAGTCCAGCTAAGGATCAAGCTGATATTTTCATTTATATATATTAGCTTATTCTGGGCCATTGTTGTACACCTCATTCACATGATACAGCAGCCTCTTACTCACACACACACCCTTACATATTTCCTTTCATTTTATCTCCACAGTGCTTCTGTGTGATGGGGGCTATCACCAATTAACACTGACAATGGGAGCTGGAAGGGAATTTTAGCAAGCACAGTAGGTTTTTTTTCTCCCCAAAATCTTTTAGGAAAGGGATTATTTCCCTCCTACTCCCTGAAAAAAAAAAAAAAAAAGGAGGTCCGTGCCAATGTTTCTCTCTGATCTTTTTTTTTCTCTTCTTGGTTTTAGCAAGGAGGATCCTTCAAGAATATTTTCATTGTCGTGTGCTGAACAGAGCTGGCTTCAACGCTGCCAGGTCAAAACGTTCGCTCCACTCCTCAGCACTCCATGGGGTCCTATAAATTAGCCCGTGAGAATCCATCAGTTACTACTACCTCCAGTCCTTGTAAGCACTGCCTTTCCTCTTCTTCCAGTGCCAAGGGACAAAGGTCTTAATTAATATGATAACAAAACAATATCTGATAGCATTTGTCTATTTATAGACTCTACAGTTGCTGTTTCACTCCTATAATTCTCTAGCAAGATGGGACTTCTGGTTAAAGCAGTCTGCAAACATGAGTGATAAGGATTTCAAATTGACGCAGATGGTCTAATCAAACATAAGACCTTGGGCTCAGTGCACACATCAGTGGATGACATTTTCTACCTTCTGTGTTCAAGAGAACAGAACAGATAATCAAATTGTCTCTTCTAGCCTTGAATCCTACTGATCCTCGGTACTATGAGTTCATCCACTATCCTGGTTTTCATGTTTCAGCTCTGTAGATAATCATCATTGAAGCCACGGTGGATCACTATTCCAGATGCTGAGGATGCTTGCACTTTAATGATCCATGCATCTTTTAGTTAGGTGGCAAAACAAGTAAAAATTGCTTCGTGTGAAGTCCCTTGTTCTAGGGAATGCTAAGTCTTTAAAATTCATCTCTTCTCTTATTCTCAATTAAGCACCCACTGAGGCCACTGCAAAGATTGCTTGTGATGGCCTCAGTGGGTATTTAATACAGCTTTAAAGAGCAAGAAATTGGTTCCCAACCAGTATCTTATCAAGCAGCTGCTCCTTGGATGAGAAATAAAACTGAGACTGTAAGCAATTATGAGTGCAGTAGAACACAGACATTTTCTCAAGATCATAGAATCATAGAATTGTTTTGGTTGGAAAGGGCCTTAAAGATATAATAGTAGAATCATTAAGGTTGGAAAAGACCTCTAAGATCATCTAGTCCAACCTTAATCTTCCAGTGCCATCCTTTACCATGGGCAGGGCCCCCTCCCAGCAGCCCAGGCTGCCCCCAGCCCCATCCAGCCTGGCCTTGGGCACTGCCAGGGATGGGGCAGCCACAGCTCCTCTGGGCAGCCTGGGACAGGGCCTCACCGCCCTCTGAGTGAAGAATTTCCTTCTTTATATCTACTCGAAACCTACTCTCTTTCAGTTTAAAACCATTAGTTCTTGTCCTATCCCTACACCCCTGTCCAAGAGTCCCTCCCCAGCTCTCCTGCAGCCCCCTTTAGGCCCTGGCAGGCCGCTGGGAGGTCTCCCTGGAGCCTTCTCCTTTCCAGGCTGAACAACCCCAACTCCCTCAGCCTGGCTCCACAGCAGAGGTGCTCCAGCCTCTGATCATCCTTGTGGCCTCCTCTGGACTCACTCAAACAGCTCCCTGTCTTTCTTGTGCCCCAAAGCTGAACGCAGCACTCCATAAGAGCTATCTTTAGTGTCCTCACCAATTTGTGTTGAATTCCACTTGGCTTTTCAGGTCAACTTTTATTTCTCCTCCTCCAAAGCCATTAGCCAAATCCCTACTTTCAGGACATACCACATAGGTGTCATGATGTGCGTGTTTACCAGAGCTGCCGTGTTCCTCCACAGAGGAGTAAAATCATAGTTAGCCACCCTTTTTCAATAGCCTCAATTTGTGAGTCATCCTAAACATTAGGACTACAAGGGAGTTAAAGAAAAAAATACTTATTGGACAAGACGTTGACACTAATAACTAACATTAGTTCTGTGGGACTTAGGAAAAATCTGATGTCTTCAATATGTGAGTGTGGTAACTTCTGTCTGTGAGTGGCCAAGGGAGGAATTAAGCATCACTAATATTTCAGGAATCAAGAAAATCACAAGTCAACTCTGATTTGCTGTGAACTCTCATCTGTCTCTAAAGAGGGACACAGGCCCTCAAGTATTGATACTCCCAAATCCAACTGCTACCAAAGCAGTCCAGATCCAAATGAGGTGCCCAAGGCTTCAGAGACCTGGAAAACAGGAGGGGAAAGACAAGAAATTCAAATCAGGATCCAGAAAAAACAGCCTGTGGATGACCCAGAGGCTGGTGGGCATCAGAGCTCTTACCTTGCAATGGTTTATACCGTGCTGCAGAAAGATGTCTCTCCTGATGCTATGCCCACAAATTCTCCTCCTTGGCAGGAGGGAGAAGAGTGGTACCATTTACTAGACTAAGTCCTGATGCTGCTGCCTATAGAGATATGAACACATTTTCTTGTCTCCCCAGAGATCGTATTAAGAAGCTTTTTGGGAAGTCTCCATCTTGTCTGCTCAACCTCTTCTACCTTACAGAAAGGAGTGAGATTGACTTGACGGTTAGCACATTCCTCTGCAGAGGAGGTGGAGAGACTCTCTGTTTTTAGGGCTGTCTGCACTTGATATTAAAAATATTCAGAAGAAAATGCATGATTCATTCCTGGAGTGAGGACTGGACATCCATAGGAAGCGTGGTGCTGGAGGTGCCCTACTTTTAAGCAATTACTGGTGATCAGAAGCCTGGGGAAGGAAGTAGGAGTCCTAGGTTTAATGACTTCCTCTGCCTCAAGGAGTTCAGATCCAGGTCTCCCACCGCGCAGGAGATACCATGCCTGCATGGTCTACTGGGGACTTAAGGGGACAATACTCTGAGAGCAGCTGAGGTAACTGACAGAAATACAAACTGTAACTCTTTGATGCAGACTAGAGAAGTCAAATAGCAAAAACTGCACAAGAGTAGATTTAACGTGTTTAACCTCCTGACTTAAATTGATAGGGATGCACCATATGCTCCAAAAATATGCCTATTTAATGAAGGAATTGGTCTCCGGGCACCAGTTTGAGACAGCACCCAACAAAGTCAAGACTGAAGTACTTCATTAATGACAGGTACTGGTGGGAACAGATTTCTCCTCTTATATCAGGCATTAAACTGTCCCCTGCTTCCCATTCCTGCCACCTCTTGTGTCTCTTTGAAGACCTTTCTTGCACAGGCTGTTGTCAGGCCAGAGTCACCACTGGATTGGAGCTTAATTTTGGACTTTAGTCAATCATTCTTCCCCAGGCAGAGAGCATGGGGGTAGGCTGATTCTCCCTCTGTGGGGGTTTATTCACCCCAGAAAATGCTTTCAGGGCAGAAACCGAGGTGGATGTGAAGTTTAGCACAACAGGACTAGGCAGAAGGTGGGGAGGGTTGCAAATCGCAGGGCTGCAGCTGAACCTCCCAAATCCAGCTGGAGTTGGCCTCCAATCTCTGGCTGGCACAGTGCAGCTCCCCTGGGCCTTGACTATTGGTTCAGTCACCTCCCAAAGTCTTCCTAAAGTGGAAACTCACAGAAGTTTCTGGATAAAACAGTATTCAATTGATTTCCACTAAAGTGTCTTTTACTAGAATCCCAATGTCTCTCTGAGAGTCTCAGTTAAATATTTTGGTAGCTCCACTAGCTGCTCCTCGGCACAGCCTGACAAACATTTCACACTGGTTGCACGCCTTTTGGTTGGAAGAAATCCCAGCTTTGTTGACACTGACTTCAGTCAACTTCAGAGGGCCTCTTAACTCTGCTTTTGGGCTTGTCAACACGCATTGGACTGAGACACACTGTCAGCAGGCAGCTCCTTCTAGAAAACATCATTCGAATCCAAATTGTCTCCCAGGCATTTTGTTTTAACTTCATATTGTGCGAGTAGCACGCTTGTCGGAATGGAAAATCTGGGTTACTCCTTCATTGTTCGTATTTAAAGAAGATCATCCCTCCGATCCTGCCCCTCAACCCCAAAAGTATCACTTCCTGATCATTCAAATGTTTTCCATATGGCAATGAACAACCAAACCTAACACGGAGCTGCTGAATAATAACCATATGCAAAGACAGATGACCACAGTAGCACTTTGAGATTATTTATACTTAGAAAAATAACTTCATAAGAGGTGATTTTTAACTTATTTTACCTGAGCGATCAAATGCCATTATTGCTCTTTTGAACATGAAAATCTCACAGTCCCCTCTTATGCCTGTGGTCTCCAATAACAAGACAACACCTCTGCTTTAACATGGATATTGATATATTTAGTCCTGTTTAATCAATGCACTCCTGGGGTTCTCAGCCTAGATCTCTTTAAAAATACTCCACCACTTGCAAAACAGCCAAACCCCACAGGAAGCCTCCCCAGCACATCCTTCAGATACGTTCCACTTTATTCAAAGGAGAAAGTAGGGAAATAGCATCAAAGGGAGAGCTTTGCTCATCACTCCATAAGTATAAGACCAAACACTAATTTTACTACAAGTCTTGCTTTATCAGAAAACATTTATAGTGACCAAACTGAAAATGCTGTAGTTCTGTAGAAATTATAATCCTTTACCTGAATTAAAGAAGAGCCTAGAAATGTCAAGATTAAAGCCCCAGGATACTAGGCTTTGTACTGAGAGTAGAAAACTTTCAGGTTTTTGAAGAAGTTCTGCTCCAAACAGCACAAGCACACCACAGGTGAGGAGAGAAAACAGTCAGAAAATAAAATGTTTTATCCAAGAGCTTAAAGAAGTCAAGAATAAAACCTTGCTTTTCCTGCCACAGCACTTGGTGTATTGTATTGGGTTTACATGGCAAGGGTTTGGTAGCAGGGGGCTGCAGGGGTGGCCTCTGTGAGAAGAATCCTGAAGCTGCCCCATGACAGATAAGGGTCAGTGGATGAGATAAGGTGGATGTGGCCTGGAGGAGGCTGCGGCCCATGGAGAGCCCCTGCAGGAGCAGGCCCCAGGCCGGAGCTGCAGCCTGTGGAGAGGAGCCCATGCAGGAGCAGGGGATCTGGGGGGAGCTGCCACCAGTGGGGGACCCGTGCTGGAGCAGTTTGCTCCTGGGGGATGGACCCCATGGGACGGAGCCATGTGGGAGCAGTTCTTGAAGAGCTAATTTAGCTAATTCTTCCTCTATTTTTAATTCACAGAATCCAAGTGCAATTGGGCTGGGGAATGGCATGTTGGTAGAGAAAACCCACCAAGCTCCAGCACAGGAAAGTGTTTATCCATCTTATCACTAAAAGTAAATGTGAAGGAAGAGGAAAAATATTGTACAAACGTGCAGGAACCTGGTTGATCCATCCAGCTTCTGGCAGCCAGAAGCTCAGGTGTTTTTTTCTGAGCTGAAGTTTGGGTGCAAGCCATCATTAATAGCCACCAGTAATGCTATTAATTCTGCTATTAAAGCTATTAATGCATCATAAGTCTGTTTAGTCTTAAGTACACTTAAAAATTTGGTCTCCCCAGCATCCAGTGGCAATGAGTTCCACAGCTTTATTATGTGGAAAACACCACCTTTTGTTTGTTTCAGGTATGTCACCTGGTAATTTTGTTGGGTCAAGGTAGATCTTGCCTTTTGAGACAAGGTGGATAATTATTCCCTCTTTGCTTCCTCCTTTCCATCCCTGATTTTGGAGCCCTTGAATTTGTTCCCTCAATGTTACCTGTTTTCCAAATTAAAAAGACCTGACCTGTCCAGTCCCACCAGTGCTTCCTCCTGATGGTGTACAGGGCACGAATGCAATTTGTCTCCCTCAATGAGTCAAAGCCACTTCACCAATAGCTTCAGCTTCAGCCTTTAGCTCTGTACCCACCCAGAGAAGATGGAGGTCATGGAGATAAATGTCAACCAGGCTGGGGGAGCAGGAAAAAAAGAGTTAGAATACAGTGCTCTGAATATTGTGGCTGTTTCAGATGCAAAATCCCTCCAGGTTATTAAAATAAAAGAAAAAAATAAAATAAAAAGTAACTAAAACTGTAAATGTTACTTGCTTTTATTGTGGGAAAGAAAAGCTTTAAGTTTTTGTCCATCTTAAAATAAACAGACATTGGGATAGCTGCTTGCAAAGAATTTTGAAATTTCATAATTATTAAATAAGGTCTGGAATAAGCTACTGTGGATTTTTCCCATGCTTCAATTTCCTTTATGTCATCTTCATTTTTGTCTCCCTTTTTCCCAGCTATTTCAAAAATATCTGAAGATCAAGTGGGTAAAATTGAAAATGAAAAGGAAAGGATGAAAGAGAGAAGAAACAAAAGGAGAAAAAAGATTGGGGGGGGGGGGGGGAGGGGGACCACCTGAAAAGGATTTCTCCAGAATGCAGAAGAAAACTGGTATTTTCAGTGCTTATTGGGAGTGTCCCCACCAGGTTGTCACTGCAGCTCCCATGGTTATGCTTAGGAAGCATTCTCCTTTTTCCCGTTGTTTGCAGCTCCTCAGACTCAAAGCGCCATATGGAAATTACTCACGTTGCTCTGACTGCAGATTTGGGCCACAACCACTCCTCTCTAAACCTCATTGGAGGCCAGGAAAAAACTTCTTTCTGCGAGTGCCAGCAATGGTCTATACCTACAAAGCAAACACCAGATGCTAGAAGGATGGGCAAATGTCCAAATAGATAGGACAACCCTAATTAAAAGAAGTTTTCTCATGAAAAGCTGGCGATTATTAAATAAGAAATGCTTAGCTGGGCAAAACAAACCACACTGCTATGCTGAGTGTACTGTAATACACTGTTAAGATATGCAAAGGTGTGGTTAAGTTTCCTGATAAGACAATGACAAAGGCACAGCATAAATTGTGATAAACTTGCTACACATTGTCAGAGCAGATCAGTTACTTCAGAAAATTCTGATTTCTGCTTCTTTCCCTGGGTCTGGAAAAGCATGAAGTCAGGAAGTTGTCCTTATTCTAAACAGCTCTCAAATTTCCAGTTTGCTTCATCAGGACTGTGGGACCCTGGATCCAGGCTGTCCAAAGACAAGCTCTTCATGTTTCTCCACACTCCATGGACCTCTCTGCCACGCAAGGAAAAATACAGTTTAAAATGGGCAATTTGTTATTTCCTTGCAGAAGACAGCTCACCCTTGCAGAAGACAGCTCACCCAGCTCTCAGAGATCTTTACTGAAATGGATTTTTTCCTCCAGTGAACTACATTATCTTTTTTTCTATGATTTTTCTCACCATTTTGGTCTGCCAATGGACATAGGTTTTCACCACAACTATTCAGTATTCACAATGTACCAATGAGTGTTGTTTGTCTCAGGGCATTTCCCTTCTGATTTGGAACGAGGCACGGCCTGACATAGTCAATAAAGGTCTGGGGACAGAAATCAAGGTGTAAGAAAACTGGGTGCAAGGGAAAACTTCTGAGCTACTGGGAACTTGGGAGTAAAGTTGCAAAAAATCTCCATCAGCATCTTCAGAGCCTGGACACACAGCAACAGTGAGCCGCCTACATGTGCCCAAAAAAGCCCCTGATCAGAAGAGCCCAGCTTAAATGTTAGAACTGTGCAATTATTGGGAGTGTTTTTAAGGAGTAAGTGCTTTTTCCCAAGGTAAGAAATAAAGCCATTGAAATGCTAAAGAAGGTTTTTTACAAGCTTCAGGCTTGGATAACATGAAGACATAGGATGATCAAACAAGATACCCTTTAGTGTGATTCAGTGATCAGAGGACAGGGCTGGGAGTCAAGGCTTCCCATTTATTCTTCTATTTACCTTTAAACAAATCCCTGATGGGATTCTTACTCTTCACAGACATCACATACCTGTGACTTCTCCTGACTTCAATTCAAAGTGCCTGTGTTCCAGCATCTCCATCGCATGGACCTTTGCTCTCTCTGGGCATTAAATTAGCCAGTGCCAAAATAGGGTTAATGCTACTGACCTTCTGTGATAGATTTTGCACCTATGTTTGAAGAGCAATTTGAGGTCCTCAAATGGGCTGCTCCACATGTGCAAAAATCTTGCAGTGATCCTTCTAAATAAACCCTGTGGTAGTTATTATGCAGAGAGTGCTGCCAGACCCAGAATGAAAGAGCAAATGTGTGCACAGCCATGGTGTTGGACAACCTGGCACGTGAGCTTGTAACACAATCAAAACTTTTTTCTTGCATTGGTTTATCCCCAAATCAATAAAGGTTTCCTTTCAAAATTACACTGGCAGAAGCACATTCCTTTGGTCTGTATCTGTGCACTTACTTACAGGTAGAGCATGCACTGTCTTAAGCAGGTGACAGAATCCAGCTGAGGAGCACAGATTTGATATGGGCCACAAAATATTTTGGGCCACAAAATATCAAATATTTAATGTACTATAAAACCAAGAGTGAAAAGAAGCCTGGTTTCTTCCGTGGGGCACAAAATGTGGGGGAAAGCAATAAATAAATAAATAAATAAATAAATAAATAAATAAATAAATAAATAAAATCAGCAAGTCAAATGCAAGGACACAGAGCCCAGAAATGATGCAGAGGACAGAGCTAGGAGTTGTGTGAGCCTTCTAGGGAAAAAGGATGCAGAAGGAGAAAGGAGGGGGGACAGACAACAAGAAGTTTTAGACGATTGCTTTTCATTGGCCTAACTAGCAATAAAAACAAATTGGGCAAGCTCCTGAGAATAGCTCTTGGATAATCAACCACGGGTAACAGAATTAGGCAGAAGCACTGAGCAAGTGGCAGGACGTTAATTCAAGCTACATTTTTAACAGCCCTGGGTGAATAACTCCCAACAAAGTATTTCCTAGATGAAGTTTACGCATTTCTCTTTTTTTCAGTCTTTCTTTGCCACCTGGCCAAATGCAGAATACAGTCATCTCCAAAATTATTCATTACTTGGGATTCTGCACTGGATACTTTCTGTCACATATTCACAGAATCACAGAATCCCAGACCGGTGAGGCTGGCAGCACCTCAGGGTCCCTCGAGCCCAGCCCCTGCCCCAGCAGGGCCACCCAGAGCAGGGTGCCCAGGCCCATGGCCAGGTGTCTTTTGGAACTCTCCAAGGAGGAGACCCCACAGCCTCTGGGCTACCTGGGGGTCAGGGGAACCTCCTGGGCTCCAGGCTGGGCCCACTGCCTCCTGTCCTGGCACTGGGCACCACTGGAAGGAGACGGGCTTGTTGCACCCTTCCTTCAGGTGCTTATGGATGTCAATGTGGCCTCCCTGAGCCTCCTTTCCAGGCTGAACATGGAGGTTCTCCAGGCTTTTCATCCTCTTGGAGGCCCTGCACTGGGCTCTCTCCAGCATGTCCAGGCCTCTTTTACCCTGGGAGGCCCAGAACTGAATTACAGCCTTGTCAGTGCTGAGCAGGGAGGAAGGAGCACCTCCTTTAACTTTCTCGTGATAATTCACCTAGTGCAGCCAAGCATCCTGTTAGCCTCTTAGCAGCAAGGGCACGTGACAGAGCTGATATTTGACATGGTGTCTACCAGGAGGCCTAGGTTGTTTTCTGCCTTTCCAGCAGGGTGGCCCCCAGCATATCCAGGTGCCTGAGGCTGATCCTCCCAGGACTTCGCACATCTCGTTGTTGAACTTCATGAGATTTTTGTCAGCTTACTTGTCCAGCCTGTGAAGGTCCCTCTGGATGGCTGCATGGCCCTCTGGTGAGCCAGCCACTACCCTCAGTTTTGTGTCAGCTGATGTTTCTTCCAGATCATTAATAAAGATGTTAAACAGGACTGGACCCAGTATTGACCCCTGAGGGATTTCTGCTCATTAGTGGCCTCCCACAAGACTCTGCACCACTAACCATTCATGATCGGTAATATCTCAGCAGAGCTGTGTTTAGAATTGAGCCCCAAAAAGCCAGAAAGACCACCATCACTAAGGAAGGGGAAGGCAATATGGGCTGGCAGCCATTTCAAGAGAAGGTGTCCCCTACAAGCACCCCCATTCCCTGCCTTGCACAGTTGCTGCAGGGCTAGTACTGACCTGCTGCAGCAAGCAGGGGTCACAGAGGAGACTGGGGGGGCTGTGGGAAGAGCAATGCAAGCAGAGCAGCACCGTGTCAATATTACTAAGCTTACATATCCGGATCCTAAAATACATCCATCCCTGCTTGCACATCATTCAAATAGTACTTGGTGTGAACAATCTGATAGCACACTTCTCTATTCACTGCCATGTGGGATTGACCATACTGACCAAAAACCCTCTCCCATACAGATCCACTCCAAGTCTCACTTTGTGCATATATAGTACTTACTCAATGGGGTTCTCCTCCTGGCAAGCTTCTAGCAATGCTCCTATACTAGTACAGCACATAAAAGCGGCTGTACACATATTAATATTTCTCCTCCCCTTTGGAGAAAGTCTGATCTTAAAATTAGGTTTCTGCAGGGAATAAAAATAGTCACTCTGAATATTCAGTGTTTCTTTATATCTCACTGCTTCCACTAGCATTCCTGTCATTTAATTTGTTTGATAGACTATCCAGAGGAAACCAATATGTGGCACAAAGACAGGGAGAGCTAAAAGATGCTGAAATCTAAGCACATATTCAGTGTCATTAGCCACACTATTTGCCTGGCTCTACTATTTAAAGCTCAAGTCAAAGGGGAAGTTTTGTTTTTAAAAACAAAGACTTGCACACATATGAACTGCATCTCCTTTCCTCAGAAGCTCTGTTTGGATCAGACAGGTTCAGCAATCTGCATAGAAATAGGGAGCAGTAATATTGCACTTGCAATGAAACAGATTTAGCCCTGATGCAAGCACAGCCAGCACAATTCCCTGGCTTCAATAGGAGTTCTACCTGTTTATTCTGGACTCATAGCTGCTTCTAAGCTTACTAGCCTGTTAGTGTTATCAAAATCTTAAATTAAAAGAAAAAAAGAAAAAAAAAAAAAAAAGAAAGAAAAAAAAAAAAAAAAGGAAGGAAAGAAAAAACTGCTTTTGGAAACACTTACTTGCAATTGAATGTCCACTTCTAGAGACTTTAAGCAGGTAACATATTCAAATATTGGATTGCTGCCATGGTCTGAAATAGGACAGGGAAAAAATCAAGTTTTGACTCAAGTCAAAAGTAAAAACGTAAGTGCAAATACTAAGAAAGAAAAATGAAGTAGCATTTGCACATAATAGAGAGCGTTTCCATTAAATTTCCTACTTTGAGTAATGCAGTAATTTCTGCAGGTTATTGGCAACATTAAAAGACACAAGATTAACATTGCATGCCCTTTCTTCAGAGAGAATAAACAAACAGAGTATCTGAACTTCAAGTATCTGTTCTTCCTGATTGGCTTGTTATAAAAATTCTCTTGTAAGACTGAAATAGTCAAATCAAAGTAATTTTGCTGTGAAGAATGTGTGTGCTAACAAAAAAAAATAGGTCCCCTGTATGGTGTGTACGTAAATACCAGACCTTTAGCCTAACCTTCTGGTCTCAACTTTTGTATACATACTGTGGTTGCTCAGAATGGGCACCCTGTTGTGAATATTAACTGGAGTGGCTGAAGCAGGCCTGGGGCTGATAATTATAATTTGGTCCCCTGGATGATTGAGAAGCCCAACATAGGACTGTGCAGTGCAACTTTAACAGCACTTGCCGATGCCTAACTAGAGAATCTGTTTCAAAGGGGCTCCATGAATTGTAGGGTACAGTCAATTAACTTGAATATTAATTATCTATAATGAATGTACCCTTCTTCAGGGCTTGAAAAGAAGCAAATTACTTGGAGAGGGACTAATTAAGATGATGTAATCTTGACCATGAAGAATAATTTCTTCCTAGTGACAGAAATGATCTAATTGAAGTATCTCATTAATTAATGTCTCATGAAATTGACTGATAAAATGCCTCTATGAATGCCTCCTGAACTCGGGGCCAGCAGAGCATTGTAGCGCATACACTCCCGCTTCAGACCCTATTGCTGACAATATAATTAGGCCTTGGAAGCACGCTGTGCTCAGAAGGATTTATAACTCTGCAGTGTGGATAATCTACAAATGCAAAGTTAAGACAATGCAGCTTGCCACTGCAAGAATCCTGAAGTCAATGAGCGAAACCATAAATCAGGTATAATCCAATGGATGACAAGAAAATTCCCCCTCCCACCAGCTTTGTCAGCCTGCACCGAGACCAATCCCACAAAGCGCCGATAACCCTATACCAGGTGCTGGCAGCTCCAAATGGCTTCTTAACGGCACCACGTCCATGGGCTCTTTGTATTGTTTCCGAGATAAATAGAGTCAGATTCCAGGGGGCCAATTTTCCCTTTTCCACTAGATTAGTGCATGCCCATGGATTTTAGTTAATGATGCTCTAAGCCCCTGGAGAGTGAGGGGAAGCAGAAAGACCCTTCCCCCTGCTATGCAGAAGGTCTTTCTGGGGAGATCCTTCTGACAAGCAAGTCTTTATAAAGAAGATTTCAGTGGAGAGTCCAAGATTCCTGACGTGGCTCGGTGTCTTTTTGGAAATGAATGTCCTTGAAGAATGAAATTCCTGTTATTCGGGATCACAGGAGATGTTTGCATGGTTTATCCTTGCAGGTGGGAGATGTTCATCACTGGGACCACCCTGTGGGTGGCCATGGCCTTATCTGTGCCTCTTGGTGGGACGCAGGACCCCATGGTCCCCACTGTGGTTGGTCCCACTCTGATGACCTGTACCTACACCCCTTTGCTGCGAAGTGCCATCAGAAAAGAGTGTGCTTAGACCCTTCAGTAACAGGAACAGGGAGAAATCCCTGAAGTGCTGTTAGCTTCCAGGTGTGTAGAGTGCCGAGATACCTGTGACGAGTGCTGTATAAGAGCTCAGGAAAGGCAGGCAAGCTTTAAAGATGATCAGCACCTCTCCAGCGTGCCTGGACTTTGAACTTAACTTGCCTCACATTAACTTACCATAAAGTGGAAATAATAACCAGAGCTCCAAGACAGCTTTTTTTGACAACCAGTAAATACGCTAAAAATTCATTTTCATCAGTCTGGAGTTATGTGCAAATTTGGGCTTCTTATTCAGGCAGAGTAAATCAGATCTCTAGTCTCTGCAGCTCAGGCAGGCATCTCTCAGCTTATCTTGTTGGAGTCGGTCTGCTTTGAGCAGGTGACCCTCCTTGTAGGCATTCAGGACACACACACCATGAGGCGGTACACCCAAACCTACTCTCTCTTTTGGTAAACCAAAACCTACTCGAGGCCCATAAGCCTTTAGTTGCATAAAGTAAAATGGAGCCAAAGAGAAAAACCAAGTGCTTCTCACCCAAGACAAGCATTTCTCCTGGTGGCCAAAGTTTTCTCCTGGGAGGTGCAGGAGTGGATGCAGGTTTTCTCAGGCTGAAGCAGAAGCTAAATTTGGGTCTCTAACATCCTCCATGAGTCTTCTGAAATGCCCACTATTTGGGAAATTTGCTGGTCTTTGAGCCCTTACTTCCTAAACAAATGACCAAGCAAAATATATTCCTCCAGGTTGAAGGGAACATGCTGAGGCCAAGTGATATTTGGGGTTCTTTATTTTAGCCAGATAACCTGGATAAAAACATGATTTTGTTTCATCCGAATGGTATATATTTTAGTTTGACCACAAAAGTGGGGGAAAAAAATGCATTATTTGAAAGCTTTGGTAGTAGCATTTTTCCTATTTTATCTGTTTTTCCCTGCTGAGAGTCTTGAGCAAGGACCTCTAAAACTGACGGAGGTTCCTGGGCTCCAGTGAAATATGATAAGCAGTAATAAATGGTCTGTGGATGGTATAAAGGGAAATTTGAATCTCTGAGCTAACAATGATCAATTTACTACAAGCCTGCGGGAGCTAAAAATCATATAAGGAAAATGTAGAAACACAGCAGCCAGGCAGGCAAACAAGATGAAACTAGGCCAGTTTCAGGACACTATATTGTTATTTGTTTATGTCTTTCCTGTTAAAGTGAATTAAATGCCCACAGCTGATAAAAGGTTCATCTACCAGTGCTGGTGCTCCTGAGTATCTCATATTATTCCAGCACTAATTACATTTCATAAAGCTACCAAATATACCATAACTAACATTTATTGGCCAATGAAACATTGCTGTAAGTTAATAATTACAGATAGATGTAGACAATAAAAAGTGGAACATCAGCCTGGATGCAGGACGAGAGATTAAATGCTTTTGCTCTTACTGAGTATTACTGAGAGGCTAAATTTAAGACCAGAGGCCATATTGGCCCAGGAAAGCATGCAAGGACAGAAGAGAAAAAAGAGATGTGAATCTGGGGAGTTATCCGGGAGAGGGATATTTTACTGTACCCATCTGGAGTACACCTAGTGCTCTAAGACCACATATCCTTCTGTCTCTGAAAGAAGAACTCAAATGGAGGTCCTGGTACTTCTCCCTCCAGCTTGCACCCAAGTAGAAACTCCCATAACCATAGTGATAGGGGGATTTCCTATTTTGCTGCCACCACATATCCCAGACCACTTTCAGCATGCACAGGTTTATACGATGCACAGAACAAACACCTCTTCCCTGCATCTCAGCATATCTCTGCCACCTCTGCTGGCTACCTGGGGGTGGCCTCCTGTTTTGGGACAGGTTAGGAGTGGAAAAGGTCCTGGCTAAAGCAGAGCTGTAATTCATCCTGTGAATACACAGCAAACATCAGGCCTGCTACAATTTTTTTTTTTTTTTTTTTTTTTTTTTACATGCGCCAAACCAGCCTAAAGTAGTCCCCTATAGAAATAGAAAGCAGGTCACCTCCTCTCTGGTATTTCACCAAGGTAAGGATGAATCTGCTCAAACCACATCCAAACAAAATACCAGCAGTCAATGGTTGATTATTGTTATTAATTTTCTTTACCCAGATGAATTGGGAAAACGTTGGTTAAACCAAAAGGGAAGCAGAGAGAGGAATCAGCCTCCTTCTAAATCTTTTTTTGTCACTTGGCTGCCAGGTCACATCTTCACTCCCATTGATTCCCGTGTAGTCAGTAACCAGACACTGTGGAATTTTTTTTCACCCTGTAGTGCTTAGAGCCTTATTTGAGCTGGCCTGCTTGGGTACAGATTCTCCCTCTAAGACTCTTACTTCCTTATGTAATGAGATTAAAGCAGACTTAAAAGAGCAGTAAGGAGATGAGGAAGGTCAAAAGTGCCATTAGCTATAAATAAATGCTCTGTCACACGGAAGGCACAGCACCATCATGGTGCAGACAAACCTTCCTCTGCTTGAAAAGGTAGCGTTGAGCAGGCTGTCAGTCCTTGCAGACATGTCCCCGTGGGTGGGAAGGGAGGCTGGGAGAAGAGGGAATGATCTGTGGGGTGCTGATGGCGTAGGATGATGTGTTCCTGCTCTAGCAACACCTTGCAAATAGAGACAGGATCTCTGAGTAGGAGGCCAGGCTTGATTATCATCATGACCCCTGTGGTCTTTAAGGTTTTGAATAGATACACACTCCTGTCACTTACTATCGCTAGAGCACTAATGAATCCCAGTGAAAGGCTGCAGGGATGGTCTCTGCCAGGAAAGCATGAACTGGTGCAGATCACTGTGACAATGCAGCCCCAAAACTTAAAGAAAGTTTGAGGATTAAAAGATCAAACTAATGCCACAGATTTTGAGCATAGTGGCACTCTTGAAATGGTTTATATTTTTCTTCTTTATCACATAGATAGATTCACACCTGATCTGTGAGGCAGCTCTGTTATGCACACACAGCCCATGTCCCTTCACCAAAAAGAGAAGGGGATACAGGGATGCCTGAGGACTCACCCCCATGCACCATGAAGAGGGTCCCATTCCTTTTTCATATTCTACCCCACTACTTCTAGGCCAGGTAAAGCCCCTTCAGAAGCCTTCAACCCAAGGAAAAAAGACACTTGAACTCCTGAAGTGGCAGGATTTCCCCTCTTAGAGACTGTTCCACAGCTTGTGAAAAGTGACAGTGCAAAGCGTGACCTAATATTCAAACTAAACTCCCCACCCCCTCAATTTTATCCCATCACTCCTAATTAATCCCCTTTGCAGCAACTGCTCGTCTTCCCTGGCATGTATAATTGCTGATTGTTGCCACAGGGCTAATTCCTTTCCACATAGGGTTGGTATAAATCTATTCTATAGGGCAGCAGAACATTTGGGAGGTTAACTTTTGTCTTATTGCAATTCCATGGGGAAAACATTGCAAAACTATCTAGAAGTTGTCCTATTAGAAGCGAGAGAGCAAAGATGCCCTGGGCTGGGCACCGGAGTCGTGGAGTAAGAGAGATGGGAACTCTGTCTACTTATAACCATGGCATTGCTTCAGTATATCGGCATTCACTCCTTTCAGACCCGCCACAGCACATTGACCTCTACTATTTGCAGGTCGTTTCAGTACCATAAATGATGAAACAAGATGTCAGGCATTGGGGAATAGCCTCCTGTGGATGTAAGCACATAGCTCCCATTAATGTGAATGGGAGTTATGCACATGCATCAAGCTGAGGATGTGCTCTCCGGTCTGCAGAACACACTTGGCAAGTCTGAGTAATCTGTGGTTGATTTTAGTTTTCTCCCCAGAGCTCCCGATAAAGGGAGATACATGAGAAAGCTGGTGTGCAAGGCATTAGCATCGAGGCACAAGTGAAAGAGTGCTCAATGGGATTATTAGTGCTTATGCAGCACAAGTAATGGATGGTGTCCTATAGGAATACTTCACATTCAGAAGTCATGAGCCCGGCCCCTCTTCTCAGTGTAAATCAGGAGTGGTGGTTAAAGCAAAGGGGAATAAAGCTAAAAGCAGAGAAAGATATTTTTTCCTTTCCCTTTTTGTGGCTGGGAGATGTCATTTCTCTCTCCCATCTTCACTTAACTCTTGGTAGAGAGCCACTTGTATTGCCCATGTGCTCTGCACACTCACACTCTCTTCTGCTGATTAGTGCCCCTGTGTCCTTGCTGCCAATTTGGGCCACTAGTTCTCAGGCAAGATTTGGTCGTCACCTGCATGGAGAAAGCAGAGACCCACTTAGCAAAGAAGGAGAGAAACACTGGAGGTGAACCTTCACCTCCATGGGATGTGCACTCATAGCAGAGAATGATTGATATGTTGAGCCTACACTGGGACACTCAGAAAAATTAATTCCTTTTCTGTTCACACTTTAAGTTAATTTGGATTATTTAATCCACATTAGGCTCCTTTATGCACACTCTCATTCAGAATTAAAGTGTCCCTAATTCAGTTTACAAAGTAAATTAAGCTCAGCTAAATGAGTGCTATGTTATACTTGAATGAGGGTCTGTGAAGAGATTTAATGTGGTTTAATTACCCACTTTGCATATCAAAAAATGCATAAAATATCACATTAAATTACAAAAACAGTCCCTGGAGCAGGAGGGACAGGAAGCTGAAGCTTTTCCTCCCAAAATATGTCACTGGATGAGAGTCCAACTCCTTCATTTTAACTTGGGGGATCACCGTGTTATATGGGAAAAGTGGAAGCCTTTCAGCAGCTTGAGTAGAGGCGGTTGACCCCTCTTCCCTGCCCCTCATCATGACTGCAAGATAAATCTCCAGAGACACAAGGGATCGAAGTCTCCTGGTTGCTGAGAAGTGCTCTACTGGGTGAGACTGCTCACCCCTCTGTTTAGGACAGTGGCTCTGAATATTGTGCACAGTCCAGCAAGTATGCTTGAGGAGATGTTCACAGATCAAGCATTTTGGGGAGGTGCACAGAATAGTACCTGCTCTACACGTATCCCCAGGAGTTGCACAGCATGAGGTGAGGATCCAGCAGCTCAGCAATGAAGGACCCAGAAGGAAGAAAATAGCTAAGAAAGCATTGGCATTGGCTTTGCAATAGCAGGCTAAAAAAAAATCTAGAAGCCTTTGGCAGGGCTCGTCTGGATCTCATGAAAAGTGGTGGTGATTACAGGGAACTGGAAAATGGCCAACATAGAGGGAAGGGAGAGAAACAGTGGAAAACCAATTTAACTTCAATTTCTATAAAAATACTGGCACAACAAAGTTGTTTGTAAACATCTAAGAGATAGCCAGGAACACTGAGCAACACTCAGTTTGGATTTTTTGAGATCAAATCATTTCTAAACCAATCCAATGCTCTTATTTGGCAGCATGAATAGGAGAAGAGCAATAGAGTTCATACCTCAACTTCAGCAACTTTATCTTTTCACAACAAGGTGAAGCTGTCTAGGTGAAACTGCTATTGAACGTGCAAAAAAATCCAGGAAAAAAAAATGCATTTGTGGAGTAGTAAAAAACAGGAGGTATATAACAGGAAAAAATCTTCAAGGTTCTGACTGGGATGTCACACTATGCAATATTTTCCTTAACAATTTGTATGACACCGTAACCTTTATGTTTACATGTTCGCACACACACCACCACAGAGGGAGGGGCTACCAGCACACCAGAAAACACAGGGCTAGAGTTCAAAATCATCCTGGCAAATGATAGAAGTGGTCTAAAAAAAAAAAAAAAAAAAAAAAAAAAAGGATGCAAATGAGCTTTTGTTCTTACAGATATCAAGATCAAGGAGGAACAACAACTGCACCATTACAAACCAGGAACAACAGACAGACTGGGTGGCAGCTCTGAAGAGAAGGACGTGAAGGTTGGAGTGGATATGCAGTTAGATGCAAATCAACAAGGTTACACTGAAAACAACAAACACCATGCTGAGGCATGCAAAGAGCACCATCATATTTCAGACGTGTGAAGAAAGCCTTCTGCTCCATTTGCTGCTGGTAAAGGCTTTGCTGGAGGACTCTTTTCTGGTTTGGCCACTATATGTCAGGAGGAGTTAGATTAATGGGAAAGAGAGCAGAACAAAGCAAACAAGCAACAACAATAACAATAATAATAATAAATAAATAAATAGATAAAAAACAGCAGACCACCACCAGAGAGATAGAACACATGGCTTGCATAGAAAAAGACCAGGAAAGACAAGGGAAGAGAACATGGAAAAGTGGTGCCACTGCGGTTTCAAACACATAAGAAGCAGCTGCAAATACAAAGGGAATAAACTCTTTCTGATGACCACAGTGGGTAGAAGATGAAAACTGCCACAGATTGAATTAAGGGGACTTTACTTCAGACAAGAAGAAAGCTTTCCTATTAGTCTGTGCCAGGCTAGCCAATGGAATTGTCACTGGAAGATTTTAAGAACAAGATAGAGAAGTTTTTGCTTAAAATGTTGAGACATAGTCATGTCTGACGGACAGACTAGATCACTGGTCAGGGTCCCTCACAGTCTTTGTAGGTCAAAGAGTTTGGGGATTTGCTTCCATTTCTGGCAGGGCAATGTGATTTTGGCCAGATCAATAAATTTCTTTACTTATCAGTGTTCCCATATGTAAATATACAGAAACAAAATATTCTTCCCTTTTAAGGAAAACAAAATGCACCTAGAAGATCTGTTTGATCATAGATCTTCTGGGATGGTGCTGACTTCTGAAAACAGGAGGCAGTCTGCTCTACTCTACATGTAGATGGAGATAATGTAGATCAAGGTCCTCCAACTCATTTTGTATATCTGCAGTTATCATAAAAGAAAAGCTTTGCAACCTAAACAAATACCTGGTTTTAGTCATAAAGCCTCATTTCCTGGGAGACTGAGCAAATATAGTTCCTATAAAAATTTCACCCTTTGCGGCAAAGCAAGAAGAGATTCAAGACTGCAGGAGTGTACAGAAGTAACAGAGCATCGGCATCACTTTAACTTTGAACCTGCGTCCAACCACTTCTTGCTCAAAGGACAAAAACAAAATGTGTGCAAACACAATGAAAGGAGGATTGTTTATGTGCCACCCCCATACCAGCAACCGTGAACTCTGGCTGATTTTGCTTATCATCCATTAAGGGAAATGGCTATAGGTCATCTCTGTGATTACCTAACACTCAGGAGAAGCAATAAAGCTCAGCTGGAGTTGTCACACTGCAGCAAAAAAGGAAAGCAAGTCCAACTCTCGTTTTTGTTTTTCACTACATTACTTCAGTTAACATAGTGCACTGTTAACATTAACTCCTGGCCATATATTGCTTTATAGATAGACAATCAATACTGTGACTGAAATATGATTTTGTTAAAACGTCTAGGGGACTGTATGCATTTAGCTTTCACACTATTTTCAGAAAATGAACATCAATATAAAAATAATGAGCCTCATAAAATAAAGCCTAGTTCATGTGGCTGAGCTGGCTTTTAAGAAAGGGGGCAGAGATTTATACTAAAGGCATCACAAAGGAAACAGCTTAGAACAACATTCAGCATCTCTTTCAACCCCAAATGAAGGACGTTCAAGGCCAGCACTGAAACACAGTTTGCCTTTGCTCAGTAGGGCATGTGCTGTGATGGCAACACTTGGCAGCAGCTCTTGGATACACCAGCAAGAGGAAACTGCAGCAGGGCTTTTGACAGGAATACAAAATCACCTCGTATTTGGAGATCATTGAAATAAGTCACAAGCCTCATTTTTTAACTTGAGCTGCTTCTGCTTATGAAAGAACACAAGAAATTAAGCACAGTTCCTCCTAGTGACTGTAGGGACACCAAAGAGGACAGGAAAGTCCAAGGGACAGCAAGGGTACTGGTACTGGTGGTGGCAATGCAGGGAAAGTCCTGCTCCTCCTAAGGGAACCAGTGCATTGCACACCAATAGGCACTGTTGTCTTATCATCCCCTATTTTAGCTTAGGCTTCCTTGGGATGAAAATACAGAGGGTAGGGTTGGGGTTGAAACAGGGAGAAAAGGCACATTCCATCTCTTTGGCAGGCACATGATGTACCATGAACCTTCACATACTGTACCTCAAAAAATACAGATTGTGGATCCTCACATGTGGCGTGTGAGAGTACCACATAAACAAGGCACAGCCTATGCTAAATAGTGCAAGACAGAAGCTATACATCAAAGCCAAGAGGAATTAGGACATGTACACTGAAAATGACGCCCCCCCGACCCTTCCCATCCCTGTATTTATCAGGATTTCCTAGTACTACTTTTGTTAGACCCTTCTGAAACATTTGTAGTGAATGAAGAAGTGACAGAGTTCTAGAAAGTCATGTTGAAAGGGAAGCCTGTAAAACAGCTGAATGACACTAGCCTGAATCAAAGCTGACGGGGGACAGTTCACTTTAGGATCAGATCCGTTTTAATTCATTTAAAGCAAGTCTTCCTCTGACCCCTCCAGCATTTTCACGGGATGTCTACATTCAGAAATGAAGGCACCATAACTCTTTGCCAAGCCGTGAACAATTTTCTGCTCATAGCTTTCCCTTTCTACTCAAGGGACATCACAGTCTTGGATGTCCCCAAGGAAAAGACAATCATGTGTAAAGCTCAGCTTTGACATTTCCACGTTATACCTCTGTTCCAGCTAGCTCTGACCACACAGTGGTTGGTCATTGGCGTTGGCAGAACACCAGGAAGCACCACAAGAAGATCTGCTCAGGATCAGACCTAAATGGGTACCAGCCCACGAATGTTCCTCTTAGTACCAAAACTGGGATTAAACACACATCAGAATGAGCAAAAGATGCATTAGATCTGAAGAGCCTGAAGCAACTGACTGTACCTCATCTATTGTCAAGTTCACCTGAGTAGCTTAGTTTTCTGTGTGTGATATGAATTTATGGAAACTTTAATTTTGTTTCAAACCCAATAAAATATGAAGTGTTTAAAAAAAATAGTTAATCATTTGTAATTTTAAATTAGGGACCTGCATGGACTGAACAACTTGTCACCCCAGTCAGGCAGGAGGAGGTGATTAAAAAACATCCCTTTTTGTAGGTGTTGTACAGTACCAACTGGTTTCTGCTTGCCTCAGGGAAAGTCCTTTCATCTATCACATGTTGTGTTACGGGTAGATTATGTCATATCAAATCCAATTACCTCATGTCATGTCAGTTCCTGACATAATGCAACAGAACATACTTGTGAGGTGCAGATCAATGTAGCAGGAGGCATCCTAAATGTTTAAAGGACGCAATGTTCCTTGCACCCATAGGGTGGCTTTGGGTGCTAAAGTATCCTTTGGCAGTTATTTTTGTCCTGTGCAAGGGCAAATTCTTTCCTTACTACCTAAGTCTCAGTAATCCCTGCATGAACTCAAAAGTCGTTCTGGGATGAACTTCTTCCATCTGATGTAAGATGTGGGTAAGTCAGTCTGACATCAAGCAGCCAAAGTTTCAGATCACAGAATCACAGAATGGTTTGGGTTGGAAGGGACCTCAAAGCCCATCCATTTCCAACCCCAATTCCATGGACAAGGACACCTCCCAGCAGCCCAGGCTGCCACCAGCCCCATCCAGACTGGCCTTGGGCACTGCCAGGGATGAGGCAGCCACAGCTCCTCTGGGCAGCCTGGGACAGGGCCTCACCGCCCCCACTGGGAAGAATTTCTTCCTTATATCTAAATCTCCCATCTTTCAGTTTAAAGCCATTTCTCCTTGTCCTATCACTTCACCTCTGCCCAAGAGTCCCTCCCCAGCTCTCCTGCAGCCCCCTTTAGGCCCTGGCAGGCCGCTGTGAGGTCTCCCTGGAGCCTTCTCCTCTCCAGGCTGAACAACCCCAACTCCCTCAGCCTGGCTCCACAGCAGAGCTGCTCCAGTCTCTGAGCATCCTCGTGGTCTCCTCTGGACTTACTCCAACAGGTCCCTGCCCTACTGTTGGGGGCCCCAGAGCTGAGCACAAGCTCCAGGTGGTCTCATGAAAGTAGAGCAGAGGGGGACAATCCCCTCCCTCACCCTGCTGCCCATGCTGCTGTTGGTGCAGCCCAGGACACAGTTGGCTTTCTGGGCTACAGGCTCATGTCAAGCTTCTTATCCACCAGCACCCCCAGGTCCTTCTCCTCAGGGCTACTCTCAATCCACTCATTGCCCAGTGTTTATTTGTGCTTGGGATTGCCCCATCCCAGATGAAACATTTCAAAACCTCCAAATCATGTGTTATGAGATATGGACAAAGCTTGAGTGCTTACATGAAAGGTTGACATATTTGATCTGCGGAATGGTCCTGCCTTGAGAAGGAAAAGAAGCTCTTAAATTCAGCCTGGGGGGACTTTGGGAAAGGAGAAAAACATCAGGACTGAATAATCAAGCATCATCTCCTAATCCATTTGGAGAAGCAGCAGAAGTCCTACTCCCACTTCAAAATTTTCAATGCATTGTATACCACAGGCACAAGGAGAAACAGCGACGGGTGCAGAGATAAAGACGGAGGGAGGCTGCAGAAAGGCTACCGCAGGCTGAAGCAAGCACAGAAACACAGGCATGCGTATCTCCTTCAGCAGGCAACACAAGCAGCAGCCCAGAGCCTGATTAAATCGGGGAGGCTGGGCTGCCTGGTTTATATTTGTTTACATGTTTCCTTTCCTTTTTTCATTTGTCCCAGAAAGGCAAGCTCCCAGGGAAGGAATTTAATCACTATCCTCTCTCATTTAAGAGTGTGTCTGAAAGCAGCTCCTGAGAGGATGACAGGACTGCTATCCTTTCCTGCTGTGAGCACAGGGAATGGTTTCCTTTTAATCCTCAGTCCTGCGACTCTGTAACGCATTCTCCACTGGCTGCATGGGTGACTGTGAACATGAGGCACTGCCTCTTCCAACTTCCAACTCAAAGTTTACCTTTTTTTTTTTTTCTCCGGATTTGAAGTCAGCCACTCTCTGTGCCCTTTCCCAACACAAAAAGGTGTTAGCTAAGCACGACTGTACAGACCCTGGTTTGAGCAGGCTCTGATTTAACACACATCCCTCACTTTCCTCCGCCACCTCCCAGAGCTGGGTCCAGGGTGCACGTTGCTGCCTACTTGCAAGCTGGCAGGAGTCCCTGGATCCTGGCCAGCCCAGCTGCATGGAGTCTGAGGCTCTGCTGGAGCTTGTAGGACATTTGTGATCTTCACGCTAATACCTAAAGGATCAGCTATTGGCTCATGTGAGATTGCAGCGGCAGGAAAGTAATGCTGCAGGCAGAGATATGGTAGAGAAAAGCATGCACCATTTTGGAGTAATCACACAGAGCTTTATCCCCCATCCCTTTGATATTTTCTTTCAATGGCCTTTAATGTGTTTGATATGCTAAGATCCTTTTGTTTTACTCCAGGACAAGAGCTGACCTACTGGATCCTTCCCATTGCCCACATCAATAATTCCCACAAAAATTACCCTGAAATTTCTGAAGGTTCCTCTGCTGGCATAAGGCACTGAGGGAAAAGCCCAGAGGTGGGACAACCTAGGGCTTGCCATGGAGGTTCTCCTGTCCAAGCTAGCAACCTTTTCCATGCCTTACATGCCTTGCACTTTTTAAAAACTCCCTGGAGCAAGAGCTACAACTTTGTGTATTCATGCAGTATGTAGCACAACATGTCCTAATTGCTCCTGATTTATTTCGTAACATAAATATTAAGTAGCAATGTTATGACCCTTTGTTGATAACAGCACCAGGGTGATGAGGATTTTGGCACAGGATGAGCAATGTGTGCTTGGAGATTTTCATTAGATCCCTGATACTCCAATTACTCTACAAATTGCCAGCTGAAGAAATATGATCATATTGAGGATTTGGATCCTTACCAAAGAGATCAAGTCTCCTTCCTATACCATACGTAGTTTATACACTCATATTCTGTTCTGGCTGTTTTTACAACTATTGCTAGCACAGCGGTACTCTCCAGAGAGAGATATTAAGTCCCCCAGGTGAGGACAGCTCTGTTAGCAAAACCATCCTGGATGGCCTACCCCAACCTGCTGGGTAAAATGTGACTAAGAAGCTAAGTTGTGCATTGATGCCACCATGTAAATGTTAATTAGAAGGCTACTTCCCATAGGTAGATCAAAGACACTTGACTTTGCTGCTGCCTTGAAGTGCCTTGAGGTGTATGTCAGGTCCTGTATGTCGTGCATGACAGTTTTGTGCAGATGCACAAGAGAGAACTCCTAAAGAGCAGCACTGAGCATGGGACTATGCCTGAATTAATTAAGGCACTTTGCACAGGTAATGATCCTTTCAATTATTTTTCAAGATACCTGTCTATCATCATGGTCTACACAGGGACACGAGGAAACAGTCTGAATGCAGAGGTTTACAAGATTTACCACCCCATAAGTCCTGTCCTCTCTGCCAGACATTGGATTATTGCAGTTTTGGTAGCTTTGGTGAACAGGCTCCCAAATTGGTGGCCTTTATAGAAGATGATCTGGAGGTGGAGCATGGGAGAGGTGGATATGGGTTGTGGCAGATCTAGGGATAATGGTCAGAGTACAGTAAACTCTGAAGATTTATAGATTTAGCCTGATATCTAAAGCTCATCTAACCTTGCTATCTTGTGCATTTCCACACAAGGGGACCATGAATTAGGTGGAATAGTTTTACACACCCTTCAGTAGAAAAAGTTACTGTAATTAACAGAGTCTTTTCTTCCTAGTGGAACAGTGGGCAGCAAGACTATAGGGCTTTGACAGGTTCCATATAACATTAAAGCAAACAGTGAGATAATAGAAATCACATTTAACTGCCAATGAAGAAGAGAAAAGCCCAGCAGTTCTTATCTCAGTTTTATTAGTCCCTGTACGATGCTGTTAGCTTTTACTGTTGCTGATACACCCAGTGTCCATTCCCATAATTTGTACTGCATTACTTATCACCTGGAGGGGAACGTGAGAAGAATCTAGGTGTGTCTGAGGCACAGAAATTAAAGCAATGGGAGAGAGAGAACATCACAGCACAAAAGTTTTTCCTTTGCATTAGAGCTAGACTAAAATGAAGCTAGTGGTGTGCCTACATGGAAGGCACGGTCCCTCACACTTGACTTTGGGTATAAATCTAATCTGTATATGTTCCCCTTCCTGTGAACAAAAAACCTCTCTATTATAATCTTCACAGACAACCTCCTAATACTCACCTACACTCCAAATTCCTGACCTATCAAGAAAATCACAGAGTTGTATTGCAGCACTCTTTCCAGGCAAGAAGTCTCCAAGGTCCTGCCTTCAACATGCACTGTGAAATACATCAAAAATCCTCCAGAAAGCACTGAATGCACTACCCCAGAGTCAGAAGCCATTGGTGCACCTTTGGAAGAGTGCTAAATAGTCCTCCTGAGAAATGGGGCTTGTTAGGTTGGGCAGAGCACCTGACTAACCTGTCCTTGGATTCCAGCTGGATCCCAAAGGCTGTCCAGTTGTTGAATTGCCCTGCACATATCAGGCCGTGCCATTCTGGTCCAAGGTAAAAATCAACCAGGTGAACATGGGCAGGCAGAAAGAAAGGGACAAATACACATGAAACTGCAAGATGAGAGTCTTCTGTCACTGCAGAGTCACAAGTACCATAAGGGGAACTGGAATAAATTTGAGCCCTCACATAACAAAATCCATCAAACCCACAACATCAGAGTGATCAGCAGGATATTTAGAATAAAGATAATCCTGCCCATCTAAGACAGGGCTAGTACCTCTCCACAAGACTTCCTTCAGCCTCCACAGTAACAGGCTTAGTTCAAACAGCAATCTTGCTGATGATCTCCTGAGGTGTCCCAGCTGATGGACTCATTTCCATTTAGATGTCAGAGCAGCAAAGCATCTATGAACTTCATAATCTTGATCATCTTCAGCCTAGGGAGCCAGAGGCAATTGTGTTTTCGCTCAAGCAAGAAAAACACTTGAAACACCAACATGGGTAGAAACACTTAACTCTTTAAAATCTCAGCCGATGGCAGCTGTCATGTTTCAAACTTGATCATTCTGGTTTTAGGAACAATGGGCTGAAAGGTACAATTTTAAATTTAGGAACAACTGGAAGTGCTAATGGGCTGAACCAGGCAACCTTTAATTTCATACATATAGGATGTGGAATAGGAAGAAAAAAAAAAAAAGAAAAAAAAAAAAAAGACTGTGAAAAGACTGTGGAGTGCACTTGAAAGCCCTGGTCAACCCAAGACGCTCCATTATCCTCCCGTGTCATGGAGGCCTTTCCACTTCCATAGCTCTCTACAGGCCATGTGCAACCCAACCAGTTCAGATGGATCTTGAGACTTGATGCCCCACAACAGGATCAAGGGTTCAGTTTTCTGGATCAGCAAAGAGCACAGTGCAGGTCACCATACACATCAGTGAGTACAGCCCTGGCATATCATCCTGGGGAATTTTTCCAGACACGACTGTCCGAGGAAGTCCTAGAAGCCTGAAGAATCAATCATCTACATGCGTATTTTTGGTACCAAATAAAAGGTCTGATTTGCACATAGGTAGAGCTGTCTCCGCTCTCATTAGAGTTTGAGGTCTTCGTTGCGGGGCACTCACATGGCTGATTTCCATCTCCAAGTTTACAGTTTTGGCTGTTCAGTTTTAGAAGTTGCAGTTAAGTGGGTTGCATCAGCACAAGGCTGCTTTGCCAGCCTTATCTCAGCATCTCTCCTATTCTACCACTACCGCTGGGCCAGAGAGCAACTTGTCATTTAGCGTTGTGCCTAGGCATTTTGAGCAGTTACCTCCAGGTTAGCAGGAGTGTACCAGCTTCGTATTGATCACTTGTCAAATATCATGCACATGGATCTGAGGCTGGTTAAGAACCATTTCCTCTAAAAGTCAATATTTATTCATTAACAACCTTTTAGCTGGTTAATTGAAAGTGACAGGATGCATTTTGCCTAACAGATTGCATTTTACTGAGTAATTTCTAATTTACAGTAAATATGATTGAAAATAAAAGTTCATTCCTGCTATCAGTTTAAAAATGGTTTGTGCTTCCAACAATTGTACCATAGGGAGCTGCTCGGCACTGATTTATTTGTGCATGCGTGTGTGTGTGCATGTTTTCTGAATTGCAGTAACTTAGCCGAGTTTGTCTCTTAATTCTGGGTATCAGAGCAAAGGGACCTTGTGGTGAAGGTGACAGCAAATTGTGTTAAAGAGTGATTATTCTGTTATTTCACCTTCTGGCTCTTTTTTAAGCAGGATTAGATTTTTTTTTTCCCTCTCCCTCCCTCTGGCATCTCTTACACGTTTAAAAACCTAAGCACCTAGGGGTTAATATGCTCCAGATAATAGTATAACAGAGATTTAAAAAACAAGTCAGACACAGAGAACTTTGAACAACACTACTTGCATTGTGGAAATACTTATAAATGGGCACAGAAAGGAATAATAGGTGCAAAGAGATTTTATTGCCTCAGTAACAAAAGCACTCAGCTTGTTAGCATGCCTTCCCCTCGGCTCCTCTCACTCTTACAGGTGAAGAGCACTATCCCTTTTGCTTGAAGTGTGTATTGCAGAGCAGATGAGAGCATGAGGCCTCCCAGACTGTGTTCCCAGCTCAGCCAGGGTGTGGGAGATGCTCTGAAGGTAGCCCCAGGATCTCCTTTGTATTGTGGTCCAGCAAGGTTATGTCCAGCATTCTTCATTTCCAAATAAAATAGTAAGCATGACTGTCTCTTCCACCCATCTTGTAAACTTATCCACAGTTCTCAATGTCCAGTGGGTTATATTTTGTTCAGGTATCAAGGAAAAAGAAAGTATCCAGAGCTCGAACCGAGGAAACAAGCCCGCAAACAGGACAGGCATCAGATGAGAGCCCGCTTCCTCCCCTGCCCAATTCACACGGAGGGGCAGGCAAGGTGCAGCCCCTCTGCCCTAATTTCAGTTCCCAAAAGTCAGACATCAGAGACTTGCTCATCCTCAGCCTCTGTTATAGCCAGTGGTGAGATGGGAAGTGATCTCATCCTAAAATAAGCATCCAAGAGAGGTCAGAAGAACTGCCCTCTGGAAAGGGACACTTTTCTCACTGACAAAATGTGAAAGGATCCTGCAGAGATTGTTCCCCTGAATAAAAAAGAAATGTGCAATCACTGACTTTAAACTTAAGGACCTCTAAACTTCTCCACTGAAAGCATATCTAAATCAGATTAAATGACTCCTACTTTTAATTGATCAGTTATCCCACTGAAATCCTTTTAAACCTGCCTATAAATTTTTCGGCAGCTCCCATATGGGGCTGAGCTGCAGCAGAAGACGCTGTCCCCAGCTGATCGAGTGGGCAGATGTACTTCTGCCTACAGGTAGTTGGCAGATCAGTGCAATGAGAAGATTACACTTCTCACTGAGATATTCCTCAGAGCCAGAGCCACGCTTTTGATCTCTGTAGGAATGGATAACGAACTATGAGGATAATCCCTGCACAACATTTAAGTACCAAACAGAATTGTTTTCCCGTTTAATTAATAACTGCTTTGTAGGGTGGAAGGAAGGTGTAATGTGATTACAGTAGCCTTAGCATATCATCAGAGACTGCTTAGGAATTGTTTTTTGACAACTTTACCCAAGCTAAGACAGCAAGCATGGACACACCAGGGAGCACGAGGGGTTAGTATTTCACAGGGCACCCTGTCCTCCATTTTCAGGGCAAGTTCCCTTAGTTCTAAGGGAGAGAGCCAGAGGGGGAAGGTTGTGCCACACACACCCCAGGAGCATTTTCCCCATCTATACTCATACCCATATTCCCACCATGTAAGCATTAATGTCAGGAATGTACCATAACTAACACTTCCTATATCTCAGTCCTAAAACAGGGTAACATTTTTTAAACAAAATTTCTTCTTTCTTCACCCAGTTTCTATAAGGTTTCACCACAAAACTCTGTGACTTTATGGTAGATTTGTCAATAAGGGAAACTTTAAAATCCAAGATAATTTTTTAAACCAATGCTTCATTTCCTCAATTATTTTGTAAAATAATAATAATAATAATAATAATAATAATAATAATAATAATAATAATAATAATAATAGATGAAGTACCAGCACACCATATTGTCAGCACAACTCTCCCAGGACATCCAACAACAGGTAGGAATTTTTCAGTAGTGCTTATCCAAAAATTTCTGTGAACAATATGAAAGGTGTCCCCTTCAAGCAGCAAGGGATGGATGTCAGCTTTTGGGGATGAAAATGAGCATCTTAGCATTGTGTGAAACCTGGAGGTGGGCAACAAAATCCATCTCCCATCCTGGGCATCCTACCCTCTCTATTGACCCCCTAGTTTCAGACACTAATCAATAAAATATTGGGTCGGTAATAAGGATAAATATGTCTGCCCTATAACCAAGTTATCAGTAGTTTTCCATGGCTTTTGCTCCAATAATGAGAGGTCCTATTTCAACATTTTGCTTCCTGAAAATCCCCCTGAAATCCTGGTAATGCTCACAGTACAAGGTCCCACATGGACTAATAACCTCGCTGAAGGACACCGGCAGCTTAAATACCTCATCTAGAATCTTTTACGGATCAGGAGACAAGAAATGCCATCCTTCCTGCATGACATTATGGGGAGGGGAGCAGTATGTTAAAACAGCACGTTGGACTCAGCGGAGAGTAGCATCACTGCCAAGTATCACAGCTCAGCCCGGAGACAGACCTCTTTTGTTTTAAATCTCTCTGGCTACACTTCCTTTGGGATGATGCAATCCTCAAAGCAAATTAACATACACAGGAATCTCCAGTGCACAGGAATATGTCATAAGAAATAACTATTTTTAATGGTGTTCTACCAGGGCTATGACAGAGTCAGCGAGTCAGCTGAATACAGAGATGCTTCTCCCCTGCAGTACATTCAGCGGTGCCAGAAATCCAAACCCCATGAACAGTCTTGAGTCTTTGTTTTTCTTTAAGTGCCCTCAACATGGAACTGGAAATAGAAAGAGCATTAAAAAAATAAAAACAAACGAATAGGGATGTTGTGATTGCAGGCGAATCTGAGCTGAAGGTTACTGTCATTTTTCCCCTGCTTATATTGTTCCTGTTGCACATTTATAGCACAATAAGGCTTATCTCCATGGCCTTTAAAGAGGTTTGAAGAAGTGAGGGTTTGTTCTTGGAAATCCCTGCTTCTCCTCTCTCCCGTTGCTACAGAAGAGACACAAAAAATCCTCTGTTTAAGGCCCTAGCTTGGGACTCAGGAGACCAGAGTTCAGTTCTCACTCTGCTGCAAATGTCCTGGGTTGCTTTGGGGAAGTCTTCTTGCTGGCTCTTTAAAGCTGATTTCAACAGGAGAGTCTCTCTGAAGCTTCAAGAATGCCTCAGTTGCTCATCTCCAAATGCCTTCAGCTTTCTCTGGCTGCAAAAATTATAATTACATCACAGTAGGAAGAAGAAAAACACAACCAACATTAGATATTACAGCACTCAACAGAAATCTCAGCGGTCAGGTGAGAAGCAACCCCAACGGGGATGCTAGTGGCTGACGCAGACTTTGAAAGCATCAACATGAAGAAAACAGTAAATGTGAGCTGTCAGCTTGTGAGAGGCAGTCTATGCCTCTGGTTTGTGTCTAACAGACTCTCTCCAGAGTTTCCTTAAACAGGACGAACTGCTTCCCCAGCAAGCAGCTAAAACGGCTGGTTTTCCTTCTGATATTGATTACTCTCTCTAGAGTTAGGAGAGGAGTCATCATATCCAAAGGAAATTAGATGGAGGTGGGAAAGTGTTGTCAACAGAGCTGTAAGAAATTAGGAAAAACTGCCTGGGGAAACAAGCTGACTTGTACTTCTTCTTAGAAAGGTCATCAGGATTAGGAGTCTTGGGAGAACTTCATTAAAGTCAGTAGAAAAAAAGAAAAATTGCAAGTGGGGAAATTAATTTGGGCAGCAAGAAATTAAACGTACACAGAAAGAGACATTGAAGTCGGTCGGGAAGGCGCCAAGAGGGAGATGCTGGTACAATTCACCCCGGATGCAGGGGTGAGAGAAGTGAGGGGCAGAGAAGGTCCCTGTTATGTTGAACAATGGGGTGCACACCTCACTGGAAACCTTCCCTACAGCTCAGACCACGTGTGCATTGCTGAGTTGGACACCAAGGCTCAAGGCCAGCCATAAACAAATTTTTCTAAGACGTGAATTAGTATCTGTGGAGGACAATTCTCTTCCAGAGTGGGGTGACACGGGGTTGCTGTGCATAAGGAAGCAGAGCTGCAGCAGGTTGGTCAGGGTATGAGTGTGATAAAGTGCACCTCACCGATAAGCAGACACTAAAATCCCCTCTGTGCCCTGGGGAATCAGTCTGGTGAAGGTATAAAAATTCATCTTGGGAAAGAACTACATTGAACAATGTGACAGAGGGTTGTTTAAAAGGCAAAAAGACCAAAGGAATGCTGTCTGACTTACTTTGCTTCATCAAACTACTGAAAAAAGAATAGAGGATAGAGTCATCTAGGCTGGAAATAGAGTCATCTAGGTTGGAAAAGATCTTCATGACACCTCGTAGCCCAGAGCAGGGTCTTGAAAGTGATCCTTGCACATCCAAGCCAAGTGTCTTACACATAATATGGCTTAGCTGACAGGAGTTAGTATCCATGTATCCCTTTCTAATTTTCTAACATCCTTACCTCGAGAAACTCACCCTCCTGAAGTCGCACAGATGGGTGCCTGTTCTGGGAAGAGCTCACTTTTGAAAGATGGGTGTTTTTGGAGTGGAAATTTCTTTGGAAGATTCCCACTTAGATCAAATCATAACAAAAGTGGAGAAGAAGTTGCATTTTTGAAGTGTAGATCCACATTGTGCCTTCAAAGGGAACCCCTGAAGATGCATCTTTCTCCTGGGTTTTCACTGCACAGAGTGAGGCAGCACTGAAGCCTTGGATCAATGCCCCACTGCGCGTTATTAAGGCCCCGTTTCAGCTGGATTTCAGCTTTGCTGCCTAAACCTATGGCAGCTTCATTATCCTAGGTGGAACTTAAAGCAGCAAAAAATGTAAGAATAGAAAATGACCTGCTCCTGAGTCTTTGAATCGCTCCTGATCATTTTCTTATAGGACTATCGGTTATAAATAGAGTTTCCATACTAGGAAACAACAGAGGCCTCTTTTCTCTAAGAAGGGCAGAAGAAAACCTTCTGCTGATCCCAGGGCAGGAGCAGACTGGTACGGGGTGACTGACACCAGCCAAGCTGCGAGCCATGGCCCTGTGATGCTCTAAGAAAAGGTACAGGTCCCCTCTTTTCCTCTTTGTGATTTCTAGCACTACCTAAAAAAAAAAAAAGAGTTTGACGCTAGAGAGGTGTGAGACAGCACGTCAGGATGGAGGCTAATTTAGGACTATTTGGGTCTGCTTTCTGCATATTCAGAAATAAAAATAAAAAAATAAAAATTAAAAAAAAAAAAAAGGAGAGAGGCTGATCCTGGCCTGTTACAGGCAGCTGTGGAAAATGGAAAGCACTGGACTCTCAGTGCCCTCTGCACCATTTGTCAGGACCAAAGAGCTCTGCCACCTTCAGTTTCCAGAGTCACACAGCCAGGAATGAGTAGTGCAAGGTTGGCACAACCAATTAAAAGTCTCTACTTGCATCCCAGGCATGAAGGCTTCTCCTTCAAAAGAGATGCCAGCTCTGTCTGGGCAACTCGATTACTTTCTCGAGTGCTTTTTGTACATCTTCACCACCCATGGAAGTACAAAATGATGCCCTGAGCATGCACAACTAGGGGAAGGCACCAAAACCCTCTCCCTCCAGGGCTCAGGTTTGGCATCATTTTTTGGACCTGCCCCACATTCTCCAACCATCCACTGCCTCCACACAGGGACAGGCACAGGACACGTGCCAGGCAGCTCCTCTGTGCTCATAGCAGCTTGCAGCTCTGATCCAGGGGATTCAAGAGGGGCAGGGGGCTCTGCCCTACATTTTGCAGGGCACCCAGAAGCCCAAACCCAAGCAGTGCAGCTGTGGGGGGCATGGTTCTTTGCCAACTCCTCCTTGCAAAGCTGCTGCATGCAGCAGGGGTGATTACAGAGACAAAAATGCAGGTACCTTTGTTTGAAAAAGAGAACAAATAAGCAAAAGTGTTTGCAAAAGAGACATTTGTCATGAAAGAAGAACATAATTAACGGCCCTTCATGTGGCACTAAATATGGAGAGTAAATGAGCGCCCTCTGATCTCCAGGCTTTTATGTTTATTTCTCTATTTTGCTCTTGCTGGGGGACAAGAGCAGCTTTTCCCAACAAGAAGGCCCTCTCACAATAGCAGGTAATTAGTCAAGGGGCCCAAAGGGATCGAATCTTGTCAAGGGAAACTCATTTATACAGTCAGGTGATGAAGCCACATGATTGCAGCCGAGCGCCGCAGTGGCCCATTGAGACACAACGGCACGCTTGTCACATGCCCTCCACCAAGCTGGGAAATTGCTATTTTCAGACATTTCCCTTCCCCCAAAAAGGAGCCAGAAAGTGCAGCAAATAGGTTTGTGTGCCCAAGCATGCATGCATGGAGTGGGATGGGGGGACCAGACCCTGTGTGGAGAGGGAACAGGTTTGTGCAGCCAAGCTCCCTGTGATGCCTCGCAGAGCAATGACCATAACACATCTTGCCTTAAGAGCTCTTTCCCTGGGAAGATTGCTGGCGTGTTTATAAATATTGCCTATAACGAAGCCTCACACTACCCCATGTGAGCTATCCGAGTGCTATAATTAGGGCTGTGATGAATCCACATTGTTATGGATGCGCTGGACACCGAATATCAGGCCTTAAATTTCCGAAAATGCCAAACGCGAGCATGGCAGATCAGACACTCTATCCCATTTGTTGAAAACAAATGTCTTATTTACGTTGCCCTGGTTGTAATCTCTATCCCCAAGCTGCTGTTATTAACTAACATGAGTTTTCTCGGATAGCTGAGCAAGAGACAAAGATCATCAGGGAGGCAGGAGTGTCGCGGGAGAGGCAGGATTAGGAGCATACTTTACTCAGACAATTATTTTCAAAGCCTGTGGATGTTTAGGCCTTTATTATCTCCCCAAGAGCAGCACGGTTTCCCTCTGCCTCTAAACACTGAGGTATACGACCAGCTGCTTTTGCAGCACGATTCCCCGTACGCCGAAAACACAGCCTGTTCTCACCTGCTGGAGCCAGGAGGATATTCTGCAGTGCCCAGTGCTGATATAACACTCGTCATCCCCCGGTGGCCCACCTGGCCCATCTCCACCACTTCTGAGCCCACCCTCCAGTCCAGCTCCACCCAGCACCAGCCCACTCCTCAGCCTCGCTCTCCAGCAGCCAAGCCCAGCCCTGGAGGGCTCTCTCTGGGGAAGAGCAAGGACCCCGAGCCACATCCACGAAGTCTGGATGAAGGCAGCCCAAGTTCAGTGCTCCCAAAGCACCGTGGAGGTGTTGAACTCAAGCCAACAACTCGTGGTACAGAACAAAGTCAGAAAAGTCAGAAGCATTAGCACGGCTTGAAGCTGCCCACAGGTCCGAGCATCATTTCACAGCCTGGGGCAGAAATCAGGGTGGTTTTGAGCATTTTCTACAGCCACCCTGAGCTTTTACCTGCTGGCATCGGGAGCCAAATCTTCAGCATCAAAAGAGGAGTGAGAACTCGTGCGGCAGGCACCTTCCCACTGCGTGCCGAGGAGACGTTCCTCTGAGGTAATTTAAAACTCAGGGCTGATTATTCATTGCTTTGGGAACCATCCCAATTAAAACGGTCTGTCTGAAACTAAGCTTTGAGCTTAAAGCCTTTCCATCTGGGGCCACGGCGTGAGCTCTTCCTTGCAAACACTGGTCCCTGGGAAGCGTTCCTGGCTGGGGAAAAGTACCGCTAAGTACAGTCAGAAAGATGGAGAAAGCCAGGGCTGAACTTGCCTGCGCCTTTGTGCCTGCAAAACGTCTAACTGCATGCATAAGCACCTTGTTTGCGCAGGCAAATGTGGATTTAGCATGCACAGCCAGGCTCTGTGAAGTAATTTTACAGTCAGTACGTACGTGCCAACCTCTGAAAATTTGTCCTCAAACATCCTTTGGATTCCAGAGTTTATCCGTGCAGGAGTCAAAGCGACTCCTGTGTTTGTGCTTGCCGCGAAGTGCCTCCTTGGCAGAAACGAGGCAGGACCAAATTTTGTCCTTCCCTTTTCCTTTGGCTGGCTTTGGGGAGTGGGCTCTGGGGTGAAACGCTGCACCAGCACACATTCAGATGTAGCCCGGCTGCTTCCAGGAGCTGCGTTTGAGCCCTGCTCACCAGCCTGGGGCTCTGCCACTGGCCCAGGGGTGCAGGTATTTGGGAGAGATGTGCAGATCTGTAGGGGTTGGTGAGGAACTCATACAGGGGCACTGGGGAACGGTGGGTCAGGCCGAGGCTTTTTCCATTGCTCGTTTTTAAAATCCCTTGTCATGCACAAGCACACCCCCGCTGCAATAATAAGGTCCCAGAGGCCAAGAGAAGCCAGGGGTATTTAGGTTAAATTTACAGAGTGTTTTCATAAAGTCTTTACTTGTGTCCTTTATGATCTCCCTGCTCTTTCCCATAACCTTCCTCCCTCGGTCACCATCTGCCATCCTGAGAGGTCACTGGAGAGGTTTGGGGGGGTCTGTAGGATGCTTTTCTTCACCTCCCCTCCTACTTTCCCAACTGCCTCAAAGAGCCAGAGACAGAAAGCACCAAATTCAGCTCAAGCTGCCCTCACATCAATATTGTTGAGCCAAAGGAGGCTGGTGGGCAGCAAAAGCCCAGCCCTGGGGGCCAGCTTGTGGCTGTTGTCACATACCCCACTGACTTCTGTGCAAGCAGACCATAGGATCAGCATAAGGATCACAAATGTGCTTTCTTCTATGGTAAATAAATAAATAAATAAATAAAAGAAGAAGAAAAATATCTTTGTGTGGGTGTATATTGATGATTGGGTGTAGATGCTGAGACACTGGTTTGATCTCTCACCAAGCACCTCTCCTGGGATGGGCCCATCCTAAAATTCACACCACCCTGAACTTACTCCCCGCTGCGAACCACATTTTCCGTAACTCTTCTTGGATCAACCACCCAATTTGCAGCAAATGATCTGATTCTGCAGAAAACCAGCACGCTTTTCTCCTCCTTCCCTTGAAGATCATGCAGCCCGTGTTCAGCCTGCGGCTGGTGGGAGTTTTCGCGTTTAAAAATACACGTCTCCATCCTCTCTCACATACATGCATGGCTTGCACATGATGATCGTTTATTAAAACTCCTCGCTCGGAGGCGAGCGGCTGCTGCAGACGGATTGTTGCAGGAGAGCTGGCGATGGAGGAGGTGAGCACATCCCCACACCATCGCTGGAGGTGCCTCTGCCAAGCCGTGCCCGGCAGGTGGGCTTTCTCTCAGACCTGGCCCCTTATTTCTTGGAGCTGCCGTGAGAGAAACCTCGCTGGGGCCACATCTTGGTCCTTATGTTCTTCCTCCCAGCTGCCCTCTTGTTTGCTCGTTTTATTCTGCCTCTTAGTTAATGATGAGCTCTGATGTGGTTAAACACTGACACAGCCAGCGAGACTGACTACAGTGATATATTTTTATTATTTCTTTTGTGCAGCACTTCATTTACAGTGGTTCATATTATACCAGGAATCTGTTTAAAACACGCTCTGGGGTCTCTTCTTCCTATTCACTGCATCCCATTAATGCATCCTGAAAGGGATTCTCACATATACACACTTTCTGTGCTTGCTATTTTCTGCCCTTTCTTCCCTTCACCAATCTGCATCTCTCCATCCTGCCGGGGGATTAGGGCCATTGTTGCTATTTAAAACAGCTTCCCTTTGGTCTGTGCTCTGAAGGCTGGACGCTGGCCCGTCACTTTCCCACCTGCTTGGATAGTCTCTGCTTGGGACTGAAATCCCTCATTATGTCCTTGACTTCAATGACGCAGATCTGCCGGGGAATCAGGGCCGTACACAATGGGCAGCCGGTGTGGTCCTGCCTCTGCAAGTACCGAATCAGGACAGCCTTTCAACTGATCCACTTGGCCCACCGAAACCGAGAGGCGATGGCTTTGTGTCTACCATCATATGGAGAGCGGGCCTGGCTTCTCCTCCATCCCACAACATCACGCCTGGGGCACGCAGGTACACACAATTGCAGCTCCATCATCTGAACCTCATCTCCACGTCCAGCTGGGCTCAGCTTCGTGCAAGGTCTGCAATGAGGTAAGGAAAGAGCAATCAAGAGAAAAAATTAAGCCTTCATATATCAATATATATATTTATTTATACATATATATATACATCATATATCTTATATATTGGGAGGAAACCAGCTTCAGCACTCGTTTCCTGCACTGGCTGTAACTCCTCTCCCATCCTCCTCCCTCCAGCCTGAGCACAGGGCAGATGCAAATAGGGGCTGCCTCATCTTTATGCCACCTGAACATTAAGATGACAAGACGATCTCTGGCAGCAAGGCTAAAGCAGCTCTCCTTCCCTTTAGTGTAGCTGGGGCGGTTTAAGAGACAGATCTAGGTGCTTGGGTCCAGCCCATTATGTTCAATGGAGCTGCATCCATTTGCAGCCGTGCCGCGTTTGACTCCCGTAAAACACATCGACACGGGGAATAAATGAGTTTCTATAGGTCCTGGAGTTGTACACAAATGCACAATGATCTCAGATCCATCTGCTCCCCAAGGCCTGAAAGTAAAATCTGCTTCCAATCTTATGTTTTATGCTTATTGCTGTCATGCTGTTTATACACCCGAATGCTGCACATTCTCGTTTTGTTTAACATAAACAACAACTATGCACCGTCTGCTGAAACTTTGTCAACTGCCTTTTCCTTCTGTCTGGATAATGAAAAGACACAATCCAGCAAATGCATCTTATTCTAACTGTTTGCTTCCAGACGTAATACATCAAGCCCGAACATAAGAGGCGAGGGGAAAAAAATTAGATGGATTTCATTTTGGTAGATGCAATTCAGCTTAGTTTCATGGAAGTCGGTACAACAGCAAGCAAGCAACAGCCAACAAACCATACCAGTGCTGTATCCTTCTAAATCCCATCCCAGAGCTTGCTGATGTGCCGTGCCAGGGTGGTCCACAATCAGCTTTATGCCTCATGGACAGATGTTGTGATCACTGGGACAATATTTGCTTTTAAGGTATCTTAAAGAAAGACCTGTACATGGAACAGCCTTCCCACCTCTGCAATGCTGGACTTTCCTTTGATACATAAAACTGTGGGCTGCATGGACCTTGTCCGGTATAGAAACAGAGGATACTGTGAACCTTTTAGGTATTGGATGCTAAATATTTGAATGCTCATAGCTCTTGTGCCCTATGATGCATCCAGTCGACAGTGGCCAACACCTTTAGGGGAGATGAAGCTATTGCTCTTCTCAGGGTCTCCATTACATCCAAATGTGCCCTGCACTGTGCTAGGCATTCTGGTCCTCCTAATTAGACTGAGCAGTGGTAATTCCCCTCTGAAAGTGAATTTTCTTCTAAATGAATGCTCTTATGCTCACAGCCAGGGTTTGAGAAGTGATGTGCAGAAACGAAGCTATCTGGCTGTCATTTTCTCCTGGACACCAGAAATGCAAGGATGTCAGCCCTGTCCAAACAGCGTGTCATTGCTGTTCCCTCAGCAAAATGACATCCAGCTCCTCGGCTTAAGCTGCAGAGCTTATATGAAGAACAACAGAAAATACAGAGAAAGAGAGAAGAGAGAAAGAAGGAGAGACATTGATAAACTGCTTTTAAACTCACTATGTGCATTACTGTTATAAAACATATGTATCATCTTAGCTTCTGTTGTGCTAACTGTGCCAAATTCAGGGGGGAAAAATACATAGAAAGCTCAGCAAAGCCCCATCCAAGAATACAGAATCTGAAAACTTCAGATTTCTCTCTCTCTTTTTTTTTTTTTTCTTCTTTCTCAACTCACATATCTGTGTAGTGGCAACAAAAATCAGTTGCCTAAAATTCTTTCCACCCTGAATTCACAAAGGGACATGGGTTTATGCAGGTCCCCTTCTTTACCCACAGCCTTCTTTCCTGTAGGATTTCTCCAAAGCTGCTCTCCACTACTAACCCTTGGGTCTCAGGTTCCCCCTGCTCTACCTGGCCAATTGCTCTATGCTGTATTTGCAAGTCCCAGCACCCTTAGCCCAAAATTCAGAGCATCCCTCAGACCAGAGATGTCCATCCCAAAGACATAGGGATGCTCCCCAGCAGCACGTCTCCACGGAGGAAAGGTAAGGGCCAACTTAGTGCCTCGCTGCTGCAGCATCCTCAGCACGATCCCTGTGCAGGGGTGTGGATTCCTGCACTGCACAAACCATCTTTCTTTGGCTTACCATAGCCTCCAGGCAGATTGCAGCAGAATTTACAACATCCTCATCGGGCAGAAAACAAACAGGAATGGACTATCATAATGTTTTGCAAATACAGAACGACTCAGGAGTGATGAAGAAAGCAAGAGCATGAAGAGTCACGGTAATGATAGTTACTGTTATTGATAACTACAAAATTACTGGAAAAAATAAAAAATAAAAAATAAAGCATTACACATAGCTCTTGTCTGAGCAGTTTGATCATTCCATTTCCATTTTTGAATAAAGAAAAGCTTGTTTTGCTATTACAGCTTCTGAAGCAATCCGAGCCATATGCAGGGATGCCACACAGAGAAAATAAAACACACACACATCCACCACCAGAGACAGCCCGACATTTTCCAAACCTAGAAAAAAAAAAAAAAAAAAAAAAAAAGGAACTGTGAGTTTATCCTGAATGTGGGCGAGTTCTCATTTCACTGAGACAACTTTCTGGTGAAGATGGCTAAATAATCAGCTGGGAAACTAAAGGCACTAAAAATCACTTCACTGGAAGATTTCTGGGGCCTGGGATTTGACATAGAGCACAATTCATCCATGCAGTTCACTGCTCAGGTGAGTGCACACCCCTGAATGAGCTCAGTTCACTGCACATCTCTACAAGCCACAAGTTTAAGGCAGGGTTGGACATTTCGATAGCAAGAACGGCAAGAGTAATAAAACAAGGAGTTAAAAAAGCCCCATCAGTTCAGCAGGGATGTAAAAACCCTTGGTGGGAGGGATGGGGGAAGACGAAGAAGACAAAACAAGTATTTTGTAGGCAAGTTTCTCTCTGAGTAAATTCTTCCATAACAGTAGCATTTTTACTGTCTTTCCTGGAGCAGAAAGGAGCAATGGGGTGATAGGATGGGCATGAGGCAGGACTGTGGATCAATCAAAAATCCAGTTTTCTGCCTTCCACAAGAGAAGCATATTCATCTCAAAAGAGACAAGAAATGTAGCTGGAAGCCAGGACCCCATCTCTCATTCCTTCCAATCTATTTCCAGGTAGGTGTAAGAGCTAGCCTTAATTTTGGCTAAATCCTGTCCCTGCTGAGGCCACCAGGGAAGCTCAGAGATCCCCAAGACGTGGTGTTTGTTTGGGGCAGGGTGCCCGAAGGTCTCCTGCTGAAGGGCTGAGCAGCCAGCTAGCTTTGTAACCACGGGTGCTGAGCACACACATTCCCCATGCTCAGCATCACCAGCTCTAAATCAGGCAACGGTGAGGTCAGTTCCTGAGAAGGCTGGAAAAGACAGAGCTGATATTATCACAAAAGCTCCTGTTGAGGGCTGTGTTTGCTGGCAGCAGCACAGTGGTGTTGCTCATGTCTGGAAGTGCCGGGAATGACAGCATTTCTGCAACAAAAATCCAGCCCGAGCCAACATGCAGGAGCAAGAGAGGAGCTAGAGGTCTGGCAGCTGACCCACCTGGAGAAGACCTTAGCTTCTGGGTCCACTGAGGAGGGCATGGGCTGCTCTATCAAAATAATAATAACGATTTTAAAAATGGGGATTCATGCACTGATGCTCTGAGATATGATACCCAGCTCATCCTTGCTCTGTTCTTGGTGCTGAGCAAGGGGCTAGCCAAGGTGGGTGTGGAGGAAGGATGGAAATTCACCTTGGGAGCCCTGCTGGAGCAAGCAGGTGTCTGTGATCTGGGGTGAAGCACTTGGTGAAAGCTTCCCTGAGCTCATGGCGTTTTGTCACCATGAATATTTAACTAGGCCACGGCCTGCCTGGCACTTTGCAAACACATTCCCAGTGCCATGGGGCTGCCCGAAGCCTCCACCAAGACAGAGGGGACATGGAAAGGGGTCCTCAACCTCAGGCCAACACTTCCACTCCTAGTCCATCCTAAACTCTTGACCTGCACACTTGACTTGCTGGTTGGAGTTGTCACAATTGGCACACTAATGCCAGCTTTTCACATCCATCAGTAGGATTCACCCTTTTCAAACTAGGATCTTCAGAAAGATGAGCCTGTTCTTGTTCTCCCACCATCCCGAAATGCACCCAGCACCTCCCAGGGCAAATCCAGCACCAGGCTGAGCAAATCGGACACACTGCAGCCAGGAACACTGCATCTGTCAGCACCACTTTGGTTGAATCCCATGCCCAAGGGCAGCCAGAAGCCAATATCTTGAAGACAGTAGGTTTGAGGACTCTGCTGAGACCTGAGCACTGCATAGGCTTTTGAGAATGGAAATTTTTTCCTGAGAATTTGCTGTGGGTGACCACAGCAAATCTGGCAGCTCAGGACAGATAGTTTGACTCCAGGTGACTGCAGCCACTCTCAGGGATCACCATCCCCAGATCAGCTCTAAAAAGTGGTGCATCTCAGGCTGCTTCTTCTCTTTCTCCCATTCCTTTTCTGTTATTAGAGATGAAGGCATCTCCTTCAGTGAAAAAAAAATATATTAAAAAATAGCCCTGATCTCTTTCTCTCGGGCTCACATCTTTCCCATGAGCGCATAAACCTCAATCATCCTGACATTTTCATTGATTCCAATGAAAGGACAAATTAAAAGCTGATCATTAATTCACAGGCTCCCTCTGCCCCTCTCCCACATAGGAACATCGGCTTATTTATGTCAAATATTCACTTTGTGCTCTGTCCTCAAATGTGCCATTTATGCCCCAGAAGAAAACCCTCTGCATCATGAGAGCTTATTTGGGAATTATCTGGACTGCAACAGACTCTTGCCCGCTGGAGGTCTCTCCTCAACCAACCCTTTCCCACCACTGCAGTCAGTTCCTAATTTTCTATGCTTTTAACCCCATCATGCCCCTTCATGCCAACTTGGCTTGGTTTTGAAGTCTCAGCAGGCTTCCAAAGGAAAAAATCAGCCTTAGGATCCTTTGACACCAGCTTGCCTGCTGTAGCCCATTGAAATTTAATTTACTCTTCAGTGGATGAGTCGTTGGCTTGCAACCACCCCGTGCAAATCAGCTTCTCTTCTGACATGCAACCACATTGCAACCAGCTCCAGTAAACGTGTCCTGCTCGTGCTCCAAACCTTCTTGCTGCCTGTAGCCTGACTGCTTCCCAAGTCTTTGCTTGGGAAAAATGCTGGAGTCAGGGAAAATTCTGACTCTTTCAGCCCTGGGGGCTGAGTCTGCTTGCACATAGCCCCTCACACCCCACCAGCTCAGCACAGCATTCCCTGAGCTCTTCCACCCAAACTTCATCTGCCATGAGCTTAGCATCAGCTCCCCCCACCCCAGACCATGCAACTTCGGCCGTGGCTTTGTGTTTGCATTGGTTTTCCAGGCAGAAAATGTGGTGCGTGTTAGAGACCCCAGAGCTGCAGCAGGAGGAGGTCAAATAACTTTGACAAAGTCACAGAAGAGAAGCTAAGAGAGGCCGTGGTCCATCTGAGGCCTCCCAGCCCCATACATTAACTGCAGCCATCCTTGCCTTACATCTCATTTTATCCTCTAAATGCTGGAGGCTGTTTAGTGTCTCTTTTTTTTTCCTTTTTTTTTTTTCTTTTCTTTTTTTTTTTTTTTTTTTTTTTTTTCTGTTCAAATATTTTACTAGCTGCACTGAAAAGAGAGCTACAAACAGTGGGGGAGAATCTCTCATGGCCAGAATACAATGAAGTGCATAAGTGCGAGGGATTGCTCTTTACAATGCTCGAATCAAAGATAAACATGAAAAGAGCCACATCCTCAGAGCATAAAACAGAGGAAGACACCATTCCCAAGGGGAGCGGTAATGCCTTTAACAAATAAACTACCTCAGAGGTCAGAGCAATGTGGGGAAGGATATTTTTTTTCATCCTACGACCCACCTGAATTTCAAATCCTGGCAATTTGCTGGCAAACAGCTCTGGAGAACAGCACTGAGGTGTGGGATGTGCTGTCGACAGAGCCCCTCTTCCAGGGACCCTGGAACACTCTGAGGTCTCTAACTGAGGAAACTTCACAGCATCCCTACAAGCTGCCTGGAACATTCGTAATGTGACATCAGGCCCGTATCAGGCTGATGGATCACTTCTGGGCAGCCAGGAGCACAGTGTGCTCCTTGTGTTTTCCAACCTGGAGCTGCCTTGCAGAGTTTCAGGCCAAAATACCCCAGGGAAGCAGGCAGATTCCTTCCCAAATTCAGGAGCTGTAGTGGGTGCCTCCTGGGAGACCCTCCAAAGGGCAGGGAGAAGGCAGCATTTTCACTCGCTTTAGGAAACAGAGCATTTACAATATTCAAGACTCGCAAAACATGCAATCTCATGAAATTAAGAGGCACAGCAACAGGGACAGCCATTCCTAAATCACTATGGAAAGGCCAAAAATGAAGCCCCTGTAAGCTCCTCCGAGGAACCCCATTGCCCCGGATGGATCTCCCTGCCCAGGACTGCCCCATTTGAAGCCCTACACAGAGCATCACCCACAAGGGCAGAGCAGTCCTGCTCACGAATCACTTCTACAAGCTCTTCACCTCCCCTGGGATCAGCACCAATGTGACCCCCAGGCCAGGGTCCAGCAGTGCAGAAGTGACCTTCAGCATGGTCGCTGTGCACCAAAAGCATCGGGGCACGTCTGGAGCCCACCACCTTCATGTTCAGTCACCAGAGCGAATTGTAGCTGTGTCCGGGGGAGATGGAGGGCTGCTGAATATTTATCAGGCTTTGAGGAAAGCTGCCTTTCCCCAGCAGTCCCATAGAAACAGAGTCAGGGCCCTGCCACTGCTGGCTGTAGATGTCAAATTATTCTACGCTTACACCAAGTGTACAGCTCTGCAAAACTGCCCTGCAGCAGGGTCTACGCGCCCGGACTATCGGTAATTTTATTCAACACTGATGAAAAGATGCAGGAATCAGCCTGGCAGGGGAGGGACAGGGACGGACAAGTGCCCAGGACAGACCCTGGGACATGCTCAGCTGCTGCAGGCACAGCTGATGGTGGGGAGGAGGACATTTGGGGAGAGGAAAAAAGAAAGGAAAGATCAGAGAGGAAGCAAGCATGAGAAATAAAATGAGCAAAAAAGAAGCAGAGCACAGCTCCTTTCACTGGTATTCCCCCTAGCACCCGCAGGCAGCCGAAAAGTTGGGGGGAAAAAAGCGGTGTTGTCTTCCAGCAACTAATCCTTTGAGGGAGCAAATCAAATTGATGTATTGCCCAGGGAAAATAGGAGCCCACCAGCAGCACCAGAGGAATTTGATCGTAGGAGGGCTAAGTGAAGAAAATGCTTTTATATTTTATTCAATTTGAAGACGTCTTTTCCAGAAAAAGGGGGGGATCCCATTGTTAAGTTACATCAGTGCCCTCCCCGAGTCCCATGAAAGCCTTCTGTTGCCATCCACGAGCGTGGGAATGGGTCATTTGGGGCACGTCCCAGCCAAGGAGAGCTCCCCTTGCCAGATACCCACCAGACGGGGTTGGGTTCCCCACGGGACCCTTGTGCTTTATGTTTCAAGTCTGAGGACGCTCAGCCTGCACAGTTACCAGATAGTTATTCTGCCCAATTTATTGCCTTTTTGTGGAAATGGGACCTCTTTGTCTTGCTCCCTGAGCTGGAACAGCCTTTTCTGCTCACATACCCAGTCACCTGGGCACTTTTTCTGAGCTCCAACCTTGCTTGTGCTACAGGTTACTGTTGGTATTTCCTCTGCTATGTGATGACTGAGTTGAATAATGCTCAGGTTTCACCAAGGTGTCTGACACAGTTACTCCAGTTAGCACAAGAAACACACTGCTTTAAACAAGAATAAGAAAACACCTGCCTACATTCACCTGCCCCAAACCACAGCTCCTAAAACACAAGGCAGGCAGGAAAAGGTTAGCCTTAGCAGTTGCTGGCAGGCCTGAAAATCATCTCCGTTTCCACCTGGTGCCAAGGAAAGCTGCTCCCAAACCTCTCTCCTGCAGTGCGGATGAGTAACAGAACAAAGCTGAACCTGCTCCAAAATGTGGCTATGGGGCCAAGGTCGAACATGTGCTCAGGACAAGTAAAGGAGTGCTTTGCCCTCACTGGATTGGTAGGAGCCCAAGGAAACGGCTGCAAACGTGACCTCAGCCAGGCAGCAGACCACTTGTCTCTTCCCTGTGCTTCTTGACCCGCAAGAGACAGAAAGAAACACCCGTCAGACTGTATTTATGGCAAATTCACAGCTCTCGCTAGGTCTTGAGCAGCCCAACAGGACAAGCATCAGCAGCTCTTGCTTTTGACTACAACACAAAGCCACCACAGGTGAGACCAGCTCCTTGCACATCCCCTGGCTCGCTTTTCCTGCAAGATCTCTGCCAAGTGTTTGGTCCCTAGGAGAACAAATTGTCCACACTTTCTGTGCAGATACACCCCACTGGGAGCAGGGAGCACTGGGACTGAGATTTGCAAACTCTGGCTTGAAATCTTTTTTTTTTTTTTCTCCATCATTTTTAGTGATGGCATAATTATTTGCAAAAAGTAGCGGGGAAACTGGGCCACAACACTCGCACTCAGCCAGTGTCAAGGATGCCCAGCCTTACAGGCGAAGCAGCCCCCAGAAATGCAGCACACGGTTGCTGAGGGCCTCCCATTTGCACTGCTCGAGGTGGCCACGTTCCCCAGCAAGCACGGGGCTCGGGGAGAAGAAAGGCTTTTGCATGGTTCATGTGTCAGGCACGGCCCAGCAAGGTCAATCGGTTTTGCAGGGGGAGCCAACGGAGAGGGAAAACTGCAGCTGATCCCGAGGAAAGGGGGGGAAGGGGAGAAGGAATCCGGGGCTGTGCCAAGAGCTCTGCAAATAAACCTTGTTGCAGCCTCACAGATGAAAGAGCAGCGCCCGGCGAGGGGGCTCCTGTTCCTAGGCATAAATCAGGAGCTGCTCAAACCAAACCAAGGACACCCTGCTGGCACGGGCAGGAGGAGAATCACCCCCTCCTGGTCCCGAACAACAGCCCTGGGCCCCCAAACACACTGCCCAGCTCCCTGACGGGAGCAGCTCGCTCGGGTGGCAGCATGGCCATGGAGCTGGGTAGATGCAAACCCTGTCCGGGTTTTGGGAGCCATCAAGCTGCAGCCACCCATGGGAGGCACCTCCAGCCTTTGTTTCATCCTCCCAGCCTTGCCAAAACTCCTTGGACACCCGGCATCATACACGGGTGCCCAGGAAGGGAAAAGGGCGGCTTTCCCGAAAGGAGAAGAGCGGTGACAAAGACCACAGCTCGCTGACAGCACGCTGAGCCACAAGCCACTTTTTACACCCTTTTTACAACAAATATTAGCTGGAGGGGGGCTGCGCTTTTCCCACTCTCCCGCCAGCACAGCCTCTCATTGTTTACTCTCCCCCAGCAGCCCAGGCGCTCTCGTTAATGTGCTGTGATTGAGCACTTCGGAGGGGACGGGTTTGGGGTTAGCTCCCGGCTCCCTTCGGAGAGCTGTTTACTCTTTAGTGATGCCTATGGCCCGCTGAAGACAGCGCTCCTCCACCCCTGCTGGGCCCATCTGCTTTGTCTGCCTGTTTTCCTGCTGCCACCGGCAGGCAGCTGGCCCGCGCGTTTCAGCGAGCGCTCGCAAACCCCTGGAGGGGAAAATAAAATTAACCCGGTGAAGAAGGGGGCTGGGGAGGACAGGGAGGAAGGAGAGAGCGGGGTGGCTGGGGAGCCTGTGAGGACAGGACCCAGCTGACATCACGATGCTGCTGGCACCTGGTGAGGGCTTGGAGAGGTTTTTTTTGTCTCATTTTGTGTGTTTTTACCTGGAGGAGACAGCGTGAAAGAAGACTTCAGCTCTTCTTGGGTCCTAACATTGCTGTCCCATAGTGTGAGGGCTTCAGACCCCATTTCTCCTGGTCGTTGTGTTGTGCCATGGGTCTCCTCTGGTTGTCCTACCCCTGCACCGCTGTCACATCTGGCCCAGGCCACCTGCAGGCACCCATCCTTTCCCCAAAAAGAGCCCAGCACAAGAACACGGCTATCAGACCCCACAGTCACAGCCAGGGGCTGGCCTGCTCCCCCCTGCTGTCACCCCAGCTGTGCCTCTGTCATTGTCCTGCCAAAATGCCGCACTTGGCTGCAGCCACAGCTCCCTGGGAACCCACACATGGTCTCAAGGCTCATGAAAAAAAGGTCTAAAGAGAGCCGTGACCACGGCCACAGCTGGTACAAGCCACAGGGCTACATCCACAGGCACAGAGATTTCCTGATCGATGCCTTTGGAAAATCTGGCTCTGCCTCCTCCCACAAACAAGACCCTTTGCAACTCAGGTGGAGGTGTCAGCAGAAAATAAAAATGAAAAGTGAGTAGAGGTCTGTCCAGGGAACCCCCCTTCCCAAATTACAGCCATGTGCTGGGGGCAGGCAGGCTGATGCAAGCACGCACATGCATGCAGAAATTAATGTATTGCCTACACTTCATGTGCACACGTACACCCTGCAGAAATCACCAAGGGGGGGTTCTTCACATGGTATTTCCTCTAAAGCCCCCAGGTCTGAGCACTGGGAGCAACCGGGAACCAGGGGGGTCTCTGGTTCGCCTTCATCCTGTCTCAGATCCGCAGGCATAAATGAGATCTGCGCTTCCCCTCCCAGCTAATGGGGAAAGTAAGTGGAACCAGAAGTTTGCCACAGTTGTCAAGCCGATATTATATGCTGGGAAACAGGCAAGTGTCACTAATCTCCAGAGAAAACTGAAAGTCCCCGTGCACACAAATACCTATAGATAAATAGGTGTGTAGGATCGAGCATCCCCCAGGGGTCTCAGCTCCTGAGCCTGATTGCTGGGTCTCCTGCTAAGGTATATTTTTTTCAGCTTTATGCCACCCACTAAGCCCATGCATCCCCTCTCCTTTGTGGCGAGGCAGCCGTGGCAGAGGGAGGGGGCAGTGTAGCACTCAGCAGGGCTCCAGATCATGCATGTGCACCATTGCCTGCTGCTACCACAACCAACAAAACGTTTGCAAAATGTGAGCCCCTGTACCATGCTCCCTCCCCAGCACGAAGGGGTGAGTGATCAACATGGCCTGCCTGGTATGTTTGCCCTGGTATCCTCCTCTACGGGTATGCACAGCTCCTGCTGGCATTAAAGGGAGATGCTCCAGTGCCTGCAGCAGAAAATAGATCCCACTCACTGTCTGAGCTGTATTTACAACAATCAAAGTCTCCGTAAATTATGGTTATCCAAATGTTCTGCTGGTCTGGATCCACTGGTGACACTTATTTTTCTTCCCTTCCTTTCCTTTCTCTCCTTCCACGTACCAGGCTTTGCCAGCACTGGTCCCATCGTGCTGCCCATCAGAAAGAGCTGAAGGGGGAGAGGCTGAGGATATTCACTCCCCAGAGCCTTTGACAGCACAGAAAAGGAAGAAAATGCCACCTGCTACCTGATGGGGACTAATTTCCTACCTGGAAAATCTGTTTGCTAAACATCTGGCCTGACAGGCCAGAGAGATGGCTTCCAGCAGAGCTGGGGAAGGCAGCAGCGTGCATGCACTGCACTGGAGCCCTTGGCCACAGCTCAGCAGCACCAAGCTGCCCACAGAGAGAGCAACAACTGCAAACCCCCTGATTTATCCTAAATTTCTCATACTGTAATCCTCTGCAAACTGTGCCCAGGGAGCTCAGCAGCACCTGTGTGTAGGGGGAGGGGGAAAAGCTCTTCCCCAGGTGAGAGCCATCCCAAAATGATGGGTGCATTGTGTGAGTCAGGACCTCCAGCTGCGTCATGGCAGCCTATGTTTTGCAACACAGCTGCATGCTCAGAAATTTATTACCTTGCATTATGAACTATTTCTTGTAAGCTGGAGGTTGTGAGGAGATGATCTGGAAGAGGGTGAAGCTAACAGAGCAGCACACACAGCCACAGACGCGAGACAGCATGAGGACCCCTGGGTGTTGGAGCTCAGCCTCCTGCCCCTATTTCTTCCTCTAAGGCACATCACAAAAAGAGACACAACCTCTGTCCATGCTTTGGATACAAGGGGACTGATCTGATTTTGCTTTTCTTTTTTTTTTTTTTTTTTTCATGAAACTGAATGAGCTCTTTTTTAGCAGTCTGACAACAGAGGCTTGGCATTGTCACCATGAAGCATGAGAAAAACCATGAGCCAGGTTTGGAAATCATGAGATTGGCTTAAAAAGCAGAAGATTTTTTTTTCCCCCCCTTATTATTCATGCATCTGTTTAGAAACAATACACATTCTTTGTGTTCAGCTCCATCCCTCTAAAATGTCAGGGACTGGGCTTTTAAGGAAATTTATCTTTTTCAGCCAGAAGGAATGAGAACTTACTTCTTTTCTCTTCTGCGATTCTTGTGCGGTTGCACGATACAGAGCTCTGGGTTTTGGGGTGGGGGAAGGAATAAAGACTTCCATGGGGTTCACTGTCAAATGACCGAGCTCCCTGCTCTCACCATGTGGCTGCACAAGCCAAGAGCATCCACGCTGCATGCAGGCACACAGGGCACACAGAGAAATCAAGGCCTGACTCCCTATTTGTCTACAGCATGCATTAAGTGAGGTTATCCCCCTGCACAAGGCGAATTTCTGACAAGATTTGTCAGACCTGAGCATCTGGACACGGGGGAACGTGGAGACACTGTGGAGCCCATCAGCATCCCTGTGTGGAGATGGAGTTGCCAGGCTTGAGGTCTGCATCTTACCAGTCTCAAAAAGGAGGTGCTAAAGCCTTCCTGTTGCTTTGATGTAAATGTCATGGCTGAGAGTCATCACAATGGGTCATGCTATAAACAACCCCAACACGTTTCTCTGCCCAGGAGAAATCCCACTACAAATCTGGTGTTAGGCAGAGCCCATCCCCTGACACCAGCTAACACATACAAGCAGGACCAGAGTCAGGCCATTCATCAAAGAAGTGGGCAGTTTTCTCCAAGTCCTGCAGTAAAAAAAAATAAAAATAAGAAATAAAAAATGACCATTGGTTTGCATGAAAAAGAAAACATAAACTTCTTATGAAGCATACAGCCATGGAAATGCGCTTATGTGGCTCCTGGGACCCCTTTTCTTTCGTCAGACTTCATATGAAAAGCCCTCTCGTTGCTTCCCCATGTCAGCATTAACTCCTCCAAAGCAATCAGCTTCCTGAAGGGAAGGGAGCAGCAGTCGGTGACTTACAAACACGCTCAGGATCCTGCCTCGTGAAAGGTAGCCAAACCCTAAAGATTTTCTGCAGTTGTACCTGCACGGGCGTTTCTGCCTCTGATTATCCACCACACCGGTCTTCCAATAGCACCGGAATTGCAAAGCTAATTGCACTGTAAAAGTAACGGCCTATGAAATTTTTAATGGAGCAGATTGCACTTATATTTTTTTCCTCTGTGGTTCAATATACTTCGATATCTTTTTTCTCTCTCGCAGCATTTCATTCAGGCTTACAGTGGATTTATACAATTGCTTTCCCCAGTGCTATAAAGGCTGGACCACAGGACAGCACTGGTTTGTTTTCCAGCTGGACCCAGGCAGCCGAAGCCCACAGCTGGGCACTCAAGTGTTTTGAGGAGCATCCAAAAATACATCCTCACCCCCAAATCACTGATACATAGATACGTGGAACAGTCACTCATCACTTCATAGCTGGCACAGCGTAGTGCAGGCTGAGGACGAGAGGCACAGGAAGGCATGGCTGATGGGCTTCTCCTGCTCCTCCCCTGAAAATACAACAGGGAAAGGGAAAAGCAGGGGAAAAAAAAAGGAAAAGGAAAAGGAAAAGGAAAAGGAAAAGGAAAAGGAAAAGGAAAAGGAAAAGGAAAAGGAAAAGGAAAAGGAAAAAGGAAAAAAGAAATAAAGGAGGAATATGTATGAGGGACAGAAGCCAAGCAGCATTTAAGGTAGGATGAGGATAAGTTTTAAAAGAAGTCACGAGGAGCGGTGTGATCGAACACAGAAATAAGAGCAGTGATGGAAGCATACCAATGGCAACAAGTTCTGTGCCAACTACAGCACTCAGGGTCACACGAATACAAAAAAAAACAGGGCCAATGAAGGAGAAGAAGGAGAAGAAAGAGGAGAAGGAGGAGAACGAGGTAAAGTATTGGAGCTCTGTGTATGGGGTGAGGACAGCCAAGGAGCACAGGGATCCAGGGATGTTCCTTAGAAGACATCAAAATGAAAACATCCTCTTAGTTTTTTCATATCAATGTTGTGAAATTCCTGTTCCCTCTGAGGTAATGAAGTGGTCCATCTTCCATGCTGCCTCGGAGAATTCCTGGGCGAAGAATTCCAGCTCCAGACACTCCTAATGTCAGCAGACGGGCTGTGAAGCACCTGCCGAACCCACTGGAAGAGATGGGACCTCTTCAAAGCAGTGTGTCACTTGAAATAAAGAGCACAGAGAAAGAACAAATAGAAGACATGTGGAAATGCCCACATCCCAGAATTAACTGACACCCTAAGCATGATCAGCCCCACCTTGAGCTGAACACATCATCTGATGATGACAAGTCCAGTGCTCCAGTCCCAGAGCCACCCATCACATTTGCAGAGAGCATCAATTTTAACAGTATAGCGTGAAGCTTGCATTACTAGTGCATGCAAACGTGTGCAATTCAGATATATTCTAATAGACAGCTCTGGCCCATGACATTCCTGCAGGTCAAAATTAAAATAAAAGGGAGAGACGCGCCGTGCACCTCTGGTTAGACTCCGGGCTGGCTCGGCGCAGAGGCAGCCTGCAGTTAATCAGCCTTCTTTCTCCACTAACTGTCACTGCAAACAAAGGAATTAGCAGAAGGTCTGTAGGGAGCATTGAGATAATTTGGCTGGCTGAAGAAAAGAGAAAGAAAAGAAAAGCAAAACAAAATTACTGAGAAATTTACTCGCGCTGACCTCTCCATAAATATTTAGATATAATCATCATTACCTTGGAGTAAATTAAGTTATAAACAGCCTCCACAATTGCTCATGATGAATGCGTATCGGCATCAGAGAGCACTTTATTGCAAGTTAATGTGGAAACGGAGCACCTCAATCAATCAGGACACAGAAATGCTGCCGGATGACATCAGCCTGGCTCACCCTATCCATGCTGGACACCGTACGCTCGCCCACCCGGCCTCCTCTGCCCCCGATGTGTTGTGTTAACAAATACACATCGAACCGATGGCAAGGGGTACGTATGTGGAGCCAAAACAACAGGGGAAGTACAACACGTGTCCTAGGATATGTTAGTGGTATTATTTATGCTACAGTAGTGTCTACAGGGATTGAGGATGTGTCTCAACTTCCATACAAAAATTCGCGTACGGAGCTCAATGTGCTGAGCTCCGTACACAAATGCAGCCAGCAACCTGGGGGGGATCCATCCAACCCAACCCAGACACCCACAACGGGGATGTCCGCGGCCGAGCTAAGTAATCCCCATCAGCCCCCTTCACAGCAAGCAGACAGAAATCATCACTTTTGGAGCTCAGCTCTCCAGACCTATTTGAGATGTCTAGTGGAAGCAGAGATGAATCGTGCCCCGGGCTCCTTTGGTGCCTTGGCTCCATCTCCATTTGGGAGCCCCGGGTGACTGCTGCTGAAGTCAGCATCTGCTCTGTGGATGCCGATTTGATGAGACGAGTCCCATCCGCTCCAACCAAGAGGCTTAGAAAAAGCAGACAACCACAGAGCAAGCAAACGGGAATCATCTCCCGGCTGCATTTTTGGACGTGAAACCCACGGAGCCTTGCAGGGCCGATGACTTCCCTGAGAAGTTTTTCAGAGTCCAGCTGCTGAAGAGGAGAGCGGCAGGGGGAGCATCTGCAGAGGCGTCCCTTTGCTTTTGGTGTGAGAACTGAGAAGTCAGGAGCTTTGTTTTCCATTCCAGTCACCACGTATGAGAAAAATCAAAATTGTTTCACACTCTGCCCCCTTGGGTCACCCACCTCCATCTCCTTCCCACCCAAGCCAGCACCGTGGCATGTATATGGCAGGTCACCCAGTGAGCTCAGCACTGGCGTCGCCTGGTAAAGGCAGGATTTAGGGTTTGGCTACTTCACGACACCTACTAATCACCCTCACTTTCCCATCACCACCACCCACAGCACCCAGTAGCTAGAGGTTCTGCACACAGAAGACTAAAAAGGGAGTTCCATGCTGCAAGGTAGGAAGGAATGAGGTACAAGACAAGCGGTGATGAAAGTGTTTCTAAAAAAAGGAGCATGATCAGAGATTCATTAAGGCTCATGACTTCAGCAAGATGTTGAAACTTGCAAGAGAATAAAGATTTAAAAATGGAGGTTATGTATGCCTAAACTTCTTAAGACACTCATTGAAATAGGCCCTAATGCCACAAAGAGATGAACTAGGGTCAATTCAAGAAATCAGTGCATCATGCTGTGCCAATGTTCTTAGGAAAAACCATCTTCATCTGGTCTTCATCTCACTTCAGGGCTTTTTCTTATGGAAAAACTTTGTTTGCATTTCCCATTAAAAAAAAAAAAAAAAATAGTTATTATGATGTCCAGTTCATGGTGCTGCTTGTCTCGAATTTAGTGTTGGAAAACAACAACACCAACAGACTCAACAGATGAAAAGTGCCAGACAGAGAAAATAATTAAAATGCAAACAAAGTGGGCTGTGAAGATCCTTCTCGCAAGCAGGTATTTATAGCAAGAGGTGAAAGAGAGACAGCGTAGCACTGACTGTCTCTACCCTGTTGCAAGGTGAAATAAAAATACTCCTCCTCTTATCCTTCTTGCATACAGCCTAAATAGAATGAAATAAAACTTAGCTGGTAGTTGCCTCATTCCCTGAGTTGTGGGACCTTTCGAAAAGAATCGTCATGGATGAGTTTGCTGTTTTTGCTCCAGCATTATGAATTTCTCCTGACAAGACCTTATCTTCTGTCAGTGCTTCCCTCGGTGCTACAACACCGACCTCCATCTGACAATTTCCCAGCCCAGGACAATTAAACCCCCCTTCCCGGCTGAGGACAGCCTCCGACAGGGCTCCCACCAAGGCTCGTTTTGTCACCCGTGTCTCATCCCCACCGAGCCTTAGTCAGAAGGGAAAGAAAGAAATCTCTAAATCTTTTGACACAAGGCAAAGATTTCTATAGATACTAAAAATCTATTGACTGGCTCAGATCAAGGGGTTTTTAATTGAGTGAGCAACGTTAATTAGTAAATCTACTGACTTCTAAACACCACGAGGCCCAGGGCTTCGGATTGCCATTGTGCAAGGACAATGCTGCTTTCAAGGTCTAGAGAGCATTTTCCCTGGGCTGCCCTGCCCCCAAACACCAAAAAGTTTTGCAGCTAATTGTGGAGGCATTCGGGTGGTGGCAATCAGACATCTCTTCAGCTGAGGAAAGGGCTAAAAGGAGTCTTCAGGGATGTTTATCTTTGAAAGAAGTCTGGAAAAAAAGAAAGAAAGAAAAAAAAAAAAAAAAAAAAAAAAAAAAAAAAAAAACAAGGTGTTTCTCGAAAACAGAAAGATCAAAGGTAAAAGCATTTGGACGGATAAAATGGCTGCAAAGATTATTACTTCTTAACATATAAATTACTCAAATCGCTCCCATCTGTCTGCCTCCACTGCCATATGAGAAAGGAGACCAAAGGCTTAGCTCCCAATACATTAAATCCTAATAAATCCACCCATGTTTTAAGTTGTAATACACGAAACACTTTTCCTGGAAAAACTGTCTGCAGACCAGCAGCAAAGGCTTTAAAACATGTTTGTTATGGAATCAGGAAAAAGAAGGGATCAAACTGTAGCAGCTCAGCAGTGAAGGATTGCTGGAAAAGCAGAAACTAAAAATGTAATAACGGGAACACGAAGACAGGAGGAAGAAGCTTAGCAGAAGGAATGGCCTTGCTGGGGAAAATGTACCAGAGTTTATGGCCCTGCTCTTTATTAGCCAAGGAAGTCAATGCAGGCTTCTGGGGAAAAAATAGGAAAGGAAATAAAAAGGAGTTTAAGATCATTTTAATGGTTCGAGGCCAGATTCATAGCAGACCTGAGCTGTGCCTGGGGATCTCACCTCTATTTTTAACATTCCCTGAAGTCTTTCCACAAAGCAATGACCAGGAGGCTGACAATGGCCATGTTTATCCCATTCATCCACCACCATGCCAGCCCACAAAATCCCACGAGTGGCACACAGCAAATGTTCAAACCACCCTCTGCTTTTGGAAGTCTTGGCCCCCTTTCTGGAAACATCAGGAGCCCTTTTACATCACAGCAGTGAGTGATGTGCCATGGCTGCACATATGAGACACACTTCTCCATTTGGACACAACCCCTTTGCCAAACCATGGTGCCTCTGGGGTCTTACACAGACTCACACAGGGACATGGATGGGCAGGGGACATATCTCGGCATTCAGCCCTGGGTGAGGGCAGCCTGAGAATTTTTCAATGGCCACAACATCTTTGCATTTCAACTCAAACATCAACAGTAGAGGCAGGGACTTGACAAGGTACTTGTTGACAGTTTGTGCGTGCCCACAACACATTATACCCCTGGTCCATGCAAAGTCAGAATTTACAGAGTCCAGCAAAAAACAGGACAATCCCAGAGCAACTTGTAGTGACCTATTTTTGCCTTGACAAAGTCAAAGCCCAAAGGAGAGATACCTCCTAAGTCATGGACAGTTCACAGCCCCTGGTGGCATGGTGGCACTTCACCATTATTTTATTGGAATTCTCTTACAGGGTTTTGTTCTCTTGACAAGAACAGCTACCAGTGCAGCAAAAGGTTCTGCTGGGCTTTTTAGCATAATCTAGAGTTAAACCTCACAAGTGGTGTTTCCTGTGTCAGCTCACTGCTTCAGATCTTACCTGACATCCTGCATCATGCATGAGACATCTGCACGACACGTCGGCGGAACAAATCCGTCAGCAGCACGAACTTGCAGGGACAAATCCATCCCTGCTCCAACAGCAGTGGCCTTACCCCAGGGGACCACTTTTGGCCTGCTGGAGTCAAACGGGATTCGGAGCAAGTAGGTCCCTACGTGCAGCTTGGAAGACAAAATGAGTGACTAAAATAGCATTAGTGGAAGCAGGAGTGCTTGGTATGCTGAGATACCTCAGCTCGGCTGCGTCTGTGGCACTCACACTACGTTTGGCTTCAGATGGCCACCAATCAGTTATGCCCTATGCAAATCCCTCCCCCAGTATAAAATAAATAAACAAATAAAATAGAAGAAAAACTTCTTAAAGCCTATCTTGTGTTATGCCTTCAGGGCAAATTTGCTTTTATGAGCATAAATAATTCATGCATGTTCATTTATTATTAATTAATATTCCATGAACATGCATGGTTTATCCACCCAAACAAAGCCCCACGCCCCACGCGCCTTCCCCGCAGCCTGACATCAGCTGCTGGCTGCTGCCCGGCTGACCAAGGCATTAGATCAGTACCATTTATCACCTCTTTCTCCCCAGAAGCTGCTGAAAACTTTCTGAGACTCCTTGCAGGTCGCTGGCTTGCTACATTCCCAGGGCTGAAATAGGACGATTTGATTCTTCTGGGCATAAATATTTGGGAGAAGGTAGAAATGTGGCAAGAGGGAGGCATGAGGAGGAGTTAGGTTTTTGGGGCTTTTTTCCATTTCATGTGTCACTGGTGAGCATGGCTGGTGGGAGGACCTATTTCTCTCTCAGTGCCACATCACCAACACCCCCAGCAGCATCATGCAGGTGGAAATATCTCCCATTATGGGGACTCTGGCTCTTGCACATGCCTCTGGCAACTCTGGTCATCTGCAATTGGGGTCCCACTCTGTGCTGAGTGCCATATAAAGGCGGCAAAAGATAAATCCTAGCCCCAAAGCCTTATTTTTTTTGATAAAGAATTGAAAAATTTGGGAAAAAAATAGATTTACAGTGAGTTTTTTTCCCTTTTGCAGTGGAGTGAGTTAGAGGACCTTGGCTGTTACATTTAAGGTCCAGTGTGTCAGGTATGAAGATGGGGAGAGGGGTGGGAGGAGGCAGGCTCAGCACCATTTCATTGCTTATGGCAGGATCCATGCCAACCACGTTTCCGTGCTGTGCAGGCAGCTGGCTGAAAGCACACAGGGATTCCCCAGCAAAGCCAGGAAACTAATGAAAATCTCTTCCATCTCAATATAGATCCTCATGCGTATTGACTCCAGCATTGGTCCACGCTGAAGAGAGGCAGCCGGATTTTTCTTCTTGGTGTCTGTCTTCTGCAGATCCCACACTCGGTGGATTGGCTCTGTTGACTGAATCAGCCCCCGGTGCATGAGCAAATGCCTGCAGAGGCAGCACGCATCCTGGTCTGAGAAATCCCTGCGAGCCCCTCCAAGCAAGGTCAGAGCTGCCTCTTGTAGCTCTCTGCAGCCACCACCATCATCTAAAGACTATCAAAGCTCCACATTTTTCAAGAACAGGCAGTGCTACCAAGTGCTGTATAAAAACACCACCCACGACACTTCCTTCATTTCCACCTCTGCACAAGCACAGGACTCCAGGTGCATGCAGACTCAGGTCCCTGCCAATACCCACAGGACCCCACACAAGATGTTCAGCTCTCAAATCTTCACCTGGAAGCAGCAGCCTTGTCACAAGCCACTCCTGGATGCTCCATTCATGTCCCAGCTCTCCAAACACCCCCCTCACCTGCATCTTGGGTTACAGACATGAGGATGCAAGACCAAGAGCTGGATTTTCTTTATTTGGCCTGAAACATTGCAATCTCTTTATACGGTCCTATGTGAGTCCTGATTTCAAGCACAGGAATGCTGCGAGGAGATAGTAGAAAACTCCCTGTGCGTTAGACACTGGAACAGCTTCAAACCAAGAGTGAGCTGAGGCAAACAGAGACACGATTTTGGCATTTGCTAAGGGCTGAAGCAGAGCGCACAGAGAGAGGCAGAGAAGAAAGCATCACTTACAGGAGATGTTCCCATGGCACTCAGCACTGCGGGGACCCAAATCCCTTGATATTCCTCAGGTGGCACGTGGAGGAAGAGAGAAATGAGAATTTACAGCCATCCATGCACAGTTAGTGCTGGGTCCAAATCTCAGGTCTAGAGCCAGATATCCTCCTCTTTCAGGACCTGCAGGAGGGAGAGGAGTCGGTCTCCAGTGGGTGTGAATTGCCCAATTTCTCCTGTTTCTCTGTAATATTTTACACCAAAGGCCTGTGTCCAAATTCCCCCAACCTTCACGTGTTTCACAAGCAGACCTGAAGTGATTCCAGCAAATACCCTGGCAAATATTCCAGTATCCCAGGAAATACCACAGGAACCCGCCTATCGCCTCGTATTGTTTTACAAATAGAGATAAGTTCTATAACACCGAGAGTTACAGACAATTTAACACACAGGGGCTGCTCTGGGAAAACTTAAAACTGTCATAATTCATCCTCCCCTTCCCCCAGTCCAGAAATGAAAGATTAAACCTTGGAAGATTTATTAAACTGACATTTTAATAGAATTTTTAGACTTTCCCTGTTAATAGTTTAAATATAATTGAATTCCATGAAAGGGAGGAATATGGGATAAAGTCGGTGTCTCCCAACAATAAGAGCATTTTAAACACTGGGGCATATCGCTACTGCATAATTTAGTCTTATTTGCATGGCCCTTAGAACTGGGAGTAACGAAAACACAAATCTAATTAACAAAGTAAAAGAATTGCCTCTACCAGCAAACTTCATCACAAGCTCCACTACCACACACCCACCCTCCCCGAGTTACAAACACGAAACAGATGGCAAGAAGGAGAAAAAAAAGAAAAGACATCACACGTCAGCTCTTGGAGAGGAAGGGGGGGGGGAAATAAGAGAGAGAAAGCAGAAGGGACAGGATGGATAACTATGCTACTTGACGATGCAGCAATTAACTTGCTGAGGGTGGAATAATTCTTGCGCTGCCTCTCCGGTCGGAGCACTCTCCCAACTTAGCCAAGTAGTAGATGTATTGAGTGCAGCGGAGAGTAAACTAGTTTTCATAAATCCCAGCAGGACTCCGTTTCGCTTTATGAGATTCGTGTGAAAAATTGAAAATTCAGGTTTTTCCAAATGCATCTGTAATCAGCAGCCTGAGCTCTGCGGGTCCCCGGAGGTAACTGATCACAGACAGCACAAAGTAGGGTTTCACAATCACACTGAGCTTCTACACTGCATTTTTAAAGGTTAGACATTAATTCCTGATCAATACAAGGAACAGCAGGCTATCCCCTACCCCCACTCTCAGAATTGTCTTACATTATTAACTGAGCCATAGCTTTGTCCTAGAATTACTTCAAATCACAACTTGGGGCTGTAAGATGTGAAGTCCCTTTGGATGTTGAGCAGAGGGAGGTGAGAAAGACCCTCAGTGCCTTCTTCCCCCATACAAATCCACCAGATCCTAGTTCTGAGTGGCATTCACATTTTGTTGCAGCCCCATTTTATTTATTTATTTTTATCCTGCTAAAGGTTCACTCAGGTCACTGGTAGGTTTTGTCTTTTTCACTCTAGAGGTATCCCCTTGCTGGACAGCTGAAGGCAACAAGGCTTGCTGTGCTCAGCATGGCCCAGGCTGTCACCCAGTTAAACACAGATGGCAATGAAGACCTTTAGAGTTCAGCCATAACCACAGACCTCCTTCTAGTCAGCATTAAAACAGCCATGAAATCAAGGGCACAATTCATCCTATTCTAAAAGAAACAGCTAAGTTTAATCAGATGAATCACCCCCTAAAGGTCTGTGTTTCTGTCCATTGTAAGATACATTTGGACCAAATATTGAGAGGCTTTCTGATTCAATCCCCAGAGCACATTCACATGCATACACATCCATAAACACAGATTTCATATTTTGCACTCAAAAATAAAACCAGAACTCGATGCTTCTCCATGCCCAACAGTTCTAGCTGGATGATGTACAAACAAGCCATTCAAAGTTATTCTTCATGTCTGAGTATCCCTCCCCTAACAATGTGCCACACTAAACCCATTTTTGCTGGGTTCCTCTGTGCCGTTACCATTGCAAATTTCATTGACACCCAGAGAACTCCCTTGAGCCCTGAAAACAGCATGTCCCAAGCATCTAGTTTTCCAGCAGCTTAAGAAAAAAAAAAAAAAAAAACAATCCAGGTTGCTCAACAGTCTTTAGGGATCAAAAATGTTCTGGTCTTCTCCACACTTGCATATTGGGCTGTTGTTACTTTCCACTTGTGTGATAGATAGGTGGTGGCTGCTCTTATGTGAAGACCTGATACAGTTTGACATGGTCTAGGTCAGCAGCAAGAGGGATGTAAGCAGGTCAATCAATTAGATTTAGGATCAATGTTTGACTGTTGGCTATGATGGAGAAGGAATCCTGCACCTTCCTTTCCCCGTGACAAAACTCCTGGAGCTCTGAAGGCCTCAGCTGGAGACCTGGAGAGAGTCTTGGAGGAGTCTTGGACTTCAGGCAGCCTTCTGGCGAGGTTTTGGAAATCTTCACAGATTTCTAGGCAGGCCCAGATTCATTAGCATGCACTCATGTTCTCATATTTTTACTGACTCTCTTCAGGGCTCATTTATTCCACTGAAATCAAACACAAGAATTCCCCCAAGGCATCCTTGTCAGATATGAAGTGACTGGGCTACACAACGCGCTCTTTCCAGGTACTGCAACAGGTACAGGAAGGCTTATTGCATTTTTCGGTGTCATATCAATTCATTATCAAAGAGAAATTGATGAATATCCACTTTTGCTGAATTAGAGAGTCTCCTGATGGTTAATGAGCGTGAATAAAACGTTATGCAAATTAGTGGCTGAGAAGGGACTTCTGGATCCGAACTTGAATATGAAACAGATCATTAATATGACATGTTTTTAGCATCTGTTGATTGTTTCAAGTGTTACATTTGTGGAGAAAATGGCTAAGATTCAGTGAGAAGAACATAAGATACCCCTGTTCTCATGCATGCACCCCTCTGAGTCCTGTGCCACTCTAGGTGTGAGAAAACAGAGAAATTCTGGAAAAACAAGCAGGCCCCTGCTCCTAGTGAGGAAACTCAGTTTATAGCCCAGATTGCTATTTGCTCACCTGTTCAGCACAGCTCAGTATTGTGTGTGCCTAGCCGGCTGTGCAGAGATCCTCATAAAATATGAATACTTCTTCCAGATACGGCTGGTTCTTAACTTGCGTTTACAGTATGAACAGTTATTGGGTTCTATTATTATTTATAAGCCTACGGTGTGAGAAACCTTTCTCTAATGCTTAAAAAGTGGCAACTTCTCTCTTGCCCTGAGCAGAAAGACAAGGGGACGCAGTAAAACAAAGTGGAACAAAAAACGAGATGCATAGACATGACAGCCTAGATTTTCTGTGAGCTGTACAGGCAGTCTAAATGTTTAAAAACAATTAAAACTGGGATGGATTCAGACTTTGTGGGCTTGGCAGTGTAAGGTACAGTTTGTGTCTTGTTATCCTGTTGGTACAATCCAGCCTGTCTGGGTTCCTTCTCGTGGGGTTACTTGTTTTTTGTTTAAGGTTGAAGAACAAGCGACAAGGGCCAGCAGATAAAATGGGAAAAACAGCTTCTTTGAAGTCAATCCGTGGTGTTTGTAAGTTCCTCCAAAGGGTCCCTGACACATCACATGGGAGGAGTGGCAACCTAATATTTTGAGGGAATCTTGCAGTGTTTTTTAAAAATGAGAAATGATTACTGTGACATTAAAAAAAAAAAAAAAAAAAAAAAAAAAAAAAAAACTGTCAGAGTAACAGAAATGTTCCTTTGTGAAAAACAGACATTTGGACACACAGACATCTGCACATCCCTTACCTCCCCTGGAACAGGATCAAGACCTCCCAGGAGGGCTAAGTCTGGGTAGGAAATGGTTATCATTACAAGACATTTAAAATCTGTTTCTCCAAAGCTGCAACCTTATGGTCTTCCAGACATTTAGAGGGAAGGAGGGAAGAAGTGAGGGAAAGCTCTTTCCTACCTTCTCCCTCGGCAATGGTTATTGAGCTACCCATATGAAGTGGGAAAGGTGCAAGAGTAGAAAAACAATCCAACCAACAAACTGTAAGCAGGGCAATATTCACAGGATGCAGAAAAGTGAGTTTCAAGCCATGGCAGTGACACAAGCTTCTGTTTCTCCCTTCTGAGGTGACCGCCCAACTCATTCCCACTCCAGGTATTTTAGGTGAGCATATTTCTCCCTGACCAGAAATTCTACCCATCCAACATAAAGTTTCAGCTTCCCCAAACTACTTTCTACCATCCTTACAGAAATTTCTACACAAGCTCCCGACAGAACAGCATAGTAGCTCTCATCCAAATGAGGTACATCCTCAGGAGGATATAAGAATGGCCTTGTTCTCCTGTCATTGCTTCAGGTCCAGCTCTTCATTCACATTCATCATTTATGAAAAGGAAAAGTAAATCAAATCTTTTGCCAACAGATTTTAATAGCTGGCACAAGTGGCCTACGCAAACCTCGGTCTAGAGGACATGACACTGATATTGGTCAGCAAAAGGAGTAAAGCAGAATACAACAATCACTTCAACCTGAGGCACACAACCAAGGAGACACAAATAGGATGACTCTTCAGGAGAAGGCTGGGATGTATTTCTTCAGAGACAATGCATGAAATGTCATTGAAATGAAAATTTAAGGAAAAAGAAAGAAAAAGGAATGACATTTTGACATCTTCCCAGCCAAACTCTGTGTAGTGTCTACACTTGCATATTACATATGAAATCTCAATCTGCATGATGTAGGACTTTTAATCCAATGTGTTGGTCTCCCCGCTGACAAGATGTGCCCAAGTTTTCTATCTCACATGGATAAGGATCACAAAACATTCCCTTCACCAGAGCAAGTGAGAGGGCAGAAGAATAGCAATGCAGGTACTCGGGTTGTAAAGATTCTCCTCAAAATCCATGGCAGTGTTCTCAAAGCCCTTATTCCAGGTGAGACCACCCCTATAAACAAGGGTCAAGAAGAGATGGTAACAAACTTTTTCCATCCAAGGTGTGTTGTAGCCCTCTGGATTGAAGCTCCAGGGTGGCATAAGGAATGAGAAGTCATGGTAGGGCAATGAAACCTGCAAGTCATGCAGTTCAACCATGGTCCACAGATTGGAGGTGCTGAGACATCACGCTACCAAGATCAAGAGTCACCTTATTTCTTGCAAGAGGACACAAAACCAAGTTCAAATAATCCTTTACAGGGCCCTCTATTTCTCATTCATTGCCTGCCAGCAGTCACCCCAGCAGCTTCATCTCCAGCCTGCAAACCACAGTGGTGGGCTACTATATTTATTTTCCCATCACAATTAACCACTTCTGATTAGTTCAACTAATTACTGGGTGCAAGCAATTATTCTCTGACAGGCCTCCTCAGTCTTTAATGGCTGTTCCCACAAGATCAAACAGGTGAAGGCCAAAAGAAGAAAGTAAAAAAACTAAACAAGTGGGAAATGAGGGAAAGAATTAAGAAATCCCTGAACAGATCCAGGTCCTTTGAGACCCAGAGTAGCAAACAGCCGAGCTAATTAGCATGCCTGTTGCCTTGCCAGCGTGCATGGAAATTTCCCCTCCAGCCCTTTTTCCTGCAGAAGTTCATGATCTGGGATACCTCCACAATACAAGCACAAGACAAGATGCATTTGTGCATTCTCATTTCAACACCGCAATGCCTCTTATTTGAGCAAAATCCAAAGCACTAAATCATGTCTGAGAAATTTTGTTTAGTGGGTGAATTTTGGATCCTAGTCCTCCAAGTGGGGGGATTTTCTTTGCGGCTGAAAGAAGACCTCTGACAATGGGAGGGATTAGGAGAGAATGGAAATGCTGACAAAGGGATAGCCTTAACTGATGGAGAACATACTTTTATGGATCTCAGAGGCAAAATCTTTAGGAGGATGCTCTAAACATTTTAATGGCAACTGTATGTTTTCTGCCTCGGATCCTGCTAACAGAATTGAATAGAAAACAAAGTGTTAAAGACATTCACAGAAGAATGTCTTCTCAAGAAGAGGGCTTGATCTGTATTAAATTCTCTAGGATACAAGAAAAAAAATCCATAGAATATTTGACAGAGGCGCATATTTGGCAGAGAATACTCATTCCTATTGCCATTGAATTTCATGTAATTTTCCCCAAAAGAAGAGTGCATCCAGATAATATTGTGGTTCCCAACTGTGTCTTTTTGCACCTCTGGTGGGGTTTTCAAATGGCTGGTGAGGTCGGCTGAGGTGCCAGCACCACCTTCAACTGTGCCTCAAGTCAGTCCCCTTAAAGCACCCTTGTCCATGGTAGCCATGGACACGATGGTTTCTTTGTGATGCAGATGTTTGTTTTCAGAGGGAAAGATGTTCAACTCTTTGAGCCTAGTTGTGCCACACATGCCACGGAAGGTTGGACATGGAAAAGGTTTTCTTAAGGAAATGGACAGAAAACACCACCCCCTTTGGACAAGCTTCAAGGGCACAGCCCTCATCCCTGGGGATGGGCATCAGACTTGGGTATCTGTGAGGGGTGTGATGAATCCCACTCAAAGCTGATAAATACAGGCGGGATCATCCACAGACCAGGTGGAGAAACACCAATCCTGCATGCACACAACTTTAGTCCCCCACGTGTGCACCCTACTCAAGAGGGGAAGGACAGAGAGTGTGGCAGGAGAGCTCAATCCCTGGCAAACAGCACCATGCAGGTCCTCCTGCTTTTTGAAGGAAAACAAGGGGAAGAGGGGGAGGGTTATGGCTAAAGCTAAATTGTCCCATAAAACATTTTACTACAACAAACCGATTAACATTTGACTCTGCTGTAGAACGCTGAACAATGCTACAGGCTGCAAAATGCCTCTCTGAAAAGCGATGCCAAACAATGCGGTCTCACAAAGAGCCCTTGGGGAGGCAGAGGGGCCCCTATACGGCCCCCGTATACATCCCCACCATCCAGCCCACGGCTGCTTTCATCTTCACGCTAGCTACCCATGCTGAAAAGGCACAGGAAAGGTGTTTTGTTTCAAAGCAAAATCCTTCTGTAGGAAGCATGCATTGCAGAAAGGCAGGGCACAGCCCCCGTCACGATGGCGTTCTGCTTTTACAGCACTGACGGGAGGCATTTGCTCTCACAAATCAGAAATACTCCTGGTGTCCTGCTTTCTGCCTTCAAAGCTCTCTACCCATGCATGAACCCCAACAGGCTCAGCCCCGGGGGTCCCTCCTGTCCTGCTCGCGTGGAGGTCAGAAGGACACGGGGACCAGGGGAAGCAGTCGTGCAGCCACCCTGAACTCAGACAGACTTTTGCTACCTCTCTCTCTTCTTCACCTCTGCTGGTACTTTCATCTTCACAGAATCACAGCTTGGTGAGGCTGGCAGCACCTCGGGGTCCCTCCATCCCAGCTCCTGCCCCAGCAGGGCCACCCAGAGCAGGCTGCCCAGGCCCATGGCCAGGTGTCTTTTGGAGCTCTCCAAGGAGGAGACCCCACAGCCTCTCTAGGCAACCTAATAGGCTTATAAAAATTATCTTATACAACTTACATTTTTCTACACTACTGGGTGAGTTTTCTAGACCTAGTGAGGACATTATCCTTTGAACTGGATTGGGGAAGACTAAGTTTGAACTCATGGACTTTTGTAAATATATTCAACATTGGAAATCAGATGAGCAGCTACAAGTGTCTCACAGGTTAGATTTGATATTTTCAGTCAGTTATAAGCAATACTTTCTCCTTCAAACACATATGCACATAATACACTTTTTTCATTAAAACTCTATTCAGACCTTTCCACCTTTTTCCTTTATCTGCTTGCTGTTTCGGATCACAGAGCTGATCCCCACATGGTTGTTGCCAGTGGCATCCAGCATTTGGGGACCCAACAGGAAAGCAACAAGGGCTGATGTGCCACCATTTCATCCACCTTCCAAAATGCAGCAGGCTCAGGTGTCCAAGAATTTCCAAGAAAATCCGAACAGTGACATCCAGGAGCAGCAAGCCATGGCCTGAGGAAGGTGGGCAGAGGAGTGTCTGAGAGTGGCTGCCATCAGAAAACCTGCATCACTTGGGAGCCTCCTGGGTGGGAAAACATCAGACCCACTTGTTAGGCAGAGGACACAGGCTGATGAAGGCAAGTTTCTTGTTGTGTTTTCCTGGGGATTTTTGTGTGTGTGTACTCACAAGCAGAAATTCTGGCTCTATCACAGTCACAACGAGATGCCTCTTGCAAAGCATCTCCTCTGCTCCTCCAGGCAGGCAGCACCCCAGCAACGATCAAGTCCAGCCTACAGCTCCAGGTCCACCAGAAGCAACTAGCATGTCATGGGCAGGTCAAGCAGCACTGGATGGGGGCTTGTTTTCAGGGCTCTGTGTCTGCAGGAAAGGGACTTGCTGTCCCTCAGGAGGGAGAGGTGCCCCAGGGAAGCCGTATTCCTCCCCTCCACCAAGGGGAGCACGAATATCCACACAGTTCTGGGGTGTTTAACATCAAACGGAGAGAGAATTAAAGTGCTTGTGTCTGTGGCTGCTTTACACATTAGCTTTTGACAGGATGAAAACATAACCCACTGTTTTTGCCTTTATAAGCGATACTTGGCTTTTTCTGCTCCCAAGCTTGTCTGCTGTGCAGCGTATTTCTTCTGCTGATAAATATTTATGCTCCATGATTTTGATTTATACGAAGGGCTTAAATATCATAAAGCTGGATAAAACCAGCATAAAATAACATAAAACAAAGCACTAGTATCCAGAATGGGGTGGACTAAAAAGGCATGGCTCCCATGGCAGCCAAATTTTGCCCCAGAAATGACCTCTTTCCCCCCAAGAATGGCACAACTTGGCAGCTTCCCCCTCTCTGCATTACAATTGAGATTCCAAAACTGTGTGTATCAAACAGGAAAGGTGTTTGCAGTATTGCCAAGGTTACTAGAGTGAAAACATTGCAAATGTCATTTGCATGATTGTACTTTCAAATCCTAACTTGTAGCAACAGTGCATTTTAAATGAAGGTGATTTATAACTCCAACCAGAACACTAATCATATTTTGGAGTAATAGGATTTATTTGTTGGTTGTTTGGTGGTTGTGTTCTTTAACCTCAGAGACAACAAGCTATGTTCATGAAAAGGGACATGGCTGGGCTTAAACCCTACCCCAACAACATTTTGAAAGGATTAGAAAATAAACACAAATGAACTCTATTTTCAATATGCCGTTCAGAGTCTGGGTAGTCTTTAATGTTTCCTTGCTATGAGAACATCCTAAATTGCTAAGCAAGTTCAGACAATTTCCATTTTAAATGAAAAACTCAGATTAACACAAAAAAGGAGTTGTCGTTTGGGGATCAAGAATGAATGTTTAACAGCGCCCAGCTGTTCTCCAGCTCTGAAACTCCTTACCCAAAGCACATTGGGCTCATTACAAAGCAACATTCAGTCCTACACCAAGACTAGGATTTATAGCCCAATATTTTGACCAACTAAAACTGGAAGCAGTTGCCATGTTCTCTATGACACTGGATTTTTGGGACTGACCGTTAGGTGCTGGGGCACCTAACTTTGAGTCATGCAATATTTATGGGGAGAAACAGCTTGTTTAGGCCACAGTTTAGGAGGCGCATTAAATCTCATCTCATGGCCCATATCCTTAACATCGAACAAATGGATTAGGTCAATACATACCACCCAAAGAGCTCGACTTTAACCTCCGTGCACACCAGACTTACAGGAACAAAGGTGTTCCACGAGGGACTAAAAGTTACAAGAAATAGTTCCAACAAATTCCCACCCACACCTTTAAAAAAAAAAAAAATCTTTTCCAGACATTTCTGACATATCTCCATGAAAAAAAAAAAAAAAAAAAAAAAAAAAAAAAAAAAAACACGTTTAAGCCACCTTCTAGGACTTGTTTTAATATAACTGTTCTCAGTGGAGGCCTGTTAAGCTAACCTGGTAGACGTGGGAAACCAGGAGGGTTCATGTGGTCTGTTGCTGCAGCCCAGCCGAAGGGATGATAAACTTCATCTGGCCACTGGGAACTTCATAAAACACACGCTAATGTGGCCACTTAAACTGCATGATCATACACTTACTGGCAATTGAGTTTGGGCTAGTTAAAGGGGTGTCAAGTGAAACGTCTAGAAACAGCACCTAAAGACTCTAGTTGTGCTTGGAAAATTTGGCCTTGAGTATGTTCACACACACACACACTGATTTTATACAGTGTGTGTATATATATGTGTGTGTGTATATATATATATGTATAATTTCACATGTACTTATACTCACATCTATAAATGAAAAAATTAATCTAAAATATGTCGCCCTGCAATCTGTCAAATAAAGCTGATATAATAAATATGTCACTTTATTTAACAACTGATGCTGAAGAGAACGAGGCAGAATGAAAGAAATCAAGACAAGGCTTAGTAAAAACACTGAGGAAGGCAGAAATTAAAGCAATCAATCACATTCTCGTGGAACGTCTACACCACTCGAAATAATATTTTATTGTCTGCTATTGATTGGATGCCACTGAACAAAATTGCAAACAATGAATCTGGTGTTATAAGCAAGAATCACAATAAGAATAACTTATTTCAAAGCCTCGGCCACACAACAGTTTGCAGTTCCAGGCACGGAGCATTGGACTTCTTCTTGCTCTACCACTGAAACCTAGGAGAACATCCTTGTTCATTAACTACTGTAAGGTTCTTCTGCAACTCTGCCAGAAATAAGGGCACATTCCCCTTTTGCTCTCCTTTGTATTTTCTATGTGACCATGCAAACTGGCAAACTTTGGTAGAATTAGAGGGAAGGACAAGGAAGCCAGGGAGAAGTGGAACTGCTTCTTCAAATGGTGAGCTCTCCATTCACAGAGGAGGAGGAGGAGAACACCCTTAAGGAAAATACATCATTCACCAGCAGCCACACAGTTCAAACCCAAGCAATTTTGTGGAAAAGAAAATTTCCATGGGCCTTCCAGCAGGCCTAGCCCCTTCCCAGGTGCTTTGCCCTTGCTTGGATGGGATGCTGCCACACTGAGCTGTGCAGGGCCAGGACTTGGGCTCTCATTCAGTCCTGATGGAAAGAACTGGGTGCAGGACAAGCCATGAGAGGCCACATCCTCTTGCTGCTAACCAAAGCACAATTCTCATTGAACACCCCACATGAAGCCACCAGGACAACCCAAGATGGATTCAGCTCCAGAAGGGATGAGTTGTCACAATACGGTGCTTTACAGCAGCAAGAAGGACATCCAAAGCTGGTACCCAAAACCCTTCTGAGCTTGGCTTGCTGTAAGGTGCAATGAATATGTGGCAGGGCTTTTTGTGCAACAGAGAGAAAGTCCCACTTCTTTCTTTCCTTTCAAAATGCACAGCCTGTGCCACCTCTACGAATGGTTAAACAGAGCACGATTCACACAGCCAGGAAAATCAAAGGGGGTGGTCTCTGGGTGAGCCATGCAATCCTGATAATATCCAGACTCTAAAACAAAGGCAGGCAATTATGAATGTAATAGGCTGGATGAAGGAGCGGGCAGCCAGGCTGGATTAGGAGGACACATCACTCCCTGGGTTGTCTTATGGTCATGTTAGCCATTTGCATACACGTGTGAACAGCACGAAAACTCCGGGCCAGATCCATCCACAGTGCAAACTCATTCAGTTCCAGTGGCTATACCCTGGGTGCTAATTGACATTTTTAATTACACCTCATATCACAGCTCTAATCTGCCCACAATGAGTAAGAAAGACATAACACACAGACTGGGGTCTGGCTCCAAGTGTGACAGAAACGGGTAGAAAAAAGTAAAATCATCCTTGGACCTGTGCAGTATGGCCAGAGGAAGAGGTGGAGGCTTCCCCCTGCTGAAGGAGCTTTTTACTCAACTGGTATTCAGGAATCAGATTGTTTCTAATTTACTGTGACTCAGCTGTAGGAGTTGGACTTGATGATCCTTATGGGTCCTTTCCAACTCGGGATATTCTAGGCATTCCCAAGGGGCTTCCAGTTAATCTGGAAGAGATTTTGGTACTCTCGGTATACCCACCTGCCAGTTTGGGAGGAAAAGTTACTTCCTAATGTATTATAGTTACTTCAGAAAGGTTGCCTGCACAGTAGTATCTGTGGGCAGATCCATGGATCCTGGTGAATTCGGACCACGGATGCTCTGGGCCCAGAAATCACAATAACCTCAGGCTGTGGGAAACGCAAGGGAGGAAAGGATGCAAGTGGTTGAAAGACAGCGTGCAAAGTGGTTAGTGATGGCTCACTCCCAAACCTGCAGAGGCTTGCCTCAAATCCGGGCCTGGCCAATGTTTTAATTGATGCCTTTGAGGAAGGGTAGAGAAAATGTTTGAGAAATGCATAGTAGAACTCAGACCAAAAGGGGTATGAGTGCTCAAGAGGCGAGGAGCAGGCTTCAGACCAACCACGATCTGCAAGGCAGTGGTCTGAAAGAAGCAAGGAGAAATCTAGCGGGGAGAGCTGAACCTCCTGCCCCCGGGAAGGACGTGTCCAGAGCACAGGCATGAAATGAGATGCTGCTTTGTAGTCTCAGAGCAGGCAGAAGGCCACAAAGAGCCATCAATGGGAATGACAGCCCAGTAAGGGCTGCAGGGAAGGGGTACATGGGAGGCAGGAGGGGTTGGGGGGGGATTGCCCCAAACCTCCCTAGCAGGAGGGCTGAGGGCAGCTGCTGCTATTCCAGCCTCTGGGCTCCCTACCCAAGCCCAGGGATTATTCCTGCTGTCAGATCAATGCACCTCCTATGAGCAACACAATTTTTTCCGTGCCCGCCACCCTATTCCAAGAAGCAGCTCTGCCTTTCGGAGCAAGCCAGCCCGTGCCGAGGTGGACACCGCATGGATTTGAGGACGGCCGGCGGGCTCTCAGCAAGGCTGTGGCTCGTACAACGAGCAATTAAAGAGGGAGGAAGGAGCCAGCGAGGTGCACAAAGCCAAACCCCTCCAAACCTGGGCAGAGGTTCGCGTGCAAGGCAGGCGCGGAGGGAAGCGATCTGGCACCCTCTAGCGCGATGCTCCGGGAAGCGCTCGTCCCCCCGGCACCCATCGCCGGGCCCCAGCCGTGTCCCCTCGCCCTGCAGCCCCCCAGGCAGTCCGAGCCCATCTTTCCAGCCCAGCAGCCCCCTTTGGATGCCATTTGCTAGCCCAAGACACGTTATCTCCCCAGCAGAGGAGGCGCAGCTACAGCCGCCCACGAATGTTTCGCCTTTTATGACTTGGCTCTCGAGCTGTTGGAAGGGAAGCAGCTTTCTTCCTGTCCTCATCACCTTCACCGTCCTCTGGTGAACTTTTGGGTAATGTATGCTGTGTCACCGGAGCAGCACCAGCCTGTGCATGGCAATCAGGCACCCGCATGTTTCCCAGGAGGATATCTCACATCATCTCCGAAGCTGAGGAGCCTGCACGGAGCATGGGCAGGAGAAATAAGATAACCCCAGCTCAGGGCACATCAGTCCCTTCCAGGGATTTGGACCAATTCCACAAAGCCTCCTGAACAAAACCTGCTCCTTTCCCGCGTTGTCACAAGCAGCATGGTTTGAGGGGCAGATGGGGGGGGTGGCCTCAGCATCACCACCCAGGAAGGTGCAGGTGGGACCGTGCAGAAGCCGTCACCACCAGGACAAACACCTCTGCGAGCCCTGAGACAGGGCAGGGCCAAGCCCTGAAATGTTGCTGTTGGTAAATGTTGCTTCTGGTCTTCCAAACGCATAAATGTGAGAGCTCCACTTGGACCTGGAGAGCTGGCACCACACCAACCTTCATGTCATTGAAAAACACCCTTCTTAGTTGCCTAGTCACTGACATTTTTGTTGAAAGTTTTTATTATCTGGGGAGAAATGGGTATTTTGTGCTCAGTGCAGGGCAAGCTTCCCATCCCAAAACACAGAGTCCACTTTATCAACCCCCCTTCCATTCTCTTTCTTGTCCCCTTAGTCCAAAACCAAAGGACTGCTTAGGCAGGAGTCAACCCACGTATCTCCTGCCCCACTCTCACCCCAAAACACCCTCCTCCATGTCCTGTGCTCCTCTGCACCAGCCAGATGCTTCCCATGAAAACCAGCTGCCAGTAATGCAAGCCACGGGTCTGGCTCAGCTCTGTCTCAAGCTGGATCCAATTTTACAAAACTCATCTCGCAAGCAAGTTCATCTCCTACAAATAAACATAAAACCTGGGATGTTTGCCTGGCCCCTGAAACAAAAGGACTTTTGCTACACAGCTTAAATTTTTATTGCTAGTTAGTGTAAGAGAGGGGGAAACACAAAAGTGAGGACTGAGCCAGGATCCGTGCACGCTTTTGCAGGCAGACCAGCCAGTGAATCCCCTTAACGACCTTTAAAAGGCTTCTTGCCTGTCGTGCTAATTGCGTGGTCACTTTGTGATGTGGACACATGTTCGCAGGATACTCAGCCGAGACCATCAGCGAGACAGATTGCTCTCAATTTATGCACATATTCTGAAAAGTGTGATTTTTCCCTCTTAAAGATGTAAGAGGCCTTTTTTAAAATCGGCTTACGTTTCCAAACCACAGACCCACCAAACTGAATAAGCCGAATTCAGCGAGCCAGAGCTATCAGCAAGGAGACTCAAGCCCTGGTCAGGGTGTCGGAGTTATGACCACATCACTTGCTCCCAAGAAGCAGCAATTTTTTATTTTTTGGAGGCAGGGCAGGAGGATAAGCATTAAAGCAACTCGCTCACACTGGCTTTTCCACTTGAAAACCACAAAGCTTCCGCGGCACGTGCAATGCTTGCATCCTTTTAGAAGACCACAATAAGATCCAGCGTTGCCATAAAACCAGTACGAGAGCGGTGGCTTGCAGGAAATCACTAAAAAATGGTCTGGGCAATGTGGAGAGGTTGAGTAGTGCCCTCCCTGCTTCAGAACAACCAGTTAAGACTGTGTTAGATCAGGTGCATTTTTTAATTATGGATTACAGAAGACACAAAAGGGAAAGGAACAGGGGCATGGGCAGGATGCTTGGTGCCCATTTGAAGAGCAGGGCAACGTCGCACCCGTCCGTGCACACAGATGTTAAGTGCTAGTGCGGTGGAAAAACTAATGCAATAATACCCAAATCACTTGAGACGCCCTGTGCTCCCCCCTCCCTAGGAGCTTTAAATAAGAAGCATTAAATGAAAGCCGGAGGGCAGATTGTTGCTTGGGGTCAATCGATGTTTCTCCCGCACGGTCAGTGACGTTGCATCTGGCGAGTGCTCGGCCCCGGGGCTTCAGGGGCTGCGATGGTGAGAGCAAAGTCAGGGACAAGGAGAGAACAGCCTGGGCTGTGGTAGCACCAAGCAGCTGAAACCACCACCTCTCTGCCCATCCTGGGGAAAGAGAAGCGCAGGAGCAACAGCACGTATCTGTGTTTGCACCATTAGGAGGAAAACTTGAAAGTTAACATGTTATTTCTTGGTTTCAAAATATTACTGAATCGGAAATGGATTTCTTTTTTTTTCTAAATATCCCTATTACCCTACTATTCTTGACTGCTCTTTAGTCATTACTTAGTTAACTCAAACTTGCTGGTGAATGTACTCCCATCAATGCTGGTCAAAAGAGCATCTAGGCACGTGCTTAACTCGAAGCAGATAACTAAGGCACATTCAGCGAAACTCACCCATCTGCCTCAGTGTTTTTTTTTCTCTGAATAGGGCCCCTCTGTCATTTTAAAAGCTATATTTCTTTTCAGCATAAAGTACTGCAGCAGTGAAAATCAATGCGTTGTGCTCCATCAGTGTGCATCTGTCACTCAGCTCCCAGTGCGGGGAAAAGGAAGCAACGCACGGAGAAAACACTCGCCCTGTCCCCTTCCTTTAAGAACAGCCAAGAGTAAAAAGATGCATAATTTAGTGGAATGGCTTTATTTGTGTGTTGGGTTATACTGAACGTCAGCCAAGGTTATGTTCTTGCCTTCGGTTGCTGCTGGGTGTTGCTTCAAAGTCATTCTGAGTCACTGCTCTCCGTCTTCATCTGCTGATGGGCCCCCAGGTAGTGATGGAAACATAACTTCCCTTGACATGGATAACCTCCAATAAAGGAGTGACTTCTCTTTTGACATGCTGATTAGAATAAATGCAGGGAGGCTGAAGGGAGGAGGAAGGGGGCCATAGCTCCTGGAAAGCAAAGAAAATGGGTCACATCCTGCTCTGCCTCTGTGGCCGCAGATTCACTCCGAGCTATTTGCAAAGCAGCAAGGAACTCGTTAGGCTGCTGCTAGGGCTATTGATGGAAATGCAAATCTTTACCTACAATACCTTATTCCACAGCAAATGAACAGCAGCCTGGGGAAAACCAGAGAGCTGTAGTCTAGGGAACACGAACCTCCCGGTCCCGGAGTCCGTCAGGATTGAGGCATCGCTTCTCTTTTTCGGATCTTAGCCCGAAAAACAAACCCCGAGGTCTGACTTCACTCAGATTTTCCATTAGCTGTGTCAATACTGACTTTAAAGAAATTCCTCCAGGTTTCCACGAGCCTCAGTAAGGTGAGAATCAGAGCCTGAGCATTCGGTAAATCAGCCCTGGCTGGTGCAAAGGGAAAGGGCTGTGCTCAGAGGGACGCGGTCTGGCTGGCACTTTGCAAGACCAAGGGAAGTCTCCTCTGGAGCCGAGCTTTTGTTTCAGCCTGACACGAGGCTTGCCAAGGCCAGTAATTCTTTCCATTACGTTCAATGGGCTTTGGGTCAGGTTGTTTATAGTGAATTCAGCTTTGGCTGCCCAGAGCAATATGTTGTGAGATCAGCTTGCTCAGAAACCAGGTGGGGGGCTTCCAGAAAAATCCTGCCCTGGTCTTCCAAAGGATCCTGCTGTGAGAGTGCCCCAGTCACTGTACTGGTCCCAGTAATGCTGCCTGCAATGGGATCACACAGCCAAGGGCTTCCCCTCTCTAGGAAAGAGCATTAACACTCCCCATCTCGACCCCTCAGTGGGGTCTGCACTTGCTGTCACATGCAGGCTTTCCACCGAGCACCAAACATTGTCATTTACACCCATAAAAAGCTGAATTCAGCACTCTTTCCATAAAACGGATCGTGAACCCTTACCACCACTTGCCTCTCCTTGGAATAATAAATTATGAGGACAAATGGCAGAATCATTATCAGTTTCAATACCCAGTCATAAATAGTCTTGTAAGAACACTGAAATGATGGTGTTTTATTGCGTTAGATATCACTTGCCATTAATTACAGCATGAAACTTTTGTACTTTGATGAAAAGCATTTTAGCCAGCTCAGTTATAAATTTAAAACAGCCTTAAAACAAAAGTCACCTCAAGATGTGTTGGCCTTTTTTTTTTTCTCTATAGATCTAAACCCAAAATAGCATTTTAAGCTTGGACAGACACAAAAGCAAGATTTTATAAAGCTATTTTATTGCATGCACATTCAGCTTTCGCATTTACGGCAAACTAACAGTACCCATGGCTATTTTTTACAGTAACATCGTTGGCAGATGGATTTCACTGGTGCAGATACTTCATAGTTGGCTTGGTTTAGTACGGGTTTTCTTTGTAATGATCAAGTGCTGTTGTGAATCAACGTGATCTAGTTTACATTTCTGCCCTGTTTCCTCTGTTTGGATCATTTCTCTTCCCTTCTGTCACTGTAACCACAGAGGACAGAAGCAGCTGAGTGCAGAGCAAGCTTGAAGTCAACAGGAGCTGGTGGGCTCAGCTCCTAACAAATCTGGGGGACCCCCCAAGACGTCACATAAAGAAATTGATTTCAGCCTAACTTTGGTGCAACAACCCACAGGAGTGAAGCTAAAAATCTACATTTTCAAACATTTCAAACATTTTTTATGCAGAGGTCGAAGGGCTTCCTGCTGTGGCAGTTTAAGTCGCTGCTCCTGTGGAACAGGTTATCAGCCCGTGGCATTGATCCCATTTTGCATTCATTTACAGAAGGGATTATTCCACCCTGCTTTGGGATTGTAATCTTGAAGCCACTGCAGCCAAATCCCACAGAGAGCAGGATTCTGTCCTAACCTAATCCCAGCAGGATTGCTCACATCCATACATGAATTTACCTTGCCAAATCCAGATGAACAGCACCAGCTGTACTGGATCTCTTATTTTGAGTAGACTTGGAGAAGACATTTCTCTTTCCTTTCCCATTCCTCCAGGAGGGAAGCTGTGTGGCCCAGAATTTGAGTTAGTCTCATGAGACCTGGCAGGCCAAGGTTTGGCTTCTGCCCTGCCAAAGGCTCTTGTTTTGTCCAGGCACACCACAAGAACCTCCTCAGAGGTATGGTGGGAATCAGCTCAAGCTTAAAACAAGCCTAGGAGTGTGCCCATTTTACTTTACTAGCCCCTAAATTGATCCTCCCCACCTATAGGTAGAGCCCATCTTCCCCAAAATCTGCCACTGGACATAAAGAGGCTTGGCAGCACATCTTGCCAGTAAAGACAAAAGCAAAGCTTTTTCCATGTTCTTTATGACTAGGTTGGCCAAACCAATCAGCAGCAGATCAATATACTTCATGATTTTCCTTTTTCTGATTATTTACCTATTAAAAGCCTTATTCTTGCCCCTCACGTCCCTCATCATCAGTTTCATCTCGCTTCTGGCTTTTCTAATTCCATCCATGTTGGACCATATCTGAGATCTGAGGACAAGTGACGTTCCCCAGGACTGATGAGCACCTGCAAAAACAGATGTCATTATAGCAACTGAACTGGTGCTTGAAATGGTGACCATTTGCTTTTTGACACAAAAGTGAGAAATTGGAAAAAGAAAAAAACCAACAGCCTAATTGCTCATTTAAAGCAGCCTGTTCTTTCCCTTCTGCTTAGCCTCATTTGACAATCTGAGAGTTTAGCTCCCAGTGCTCTTGCTTAAAATATAACAGATGGCCTCTAATAAGTAAATTGAAAAGTGCAAATAAGGTTAAAACAATTTTTCTTTATTGAATATCATTAACTTCAAGGCTGTCCACTTTAAAATGCTAATTAAACCTCACTTCCTTTTGCAGGGTTCTAGTGAAGAAAGATTGCCACGGGGTAAATTCCTCTTGCTTGCAGAGGACTAACCCAGCAAGCCGAGAGCAAACGGGGCTGTTACGTGCCCCACTGTTACGAAGCTGAGTTGGAACCTCTCAATTTATCTGCCCCTTTCATGCTCCTTCTTCCCCACAAGTCCAATGCAGTCAAGAGGAAATTCAGAAAGAGGTGAAGTGTGAAACCCCACTCGGCAAACAGCAGTTTCTCCCAGGGTCACTTCTGGTCCAAGGCTAATGTAGGGTTTCTGAGGGAGCAAGGGATTGCTGACATGGTGCTACGGCCCTGCCACGCGTCATGCTGCAAGCACGTGGCTCTGTGCTGCTGGCACCACACTCAGGGGACGGGAGGTCCTCCAGCACCTTCCCCCCGCCTCACTCCTAATTTCCAGTTCAAATTTATTCCTGGTGCGTGTCGTTTGCTTGTGTGCCAGCACTGTCCTTTGGCTTGAACAACTCTTCTCCTGCTCTTTACCCCCAACCTGAAGGATTTATGCTGCGTGATGGTGTTACCTCTCAGCTTCCACTTGGTAGGTTAAGCAAGCCAAGCTTTTAGGACAGCATTTCTCTTCCCCTGATCAACGCATCAGCCCTCTTCCTCGCTTGTTCCAGTTTAAATTCTGTCTTGAACACAAGAGCATCGATTTGCAAATGCCCTCCCCGACGGGGTCCCACCAGTGCCTTGCACGAGGCAATGCTCCTACCTCAACTGGAAAGGTGCCCAGCTGAGCTCAAGGACAACACTTAACCTTCATGGCCAGTTCACACTTAATTTCTAGTCACCATGTGGAGAAAAAAAAAAAAAGAAAAAGAAAGAAAAAAGTGTGTTGAAATCTTTCACTTCCTTTGTTACTGCTGAAGGCTGAGGTCCCAATCCAACACGAGGCCCTGGAGACACCACAACTCCACAGCCAGCCCCACACACACCTGAAAGCAGTGGCTGTGGGGCATTCAGCCTTTTGGACAGCAGCCTTGGGGTGCCAGCCCATCACGGGGAGCTCTGGTGCTACCTCTGCCTGGTGGGTTTAACCCCAGTTCCCAGTTAGTTCCCAGTTTGCAGACTGGGGGAAGCTCAGGGAGGGGGCCGTGTCCATGTCCCCTGGGAGCCTGGAGCACTGTAGAGAAACAAAGCAAGACACATCAGGGCAGAGGAGGGGTCCCTCCCCCTCCAAACACAGCATTCTCACTCATCTGAGAAATTTAATTTACTTCTTCATTTAAAGACTCAGAGCGTAAATTACAAAATGCTGGACTTGGTATATAAAACACCGAACTTGATACAAATTACCTGGCCAGTCTCACCTCAGTGATTTCTCATCTAGACAATCTGGCTCACCATCAGCACACCCACCCCCTACTCCAAAATACTCATGTTATGGACAATCCAACTGTGCCTGTCCCATGCCTGAGTCACAGCAAAGCTTCTAGGCCAGGAAAGAAGGCAGTTTTTTGATGTTCCTTCTGGCCTGTACTATGAGCACTTGTCCCAGCGGTGCCTCTTCTTTTTTTTGCTATGGAAAGCTCGTGCATGATGGGAGTGACTACTGACAGGCAGGGGAAGCTCTTAGCAACAGTTGTTTAATTATAAAGCATGCCAAAACTGCACACAGTACAGATCAAAGTAGAAAATCTACATTCTCTGGGCAAACAGCAAAAGGAGTCTTTGCAGAAAAGCATTTGGGAGAGTTTGCCACACGGCAAACACGGTGAAATGGAATCAAATAAAACACCACGGACATATCTTTGGAGCCAAGAGTCACAGTGAGAAAAAAAAAATGCTTTCACACCAAAGGAAGTCTTGAAACGCAGTTTATTTGCTTATTCATCCACATGAACTGACTAAATCACGTATTGGATTAGCTACATTCAATGCCTTCTTTCTCCCTCTGCTTAAGTAGGCATTTCTTCTAAGGGACAACAATGGCAGGCACCAGAATAATTAGGCTGAGAAATTGAAATTAGGGAAACGCATTGTTGCCTTTCAACAGTATCTTTCTTGATCAAAAGGGTATTTTTGCAATAAGCAACTGTCCTCAGGTTGAGTCATTTAGGGCAGGAATCTAACAAAGAAATGTTATCAGGAGTGACAGGGGAATGTCCTGTCCTAGCCTAACAAGCCATGGCAGCAGTGCAAAGAGATGCTCTCAGGAGACGTAAGCTGTGACATCAAAGTTGTGTGAGAATCCTTTGCTTCATACTTGTTTTCTCTAATGTGTTTTATTTTGAGATGAAAGTCCTCAGCTAAGAAGCAGCTCCGTTTCTGCCCTTTTTCTCTAAGCTCTTCTTTTATCCAATGTGGCTCAGGCTGTTTTCAAGGAGAATGCCATCTTCCGACACAACGGCACTGGAACAGAGCTGAGGTTTCAGGAGGGTAGTGCATACATGTCAGTCAGAGAGTAAATATTGTCTCCCAACAGCAAGTTGAACAGACCTTTGTTTTCCTCTGCAATGCTTGTCTAGGTCTTAAGGGAGCTGTCTTTTACTGTACCAGAGTACTGAGCTTGCAGGCATAATACAAATGCCTGAAAGAGTCCGGCTTGAAGGGATAAACACAAGCAAGGGCATGCAGCAAAAGGACAAAAAGCAGAAACGTAACAAAGCTCCCGGCCCACGTCCGTTGGATATCTCCATGCAGGTGTACAAAACGGGCTGTCTGAAGGGAGCTGGGGAGGTCAATCTCATGGATTTGACAGTAAAAACAGAGCAGTCCTGGAACAAGAAAACTTTCTCGTTGTACAACAGTAACTGGGGACAACTCTTGCCTCCGAAGTTGAGAGCAGCTTTCAATCAAGTCTTCAAGAGTTTTGACACAACCTGAAAAACTGGCTTTTTCTGCCCTTTCTCCACAAAACTGCCTTTCTACTCCCTCTGTCAGCAGGGAGGAAGGGCTCACTCAGGAGACAATTCACCTGATCTCTTGTAGACATCTGCTGTAAGATAAGAAGAGCAGCAGCCAAGAACTCCTTTCCCTTGTCAACCTCTTCTTTGATTACAAAGAGAGCCCCCATCACAGGAGACAGATGTCTCCTATGTCTGGTCAGATGAATCCCATCCCAAAGGTAACCACAGACTTCTGTCTGATCAGATGCTAAGAGAGAAAGGACAACCAGAGAGATGCATCCCATAGGACTAAGACACAATTTATCCAATAAAAGCAGAGTTTGTAGCAGCATCTTAACAAGAAACATAGCACTAATTTCTGTCATCCAAAGGTCTTAGAGCAAGAAATGCTGCATGCAATAATAATATCCTCAGTTGTTCTAAGGGAAAGGTTGAATTATTGAGAACTGAGGCAACCAAGATCACCTAATCTCAGAAAACCAAGAGAATAGTGTTGGGGTTGACTTTCAGCAGGAAACAAGCTCACTCGGGAAAGTACCATGTAAGAGAAGTTCTTAGCATCCCCCAGAAGTGGAAACAGCTGTCCAGGCAAACCGTGTACGAGAAAAAATCGTATCTGCTGCTGAAGGAAAAAGGAAGAAAAAAATAGATCATGGGGGGAAAATATCTAGAAATCTTACATTCCAGCAATGTAAGCTTTGATGACTGAAAGCTAAACCACTTGTACAGGCTAAGCACAAAGGCTTGACCTAGGCTGCAATCAAAGCACAGAGAGTGCGCAGGGGCTGTAACGACTCTGAAAACCTATGCTGAAGATGTCGTGTTAGCACACTTCAGAGACATACTCAGGAAGAAGCTGGTTACCAAAAAAAATCATCCTAAATTCTTTTTGCCTAGCACATCCCATTGCAATTTTGACCTGCGCCAAAGGAACAATGTAATAACAGATATGCACCTTTGGTGCAGATATGACTTTATGCCCAATTCACATGTGTGAATTGTACCAAAACTTCACTGTAGTAAAAGTTCAAGCCACATGAGATCAGGACTACATTCACCTCTAGTGAAGTTTTGTAACACTCCTTGTGGGATGGTGATCCCCTGCTATCGGAGGGAATATCCACCCAGCTGCTCATCATCCTTGGCCATATTTTTAACCATTTACCAATTTCAACCCAATTTAACTAAGGGTTGAGATCTCATTAAGATCCAATTCCTGAAGGTTACATGAAAAACAGCAGTGGCTGAGAAAAAGAAAAATCAGAATTAGCAGCTTTCAGAGAGAAAGGGGTTATAACTTGGACCCGTATTCATGACAAGCACCAGATGCAGACAGTTTAGTTCTCTAAAACAACTGTGCTTTTCTTCCCCACCCTCTAAGCTGCATACAGAAGTCTGGGGATGACAGCAAGAGAAATGTGGATAAAACAAATTCTGCTTTGGCTTTTTGCAGCTTTAGATACACAGCGCTGCTCTGTGATCTGTGGTGGTAGCCACGACTCCAAAGGAAAAGAAAGCTGAAAAACAAAAAGGTCCCACCGGGATCACACACGGCGCTACTCAGCTCAATTACTTATTAAAGCACCGACAGAGCGTGGACTTTTTCAGCACATTACTTATTCAATCAGAGCTCCAGCTCTCTCGGACTGATCCCTTAAGAAAACCCAAGCACCTTTCCCTGTTTGTTTCCAGTTGCATCACAAAAAGATTTTAAAGACTTCAGGCTGCCAAGAAAAGTGTCTCTGGGTCACGGTACACCGAGAGCTTGTGGGCGAATCCTCTGCAGCTCCAATTGACTGACGAGGGCACAGGGCCATCGAGCTGAGGAAGCAGCTTGGATTTTTCCATGTACCTCCACGACCCACCTGCAACCTAGAGGGGCTCTGTTCCTGCCAGGTGGAAGCTCTGGACCACACAGCACCGAACAACTTCCTTGTGGCTATAAAGTGTTTTGTTTTTTGTTTGTTTGTTTTTGTTTTTTTTTTAGTCAAGGAGGTGAGATCAATCTTCTATACAAGTTCCATCAGATTAATCTGGACTGGGAATAGCTCAGCAGGTCTTTAAACACAGAAGCTAGCTTTTCCTCTAGACCAGCTGGGGATACCTTGTGGCTAACCTTGAAGCACAGCAAGGTCCCTTGTTGCTAACCTCAAAGGTCCCTTGAGATGGAGGGTGGGCATCAATCCATGAGATACGTTGAGGTAGAATACATTGCTTTTAGGTTTGTGCTCACTAAGATCTTAATTAACAGGGTAACCTCTTTACTCCAGCCAGCCAGAACATGAGGTAGAGAAGCTGGCAAAATGAAAACTAAACAAACAAACAAACAAAAAACACTTGATTTTTGAAACTACATTGCACCAGTCTTCCATCACTGTGGGCTCCTTTACAGGGATGTGCACATGAGAGCAAGAAACCTGTGGTTCCTTGACGGGCTAACGTGCATTTCTAAGAAAGACAAAAAGAAAAGAGTGGTAAAAGTCTTAACCAAGGGAAAATCATGTTCGACCAAACTCATAGCCTTCTATGATGGCATTACCAGCTGGGTAGATGAGGGGAGAGCAGTGGACGTCATCTACCTTGATTAGCAAGGCTTTTGATACTGTCTCCCAGGTCATCCTGCTAGTAAAGCTGAGAAAGTGTGGGATAGAGGACTGGACAGTAAGGTGGGTTGAGAACTGGCCGAGCTCAGAGGGTTTTATTGACGAGCAACGTCAGTGTGCCCTGCACAATGCCACTGCCACCTCGCTGGAGCAGTTTGAGTGGCCCTATCATAAAAACATGCCCCTTGGAAGGTGGGGGGCGAGGCAAGACAGAGCTGGAAGTCCTGTCAAGGAAACCTCAGCCCTAGGAGGCCGGCACCGCCCTGCAGCCTCCTGGCACCCACTGGGTGCCCCAGCTCCATGCTGCCTAGCAACAAGCACCACCGGCCTCGCTATTGGCTGAGCCAAGAGGCGCCAAGGTAGGCGGCCAATGGGGCGGCGCCTGGCTGTGATGGAGCAGAGGTGTCACAGGGCAGGGTGGGTGATGTGGTGCTGGGTGTGCCGGGGCTTCAGCACTCCAGCGATGGCAGCGCGACAGTGGGCTGCGTGTGGCCCCTGAGGAGTGCTTCTGGGGGCAGAAGTTCTTCATCACGCAGCTTTGGGTGTTTTCTTCACTGAGACCCTGAGGAATTCTTCATCGTCTGTCTTTTGGGGTTCTCCTCACATGTATCCCCCTGAGGAGAGCTTCATCATGCAGCTTTTCGTATTGTTTTCACCCTGTTGCCCCTGAGAAGTGTTTCATACATGTATTTTAACTTTTGGTGTTTCTCTCTCATTCCAGGTCCCAAGGAGTTTTTCACCGTGCAGCTTTTGGTGTTCTCTTCACTGCAGCCTTTGAGGATTTCTTCATCGTGCAGCTTTGGGGGTTTTCTTCACTGCAGCCCTGTGGAGTTCTGCATTGTCCAGCTTTTGGAGTTCTCTTCACCGTGTTTACCCAGAGGAGTTCTTCATCCTGCAGCTTTTGGTGTTTTCTTCATTGCGGCCCACGAGGAGTTCTTCATCGTGCAGCTTTTCAGGATCTCTTCACCACGTTTCCCCTGAGGAGAGCTTCATCACTCAGTTTTTCATGTTTTCTTCACTATGGCGCTCGAGGAGTAATTCTTCATGGAGCTTTTTGTGTTTTCTTCTCCTTGTCGGCCCTGCGGAGTGCTTCTGCTTGCTGCTTTTGGTGTTTTCTTCACTACGACCCTGAGGAGTTCTTTATCGTCCAGCTTTTGGTGTTTTCTTCATTGCAGCCCATGAGGAGTTCTTCTTCGTGCAGCTCTTCGAGATCTCTTCACCACGTTTCCCCTGTGAAGAGCTTCATCGTCCAGCTTTTGGTGTTTCCTCATTGCAGCCTCTGAACAGTGCTTCGTTGAGCAGCTTATGGTGTTTTCTTCGCTACAGCCCTGAGGAGTTCTTCATCGTGCAGCTTCTGGGGGTTTTCCCCACACCATGTTTCCCCTGAGGAGGCGTCATCATTCAGCTTTTTGTGTTTTCTTCACTATGGTGCTCGAGGAGTAATTCTTCATGGAGCTTTTTGTGTTTTCTTCTCCTTGTCGCCCCTGAGGAGTGCTTCTGCTTGCAGCTTTTGGTGTTTTCTTCACTACGGCCCTGAGGAGTTCTTTATCGTCCAGCTTTTGGGGTTCTCTTCAACACGTTTACCCTGAGGAGTTCTTCATCGTGCAGCTTTTGGTGTTTTCTTCACTGCATCCCTGTGGAGTTCTGCATTGTCCAGCTTTTGGGGTTCTCTTCACCACATCCCTGTGGAGTTCTGCATCGTCCAGCTTTTGGGGTTCTCTTCACCATGTTTACCCAGAGGAGTTCATCATGCAGCTTTTGGTGTTTTCTTCACTGAGGCTCTTGAGGAGTTCTGCGTTGTCCAGCTTTGGGGGTTCTCCTCACCATGTTTTCCCTGAAGCGAGCTACATCATGCAGCTTTTCATGTTGTTTTCACCCTGTTGCCCCTGAGAAGTGCTTCATCTTTTAACTTTTTCTTCTGTTTTTCTCTCATTTTTGGTGTTCTCTTCACTGCAGCCTTTGAGGATTTCTTCATCGTGCAGCTTTGGGGGTTTTCTTCACTGCGGCCCTGTGGAGTTCTGCATTGTCCAGCTTTTGGAGTTCTCTTCACCGTGTTTACCCAGAGGAGTTCTTCATCATGCAGCTTTTGGTGTTTTCTTCGCTACAGACCTGAGGAGCTCTCCATCGTGCAGCTTTTTGGGATCTCTTCACCACGTTTCCCCTGAGGAGAGCTTCATCACTCAGTTTTTCATGTTTTCTTCACTATGGCGCTCGAGGAGTAATTCTTCGTGGAGCTTTTTGTGTTTTCTTCTCCTTGTCGGCCCTGAGGAGTGCTTCTGCTTGCAGCTTTTGGTGTTTTCTTCACTACGGCCCTGAGGAGTTCTTTATCGTCCAGCTTTTGGGGTTCTCTTCACCACGTTTACCCTGAGGAGTTCTTCATTGTGCAGCTTTTGGTGTTTTCTTCACTGCATCCCTGTGGAGTTCTGCATTGTTCGGCTTTTGGGGTTCTCCTCACCATGTTTTCCCTGAGGTGAGCTTCATCATGAAGCTTTTCATGTTGTTTTCACCCTGTTGCCGCTGAGAAGTGCTTCATCTTGTAACTTTTGGTGTTTTTCTCTCATTCCAGGCCCTGAGGAGTTTCAGCGTGCAGCTTTTGGTGTTCTCTTCACTGCGCCCCCTGAGGACTTCTTCATCGTGCAGATTTGGGAGTTGCCTTCACTGAGGCCCTTTTTGGCATCTACCATGTCTGCAGCCAGACCGACCGCTCAGTGCCTGAAGTGTGAAGAAGCACATCCTCCCGTTTGTTTTCAATCTGCCAACTGATCCTTTCATGTAGAGCTCTTTCTTTTTTTACTAGGTGTCATGTGTAATCCTTTCTCCTCCTTTTCAGTTATGCTGCTATAAATCTCTTTCAAACCATTTATGAGTTCTCTTGCCTTATTCTATTTCAAACCATTTATGAGTTCTCTTGAATAGGCTGCCACGGGAGGCTGTGGAGTCTCCTTCTCTGGAGATACTCAAGGCCTGTCTGGACGCTTACCTGGGCAACCTGCTCTAGGAACCTGCTTTGGCAGGGGGGTTGGACCCAATGATCTCTGGAGGTCCCTTCCATCCCTACAATTCTGTGATTCCGTAATCTCCTACAGCTGCGTCTTTTCAAAGGACTTTTCTAGGGGGAGATTTATTGAGTGTTATTCTATCTGACACTAGTCAGTGAACATGTGCAACTTTGGTGAGCTAGAAAAAAAAGAAAAAAAAAAAAAGAGGTTGTCTATAAATTCTTATACTCCAGACACCGTTCCTCAGAGGCCAGCCCTAATAAACCCATCACCACAGCAATACTGTAATTCAGTGGTGCTCAGCTCCTGGTCTTCCAGAGTCTTTTTGCAGAGACTCCTGCAGCAAGCACACAGTGCATCAGCTGCCCTGGGGAAACAGCATTTTAATGCTGATACGGGACACATCAGAGAGCCCCAACCTGACTTACCGGGGCCAGAAATGTTCATATGTGGCTGCGGTACAGCCTTGAATGCAGAGAAGAGCTCAGGCCCTGAAAGTAACTAAACCACCTAAGCAATACCCCACTAACAGTACTGCTAATAATCTAGAGATGCTCTGACTACCAAAAAATAAATAAAATAAAAGTCCTTGTGCCTTGTAGCACTGTGCTACGAGCTGGGAGATGTGAGCTTGCTCACTTTCTTCAGCTCAGCAAGGAACTGAATCTCTTATTTCACTGGCAAAGCACCAAAGCTGGACGAGGTATCAGTCTGCTCACTCGGGTAAGCCAGCTGAGCTACTCAAACTGTCAGCAAAACCAGACAAACCTAAAACACCTCCGAATCCCACCTCTATCAATTAGTAATTAGCTAATGATTAATGATGACAAACTAGTAGGCATCGCTTAACTCGCATTAACAAATTCCTCGGTGCCTTTCCACAGCCCTTCTCAATGACAGAGCGACTGCTGAAGGTGGAGGCTTGTAAGAAGCATTACATGTTTTAGCACTGTACCTTGGGACTCAGAATAATAAGCGCATAAAAGAGATAAATGTGTATTTGTAATGCCACCTTTTAAAGCAATTGCTTAAAAGAAACCAGCTTTAGAAACTCGGAAATGTAATTCTTGACCCCGCTGAGTAATCTTGCTAATATCAGGCAAAGTTACAATTATTCAGTTATGAACAAAAAAGGCACTGTTCATACTCACAATGAAGCACTCATGTATAAAAGGGAGAGCAAAGGAGAAACGTGCCCATTCCCCTACCCCTCACCAGGTGAGTCACTGCAAGGGGTTCCCACTCCAACCACAGAGATGCGGCAGGGACAAGGTGAGTGCTGCTATCCCGCTGTAAGGTGAAGAACACGAGTCTGAGTCACCCATCTCCAGCAAATACCCAATAAAGAGACCTGCTCCCTACAGTTCCCTACCTTACTCCCTAGGCACTTTACAACTTCTGCAAGAACAGAAGAAAGGCTTCAGTCACTTACGTTAGAACAAGCCTACTTTATTCCCAGAAGAAATTTTATCCTAAGGGAAAAATATTGGCACTGTACAAGGGTGCAATAAGGTGTTCCCACTTGCAGAGGGTGATTTAGGATGTTCACTTGAATCCTGTGACTTCCACACATCTCTGTAGAAAGATCTGTATTTTCTCTGAGATTTTCCTCAACTAGCACCTACTTAATCGGGACTGGAACATTTGAAGTGGAAGAGTAGCATCAGAGCAAGACAGCTCAGCATTCTGCTCAGCATTTCCAAGAAAGAAAAATGGCATCCTGGTGGTATAAAAAACAAACAAAACATTGACCTTCCTGGCCTGTTTCTTCTGCACACACACTCAGCATGAAACAAAGAACTTCATGGCCATGACACCTGAAGGAGGAAAGGAAAACAGCAAACAATTACGCAGATGAAACCGACTCTTCATGAAACAGAGAGAAAGCATCTAAAACTTTCCGCATCTGACCCTTATTTTCATCTTTTCAAAGCTGTTGTCAGATAAAACTTCGTGCAGCTATGTGGGCATCACACAGGGTAAATACAATGCATCTACAGATGCCTCTGCAATTTCTGATTTCTAAAACCCAGTCACATCATGTTCCATCACACGGTGGATTTTCATGAGGTAACAAGAATTCCCCATCTCTGAGGATCCCAGGGAGTGGACAAAAGCTTTAATCAGCCTTCACAGAACACATCCCCTATGTACTGAAGGAAAATGGGATGGAGTATGCTTCAGCTTTCTGTTGGTGTTATGTGGGCATAGACGTAAATATAGATAAATTATGTAGGTGGAAGAGGTTGCGGAATTAAGATACTGCACTAGATGGGTACAGAGAGAGTCCAGCACACTGAACACATGGAATCAAAGCTGATGGAGATGGGTGGAGTGATTCGTATACACAATGGACGTGACTTAGTCAGCCAGCTATTCCAAAACAGCAAGCACCCTCTGAAAAGCACTCAGGAAAAATTGGGAGTCACACACAGAGAACAATAAGATATTTTTTTAATTAGGGTTTCGATCACAATGTAACTTTTTCCATCAACACATTCCAACTCGGCCATTTACAAATTATTCTTCTACAATGAGGAAAAAATGATTTAAACAACTCCAGTAAATTCTGAGCAAATCTCTTTTGATCTCCTTGGGAGTCCACCACAGCCAATGTGTATATTTTGTTTGCTTATTATTTCACAGGACAAGAGGTTGGGTTGTAGATCACCTTCTGTTCAAGCTCTGCATATCTTTTCAGAAGTGGACGATAGAGCTAAAAGGGAAAAAGAAACAAATACGTCAAATTTGAAAAATCAGATTTTTCAATCACACTGCAGTTAAAAATACCTTCGGATCTGAGAAATGTAGCATCTTCATAGGCACCTGGAGGTTTCAAGTTTTTTTTCCCCCAATTTACTGAAGAAAATGCTGCAGCGTCTTCCTTCTTCAAATGTCACTGTCCCTTTTACCGTCTCCTTTATAGCCTAATTTTATGACACGTGCAGGTTGTTCTTATTGTGATTGCGTTCTTGCTATAAGCAGAAGTCATTGCTTCCAGAGGAAGCAGCTCTGGTAAAGTCACCTCTCCGAGCCTGGCGTGCCCCCCCAGTTATAGCTGTCCTGACCACCCAGGCAGAACTCCGTCCTTGCCTCCCTCCCTCAGGACGGATCGCTGCCTCTGTCCCCTCCTCCTCTGCCTTGCTAATAGGCACGCCGCCACCCCCAGCACACTGAAATACCACTGCAAAAAGGTCCTCCTTGGCCAATGTGCTGACTGGGGCTTTCTAAAGTACATTTCCCACTCCCTCTCCCACCCCTCTTGTACTCCCTTATCTCCTTTAGCTTTACTTCTCCCTCACGCCTTCCAACACCCACAGCCCTTCCCATCTACGATGTGCTCACGGCCTGGCTCCTCGCCCTGCAATCCCAGGGACAAACGAAGACCCAGCTCCTTTCCACAACCACACCGAGCATACCAGTAGCTTTCCCCTATTTCCTTAGCTGGAATCCACCAGGAATTTTTAGATCCAGAATTGTTCCAGCTATGAAAAGTACAAGAATCAACGTACTCAAAAACCCAGATTGAATATCTCGGGCTTTTGGATATGGCCAAGATCCTAGCCCTACTGTAGCCCTACTGCTCCAACCTTACATTATACCTCCAGATCTGAGAAATAAACCGCTTCGTTAGCTCCTGTACCCACTTTTAACTGTCTGTCTAATAAAAAAAGTAATTTGACGTGCCACACCAGGACAGCATCCCTTATTCGCTGGCCTTAGCGCAAAGAAGGGACAGCCAGGAGCCAGTGTAGGGTCTGGTACAGGCTTGAACAGTCCTTAGGAGGATGCCATAAGGTCAGATCCCTGCAGCACTGAATCCTATGGGCCGCCAGTCTGGTCTACAAGCCCTCTGCACTGATGCTATACATAATCAGGGCAGTCTCGCTCCTGGCTCCGGGATCAGAGAGGTTACAGAGCCACAATGAATCATACCCAGTAAACTGAATTACTGCTCTCATCAATAAGTGAGATCCAGCATTTAAAGGCATGTTATCCTCTTCCACATAAGAGCCACAACCAACAACTGTAGCTGCATGAAAAATTCAGGAGGGAGACGTTTTGAGTGCAAACTGTGAGGCTGCAGGAAAAGAGAGCGCTGTTCTTGCGGAGTTTTATGCACAGTCCTGCACTGGCCTCATATTTGCACCAGTCACTTTCTCAGATGAAAGAAAAAAAAATGAAGCGTTGGCAGATTTTTCTCATCTAAGAAATAAAGAATTGGAGTGTTTTATTCTTGATGGCAAAATATGCAGTGCTCGCTTTCCTCTTCCCAAAGGGTAGTGTCAGTCTGCTGGGTGAAACCTGGAGGCACTGCTTCAGTCCCACTTCCACCTTCCTCTAGGGCAGGTGAGAGCGACCTAATGGACACATTCTGCAGCAGGAGCCTGTTTGATCAACTCCTCCCTTTCACCAACACCATGGTGCAGCAGGTGAAGTACATTTCTTCAACAGATTAAATATATCAAGGGGAAGAAGAGAAGAAGCACCTACAGCAAGCAAGCACTGTTGTTTAGCCGTGACCTCTTCAGGACAGTTTTTTCAATCCATCTCACAGTAATTAATAGTCTTACAATGCCTTAAACTTACAATTAAAATAGATTAAAATGAGATTAAAATAGAGAAATCTACTCCCTCCTTCCTCGGCAACAGGCTAACTCAGTGGCCTTGGGCAAGTCATTTAACATGCACGTGCCCCAGCTCCTCTTCTCTACAGGACAGTGATGTTGAGGCCTGTAGAGGTTTATGCAGACTAAGGAGTTAACAATAGCATTGTTTTCATTTGCTAAATGCCACGTGACTCAGCATGACATTTTTAACTGACTACACGGGGACCTTGGGTGTTCAGTGAAGTCCATACACATATTATTTTCATGTGTCTGAAGAATGTTATTGCTCCCATTTCTGCTGAACGCACACATCACAGTAAACAAAATATTGAGCAGGCAACCACAGCTATACCAGGAATAACAGCATATCAGACAAAACCAGCTCTTTTAACCACTGAAGCGTTTATAATCAAGCTTCGCTATTTCTTACTTTGCTGTTCTGTAAATTTGGAAAGCCCTCAGTGTTTCTCAACAAGGATTCAGCACCACAGAGCTGCATTGGCAAGTGTGCTCAGCTGCTAAGAAAGGAGGCTCCTTATTACTTACCCAGCAGTGTTTTTACAAAATATACAACAGCACATTCACTGGAAGGCTGGGAAGTATTATTGTTAATACATCACTCTAAATTAAAATGTGTCAAAATAAAGGAACAACCACGTTAACTGATAACAGTTCCTTTTCCTGTTTATTGGACTTAAGCACTTAGCCTGCTAATTGACAAAATTCAGGCATTTGCAATAACCTTCCCAGCCGTTAGTGTAAATGAACGTTGCATTGTGTACCCTCTGAAAAAATGCAAACAACAACTAAATTCAAGACCATTTCTTGTACTCTATTTATTTTCAATTGGGGTTAGAGGGAAAAAAAGGAGAAAAATAACAGCAGCACAGTTCAAAGGGCTAACACAAAGTTTTAAATTCCTCTTCATTAGGGAATTTGGCTGCAATACCTCATGGCTGGTAAGGGCAGCAGTGCTTCAAGCTTTTCATAAGCTGTGCTTTTCATGCCAACCTTACAGCAGATGACGTTTGGGGCCAAAGCAGCACTGCTCCCATGAAGTACACACAAGAAATGCCAAAGCATCAGCTGAGAACCTGGCCTGAGCATGCAGCCAGCTACGCTTGTGAAAGATGCGTCTCCACATCTGCCATGACTGAACTGCCTCTGCAGAACCTCAGGCAACTCCTCCTAAGCGATTCCAGGACCCTTTTTCCTGAGGCAATTATATAGATTTATTTTTCTAATTGAGGTCCAAAGGGAATAAAGAACTCTCAATGATGCATAAAAACTCAAGTACATAAATTCCCTCTCTGTCATAGCTTCAAACCTAATATATCAGAGCATGATATTTAACGAAAGTAATTACATGTATCACAACATGAACCTTATTATTGTCCATAATTTAATTGTCCTTGCTATATTATGGCCTTTTCTCCTGCTTATCTCTATAGCCTACTCTGCAACATTAGCAATACTCCGATGGCTTCATTTACAAACCCTAAACTTCACTCCTGGGACAACTTGGCCACACTCCGACAATCCCACAAATAAATAAGAAAATGGTAATGACACGTATTACCTTATAACAGAGGAAAAACTTGACCTGTCTTTCCTGGGAAATATGTTCAAATAAATGTATCTTGCTCTCTAGTCCAAATCAAGTATGTCATCCTCGTATTTTATCTCACCATAGTACTAGCCTATAAACTTAACACAGCTGTTACTATTTCCTCATGCAACGCCGAGGAAAATGGGACTTTGTCCCTCTACAAGCAAAACCAGCTACAAATTATTACAAGTGACAATCCTCACGGATCCTTCTGTCTCCTGCAATGCTGTGTTAGCCAATGATTGGAGCAATTCAAAATTTACAAATTACAAAGATGATGCTGATGATTATCTAATTTTAATCTACCCAAGTACATTTAATCTACCCTGAATAGATTAAAATCAATCAGTCCCTTGCAAACACTTGCTACTTTTGATAGGTTCTTTTTTTTTTTTTTTTATTTATTTCAACCACATTCAAATTACTTCAGCATCAGAGATTTGCTTAAAAAAATCAAGAGAGACAGATATTTTATTTTTAAAATCATGGCAGTTGTTCACCTTTTTTAACACAGAATGAATATGCTTAAAGCAGAATGGATATGACAGTGTCTAGAAATACCCCGAAGACAACTCCAAGGAACCACACCCCAGTCTCTTTATCTACTCCATGTATTCATTCCATAAGCATATCTGAATCAGTTTAACAGGTTACAAAATTTATTGGCTTCACAAATCACTTTAATCAAACTTCCATCGATGCCTATTATCATATTTCTATAGCTGTATTATTATTACCTACTTTGCACTAAATTACCAACCGGCACCAATCCTAGAAAATAACCATCCCCCTCCAAAATCTAACTCAACAAAAAATATCGTTATTTCAAATCAATAAATAGGTCGTTATAACTTTCCTGGGTAACAGGGTCACTTCCATAAATACACATGCTTACAAGGCAGTTCACCAAAGTCAAGAAAACCATGTTTTCCCACGTTTTTCCTCCTTGAATTTTTGCAGAATTAATACATCTCAGTACAGTCAATAATGCAATCAAAATACATATCCAGAGGTAGTGAACTGCACCATGCCTTCCCCCTGCAAAACCCTACACAGTATTACAATAAATCTGGTGCTATGTCACAGGGATGTGGTTTGTATCAACACAAGCGATCAACTCCAGATAACCATGTTCCTTCTCAAGCTTTTCTGTTAATTAAGCAACAAGCTAAACAACTCTGTTTTAATAGATTACTGAAACAGAGCTGAATTCTGATGCCATAATAATAGATTCTTTTTGTCCTTTAATATATATTTATTGCTCTAGAATCTCCTGGTTATTTCTGTCATGCTTAGTGGGTTCTGATTAATTTTTTTCCTTGGGGGATGAGACGGCTCCAAAGAGGTGAGATGACTTATTTTTGTTGTTCTGAAAATAGGGAAAGGAATTCATCAGGTTAACCTACAGATAGCTGACTTCAGCTAGCCTGGTTGAGTCATGACCAAAGATTTTTGGCACAGTGCTTACCACCAGAATTCTTTATGACCTGTTTGGGTATCTACAGAATTATAAATAAGCTCAAGGTAGTGATGGGCCCCCACGCTCTACAAATATTCTGTGAAGTTGTGTTCAGCTAAGAGGCTTAGGGTCAGCCACAGAGAGGAATTTATCCTCTTTGGAATAGTCTCTTCCACAGGAAAAATTGACATTTTCACCAGAGAAGTTGCAACTTCTGGGACCTCGGTTTCCACTACTAACTCACCACACATCACAAGCTCTCTACTTCTCATCTTGTGACTCTGTTTTACCTGCTCATCAGCTTAACTGAACTGGAAGAATTGTTTTGTGTGTCCTGCTCTTCCTTTCAAAAGAAATCATACTCATTATTACAAAGGATCCTTTGGCAATCAAAGAAACACTTTTTGCGTTTTTGGTTCCTGCAAAGTCCTACTGCATGGATAAGCCTTGGCACCGAAGAAGCAGCCACATCAATCTGTCACATTTGACCTCTTGTCTATAGGAGGTTTTCCTCCTTCCAAGGATGTAGCACATGTTGCCTTCAACCTCCACCAGGAAGAAAGGACAAAACCAGACCAGATTGCTGTGTTATGACTGTTTTTTCTCCGCACTGCCAAGATTTAGCTGTAGCTGTCCAGAAAATGTAGGGAAGTGGTCCAGGCAATTTCACATTGGTTAGCCAGATTCTTTCAGAAGAGCTCCTCAGTGAGACAGAACCTAACCTCGGGATGACTTTGAAGTTTATAAAAAGAACCGTCATTTAAGTGAAAGCCTCTAAACTCAACAGAATTAAATCGGAGGGACAGGGAGATGCAGCTCTGTAAGAAACAGAATCAAACTGACTCATCACATTATGAATTTTTACTGCACTGTTCATGCTAACACACCATTACTGACAGGCCCTCTGGCTTTCTGCAGTTTCACAGCCATGAAACTAGCCAGGGAATCCACCATCAACTGTAAAATTGTAAGACAGGAAGGAAAAAAATGGTGTGGAATACGTAATTGCAAGAAGCTGCTTTTAATGGAATGAAGCTGGCAAGCAAAGCTAAAGCAGAGGAGCGGTTATTCCTTTGCATGCTGTTTGGCCACTACCTTCTCTATCATTCACTCCCATCCATTGGGGCAATAATTCACTGCTGTACATCATTTAAAACCAATAAAAAGATGTGCTATGAGAGCCAGGTTTAACCAAGTGGAAAAGGAGAAGAAAAGTATCGAGAGGGAGATAATTAACTCTTTTAGCTTCCAGGCCATTTTATGCAGACAGTAAAATGGAAAGAGGTAAATGAATTCCCCACTGATCCTTCCAGCTAGGTTAGCCTGGCCCCTGCAGGGGCACAAGGTGCTTGCTGCTCTTGCAAGGCCTCTGTGAGTGACAGCTGTATCCCCTGCCCTTGAGCTTTCTAGCTGAAGCAGCACTGGGGGGTCAAAAGCAGGTCTCTGAGCACTCTCCACCTCCACCAAAGGCAGCCTGTCAGCTTTTCAGCAGAGAGCGTTTTGGGGGGAAACAAGGCAGCGACGGGAGGCTGAACCAGGCACCAGGGAGCTGCTCCCGAAGCCCCTGCAGGAGCCTTCAGCTGCAACACATGCGGCACAGGCCACTGCTGTTAATTATTTTATCTTTCAAAATGAGGGGGGAAGGTTGAGTAAATGAGATCAGATCAATCAAGTTTAAATTATTCAATGTCTTAATATTTCTGAAGGGGACTTCTATTCGATTACTGAGCTCCTTCATCTCAGTTAATAATTAAATAATATGCTGGCAGGCACAATGCAGCATGATCATTTCTATTATTACTCATGATGATATCTGGTGCTCCACTACACATGTAGCTGGGAGTTAGTACTTTTGGCAGATCATTAATTTCCCAGTTTAAATAAAAGCTTTAAAACCTTGTTGCCTGTAGTTAGGGCACAGCCAAATCTCATAAATGAAGAGCGTAAGGCTGTCTTGATTTAAAAAGTTTCTACACAGCTGAAGACGGAGGTAGACTTACCCTTTCTAATTTAAACCCCTATTTTCTAGGAATCTTGCTATATCTTACTGCTAATTTATTATCTGGCTTTATATTTCAGAAGCTGTTGTAAACTAAGGCCTTTGGCACTCAGTAGTGAGAGGTACGGGGTTGTACTGGAGGGCCTGAGACTACAATTCCTTCCTTGGCAGGGATACGGGCAAGAACTGTGCTGCTAGCAACAGTGACTGCTTTGCTTTATCTCTGAAGCACAAGCTTCACCTTCAGATACGCTGAAATTCCCAGGGTGGGCAAGGTCCCAAGAAGACCTGTGACTACTGAATCCTCCCGGCTAGCACGCTATTAGCTGTTCCAACTTGGAGCAACAAGAATTGCTGTCCTCTCTTTCAGACTGGAAGGATTTTGCTGATGTTTTCCAGTAAGCACCCCCACCGTGCTTTTTTTCAATGCTGCTTGCTGCAAGCAAGTAAAGACTGTTTTGTCAATTATTATCAGTTACAACCTGACCTGTATCCAAAGTCTACCTATTTTATAACTTTTTCTGTCCTTTAAGAAGCAGATTCTGCTCTCTGATCACACCCAGTTAGGAAAACACATCTCAGACCTGGATGGAGTGATCACACAGATTATTACATCGTTACAACACTAGGCATCTCCCCAAACGAAATCAATTTTTACAATAAGAACTGTGCAACAAAATAATTCTTAAATTAATCTATTGTATTAGAAAAAAAATTAGTTAATGACTGCATTTTGAAGCAGACAGGAAATGAAAATGAAAAGGAAAATGACATTTCCAGGCTTGCTCACCTCCTCAGCCCCGGTGGTTGGTGTAACAGCCAATCTAGGCTCCGGTGCTAATTTCACAACATCAGCCAAGGACACATTTGTCTCAGCTACAAGTCCTGCAATGAGAATCACAATCCTGATCAATGCAAAAAGCAAGATGAGGGATGTGCCTCGACTCCCTGGCAAATTAATACTTTATATTGATCTTCCCTGTTCAGGTCAGCATTCGGGATTGAAGGATAAATGGCGAAAGATCTTACATTCCAATGCAGTGGGAAGTAGGGACTCTGTGATTGAGGTTTTTGCCAATCACTCAATTCGTACCCTGGAGAATAGGCAGGCAGCAGAAACGCTACTCAACAATATCAGTAATTATTTATGGTTACAACAATACAGTAAGCAGCAGTGGAAATACGTGGAAGCAAAGGATTCAAGGACAAAATGTGACCCAAAAAAAAAGGAAGTGAAAACAATGTCAAGAAAACCTGCTACAAGTCATTAAATATATTGATATATAACAAAGCAGAATAATAGCGGGGTCCCTCTACCATAGCATTTTGCTTTGCAAGTGAATCACAGCATTTCAGGAGTTCCTTGTTGCACCTGCTAAGAACCCCAGGCTAACTGTGGAAAACCCTGCTTGCAGATGTACACGGTAATGTTATTAAGGAGCCCCTGTCATCAATATTTCGTTTATATTAACTAGTCTTTGCTTTTACCCAATTCCTTTGCCTGGCCAACAGTGAGTCAGCTGAAGGCATCAATCAAAAATGGCATTTAGAAGCACACACAGCATGCCCCGGGGGCTTGGCTGGCAGAGTACCTGAGCGAAGGAGCCCCTCTGTCAGCATGGCATCCAAAATCTTCCCTCAACCGCTCTGTCAAGCAAGCCCCAAGATTTCACATGCCAACTGGCAGAGGGAATTTACATCTTCCATACATATGAAATAACTGCAAAAACCTTAACAACAGCTTGACTCTGCAGCTCACTTATATTCGTGGGCAAGGGCTTTGCCTGTGGCATTACGAATAGGGAAGGTCCTGGTGGCTTCTGAAGCAGTAGGCAAATTTTGAGTAAAGAGTTTGGAGATCTGGCCCCCAAAGTGCAAAAAGGAACCCATTACGGCCTCAAACATACCGATAACCTAACAGTAGTGTTTCCACTGTCCTGCCATACTTTGCCTGACAGAACCCTTGTGTCTTTTCTGGAAATCAAGCAGAGAGCATGCTGTTTGTGTTAAACACGTTGACTCAAGCTTTTGGCTGTGCTGCTTTCAGATGCACGAGAGCATGTCGTCTTCAGATGCTCTAATGTGACAGCAGAATTGGCTTCTAAAATTAAAACATGGCTGATTTTTCCTGATGGCTGATGTTATCTTCTCCATGCTTGCTGCAATGCCATGGATTTTGTATGAACCTGTACAGAATCTATCCATTTCTTAAGGGCCAAATCCTAAAGCCTCTTATTAGAAAAACTGAGGCTAAACTGAGTTGGTCGAAGCAAGGACTTTACAATTTTATCCGCATTCCCCAACTTATTTAGCACTAAGGTATTAGAAACTTTTAAAACTACTTTAATGAAATGTCCCGTCTGGGACTGAGCTCTTAAATGGCTGAGGGCCTACCCTGAACATACAACCCCATGCATTAATAAATACAAGTTCATTAACCCTTTAAATATGGGACTTGGACCGCTGTGCTACAGTGAGTGATGTAGTACAACGAACAAAATGACTGCATAACCTAAGAATATCCCACGATTTACACTTTTACAAGACAAAGTGCACACAGCTTGAGCGTGAAGCCCAGTATGCCTTGTATATCCTATGTCTTGACGTTTAAAAGCTGGAAGATATATATAGGTTTAATAACATTTACTCAGCTCGCAGTATTACTAGTCCTGTCATCCCTGCCCTCTTGGATCCTATTTGCTTGGATTGATCCTTTGTTTGTTTTGACCATTTCAGCAGCCCAGTTTACAGCCTGGTCCACGATCCATGGCAGCAGGGTACGCTGACATCTTCAGATGGCTGTATTCTTCCTCAGAAAAGAGGCACGGAGATCGTAACTTAAATCATTAAGCTCCTAGACCCTACCCTGCCGATCTCAGCAGTTTCCAGGCCCTATTCCCCTGGTTGAGGAGCAGCCTTGAATCAGACTTGAATTATAATGCAAATGCTATTCTTGGGCCTGATCCAAGTGTATTAAACCAAAAAAGAAATACCCTTTGACCTCAGTGACCTTCCAGTCAGATCCACACAGCTTTATTCTCTCCTTATTTTCAGTAATGTTAATCCCAAGTATTAACCAGCTGAAATTAAACGCCCAGGCTGCTCAGAAGTATCTCCTTACAGTCTTACCGTGAATTGCTCTGTAAGCACTTCCCAAACAAGCAGAGTTGGCGGTATCAATAGTGTACACCGGTGCGTTGAACACATCAGACAGGACCTGAGGAGTATCAAAGCTTCAGTTATAGCATGCCCGTGAAAGACAATAGGTAATCCCCTAACACTGCACAGAAAAACAAATGACTACTGTACACTCCAACCAAGCATTTGGGTACCCATGCAAAGAGGCCCTGAACTTGTCACACAATGGGGTATTGGTAAATCTGACCTACAGATGTAACTACGGCCAGGAAATGAAGCCCCATTTCTCTCCAAATCTCTTTACTACAAGTTCAGAGGACTCTAAATTTGAGCATCACCTCCATCATAAGCCCACAATCTACCTAGGTACCTATCTAGGTAGATTTTGCACAATCTACCTGTGCAAAAGGCTTACATGAGGGCAAAGACATCCACTGAGGAACCCACAACTGGTTCCTCTTTCCCTCCATCAAGTTTACGACTGAGCCCAGAGGAAAGGAAGGAGAGAGGAGCCAGTTGTGTCTCCTCAGTTCTCAGCTTTGAAACAACAAAAGCTACAGCAATATGAAGGTCTACATTTGTCGCTTTTGCCTCCAGCACTCCCACCACATTACGGTTAGCAGGAAAAATGATACAGGAGCTGGTTACACAGGCTTTACACGCACTAGGAATCCTCCTGTACTTGTGGGATCCTTAGCTACGAAGACAAAGCAAGACTGCATGTTCTCAACTTTGCTTTGCAATACAAAGATAATTGTACAGACAAAGAATTGGCTATGATATCCGACAGACACTACAGTTACTCCACCACGCACCGTTCCACCCACTGCACTGAAATCTACACCAGGCATCTCATATTTAATGAATATATGCTCTATCCCCCACAGTGTAGGTATAAGGAAAAGAGATACAGAAGAGGAAAAATGAAGACAAATTTGAGTAAGGACAAAAGAGGTTCAAGAACTTTTTTTCTGAAAACACCGCCAATAAATTCATTCCAAATTAAACAGACATTCTGGTTTCATCACCCTGAGGTCTGCAGGTGTCCCTCGGGCTAGGCAACGCAAGAAGCAGGTAGGAATTGAGATTTAACTTGTGATGGTTATTACTTTTACCAAAGGCTACAGTGTATCACCCAATTTACATCAGTATGTAAGAGTCTGAAACGAGACCAGCATCCAAGAATCCAAACCATTCAGTTTCATCATCTGCAAACCCCAATCCAGGAATTAACAGCCCCACCAACCATGGGCTCCAGGGGTTCAGAAAAGATGAGGAAGGAATTCAATTCATATATGCTGTACAAGAAATAGAATATTACATTTCTAAAGGATTTTGCCTCTTTCTCTGAAAGGTTAGGTCAAATCTGCAAATCAAAACCTTAGAAAATCATCTATTTGGGGACTTTTAAACAAAAGTGACTTGTTGCTAATAGGATTCATTGAGAGCCTGAGCTTATACACTTAACACTCATATATATCTAACTTCAGTTGCAAACAATCATTGAGCAGTACGTGAGCTTCAGTGCTAGAGGACAAGTAGAAAATTAATCACAGTATCCATCAAAAAGTCCTCTGATAAAGGCCACAGAGTGCTGCTTCCACTGCCCATCCTGCTGGCCAGTAATACTGCGTGGTTTCAACACATCCCCCATCTGCTGCTTCATCTCTCCATCCCAAACAGGTGTTCCTTGTCTTATGCTTGAATTGTAAATTCCTGTGGACAACAGAGGTCTTTTGTTTTGCATAACTGCAGAGCCTGACACAATGCAGCTCTACTCCATCCTGAATGCTAACAAGTACTGTAATACTACAAATAATAACTATCTTGTGCCACATGATTATCAAATTAAAATGATTCAAAGTTCATATTTTTAGTATGTCATTTGAAACCACGATCTCTCTCATGAATAGGTTTAAAAGAAACTGTTAGAGGTTTTACTGTTAAAAATATTTCATTGTGTTTCATGTGGTCATTAATCAAGCACCAGGTATGTTATAAAAAGCTTCCCAGAACAGTGGAAAAAAGCTGCCCTACTATGGCTATATTTTTTAAGCACATTTTCCTAAGTTGCCTCCTTTACTACGTAAAATATAGGAGTTACTGAATGTTGATTAATTAAATGATACTCTTTTGTAGCCCTGGAACAAATTATCCAAAATTGAGCACGATAAGGGGGAAAGCTGTTATTCTTCATGCAACTGATATGGTTTCTGAGGTTTTGATTAAATTAAAAAGGAGGACCCAATTAACCAGTGATTGGATTAAGTGGATGACACTGTATTGATCATATTATTTTAAGACACCTCTAATGAGTTTTAAAAGCAGCTCCATTGTTGCACTTGAAGAGCAAGCACCACAGCACTCTCTCACCCCCACAATTTTCAGCTCTGTTTCAAAATCCCATGTTATAAAAACATCCTGCTCTCTGCCTTCATTCCACAGCAAGGAGAACCCCTTGCACCTAAATACTGCTTTAAAAACAAACTCAAACTAAACTAAATTCAAAACAAACCCTACTAATTCGATCTCTTCCTTGACATACTCTTAGTGGAACTACTTCAGCAAGGACCAATGTTTTAAGCAATTAAGCCATCAGCTAATTTCCCAATGTCAAGTTCCTGAGCAAAATAACCAAAGCAGATGAAGAGAAGTGACATCTACAGGCAAAACATGCCAAATCTGTTGTGTCCCAATCAGCTCTACACCCCATGGTTATACAAACATGCATTTTAGATGACTGAGGAGAAAGCGAGCTCTTCGCTCTTCAACCTCCATTTATTCCAACTTGGGTTTCGGAGAATGGAGGCAGTCACTTTGTACAACTGCAATTGTCAAAGAGCGTGGTGCACTGCTGACTTGCTGTAGCTGATGGAAAGGGATCGGCATCCACAGAAAGCAAACGCCCTGTGTTTGACTAACATCAGGGCCAGGACTCAGCCCAAGACTAAGACAGGTGCTTTGTGGTGCAGATGCCTACCTCCAGCCTCAGCATGTGAGGCTTTAGTCAAAAGGAAGCTTGTCAGTGCAGTCAGTGGAGTACAGAAAGCTCTTTGGCTCACCCGGAGGGAGACACCTACGTCTGATAAGTTAAAACACCGTTTTCTTTGCACTGTAACTGCCTGGCTCTCCCCTGACTATTACAGGATTTTCAGTGACAGACCGCATACAGACATTGCATCACAGATGACTGGATTCAGACAACGTGAATCCTAACCCAGAGGTCTAATTCTGCGACAGCAAAATCTAGGTGAGAGGCCTCTCACCATCAGCAAGAGGCTTTGCTAAATCTCAGTGCTCGCTTCTGCTAAGTAAAAAACTGCCCAGATCTGTTGTTAGTGGCTAAGTGTCCCCACCCTAAATGCAACGCCACTCCTCTAATGCTGATTTCACAAGGGAGGCCAACAGTTAAAGAAGCTGTAGAGATTAAACAAGCTTTCCATCACTTAGGAGGGTCCCTACAGGACAGAGCCAAAGTGCAGAAGCAGAGAGCACACCATACTCTGCTCCCAAGACATATTCTTGAGACAGAGAATCTTAACCAGGGCTGGATGTGCAGCAACAGCAGGAGATGAGGAAGGTGGGAAGATGGAAGAGAGACTACACAGAAGCACAGCCTCCCCCGCAATATGTGACACACTGCTAATACATAACAGCTGCTCAAAACAATAGGGACAGGGTGTTTTGGTGGTGGTGGTAGTTTTTTTCTGTCTGGTTGTTTTTTTTAAGTGTTCAGAACCAGCACAATCCCTCTGCAGTTTAATTCTAAGGTCCAACTCTGGCTTTAATGACAAAAACTACAAAAATATCAGGTATTTTAGCAAGCCTCTTCTTGATTTCTTTGCTGATTGATTTGACCTAAGTGGTGAGATCTGGAAATCACCAGTGTTTCAGATACATGTTCATGAAACTAGTCAAGTATATAAAAAAAAAATTAAACTTCATTACAAAATTAGCACTGGGCTAATGGTCTCTCCACATTAAACCTGACGAAAAATCCCAAAGATCTAAAGCAGATTCACAATCTCATACCCACACCTTCCTGTGCAGCTGCAGTGGTTTGGATTCTGTACACCAAAATAAAAATGCAGATAAAACTGTGCTTGAGTTCAATGGATTTAATTTCCTACTTACCTGTAATATCTTCTTATTGTGGGATGCACCACCAGTAGCCAAAATCCTTGTTCTGGGCACTGCAACGCAATACAACACATAGATCAGACTGAAATTGCATATTGTCGAGATTTGCACTAAAATCTCTGAACCAAGCAATGAGAACGAGGTGGTGGGAGTCAAACAGTCTGGGCTCTCTCTCTGTACCTCTAATCTACCTTCTGTAAAAAAGGAGATAAGACTAATTACCCACCTTTCCAAGCCACATTAGAACACTTCTTTGGACAAGGCAATATAAATTTTGTTGATCTATTATTATTATAGCGCTATCAAAGTCTGGGAGATTTGCAAAAGAGATAGCCAATACGAAAGGCTGAGTGTTATTACACTACAGCTCTGGTTTGAGGTCAGATTGGTTTGGCTCATAGCTGTATATATACAAGCTGACAGATAACCTTTAAAATCAGCAGTATTTTCCAAACTTGTCTCCTCGTGACGTTCACAATCAGAATTCACTGAAACCTGAGCAATCTCTATGTGCTTGACTGACAAGGAAGCGTGTCAAAAGGCAATTAGAGATAGTCTAAGTCAATTCCACAAAATAAAAAATGATCTGAATCTTCATCCAATTCAAACCCATAGATTTGGAGGTACTGAGAAAAAAAAAATTACCCTGCATTCTTCAGTCTTTAAGGAAACCCACCCTTCCTCATCACGTTCTCGAATTTCTGTCCAATGCCTCATTATTTATTTGTGTGCATGCTCCTCTGGAGCACAACATGCAACAAGCCAGACGTCTATCCACAATCACAATTCAGCAAGGTGTTATAAGCATCTGTAGTCCAAATATCTCACTGAAATTCTTTAAAGGCTTAACACTAAATAAATGCATAAATACTTCAATATTTTATATTTTAAAAAAGACATGTTTAATTATCCTAATCTATGACAATAACACCATCCTCCTGAAAGGGAAATTTTAGTGTGATATTATTATGTTATTTTAACCTCATTTTTAATAAAAGCTAGAGATAATTTATTTCATAGAAAGCAAACTTGGTCAACTTTTACTGAGGCTCAAAATGACTTCTTGTCATTTTATCTTTTCAGGTACCTTAATGACAAGGCCTCTGAAGACAGAACCAGCAACAAAGAAGATGGAGCTCACAAAGGTTCCTCATGCCATTTTTCGACCCACTACTAGATTCTCAGGTGGAGTCTAAGACCCAGCTAAAGCATGGAGGACCCTATTTTGCTGATAAATTTAATTTTATTTTCCTCTTTGGAGGATATTCAGAGATGCACAAATTGGGTTTTCAAAGCCATTAGGATCTCTGTCAATGTCAGTAAACAAATAAAACAAACAGCAGAGCAATTCCTCAGGGAAAACAAGTTTCAATTATACCAACACATAGTGACAGATCCCTGCCAAGATTATCACAACAACATAATAGCACAGAAACCAGTGAAAAATAACTGGTAAGCCTCTGTTCCTAGAGACCAAGCTGAACTCTGAATGATTTGCCTAGTAGTTGCAATTCTGTCTTGCTAAAACCTTATTGTGAATATAAATTCTTGCCAAAGTACCGTATCCAGCACGAAACCACATTTCAAAGACAGCCAGCAAGACAGAATTAGAAATAAATGTTTGCTACACTTCACAGTGACTAAACAAACCCAATGAATGAGGCGTGCTTACTGCCCCCTGCCTCTGGAAAGGGGCTTTGTGTACTTCTGGGGTATCCCCATTGGGAAAGGATGGTGCACAAGACACTGGTGGTAAAGCCAGGCAGTGACCACCTCTGCCTGGCTTTGTTTTTTTTGCAAACAAATCTTAGCTCAGCTGCTTCTGGTACTTCCACCTGCATGCCAGCTCTCTGCCTTAGGGCTGCCGCTACACGACTTTCCAAAAGTTTTGGGGTTCTGTCAGTAGATACTGCATCTTCTTTCACTGGCATAGTAACTGATAGGCCAGGTAGGGCTGCCTTGTGCCTTCAAGCTGACTTCAGTGTTCCTGTAACAGATAACGTATCTGCATTAGGAAGTGAGGACTGGACAAGAGACTTCTACTCCTTGCTAGATCAGAAGATTCGGGTTTTGCATCCATTAGCATTTTATGCCATAACTATCTCGGGATATTTCTGTGTAAATACATTTCCCTAAGAAAAATAGGGGTAAAATTACACTGCACAAGCTATTCTATAGAAATCACCCATGAACCTACATTTACCCTACTTCTAGTTGAGTTAAACACCTAACAATAGAGGAAACAACTTAAGCCTAGAAGTGCTTAACACCCTGATTATCTGCACACCTATCTTAATCCAGACTAATTCTTTTGTAGCTAAACACTACAAATTATTTCAGTAAATGTCTAACCTACTGGATAAAAGAAACTGATGTAGTTTATGCAGTGAAGTTTCTGATGTTGGTTGGACATCTCAGGTTCTGAATGGGGTCAGTTTATGGGTACAAAAACACAGATACACATAAAAATAAATAAATAAATCCTATGCTGAAGCTACATAAAGGGCAAAACCATTCATCCTCCTCCACTTTGAATAAGTAGGATGGTTTGCTTCACCAAAACATATCCCAGTAGGCAACAGCCTAGTGAACCATAGCCATCACAATCTGACAACTGAATCTGACCCAGTGTGCTGGTGGGACTGGTCCATCAGGGCACGTAGAAGACAGATCTCAGGTGAACCCAGTGCTCCACACTTCCAGCAGCAGCTCTGTATGTGTCCAGAGCAGAGACAACAGCTTCACTGGTTGAGTTTTATTACAAACAAGAAGGTCCCAAAAGAATCGATCTGAATTCACTGAATTTTAGGTTTATTCCTCATTTCAATCTCTCCCTTGAGACTGGGGAAAAGGCATTGATCACTGATTACAGGATTGCCTTCTTAACGCCAATACTGTGTGCTTTACCGAACGGTGGACATTCGCTCTGAGGTGTGTAATTGGATACATCTTATAAATAAATAAAGCCCATCATTTATGTATACGGGGGCATTAACAAAGACATCGTTCATCCATCACTAGTGGTGTTCTCAGCCAGCTGTGTTTGAATCTGTCGGGAGCTACCATCTATCCCCTACGGCGGTGCACAGAAAGAACTTAAATACAGTGCTACAAAAAAAAAAAATAACAACAACTGTAGCAAACATAATTCATGAATTCAATTCTTTGACAGTTGAATCAGTTTAAACACCTTTTAATTAAAAGCTCCCTGCATAGTACCTAACCAACCAGTTTATTTCCTTCCTACTTAAAATTTTATGATTTTTTGAGCGCCGATACAGATTTTTAACCCTGTCTAGAAAGTGTTCACAGGGCATGGTGTCATCTTGCATCATGCACATCTTCCTCAGATCTATTATCTGCTGCGGAATGGGGTGACTGATTTAACAAAATTCAGTTAAAATAATAATTCCCATGGCAGCAGAGAGAGCGAGGGGGAGAAGAGGCAAGTAAAGAAGTTCACTTGCACAGCAAGATGGAGCATAAGGCTCCAAACACGACTGCGATGTTAGCCCTCCGAACGTGTTACTGCTCACACAGCCACCCCCACTCCGCCTTTCACAGATCCAGCAAGAAGAATTGAATGATGTTAAAGTTCATCTCCTGGCTCTTGTTTTCAGTCAAAATATTGCTTTCATGGAAAGGCACAAAGGGGAACAAAAACCTGTCACTGAGAAGACAGAGAAATTACAGTGGTTTGTGTTACAGCAGTTCCAGTGCTCCCCAAAAGATTGAAGCTCTGTGCTGATGATGCCTTCCCAGAAAAGCAAGCAGCTTCATCGTGTTCAGACAAAAAGTTGGGGGGTGTGGAAGCAGCAGAACAAAAGTTTTAGAAAGTGCAAACTCAAAGAAAATTGCCCACATGGATTCAGCATGTGGAACAGGAACCAGTGGCACAGAGAGAGTCACTCCGGAGCAGCCCAGCATCCCCTCCAATGGTCTTGGCACATAACCATAGCTATTAAGAGAAATAATCAGATGAGCAAACTCACATCAATTGGGTTAGTGCCAATGATTAGCACCAAGGAGGCTGGAGGTAGAAATTCACCCTCCTGTTCCACCAGGAGCGGGGTCGGAGCACAGAGCTAACAGGTCCAGGTGCTGAAATCGATGGGAAGACTCCTGGCCTCGAGGCTTTGGGATCTGGCTGTATTTCAGCTGACAGCAACAACGTGCCTGTGTCAGTCCTGAATTTTGCTAGCTCATGCATGGCCAAGTCAGAAAGCAGAATCTGAGGGTGAAAACCCTTCAACTTTTTCCTCTACATTTCCCAGCCCAGCCCTGATTTGTACCCCAAACTCCAAGCGCTAGCTGACATTCAAAACTCCTAAAAGACATTTCCAAGGCTTCATCCAAACAACTTCATAATGTCTTTCTCATCACAAATGAATCCATAAATAAAACAGAACAATAGAACATGCATTCAAAAAGCAGCTGATTACGCACACGAACCCACGCCAGCTATAAGCATGATTGCGAATAACTGCAATTTACAATTTGTAAGCAACAAGAAAAGTGTCAGCCCCTCCTTTATTTCTCTGATTAACTCCAAACACTATAATTTTAAAAAATATATTTTCTTGCTTTTCATTCAAGAAAAACAAAACAAAAATACATCATTATTTTGCCCCATTTATAAAGCCAATGTTCCAAAATCTTCCTCCTTGCAAATTAACTCTTCAAAAACTCGTGCTAATCATTCTTATTCAAATAAGCACTGTGAAACTGAACTCCCGCTATGGTAAAAGGCTTTTCTTGTCTATACCTTTCTAAATATGAAATTATGCAAGCTACAGGTTACCAAGTGACCCTTACGTCCCTGTGACTTCTAGGATTGGGTCCAAATGCACTTGCTGCTCTACCTTATTGTGCTCTGTTACTTCTAGCATCTCCAAGCATTTCGTAATACAAAAGAAACAGACTGCCACAGCCTTCAGCACATTAGACAACATCTGATTTTTAACTTTTTTTTTTTTTTTTTTTAATTTAGAGATCCATACAACTGCCCCAGTGAAAAAACTACAAGCTTGAAGCCAAATAATAAAACAAATTCATCCATCTTTACAATACTAAAAAGAAGGGTAATTCGTAAAAGCTTTTCCTGGCTTATAAGCAAACTTTTCATATTTCGTTAACAGACTTCTAATTTCATTGCGGGTTTCAATTGCTCAGCTGCATGTTAGAAGTTTTCCAGGCACATAATTTATTTTTATTTTTTTTTAAATGCAGTGCCCAAGGAAGAAAAATAACTTTTAAGGACAGAATTGATCATCAGCCTGTATGGCTACAGCTCCTATCAAACCAGCTGTAATTCAACAGGAGAAAATAAAAGCCTTGATTTTCTCAGCAGCAGTGACAAATATGGCTAATATCCTCAACATTTACGCTACTTACATAGACAATGTCTCTACAATGATGTAGGGAAGAACAAGCATGATTCTTCTTGATCACACTGCTGCAAGGCAAGAATCATACCACTACAATGAGCTGATGTGCACATGCCTAAGTAAAACAGAGTAGAAATGTTACCCATAGTCAAGATTCATATGCTACTGGCAGTCTAGATGGCCTTGTGTTCTCATGCAACAATGCTGACTCCTAAGAGCAGAGATTGTTCTTCGTGAAGATGCCAAATTCAGCTTTCCTAAGACCTTGCTTCAATAAAGACAAAACTTCGTATTTCACAGCCTGAAACTTAAAGACACCAAATCACCTAACTCTGAAATTCTTCTTAATCTAACTCACTTCAGACAGGAAAAAGCCTTCCCCGTTTTAATGGATTTCAGGAAAAATCAACGTAGAAAAAAATGTGTACAAAAATTATCTTTTTAACCTCACCTTACTTCATTGCAAATTACCCCAAAAACACAAATAGTCCAAGACATACTATAGGGAACCAGAAAAAAATTACGATACAACCCTACTGACAATTCAACTTCATTGACTTCAGCTGAGTTACGCAGCAAAGAAAAGTTTGGTTCATGAACGCTAAAGACTTATTTGGGAACAAGCTGATCAATAGTCATAACAGTGCTATAGCATACATATTGACAAGTGCACTATGAGACCTCTGGAATATTTGCACTTCTTGTAGAAATACTTCAGAGCTGCAATTGCTTATCAATTCGCTGTGATTTTTATTTTTTTGAAGACATGGATCTCTATTTGACGGAATATTTTCTTGAAGCCTGGGCTAAATTCCAAGTGTAACATATAAAAACATACCCACAACTCAGCACTAGGGTTTACAGTAAGCAGCTAAAAAAAAAAAAAAAAAAAAAAAAAAAAAAAAAAAAAAAGGAGCCAATTCAGGCCAGAAGTTTTCATAGATACAACCTGAATAATTTGGGAAAACCTTCCTGCAGAAGCTTTTAAGGAAAGAGGCAGAAAGCAAACAAGAAGGAAACACTTAAAATCTATTTGGTCAAGACTGAAAATGTACTTGGGGAAAAGTCCTCTCCTGAAGACATTATTACTAGATGTAATTTAATAAATACTTGCTATCTCTTTGACTTGTATAAACTCTTGGTTCTGAATTAATTCCTTATAGAAAAAAATAAGTTACCATGAATTAGTGAGGTAAAATGCATTCACTTAGCAACAGAACTGGTTTACATCAAGTTGATTTATTTATTTTTTTGACACTCAACGTTTTCATCTTTTCTTTACCCAAAGTTTAAATATGGTAAGAACTGTGGAACTCAAAAATAGTGTGTTGGGAAAAAATACTAATCTGCACAAAAACTGTTCAGCAGTTGTCCAAACATCCATGAAGTAGCCAAGGCTGCCAAGGCTTCAATTAAAGGCTCAACAAAGTGTCACCTGCTTTGATTTACACCATGCCTCTGTTAATTATTCAGAGACTCTTGGCAACACCTCTGTGTTCCCTCTCCAGTTCAGAATTGTTGTCCTTCAGCAAATAAACATTACATCTGGAACCAATGGGACAAATTAATTGATTCTCAAAAAATGTTTTCAACCAGAACTTAGAGGAGACCAAAACTTAGAGGAAACCCAACCTGTGTATTTGAAATCTAGCCATTACATCCAGCTATTTAATAATCTACCGACAGAGAACTCCAAAAATGTTAAAGGTCAGAAAAGACCATCTGCTTTAATGAGGTCACAAAACTTCAACACCATGATCCTACCCAACCACCATCCAATGCAGCAACGCATTTACTCAAGGACAGTAATGCGAAGAAGATACAGAAACTCTCAGTTGAGAGACACAAAGGGACAGAGAATTTACTGTGACTACTGGCTATTTTCATGCTGAATGAGACTTTAAAGTTAAATATTTATATTTTCCCCATCATTTAGATTTTTATCTTTTAAACTTATAGCTAGTTGATCTTTGTGGGCTCAGCCTTCCAATTAAAACACTACTGTGGAGCTGGGCTTCCCCTTTATGTCTTGGCACTTACAGACCACAATTAAATTACACCTTGTCTTTCTTTTTTTGATAAGCTAAGTATATTAAGTTCTGCTACTCATTAAAAGGCATATTTCCAAGACCACAAACCGCTGATGCTTAGAGCCGCTGGTACCCTACCAGTACCTAGCAGAAACGTCTTCACCACCACAACCGCTAGGAAAAAAGAGCTGAGTCAATGACAGCATTAAAAACATCTACCCTAGAATTATCTGATGCTGCATGTTGCCAGTTTGCCTATCCAAATATTTAGCAGGAAAGTGCCAGTGTATAAAATAGGTTGCACAGAGAGGTGGTGGAGTCTCCATCCTTGGTGATCTTTAAAAGCTGCCTCGATGTGGTCTTGGGCGACCTGCTCTGGGTGGCCCAGCTTGAGGGGGGGTTGGACCAGGTGACCTCCAGAGGTGCCTTCCAACCACAGAATCACAGCACAGTTTGGGTTGGAATGGACCTTTACAGATCATCCAGTTTCAACCTTAACCATTCTGTGAAGAACTCCTGATTAATCAGAGAACCTTTGGCTTGAAATCTGCCAGGTTTCTTGGAGGCATGTGCCAGCTTTGAAGGTGTGCAGCTCTGGAAGATGTGCTGTGTAGAGTCCCACGGGAAGAGGGCAGGCATCCTCGGTCCCCATTGCAGGAAGCACCAGAGTTTGGGAGGGCTCTGCACCGATCCATGCAGCAATGACCCTAGGAACACTGAAGATGCAAAGCAAGAATTCCTACTGCTCTGTTCCCTGGACCGGAGGTGAGACGTTCACCTACAGTCAGGACCATGCAAGATGTTCCCAGAAATTGGTTTAATAAATAAATAAATAAATAAAGTCACCTCTGCCTTAAGCATTTTCTACTAACTAAAAACTATTATTTTCTTCAACGTGCTCTGTTGCTAGCATTGCAGCACAGCTGAGTATTTCTTCAAAATATTCCAACACAAGAAACTCACGCCTGAACCTGAGCAAAATACATACCCTCCCATGCCTATCCCAGCTCTGACGTGAGTAATCATCACGTGGATTTAGAGACCACGCAGCAATGTATAGTGCTGCTGAGTTATTTAGAAGCATAAACTCACCATTGCTTCATTTTTAAAATCTATTAGTCCTCACACACAGCAATATTCATCCTTGCAAATCTTTTAAGGGGACTAAAAAAAATTCCATTGGCAAATCAACATATGACACCATCCATGGAAGGTTAAAATGGGAAAAGCAAGGAAGGAGATAAATGAGCTGCCCAAGGTCGCACAAAATCAGTAGAACAACCAAGAATAGAACAAAGGCCCCTTCATTACTTAGATCACAAATGCATTCGATTCTGCATTAGTTAATCTGCACAGTCTGCGCATCAGTAGCAAGACATGTCCACAGGAGAAAATATAATAATAATCAGCTGCAAGTTCAGCATTACCTAAAGCCACAGAATATAATTAAAAGGCACAGGGTGCGACGACTTGACCTTGAATGCCACTTGAGGGAAGAGAGGAAAGAACATCCTACGGGGTATTTTGATTTTCAAGAAACCCAAAGCATGACAAACTTTGTGAAGAAACAGCTTGAGATCTAGGTTTGCAAACCAGACCTCTAGGAGATTGTAAATCTACTCTGCTTCTTTACAAGTTATCAAAAGACATTAACAAAGGCCTACAAATAACAGGAAAGAGTCAATGTCCAAGCATCATCTTATTTTTGCAAAGGAAAAACCAGATGAGAAACAGAAAAGAAAATACAAAACAAGGCAACTTTGGTGTTTGTATCTCTCTTCACGAGATATTAAAAAAAAAAAAAAAAAGTTTTACATGTTTGGTACTCACAAATGTTGCCTGTACCTCTCATTCTCCTAGTCCTGTAAGACTGCTTTGTGCTGGTGAAGAAATTTGCTTCTTGATTTTTCTCTTTAATACCTCCTGTTTCTCTCACTAGATGTAACCTACAGGTCATAAAGGACTTCAGAAGAATAAAACTAATTAATAAGAGGGGTTCACCTGCTTGCAAAACACCAGGCAAGTATTCTGAGGAAGACAGAAAATGTGCTTATCGGTTTCATACACCCAGAAGGGAAGCAAACAGAGTGAGTTGGCAACAGTTTCTCCTTTTTCTCCCTATAAACCATACAAAACTTACTATCCGAAAAAAAAAAATAATAATAATAACAAACACTAATCTTCCTTACATGACTATGGTGGGTCACTTCATTGCCCAGAACCTCCTCCTGTCTGTACCGACAGCACGCAGCACTGGGGACCGCTTGCATCGGCTAAGGCTCTGAACACTACTAAACTCCTCTGTTATTAATAAACCTCCTTCTTTCCGAGAGGATTACTTATAAATGAATTTTGTGACCTCTGGCGAACTGGAACTAAACAGAGAACAGAGGGGTTTTTTGCCTTTAACTAAAAAATAAAGGCTATAGGAAGACGAATAGAGAGGAGCAATTAATATTTCCTAATAATTGTCATAGCGAATGGGAGAAGCACTACGTTTCTAGGGGTTTCGGAGCAGAAAGGTTCCAGGTAGCTGTTCCTTCCCGGGCTGGGTTCATGTAAATCGGATGCAGTTGCCAAGCAACAATAGGTGCTAAGGAATGAAATACAGGCTGCAGAAACCTAATAGCCTGGAGAGAACAAGAACTACAAGCTGAGATTTATGGCAGATATAAAAGGAAAAGAATCATTCTCCCCCACACAAAGAACACAGATACTTTATTATCAGTGTCCTTAGCATGTTTTTTCTAAGGCATAATTAAGTAATAAAATCCCCACTCCACCCGAAATCAAACAGGTGATTTTTTTTTAACGCTTTGTTCATTAAGCTTTTTAGAAAAGGACCTTGAGAAATTAGCTACCAAGACAAAAGCTGAAATTGAACCCAAAAAGCTTTCTTTCGCACGAGAAAGATGTCAGCTACACAGACAGTGCTGCGACTGCCAGTCAGCGATCCACGTTACCTTCTTGTGTTTTTATACCCTGCTCATTAACATTGCATCTGATCATCAGAAATTCTCTTTAAGCTTATTAAGATTTTAAAATATTTTTAGCAAGTTAATTAGAATACATTAACAGAGCTCATCTGTGTTCACCCATCATGCATATTTTATTTTATTCAGGCAAATTGCTTTTAAATGAAATATTAGACCCAGGAAGGGTACACCGCTGGGCACTGTACCAAGGGGTTGCATCGTTCGATACTCCATTCCCAAACACCCCCAAAACTTCATGCTGCTGGAAATGGGGAGATCTGGTGGCAAATAGGGGGTTTTGTGGTGCCTGCTGTATCACATTCCCCTCTAGGTGGGGTGCGGGTACATCAACCTGATGGCTCTTCCTAGTAGATGAACCATCCTTAGCTGCCATCATGTTGCTGCACAGTTTCCAGGGGTCAATATAAATTAAAGGCATCAAGAGAGCACCTGAACGGGAACCAAAGGCACACACAACGAGTGCCTTCAACCCCTCACTCTGCAGTGGAGCTGCTCTTACAGATTCATGTATTTATTTTTGCTGTTGATGGTCTCTTAAGATGTTATCTTACCTTAAGGAAGGAGCCCAACCAGAAGCTTGGGCATGGTGTGGCACAGGTTTCCAGCAGGAAGAGGTACACATGGACTTGGCAGAACAGCAAGAAAAGCTCACAAAGAACAAGCCTGAAATATACTTTGCCTTAGCTGGAGTTATAAATTCTTCCCTTTAATGTGCACTAAATGTCACCAAATTCAATCACCTAAAATTAAATAACAGTTTATGAGGAAAAGGGAAACAGCAAAACCTACCTTGGGGTATTTTGGGCATGCCAATTCCAGATTTTTGCTCTAGTGAGATAAAATCCATCACCAGGCAGTGAAAAGTAACTATAATAATACTATAATAAGGCGTTCCTCAAGATCTGCTATTCATTCACTCAATCCAATCAAGTGTGACATGGTATATTTCAAATTGTTCCTCCAGACTCCATCTGGCCCAAATCCTTCCCATGTAAAGAAGGATGGAGAATGTCACTAATTTCATCAACACTTCTCAAGCTAAGCGCTTACTTTTAGAGGTCTGCTCATAGAAAAGGATGAATGAAGTTTGCCAGCCTCGTGCCTGATCCAGATTTTGCACTCTCACCGCATTTCAATTAACCCACCCCAGATTGCAGAGCTGACATATTTGCTTCAGACAGTAAAGAAAACATCCTTTAAAAAGCAACAGGTCTGAAGCTTTTGATGAGTGATCGCACAATTCATATCAAAACAGATATTTAAATCTCAGCCATCACACGTTTTGAGATCTGCATCATTAACACAGCCTGGTTTGAAGGATTTTGATAATGTTTACAATCCATAGAAGTTCTTTATCTCCAAGGCACTTAGTACTTTAAACCAATGACCACTATTTAGGTATGTGGTATTCCTGTAACCTTTCCTGACATGTTAACCTCTTCAATTCTAGTGGCTGCTTTTCCATGAACTGATTCCCTATTTGCAGTTTTCTCCTGCTGAGGACCCCCAAAACTAGATGCATTTAGGACTTGGCTGAACACATCAACTGTGCTGGCACAGGGAACCTGAATCACAGCTGGGCAATTCTACAGCAAGCTCTTCCAAATGCCAAAGACAACAACTGTATGGATGGGTGGAGTCCCTTTTCTCTGACAATAACCCTATCGATTTCAGTGAATCCAAAACTACCCCATCATAACCTTCTCCTTTCGTTTCTGCGTTCATTAATCAACTCCAGCACCCAACCACACGCTCCAGCCTACCCTTTCTCCTCCAGCTTGACTGGGCAGAAGTTTTGCTGTATGAAGGAATTCTCTGCTTCAGAAAGAGATTTCACCTCCCTGCAGCTGCCATGGCCAACAACCTGCGTCTTCACATTAAAGGACACAAACTGTGTTGGTTTATTTTGTAACATTTAAGCAGAAATATGTCCTCTCCTAGGGAAAGCACCTACCTGGAAATCGATGCACATTTCTAACTACACCCTAATTGCAAAAGAGTAAAACGAGAATGAGCAAGGAAAGCAAGCTGACATTTTAATGTCATTTGGAGTGACCAAAGACACTGAAATATGTTGACAATTAAAAGCACTCGCTAAAATAATAAAATTTTTTTTAAAAAAAAAAAGCATAACCAGCAGACAACAGTACAATAAAATGCAATTTAACAAAGCACATGTTGCCACTGACCTACCCTGGTGAGCATATGCTGTTCCTAGAATCCGTGGCTCAGCTACCCAGGCCAGCATGGTGTAAGCAAAACCCTACAATAACCCCATTAGAGCTGCATCTGTAGTGCAGCTACACTCCAGTTCTGCAGGCTCAGGATTTAAATGCGAAGCTGGAATCCTCCGGTGCTTGCAGAAACCTTGCTGTCAACCCAATGATCCCCACAGCAGCCCAGAGCACATTACCCACCCCAACCCCCAGCTGGCTGCCTCTCCTCCAGAGAAGTCCTGGCTACCTTTATTGCAGGGCTGCAAAATTCCTCCTGTCCATTCTCCCCTCCTCCACAGCCCATACTCAGCAGAGAGGTTTCATGATCAATTCTTTCTGTTTTCTTCTGCAGAAGCCAAATTCTTTTGCCTCCAAAAACCCACACCCGTCTAAAACATGCAGTGTCTCTGCAACAGCCGCTGACCCTATAAATTATTCCCCAATCTGGGTCCGTCCTCTGTGTACCTGAGATGGGTTCACCACATAGACCTGAACACAGCATATTGCAAATCCCATCTGCATTACATCCAACCCTGACACACGAACAGCAGTCACCAAAAACACACGACGCCTTTTCCCAATTCCTCACCATTAACACATCAAGCAGCAATAAAGGGTGCAATGACTTTCCAAGGGCATCTACCTGTTTAATTATTCAAAAGCAAATTGACTCAGGCACCACGGTATGAAACACTAAAATATGCAAACGAAGGAAATTATGGGGGAAAGCAACAAAAGAGGGAAAACGATCGTGGCGAGAGGAACACATGGGGGCCCATTCTGATCTCCTCGCATGCTTGAGTGTCTCTATATGTTTCTACAGAAGAAGAAAAGGCTGTGAAGTAACAGGGTAATTATTATTTACTCCTTTCAGCACACTGACTAGGCTCTTGAAACCAGCTAACCATGCCAACAGCACCCTAAATAGAGTGTTATTTTCACCTATAGGCACGAAGCAATTTCTGAAAAAGGGAAGTTTGCACCTTTCTAGGCAATCAAATCTTATTGCTGGGAAAACACTTGTTTCAACAGAGGCTCTGTGTATCAGATGCAGGATCTGATCCATCGCTGATTCCTGTTTATTCTATATTAAGGTCCTGAAATACCTCATTAAATAATAAGAACAGGTTAACTGAGAGATACTTTAACACAACTTCTTGTTATTTTTCCATAAAACACAAATATCCCATTAAAACAAAGAGCATTTGGTTTTAGCTTGGACCAAAACCAATCTTTCCAATCAAGACCTCCAGTGAATTGAATGTCTCTTGTAAGCAGGTGCCACTGTGCTATATTTTCATCCAAACTGCTGAGAATAAGCTAGAAGAAAATGACAAAGTAAATTGAACAAGAAAGTATCTGATCTTGATGAATAATTCAATGATGCAATGCAACAAATACGGATTTTTTTTTTCTGGTAAATGCAGTTTACAACTGTCCTTTGCTTAGAAAAATGACCTTCTGCTTGTAATTATGCTTTTGTCTTTAGGCACTGAATCACGGTCTCAGTAATACTTGCGATTCCAGTTCGCAGCTCTTACTGATCTCAAAGCACTCCACTCCTGCTATGTACCTAATCTTTCCTTAACAAAATAATACACCGTATGAAGATCTTCAGCTGTAGTATTAGGGCCCCTGCTCGCTGACTGTTCTTTAACTGTTTTGGTCGCTTTTCTTGGGTCTGAAAAGACATGAAAGTATCTTTTAATAGAGCTTGTAGAGTGAAAACCTGCACATAGACTTGAGCCACGGTAACTGCAGCGTGATGGACGGGTCAAGGCAGGAGCGATGCCATCTGCCAGGGATGCGGCTGCTGAGCCGACACCTAACTTCTTACAGCAGCAGCCAGAACTGAAAGGTGAGGATTTTGTGATCCATATTCAGCATTAGCTATAGTCTACTAAAAGTACATTAAGTCTACTTTTGTCTATTAAAAGGTTTTAGACTAAACCCACAGCAGGAAAGCAGGATCCAGGGCTGTGGGACCATATTTCTGCCTTACACCATCACTGCCTCCTTCCATTACACTGGGCAACCTTTCTTCAGCCTTAAAGGTAGAACTCATATGCTTATAAACAGGCAGTGCTAACACTAAACTAGTGGAAACAGGATTAAAAAAGCATCCACAAGGAGAAGGGGAATAAGCTCTTCTCTGTGGAGAGAACAGAGACTGGCAATATTAAATCGTGGCGTGCCAAAGTTCAGTTTGTTGTGAGAAAAGCTTTTTAAGAGTCAAGGTAGCAAGACGTGGGCATAGGTTAAGCACCACTCGCATTCCCCAGGGAACTGACCTGACTCCTTGGGTAACAGCGTGAACAGACACCCATCTCTCTTCCCTTACAGAAAAGTCACCGTGCAGACAGGACTGCCAGAGCCACAGGTCCAGAATAACCACGGCCACGTTGTCTAATAAGAGAATTCACTGGGGAAGCACCTGAGCTGGTCACCAGTCTGTTCCCAGAACTATGTCCTTTATTCTTGACAATTAGACAATTATTCTTGACAATTATAAATAAGGATTTACCTGTCAGCCTTGTTGTATCCACAGCAAAGACAGCAGCAGAAGAACCCCACTCACTGGGGAGGTGGGCACAGATGGATGACCTAATAGCAACAGATCCTGATAAATCTTCCTTAGAGCTGGGGTACAACACAGTGTCTTCGGGTCCTTGTGTAAGTCACACCTGGCATATCAGCATTAGAAGTGGAAACTATGTGGTCACGACTTAAAAAGACTCTTTTTGTCTTTTTTTTCATTTATTTTTCACCAATTCTGCTGCATGGCTCTTTCTTGATGCATAGCCTTAACATAACCAAAAGATATAGGGAAGAATACAGATAGAAACAAAACAAACAAACAAAATTAACCTTACCAATCTCTGCAATATGAGACACGTAGTGAGTAAGACTGGCTTAAACACAAGTAAGGACATAGGAACTCAGGTGCATATTTTCTGTCCCCTGCAATATATCAGCATCTCTTGCTCATGAATACTCAGATTGCATTTGGCCAGTTGGCAGCACTTCTTAACACCTAACAATCTCATAAAAATATATTTTTTCTCTGCGCTAGACAGATCTGCCCACCTTCAACCTCTGCTACCCATAAAACACACAATTTATTCAAGTACCTTTACTCAGAGTATAATTAACCTTTTCAACGTACAAAAGCTTCTGTGCCTCTTAAATGAACAAAGAGCTATTAATGAACAAAAATACTTTCCTGATCAAATGTTTAATACTAGTTCTGGGAATACAGAGTATAATATTACTACACATACAGTGTATATTATATAGTATATAGTTCACACATTTTCTTCCAGAAGGTTTCTGTTTTCTGAGCATCATCATATTAGCCTGATTTTTAAACACCATGAGGAGACTTTAGACAGGTTACTGGATCCAGTCACAATAAGAAACTGCACAACACAGTCATGAAAAAGAAGTCTTATCTGCCTTAATTTTAAGCCAAATAATAAGAATAAGATGAATTTGATTTTACTAATTTCGAGGTTAGACTGTGAGGAGCCTTAACATCACACACGGACGTAAGTTTTCAAGGCACAGGCCGTGAGCTCTTGGCAGCCCATAATGTGAGAGAAACAGGCCTGTTGTCTAGGAGACTTGAATCTCCCACATAAGAGAGCCAAGCCCATACTGAAAAATGTATGGAACTCCCAAATTTTACATCTGCAAATCAGTGACCAAGAGGAAAGAAAGTACGTGAGTTGTTATCTTTTTTCCCTGGTGCTAATTTTTTACTGGGATGAGAGGTCAGGATTGGACTGAAGGCTTGAATGTGCCCCACATCTTCTGGTGGGCATGTTGTGCACTTTCCATGGAGGCAAATGCTAGCTTTAGTTCAGTAATTTTAGCTGTGTTTTAAACGAAAAGATGCCCTGAATCCTGCAGTAATGCAACTGTTGATCACACTCTGTTCAATAACAGAAGTCCTGTCAGATATTTAGCCTTAGTTACCAAAAACTACCTTCAGGGAGTACAAACATTTCCCCTCTGGCATCCTGTCAGTCACAGCGAATCTGTAAATAAACTGTCAAACTCCATTCCAATCATTCCTGAATCTGCAAGGGAAAAAGTAGTAAAATTGGTGCAGCTGGTTGGAGTCCCTGTAGAACAGGGCTGATTTCACAGCTTTAATATGGTTCACTACTTCACAGCAAGTCCGATCTGATATACAGCATGCAGAAATGAGTGACACCTTTGCTAATCATTTTCTTAAACTTATCACATGCGGAGGTAATAATGGATGCAATGACTTTTCAAGGGCACGGCCAGGTTAATTTTTCAAAAGCAAACGGATTCAAGTTCTGCAAAATTAAAAATCCACTAAGACACACTGTAAAGCTATCTAAATTATGGAAAATCACAAGAATAAAGGAAAAAAAAAAAAAAAAGCTCTGGTCATGGGAGTCTTAGACTCTTCTTGTACCAGCATATAGAAAGTAGGAATACAGCAACTGCATACAAGCCAAGGATTTAACTAGAGATGCTGACTATAGCAAAGACTAGTTAAATAAAATGGGAAAACCCATGCATTATTACCTAGAACATATTGGCACCCTTGTTTTATAATTCATAACTTATGAAGTAGTTCTGAGAGAGCTGGTCAAGATTTTTTCTGTGAGATATTTTTTGTTGGACCATGACAGCTAATCAAAGAATTTTTCAGGGCCATGACAGAAAATTAATAACTGAAGAAAGATCAGAAAAAGAATAAACATTATCACCCCACTGCCCATGCACTCACCTAGGATGTAAATCACCTGATTTAGAGCAGGAACAGAACCTGAACAGGGGTCTGCTTTACCCCACAAATTTTCCTTCACCATCAAGTTATACAAAGTCACATTGTCTCTCTGGACCAGTGAATATTTCATAAGAAGTAGAATAGCCCCAAGCAGAAGACAGGCTGACTCGAAGCCCAATAGCAAATGCACTGGCTTGATTTATGTCAAATCCAGGTTCAAGACGAAGTCCTGTTATCAGTCAGAAAAGGGATTTCAGTTGCCATCTCCATGTCCAACTCTTTCACGTTTCTTCACAAAAGCCCCCCGAAGTGTACTTTTAATTATGTGACAGTTTGAAAACAGATTTTGAAAGCATAACCCCTTATGAAACAAAAAGGTACATATCTGATTGCACATACTTCCTCAGCCTCCTGCTCTTGGGACATGTAAAACTTTTCATGGCAATAGCTGAACACAACAGAGGAAAAGATTAGGGTTAGTTGTTAAGGTCAGTATGACTGCAACGAGTATGACGATGAAAAAATACAGCGGCCCCTTAATTAGGGTCACTGTATGCTCAGACTTCTCTCTTCATCCTGTCTTTTTCAAGCTTAAAAGTTGGCTGGCTGGGAAGAGAGGAATACAAAATGCATCATGATGTGCCCTATGTGCCCTGGCCTCCTGTGCGCTACATGTGTCAGATCTGACATATCAGAGACATCGTGCTCGCCAGGCAGACTACGTGGCCTAGAACCTACTAGCTCCTTTCATAACCTTGCAGAATAAACAATAGAAATACTACACCACATCCATATCTTACATAAGTTTTAAGCAAAAGCAACAATTCCTGCCCTCCAGAACTGTGCACCAAACTGGTTTATTCTCCTTTACATGTATCTAAGTATCTCATCCAAGGTACAAGTTCAAGTTCAATTTGAACTTGAAAACATCAGTGACTCTGGACTAGACCTCTGTTGGTGTACAGGGTCCTTAGGAAGTTTTTCCACCAGAGGATTAACCACAAAGAAAAAAAAAGGAAACCTCTGGCCCAAATTTTATTTCCCATATAACAACAGAGCTAGTTTATAATCCCAGTCTGATAATGATCAATTCATCCTCAGAACGCCCTTAACAGCCAGGAATTATCATCGTTTGTATTTTAGGGATAGAAAAACTATTCACCTACGTGAAGCAGGGCTTTGTGCCATGTCTCGTGAGTGAGAAAGCAGCACCCATATCACACCACCTTTTTGCTGCAAACCACGGTCAATGCTTTGCTTTAAAATCAATGAGACATCAAAATCCAGCCTGTACACTTCTTTCCATCCAAAAAAAGCAATATCGTTTCAATTTCCAATAAGAAAGAAAATGGCTTATTGGATTGTCCTTCCAGTATCAGAAAATAAATAAATAAATTTACTTTGCATGACGAAGTTTCGGTCCTAAAAGCCTGCAGTGAAACACAATCCTCTGGCAGACAGCACAGCAAAGCACAACAGCTCATGACATGACATGAACCCTAAGATAACAGCTGACAAAAAAGGGGACTTTAGGTAAAAAGAATGAAATGATCCCAGTGGGAGTTGCTCCGGGGCACCTGTGCTAACTCCCCTGCCAAAAGCATTTTCAACTCTCCAATGGCCACAAACGATAAGAAAAACCGATGATGAAAGAAAGCCCACAAGGCTACACCTGCAAAGTGAAGTATTTTCTCAAAAATACTTCAGATACAGAGGCGGAAGCAATTAAAAACAAAAGAAAAAAAACGTGTGCTGCTGTCTTTGTTTTCACCCAAGCTGAACTTCCCCTGCGATTGAATCGCTGGCTGGGATCCTGAGCCGCGGGCAGGAAAAGCTTGTCTGGGAAATTGGAGCGGGTCTCGGGCCTGCCTCTTTGGAAATATGCCCATGGGGACACGCTCACCCAGACTCACAGACCAAGGTCTGAGCCACACTACGGCAAACTGGACCTGGTGATGAAGGAGCAAAGCTCTTGATGCCCTCCTCACCTCAGTTTTTACTGCTAGGGTGTGTGTTCAGGTCCCTGAGACTGGAAGAGGGAAAACCTCTTCTCAGGGGAAAAGACCACACTGGGGAATGCTTAAATAAACTAAATAGACATATAAAAGGCCATGGGACCTCGTGGGATGCACCCGTCGGTGCTTAGGCAGCCTGGTGGTATCACTGTGAGGCCAGCCTTGATCATCTCTGGAGGTCACAGCAACTGGGGGAGGCTCCTGAGGGAATGGAAGGAAGCAAATGTCGCCATCTTCAACAGGGGGAGGAGGATAAAGGGAACTACAGGCCACTCAGGCTCACCTCTATCTTTGTAATGTGATGGAAGTAAATCCTCCTGGATACCATTTCCAAACATGATTAAAAAAGGTTATTGGCATTAGCAAGCATAGCCTTCTGAGGTGAGGTGACTGGTTTGGTGGGTGAGGGGAAAGGGGATGCAGAACACTGGATGTTGTTTACCTCAGCTTCAGAAAGGCTTTTGGCACCATCTCCCACAACATCCTCACTGACAAACTGATCAAGTACAGACTAGATAAGTGGTCAGTGAGGTGGATGGAAACTGGCTGAGCTGCTCGACTCAAAGGTGGTCATCAGAAGAACAAAGCCCAGCTGGAGGAGACTCGATGGTGGTGTACCCTGGGGTGGATACTGGAGCTGATGCTGTTCAACACTAACAGCCCTAGATGATGGGACAGAGTACACCCTCAGCAAGTTTGCAGACCGTCCAAAAATGGGAAAGGTTGATAAACAAGAGGGTTTTGCTGCCATCAAAAGGACCTCAAAAGACTGAGAAGGGCCAACAGGAGCAGCTTGGAAGAAAAAGGCCTGTGGTATCAGCATGTAAAAGAGTGGTATCAGCACGTCAAGGGAGCACTGCTCAGCACAGATGAGACCTCTGGAGTGCTGGGTCCTGTTCTGGGCATGAGTAATAAAAGAGAAACATGGACATACTGGAGCAAGTCCAGTGTAGGGCCATGAAGGTGATTCCAGAATTGGAACATGAAACCTTTGAGGAAAGGCTGAGAGGGCTGGGAGTCTTCAGCCTGGAGAAGGCTCCTGGGGGATCTTGTCAATAACATGAACAGTTTAAAAAACCCTAAAGACGACTTTTAAAAAAATCAGCCTGAAGTGTGAGATACTCATTTACAAATATTTGTTTTTCATCACTAAATGCTCCAGTTTGTAGAGATGAAATACTAAACAGCACATCAAAACATACTTTGAAATACAGAAACTAAACAGGGAGAAGGGAGTAGGAGCAAAACAGAAATCTGGTCACATGCCTGTAATTAAAAGTGCATCTTCAGTAGTTAGGGAAGAGCAAACTTGAGATGATAAAATAACTCCAGAAAGCACTATTATGAAGGCTTATTTTTGACTGGTAAGTAAAGAAATTTTTGAAGACATGACAATTACTTTGTAGAGCAGAAGCTTGTGAAGGTAGCCAACTCTGCTTTGTGGGAGCCTATTTGACCCCAACTAAGCCACCTGATTTCAACAGGAATTGGATATGATCAAGGCAACACAGTGCAACTTCACCTTGTGATAATCTAGCCCTGAAGATTTTAAGAAGAAACAAATGTGTCTGCTATAAAGGCTGTAGGTGTTCCATCCTTTTCATTTTTTTTTCTATAGCATTTCTTTATAAAATAACTGTACATTCTAGCATGCCTCGTAGTTTATTTTTCTAGTGAGGAAAAGAAGAATATATAGACAAGACGTGACTAAATTAATTTTGAAAAACTCCCGATTTTAAAGTGCCTGGTATTTAACATTGTGATAATTGCAGGGAGGAGAGTTGTCCCTAAGTATGTAAGGAGGAGAGAAAAGGAAGCACTCGGATACTGCAGAGAAATAGGCAGACGGACAGATTTACTTGACACGCTCTCTCGAAGCCCTGCAGGCTTCATCAGCGGTGCTTGTAAGGCCTTTGAAGTGTAGCTGTTGCACAGCTTGTAAGTCCCGTCCTCTGGAGCTGCCGAGGTTGTGGTGTTATAAGCTACTTAAGCTCCTTACTCCAGATCTAAGCAAACGGCTTGATGCACTTACAAGCTTCACTCCCTCTTATTCTGAAGATTTTAAGCTGCTTAGCTTACTGCCTTCAACTTTCAAATTCCTACAACCAAATCCTACCCATGCACCATGCACCCACCTTTATTAACCTGCTTCTCTTTGCTCAGGATCCTGACTCTCTTGTGCCAAGTCAACGGCAGAACAAAATCATCTTTTACAAGCTTAGCCCTCCCAAAGTCACAGCCAACACCTGAATCCTATTGTTTGGCAGCTACCACTCTGCAGTTTCAGGATTCATGGATTTACTGTAAAGCAAACAGGTTTTCCATCCTAACAAAGCTTTTTGTCAAGGAAGTCTATTTTTTTTGGTTACGGTTTAAAAAAAAATAAAATCCACACTGGCATAACTTCACTCTTGTAAATGTGAGCTTTTACTGTTAATTTTAGATTCAGGAGGAACTGCAGAAGCTTTTGGCAGCAGGGCTGCTTATACAGGAGAGATGAGTTTCATCTAAATCAAGCTGGTACCAGACTACTGGCATTTACAGTTAATAACGTTACGGGAGAGCCTTTAAACTAAGAAGCATAGTAAGGCTGGCACAAATGGACATGACACGTTTTCTAGGCCTGAAATCATTTTAACTTTGTATCCATAAATAAAAGATAGGACAGGCATTAATAAATCCGAATAAGAAACTGCAAAAAAAGTAATTCCATTTTAATCACAGCACAGAAAATAAGCTACTGGGCCAACTGTGTAAGTGCTGCTACACAGACACTAGAAAGCTAAAAAATATGATAGAAAACCTGAAGTGTTTAGTTTTCAATGAGGATATTGACAGAAGCAGCAGAGTAGTGAAAGGCAGATAATAATTGCCATGCTGTAAAATAAAAAGAACAAATCATATTGCAAAGCTATAGAAAAGCACAGCGATGAGATTGTTGCTATACATTAATGAAAACCTGGAGCCTGAACAGACAAGCAAGCTAATTACACCAACTTGTCACAGCATCACAGAGTCACAGGGATGGTCTGGGTTGGCAGGGACCTTAAGGACCATCCAGTGCCACCCCCTGCCATGGGCAGGGACCCCTGCCACCAGCCCAGGCTGCCCCCAGCCCCATCCAGCCTGGCCTTGGGCACTGCCACGGATGGGGCAGCCACAGCTCCTCTGGGCAGCCTGGGGCAGGGCCTCACCTCCCTCTGAGTGAAGAATTTCCTTCTTTGTATCTACTCAAAACCTACTCTCTTTCAGTTTAAAACCATTAGTTCTTGTCCTACCCCTACACCCCTGCCCAAGAGTCCCTCCCCAGCTCTCCTGCAGCCCCCTTTAGGCCCTGGCAGGCCGCTGGGAGGTCTCCCTGGAGCCTTCTCCTCTCCAGGCTGAACAACCCCAACTCACTCAGCCTGGCTCCACAGCAGAGCTGCTCCAGCCTCTGAGCATCCTCGTGGCCTCCTCTGGACTCACCCCAAAAGTCCCTGTCCTTCTGGTGCTGGGGCCCAGAGCTCCAGGTGGGGTCTCACAGGAGCAGAGCAGAGGGGGACAATCCCCTCCCTGCCCTGCTGCCCACGCTGCTGTCGGTGCAGCCCAGGACCCGGCTGGCCAAGCACACGTTGCTGGCTCACATTCAGTTTTTCATCCACCAACACCCCTGGGTCCTTCTCTGCAGGGCAGCTCTGAATCCACTCATCGCCCAGCCTGAATTCCTGCTTGGGATTGCTATCCATGGGATGAATCCATCCGGTTTGAATATCACACCAACATTGGGATCATAGAACAAGACTTGCCCAGAATGATGACAAACACAAAGGGAGCAGAGAGACTACCCTGGACAGAAAATACAGGAACACTGAGAGATTACAGTTAGCCCTTTATGGTTTAGGGTAAACATCACACTCATGTATCTACATGGTATATATGCTTTATGCTATGGTATAGATGTTAGATGCACTACAATTACTCAAGAAACCTAGAAGAAAGAAAAGACATGGGTTCAGAAAGTTACTACTGAGGAACCCCTTTGTAATAGTTACCGTGAAGTATTTAGGTATATTGGTCTGGGAAGAGCCAATAAATCAAAATAAATAAATAGGATAAAAACCCACAACAGAAATGTTATTTCAATGAAATGGAGTACCAGAAAAAGCAGAGAGCACATTAAAAAAAGGCAGCAGACAAGAGCCTACAATGCTCATAAAGTAACCCAGACTATTAAAGAGCAGTGTATGAAGAAGCTCTTAATTCAGGATGTTTTTGAAGACATGTCCCAGAATGAGGTGTCAACAAGGGAGGCACAACAACAAATAAAATAAATAAAAGAGGAGAAATAGATAGATGGTACCCATGCAAAGGGTGCACAGGAATCAAGTGTAAAATTGTTAAAATGTTCCCTGGGGGAAACAAAACCTAAAGAAAGGGCAAAAGGGGATACAGGGGGAGGCCAAGAGAGCACAGCATTCAAGGAGATCAATAGGGAATAACTATTCGCTGTTTCTCGTGGTAGAAACCTACAGAGGAGCAAATGAAATTATCAGGTGAGACGTTCAACACAAAAAACAGGGGTTTCTCACACAATGCACAGCTCAGCTGAAGAGCTCAGTGCTACAGGATATTATGGGTGCCAGAAATCTACATGCTTTTAACAAGCCATTAGAGAAGTTCATGGGAAAAAGTTTGTCAACAACCGTGAAATAATAATTAAAAACACACCTCAGGCTCAGGATGTTGCTGAATTGCAGACTGGGAGGATGTTAATAGCTGTTGTAGCCTTCCCCGTGTATTAGAGACAGGCAAAGGAGGAGCCTTGTCTTGCTCGTCCTTTGGCCTGACTCAAGACAGCCTCGTTAACCTTCATTACAGCAAGTAAAAGCACTTCAGGGTTGAGCATTCTTGAAATCGTCCCCTCAAATTTCTGCCCCTTTTGAATGAGTCTGAAAAAGAGTTCAAACCAGAGCTGGTCCCAAAAGAATTCTTAATTGGGAAAACAAACCTCGCACATTTTTCCTTTCCCCATCACAAATAATAAGTCAGCAAATAGGGCAGCCTCAAATCTTGCAGACATTTGACTGTACCATGCCTAAATTTCCAGGTATAGCCATCCTCCCCTGGATGTGTTTGTTTTAAAAGTTATGACAAGTCTCACAACCTTTATTATATTTATCATGGTTCTGGAGATTGCAACAATCTTGACCTTTTTCCCACATCCTAATGCAATTTCAAATTAATCTCCTCTGTGTAACAAGAGTTATCAAATGCCACGGAGCATGTAAACCACATCTTGACTGCTGAGAAAACATCTCTTAACAGAACATTATTTAGGCACGCGTTTAAGCTTCATTGACCTCGCAGGTACCTGAGCACTTCCTCGCATCAACCATTTCTAATCCTGACAGCACCAAGAGTCGATGTGAGCTGGAAGTTTGCACTTCAGCTGCCAGACTTTCACTCCATCACATCCTCCTGAAAGGGCGGCTGGTCAAGATGCAGTTTTGCCTTTTTCCACCGTCATGAAGGGCAAAACACAATAAAGCTTAAAAGAGAAAGCATTCTTTATTTGTCAGAAGTAATTAAACATGTCACTGACTTTCTGCAAAGCTCAGGAGTCATCTGGGAAAAGAGCAGTGTGTCCCCTCATCCATCTGAGTGACAAGGTCAGAGCAGCCCTCACTTTCTTGCTTGCATCTCCATCACTGACTCTGTTCATCAAGCTGTAAATTAATCTGTAAAAATTTGGAGAGAGTACCTACTGTAATTAGCCCTATCTGTCCAAATGAGGCAAAACGAGATGGGGTGGCAGTGGAGGGCTCCAGTTGGCTTGTGGCTGCTGAGTGACAGAACTAGGTCAGTACACCAACTTGATTTGGAAAAAGAACAACATAAAATTAGCCTTGTGTCTTGTTACATTTCTGAGACAAGGCTTCAAGACCTTCAGTTACCAAGAGGCCAGTGATAAAATGCTTTATATTTTTATTCCTCCTTATGAAAATTTTGTTTTCCATATCCAGTTAGAATCCCTCAGCTGTTGTCACACGTTCTTCTGCCACGCACCTCAGCCTCCCTGAAGACTTCTCTTCTCCAGGCTGAACAAAACCAGCTTTCCCAGCCTTTTCTGCTCAGGGCAGCTCCCTCTAGCCCTCAACCACTTCACTCGCCCTCTCTCCTGCGGTTGCTCCAGTTTTATCAACGCATTTCTTGTATTTAGTGGCCCAAAACTGGGTGCAGTACTCCAAATGTGGTATAATACATGTTGAACAGAAGACTGTAGCTCACTTCCCTCGATAGCCAGCTGTGATGTTGATGCAGTCCGTAAGCTGTCAGCCTTCATTGCTCCAAGGAAGCATTGTTGGCTCTTTTTTAGCTAGACCTCCCAGGTTCCTTGCAGCAGTTTTTCCCCCAGCCTCTTATCGATGCAGGGAGTTCGTGTGCCCCAGGTGCAAGACTTGACATTTTTCCTTGTTGAATTTGATGAGGCTCCTGACAGACCATTCCTCTGTTTAACATGCAACTTACGTGATTTATTCAAGTCACAGGCATGAGCTTCTCATCATCATATCAGAGGATAATCCTGGAGATAGAGCTGAATGTGTAAAACAGGATTAAGTGCAGATAGGATGAAGTAGTGTGATGCACAGCTCACCTCTTTGGCCTTTTCTCATTATATCATAAGACCTTTCCCAATGTTTATATTCACAGCTACTAATACACTGGAGGTCACTACACTAATAGTTCTCAATTCTGAGAAATTTGGCCCAAGCTACATCCCTGTTCAAGGGATTTCTGCAAGGAATTGCTAAGCATGCACTGGGTCACAAACGACACGACTCAGTTTTCTTGCTGGCTCTCAGCAGGAAGAGAAAAATTGAAGCTAGGAGCTCAGGAAACCACCTCAGAGCATGCCTAAACACAAGTAGCATCGCTAGCATAAGCAAGACAATGGGATGAAAATCTTTGCAGTTTAATCTACATACAAAAAATAGTTGAACTAGAAATAAAGCCCATAAATAAAAGTGTACGCTTTCTTCCAAAGGTACTTTCTTGACTCAGAGCTGGGATTTACGGGTAAAGAAATTTTCATTGCTCATGTCTGCACAGAACCTGTCCTGCAAGTAAAGAAGCAGTTGCAACTTCCACCACTACTGAACCTGCAGAAAGTCTGTTTTCTCTTGGGTTTGTTTCCTTCTCCATTTTCTGTGGACTTTTAAAGCGGATGGAAGTAGTTTGGGACTGGCTGCCTGAACTGGTAATGTCAGTTACAAAAAAATGTGTTTTTTTTTTTTGTTGTTGTTGTTTTTGTTTTTTAAATTTTTGGGGGTGGGAGGGGTCTAGAAGACTTACCCTATTGTGTATGAGGGAAGAAGTGCAACTAAAATGACAAGTCAAGGATGTTTATGTATTTGGATTTTTGTATTTATATAAAAATATGGATACTTATGGATACAAACCAAGTATGTCCTAAGGTAAAATAATTTCCGCCTCTAAGATCAGAATAGCAGGACATCTGTGTAATTAAATAAACAAACAAAAAGAAATAAACATAGCAAATCACAGAAGTTTTAAAGACAGACTTTTCACTAAAAAAAAAAAGTTCCAAAACAACTTCACATTGCTTATTTATTAAAATTATTAATAATATTAATAAATTTGTACATTTCTCTTTCTTGTCAAATCCAGTGTATTAGGCAACTGGTACACCTGCCACGCAGAAGCACTTGGGGTTTTCATGTATGAGTGGCACTAGAAGGTCAGGGAGAGGTTAGTTTGTAGACACACAAAATGGGTTTGGTGAGGAGGAAGAGGAGGAAACACTGCACGGCTGCAGAAGAACATGGCATTTCAGCACACAAGGACACATCAGCTATTTTCTTCCTAGGCAAGAAGGGGAGTACACTGCCTGACGCCCCATATCTTGGCAAACTGAGCATTATAATTTTCACAAAACACAGAAGGGAAGGAGGGAATCACTTCTCAGTCCAGTGTGGGATTTGGTAAAGGATGAGCTGCTGTCCTCTAAGGGTCTGGACATGCCTTTTTTCTCTCCTGGTTACAAAACAATTTTAATCACGGTGGGAAGGAAACAGTTATTCCATCCTGTTCTGTAGCCGAACCATGAATCAAGATGTGAGCTATCAATTTACCCTCAGGAATCCTTTGTTGCACAAGTTAATTTACCTTTCCTCTTATGTAAACCCGGTGTCACCTTACTGTTTAATATTGAAAGTTATTGACAAGGGAAATGCTGATTCATGAAAGTGAGATTTTGTTCTAACGCATTCATGTGAAAACAAATGAGCCTGCACCGTTACACGGCCCTTCCTCTCGCTCGCATTTCATTCCAGCCCTGTCACAATTTCCAGTGGGGTGAGCGAATCCCCAGCAAATCCTGCAGCAAGTTCTTCTCAGTCAGGGGCCAATGAATTGGATTTCAAAGAACAGCTTCGTCCTCGGTGCAGTAAGAGCTGCCCTGGGAGTGTAAAAGGGCACCACTGCTCACAGACTGCAGCTGAGCTATCTGAAATGGGGGAATTTGTTTATCTAGTTTGTTTCCTATTAATATTTCCTTCACTCTGGTGACCAGAGATAGGATATAAGGGAACACCATGAATCAAGGGAGGGTCAGGCTGGGTGTTAGGGAAAGGGAAACACCACTCTCAGACACAGGGTCTGGTTTTGGGTGGTTTGTGTGGAGCCAGGAGTTGGACTTGATGATCCTTGAGGATCCCTTCCAAATCAAGATATTCTGTGACTCTGTAGAGCAGAAATGTGCCCTATTATGTTGCTGTAGCATAATCCTGATCAAGATTTATATTCTAATCCAGCACTACTTTTCCTCACTATTCATACACCTGCACTGGGCCTGATTGCCTGGGCTGGATCGTAGCCTACAAATTACTTCAGCCACCCTGAAACCACCCAGCCATGGCTATGTGATAGGTGGCCAGAGGATTATTCTGGAACTCTGGTTATCCTCTGACAGTAAAAAGGCTCACAAATCTGGGAGAAGCACCCGAAAACATCTGTGTAAGTGCATTTTCAAAAATCTTCCAGAAGAAAAGCCCAAGCACTGTCAGCCTCAAAACCACAGCCCATCTCCTGCCAGGGAAAGCTCTCTGTTGCTAGCCCAGGAATTCCTCATCTACACCACTGCAAGCGGGCACTCAACAGCAGGCAACACCCTCTCCAAAGGGTGATGTATGGCAGGTTTTTGAGCTAGAATGATCTCATTTTTAGACCAGGCACAGAATGAGGACCCCAACGGCCAAGGGAATGGAGGAGCACGGATAAAGTAGACCGACAGACAGAGATGCTTGAGGGTGATGTTCTGGAGCCATGTTCTAAGGGTTTGTGAAGTAATAGGTATGAGAGCAAAGTTTAAACTAAGGAAGGAAGCATTTTGCCAACTCTACAGTAGCAATTATTGAGCAGTCAAATGTGTGAAGCAGCACCATGGCATGCTGGTCTTCATCATAGTGCAGGAAAACGTTTTTTTCATTCATTCCAGTGACTAAACATTACAACCTCCTTCAGTGCCTTCACAGAACCATCTTCAATGACTCTGGATGCAGGTTGATCCAGAACTCAGAGAAACTGGAATCCCATCTCCCAAAGCCAAGTAATACAATACAGGTAGTCCAGCTACATCCACCAAGATGTAGGGAACAAGAGACAGTAAACACCTCACAAGCCTCCATCACATCACCTCTGACAATTATCCTTCCAGAGACAGCCAGCTTAACCACCGACTGAAGATGTATCAACCTGACTCACACGGATGCTAATGAAACCAATAGTGCTGCTTGCCTCATACACTGGGAAAAGAAGTCTCTCTATATAGGGAAACCAGAGCAACAGCTGTAAGCTTCAGCATCTCCACTGCTTTGTCAGCATCCCACTTGTATGGTTTCCTCACCCAGGATGGATGCAGGGGCACGGGCACAAATCATACCCAGCTGTGCAAAGTGACACTCTCTCCAGGTGAGACTGCCGCAGGGCAGCTTTGACTACTTGGCTCCATTTCACCTCTCCGGATGAATTCTGAAGAAAACAGTTGCTTAAAAATGAAAAAGGAACTTTTATACAGATGAGTAACCTGCCTGTGCACAAAGCAGACTAGCCCGGGATGGCACCCGGACTTTCCTCTTCCTTAACTAGATTTCTGCTGATTTCTGTCAGTTTAGGATACAGCATCTTCAAAAATATACACCAAAGCATAGAGAACAACTCAGAACGATCCAGTTCTGGTGCTAGAAAATATGCTTCATTTATTTTGGATGTTTTAATCACACGGGGAGATAAATCATCTGAAACTGGCGTGTTCCTCGCTAGCTACCAGTATTTTAAGTTAGCATAGCAGAAGCCAGTGAACATTTATTCAGGTGAACTCGTGTATGTAATGGAGTTGCCTTCAGCAACTCTCCCTTGCTTGTGGGCCTCCTGTGACTAGGCTGCCTAAAGTTTACCTTGATATTTCTCTGATGGTCACAGCTGGGCAGGATTTGTAAAACTTCAGGCTAGAAAGCCTTGCAGCCTGCATTATACACGGTGCTAACAGGCCAAACAAAGAGGCAAAAGCAGCAAGAGGTTCACTGTAATACTGGTATTTTCCTAGCTCTTATCGAGCAAAGCATTTAATCTGATGTATTACACTTAATGAAGAGTCAGGAACTTGTACTGCAAATAACAGATCAGATATAATTGGAATTTGTTCCACACCACTAGCCTACATACATCAATAAAAACAATAACCACATTGGATTTTGGGCTCACTTCATTTGCATTTCTTAATTTAGTGTTTAACTAATTTAACAATAGTAATGATTTAATTCAAATTAAAATCTAAGGAAAATAAAACAATTTTAAAAAGCCATTAAAGATTCCATTAAGTTCCATCTAAATTAATATTAGCTTTCTTAGTATTTTCAGTAAATGATTTTCGTCTCTCACTGCTGAAACAAACATGAAGTTTCCTCTGTGCAGTCAAGCTTTAGACAAACCTTGTTAGATTTATTGGTATTATTTCAAGCAATTAATTAATATACATTGGAGTTATTCAGAGGAAAAGCACAAAAATGGCAGGAAAATGGATGAAGCTGTTTTTAAAACACAGCATTCAACTTAGATAATTGTTCTCTGAGCCTTTTATGCGGAGTTCTCAGGTATACACTGTTAGATAACATTTCCCACACATTTGTGGTACTGCTCCTAAGCAGCAGACGCACAGGAGTTATCCAAGCCACACTAGTTTTACGAGACATCTTTCTGCATCTCCACATGCAGCAGTCACTTGCACATGAGTGGCTTTTCAGACAGGAGAGTTCATTTCAGGAATACATCAGTTACAGGAACTAAAAGGTAAGTTCTGTAAGTATCCAGCCCTGCTTCCCAGCCTCTAAACGGTACAGAAAAGTTATTTATATAATACCAGCTATATAGATTACCAGCTATCTAAATCTATATAAATTTAAACAAATAAATCTATTTAAAAATCTAAATCTATATAGATTTAGATAGATACAGATATATAGCATATGTACAGAAACTTTGGTGTTTTTATTCTACTGATGAAAACAAGAGTCCTAAATGTATTTTTGCTCTTACAGTCTCCAGGAATCTGCAGCTGATTTTGGAGGGTTGGATGTGCAAACAAAGGATGCATGGAGGAGGGAAGTGCAAGAAGTCAAACCGAGACCTCTCTAAACCAGAACTGCTCACTACATCAGTTTAATCCCTTGGTTAAAGCAAAAAGTGGTGAAATGCTAAGGCCTCTGAAGAGCTACCTGGCTCATTTTCAAAGAATATAGAAGTGCTGGAAATTAGGTTTATAGTCCTGCACTCTCCTGGTTCTCATGATTAACCTTTATTCATGCAAATGGCAGCAGTGATATCAACAGGAACACTCCTGCAGTGATTATGCTTGCAAGTAACAGCTTGGCTAACATTTAAAACTTGCACTGGACTGTATTACAGCTCATAACAGCGACTGTAGTTGAAAGGATTTATTAATACTTGTAAGACACAAGTAAAAAAGGAGATTAAAGCAAAAATAAACAAGAAACCTTAGTCCTTCCAATTTACTTAAAAAGACAATTCCACCTTTCCAAACAGATACTGCAGCAGTTTTTTATTCTAATGTGCCACACTTCAAAAACAATGGCTCCAGATTTTCACCTGCATTTCAGTGGGTATCAGGCTTTTGCACTCACAGACAAAATTAGGTAGGAAATACAAAGCTTTGTATCACTTTCTCTGAAGCACAAGTGTTCACTTGCAGGTAAACTTAAGTCATCTAACTAGAAGTGCACTTAATTTGAAGAGATTACTCGAGCAGCTCTCCACTTGTACACTTGTATTACCATTATAATTAGAACTACTTCAAAACAACAAAAAGTTCAATTTTGACCACAATAAACACAGAGGAAAAAGATCAAGAGCACCTTGACTGAAGAGGATGAATGCTTTTGAAAAATATCCTTTTAAATCCCTCCAGCTCTGTGACCAGTGACCGCCTTCATTCCAACGCTACTTACAGGGCTGCAACTAGACAGGCTAATATATGACATTACTTTCTGCTATTTTGTATGCTTTAAGTAGCCATTGAGAGGCCTGAAATACATCACTGATTGGCAACAATGCTGAGTGCCCTCCAGCTTTCCATAATTACCGCTTCTTGAGATGCATACATGAAAATTGCTATGTACATATAAATATTGCCATTTACCTGTTAGGTAGCAGATACCAGCAAGGGAGAGGGAAGGAACTGAGTAACTGAGTAACCCAGCCCTGGAAAAACTGAGGAAGAGGTCAAGGATGTGTTGAAATAGAGCTTTCAGAAGCCTTCCTTCAGCACATGGGTACCTCTCTGTAGCAGCCTTGAAGAGCAGATCACCAGGTGCACAGTGATGAATGCTATGAAGAGCAAGCCTCAGAACTACAGGTTTCATGGAGAGGAAAACACCAGCTCCACAATCTGCCTAGAAGACAAACAACGTACTCTTTTCAGCCACGCTCTCTCTCTCTGCTTTAGTTCTTGTCTTAGGAAGTCATCTGCTGACTGTCCTTTTGGCATGAAGCAGTCCTTTGAAACATGTCCTTTGGTCAGTGCCTAGTAGGGTCAAAATATGATCCCAAACCTTCTACCAACAAAGCTTATACTTGAAACATAACAACGAGTAATCTTAATCTATTGAAAACAGGACATGAGAACGTCCTGAAGAAAGCTTCTATCACCCATGGAGGACTTGTCTAAAAACACTGAAACTTTGGCTACCAACTTTAGGCTAATGAAGTCCAATATACATTCAGGTCAGTTAATCTGTTGTCCAAAATATTACCTGCGTTTAATACTGCATATATAATACATCTGTATTGTTTAGCATCGTTACCTTCCACGATCTTGTTGGCATGTAAAAAGAAAGAATTCACTATTACGTGTTTGTGCATACCAAGCACTTTCAAGTGGAGTTTTCCAGACAGGGCATTCAGCTTGGTCACACTCCTACGCAGCTGTTCCTTTCAGTTTGTGTTACTGCAAAAGGAGAAGTACAAAAGCACGCAGATTTGTATTTCAGTAAGATGCTAGCTGATTTCTACAATCAGGAGTGAGTTGAAGTTTCCTCCATCAAAACTTCCAGAGACTTGTAAAAAGTATGCATTTCAAAAGAATCAGCAGAGATAAGCACACCTAGAGGTGAAATACTAAGAGTTAAGTCTCACTTCAGTAATGTTTCTGGTAGAGATTAACAAGTGCATTTATATGCAGCAGTTATCCTCTAAAAAACTTCAAAGATCATTTTGAGACACTACCAAAAATAAAACCGTCACAAACGCACCCTCTGTTTATATATATGTGTGTATATATACACACACACTTCTATTTTCAATTTCAAATTTCCAACTTCCAGAAATGTCTTGATATGAACTTATTAAGCTTCAAATACTGTCAGATAGAAAAAAAAAATACTTAAAACCAACATTAGTGATAGAGAACAGGTTGTTTTTAAACTCACTCTCTACTTGGGTAGTAACTGATGAACAATGCTTAGCAGGTGCTCCTGGATTTAGTTTTAAGTCTGTCTGATGCTGTACAATCACCGTAAGAGTTGCGGGAAAAAGACAATTTCTGATTCAAGGAAACTTTTTCTTTTTGCTCTTTTATCTAGTCTTTAGATTTTCCAGCTAGGAAAAGTATAGCACTGATGAGGCAAAGGGACACTGCAAAAGACCATCATGTCTGGGCTTACAAACATCAAAGAGAAATTATATCACTGTCCAGAAACTGGGAACAGGAATTTCATGTCACCTACCATATCAGCAGTAGATTTAATTCCATGGATGCTCTAATCCCATTCTTCCACACATCCAACCTTTTGTATTTTGGGTCAGTTTTGTCATTGATTCCAAATTTCAGTGTTTAAGTGCAAAGCTAAAAAACTTTCTGCTCCTACTTTCAAAGTTCTCTCTTTGACATGAGTAAATACTGCACTCAGAACTTATTTTCATGAACTTCCCATCCTTTGCCACCATTAACACTTGGACTAAACCGACACTGTGAAAGCCCCGGGGCTGAGACTTGTCACTTCACGTGCACCATGCATACCTGTTCTCGTGCATAGATTAGACAAAACATATACAGGCTAAAAAGCGTTACAGTTTAAAGGTGGAAAAAGAATACCCTCGGTTCTGAGGAACCACTGCCAGAAATAAGAAAGAAAAGCTGCCCAAATTAATCTTTTCATGTCTCAAGAGAATTAGATATACAAGTAGACTGCAAAATTCCACCTGTCCAAAGAAATGGGAATTTTTATTTGGTTTTTACTTACACAAGAAATTGGGGTAGGGAGTATTTTTCTTCCTTGATATCATTTAAATAAGCATTGAGTAACTGCCCTCCAGAAATCAGTCTGAAGGGAACCAAAGCTTTAGATGCTTAAAGCTGTTTTAAAAACGTAGGCTCCACTCTGTTTTAAAGCAGGTTAAATCTGTCTTGCCTAACCTCATCCAACAAACACAATCATAGCTAAAAAATCACCGTACGTGTAGGCAAATAGAGTAGGTAGGGAAAGAATGACTTATCTAGTAGAACCCCTGTTAACGCTGAAAAACTCGAGTGTGGGTTTGATGCAGCTGAAAGCATCGAGACACTTAGTGCTCAGAGCTGATGCATAACGTGAGATGTGCAAGAGAGGCTGAATCACCTTAAATCAGAAAAAAAAGGAAAGACAGGGTCTAGGGAAGCTTGGAAGAGCTGATTAGAGTTCACTAACAGGCCTGTCACATTTGAGCAACAAAAAGGAAAACACAAAGACAAAGAGAGATCTAAAGAGGAAGAGAGATTTAAAATAATAAATATCTAGCATTTGACTCAGTGTTAACAAAGGTAAATGTAGGATTTTACAAGCAGAACGATCATCAAAACAGGGGATCGCTTAGGGTGGTAGCAGCATTTGGTATAAATGATTAATACAAAGGATTGTTTGGATAGCTCTGAATCAGATGAGCCTCCAACAACTGCATCTCCTACAGACTCACATTTCTGAGGTGGAATGAACAACTCTGATCCTTCAAACTCACCCTTCAATAACATAAGTGATCCCTTTACTAAAAACAGGATGCCTATTTTTAGAAAAAAAATCCATCTTGTTCTTAAAACTGTCAGAGCTTCAGAATCCACTACCCCACTGTCAATTGCTGCATCGTTTGATTTCAGTCTCTGTTAACAACCCGCACCTTGCTTGTCATTTGAGGTTTGCCTACCTTCAGCTTCCAGTTATTGAACCATAATGTTTCTGCCTGTAAGGCTCTGGAGTCCTATACTGTCAAGTTTCCTTTCCCAAAGAAGGTACTTAAGGACTGCAATCATGTCATTCCTTTGCTAATCTAAATGGATTTAGAACTATAGATCAGCCTCAAAAAACAAGTGATAGAAGGTGATTTATTAGATAACCCAACTGATCTCCAAATCCCTAGCTTCTAGAGATCCATGAAGCTCTAACAAAACCAGTCAACTGACAGCTTAACTATTTTTCAGAGTACTGCCTGACCAGTACATCCACTGCAACAGTTATAAACAATCTCTCCCCCCATCAGGGTACAGGAATTGAACCATTTAAATACTCGGTCTTTTGCTGACCAAACATTAAAAGTGATTGTTCGAACAACGACAACATTTCATCATTGTGTCAGGGAAGAAAGACAGATAGTGCCCCTTCCAACGTTTTTATTAACTCTTCGGATTTTCTGTCTTCATTGCGTTTCCTGTATATGTATAGCAACAATAAAACCAACTAAAAGCAAGACAATAGCCACGACATGAAAAAGCCTAGAGCACGTAAGCAACTTCCTTGTAGCACATTAGGTCATTTCCTTCAGAGACACTTTATCTAACCCGTTTCCAAACTAGCTAGGCTAATACTGTACTCTCCTGAGCCAAGCAATAATAAAGAGCCCTTTTTATAAAAGACTTGGTCAGGGAGTTGGTAACGAGCTAACCAACCTCTCACTCCAGATCACTGGCTTAAAATGAAGCCTTGCTTGTTGGTTCTTAAAACCAAGCCTTGCTTGATGGTGCCTAAAGGTTCAGCTGCAGGACAGCAACACAAGTCGGATGCTCTGTGGGAAACAAGAGGAGCTGCAATAAAGTTCTTGGCAAGGCATTGCCCATCTCAGGCTGGCATTCTTTTCAGCCAGAAGTTTCAGCAGAAAATACAAATATCCTCTGCAGCAGTATCAGTGACTTATCTGGGAGGAATATCCTGCCTTTGATGAATCTGAAAGTACTTTTTGAGCCAACACTCCTCCCTCAAATGTACATGTCCACCAGCATGGGGTGGACATACTTTGTTTGTACATACTTTGTTTGTACCACATATTAAGCAGTTCACTCTGCCCCATCACTATTCATATATGTTCCAATCTGACCATTACCACCATTCCCTATTATTTTAAACACAGAATTTCAACCTCCCATCCAGGGCACTGTCCCCTAATTATTTTTAAATTGTTTTCACTCACTTGCTGAAGCAAAAGGCCCCTAAAAAAGCCATCACCCTCGTGCTGCTGAAACCCCATCAGCACTCTTGGCAGCAAACATCGAGAGACAAGCATGAAGCCAACACAACATTTTAGTATTGATTTCTCTAAGAAATTTAAATCCCGTAGGGCATAAACATCAATTTAATCTGTATGCAACTACAAAATGGCTTCACTCGCCGCGTTCCTCATTTCAGCCAAAACACTGCTACAACTCGAGCAGAAACACAGTCAGCAGTGAAGGCAAAGACTGATAGAACAAGTAGCCCAAAGCTGCTGGTAATTTGTAAGAGAATTGGAGACTCCAACCACAGAAGCCATTCCTGTGAGGGTCCCAAAATCCGTGGCACCTCGCCTTGCCAAACCCGAGAGCCACTTATCATGGAGCAGAGTAGTGACAGCCTCACACCTCACCTTTGGGCTTCTGTGCCTCCACCTGACAAGGTGAACAATGAAACACAACAGCTCCACGTTACACTAATTGATATTTTCTGAGGTCCCCTCGCTCCATTAGACCGCTCTCCCTGCAGACAAAGAGGCACACGTTATTACTACCCTCGGCCCGCTGAAAAGAGCATCAGATGAAAACATCACCCAAAGAAAAAAGGAAATTGGGGAACGTGGAGTTTGCCCTTGTGCGATCTTAGACTGAGCTCTCTGGAGTGAGAATGCGTATTTTCTGACTGCTGGAAAGTCAGGCCCAGCATGCTCTGACATTTCCTCATTTTTCTAGCACTGTATGACTGCTGTTTTGTGTCAGGATGCATCCCATTGTACACGTGACCAGCAAGATGCATTTTCACACACTCGAAACACCAGTAACATATGGCACTTCAAGAAAAAAAAGCATCTCATTCTTCTAACAGTGCAAAAACACAGGCATGTCTGCATCACCCCAGCCAACACACAGGCACCAAGTGCTGTCAGTAGAATTCAAGGCACCAACGTTATCTGCAAGTGATGGATTTATGTACGTAACAAACTGTAAATTCCATAATAAACACAGACGCGGGATTTTATGGACAATGCTTTCGCTTGTAAAACTTGGCACCTTCTATCCATCTCCCCCTGCTGATGATAGTTAGGTGGCAGAATCAGATTCCTAAAGGTACAAACACGACACAAACAGCACAGCGGGCACCTAAAAGTATTAAGAACCCACCAACAGAGGTACCAAACGTGAACGCTGAGAGCCATGCCCAAAGCTAGCAGCTTCTACACAAACACACCCCTGCCCCAGATTATTTTTCTACCTCTAAGGCAGGATTTATTCATTGCTGCTGCAGTTCTACAGCTCTAGCACACAGCATTCACGCACATACTGCTCAGATTGCCATCAACACAAAGGTTCCTATACTACCAGCACATCATTGCAGTATCTATTGGCTGCTTGTGTAAACACCACCAAACACCTACTTGTGTACTGCCTTCCTTCAGCATACCCAACGCACACTGTGGCAATGTTTACTTCACCCACCAGTGGCCAGCGGGGTAGATTTTGCTCCCAAAATTAATGTTTTGTTGGTCTTCACCAGGACAGCTTCACTGGATGAGAGCAAAGACCACCATAACGTTCTCTGGCCAGTGTCAACATGAAGTTTAGGACTGCTTGGTCAGGAGTAGAATCAACTCTGAAGTTTATTAAAGATCATTATGAAGATTATTAAAGCAAATACTGGCAGATCACTCTAAGCCACGGAAAGTTTTATAGCTGCTGTGATCACCTGTGTCACCAAACTGCACACGCTGTCATTTCTCTGTAAAGTTGCCATGGCTTGGACCAGAAAGGATGGGTATGTTCCTTACTACAATAGGTCCCCAAACCACGCACCAAGCATGTTTACACAGTCAGCATCTGAATTCCAGTTGTGAGCTTAGCTTTCAAAACGGGCTGGCTGTAAGCAGAAGAAGGAAGTGACAAAACAGAAGGTGTTTATGATATAATCAAAATCCAGGAAAATAAAGGCAAAACAGCAAACCTTCCCCTTATCTGCATGAATCTCTGAATGAGAGGATGTAAACAACAGGCACAGACCAAACTTTGCTTGTTTGTTTCTAGATCACAACGCTCTATCCAGCCCTTAAGCAAAACAGGATACAGGGTGTTACTGAATGATTTCCCCTGAAATCTGATTGAGAAAGATTAGAGCAATTAGAGCAAAGTGACACACACTTTTAAAACCCTTAAATCACGATTAATGTAAGGTCTAACTTTTCTCTCAAGGATTATCTGGTGACTCTGAGCCATTTCCAGAACAAGGCTGACACACACATTCCAGCCTGAAAGAAAAAAAAAAATCATGAGGCAGAATCCCCTGCCCTCTACTGGCACACGAGATGCACTGAAGCCTGTGCACACACCCACAGCCGAGCACAAACACAGCAGCTGAAGAGCTGTTTTAATTTTCTTTATACTAAGATTTGTAATTTGTGAAAGATCTATAATGTACCGGACACGTCAAACTGGCTGAAAAACCTTACACGTGAAATAATATTTTGGCATCACTGCACTTCTTCCTGCAGAGCCAGGTAGACCGAGGAGTTTTAAAATACTGCTAGCAAGATAATACATTCTTTAGCCAAAAATAAATTCTAAGGGATTATCTGACATTTTTGATGTTCACAGTGCATATCCAAGAACTCTGACAAACAGAAATATATTCTACAGAATTCTCTTCCACGCATATGGCTTTCTGGCTTACCTGCTGCCTTCCAGGTCACAGTCAGCCAAAGTGCGTTTGGCCCAGGAACTGAGAGGCAGGTTCATCACTCTGCAGAAAGGATTTTCCAGCACCTCGGTACCAGAGCTAGGGAAATTCTCAGCCATGATTCTGTCTCATTTGCACTATTGAGATGGTACCATATAAACCTTGGGATACCACAGGGAATTGCTTGCTGTGACTGACCATGTCACTTCCATCTTCTGTGGCTGATCAATTTAATAAGTATCCTCATGTAACTTTCTGGGTCTTGTGAGCAGTTATTACTGTATTCTCTTACTGGTGAAAACAACAAACATTAAAAAAAAAAAAAAACACAAATGGTTTATGCTGCTGTACTTACATTTTTGAATGCAAATCTTGATTTCTGGAAAAAATAAATTGCCCGCATAAACAAAGCCCAACAGGAATTGAATAAACACAAGGGTCCTGACTGTATCTTTCATCCAAAAGATAAATAAGCTTTTAAATCACATTAAAAACAAAAAAGCAGCCTGAAAAGGAGCTGCTATTAAACAACAGAAAGTCTGGTAATATCAGAGTAATTCCCACAATGCTCATCCGTACCCTGAAACACGTTCAGAACACACCCTGTTTTCAGAGCTGTCACACAACAAATGCAGATGTAAGCTTGCCATCACCACACAAACAACAGAATATGACATTTAAATGATACCACTAAGGAAAAGTGGGAGATGTATACAGCCTACACTACATGCAGCAGTTCTTTCTTAAAGCAACTCATCTGTTAGTTACCAAATAGCTAGACCCTTGGGATGAAACAAAACAAAAGCATACAAGGTTCCAAGGAAACTACAGGAACACAATGCAATCACACCCATCTCCTTTTTGCTGCAGATACCTACAACACTAAAAAAAAATAAAATAAAGACAATTCTAAAGCTTATGAAGCCACATCCTAAAACTAGTTAGGTTTTCACATGTTCTACTAAGCTTAAATGGGTAGAAATTATCTGTAAATTCAATTATTTCTGTGTCAGATTTGCCTGGTATCTTAAATCATTCTCCTCCTACTCTGGTGTTTGTCTAACCCCTGACCACTTAAAAATTACAAATGTATCCTCTTCAGCCATGAGCCTTCTAGTCTATATAAGCCAATCTTTTGGTACAGCAGAATCTAGGAATGAAGGATAAATGGTTATTTTAAACACGATCTATTTGAATCTCTGTCTCCATAAATAACCTCCACAATTAAATACTGTTTCAAGTATATAAGAAAACACGTAACAGGAAGATCTTTACAGTGTAAATTTATGAGGTGGTGTTGCCACGCCTTGTGATTTGTTCCAGTGTCTCTATATTTTCTTAACTTGCAGCTCCTGGACTTCCCTCTTCACAAACAAACCACTCTCTTTCGTGATTATGAATAAAAGTAAGAGATTCGAGAAAATAAATTGCTCAAAATATTAGGTCAGGATGGGCTGGTAAAATACATAAATGACCAACATTTTATTTTGTAAAATCACATGATTTCATAAAGCCATCAAGAAAAGGTAATCCAATGTTTTTGAGATGCCACTGGCTGACATACTGGCAGAAAATGCCAACAAAACAGCTTACCAAATTTCCTGTTTTTTTCCTAGAATTTCACATCACACTTATTTAAGTAAAATGCTAGCCTATTTTGCTGTTTCAATGTGCTAAAAACTATGTTATTAATTCTGGGGAGCAAGATCTCTTACTTTCTAAATCACAAGACAGAGAAAGGGCTTCAGCTTTATTAACAGAAAACTGTGGTAAAGAGGTAAGTGACCATTTTATGGCAGGTCCAGGAACTGAACATAGATTTCAGATTTTCTGAGTTACGGTCTTGTGCTTCAGGCAGAAGGCTGTTCTTCTTTTCACTTAACAAGCTATCGAAAATCCAAACTCTTATTTAAAAATTGACAATGCAGCTCAGTAACAATGAAATAGCAAGAATACGTGAAAAGAAGTAATCAAAGTTAAATCACCAGTCCTTCTAAATTTAACACCTGCAAAAATTTGTCCCCAGCACACTGTCAAAAATGTTTCCAAGAGGCTAGTTTAGAATTCATACCACTTTCTGTATCCGTTAGGGCATGAATCACGATACTGACATTACTGTCAGAACTCCTATCTTTGTGTTTGAACTCTAGTGCCATTAGTTCTGCAGCTTTTTCATCATACTTACTGACTTTATATCCCAGCTTTTCAGCGTGAATCCTCTTGGCCATGAACTGCCCTTCAATCAAGGCTCGTATTTCCACCTCCTTTGGAAAGTCTGAAACCTGTATCAAAGAACGAATACATTAAGTTAACCAGCACCTTGCAGAGTATACAATGCCAAGCTGGAGACAGGTTAAAAGTACGAGGCAGATTTATAGTTCATTATCCTTGTCTTCACCCTGAAGTCAGCTTTCAACTAGGCCCAGCTCTGCAGTCACATACAAAAGGCACACCTGAAGACTCAAACGCAACCCATAACTGCAGAGCTGTTGGCAAATCCATCAGTCTTGAAATCAATGCCGGATGGATGGGAAGAGGTGCCTGGGTGAGTTGTAAACTCTTGGCATTTCTCGGCACAAAAAGCTGCTCAAAGATCAGTATCTCAAAAACATTAAATTAAACAAGTAGATAAAATTCAAATGCATTAAGCAATGTCACAAAAGTTTAAATCCATTTCTGTCTGCAGACAGAACAATCCTTTCATTAATTGCTATCTATAACATTTTTCTGTCCTTCTGTTAACTAGAAGAAAGGCAAAAGAGTTAGGAAAATGCTGAACTACAAACCACTACAAAAAACATTTCACAAAAAGTTCAGTTTTTCCATGCACTACAAATACAGCAAGAAGTGACTAAGCATTCATTTAAGCAGTAAGTGTTTAAAAGACCAGTGCTACACTGCAAACACAAGATAGTATCAATCTCTGTTCACCTAAGTGAGGTCTAATCAACGGGGAGTCGTGATTGATTAAAAACATCTGTTGAGTTCCAATGCCACCCAGAAAGCCAGGCATTTAAACAACACCCATTTCTCAAAAGAAAAATACAAACATAAAAAGAACTTTTCTTTTCATAACATAATTTTTATTTTAATTCCTGTTGTACTTGAGCTTGTGTTTACTTACTTACCACCATGTGGCCTGTAGGTTAACCAAAGACATGCAGGACAGCCAAATGAGGTCTTTGCACTCACATTTAGAGCAAGATAAAAGACGAAATCCTATAGCCCAATGTTTCAACACATTCTCATCTGTGTCCAAAATTTAGAAGGCAAGGACTAAGTGATGCAAGTTTAGCTTTAAGATTATTGAGAGCTTGGTAATCTTTTTTCAAAAATAGCTTTAGCTTTACTAAATCCACATTTTCTAGTAAAAAAAAAAAAAATATATATATATATATATTTCCTTCAACAAAACACCAACAACATTTAAGTTCTAGTTCAGACTTTGTGTTATGGATGTTCTCTAGCTACAAACCAAACCTTATGTAACTCATCCCTTGGACTTGCATCAATCAATGAAATTCAAAAGCAAGCATCTCAAAGAAAAAAGATAATGGCAAAGATTTTGAGCTTTGAGAGTACTCCTTCAAGCTTTTGGACATTAACTAGATTATTACTACCTTTTGGTTGTCACTGTTGAATCTGTGAATCCCAACTGCTTCAGGAGTAATTTCCATCACATCAAAGTAGAAACCTGCATCAAGGAACATTAAAGAGTGTCATGTTTTCTCCTAGCCCAAAGTTGTAATCTTATTTCAGAACAGATGAAATGATAATAAATGTATGTCATATATTTGGAAAGACATTTGAGACACTGCACAGCTTGTTTCTTAATTCATTTCAGTCCAGATACTTACTAAATTTAATTACTTTCAGTTTACAAAAAAAAAAAAAGAGGATCTTAAACATATCTGGCTCAAAGCCTTTAATACTTCATTAGAAATCCAAATAATATAATAAAAGACAAGTCTACAAAAAACCACTTATCCACCAAAGCATGCACACATGCAAGTAATATAGTAATAAGATAATATGTAACACATCTCAGAAATAGTTCCAATAAATTATGTGCAAGGGTGAAAGAAAAAAAATGAAAAAAGTGAAAGTTAGTAAGAAGAGTACAGGAATAGTGGAACACTTCATGCACTGGATAAGATTTCATGAGTTTATTAGAGAGCATCAGATATTTTGAGTCATGAAGCAGAGCCGGTCTCTGAATAGTTTTGATGAGATCTAAAGAAATACAGTAACGCTTTGCAGGCAGCTAGACAAAAAGTGAGAAAAAGATTTCCTTTGTGTTGATGGCAAGTTGGTCAGAAAAGATATTCAAAAAAGGGGACCAAAAAAAAATAAAAAAGAAAATGAGAAAAGAAAAACTGAAAAGAATAGCTAAGAAACTAAGGGCAGTCAGCACAGCCTGTAAGACTCAGATCTTCGGAAGAAGACTATGCTGCCCTAGCAGCCCTATGAGTATTACCCCTCAAAAAAAAAAAACACAGAAATAGCACTGTGCTTTAGCACACACAACCTTTTTGATTAAACATTCTAAAAGCCTGCCAGCAAGGAACACTGTGGGTTACAGATCTGCAGGCCCTACCAGGGAATTTATATCCCAGAATTTCCTTCTTGAACCTGCTGCCACCTGGCATATGAGGTGCTCAGGTAAACTTGCTGTTTTAATAGCTTTCTCAGGGACCTCCCAGCTGTGACAGGACCTTCTCCTCTTCACCACTCTTCTTTCTCTGTTTGTTACCCCTGTTACTCTCGTTATCCCAGCCTCACCCTACCCGCTGCCTCTGCTCATCTCCAGCTCTCTAAAGCTTCCAGTGGCATCTTCTTGCACAATAATGGGTGTGGGGAACAAGTGTCAAAAGGGAGGATGTCTAACCAGGTCCTTCTTCACTCTGCTTCCCTCAGGAACTCGGAGATTCCTGTATTTTTACATGTATGCTGTATCTTCAAGTAACACAGAAGTTAACCAAGGATACCAGTTACTGAAGATGATTTTCAGGAAACACATTTTTACAGGGTACTGAGTTATCCGAGTGAATATACAATAACACAAATTTTAGGACGTAAAGCCCGTGTCCTGGTATCCCTGAAATCACTAACAAGATTTCCATCAACTTTTTGTGTGTGTTTTGTTGTTGTTTTTTTTTTTTTAAATATCGTCTAAAATGGCTGACTTCTGGGTTTTGGAATAGCATCTTCCCATTTTCTGAAACACCTGAATTGATTTGTCTTCTAGGGAAAAGAGATGCCTGGCCATTTCAATACCCCACAGAAATTGGATTTGACAGACAACGTAACAGAGCTTCTAAAAACAAAATCAGTGCTAACATCACTGTCAAGAAACTGTATCTTTAATTCACTTTCCTAAGGAGTGGATTCTTCTATAGCTTAATTATCCTACTTTTTTAAAATTAATTTTAACATACCGATTCAGATCTAATATGATTGCAGTGATTTCAAATCCAGCTCTGCAATGGTTAAATTTTAATCTTGATTATACTCACCTTTCAATAAGTTATTGCAAAGCTATTTAATATACCCATGAAATGTTAAGCTTTATGAAAAAAATGTAGAATTTCAAATACATGGATTTATTAATATTTTTTTAAATGTTTCCATCATTTTATTTAGTTCACTGAGCATAATGTGGGAGGAAACAGGGATGAAGTGACTCTGTGACATACACTGGGGAAAATGCAGGACATCTGGGTACGATTTGATATTACTGCTTTGTTCACATGCACAGAGCACGATTCTAGAGTAATGTGCAGAGAGCAAAACCATTGAAGACAGAGAGAAACAGCATGGAGCTACTTGAACCACTTGATTTGAGTTTCAGCAAAAAGCAGCATACTTTCATGAAAGCCTCCTTCAGAAATTAGTAGTTCTAAACATTCTGTAGATAAGATGCCATAAAATGCTAACACTTTTTCAATGATCAAAAGAGCTCCATAAATATAATTTTCTTATTCAGTGGACACTGAAGAAAAATACTCTTATGACACTTACCCACCAACAGAGTATTTCTGAGCATACATTAGAAATTTCCCTTGCTTGGCTTAATTCTTGGTCTTTATCACAACCCAAGTAAAAGTAGGTGCAACTCGCAGCAAATTATGTCTCCAAACAAACCCTGGAACTCCCAGCCCTGCTAAGGCTCATACCCAAGTTTCCATTGTTTCCAGCAACAGTTGACGATAAGGCTTTGGAGAATTCATCCCAGGAGCCTGAAGCGCAGTCATCTCTGATCCTCTCCCTCATCAGAGAGCCGTTCTTAAAACTAAAACACACAAACACACCACATGCATTTTTCAAATCATTTGACTGTTTTTTAAGCAATTTGTTGTTTTACTTAATACTGCTGTTCGTTGTATCAGCTGAATACAGCCAGGCAAGCAGATACAATCATCTCTTCATTATGGAAAGAAACGCAGAGGAAGGAAACTAAAAAAAACAACTACAACAAGACACGATGAGGAAAACAATGCAGAGATGCTCTTCTACATCTCTCCAACGAGTGAATGGTTCAGATCTATTCTGGCAGGCCATGCCAAACACAAGCTAGCTCTGAACAGCTAACACGTCTCCTCAGAGCTCCACGTGCAGGATTTGCAGCCCAGTGCCTGACTTACTGCAGTTTCCTGGAGCCCAAAGCCCTGAAGACACACCGGGCACTGTCGCATCATGCTGGCCATGAGGCAGGACCTGTGGAGCTGGGTTTCTGCACTGTGCCAACACTCATCAAGGGCTTCATTGAGTCTGGCTGCACCCAAGAGCAAAGACAAACACCTGCTTTTGGACATCCCCCAGCTGGACCTAGTGACTGCTTTCAAGAGAAACGGTTTGTGCTGCGGGTGCAGAGGTAGCACTCGTGTGCCCTGCCAGCAGTACTCTGACACAGCACTAAAAAAAACTCACTTTGATATGGCTGTAAGGAGGAGCAAGAGTGTCTCCACGCTGCATTACATCATTTATGATTTCAGGGTCCAATAAAACTTATGAGGTCTAGATCCATGCCAGTATCTGGCAAAGGGAAGCACCACAGCTGCAGCTACACGGTTCTGTTCCAGAGCCCGTAAGCCATGCTGTAAAAATGCATCTGTTGAGTGTGCACGATCTGTGCACCCTTTGTGCCATCTCCTCCTTTGTCTCCTCTGTGAATATAACGCTCCTGCAGCATACTGCAGCACTGGACTCAGACCCAAAGGAAAGCAGTCTGAATCCTCTCCAACAGGGAGTCATCACACCAACTCAGCAGGAGAGGCACAAAAACATCCAAAAAGAGGGCAAGGAAATTATTGAACATGCTCTGTAGCAGCAACTGAAAGCATTCAAGTTTTCTATACATATATTCTGCCTGGGAGTTCAGGCACTTTTCCTACTAAAGCAGGCGAGTTCCCTATTAATTACACTGCTCCATTAGTAAAGGGGCACTGGTGCCAAAGGAGCAGTGTTAGGGCAGGACCAGCCAGACTGGCAGAACAGAAATTCTTTACATCTGCATGGCTACAGAAGTAGCCTGTGTTCTGAAGGACAAAGATTTGGCCTTCTGCACGTGTTAAGCTGGAGCAGAAGAATGGCAGCAGAGTGGTTATTCAGAAAAATGTCTCAGCGTCTCCTCTTACAAACAGGTTGTTTATAGAGCTCTTCCACCCAGCAAGCAGTGAGAAATAGAGAAAAATTGGGAAAAAGGAAAACTTGAATGCAAAGCTTCAAAAATAACCAACTGCCGGGAAATCATATTATGAAACTCAGTAACTTGCAATTGACATCACCTTTTTAAGCTCCACTTCACAACACAGTTCCCACTGTCATCTACAGCATCCTTTCACTGTGCAGGTAAGGCTCAACATCACAGCTAAAAGGCAGATTTGAGCTCTGTTGAAGTTTTCAGTTACAAGCACCTACAGTTTGATTTTGTAGTGTTAGTGATACGAGGTAATCTCAGGATCCACAGGGAGCAGGCTGAGTTAATCACTAATGCCATCAAATCTCCGCTTCGGAAAATGCCTCTACCTTATAGATCTGATCATTTGTAATAATTGAAACAATATTACTACTGCGACTTATAAGAGACAGTCCAAGTAGGGGAAAAAATAATAATCCCTCTTAAGTCCTTAAGAGGGTTTTATGTGCACACTCGTAATTAACAGGCCTGTTACAGAAGTGCTGTCCACTTCCGAAGGCCTTCCCAAGGAACAGCTCTACCCATTCCTGCCAATAACTGCTGCGTTGTGCTCTGTGCAATCCCAAGTATTTAAACACTAAATGTACCTGTGTATTACTTGTAAATATTTGCCTAAATGCTCTGACTTTGGAAGTTTTTCAGTTGAAAATGTGGATTTGGTGAGGGACAACCCACAGCTTCAGGCCTTCCTTCCTCCTACTTGGCTGGCAAGAGGCCAAACCATCCCCACATCACAGCAGCCAAAAGCTACCAGGAGAATCATTCTGTCAGCTGGGCTTCCTGAGATCTCAGTATTTGCCACGTGCACAGTCTAATATGTCCCTGAACAGCACTGATTATACTCGTCTATGAAAAGGAAGCCTTCACCTGCCCCATTATGTCCCCTCTGGACCACTAGAAGTTGCACAGTCCGGTCAAGCTTCTGACATTTCAGATTATTACATTTCAGAAGACTGCTATTCCTGTACATTAAATATATTACCTTCGATTCACAGTGAACTGGCCTTATGTATACATAAAAATAATTTTGTCTTTTTATCGCCGTGAGAATTTATCCTTCACAACTCTGCAGTTACCCACATTGAACAATGGGCATGCCATAATCCTGATGCAAATGTTTCAGCAGTAGGTTGCCATATACCATACGGAGCGCTGAACATTCTTTCCATTATCATTTTGCAAAAGAAATAAACCACTAATACAAAATATATATATATATATTATTGATCCTAGATGTACAAAAAAAATGGTATTACCATAAAAGTGCCATAAATGTTTGCGAATCAACAGGATTGCAGAGGATATGACCTTCTAAGGCAGGAGTCGGTTCCTGGATCCACAGAAACAATGTGTCACTTGTGCCGAGGCTAATCTGGAAGGAGAAAAAAAAAAAAAAGTAATTGAAGCGTTATCACAACGTGCACGGAAAGCAATACAGAAATTAAATTAAAACCATTTGTTATTACCACTAATTGTTTTTAAATTACACATTAAGTCAATTGGATTCGTATTGAAGCTAGCGCTGACTTTTAGGTTGTCACATCAGTGAAATACATACCAGACAGAGACTTGAGCTTTAGGGTCTAAAGCATTAGTTAAAAATAGTTGCAGTTTACTTAAAATCTTTCAGGCAGCTTGCAGATTGATAGAAATAAAACAAGAATGAAGGCAATAAAAAGAAAATCAACACTAGCAGATTAATTTAACTGATAACCTACAGCTATCGTCCTTGTTACCGTTTCACATTTCATGTATTCCATTTATTCAGGGATACAGATAGTTTTCAGGAATGTTTTGACTTACTGCAATATCTCCTTCTTGAAGTCTCATCCCTGCCAATGATGCTGAAAGCAGAATAACAGAGAAAAAGTTACTCGTATGACTCAATTTTAGCATGCTACTTGGGACATCACGGCACACTGCACTCGCTGTCTCAAAGTAGAAAAAATGGGAATTATGTTCATGATAACCTTGGCCTATACATTGTAAAAAAGGGGCCAAGAGCTTGGGTGAGAGCTTTAACACTTAATCAAAACACTCAAACAACTGCAGAACTGCAGGATTCTCTGAAGGTTTGTATGTTCAAGTTTGAAATACTGTGGACCCTTACTTAACAACACTCTTTAAAGTACAACACCACTCACCTGCATCAGACTACTCATATATTTATTGGACTAAACTGGACTTGAATTTCTAAAAGAAAAATTTGCCTTTCAAGAAATTCAGAGCTTAATCATGTCCCATAATATACATGGGAAATATACCATGATGAAGCCTACATCTTTATTCAAACCTGGATATGCTACTTTTACATGGATAAGTATTTTATTTTCATAGTCTTGAGAAAGATGACTTTGCTCTGCCCTGAAACAGTCATGAGGATTCCAAAAACTGATCCTAAATTAACACTCTCCCTTACACTGGGATATATCAGTCTGACAAAAGGACAGCTCTCATTCTTACAGAAAGGCTCTTTGATTCAAAAGATACAACAGCAGGGTTTGAATTCACATTTCCTAAGTTAAAAATGGAAGTAATTCATATTACAAATAGTTTATTCTCTTAGACAAACCAAAACCTAGAGTCACCTCTAATTACTAGGCTAAAGGGAATTCATTTGCAGTACCCAGCTTATCCAAGATGTCTATACCTCAGAAGAGCCAGTGATGGATGGCTGTTGGAAAAAGCTATTAATGCTGATAAACATGATATTCTTTCGCTGTATAAGGGAGCATCTGAGAATTAATGAGATTGATCTAGAATTTCAGTACATGCATAATGATATTCACTGAATCTTACACATTTAATCATCTCACCTGGGTTGTCTCCTGTAAAGGCTACTACTTTGCAGTCTGGGCTAAACCCATAACGCTGAATATAATACGGAGAAATGGACCCCTAAGGAAAGAAATACGGAGTGAAAAAACAGCTTAAAAAATGGAAAATGATCTTGCAGTGTATGATACAATTGGTTGTAGCACAGAGCTGAAAAACCCTAGAGCAGCTACAATAACCATTTCTGTATATTTAAGGCAGGAATATTTCATAGATTTTGAACCTTTTTTTTTTTTTTTTTTTGTCGGAGAACCTCATAGAAATATCCTGAGATTAGATTTTGAAATACATGAAGTAAATAGCAGCATTTTAGCTCTGGGTCACTCTGGAATTCTTCACATCAAGTAATATAAACATACCCATCTATTTTGCACAGATGCATGAATATTAATACATAAAAATTAGAAATTCAATGCAAACAAAAGAGGAAACAACATTAATATACATCACAACATTAAAGGTTGAAATATGACACCTATTATTGTAGGGGTCAAGAACTGTATTCTTTTAAGCCACAGAGAAAACACAGGAGAAGAAAACCATCCTTAAAAAATACATGGACATTTATGCAGACTTTTGATTTGTTCCTCTCCATTATACATGATCAGCACAGGAATCACAAGTCAGCTACCTTACTAGCACTGAATTGAGAGGGATCAGGTGACAGATATCTACCCTGTTTTACATGTGTACCACCTAAAGCAATAGCTCTTTCTGTGCCGGACAGTAAGACTACATTTATTTACTCTAAGAGACATGGGTCTTGATTTCATCTTTAAGCTGCATAAACTGAGGAGCTCTAAACATCCCAAATGATTCGGGAAGATTAACTTATTAACTCTACAAACAGTATAAAACAAGGTCCTTGTTAAGCAACACAGATGTTGGGTTATGTTTCTGCAGTAATAAATACTGTGCATAGTTTTGCAGTCGTAGTTGTGGGCATATGGGAAGTCCAGAGAGAAGAACCCTAGTGATTCTTATCACTTCAGCATCTGCCAAAACCTTTATTTTCGGAGCCCAGGGCATGCAGGAATCCAAAGTGATCTGTGGCAAAAGCTATGACAGACACCAGCTACCAGTTTTCAAAACTATCTATTTCTGCTCTGGCACACATCTCTGAAGGTAATTGTGCATGCATGCACACACACACACACAAATATACTCCAAGAAAGTACCATCAGCAGAACTCTCAGCACAAAGCCTTAGTTCTTCCAATGATTTTTTTTTTAAACTCTTCAAGACTGGCACATACCAGGACTGAATGTGATGGCACGGGGCTTCCCAGTTTCTCTTCTAATCCTGGTGCACAAGCATCAAGGCAGGACGCTGACCACACCTTTTCCCAGATTTGCAGCAGATTCATACCAGAACCTACAAGACAGAGATCAAACCAAGAAGCACAGATCATTAAACATAACAGCAGTGTAAAGAAAGCAGATAATATTGCATCAGAAAATTCCACCTTGTTACAGGCAACAGAAAGTTATCCTGGAAAGTTGTCCTGGTTTATAAAGTTAACTGAGGTTGGTTAGTGGCCAAATCTATGTAACTTCCTGAGCACTCCACATCCCTTGTTTGTATTTCTAAGATGCATTTAATTGCACATTTCATTAGACTTGAAAAATCCGTACACGCTTCTGGTTAGTGCTGTTCAGGGACATATTAGTCTTACTCTGGATTAACAACATTTTCATTTCAAAGACTGTTTAGCCCGTGACTTATTTATCTCAGAAACACAGCCACATTCTCAGCCGAGCACAGTGGAAAACTTCAAATTCAATTCAAAACATCTTTAAACTCGGTATAGCACAAAGAAGGTGAAGCTGACCAACAGGCAGAGTCTGTGGAATGAGGCTACACTTGCAATGCTGGGACACAGAGGAAGAGAAGAGTCCTAACCACATCTCAGCCAGCACGTTACAAGGCTCTAGTAGGACTCTTATTCTCAACAAGACCATAAGCCTTCCATATTCCCTGCACATACCCTACTGTTGGTTACACACGCACAAATAAGCTTACACTATCAATTCCCAGCAGCCTTTTTCACTTAATAATGAGTTTAATAATGTTTATTAACAAAACACCTATCTGTACAGTTGAATCCTAAGCACCAACACCATGGTCTGGACCCAGTGCTTTGCACGGCGCTGTAAATAGAAAGTGTTGCACGCTCCAGCTGAGACACCAGAATAAACCAAGCCAAACAGCAGGAAATTTGGACTATACTTAGCAACGTAGAAAATAGAATTACATTTATTAAATTCAATCAATCCCATTTCATGCAAATTGAACGCACTTAAATTATGCGCTGGTAAATTTGGCCTGTGATGCGGCAGCAGGAATTTGACAGAGCACAAAGTGTGCTTGCTCCCACAGGCAAAGGGTGCATTTCCCTTTTCTGCTGTCAGAGTCACTACCAGCAACAGCAGAAGGAAGGTGGCAAGATTTAGTCCAGCTTCTCTCAATTCTCTCTTAAATCCAGCCATCCCCCCTGCCTTGGTAAATTGAATCCAGAATTGTTATCTGCACTTCCAAGACATGGAATGGAGCCTCTTCCCAAATCTCTCAGGCTTAATGAGGAAATATGCAAAGCTAGAAAGTTTCCTAGAAAAGACCCTAATGTAAAAGGACAAGAACACCTTAGCTAAATTAATCACTGAGCCAGAGAATCTTTAAATAAAGAGGAATTTCATTAGAAAAAAAAAAAAAAGTTAGCTGTTGTTTTTTTCATTTTTTTGTTTTGTTTTGTTTTTTATGGTTTTCCTTGTTTCTTTTGTTTTTTAAAATCCTTCACCTCAACATCCTGCAAGCCCGAAGAAATGTTTAGCCAGTATCCTCCAATGCAATTCTGGAAGAATAAGCACAGCCTCTCCAATCTTTTCTGCCTAAACCAGGCAAACCACTAACCTTTGTGACTGAAAAGGTCTAAGCTGATATAGAAACTGAAACCACACTTCAGTTTTATTGACTGGTAGATACAGCTGCAAAGAGACTTTAACATGCCCTGAGAAAAGAAAGATGAACTAATTTATCCCACCCTCAAAAACTCATTTAAAAGATGTGAAACAACTATTTTACAAGAGCTACCCGTCTGTTGGCCTGGATTCATCCTATCCAGCTGCAGGAGCTTGAATGAGAATCTCGAGGCAGCAGAAAACCAAGACCAGAGAGCTGAAAGCTCCCTGGAACTGCTTCTCCTTCTCCTTCACTCACACAGGGAGCAATGCACAGTGAGCTCCTAACTCAAACATGTCTGGTCATGCATGATCTATGCTGCTTCTAGAAATAAAAGTTAGTAAAAAATGGCTTAAGCACACCATTGTAAGTTTAACATTAAAATAAACAGTAACTCTAGAAATAAAATCATAGGAAAAAAACAAAGGCAGTCTTCAGACTTGTCACTCCGACTGGGTATCCCATCAGCAACGAAGGTCGATAGCCAAGCCCATGGTCTAGTAAGGACTGAGGAAAGGATTAACACGTGGAGGAGTAGGATTCAGTATTTCACTGCAAGCATCCCTGACTTAAAGTGACCAAGGAGCACAACTGGGACTTGCCAATATTTACTGCTTATACAAAAATATAATTATTTCAAGACTGGGGAAAAAAAAAAATCATTACAAAGACCAAAAGACACTGACTAACTGGCTTTATCAATCTGCAAGCTAAAGATCAATATTTGCATCCATTTAGAAACGGGTAAGTGCATCTATATTACAGCATTCTGGATTGCCTTTTCGGCGAGCAGTGCAGCTCTGCTGACACCAAACAAGCTACAGGAGGAGTAAATTCAGCCCAACAGGCTGCCTTCTGAAAAGGCTTCGGTTCAAAACAGCCTTAGTTGAGACAACAACAGAAACAAGTATGCTAAGCTACGATTTGCCTAAGGCTCTTGGAAAATCATTTCAAAAGATAAAGCTTCTCTAGGTCAAGAGCTGAATAGCTGTTCTTTAAGGTGTCTTCTGAAAGAAACAATGCCTCGAGTGTTTGAGTTATTTAGGTCCCAAATGTATCTTCCTTTTACCACCTGCACAATATAAATGAAAATCATTCTTCGTTCCACCAGAATGTAATTTAATTTTTTTGGAATCAATCACACAAGGTGCTCAGCCATTCATAAGCAGTGGTTTGAACCTTACAAGATTGGACCTTTAAGGAGAAAAATTCCTGAAACTGAGTAGCACATTTCCTACAATAACCCTCAAATTTAAAGAGAGAAGTTATTGTGCAGAGCTAAACAATTTGACAGGGTCTTTTAAAGACGATATGACCTGAAGTTAAACCTACAGAAATGAAGAATAGGTCTATTATCTGAGTATTATTTTGAGACGCATTTCAAACTACAATATACAGGTGCAATGTAAAAGATCAAGTGAATTGCAAGAAATCGTACATGACAAGAAAACAGGTTTTTAAGATGGATCCAAAAAACTATTGCATGCATTATAATTACATTTTATTACCAGAATTAGAATTCGCTCTCATTATGTTAACAGAAGAAAAGAACGTAGAAGACAAAATATAGCTTACAACACCGAAAACTCTTTTGTCTTGTAAAGAGAACTGTAACATCCTGCTTAGTCCCCTTATCTTTCTTCGCGCAAAAATTTAATAATCTTACATGCTTTGAACAGTAGATAACATTGATTCAAGTTATGTAAATAGCCAGAGGTGTAACAGAACAGGCTCTCCTTAGAGCTGCTTGAAAAATGCAGCACATTTTCTATGAAAGTTCTCCAACGAAGCAAACTTTTGTTTTGTTTACAGTTTGAAACGTTTTGGTTTCCAACCAAACTGAATTGTTCATGTTCCAAAATAGAAGAAGCACAGATTTTCCTCACTTGCTTCCAACTAGAAAAGTCAGAGATAGCATTACCCAAAAAAATAAACAAAACAAAAAAAAAAAAAAACAGGATTTGTTTATTATTTGCTTATATTTTAAACAAAATGTGAATCAAAATAAACACTCACTGACAAAATAATCAACAATCAACATATTTCTTTGTCAGAAAAAAGGATCTTGGAGCTCTCACCATCCTTATTTGAAAAACAGTAGACACAGCCAGTTCTGTAGGCTGGTGAGTGGCCAAAATGCTCAGCACTCGGGACTACTGAGGAGCAAAGTGCAGCTCTCAACAGGTATTGTGGGCAATAATTCACAAAAAAAAATAAAATTTAGCTGTGAAAATACATGGCTAACAGAACAAGACCACAAGACAGATGTAATAATCTCACAATTGCTGCAAAATAAGCGTGGATCGCCTTGCAATTTTTAAGGTCTCAAATATAAATGGGAAATCTAGTATTGAATAAGTTGTCCATTACCTAAAATTGAGGTGCCTTGCCTTTTCCTATGAGCTTTGATGGAACAATGAAGAGGAGAAAAAATAAGTTTGTCTTCACACATGGGTGTCAACTATGGCTCTATAATGCAACATTTCCTTAGAGAGCCTTGTTATCTAACCTTTCAGCTCTGAAATGTATCTCCTCTTATTTTCAGAGAAGGAATCAAAAATGCTATTTAGAAATGACAGCACAGCTCCCAGGAAGCAGGTATCCCTCATAAAGGCTGTTTAAATTTGCCGTTTAAAAGCTGGATAGCTGAGATAACACACAACAGAAAGGAGAGACACGTGTCCAGTCACTTTTTTGTCTTTGTTATGATGAATGAAGAGATAAAAAAGGTTAGATTTTATTCTTTTTAACTGAGCTTGCTTAGTTTTGTGGGGTTTTTTTCTTGCTTGGCTTTGCTTATCCTTTTAAAAATGAACCAGAGGAAATTTGTTACAGATCCTTACTCCAGTTAGGCATGGGGGCGTGTGGAATAATCACAGTATACATCTTATTTACATCCTGTGCAACTCAGAGCTAAGCCAGCAAAACCAAAAAATATCAGAACTATGAAGTCTACCTGAAAATCCACAGTTTTTAATGCTTTTAAATAGATATGTCAACATTCCTTTCACATCAGAAAGTAATGAAAAAGGTTCACTTTCATTTAAGAACTTTTTCTCTGGCTCCATTTTATAGAAATTGGAATCATGGTACGATGGGGATGAATAAGCAAAGCTGACAACACTATCAAGAGTAGCAACAAACTAAAAGGAATAACTTAGTTGAAAATCTAACAGACTTGCAATTAAAGCTTAAAGACTGAAAATAAATGGCAGAGAGCCTGTCCCCCTTTTATGTAAGGCGGGGAGGAATAGAGAGAAAAATTTCCTTCTTGAATTGTCACTACCAGAAAAGCCCACGCACTTACCATCACTGTAATCGATGGGTGCATAAGCTCCTAGGAAAAGGGAAGCTGCGAAACTACTAACCAAAGAGATTCTCTGAAAGTAAAAAAAAAAAAAAAAAAAAAGAGTGTGAGAGTGATTCCCATCAGTACTCACTTCAAAGAAAATAAATAAGTAATTGGAAGCAGCAAATGTTAATAGATGCTTAATGTTAGACACAGAATGCACACAGAAATACACCTAGAAGGATTATTCAGCTTTATATTCCTGCCTAAGTAACGCAGCAGATATCAATCTAAAAGTAACCCCATGATAAAAGCTGTTAATAGCTCTGCATTCTGAAACATGCAAAATACACCTAGTATATTAGCATATTCTATGTTATCATGAATTAATTCACAACTGTGGTGTATCACAGGACTTCAGTTAAGGTAAAATACTCACCAAGAAAAAAAACTGTGTGTGGATGACCGGGGAAATGCCCAGAAGACATGAATTGGTCAACTCAGGGTACAGGTCTGCGAGCTTTCTAGTCACTGGCAAGGCTCTGATAGCACCTTTACGTGAGCTCTTACCTTCTTCCCATCCATGACCTCCTCCCAGCTGAGACCCCAGCCCTCCCAGGAGTTACTCCCTGGAGTTGGGAATAATCAGCTCTGCACTAAACCACTGCCTGCAGTTCTGCCTCTGGATATGTTCCAGCAATGCGTGAAATCCAGCTGCAGGGCTCCTAGTACTGGCCCCAAAATACCCTGGCCATGTAACATAAAGCACTGATCCAACACAGACTCACCTCCGTTTCAAGCCTGCTAGAGAAACCACCGAGTTAAGCAGGCCAGCTTTCTGCAGGATCAAGTATTGTATGTTCCCCAGAAGCTGGCATAAAAGCTGTCAAATTCCTTATTGTGTGCTCTAATTCAAAAGAAATATGATTGTCACCCAATAACTAATCAGAATCAAATCTCTACTGGTGGAGCAAGCCTGCAGTGACAGGTTTTTGTATTAGTGATTATGAAACCACTGCTTCACACAGCATTCAGAGACGGACTATAGCCAGAGCTCTAAGAAGTGGTTACAATGGCCAGGAAACTTAATGATGCACTCGCTCTTCATGCGTCTCTCCCCAAGAATATATCACATTGTGCTTAGATAACGAAGGCCTACCTTCTCTGGTGCCCCAATGGGCACTAGCTGCCTGAAATGGAAGGAAAAGGATGGAGTTAAACTGTGAATCAGCCAGTTCAGCAAGCTGACCTAGAGGAGGAAAAACATCCACCTTCCACATGTCACTCAGACTGCCAGGCTGCTAAGTGCTGCTTGAAGGTCCCCTAAAGTAACTCTGTCATGGAAATACTTGTACTAGAACACAACTTCTTGCATATCCTTTACTGCCACAAGGTACCATCAGTGCCACCAGCCCTCAAAGTCTTAGCTGACTTAGTCTGACCAATTCTCAGTTCCCAAGGACTTGTCTCCCACCCTGCCTCTTCGATTGATACATCTTTTGCTAAACTTACTCTTAAACTTGTGATCAAGCTGTATTAGTGTTCTGTTCCATCCCATCCCTTACTGAGCACAAAGGTTATACAATGAAAAGAGAGAAAAAGAAATTTTAAAAAATGAAGCATTCTCCCCAGAAAACTTTGCCACTCACTCCTCCATGAAATCAAATGTTTCATGCATAGGTGAGATTCAAAAAAACAGAAAATTTGTTATCAATACTGACAAGAACTACAGGAATATAAAAGCACAGGACACCTGACTTCACAGCTCAGGATGTTTGGTGTTTTCTAATCACAGGGTAGGAGCCTTTCCCTCATGTATATCGTACCTGTATGGAGGTTTCACCTTGCTTCAAACCATTTTAGTCGCAGCTAGATGCAGACTTGAATTGAAGCAATAGAATTGCACATTGATTTCTAAAAATTAAAAAGCAGAAGGAAACTACACGATGCAATTCATTTGTCGTAACAGAATCAAAGTAGCTCCTCAAGGGAAAATCTATTAAAAAAAATCTAGGATTGATTGCAGTTTTTTTCCTATGCACATCTGCAGGGATGCCAGCTTTGTATGGCAGAGCAACCACATTTCTGTATGCAAACAGACAATTCTGAGTGCTAAAATTTCAACTGTGTGCTTAGTTACCCACTTGTATTTGAACTGCTGAACATACAATTTACTGCCACCCAAACGAAAGCTTGGTTTAAAAAACTTCTTCCACAAAGGCAAGATCCAATAGAGCCCGCTGTGTTAAATATAACATTCAAGATGGAACTGATGCCTGACTTTTATCTGCCTAATGACTAAGAATATAACAAAAAAAAAAAAAAAAGCATTTTTTTAATTTTATTTTCAAAAGCAAACAGAAGAATAAAATATTTTTAGCCAAAAAAGAATAATAATCTGACATCTGCACAAAATTCTTTTTAAAAGATTTTCATCTGTGATTTCCAATAAGTATATTGAAGTTGAGCCAACCTCAGTTTGCGCGTAGACCTCAGGATTCTGGCTGTAAATCTTTGCTATCTGGTTTCCTGTAAAACGCTGAGAAAGAAATGCAAATGCTTAGAAACACAAACCTTAAATGGAGTCAATAATCATTAACTCTGTGTAATGAGTTCAGTACATTGCACTTTGGATATTTAATTTGCCTGATGCATGATGAAAGTCAGTGCACAGCAGGCAATCTGCACTAAACAGGCTATAACACATAGTCTCATTATGAGAATTTTGCTCACCTTTTGAAAAAAAAAAGCTTGTGAAAAAGCATTACTATCCATAATTTACATTTCAGAAATGACAGTTCAATGGAATGAATCACTCTTATTACATGCCCAGGAACCAACACTATTCAAATGCTGCCTTCAGATTCTTTAAAAGATTTAGGCTACCCAACCTATGCACCTCTCTGTGAGGAAGGTGAATGGAAGCAGGCAGCAAGTTTAATACTCAAAGAAACAACTTAAGCACAAGCTAACGGCAGTTCTAAGAATACTTATTTTTCATCCATGTATTGTATCAAACAACAAAAATCTTCTAACACCGAACTTCTGAAACCTTAACCTTTGGCAAGTTAAAAACAAACTGTTAGAGGTATGCAAAGACTGATTTCAAACACTGGCCTTATGGCCAGTGCATGATTCAAAAACAGAATCAGCAATTCTGGGGGTTAGAGCCTTATTCTATTGAACCAACAGTAAGAGCAGCCAGGTGCCAAGATGCCTGGAGGGCAGCCCCACTCCCACTCATTGTCATAGTTAAAAGAGAAGAAAGGGTTGGAAAGAGGAGATGAGTGACTGTGTACTCTCTGATAGGGTCCCGAACTTCGGAAACTCATTTCTCTCTTAGGTTGACAGCTACTTGTTAGCCTTCAAGGAACATTAAAAGAGCAATTCTTTTAACTGAAGAAGTAACCTAGAGCATTTATCCCCAAACATCGACTCATAACCCTGAATAAGCCTGTAACACAAATTAATTTGTCATTAAACATGGAAATTTGGCTGCACAGGAGCTCACAATGGAGAATTCAGCCCTGGGAACCACTGACCAAGTGCAACAGCTCACTACAGTCACCATTTCTGCACTGGTTCCTGCAGTAGAAATTCCAATGTTTTGCTTAATTTCACCTTAAAATTCCCATAGAATACGGTTTCCACCTCTTCCTTTGTGAGGCTACTACAAAGCACAGTACTACGGGAGGTTCTTCAAAAACACTGAATAAAATTCTCTCTTTCATAGTTAATGCCTGCTCATTATCTGCTGTGGTATAACTTAAGGGCAGAATCTTTTCTGTCACCCGACTCTGCCGAGGATTTCTTCTCCCTGCTCCTCACCTCATAGGCTCGAGATCCAGTGATAGCCGCTAGGCGCTGTGCTCCTCCCACAGCCTTCTCCAGATTGCTGCACTGGGAAGCTGTACTCGAATCCATCCAGATGGGGCTGTTACTGACAGCAAAACATGCCTGGAACAAACAATATTCTTTATTAATACCATCTGAGCTCTTAGAAGTCCCTGCTGGAACAATAATAATAGAGCAGACCTAGCTGTCAGCTCACAGTTCAGTGCTCTGAGGTACCTTCTGATCCCCTCTCGATAATTATAGGAAAACAGATATTGGACAGCACGTTGGTCAGCAGTGGAAAACCTAACCCAAACTTCACACTTGAGGGAAGCAGCAGACTCCACCTGATGGTAATTCGCACACGCCCTGCCGCAGGGTGTGCTATGGCAATGTATTGCTAACACTCCTTTGGTAGCCAAAGCCCCAGGTCATTTTATACAGGTTTAGACCCATTTTTTTGAACTTCTCTTCAAATATTTAAGACTATCCAGAGCTGTTCTAACAGATTTCTCTTCAGTGACTGGTATAACCAATGCAAGTGAGGCTTGCCATAAGCAATGCATGTGAGTCTTAGTATCACCAGAGAGTATTCTAATTCCACCCCCAAGAGTTTTGCACAGATGAAGTATTTCAAAAAGTAATCATTTAATAGATCATTTACACAAACGCCTCCTTTTCCATATACGACTGTTGTTTCTGATCTTAGAATCACAGAACATCCTGAGTTGGGAGGGAGACACATCGAGTCCAACTCTAGCTCCACACAGGACCACCCCAAAACCAGACCCTGTGTCTGAGAGCGGTGTCCAAATGCTCCTTGAACTCCTGCAGCTCAGTGCCAGGACCACGTCCCTGGGCAGCCTGTCCCAGTGCCCGACCACCTCTGGGTGCAGACCCTTCCCCTAACCCCCAGCCTGACCCTCCCCTGTCCCAGCTCCATGCCGTCTCCTCGGGTCCTGTCGCTGTCCCCAGAGAGCAGAGCTCAGCACCTGCCCCTCCGCTCCCCTCGTGAGGGAGCTGCAGGCCGCCATGAGGCCTCCCCTCAGCCTGCTCTGCTGTGGGCTGAACAAACCAAGGGGCCTCAGCTGCTCCTCACCAGTCTTCCCCTCCAGACCCTTCCCCATCTTTCCAGCCCTCCTTTGGACATTCTCTGAGAGTTTTATGTCCTTTTTATATTGTGGTACACAAAACTTGCACACAGCACTTGAGGTGAGGCCACACAGCGCAGAGCAGAGCAGGACAATCCTTTCCCTAGCCTTGCCATGCCTCATGCACCCCAGGGTACAGCTGGATACAGATCTTGAAGTAAGGAAGGTCAGAGACTCTGAAAGGAAAGCTCTTTTCTCCCTACTTCTCTTTTCAAATAAAACTGTCAAGTCTATATTCAAAACATACTAAACACAACAAAAATAGTGTTGAGGTTCAACAATTTACTTGTTACGAGGTTCTGTCCTCACAGCATTACACTTCAATGGTTTCACAGGGAAATGTAAATTGATTTTTTTTTTTTTAATATTTTCTAAAGAAATCTCAGGCATTACAAGGAAACTCAGCTACAATAATATTCTTCATTGCAATTTTTTTTGTTAATACAAATAAAAAAAATGACAATACTTACAGGTTGTTTACAAAATATAATGTTTCCTAGAAGAACAAACAAGCTGTTACTCTGACATAAAAAGATTGTGGAATGCCTGCCCACTGACACCTGTAAGCTTTTAGAGCAGTACACACTGTCAATCAGGAGAACGGGAAATGTCAAAAGCCCTGGAGCTGAAGGAGTAACCTGTATATTTCACTTTATGCTGCAGGGACATGCAACTCAGCTAAACACGAGGAAAGGTTGGCAAGGAAAAAAGCAATGCCTAAGTATCAGAACAAGTGTAGCTCTCCCTTCAGAGATCTTTTATGCACATTACCTTTAGTAACTGATGTAAAGGCAGTTCGGGTGATGCATTCTTTAAAGTCTGGATGCTTCCTTTCTTCCAATACACACTCCCATGTTGCTGTAGGAAAGTACAAAAGCAGAAGTTGGAGATGGCCTCTCGGGCTGCAAATTTTATACCCTGATCTGAATTTCAAGCTCTAAGGGACAGAGAACTCTCTCCAAGCTAGGAGAAAAAAAAATGCACGTTTTCAAATCAAGTGTCCCATTAGAAGACACTTCAAGACTGAGCAAAGCATATACTGAAACTGTAAACACAGGAGTCAATACAATAATGATCTTGAATTATACCAACTACACCAATGAAACTAGATATACACAAAGAAATCCCCCAATCCCATAGTTCTTGACCCACAGTATCATCCAGATTGCTTCAACATCTCTCTTCTGGTTCTTCTGACAATTGAAACCAGTTTGCCCCTTCTCTGGGGACAAAAACTGGCACATCAGTGTACCTCTGCTGTCTGATCTGCAGCACAGAAACAAGGTTCTTAACGGAGAAAAGGAAAAGACTATGTGTGTTGGCAGGTGACAGCTAAGTGAAATCCATTCTACCTGAAAGAACCTGAATATAGCACCAAGTTGATACCCCAGCTTGTGGAATTAAGAGGAAAACAAAGGGAACACTGGTAGTCTGGAAAAAACCTTCCTACCTTCACTTGAGTGAGTTGGGGTTGCCTGGCAGTCCCTAACTTCTGTTCCACTGAGGAATTCTTAACAGAGCCTTGATACAAACTATGACTTTCAGACATGTTGCTCAGACTTTCAACTGAAAGCAATGAAACATGGAGATTAAAGCAAAAATTTTGATTAATTAGCCCCAGATATATCAAGATGAATAACTAAACCTCATGCATCACAATCAGCTATCACTTCAGTGCTGTCCTTACCCTGAATATAATTTTTAAATCTGTAAATGGTATAAAAGACTTCCTTATCTCACCACAGTACTAGGAGACTGGAGAACTGACTTGGTATCAGAATGGGTTTTATAAACCTCAAAAAATGTACTAAAGGATAAGAAATGGCCAAGCAGCATATTTGTCCTCTTTGCATCAAAGACTATCATAATTTGTTTTCTTTTGTTCCTAGGCAGATCTCCATCCTAGCCAACAAAAGCAGTGCTCAACGGGACTTTACTAAGCCCTCAGCTATGTCAACTAGTCACTGTTTTTCTATCCTATTCCACGAGCACCTGGATAAAGTGAAATTCAAAATGACCCTAGTCATTTCAGAATCTGCATGTATAAAGAATTTAAGCAACAGGGAAACAACTAGCAGCTAGTTTTGCACTACACTGATCTTAACAATTACAGAATAAAGCTCATGCTCCAGTCCTACTACCTTCTACAGATTGCTCTGAATGCTTCAGGTTTTAGGTTACCTTGAGTAACATGTGTCTTTTAATGGATGCTTACACAGAAGCTTTGATCTTACTTGATGTCTTTAAGGTCTTCTGCAATACAACTATTTAAAATTTATCTGCATACCTTGTACTATATTGAAGAAATACAGTAAGATTGATTTATTTCTTTATAAACTAACCTGGCCAGCACCAGACAAAGCTCTGACTTGAGTGAAGTTAAAGCCGGAAGATTTCATCTTTTCTAAAATCATATCCAGAGCCTACGAGAACAAACAGAATCAAGAATGACTGTAACGAGCTACCAAATTATGCATACTCACAATCCTTGGAATTAAAGAGTAAATTCATGTCATCACTGATAAGAGTTCATTGGCAGATAATGAAAAATTAGCTAATGACTATGGACTTTTCAAGAAGCTGCATAAATTAATTTACTAAGTAAGAGTCCATAAAAGAAAAGTTGAATCACACAACGGAGGAAAAAAAATCTTTAAACAAGCTCAATCACAAAGAATCATTCTTTGAAACCTAAACAAGCGGCAAGATTTAAAGAATTCCAATTCATTAAAAAACATCTATTAAGAGTGCCAGACACAAGACATGATTATCTTTGTCTGTTCTTACTTTTGGAAATCTATGAAATCTTTAACAGTGTGCACCCTGCACCCCATTGTACAAGATGCTAGGAATCCTCAATCCATTGTGTCTGCTGAAAACTCAGAACCTCTTTAATTCAAGCGATTTTTTGCACTTTAAGCCCCTAGGTTACTTTTGTTCTTGCCACATTTTACTACATTTTAAAACCAAAAAGCAATATATCTTTATATAGTCCCATTCGGATCAGCGTTTGCCAGACTTTGTTGACAAATGGACCGCTGTAAGGCTTTAGAATTTCCCAAGAAACCATATTCCTCTATCACATACCTGTACCATCATATTATTAATTTAATAATTACAACTGTTCCTGTTTATTATGGTTCAAAAGACCAACTGCGAACAATTTACCAAATCTTTATGGATCATCAGACAGAACTACAGTGGAGCACCAACTGGGGATTCCATGACCTTTTAGATGTCTTAACTATTCAAATCGTGCTAGTAAAACAGATTGACGCAGCACCACGTGAGAGCAAGCATTGCAGAATCTGCACAGAGGCAAAGAAGGCCTGCTTTTAAAACAGAAGAGAATGTTATCTGTATTTCAAAATAAACACCAGTCAAAGTGACTGGGAATTACTGAATAAATTGCTCTTTAACCACCTGCCATTTGAGAAATCAATTTGTTAGCAAAGCTTATTCTAAAAAGACAGTGCAAGTAACCTGGATGCTGGGGAAAAAAAAAAAAAAAAAAAAAAAAAAAAAACAGAATTAAGTTAGGCAAAGCTGCAGTGGTCCATTTTGCATACGAAACAGGAAGATGGAGGGGGAAAAAAAAATAGCATGTTAAAAGTAGGGGAAATCCAGGAAAGGATTTTTCATGCATACAATGCTATAAGTAGCAGAGAGTGAAGAAAGAAACAAAGAAACAATATTATGCGTAACTAAAGTGGAAGTTGTTTACATTAACATCTGCATCCCAAAGACATAGAACAGCACTTTAAAAAGCAGAAAATAAGCAAAAGGACTACAATGATTTTAATGACAAGTTTCACTGTTGTTTTCAACATGTATTTATTTCAATGGCAGCAAGAAGAAGTTGAGCCATACACTACAAATACTTCCAAAAGGCTGACAATAAAGTTTGTTCATACCTTGACCCACATTAGCACAGGAGAAGTGACTGTCAGCCTGTCACTGTGAACATAGGCTCCACCTTGAGTCCTACAGAAAAATGGTATTTTCTCTTGGTAAATTCAGTCTCTTTTCCCCACCAAGCAATGTTATTTAAGTTTAGTAATAACCAAAGAAAGTTGCGATGTTTTGGGTTTTTTTTGTTAGGAGCAAAGATAAGATCAGTGTTTGAAACCTTAAAAACTAAAAGCCAGCTCCTAGGAAATGACATTAGAGAAGTTTGACTCAATTGCAAAGGAAACAAATTGCAAGAAAGGGTCATGGTCCTGAAGTAAGACCTGTGACAGACTCCAGTGCTGACGCTGCTCATTGGCTCCATGCAAGTCACGGTTATTGCTAAGTTTCCTAACTGTCCCCATTAGTGGCTTGAATCTAGAAGATGAAATTCAATTTTTGCTGTTAAACCATCAAGTAGATAAATGCATTTTATTGGCACTTGTGACTATGATGGAAGAAATCTGTAAATCTGTAAATTCTAGTCTACAAATTGAGTTTATACATCTTAATGTGCCATTTGGAGCCACTGAATTTGTCTCCAAATGCCTCTTAGAAGTTTCCCTCATGCAATTTATTTCCTGTTGTCATAACATTCCATCCTGACATAAAGGTGGTGCTTACTTCTGTGTCCCAAAAAGAAACCGCCACGTCCAAAAGTCTGAAGTTCCAAAAGAAAAAAACGTTGGTTAATTTACACCACGTTGGTTAATGATACTTTAGGGTGGGAGGGTCTTTTTATTTCCTGTCGGGAGTTCTTGCCATGCTTACACACAAAGCAAGGCAAAAGGGCATACTTCCATTGCCAAGTATGAAACACAAACACAGCATTAACTTTTTCCACGCCTCCACACATATCAATAAGACCAAAGTAGGGAACAGCCCCCCCCATCCTAGTCCCCAAAGTTTTACATTGTATTATCCAAGTAAAACATAAAAAAACCTTACTTAAATTCTGGAAGATCTTTATCAAAATGAACGTTATCCTCATAAATGACTCTCAGATGTTCATCAATGGCAATGACTTTCAGCTAGAAGAAATAAAACAGGATGTTAACAAAAACTGTCTGGAACAGTAACTAGAGAGTACTGATAATTCGTTTATAATAATTCAATTCTCATAGTTGAAACGGGAAGGAAGAAGTAGGGATCACCCCAATCCATACAACTAACTGTAAGTATGGGCACAATTTTACGCGAACCAAGTTATTACGTGAGTTTACAGCATTGACATACACATATCCAGCAACATGTGTATTTGTTTGCTACATTTTCTCCCTCCTTAAACACAGAAGAAGGAGATGCTTTGCTAAAGAACAGCAAATAAGTTATATGGTTTCCAGTTTGCATCACAGTAACCAAGTTCTCCAAAGAGTACAGTATCTTAGGTTAAAGATGTCACATGGTGTTGGCTTTATTTTCTTAAAAGCCTCATCTTACCAAGGAAACTTTGGGATACCTTCCCTCCTGCCCAGTGTCTGAACTGAACTCTACCAGTCTGCAAAGCTCTGAGGCCATCCCACAGCTGCATGCTCAGCTTCTGCAGCCTGTGCAGAGCTACATCCAAATCCCAAATCCATCGAGCTGGGCTTTCCTGCAAGCACTGACTAGAAGAGTGCCACAAACTAGCTTTTCTCAAGCTCACCTGGCACAGAAGAAAAGCATGAAGCACCTCAAAGAAAAGCAGGCACGTCGTTCACATCCTGCATACGTTTTAACAAGGGAGAGTGCAACCTGCTGCTAAAGGACTGAAAAAAAACCTACAAAGAGCGAGTCAACTCAAAGGAGCTGTATTCAAATAATAAAACCATCCCCGTTTGGGGGCGGGCTACTTCAATTTTAGCCATACCAACGTAGGGCCTCGTTTATGCACTAGCACAACTCATTACCAAGCCGGTGCACGGCGCTAGCTTAAGAACGGCTCTGACCCAGTGCGGCTTAATTGGCTTTCTGCTTGCGGTGCACCCCCTTGGAAAACACTTGATCGACATCCAGGGTAACCTGGATATGTCTTTGCAAGCTCCCAAACTTCAGCGCAGCTGTAGCGAAGTGATTTCTGCCCGAGGAGGGGAGGGAGGAGGCCGCGGTACCTGCTGCGTGCTGAAATCCCAGCCCAGGAAGCAGGGGGCGGCCATGTCGCGGCCGGCGGCGGGGAAGCCCTCACAGGGGCCGGCTGCTCGGGGCTCTTCCCCCCGGCTTCCCTGAGCCCTTCCCCCGGTTTCCCTGAGCCCTCCCCCGGCTTCTCAGGGCCCTTCCCCCGGAAAGGAGCCGCCAGCCCGGCCCCGTTGTGGTGCCGTGGGTGGGGAAGGGCCTGAGGGCGGGCGGGTTGAAGGAGCTGGGCGAGGAGGAGCAGCCCCCTCGTCCCTCCGCAGCCCCCTCGAAGGGGTTTGTGAGGGAGCTGCGGCTGGGGAAAAGTCCCTCCGGAGCTGATCCCATGGCAGCTCGCTCGGCTTTGTTCAGCTCAGCTGAGCTGCCGAGATCTGGAGGAGAAAACGCCGAAGCAGCCGCACGGCGATTGGCCTAAACCGAGGCACAACGAGCAGGGCAAATCTACGCCACAGCCCGAAGCAATCCGCTGAATTTTTATATATCATGTGTACAGGTCTTGGTGTAGCATCACACCCTGCGTTTGTGTAAAAACATTCCCACAAAATTCTGTTTGGGGAGGTTTTAGGGTTTTGCATTTTCTCCTATAGCAATGTGACAGAGGCGTTGCCTAATCTAAGGAGGGCTTATCTGAGAAATACTCCATCCTGCAGCCCCGGCTGTATCTCAGCAGAGCTTTAACGAGATTTTGCATGCCCAGGATCCTAAACTGTTTTAAGAGTACAAATATTTACTTTGAAATGCCCTTCGAACTATAAAACATTAGTACATTTTGTCATATACTGAACAATTTGAAGATCCTGTAAATACTCCCAATAATTTCTCAAAGGCCCAATACCCAAAGCTTATGCTTCAAGGTTTCTAGTTACTATTGAAAATAAAAACCTCTAAAAAAATAATCCTGAAGACTTTAAATCTAGAATGCAGACACCATTCTAATATACTGACTTTTAAACAAATCCCACTCCATCACATCACCTTTGAATACCCTGTGTTGGCAGTACCCGTATTAGAACTCCCAAAGACATGGGATCATAAAATCTTTAAAAAAGAGTTTAATTTAAAGATGTTGAGGAAACATTGACAGTGTGGGGATCCCTTCAAAGGCATACAGTGGTATTTTCCAGCACTTTAGAGTTTAATCCTGTGAATGTATCTAAATAGTTTGCAATCAGGAAAAGTCCAAATGAAGAAAGCACTGACAGGCCACTTGAAAGCAAAGTTATGTAGAATTGTCACTGAATTTGTAGTTTGGCTTCCTTAAATCAGAAGGCTTCCAGTGTCTGGTATTGGTGGTTTTTACCTGCCCCGAAAGAGTTCATGCTAGATGGACCTGTCCCAAACAAAGGTCTCGTTTAAGCAAGAAGAAACTGTAGAAAAATACAGTTTTTAAAATGTTACCAAGAACTGTTTCCTTAGTATAACTCTCACCAGAAGAGAAAGGATCAAATAACACACCGAGGCTTTTCCATTAATGCAGAATGTGACTGGTGAGCCAGGGAGGAGAAGCTTGCTTTGCCCTTTAACTTACTGCATATTTCCGATAAATAAGTAACAGATACGGAATTTGAAGGCTGCAGTTTTCAAAGTACAACTACTTGCAAAAAGAGAAATTGAAGTCAGTCCTGAAGAAAGCCATAAAAATAATAAATGACTTCAGAAAGAGACAGCTGTGCAACTTTTGAAAAGAAAATAGAAGGAGGTGGTAGTTACGCGAAAGGAAACAATAGTTTATAAATACATAAAGCAATCCTGTGGGGATGTAAGAATCCATTATATTCTTCGGCAATGAGATCATTCAATGGACAGATTGCTGCATGAAATACTTCATTTTAAACAGCACAGAAGAGTTATGGGATTGGGATAACAACCCACGTGTTATCAGATCTCCTTAAACTGGAACATCATTGCAAGTTTGGTAGAATCCACTCAAGGACAGAATTGGAAAGTTATTGTTGTTACTTTTCAGGTTTTTCTAACAAAAATAGGGAAGTTTAGAGAAGAATTGTCTCATCCTGTTGCTCTGTTGCACATCCTTCCATCAAGTCAGTGTTCTCTCAAATTTAGTAGTTTGTGTGTGGAAAATTTGCATTGCTGTTGTTCTTTCTGCATTTAAAGCTCATGCTGGCAGTTACTACCATAACCTCTAAAATTGTTTCTTGAAAGCAAGCAAGGCTTAACTGTACAGCTATCAGTGAAGTTGCATTCACGTGCCATTGATGTTTTAGCACTGACAAATCCAAAATTTCCAGAGGGGATGGACAGAATGCCATTTATAATTGAAATGTCACGATCACAGATTAACAGCTTGAGGCAAAGCACAGATTAATCACACAGGACACATAAAGCAGGGTAGAGGGAAAAGCGAGTTTCTTCCCCTTTTCCTATCAACCAGTTTCTGCAGTTACACAAAGAGCTGACAGAGAAGCAATACTTTTATGCTCCGCTAGGCCATTGGATCTTTTAGTAAGTTATAACTGTCAAGTTAACTTCTATCCCACACTCATTTCAACTCATTGCAAAACAAATTATTTTAACCGTATTGCATAATCCTACATACAAGGTGTTTTCACTTTTTATTCTCACTTCAAGTTTCAAACTCTGCCTCTGATCCCAGTTTTACCCTGATGTAAAAACTTAGATTTAACTGCAGCCTTCAGCTTTGCACAGGTGTGCAGGTAACAAAGAAACCATACAAATTCGAGCAGTGAACTCTTTCAAAAATAGTGCCAGCCTAATTACCATGCTTTGATATCATCACATCATCTTAGATGTGCCAACAAACTAGGGAACAGCTAGAGCAACCCTTTGTTTGATATAAGTTAGGATTACCATACTGACTTTAGTCCAGCTATCCTGATTTATGCAGGCCACATAAAATACTTGTACCTGCCTACGAAGGTACGAGAAGTCCATGAACAACTACAAAGCGACCAATCCTTCTGCTTCCAGCAGACCTGGGGCCTCTACCTAGCTATTTTATGCAGCGGGGCAGCCAAATATTCTTAAGTCCCAAACTGATTGTTCAAGTTTGTACCTCAACAGAGGTTGGCGCAGCAGAAATGAGACAGCTAAGACTCATTGCACAGCCCTCAGTTATGCACATGCAATACCAAGGCAGCCCATGTTAGACCTGGCACTGTTAGGCCTGCTGGCACGGTTATCCTTTTCCCAGTAAGAATTCTCCAGGGTCTTTAATTAGCCTCAGAAACATTAAACACACTAAGCTGGGTCAGATAAATTCCTGTGTATTTGCCAAGTAATCTGACAGTCACATGCAATGCTGCTAATTAAGTGGGAGATGTTTACAACGCTAAGCTCCACATAACACAACACTAAAACAACACCTCAACAAAAACCTCAGCACGAGCACTGGACCTACCTACTGGAAAGATATCTGAGCCATAATAATTCTCTAAAGGTCATCCCTTTTCTGCTTAGCACCGCTGGTACTCTGTTATCACACGATCTCCAGCGATGTTCAACCAAGTACTGATAACACGGAATACCACAGTACCATAAATTAAATACAAAGCTGCTGTTATCTTTAATGAGATAGCTTTGTAGCATCAACAAATGTTTTCCTTTCTGTAAATATGGCCTTAGCTGTGGAAGTTACTTTTGCACTTGATTTTGTGGTAGCCATTTTATTTGATCATACCTCCAAATGCTGTGGAGAGTCTCATTATTCATTCTAAGAATAAATACTCAATATTTAAAAGCAATGTGTCAGGACAGCTATTATGCACTTTAATTTTACCAGTTCTCCTGTGAATGGGTGAAAATTTGTAAGACAAAGATCCAGCAAAGGCCTTATGTACGAGTTCCACTAGAGGAAGCCCAAACCAGTTACGCAGAGACACAGGTGTTACACTGAGACTGAAGACATATCTTATTTGGGTGTAATCATTCCACAATCTTATTAGATAATTTAGTTCCTGATGTGCCCAAGGCCAGGCTGAATGGGGCTGGGGGCAGCCTGGGCTGGTGGAAGGGGGCCCTGCCCATGGCAGGGGGTGGCACGGGGTGGGCTTTAAGGGCTCTTGCAACCCAAACCACTCTGTGATTCTATGCTATTGAAGCTCTTAGACACTGGACTGCATTAAATTAACTAATTAAAGTGCTTTAATGAAGAGGAGCCTCTCATGAAGATTTGGCACAGGATTCCGTATAAAAGCACATGAATGTACAGGAACAAAAGATATAAGCAAAGAATTCAGATGAAGGCTCAACTGCACAATCTCAGCAATATCGTCAGTTTCATGTGTTTTGGTCAATTTGCAGCCTGTATTTAATCAAGTACATAAAATCCTCCAATTTCACTTCTACTGAATTCAACAGAAATTGTTGACTTCAGGAGGTACTGAGTCAGGCACTGTGAAATTGTTTCTGGTTTTACATACTCCAGTTTTACAGATGTAATTTCATTGACTTCAGTTAGGCTACTAGTGATTATGAAGGGCAGTACAAATTCCTCATGAGATCTCTGCATGGAAGTGAAGTGAAGTGAAGAACGTTTCTGAATAGCAACTTATTTTTAGGACACTTTCCTCCCCTGTACAGATTTCAAGTCCATATTCATTCTCACAATAGCAGTAGCACTTAACCATCCTTTTCAGAGAACTACCTTAACTAGAGTAATTTGCAAGGCTTATTAAAACTTACACACCTGGCAGATTTCCTTGAAGATGAATTCTTAAGTTGTTTGTGTCCTAAAGCTCAAAAGCAAGATGTTGTCATCCAGATAAAACTTTTCATTAACAAGAGATTAACCAGTTCTTTTATGCTGCATTTGATTCTTATCAAACTCCACTTACAGATAAGTACATTTTATCGATTGAAAACAATCAAAGATCAATTCATTCCTGCTCAAACAATGCCTTAAATGGAAAATAATAAGGGCCAAGCCTCACACTTCTCCGCATTACCCTGCAAGGATCAAAAAAAAAAAAAAAAAAAAAGAAAAATTTACCATCAAAAATATATCAAAATCATGTAGTTTAGAGGTGGAAAAAAAACAAGGCAGAAAATTTACATAGCTTATCCAATTCTTTTTAGGCCCTATTTGAAATTAGGGCTTCTTCCTGAGATCCTCTCTGGTTATGTCTGTTGCAAGAACAAATTAACACAGGTTGATGTCATCTCACAGAGATGTAGCCATCATAACTATATGCATAGGAAACACTCTTGAGAAGTAGCTGGTGTAAAGACATTTACATAGCAGTACCACAAACGTGATCGCTGCTCAACAGTAACTGGAATTTAAGACATGCAGAATCAAGGAAACTTCAATGAATTTCCAAAATCCTCTCAAGGTCTATCCATGAAGGTGACCCACCTTCTATCTCACCCTCTTCTCATGGATAGCTTTATGATGTCAAAATACTCTGAACATAACCATCTTGTTCACAATAATTTAAGAAACACTAGAACTACGAAGGAAGGTAAACGGTGAAGGAAGATGTCAGGGTTCATTTGTTTAGAAAGTCTAAATCGTAAATAACTTCAGTTTCTTCTTTGACTTCCCTCTCCACACTGCCACTTCTAAAAGGGCATCTCAGAAATGCTCAGTGGGCAAGGACAACAAAACTACAAAATGAACACCAAAACCTGTCCCTAAGTTTTGGATGCTAATTGTTCATACAGAGGGAGAAATTCTAGTCCTAATGGTGCAGGCAGCCAACAGAGTAAGCAGCCCTCTAAAAGATGAAAATTTAGTATTTTAATTTACTTTCCATAGCAGTTAACAACCTAAAGGAAGGTTATTTAATCCTCAGCACCAACAGAGTCAAGACAGAAGAAAAGGTTTTTAAATGAACCTAAGCCAGGCACAAAAAAAAAAAAAAAAAAAAAAAAACCAGCACATACAGGACATCTGCTGCATTTAACTCCTCACAGCCAGCAGAGTTTAATTTGACTTAGGTGAACCCAGTGATTTCAGTGTGGCTGCATTTACCACCCACAAAAAGAAAACAAAGAACAAAATCCACTGTGGTTCTGCAAAGGGTATTGCTTAGCACCAAGTACAGATGAAAGCATATACCTAAATACACACACATTACATAATTATATTTGCCTAAAGTCCCCAAGAGATAACAGGGGAAAATAGAATCCTATCAAGGAAAGGTGAAGATGGACTACCTAAGAACCAGGCTCACCAAACCTTCAGAGGGACTTGAGGACAGCTGGGCTGCTCTCCCTTTGATGCACTTGAACCCTTCATGTGTGAAAGCACCTAAAAGGTCAGCAGATCAGAAGAAAGGTCTCAAAATCCTTCTGAAAACTTGCTTCATAGGCACCTTCATCCCATTAGCATGGACATGCAGAGAACACCAAAAAAAGGTCTTGCATCATCGGAGTCCTGTGCTCAAACTCCTTAACCAATCCATGACATGCTTTAAGGTTGTGCTTCCAAACAACAGAAACACACGTGCCCTTATAAAAAAAAAATGATTAAAAAGTAAATAATTACAATTGATTCTGATAAGATTGTCTGAAGCACAAATAATAGCAGTCACCTTGTTTCTACCTTTTTTTTTTTTGTTCCTAAATTTTCTAACAACAGTCAGTTTCTAACACTTGAATACTGTGTACGAGTGAAAAAAAGCATATAGAAAGTTACAGAAAGGGCATTATCATAGTAACTTTTTCCATCTCAGTGTCACTTAAAAAGCTTTTTTTTTTTGTATTCTACCTTTACAAGCTGCACAAACAGTGTAGGACATATGTCTGTAATTCTCCACATGAATAATCTGAATAACCATACATACCTCCAGTCCCAGGTGTGCAGGAAAATCCAGTGCTGTAGGAAGCGCATTCAGTCACAGTTAACTGTTAGGAGCATTTTTTAATTATCTTTAAATCAACAATTATTGCTATAAGATCCCCCAAACATTTTTTAATAAAAAATTAATTTGCTAGTCGCAAATTAATTAGTCTGAGATAAAATTAGTTGCATCTTTTTAAATGAGATTTTGCAACGAAGGTCAAGGGCAGTAAGCGTCTACTTCAAGTTCTAAAAGCCATTGCTTTTGGATTATGAAGTACTCTCAAATTTATTTTGCCTCAAGGAAATGAAAAATTGCTTCCATTGTGTGATGGAAGAACAGACTTAAGAGAAAATACAGCACTTCAGACTTCAGTGGATAATCAAATTAAAATCACTCAGACGACGTTTTTGAGAGGAGTTTGTTCAATTAGAGCAAGCCAAGTTTGTACAGAAACCTAATCACGGCAGTAAGTTTTCAAAACCTGTGGTATTGTTAGGACATACATCTACCAGTGCTAAGAAATGGCTCGACTGCTCCTATTCCTCAGCAACCTACAAGCCAAATCTGGCCCTCTAACATTTTAGGACTAAGGCAGCCTGCAGCCATACCACTCCAATAGTGCCATCTGCTGCGTATTTTTAAAGCGCACAGGGGTCTGCAGATGCAAGTGTGTAAGGACTGAACGACTGATTTAAACCAGTGTCATCGTTTCAATTCTGCGTGTGTATATGATAAGATTTTTCTTTTCATTAGCAAAACTTAGACAGTTGTTCCATTATGGTGTAAGAACAGAAGCCAGTTTGCAAGTTTATGTCTGTGGTATAACAAGGATTAGCTGCATCAACTCGCCATACATCCAAAACACATCCCTATTTACTTTGTGAGCCTCTGTAAATTAGCCCTGCACCTCACTTTATGAATCATATCCTGGCTGCAACTTATTCACAAAACACACACGCGTATGTATGCACATACACACCTTGAGAGCAAGCAAAGTACAGGCTCACAAATACATATGTACACACGAGCACACCTCCTGAGACCCGGTCAAGATGCCATGTTCACAAGCTTCCCCTGAAAAGAAAAAACTGCAGCGTGTAAGGGGCTGGCTCAGTAACACAAAACCACTCCTATTCCTGGTTCCACTGATCTTCAGGCTTCTGTTTTCTGTCCCCTGTTTATATTTTTGCTATTTACCCACGCAACTTGGGAAGAGACCGCCCTGTATAATGCATTTGTGGAGCTAAGAGTGATGGCTTTTCCACCAGCCTGAGGTGCTGGTATTGTACAAATGATTAAAAATCATAATAGTTTCTGATCAGATGAAAACTCACACTTTAAATGCCCTTCTAATGAGAAGTTAAATGTCTGTCTTTTAAGACAGAGCCTACATGTCACGTCAAAGGATGTTACCGCAGTAATTCTGCCTGCAACACACACTCAGGTTGTACAAGTCACTTTCTTAGGAGGGCAGTGAGTCAAACACTGTGCCTGGAATTTTAAAAAGCTTGGGTAACTTTTACAAGCATTAATAATGTTTGTATTGAGTGCAAGCTCAAACTGTAATGGGGTTAATTAAATCACCTGCCCCAATGTAAGAAACCAACTGCATGAAGGTCCAGGGGGAGACTCCACGTGCCACCAAGTCAGAAGACTGAAAAAACAAGGTGACTCAGGTACTCCTTTCCGCAGATCACCAGGTGTTTGCCACTGCTGAAGGCAGGATATCCACACAGATATAGCAGAGCCATGACACATCAGAACAACTCTTAGCACAACACATGATTTTTCAAGGGTTAAGAGAGGGAAGCTAACCTGAGGAGTGTCCACAGCGTCTGATAAAGTATTGTGCTTACTTTTGTTTCCCTGGCAAGGGCAGAAAAAGCCTGCAGCTGAGGTAGGGAATGTGTTTTGCAAGACACAAACACATTGGGAAGCCAGAAGCAATTAATGAGTGAATTAAAGCAGGTTTACACCTGAGCCTGTTGAGCCTTACCAGAACTCTATGCACCTAACTCTGTAGCTAGAGCTTTGTCACCTGCAAACACACAACTTCCAAACAGGTTCCTCAGACCTGTAGATTTTGAACCCGATTCAGTCAATCATTTATAATGCAAATGAGAGCATAATTTCTGCCAGTAACTGGAAAAATACAGCACACAGGCATTCCCTCCACACTCTGCCCTTTCACACTGTTTTTGTGCAATGTTTCTCATCGCAAGGAACCTAGCAGCTGAACAATTATATTGACTCTGCTGTTTAACAGCATTATTTTCTCCCATGCGACTCTCTTGGACCCTTGTAACAGCATCAAGTGGAGATATTTCAGGGACAGGAACTTGCAGCTGATACTTCAGAGAGTCTCATACTTTAATTGACATGATCCAAAGCCATTTACCTTTTTTAATATAATTATTAGATAACACTGTAACATGTAAGAATGTTTAAAATGTGGCTCACCACATGTTCAAAGAGTTTATTCAGCTCTCAGTACATAAATTATTATTTCTGCAGCTTATTTCATTTTATAGAAATGCAGAAAAAAATGAATGAGTGCAAGGAAGGAATTTCTATCTCTGGCTTCCCAGTTTCAAGAGTCGTTGGCACGCACTGTTTTGTCTTTGCACCCAGGAATACTTCAAACACATTCTGAAAAGGAAGCAATAAGAACAAGTTGTTATTAAGGTTCTCAGTCCAGTCCCCATCCCACTGCCCAAAGAAGCTGCAACAAGAATGAAGCTGGATGAAAATTAAAGAAGGAAGAGTAAAGGGGGAAAAAAGCACAAAATACACAGAAAGAAACCTGAGGAAAGATTTTTTTCCTGATGCAATTACTGTCATGGGCAGGTCACCACGACAGCATCCCTTTAAGAATTAACATTACTATATAAACCAGCATTATCCGGCCCTCTTTGCACCTGACTGTGTTCAATGAGGTTTTGTATTTCACTGTTTTTTTTGGCAAAGCCTCATGCGCTCACAACCTTAAGTCAACATTGAATCTAACTATCCAGTCATAATCATGAACCCTGTATGCAGGAGCTCAAGACACGCTGCACAAGAACAAGCTGACGGATATCCACGACTTCAGAGTAGACAGCACAACTTCTGAAAGAAATCACCATACTCAGAAGAAAGTTACTTCTTCATTTAGGAAGATTTCAGATGCTTCATATTTGATTTTTTTTGTATTATTATTATTTTTATTTTTTTTTGCCAGCACAATGAAGGAAGTGGCCTGCTTTTGCATGAGTTTTTCTTCCTTGTGGGAACAGATGGTAAAGGCTTACAAATACATAACTGGTATTTTTTCAGTGACTCATACCTCAGAGCAACAAGCTTCAGATCGTGATAAGCAGCCAACCAAGATGGATGTAACCTTACTTGAGGAGCAGTACGACCATATAAAACAGAAGCAAAAGCTGCAGTCACACATTATTGTATTTAAAACAGGTATGCTCTGATTTCTAGGAAACAATGTAAATGTAGATGTAAAAACTTTTACTTTAAATACTGAATAACTTTCTTTGTTCTTTTTATTCTCACCTTCAAGAGAGGTACAAAGTGAATTCCTTTTCTGTCATTTCGTTGTGTGTGTTTTTTTTTTTATTCATTTCACTAAAAGGCAGTCTTATGGTTATATCAATCAGTTTCACAGCAGTGAAACACTAACGTGAATGTGAAACAGATGAACATATTTGATATAAGGTTTTAGTCAGGAAAGTAGAGTTCTTAATCTCTTACAGGAGCCACGTACTTCACATCTATCATCAGTTTTTTTTGTGCGATGTACTCTGCAACATTTCTGCTTTCTTGAATGCTTCTGTCAGAACAATCAATGCTGGGTCTTCTCTTTCTTTTTCTCTTCTCCTTTACCTATGTAGAGAAATGCCTTCTGCAAGACTGCAAGAAGTAATAGCAAATATCAGGCATAAGCTGGGTTTTTGATTAACAACAACAACGAAAAATGTACTCTTATAGTGGGTAACTAATATACAATCTTTGAACAAAAGGCTTCTGAAAGCATTTTCATTGCACATAGCTCAGAAAATATATAAATTAAATAAATAAAAAAGTAATGAAGTATCAATCATCTACCTGCTATGTCAGACAGCTTTTACAAAACAAACATTCAACTACTTTGAAGTTTTTAGTTAGTCTGCTGCTTATCATATTGCTCTGATGTGTTTTCATTTCATTTCTAAGTTAAAGTGATATTGAGAATACTAACTCCATTAATGAAGTTGTTTTTGAATGTAATATTATGTAATAATGAATGAATGTAATAATAATATGCAAAACCTGCTTCCTTCACCTCCAATATTAGTATTTAGCTCAACAAATGCAGAACTTGGGCTATTTCATTCTTTACATTTTCCCCTATATTTTTCAGCAGTTTTCGATTTTGGTGGTCAGACCTTATCATCAAAACAATTGAAAAAACACATCATGAGCCATAAAACAGATTAACTTCTTCAGTATCATTTCATTCAAATGTCTAGAAATTGTAATGTTAGAAGAATTTAAGCCTCTGTGAGGAAGAAAAGGATATGAATACACAGGCTTATTTTATCAGGTATGAGAAGGAAACTAACATGAAGACAAAACAGGCCATCTAGTCAACTATTGCAACAACAAAACCAGGTAAAGAAAGGAAGCAGAGGTCTGTATTTAGGTGAAATTCAGACGAAACTTCAGATATAATGAATGTAGCCTTTTTTTTTTTTTTTTTTTTTTTCCAGTACAGCAATAGAAGTTTAAAGAATGATAAAGCAGGGCTGTACAGTTTCTAGGAAGTTTAAAATTTAGAAGTTCACATACATGTTTTCATGTACATACACAGAAACCAAAACATCCACATAAACATAGCCCTCTGCATTGAACTTTTCAGCAAGCCATGTGGAAAGGATTAATGTTGCAGTTAGAAGCAGCTGATTGTTGTTGTTATTGTGCTGAGTTCTCTGTGTCCTGAGAATTAATCTTAAGCATTCCTATGGTTTGGAATTTGGAAAAACCTATTACATAGCTCAGCACTTTGAAGCTGTTACATGAATCAGTTTCTAAGAGCACGTCAAGCAGCAACACACATCGAGACAGCATATTGCCCTCTGCTCCTTCAGTTACAAGCTTGAACTAACCAGAGCTGTTAAGAAATAATGAGTTACTAACTGGTAAGCCACCTGAAAACAACTTTCTTCTGTTCCTTCCCCAAAACACACAGCCACAGTCACACTTCTGCCTGTTCCTGATTATTTGAGAAGAAAAGCTGACAAGACTTGAAACTCCCCAGGTAGGGGATGATACAGCAGTGCATTCATTATTCATTGGCTGCGAAGCAGAAAAGCAGTGTTTGCTGTAGGAATTAAAATAGCATTTGGAGCACTGCAGTGGCAACAGAGTAAACACTGGGCCTCTGACTGCAGAAATCTCCTCCAAGAATTTCCCAAGCTAACTTGAAGCAAGATCAACTTTTGTTACTTCACAACCGTAAAAGCACCTGTGATGACATAGAAAAGGCCGCATGGTAGACAACCCTGCAACAAGGCTATTATGTGCAATTAAAAAAATAATCTGTCTTTTCCAATGATCAAAGATCTGATTCGAGCTTTCTTTAGAAGTTCAGAGTGCTGAATGTTTGTTAATTCAACAGAGGACTTGGACATTCCTATCGGAGCTCATTGCTCAATTTTGTGTGCCACACCTGCAGCCAAGGAATCAAATCAAACCTGAACCGAAAACCAGTTCAGGCTATTTGACTTGGACTGGTGCGTTACCCTGAACTCTCTGATCAGCTCAAGCCAGCCTGGAATTCTCCTGATGAGCAGTTCAAATGGTTCTAGATAATACCTGACATTGCCTATCAATGCCAGTTCATCCAGGAGTGTAGTTATACCCACAAAAAATGTGCAAAGCTGCATCCCTTCAGTCTCTCAGTTCCTCCTTCCTCTCGTCTCACAAGTGAAGAACAAGCCCTGCTTTGTAGGTTGGTGCTGCACTGTGCTGTTCTGCAGGCTTTAGAAGGATCTCCTTTGCAAGTGAACTTTTTTGCAGCCCCCAAGCTGAGCTTTATTTCCTGGGCAAAGTCCAGTTGTAGCTTTGATTCTCACTGCTCCACAATAGAGCACTGTGTGATCTTATCTCTAAGAATGGTTTCACCCTAGGAAATTCTCTGAGCGTATTTCACTGTATAGACATGTGCAGAGACACATCCGTACCTCTACTCACCACGTCCTTTCATCTCTTCTCTTCCGGTGGCACTGCAGGGGGATGGAAGAAATGGGCTCACGTGGTTCCCACTGCCAAGAGCCACCAAGCAGCCCATATCAGATCAACCTTACTCGGCCAGCTGAGGGAGCAGAAAAAATTCAGTGAAACTGTGCCGATGTCACTGCTTGAGCAGTGGGAGCCAGAGACGGTGACGGAAGCCCCTCCTCAGCTGAAGCCCTGTTGCACAGGACCATTTACTGCCAGTATATCAGCTGGTCCTGACATCTTCAAATAGGTCCTTGTTAAATGGCATGAAAGGCAGCTATAAGGTTTTTTGTGTGCGCATGCATTTTTTAAGGCAACTTCCTATTCAAACCAGCTTCATTTCAAATTCAAGGTGACAATTCTTTGGAGCAGCTATTCAGCTCTCCTGTTTCAAAACACAATCACCACTCTATTTTTTTCACTTCAATATGCTTTATAATTCCTCTTGCAACAGACACAGTTCCTGTAACTCAACCCTGTAAATAAGGTCAGCATTCTCTTACTCCTACTCCTACTTTAAACTATATTTATAGTAACTGAAGTGTATTTCATTAGCACTTACAATGACAACAGCGCTGTTTGCTTATCTTTAGTATAATGGTTCAGCTGCTATTCATTTCCAAGGCACAGGCCAGTTGTGTTCAGGAATCTGATGGCTGCTATGTGTAATTAAGGTAGCGTTAGCATTTCTATCCTTAATATCTTATACGTGTCTAACAGTAACTTTCATACCGCATGAGAAATTAAGCCATAGAGATGGAAAACAATACAATTAAAAAATAAAATACACACCTCTGTGTTAATGACCCTTGTTCAGAAAAAGAAGAAATTTTCAGATGATTTTTAGGTTGTGAATACAAGCCTCAAGCAGTATCGAATTAAACATTTTTCTCTCTCACATCACAGTACCTATCAACACACTGAGCAAGCCCTCGTTCACCTTAAGAATTTTTGCTTACAAGCAGTTAATTACTAAAAGTCAATTCTCAATCTGTGCTGTTAATGAGTCTTAGAGTAGTGCTTAGATCAATATTGACTTGATAAATCTCCATTATCTTTTGACTGATCCTATCGTAGCATTTATTTCCTCAAAACTGAACGTGAAATACTTCTACTCCGTAATCTGGCATCAAACGAACTTGTACTACTCTCAGTCAAAGATGGAAAGAGTACAGATAAACTCAGCTGAAGAGCTTTAAAGGAGGAGTGTGTGCTACAGAAATTAGACCCTTAATTTCTGCCACAGTAATAAATTGCATATATGCAATTCTCTTGCAGGTGCACAGGAATCTGTTCTCCCAGAATCGATGGTCAGTGCTGTTTTAATTAATAAAAAAGTTAGAAAATCGAAGTCATTTACAGAACATGTTCCCATCAGAAAGGTCAGACTGGAGGTGACCAGCAATGGCAACGTGCAAGACAACTCACCGTGGCGCACTCACCTGGGAATTCACCGCCTGGCGCAAGCCCCTTGTCAAGAAGTTCCCTGGGATCCTTCTCACTGCAGGAATGGACCGTGCAGTTTTGACAACCAGAGACTGATTTCAAAGGAAAACAGCCCACTGCAGCACCAGGAATTAAAAGGTGAGGGTGAACTATCCGCGCTCAGTCAGCTGGGAAGTTCGAGCATGGTGAACGGTTTCAGCAAAGAGAACGGCAGCAACGTTGCAGAAAGCTGCCCAAAGCCTCCTCCGAAATCAGCCGCTTCGGCCGTTTGGATGCAGCAATACATTTCCTCTACAAAATGCACGCCAGCTTGCCACAAGCTAGACTTTTACCCTTTCCCCAATAAGAAAGCACCCAGAATTTCCGAAGCAGCAAGGAGGCTTGGGTTGTACGTCTCACGATGAAGACCTTCAGTAATACCTAAAATTTAGTCCAAAAAAAAAATGAATAAAGCTTAAAACAGCAAAACAGTCTTCCTAGTTACCCTGATCAACCTGCTGAAGGCCTAATTAGTCAAGGAAGATCTGCTCTACATTGGACTGTAAAGCAACAGATTACTTAAAGTGACATTTTGTAATGAAGATGCTGGACTGCAACAGAAACTCACTTCTGCTGCTATTCCAGATACAGGAGCAATTATCTGTTTGTTTGTTTCCTTCTCTATTTTCAGGTTACTTGTTTTAGAAACTAAAATTTTATCACAACAGCAGTCGAAATACCTGAAAGAGCTGGAGCAAAGATTAGCAAAACTGCTAATGAAGCAACTTGGCTAAATTTCAGTGTGTTACAATTTGACTAGACAAATAAGTAATGAAGCAGTATTGAAGGTGATTTATACAGTAAACATGATTCGATAATTATCTTTCCTTTTGGAACGTTGAAAAGATATTCGTGATACTTCTCAATGTATTTTTAAAATCAATGAATAAAACCTGTGCTCATTTCTATTGTTGTTTTAATGGGATATAGTAAATGGCACCTTTTCCCTATATGTAAATCCTATTAAAACATACTGCTGGTTCCATTCCGCCCCCAGAATTTCATTAAAAAAAAACAAAATTCTGAAATAGTTATTTCATTCCCCAATACCCTACAGCAACATACCTTCCTTACCAGAAATATAACACACCTTTCTGCTGCTACAGCTGGATGCACTCAAAGGGGATGTAACCTACACAAATATAACTGCAGTGACACAATTTCTTATGTATAAGGCTTAATGTTTGCTGTTGTGGCACAACTGTACCACAAACCCATGCTATTTTTATTTTTTAAAGGAAGTTGTTATTTCTGTCTCCCTTCCTTTTACACCTTTGTCAAAGGAGACTGTCCCAGGTGCTTTTCAATGAAAAAAGAAAACATGCTACATATCGCCCACTTTTGGAGGCAAGTGTTAGGACAGGTCTCTCTGACAGGTAAGTTTCAGGAAAACTGAAGAGTTGAGATGTCTCCTTATTTCATGAGGACTGATTTTGAACTATACCCCTGGCAGCCACTGGCTCTTCTGAACTATTCCACATCTACCACAGCCCTAAGAGGAGAGCAAAAGAAGGATCGGGTGGATGGCCCACAAACTTCACAGCCCTACAAAGAGCCAGCTGGCACACAGCCATCACAGCCTATGCTTCCATTGCAGGAGGTTTATAGCCATAAGTACAGAAGCAGAGAATGGTTTGGGTTGGAAGGGACCTCAGAGTCCACCTGGTTACAATGCCCTGCGATGGGCAGGGCCCCCTCCCAGCAGCCCAGGCTGCCCCCAGCCCCATCCAGCCTGGCCTTGGGCACTGCCAGGGTTGGGGCAGCCACAGCTCCTCTGGGCAGCCTGGGGCAGGGCCTCACCTCCCTCTGAGTGAAGAATTTCCTTCTTTGTATCTACTCAAAACCTACTCTCTTTCAGTTTAAAACCATTAGTTCTTGTCGTATCCCTACACCCCCTGACCAAGAGTCCCTCCCCAGCTCTCCTGCAGCCCCCTTCAGGCCCTGGCAGGCCGCTGTGAGGTCTCCCCAGAGCCTTCTCCTCTCCAGGCTGAACAACCCCAACTCCCTCAGCCTGGCTCCACAGCAGAGCTGCTCCAGCTTCTGAGCATCCTCGTGGCCTCCTCTGGACTCACCCCAAAAGTCCCTGTCCTGCTGGTGCTGGGGGCCCCTGATCTGGATGCAATCCCTGTGAGAATACCCCAGTACCATGGCACACAGTACTACGGTGTTTCGTAAGAGCGCAGAAAATTAAAGAATATCATAGAATATAATGCTGTTCTAACCCCTCTTGCCAAGCCTCCTTTTTTTCTGTGCCACTCAACACCATTCCAGACCTAAATTCTCTCATGTCCCACACTGATCCAGCCAACATCAGTAGACAGGCAGGCAACTGTCTCCTGGAAGTGACCATTCTTACGAGAAAGGCAAAAGAATATCGAGGTTCCTTAACAAAATTCTCTAAAGATATACTTCAGTAGCTTTTACTGATCTTCTTGCTCAGGACTTGCTTAGTAATGTATTTTGAGATGCCACGCTGAAAAGCAGCAGCTGTTACCGATAGTGATGAGTATGCCCCAGTAACTCCTCAAGAATTTTTCATTCATCTTTAGTAAAAGCAGCAGATTGAAGACATCAGTTTGGTAGAAGCATTCACTGTGATTTTTCAGTGTTTTCAAATTTTTTTTTTTGATGTTTTCAATAAACTGGCTTGCCACAGACTGGTTTCCAGCTCAGATACCAATTCCTATTTCAGTGTAGGCATGAAACATCAATAAGCAATCATAAACACTTAAAGAAACAAACCAAAACAGCAACAAAAACAGTACTTAGAGTACTTAAAGAAAGATTAGAAAGGAAAAAAAATAGATAAAACAGATATGAATAAGAGGTATAGGTACAACAGGGATAAAATACTAAATAACCAGCCATAAGAAAGTACCTGGAGAGAAATATTGAGGGACAATGATTTTTTTGAACTATGTGATGCACGTTAGCTTTCTATTTACCTGACTTTCTTATTACAGAGTATATTGACTTGTACTCCAGCCTTTCATTATACTGGAGTGTTATTTTTGTTGCATCTCCAAGTCTGTAGACCATAAGGGAATCACATAAAGCCAAAGGAATAACTGAAAAAAAAATCCCATGCTAGCAAGAAGCCACTATAAGAACTATTAAAAATTTAATTTAAGGTCATATTGGCTGGGTACTTGCAGTAAAATAGTCAAAAACATTTCAGTGAATGCAACTTCTAAACTTTTAAATCATTATCACAGAAATTTTAAAATGTTATCTGGCCACTTACCTACTCTATAAACCTACTTGATTAAATTAGCGATATTATTTTCTGCAAATACGTTTAAATTGTTTTTAAAGTGCTTTGAATTAGTTATCTTAATTAAACATAGACCTTGAGTACTTTGATTTAAAACTCGGTGAAAGTTTATGCATGGACTAAGTAACTCAATCCTTTGTAGGCACTTTCATGCAAACAGTTCAGCCTTTCCTGAGTGTTCTCCAGCAAACTTGCTTGCTTTTTGCTTTGTACTAGCTGGAGCTTAATTAGGAAGGGCATTCTGCCTCTGGAGAAGTCTTTCAGCTTAATTCCTAAGGTCATTATGGAAGATAAATTTCAACGAATTTTCACTTGTTAGTGGAGTATTTTTAGTTCTGAGAAAAGTTGTTACATTTCAGGAGACTGAAATGTTACACAGGTACATTGCCTGAGGAGAATTCTACTTTTTTTTTTTTTTTTTTTCCCCTCTAAAGGGGAAAAATGAAATAAAGGACACATTTCATGAGAAGAAAAATGGAAACCTTCAGATATTAGCAAGTCCCAATTCTCAAGTGCTCCTGATTTGCAAAACCCTTTGCTGTTTGGAGCTTCTTCATGTTTGGAGATCATGGGGGAGTAACTACCATCACTGTGTTACTCAGCTTCAGCAGAGTTTCAAGCATTGAACTCAAGACTTGTCATAAAAGCAATTTCAGTAACAATACCCTTACTTCACCCATGGGCAAACTTGAATGATTTATGCACGTGGGGGAGCCTGGAATCCTGAAATTCTAGTTCAGAGTCGTGTTCACGAACCACAGTACCTGTGAAGTTCCCATTTTCTAAGCTTCAGTATGCAGCACCCCCACCTAGCTTCATGACTGAGTAAGGAATATATTTTACATAAGGACTGACCTGCAGGGCCATCTGTTCTGGAATAAGTAATATTCTTGGGCAGCGCTTTAACTTTATCAGAGCAGTTAGAAGAAAATCCCTTAGCTACTGGGACAACTGGGCACAAAAGAGTATCAACTCACAAGTTAAAGCATTCTTTTAATGGGTTACACCAGAAATAATGATGTCTTTTACAGGCCCCAACAGGGTTCCAGGAGCAAGCTGAATTCTGATTTTTGGGTACACCTGGAGCCAGGAGTTTGACTCAGTGGTCCTTGTGGGACCCTTCCAACTCAGGATATTCTGTGTTTCTATGAGCTGCAAACTTTTGGGAGTCTCTGGTACAAGTGTAGCACCAGACAGCCCACCTGGCCTCACAGCCTGTTCCCAGCAATGGGGCACTACGGGGATGGCAGCAGGAGGTAAAAGGCATGCCCATGGACCACAACACACGATGTATTGCTCCACTCAGGTCTCTGAACCCAGTTTAATTTTAACACCCGCACAACAAGCACAAATCTGTTCTCCAAATCATTTTCGAGGGGACAAGCAGACATTGATTCTTGAAATAACTCTACAACTCAAAGTAAATGAGTTAGAAAGTAGGTGTGTGGTTTATTTTGGCACTGGGATAGCTCCCAAGTGCATGCACACCTCAACACTTGACTTGCTTTGGTTATATACAGGAAAAAGTTATATATGCATGAAGTTTCCCAATACACCTATACATATGAATAACCTATCTCTGCTTTGTATTAAAATTAGCTCCAAGAAGTCATTTCCACAGACTCCTCCCATCTGCGCCTGCTAGTGGTCATTGGGGGGTCATGGGGACGAAGGCCGATAACTCCTCTTCATCACCACTGCTTGACCCCCTGCCTTTGTACAGACTCAGCTGCTCCTTGGCTCTTGTCCAAACCACACGGTTGTTCTCAGCTGGTTTTTGAGACAGGTTTTCCCCATTTTTGTCAGGAAACATCCTCTTGGGAGGGGCCCCAAGACTCCTCGTTTGGGTTCATTTGCACAGCAGTAAGCAAAGACAACTCAGCAACGTCTATTGGAGTGAAATTAAGCAACCCCCCCAGCCCTTCATTCCTGGCTTTGATAATTACGATTGCTTTATTTAGCCATTTATTTAATTTATTTGTTTATTTATTTAATTTATTTATTATTTAATTAATTAAATTTAAAATTATTTATTTAATTAATTTATTATTTAATTAAATAAATCTAAAATTATTTAATTTATTTATTATTTAATTAAACATTTATTACAACTAAGCAAGCCCCCACTCTTTCATCCCTGATTTCAACCTAACATTGCTAAAATAAATCCGGCCCCCCCCCCGAACTGAGGGCAAAGCCCTAAGATGGCGGCGGGGGCTCGGCTTCACCCACGTGACGCGCGCCCGTTCTCCCCGGGCTCCTTCCGGCCTGGCTGAGGCAACCGGCCTCCAGCGGCCGCCGCCCGCTCCGTGAGGCCGAGGAGGCGGCCGCCATCCCCCGGAGCCCCCGAGGGGGGCTGAGGGGCCGCCGGGCAGCACCCCCAAGACCCCTCCCCGAGCCCCTCAGGGATCTGCTGGGCCCCCAGGCTCGGCCTCCGCCGTGGAGGCTCAGGTGGGTGCCCCCCCTTTCTTAGGGCGCGGGGAGATTTTGGGGGTGGGGGCTGTCGCCATGGTGTCGTGACAGGGGTGATGGTGGTGACAGGGGTGATGGTGGTGACAGGGGTGATGGTGGTGACAGGGGTTTGGGGTGCCAAAAGTGCTTCGTGGTTTTGCCCGTGGTGCTGCTTGAGGCTGCACAGCCTCCCTTGAGCTGCGGGGGTACCAAGCAGATGCTCCAGGGAGCCTCTGTTTAACCCATATCTCTTTATTATAACCTCAATAATATTATTTATAACTGCTGTGGTATTTATTATTTATGACCTCACTGAGCATCTTCTCCCCCTTCCCTTAAAAATTCCTTTTTTCACCCTTATTTCTATATTTATTTTCGTTTCTCTCACCTATGAGGCCAGCTGGCCCCAGAGGATAACCCCCGAGCTACCAAAACTCCCCCCCTGGCATCCCAAAGCCCCTCCCAATTCTTCACCAAAACAGCTTTGAGAAAGTCCCTTTAAACCCTTACCGAAAGTGAAAGCGTTTCAGGCACACTTGTTGTGCTGGCTGGGGGCGAGGTAAGTCACAAAGGCGTCGTTAGAGATCCTCTTGCAATTTGGTTACATTGAAATATTAATTTATGAAAAACGGGAGATATTTTGCATATAGAGGGATAGATTTTTGCTTGTGAAAGGGAAACCTGCCCTTTTTTTTTATGCAGGATGGGAAAGGGTAAGTTTAATTGGAGGCTGCAGTGTTGTTTTCTGGCTTAGTAGATGAGTAAGAAATCACAAACGTACAAAACTATAAAATAGAATATTCATAAAAAGGTAAGTGTACAACTTGTAGCCTTATTTAACCTTATTGCAACTTCAGACTTTGTCTGGATGCCCCAAAGCAGTGGATACCTGTTTGTTTCTTAGGTTTATGTTAAATAGACTATATATAGGTATGAGGCACTCATTCAGCATACTCTAAATATGCAAAACTCAGTGTTTAAAGTTATTAATGGGAATTACGTGACATAGTTTGGAAAAGGAGAACAGCTCTGTCAGTACCTTTAAGACAATCTTTGGAAAATGGAATGTGTTTGTTGCGTTCTGCTTGTAAATGCCGTATTTTGCTGTAGCTGTAAGGTAATAACAGCATCTCAGCAAGAAAAAGCCGGGCTGCCTCACCTGGTTTGGCCAGACACTATGTAAATGACAGGAAACAAAGCAGAAGGGTTGTTAAAATCCCCATTTGTTTCAGTTAGCCACTCTGGCTCTTCTCTAGAAGAGACTCTTGTCTTTGTAGCATTCAAAGATTCTTTGTAGCTCACTAAAGCTGGGGCTGAGATGCCGCTGACAAGTGAATTTAGGAGCTGTTGGATTTTTGCCTAGTGTGTCTTTTTGTTGTTTTTGCTTTATTTTCAGAAAGCATGCCTTAAGCAAGGAACAGGCTTTGTGCAAATGGGTGGTAGCATCTGATTCTCCTATTCTGTCCCCTTCTTCCTGAGAGCTCTGTGCTGATCTACAAGAATAAGAAAATGAAACCATTCTCAAAAGAAAAATGAAACCACTTAATCAGTTTTGATGCCAATCTCAGGGCACAAATGCCAACACTTTAAGTGCCTTTCTATATAAATTAAAAGATGTCTTGCATATGATTCCAAATGTCCAAAAGCCAAGTGCTCCATGCTTTAATATCCAAATCGATTTTTTTTTCTGTCGAGATCACTGCATCTGCCTTTCCTTGCCCTCTCTCTGCCTTCCCTGTTTCTTGTTGTGGTTTTTGTTTGTTCTGCTTAGTTTTCAGGGACATGCTGCTTCCCTCACAGAGGTTACTGCTTCCTCTCAGCTGAATAACCTCTGGTGATGAATTCAGCCTAAACTATTACCTGGGAGACAGGGAACTGCTCTGCTCAGCCACAACCATCTTCTCCCCAGCGATGGGAACTTCATCGCCTGCTGCAGATTTACAGCACACATCACCTCTAATCTCAGCCTCTGTTCTTTATGTTGCTTGTGCCTTTTCTAACTTTGCAGTGGGAGTGGGAAGAGCATCTCTTGGACTGTGACAAGTGATGCCCTGCTGTTTCATTGTTGTGATACCAGAATTTTACAGTTCCATTTAATGATACTGTTCAACATGCTTTCTTGTCAAACGACTGAGACTGGGGAGACAAAGATCTCTCTCATCCCTGTAGCAGGTCTCACTTTGCCAGAGGGATAAGAACTTTGCCCTGTGGTATTCTCATGGTGAGGCTCGTGGTACTGAGATGCTTCTTCCTGATAGCTCCTTTCTGTCTTGCCAAAGAGGGTTATAATTCACGTTCAGCCTCCACTGGTGTAGAAAGGCTGTTGAAGCAAGGAAGCAGGAGAAGCAGAAAGGCAGAGGTACAGCAAGAACATGTTTTAAATGGGGATTGGAATGAGCAGCCCTTTCCAGGGCAGGGCAGAAGAATTGTATCACAGAGGCTGATGAATCAGCACATTCTGTAATTCCATTTTACGTGAGGGGTTAGGAAGAGATTTAATTTTGCTTGAAATACCAAGGTGCAAAGCAGGAGACTCCTGAATTAGCTCTGTCTCAGTCCAGCTTTCACACTCTTTCTAGGGTTTTTGATAATAGTTTGGTTGTCAGATTCCCCTCATCACCAAAATGCATGGGATGCATTTTATACTCAGGGGATTGTTTGTTTGTTTGCTTTTGTTGTTTCTGTTTGTTTGTTTTTACAGAGTTCTTCAATATTGTTTAGGCTCAGTAAAAAAAACACTATCTTAATACAGGAAAGCTATATGAAAAGACTGATTATTTTCCTTTCTTTTTCCTTCCAACAATGCTTTTGTTTTAAAAGGATGGCACAAAAGAAGTATTTAATAGCAAAACTGACAAGTTGCTTACGAGAAGACAAAATTCAGCTATGGAAACCACCATACACAAATGAGAATAAGGAAGCTGGTGAAGAGATGAAGGTAAATATTCTGTCTTGAGTTGGTGTCACGTGCTTTTCATGTCCTGTTACTGGTGTATTTTGCCAGTTTTTTTTCTTGCTGTTTCCTTAGGAGCTTGCACAGAAATATTCATCCAAGCTGAATATCAATGAGAATGATGCAGAGAATATGCTTGAAGAAATACGATGTAAAGCAATTGAGCGTGGAACAGGAAATGAAAATTTTAAAGTGACTGGGATTGCGAGACTTGATATATATCTGCCTCGAAGAAAAGTAAGTGCCAGTGCAGAAAAGTTAGGATAAGTACCTAGGCCATAGGATTATGGCCTTTTGAGTACTATTTTTTTTGTATCTAATTCAAATGTTTTCACTTCCCTAACTTGTAGGGGTGATTTGCATAAGAGATCTGTGTTGAGGTATAAAAAATACATTGGGGAGAAGTTCTGTAGGTATATTTTAGTTTCCCAGATAGATGGAAATAGCACGGCAAAGGAATATAATTGAATATAATATTGAGAGATTAGTAATTGTCTTTCCTTTAGGATTTAATGAGAAATGATCTTTCAATTAAGAAAAGTACATTAGATTTAAGCGTCTGTCTAGTTCAACTTGATTCCTTCTGACTTAACCGCTCACATTAGCAGTAAAGAGCAGATATATTTTTTTCTGTTGTGAAATACCTAAAGTTGCATTAGCATATGAGTATCACTTTATTACCATTATCCTTGTTTGAATGACAGCTTTTTTCTTTAAAAAAAAGAAAACTTTAAGTGCGATAAGCAGCTTGAATGCAGTGTCATCTTTAGCTGCGTGTGGATGATGATATTGGACAGAACTGCTTTGGCTTTTAACCGTGGCATTTGGCAGGGTTTTTACAGTGACTTTACATCATCCTTGTGTAACTCCTCCAGCCCAGGCACTACACCTACTTTAAGGTACATCCAGTGTTTGAACTTGGAAAGGAGAGGGGTGGTTTTCTGTTGTGAAGGTACGCATCTATTCTAAGTCCAGACCAAAAAGCCTGACATAATTAGAATTCACTAAGTCTTGCTTTTTTAAAGCCAGGCTTCAGCCTTTGGTGCGTGCTATGCATGAAAACAGAATAATGAAGTGAATCTGACGAAGTCTGTGTCATGCAGGTCACCCTACTGGATTCTGTGGCTATGTCTACCCTTGTCAGCTCAACTCTCACGGGGCCGGCTGGCCGCTGTTCCACAGTCAGACATCCTGTGGGTTGTTAGCATCATCTCTGAGGCAGTTTTGCCCAGTCCACCTGGTATTCTGCCAAGCCACAGCCAGGTGCAGTGTAAGGCTGATGTGGGCCAGGGACTGATTTCTATCAGTTTGGACACAGCTGCTCGGCTTTGAAGGCTGGGAGATTTCAGCCCTGTGCAAGTCAGTCACAGGGCAGAGGACGGGCTCTTGGTTAGGGTTTGTAGTAGTGCAGACAAAGCCAGTCTCTGGCAAGCACAACTGTGATTTCCAGACAGTTCCCAGTTTTGATCCCGCTCTGAGGGAGCAGCATCTTCCCCAGTGCTGTACATCTTTGTCCACTCTGATAACAGGAAAAGAGAACTCCCCTACTTAGGGACACTTAAAGATTGTCATCAGCAACAGAAGTGAGTGGTCATCCTGGAAAAGGGTAGTATTTTCTACTGAAGATGATGATCTTAGATGATAACTTCTGCTTCAGAAGGATTTTTTGTTGTTGTTACCGAATAATTTAAAAAACACAGCACAGTCATAATTGTTCTCTCTCCTGTAGTGAAAATTAATTACTAGGGGATGTGATGGGCAAAAGGGTAGAGGGTGTTAAGTGATTGCTGTGCAGTTAAGGCAAACAAATAGTTTCATAATTTCTCTTTTCAATGCTACTGGGCATAAGGGAATTAATTCATTTAAAATTCCAGTTTATCTAATCTGGGACCAGACACACTAATAAGGAATTAATCATAACTTAGCCAGTCACAGGTGAGTGGCATAATTACGAAGCAGAGTTCAGATTGGAAGTGCATAATTAAATTAGTCAGTTTAAATTGTTTGGTTCTGAATTTGGATTTATCTAATTCTCCATCTTCTGCTGTGGTAATGCTTATTTTTAGCACTGTATAGCAAGTGCAAGACTCCCTGCCCAGAAATTACTAATATGTATGCCAAGCCATAACCCTGTTAACATGATTATTATTTGAGAAAGAAATTGTAGTTGTTGTAAAACAGTTAATTAAGAAAATGTCCAAAGTATCTTGATATCATGCTCTTTTCCTTCCCTCCTCCTTACCCCACCCAATATAATTACTACAGAGCAGAAAAATCCCACTGGAAACCAGCCTGTTCATCACAGGCAAGGAACTCAGATCACAGTAAGTGTAATCACCTTTTGGCTCTTCTCTTCTGAAGTAGCATACTGTCATACGGTACTAAAACTACAAATGGTGTGCTATTTGTCATGTTATCTTGAGCATTTTCTTAGCATTGAGCATGTCTGAATAGGATGCCCAGTGATACAGAGGGCAGTTCTTCATGTAAAAAGCAGTTTAACAGAAAAAAGAAGAGTTACAACTGTGGAAGGGGACTTTCCTCTATAAGTCACCAACAAGTACCTGAGAAGGCACCACTGATTAGTGCTCCAAATCTGTAACGGGTCTGCTGAGCAGTGGCCATCAGCTTCTCTCCCTTCTATATGTTTAACCGTACTAAAATCACATTCTTTTCTGCCTGTTTTGCTTTTCCCATTTTGCATCCCATCTTTTCCCTAAGCGATTCAGAAAGCTTTCTGATGCTATTTTTATTTCCAGCAGCCTTTTGTAGCAAAAGGTTAAACCAGTTATGAATGTATTCATTTTCTAGAAACACTGTTTATCCTTACAAATTTATATTAATGGGTGCAATGATTTATTTCACAGGATAGCACAGGAACATGGATTAAAAGAAAATGCCATCAAAATAATCATAAATAAGAAGCAGCTTGACCTGGGTATGTATCTCTAGTTGAGTATACTTCTGTGTTTTTAATTTTATTGCTTCTCAGAGGCAAAGTTTCTTGCAGTTTTATTAATTTCTAAAATCCCCAAGGAATAGCAGTTATATTTGTCAGGTTTTGCTCTATAGGAAATGTAAGAAATCATAATGATCAAAAACCTCAGAAAGAATTAGAGTGATTATGTGAATCCCTTCAGAAAGCAGATTTTCATCATTTATTAAGTGTTGAAACGCCCAAAATATGTTTAAGAGAAACCATAAACTTCTCCAAAGTCCATATTGTATAACAGCACATTCAAAAACTTTTTGTAATGTCTTACACATGTTCAACTTCAGCTACTTTCCTTTTATTGATTCCCTAAGCATATTTAGTTCTCTTGGAAGAGGTCAGATGTAGGTAAAGCCATAAACTTGATAATAAGAACTTGGCTTCAATTCCCACTTCATCTGTCCTGTTACTGTTGTGGTGTATGATTCTGGACACGTTGTTTAACCTCACGTTATTCCACTTTTTGCCTGGAGATCTACTAACTGAAATAGAAACACTCATATTTCTTGAACGCTTTGGAAAAAAGCAAGCAAAGAAACATACCAGACATTTTAAAAGCATTTTTAAAATACCAGTCTGCTTCTAGTTTCTGAATTTCTGCTGAAGATGTCAGTAGTTGACCCAAGTACTCAGTCAAAACCACTGTCTAGTAATTACTGTAGTTCTCCAGTACAGTGCAAGTAAGGCAAGGAGCTGTTTAGGTTGTTTTTTTTATCTTCCAGAGGTAGTACAACATAAAATGGTCTCTCTTTGTAAACTTAGTATTTATATTTCATTCATCATACTTTATTTTACAGGAAGAACTCTTGAAGATCAGGGTGTAACTCACAACGCGAAAGTGATGGTGCTTCAACTGGAACAGAGCGATGAGGAAACTAAAAGAAAGGTTCAGGAAGAGGAACTTCAGCGCAAGAAAGAGAAAGACATCAGTGACAAGATGCAAAGGACTAAGAAGGGTTTGGAAATTCTAGCAGAGAGAGGTGAGGCAGAAATGGTTTGGAGGTGGAGAGCTGGTTGTTAAGTCTTGCTGATCAAAACTTGTCTTCTCAATGGCCTTTCAGTGTAGAAGAGTACCTGTTCCGTGACCAGACTTCAGCTTATACTGGTGTAGTTTTCTACCAACTTGAAAACTGCATTTTAAGTTGATTAAAACTGCCTCTTCTACTCTAACTCCTATAAAACTGGAATGCTAGAAAATATTTGGCACTTTGAGAGGGACATAAAATGAATCAATTATTATTTAATTGACACTTGACAGTTAGGGGACTGGCAACTCTGCGAACAGGCTTCAAATTTATTGTACACATAAGCACAGTGGAATAATGTATTATAAGTCATTACACACTTCTCTGTAGTTTAACTCAGATATGGCTGTGCGTAACCATGGTTTCATTGTGCAGAACAGCTCTCTTGTCACTCTGATCTATAATGTGGCTGTTCTTTTCTCATTGTGTTTGATGCTGATTGCTAGCAACTGTGGATTAAGTTAAAGGGATATAGTCAATTTAACAGTAATAATTTTTCAAAATGAGGTTAAGTGTGCCCATGAATTGCACTGCTAGATGGTGAGTTTCAATCATTTTGCTACTTTATTGTTTTGAAAAATCCACAAACAAGAAACTGAAATTGAGTATGTAATGAGTTCCTGCCAAATGCAACAAAAATACGTGAACAAAGCTGCTTTTAATGCCCAGTGACAGCCTGTTTCTTACTGTAATGTCAGATTTTGGACAAATTAAAAGAAGTGATTCCTTTTATTGACTTAAGGGGTAATTTAGATCCCAAGCCTTGGATCCTGTATAGGGCATTTTAAAGATATTTACCACTGTCAGTTATAGCATAATGCCACAGTATGGCATGGAGTCCATAATTGTTTCATAGGCTCGAGGCTCTCTTCAAAGCTATGTGAAATTTAAAAAAGACTTAACAACCCTTTTGTAAACTTTTAATCTCAGCAAACTTCTCTTAATTGTCTTTTGTTTATAAGAAAAGCATCTTTTTATTTTAAATCAAGTGTAGGTTAGAACAAAATTGATAGTTTGGTCACAAACATTAAATATATGGGGAATGGAAAATACTGAGCTGTATTTTTCTTTGTTTTTTTATCAGCTGTGCTGAGGATTTCCTTGTATTCTGTAAGGTTTATTTGATAAAGTATTTCAAGTGTCATATCACGTAAAATGTAGGTGGTTTTGTCTTCTGAAAAAAACTCTTTACAATTCACATAAATTTCTGGATGCTCATAGACAGCTCTCTAAGTAAGAGACCCTAAAAGTTTCTTGGGCTTGGCTGGTTGACAACATTGGTGGCAGATCTGTCCCAAACCAGCCTTCATATGGAATTCAGAATTTTTGGGTTTGTTTACTTTTTGTTTAACCATGCACTTAATGACATAATTTTATGACAGCAATGTTATTCTGCTGGAAGGTGGTACTTGAAACTAAGACTGCTTTTTCTTATGTTTCAGAGGAGTACTTGGATCCAGATACTGCTCCATATCTAGATATAGCTAATCAGACTGGGAGGTCAATTGAGATTCCTCCTCAAGCTAAAAAAGTAAGTAAAAAATATCTTACAAAGGTAATAAGATAGCTTTGTAAAGCTTAATTAGTGAAGTATGTCAAATGTGAGATTGAAATACACTCAGGCTTTTTGGGGATTGTACACTGGGTCCAGTAGATGTATGCTTAACAGAAATAATTTTGAAATAAAAGAAGAACTGAGGATACTTTAGTCAAGACAGACCCCTAATTGCTGATGCAATTGATGTAATCTTGCCTTATTTTTGTGTTTTAAGATGAGCTGTAACTTCGTTATAGCATACCACCTGTTTTAAATTTGAGTTGCCCGAGAACCACATGAAAATAACTTGTTCTTTAGGCTCAGTCGGTTTCAGTTGGGAACTTGCTGAGTCTCACAAAATCGGGAGTCTCTCAGATTTAAATCTGTTCACGTTCAAGGCCAACATTCTCAGCTGAAAATCTTTGGCTGGGTGCGTGCATTGAATTGTAGTAGGAGTGACACACCTGATGTTGGCTGCTGAAGCAGAAGAGTGGTGGTAGACACTGTCTTTTCAGATTTTTGGATTTGGTGAAGATAAATAGAAAATTCTCTACAAACTGCTTGGAATTATGCCTGGAAAAAAAAAAAATAAAAAGGGGGGGGGGGGAAATGAGCAGGCCCCAACATGTGTTAATTGCAGCTCTAGCATCAGTTTTCTGGTTCATCTCGAGTTTCTGGATGATTGGAAAAAATAACTGCCTGTTCCCCCAGCGCATATTGTTGTGATAAAGTGCTGAAAGTAGTAACTCACCCTAAGAGTTGAAGAATCAAAAGTGCAATCACACCAGCTTTCATCACTATTGAACATGGGTGAGAAGAACTATTGCAGATTGTTTCTATCAAGAAATATTATTTGTATTTCCATTTGTCATGCTGCAGGAACGAGAGTATTTTCCTGCCACATTCAAGATTTAATTTTCAGTTCTGAGGTTTTGCAGGAGGTGAATCATTAAAGTTTACAAGGTAGCATTGATAGCTAAGCAAAACAAAATTGATACTGCTAGGAAGTGTAGGACCTACAAAATACTTAGCTTTTTATCAGTCATTATTGAAAATCTATCTAGTTTCAATCTTAAATTTGGTACAGCATCTCATGTGTCAGTAGCATTCACTGCTTTTAATTGGACAATATATTAATATTAGTAGATGGGAGGAAAGTATGAAGCAATGTGAAACAGTGTTGCTCTTACTGAACTGATAGAATGGTACTTTCTTGGAAAGAACAAGGGCACTATTGGATTACCTAGATATGTCTTTTCAGTTATAAAAGTGAGCTGGGGGGTGTGCAGAAATGTCTCAATATGTTTTTCACAGGCGCTTCATTTTTTCAGGCACTTGTGCTGGCCATGGGTTATCATGAGAAGGGCAGAGCATTAATGAAGAAGAAAGAATACGAAATAGCACTGCCATATCTGTTGGATGCTGATAAACACTTCTGGTAAGAACTTTTTTGAGTCCTTATACCTGGCTTTCCTGTACTCTCAACCAAATACAGGAACACCGCTAGCTCTGTCTGTGCCTGTAATTCAGGGCCTGTTTTGCCCAGGATTACTTCTGCAGACGGGAAATAGCAGACAAAGGCTCTGACTTTTGGTGACAGGTGGCTTCATGGAGAACAGCTGAAACAGATACTGCCACGGGGCAGTTTAGTCTTTCATACAACATAAACAAACCATCAATATTCATGTACTGGGCTATAAATTGCTGTAGCTGGAGAGGCAGATGCAGCTACTCTTTTGCAATTGGTCCTGTGAAGGAATAATTTCCTGCAAAGGGTGGAGCAGATAGCAGAGGTCAGTAAGCACGTCAGGGTTTCTGCAGGTAAAGTATTTTGGGGTCAGCAGTCAGAACCTTAAGTTGCTCTTTTGAGAACACCAAAAGTATCGTTGTCCCCGTCTGCTTCTCATCTGCATGGAGCAAGGAGACTGGCCCAGAACCCAGCGTGATCACTTGCGCTGAGAAAGATGATTGATCTCTGTCCTCTTAAAGGTTACATGGAATTTAAATCCATCCTGCATTTAAAGAGATGCTTGAATAGTAACAAAATTAACTGTGACTGTTGTAATTCTTTGAGGTGTAGTGTTATCATTCATGTCCTATGTATTAGTGAATATGTTGGGAGATCGATGTTTTATTAAAGTTCCATTGGTGTCAGTTTGCCTCAGATAAGAAGCACATGCTTCCTCAAATATGTGAGTATACATACTTCTAGCATGTTGCTTCATTAGTATTTAAAAAAAAAAAAGTGTGGAAAAAGCAAACAGCCACCCCCTTGCTTTCCCCTGCCCCCCAAAAATTAAAGTTTTTTGTTTTCCAGTGAGTGTAGCACAGAGCTGCTGAACACCGTCGATAACTACGCAGTGCTGCAGCTGGACATAGTGTGGTGCTACTTCCGCCTGGAGCAGCTGGACTGCCTGGATGATGCCGAGAAAAAGCTGACCACTGCCCATAGATGCTTCCAGAGGTGCTATGGGGAGAACCACGAAAGGCTGATTGATATCAAAGTACGCTGGTTTTGGTTTAATTCAGATGTCTTTGTTTTTTTCTTCATAAAAAAGAAGAGTTCTTACTCAAATATTACAAGGTCCTCTTGTAGAAGTTTAATGTTTCCTCATGCTTCCTTTGCTGGCTATCTAGTTGTGTCACTGCCAGCATGGTGAAAGTGTTGGACGTGACAACAAGATCACAGCAAATGTGCTTATATGCACAGATGTCCTTGTTCTAGACGTGATGCTTTATCTGCATACAAAGTGCTGTATATTAGAGACTACGTTTTCTTTGTGTGTACAGTGTTCTCTTAGTAATAAATTCATGTTCTCATTTATGTTTCCCCTTCTTCCCACCTTTGCTTAACAATTCTTTAGGGAAGCTATGGTCGTGAGAAGGTTTTGTTTCTACGGCTTTACCTTCTTCAGGGGATAGGACACTATCACAGCGGCAGAGAAAAGGAGGCTGCTGAGTACATTCAGAAGGTAAGACACAATTAGGGAAAACTTTCAGGTTGTTCGCACCAGAAACCTTGTTCAAGGAAAAGTGCTGCTCTGTTTGGGCTCTGTGTTGCACCTGCCTGCTCTTTGCTTACTCAGAAAAATGGAGAAAAACATTCTTTTCCATTTGTATGTCAGCAACAGTGTTGGTAACACCACTTTTGTTCCATTTACCTGCAGGCATCTCATTTATATGAAGAGCTGTACATAGATCCTGAAAAAGTCTATCGCCTGTCGCTCCTGGGATTCTCCGAACAGGAAGCCCGCCTTGCCCTGCGAGCGTGCCATGGGAACGTGGAGCACGCTGCCAACCTCATCACCAACAGGAGGGAGGTATGGTGCAGGACTGTGTCTGTTGGGGTGTCTGTTAGATCATGCCTTGCGTGAATAATGCACCGTGGTGCTAAATTAAGGGCTTTGATTATTCTGCTTTGGCGCTGTTACTGGAACTAACAGCTTGACATCTGCTGCCACAAGTTTGAAACCAAAACTTAATAAAACAAGAGAAGCTCTATCCCAAAACACTTGGGAGGAGAGAGCCAAAGACCTGTGATTGGTGCAAACCCTTTCAGTGTAGTACAGTGTTTGCTACTCAGCTCTTGTCTTGTATGCAAACAAAGCCACCGAGGTGAAAGTTATCATTCCTGGGCTTGACTGGCATGGAAGACAGGAGGTTGCACAATAAAGTGCTGTTAGGGTGACCATGAGGCCGCACTGTATGGCTTTGGGCTTAGAAGACTTACAAGATCCACAAGGAGAGAAGGCTGTTCTGTGTTGGTGTGAAAGAGGCTGAGGGTGTTGTCCAGATTTGAAGCACCTGAAGTCACTTTTGTTAAGTCGAAGTGGCACTTCTGGACTTCAGACACTGAAATGTGGATAGAAAAGTCAAACGGCTCAGAACTTGTTGGCTACATGCCTGCTTCTGACTGCGTGTCCTTGGCAAGTCTCATCTATGGGCCCATCTGCCAGACTGGTTTATCACTTACCACACAGGGCCTATAATAGCTGTGATGGCATAAGAATCTGATCTGCCGAGACTTCAGAGCAGAAGTACAGCCACGCTGCTTGCTCATGGGAATACAACTTTATTTAGGGATGAGTGTCTGGCAGTAATATCTATATTTAAAACAAAAAATCCTTTTTCCTCAAATTCAAACACAAAGAAGTAAATCCAAGAAAGCCCATATGCACCAGGGGAAGGCCGAAGCATTGCCATGCACAGTTAGCTTTGTAATGCTGTGTTCTTGCAGGAAAAAGCACAGATAAGGAGGGAGGAGAGAGCTAAAAGAAGGCAGCGACTAGAGGACATAAACACCTTGAAAAGTATGGGCTATTCAGAGAGAGCTGCTCAAGTAGCTCTTCATCATGCACAAGGAAACCTGGACCAAGCCTTTAAGGTAAGTGGTTTTTAGGAGCAGTGCTTCTGTACCAAAAAAAGTACTTTTTTTTTTTTTTAATTTCTTAGCAGATTTTCTGCCTTATGTAGTGGTTAGCTCTGAGCTACCATTTTTTTTTGAACTGTAACAACTGAACTGCTTCCTGACCCAGTGAATCAGACATCATCTAAGATGATCCATACCGAGGACTAATACGACTGCATTGCTCTATTCTAATCCCTCTCTATTTTACTGTAGTTTATTCTGGACAATCCAGAATTATTGTTGGAAAACGATGACGACGACGATTCCGTGGCCATGGACCAGTTTCAAGTTTCCCAAGAAAGTATTGATCAAGTGAGTCAGACCTCTTTTCTTTCTCGGGAGCTCATAGTCATGTTTATGAATTGTCTTCAGCCCCTCCAGATCTTCCTTAAGCGAAGCTGCACAAATATTCTTTGTGCCATGTCCCTCGTGAGCTGTCACACTTCCATTATCTCACATCCGCCCCTCACAGTGAACTTGCGCTCCGGCTGAATTGTAATTCCTGTTTACTTCCTGCCCCTCACACCAAGCTGTCGTGCACAAATGCTAAGGGAAATGTGTGCACTTGAGTGCTCCAACCCTAAAAAGACAGCAGATGAGAAATGCATTCAAGTCTTTAAGCATATTGTAGTGCAAAAGGGAAAGAGTTGGGCTGTGTCTTTCTCACCACAGGCCATCTGAAAAGCTCCACAGCAGTTTGTGTGGCTCTGCAATTAGTGTCAGATAGGCAGGAAGACCAGATTGTGTAGAAAAAGTAAATAGCATTCCAGGAATGTGAATGTGCTGGAGTGCTTTGAAGTTTCCTTTTTGAAAACAGAAGAAGAGTTGGTCTGATGTTCAAGAAGAGGCTCTTGATTCTGCCCAACATCCCCATTCCTTTAATGGGTCACTGCCCTGTTGTTAACTGTTCCAGTAAGGCAGAGTCAGTGTCCTGGAATTCCTGGTATGCAACGCTTTCCTCTGTGCGAGAGGAGTGACTGTCAGACACACAGTCAGATTCCTGTCAGTCACTGGTGCTGAATGAGCTTGGATTTCTCCATATGTACTGATTTTATTTTTTTTCCTCCCTCCTGTAGCTGACGTACATGGGTTTCAGCCATGAGTCAGCAAAGCAAGCTTTAAAGGTCTTTAGAGGCAACATCCACTTAGCTTCCCAGACCCTTGCCCACTATGGGGGAGTTCTGCCTGCCTCCCTGCAGCTGTCTTCTGAAGGGTCCAGTCCATCAGAAGAATCTGCTTCATCTAAGGACTCACCCACAGAGTCCGCAGGTAAGAATTCCTGCGTGCCACAAGCACCTATCACTAATCGCTCCCACCTACCTGTACTCATCACACCAATTAGAATTAACACCAAACAAACCTCTCCCTGCCTGTACCCTTCAGAGAGCAAGCAGTAAGCTAAGACTGTCATTCTTTCTGGACCTACAGCACTGTAGATGACTTTTTTTTGGCTTGCTGATACCTGATTTTTGATTGCTAAGAAGTTTTATTCCAAATCTGTGCGATGCAGTAGCTGATTTGACCACATATCCCTTACTGTGATACAGCTGTAACTGATACCACTTACAGTAACTGGTTCTTGTAAAGCAGTCATGCTGATGAAGGAGGGAAAGTATAAACTTCTTCCAGCAATGAAATCACCACTGTTTGGGGGGTTTTGTTTTTCTTTTTTATTGAAGGTTCTTCTAGCTCACAGACAGACGAAGACATGGAGACCGATGCAGTCAATGAAATCCTGGAGGATATTCCTGAACACGAAGAGGATTATCTGGATTTAACACTGGAGGAGGAAGAACAGATCATTCATGAATACTTATCCTATATACAAGTACCACAGCATTAAATCTCATTACCTCTACTTCAGTTACATGCTTTTCCCCTGACAAATTGAGTTTGGATTATAAACGCATCTTCAGCTTATCTCTTACTAAATGCCTCGAATTCAGTTAAACTATAGGTGAAACACTTAATTCCTGCGTATTTATAAATCTGCTTAAAGCCTACATTTGTGATACATTGTAATTTATTGTCATAGCAAAAAAAAATAGAAGCGTTTATTTTCAGAAGAAAATTTAATAGAACTTAACTATATTTTTATTGTGAAATAAGTTGATTCACTTAGAATACAGGTAAATAAGCATTTCTATGCCACTTTAAAATACCAGCTTTAAAAACCGGTTGTAAATGAGAAACCTAGGTGATGAGGCTGGAGAGGTGTCTATTTACAAACCGTTCTTTTCTTCTGAAGGATTTCTAAGAGTCATTTATGTATCCGTGCATGGATTTATACTGCATCTCGCTTGTCACTTCATGCAGGTGTTACACAGGCAATAAAGATAACGATATGCTGCTTCAGCTTTTGGCCAGTCTTCCGTTCTTTGCTCTTAAAAAGCTGCAGGAACCCCTCTGTAGGCTGTGTGTTTGTGTAGGGGGGTGTAATTCGGTTTGTACCTAAATAACCAGTTTCCCCAAGCAGCTTTTCTTCCTCTTACAGGTACCCAACACACCTCAGGTTGATTGAAGTGTTTAATTTCACGCGGACCAGTTTCTTTAACTGGCTGTTGAACAAAACCCAGCTCAGCTACTCTGGCAGTGGTTGTACCTGGCTAAATGGGTTCTCAACGTTGTGGAGAAGTACTTGGGTTTGAGTGCCTTTTATAGCATCCAGGTTTCTGCTCTGTAAGCACTCCTTTCCACCTGGAAGGCAAGTTCACCGTGTTAGCTCTTCTTAAAAATGGTTTATCTACTTCCAGTAACTTCAGTCTCGCGGTAGAGGGAGCTCATGGCCTACCTGCTCCAGGCAGAGGCGCTGAAGCTGGTGGGAACGCAGAAACCAGCCAGGATCTTTGCTTAGAGGTAGGTCCGAAAAACTGAGAACCTTTTATGTGGTGCCAGTTCATTCTTACCCAGCATTTACCAATGGGGGAAATGAGGGCTTGCAGCTGTGTTAGGGCACACACAGTGCTGTAAGCAGAGCCACAGCCTGCAACCCGACAGCACCATTCCAGTTACGGATTTGATAGGCTTCAGTAATGGACTTTTCTTTTTTATCTGGCTACCCTAGTCAAGGGCAGCAAAAGGCAGGGGATGATTACACTGTTAAGGAACTGTTTGTCTTTATTTTACACTTGTGCATCAAGACAAATGCTACAAAAACGAGGTAGTTTTGTATCTTGTCCTCATAGGTTGAAGCATTTCTAAAGCCAGTAATACAAAATGCTGAGGAAAGAAACGGCAACTGTTCTATCCCATTTCTATAGGGGAGAGCACTGAGGAACTACTGAATGATAATGAGCAAAAAATATATAAATATACAACAGAATGGGAAAAAAAAAAAGTCCATGGACAAGAAATAACAAGAAATGGGTGGGAAAGCATGAGTTTTTGCTTTCCTTCAGCTAAAAGGTTCACAAACCTACCGGCATGATGGCATTGCCTTATCCAACCCCTAAGGCATGCACTGAAGGCAGCGTTGTGCTGCACAGGGCTCTTTTCTTTGAAGTGGCTTGCATAGCAAAGTGGCAATGACAGTTCGAGAAGTGCACATTTGTCCTTGAGGAATTTAAAATTAGCATCACAACATGCCGTGTCTGCCAGAGAAGCCATTCCTCAGTGATGTAATCCTGCCAGCACTGCCCCCCAGTAACTGTGCGTGCAGTTTTAAGCCGGGCGGGAGGCATTGGCTAAAAGGTGTAGTTAATTTTGAACCTGTGCTTGAAGACGTCGATATCTTTAGCAGCAGGCAGAAGTGGTACTGACTCATTAATTCTGCTCGAGGAGCTCTGCATCTATAAAATCCATTTGTGACCTCCCTGTGCAGCTGCTCGCTGACGGGCTCTCACGTCTGCCCCAAAGTGCCTGCAGTTCAGAGTTTTGAACACAAAGAATGTGCCAGGCCATCTGTGCAGCTCTGTCCATCTCTGCTGAAGGCCTGCTACTTAGCATAGATTTCCAAGCACCACACAACTCAACTGAGCTGCGTGCCGAGCCTGCACCCCCAGCAACCAAGGGAAACATTTCCTGCAGGGCCAGCACCGAGCTACAAAGGGGCCCGCCGGAGTTACAGGGGAATTAGTGTACAGTATGCAGATGCCCTCCAAAGCTGGTCTCTTAGCAGGCGTTTAACATAATTAAAACGTTCTTCCCAACTCGCTGCAGAAACCCGCCAGGTAAGAGCTAAGGAAGCTGCTCAGCAGGAGAGGCGAGCAGCGTACGTAGCAGCACTGACAGCCCTGACAGCCCTGACCCAGCGCTTCAGCTGCTGTGCGTGGCTCCTCATCACACGCAATTTTTCCTTAGTATTGTGCTCTGGTTTGGGGCCAGTCACCCCTTCCCCTGACTACGGACACTAAGCTCGATCTGTCCGGTCACGGGCAGGAGGCAGGACAGCTCCGCAGCGCGCCTGCCTGGCCCCAGCACTGAGGGAAAGGAAAGAAATGTTTTCAAAAGCGTATGTTTATTTTTCCATATTCCAGCCATTCTTTGCTGCTGCGCTTCTGCAGGCGGCCAAATCCCCGCCAAACACGAGTAATAAGCAGGCAGTTATCTGTAAATGCCACATGTTTATTAGTCCATTCTAAAAAGGAATTACAGCATTATTTTTTTTATCTTGCCGTAGTACAGAATAAATAAAGCCATAAAAATAAAAACATGTGGGTAGCTATTTTTGTACTGGGCCTACAAAGAGCTATATCTGCGAATAGAAAAATAGAAGAACACTTGTTTATTCATGGCTCAGTGGTTATCAGAAAGGAATGAACCTGGAAAAAGACTGGGAGAAGTACCCTCGACTTCAACTGCTTAGTGACCCAATAAATCTTCCTGTTTTGCCTCAAAAACATGCTCAAAACTCCCCATGGATAGAAGGAGGATGCCCAGCTTCCAGCCCCGGCTGTGCTGAGGCCCGTCCCAGACGCACGTAAGGAGTTTCCCATCTGGGAAACTGTGCCTGGGGAAAAACAGGTGGTTGGCAGCGTGTGCACCCCTGGCAGCACACACGAGAAGCACACGGGGCCACTGCTGCTTCCTTTCTGAAGCGTGAGAGCTTAAAGAAGGATCCTACGAGGCGGCTGGGAGAAGGACAACTTGCTGTGCCTTAGCCCAAGAGGTCTGAGGTGTGGCTTGGTCTCTCATTTAGCAATTTAATTGCTGTCCTGATGCTCTCAGCTTCCCAGAGAGGTCTCCAGCCTGCTTTAAACTCCTCCCTGCTAGGCCGTATCCTCCTGCCTTCATCCGTCTGATCAGCAAAAAATTGAGCTGAAGGTCAGCCTTGATCATTGAACTCATAGTCCCACTGCAAGGCGCCTTCACTTGCTACATTCAGCTGGACAGAGGGCATGCGAGCAGGCAACAGGAACGGGAGGAAACGCTTCTCATTAGGTACCAGACAGGCAGAAGTGTGAAATGCCTCTGTGCCAGAGAAATTGGAAAAAAAGCAGTTGTAAATCAAGTCCTTAATTACACACCCAGCACAGAGACATCACCTGACCCCCCCCATGCTCAGCTGAGAGTCAGCTGGGGGGGGTGGCCTGACTGGAGTCTTGTCTGCCAGTCCCAGAGAATCAATCCCGGCTTGTAAAAGGCTCGAGCAAAGCAGTTTCCCATCTCTTCTTCCCAAGTTCTGGGTTACATGGACACAGTGGTGCAGAAAACAAAAGGTTCAGCTTTGGTCACGGCTGAGAAGTCCCTTCCGGACAGTCACATGAGTTCAACGGTCTCGTGGTCGCCGTTCTCCTGCTGCACCATGCAGCCCACTTTGTTGTTGAAAAGCCGAGGGAGGCTTCCCTTCTGCGAGCTCCTGCCCTGCGCCGACCGCTCCTTCTTCAAGCGCCGCTTATTCCTCTTGCATATCCCCCGGATGTCCCAGATCCTTAGCGTGCCGTCGTGGGAAGCCGTGTACAGCAACTCGTTGTGGATCTGCAACAACAGGGTCACACAGCATCAAACTGCACGGCTCCGAACGAGCACAACCCAAAATCAGAGCGAACGCAGCTTGAACCGAGCCTTAAGACCCGATAGCTCGTCGCAGGAGCCGGTATAAATTATCACGAAAACGGCTGGAGTGGGATGAGATGTTACCAAGTCAGGCTTCGTTTCTCAGCCACTTCACAGAGCCATCAAATATAAACAGCAAGGGTTATAAATAACTTAAATCTACCAGAAAAGCAATGGGGAGCTAACTTCTTAGTGTCAGTGTAGGCTGGAGCCGGGAATTTCTGTGCTGGTTTCAGCCTGCTGGTTTTGAAGCTGAAGGCAGCACCGAAAATCAGCACCGGTGGGTGGGTCAGGAGTTGTCCTTACCACCTCCCTTCTTCCTCTGCAGTACACAATCTGCACAATTCCCCCTCTGAAATCTTTTGTTCTTGCAAACCCCCAGAAATGTAACCTCAATGCCTGCCTGTAGTTTGTATTTCTCAACACAACATTCTCTCCGTTGGCAGTGTTTCCAGTTACCCCCCTGCCCCCAGAAGAAAGCCATCGGCCTCGTTCATCCTCCCCTTCCCACACCGGTTCAGATTAAGGTCGCCACTTCTCAGTCCTCTCCTTTCCCGGGATGTTTTACCCTTGGGAATTAAATTACAAAAAAGTACAGAGGCAAGATCTGCTCTCGGCAGTGCTGCAAAGTGATTCTTGCAGCTGTTACCCAACTTCACCTGCATCCAGGTGACCCTCTGCTACAAAACCTGCTCAACAGCCAAGCATTTGCAGTTTAAGACCAGCTAGCCACGTGCTAATTCAGAAAAAAAAACATACAAGAGGAGCATATTCACAAGTATGTACGCTTGGGATCAGCTCCAACAGGAATTTCATCCCCTCTCGTTTTTCTTTCGACCTTCAGCCTGCCAAAAATGCTGACAGAGTCTCATGCTCTTCATCAAAAACCTCATCCTGTGCTCAGCTTGTACCGAGAGCCTGACGTGGGGAAATGTGGATCACCCAAAGCACCCAGGGATTCAAACTTTCCCTCCAGGACTCCTTGCAGTGTAATTTAAACCACAAAACTGGTCTTAGCACTGCCCGCAAGGATTACTAACTTCCACACTTTTATACTGAAACACCCGTAGCCCTTGAGGACAACGTGTGTGCAACTTTTGAAGGGCTTCAATTAACTTCCAGAACATTTTTAACCCAGCAGCAGAGATTCTTCCCTTTGTCTGGTGGGAGGTGGACCAGATATCAATACAGAGCTGCTCTGTCATCTTCATATCTATAGAAAAATATATGCCGGAGGCAGTATTTTATTATTTTATATAGGGTTTTATAAGGTTTCGCTTATCCTCACTGGAGTTTTTCTAAAATTGCATGGGGAACGTTTGAGTCTGTGACGTTTCATCTTAGCCCAGCACGTCACAGGGAAAAGAGCCACAGCAGCTCACGGAACCAACGGGGGAGAAATCAGAAGTGAAATCCCAGCAGAGAAGCCCCTTTGGTACCTGGATGCAGTTGATGATGAACTTGTGTCCTCGGAAGATCTTCTGCAGGACGCCGCTCCTGGAATTGAAAGCTCTGGCGCAGGCATCCCCGCTTCCTGTGAACACTGCAAAGCAACCACACGGCGTGGCACGAGGCCAGGCGTGAGCAGCCACGTAACACCAGCTCACACCAGTTCACAAACCTTCCCAAAACCAGTTCACAAAGGACTGGGGCATATCAGCATTTGGCCTGAGCCTCTTCTCAGGTAGAGCAAGTTCTGATCATTTCAATTTCAGCCCCTGCACGTCTGGCTTCATTTGTAGTCTTCAAACACTGAACTCCCTCCACACATCCCTTTGTAGCTATTTCCCATTCTGATCAGATGAATTTGGCCCCAGCTTCATCATTTTACGTATTTTCCCCCATTTTCAACCAAAAGCTTACTGTCAAAACGTCTGGCTGTCTCTGTTAAAATATCACGGGTAGATCTGGCCTCGGAGGTGAGCAGCAGGTGCAGGCAGCTTTACAGGAAGCTTTATAAACTCTTCCAGCGTGGTAGATTTCTTCAGCTAAATCCTGCAGCTTAGGGTCTTTGCAAGCAGCAGAGCCTTTAAGCGACTCAAGGCCTGGGCTATAACCTGATTCGGTACAGAACTATTTGAGGATTTGGGCTGTAACTCTTCTCTTCTAGGTGCTAGACATTGTAAATGTGCCGCGAGATTTTTGTTTTTAAACTAAATTAAGCACGAGCAGGGATTTTGACTGAGGATCAGGTTTCCGCAGGGTATCTTAACATGCTCAGAGAACAATTTCTCAGCTTTTCAGGAGCTTCACATTAGACCCTGGATTTGCTGCAGCCAGGAAGCATAAGGCAGTATCAAACATTTAGGCTGTGTGCTTAGCATTATGCCCCAAAGGGAGCACATCTGCATGCTTTAAGGGTTACAAACTGTCCTCGTAAACAGTTATTTTCCCTTCACTTACCCCAAATTCCTCGAGTTTATCTAGAGATAAAAATTTCAGATGTGCAAAAAGCAACATACTCACTGCTCCCTGCCTTTCATGGCTCTGCAAAAGCCACTAGAGTGGGAAGACTTTTACAGAACTGAAATGCCTGAAAACAACAGATTGCTGATGTCTTATCTTTTGGGAGTAGCTGGGCAATGGATTTCTAAATAGATGTGAAGAAATTAGCACGTTGGTAAATTAACACATGGTAAATTCAGGGCTAAAGTAAGAGATGAGAACGGGCTACCTACTGCCATCAGCTTTTCAGCTTCCAGTTAAACAGCAGGAGGCTGGGTACTTCGGGGTACACCTTCAAGAAACATCTGGATGTGGAAAAATCTGCCTCATTTTCTATGGGCCTGCACAAACTCAGTTGCCAACACAATCCTAAAAAAGCATTTGTCCCATTCTGCAAAGCAGTAACACCAATGTAAAGCACAGAACAAGGTATTTCTTTTCAGTGAACGGGAATCACTTAATGCCTACTACACACAGACACACCGAGTAAGAACCAATTAAGAGTTGTTTTCGCTGTGCAGCTGTCAGTTTGTTTCAGCTATCAGGATTTTGCTTTTGACAAGCATCCTTTACATCTTTTGAACTGCCACTCTAGATTTAGGGAGCTTCTCTGCAGCTCTGAGTTTTAGAGCCGAGCTGTTGATCTAACCCAGATTCAGCATTTAAATATGGTTATATGTGCACCTCTGTGAAACAAGCAATTAATATATAAAAATAACAATTCATTTTTTATAATTTACTTAAATTTCACAGTATCTTGGGAGGGTGGACAGGTTTTAAACGTTCCCTTGGGAATTTTGTGTCATGAAAAAAAAATAAACTGAATTAAATTTTTAATGACCATGCACATACTGCAGGAGAGAAATAACCAAGCCAATATCATTAAGTTAATGAAGCTGAGAACAAGCTTTAATATTCCCCATGCTATTAATTCCAGAAGTGTACTGAGGAAAGCCACTAGAAACATATTCTGATTATTTTAGGCTTAGTTCTCAGATCTGTCTGGCCTCCCTATATGATAGACCCATTTAGGAAACACGTGTATATTCTTCCTGCCCTCCTCTGACTACGTTTCCTTATTTACACTGTGAAATCTTTGAGGCACCAAGCCTGTGGGTACTGATCAGATAACAAGCAAAAAAATTCAGATCTTCTAAAAGAAAATTACCACTTCTCAGCTGAGATTCCTTCTGTCTTCTTGGGCAGGTGCACGTGCGACATAACGGAAAACAAAGTTAATTTATCTGGAATTATTTTCTCCACGTTTTTGAAAAGCAGAGAATGCACGCACAGTGCCCATCTGTCCTAGGTGAGCAGCTCGAATTTCAAGCTACATTAACTCTAATATTTGGTATCGAGTGCATATGCCTTTGATCACTTACTTACCCAGTAGCTAATAGCTGTGTTTCAATCACAATTGCAGCTATTAGAGAATTGCATTACTTAACACAACCAATCATAGTATATAAATTCATTTTTAGAGGGAAATTTCCTCCTTCAAGAATTAAAACGCATCTGGATTATTATTCAGTCGCAGCCCTAGCATTTTTCCATGACGTGTATTCCACCCCTCAAGTGGAAGGATTCAATTTGCCCTGTTTGACACCTTTACTATTTCTGCATCTGATTTAAAAATGAGATTTTTAACTAACACTACGCACACTTCTCTCACACTAGCAGGATGTTCTTCACAGGTCTGACTAAATGCAGCAACAGCACTGCCTGCATTTTGAGAGACTGCGAGGGAAACGCAGCGATGTGTACGGCAGGGACAGGGCGTGGGGCTGAGGGGGAAGAGAAAGAAAGCCGCAGGGTTGGTGGGGGTGGCCCCAGATGATTAAACTTCTGTCTGAGCCTGACTTTCTTCTTTTGAGCAATAATAACTTTGCAGCATAAGCTCAGGCCCCTTTCCCTTCCATTTCAGCCTTTTAGCCACCTGCACAAGTTTAAATCAGCAGCAACTAAAGCACGGGGCAGTTCTGGGAGCTGAAATTAATTATGATTAACTATTTTAATAGAGGCTGGTAGTGCTGTGGGTCCATTAAAAGGAAGGCCAAAAAAAAAAAAAAAAAAAAAGGCTTACCTGCTAAAAATCTAAATCTACCTACGGGTTTGGTTTCGTGTTGTTTCCAAACACGATTAAGCAATGAGTTCGGTTACTGGATGATGAGTGTGGTCAGGTATTTGGCCATGTCCAACAGCCCATTCATCACCACCATGCCAATAATCTTCCAAAAGAGTTATTAAGGCCCAATAGTAACCATTCTTTTAGTCTCACGTGTTGGTTGCAGAGCTGAAGTACAGAAATCACAAGCAGAAAAGCTCTGCAGTTTCTAGAGCAGCTAAAGACAGGTATTCCTTCACTGGATGACATGGATGGCAGAGAAATACTTGTCTGGGAAGTGAATGAAGGCTCATCAGGTCTGATGTCAGTGGCAGAAGAACAGGCTGATAAAAGCAGAGCCGTAGCCTTGCAACCCAAACCCCGAAGCACACAGATGGCATGCAGAAGGAAAACCAGCCAGGAGAGGGATTGAAAGAGATTTCTTGGTCAGAGCATGCTATGTGGACTCGAGATGTGGTTCTGGTTTAGGGCAATCCCTTACACAGCGCTGACAGGGTGGCAGAGGCAGGCACAGGGCAGCACTTTGTGTCCCCAAATACGCAGCAGAAGCAGACTGACAGACATCAGACTGGTGAAGCCAAAGCGTGGCCGTACAAACAGCCCCCAGACAGCTCTGGATCCAAGCCCCTTCCCTTCCTAGCAGAAATAAAGCAGCTGCCCCTTCACATGCTGGAAGAGGGAGGTGGGAAATGATGGGAAGATCGAAGCTTCTCACATGGAGCAGCGCAGCAGAGTTTGATACCGAGCACAAAACATGCTGGAGCTGAAAAAAGCGACGGTTTCACAAGCCTTCGCAGCTACTGTGTCCTCTAGGAACAAGCTTTGATCAAAGACAAACATCCACAAGGAGACAGGGGATTGCTGAACACAGGAAAGGCAACTTACAGATGCCAGCGTGGTATTTCAAAGTGCTAACGCTGTGCTTGTGAGCCTTGTAGGTTTGGATTCGCTCCCCAGTGTCCACCAACCAGCACTTCACCGTCCTGTCCGCGCTGCCTGAGTACAGGTGCCGGTTCACTAGCTGAAGGGAAGAGAAAAAAAAAACATCAGCAAGAGTCTCTCAGGCCTGCTGGTGAGAGAGCTGCGCTGCAGTGACTCATCCGAAGTCACGGCTTCTGACTGAACAGCCTCAAAAAAGGGAAAAAAAAAAAACACAACAAACCTGCGTGGCGGTCTCTGCAGAGCCTCACTGACAAGAACACTTAATTAAAACACTTCGTTTTAATTAAAACGAAAACCCCAGAACAATCTCGAGTAACAAAAAAATGTAAATTCAAAATACATTTCCACCCAACAGAAACCCGAGAATAACAGGATCGCTCTGCACAAGGTCGTTTGGAAACGCTCACTCTTCCTCGGGTCTTGTACCTTTGTTTCCTGAAGTCTTTTTGGACCATTACCTAGAGATTAGATGAGTAACTATTCTCACACGGGTTTCTAAACATTTTCAACCAGATTCTCTTCTGCTGGGAGTGTAGAGCAAGCCTGCCTGTAAAACCCAAAGAACAGCTCTTCGTGGATGGCCGTCATCCTCCACCCTGTGAGCTCAGCAGTGAATGAGGTTGTTTTCTCCTTTCCACGCAGACACAGCCAAGGGAAGGATTGCAGGAGGGAAATTGAGACAGTGAGGACGTTACCGACCCGTGCAAGGCTGTGAAGCCAGCTGGTACACACCAACAGCTTCGCAGGGAAGCCCTCTGGTGCAAAGAAAAGCCTTGCACTCGGTGTTCAGCTGAGGAAAATGAGCGGAAGGTTTGAACAGCCACAGTTCCACGGAGCTGTGAGCCCAGGCTGAGAGCTGGCCCACCACCTGGAAGCAGGAGGACAACGTGCTCTCACAGCCACCCTTCGAGGTAAGGTTCAGAGACTTGTGGCAATCCGTTTCAAAGGCACAGAGAGCCGGGAGGGGGAATCCCAACTCCCCAGGGACACAGGATTTATGTTAAGGAGGAACACCACCATGGTTCCCCTCCCCACGCACAGATCAGAAGGCTCAAGGGACTGGCAGACACCTGCAGGAAACCAAGTGGAGAACAAATGACAAAAAACTGGAGCTGGGTCTTGCTCTGAGGTCACTTTTAAGGGGCTGGCTCTTCCACCAGCTTGCATTGTTATAAACCCTCCTTCTCTGCTCTTTGCACGCTGTTTCTGCCAGGTTGAAATGTTTTTCGCCCTCTCCCACCTCCATCCCCACTCCCAAAAGGCGTCGTTCCTATCAGAAATCCCATCAGAAATCCCAGCAGGTGGAGCAGCCCGCTGGATGGCACAGACCAAGCCCAGCAGCAGAACTGTGGTGCTTGCAAAATGCAGGGCACGAAGGAGCTGCTGGTGGGGAAACCCAGCGAGAGCCATCAGCTCAGGGTGAAGACGCAAATCAGATCCACCAGCAGCAGATATCTGAAACAGTTTCTACCTTAAAACGGAGCATGCTGCCTTCTCCACCAGAAGGCAAGACCATGCTGTAGCTTTGATGGGGGCCAGGCTTCCCTGGTACCACAACTGGCACCCTATTTTGTGTCCGGGCATCCAGGTGCGCTCATTTTCAGCAAACACTTGTGGGCTTGCAGCCCCCCATCACAAACTACCAGGCCTTTTCCCTCCCCTCATCCCAAAAGGCTGTGAAATCCCTACCCAATTCCCTATCCCCAGCCCTGTTCTTAGTGAAGAATTTAACTTCTTTATGATTTAAAAGGAAAAACGTAAAATTTCACCCAATAGATTTCCCGAATATACCCCAGCCTGTCAGCTATTGGTTTCCAAACGATCAGGAGAAAGAGTTACACGCTGTAATCTGCAAGTGCCTGGAGAAGCAGTGATATTTTCAGAGCTGTATTTCCCTTGGCTGGCTTCGAAGCCCTTTGTTCCCTTTGGCTAAGAGCCCGATAAAGTTCCGGACGAGGCAAAGCATGGCAAGGCGAGGCAAGGCCACCTGTGGCAGAGCACACAGCACCCGAGGGACTCGCAGCTCGGATACTAACAAGCTGAGTGGGCATTTCAGACCCGAGGAGCTTCAAAAGAATAAAAAAAAAAAAAAAAAAAAAAAAAAAAGCTGATGACAATCAGATGCCCGGTTTTAAAGCCTGAGCCAGACAGAGGGGAAAAAAAAAAAATCACCACGTTGATAGCTGTAATTCTGGCCCGTTCGTTTTTCCTCGTTGCTTTGAGGGACTTTGTTTTGCACCAGATGCAACCCAGACACCAGAAGGAAGGAAATTCGTCTCAGTCCTTAGCCCGAAGTCCTGGAGGTGTGCTGGTCCGTGAAGAAGCTCAGTGACACTGGCCTTTAAGCTGCAAAGATACAGCAGTGGCAAAATACAGGTTGCAAACACTGAAGCATTTCCAGGTTTTACTTAAAACTGCTCATTTTATGCAGCCCTGCTGGTGGCGGCAGCCCCTAGACACGCCACAGCTCCACCAAACAGCAAACCAAGGGCTGGTCTCTCAAGGCAGTCCCAACCCTGTTGCTCCACGGGCTTGGCTGAAGTCAATACTTGCAGCAGCTTAAGACAATTTCCACCTGTGTGAATGCCAACAGCACAGCAGCAGAATTATTTAGCAGGTATTTCACCCCGCAGCTTCCAGGAACGGACTTTGCTCTCCCCATTGTGTCTCCCGAAATTGTGTAAGCCACAATTTAGCCCCCAGCCAGCTGCCAGGAACTCGAGTTCACGTCGACCCCGTTTCCCACTGCCAGCTCTTCCTCTTCATGGGGGTCGGTGTTCCTACAACCTGTCAGCTGGGTCTTCTGCTCGCAGCTGCTTCCAAGTCAGCAATCACCAGCTTGGAGCAGCCTCAAGTTACAGCTCTGCGAGCCTTCAGCCGAGTTAGACTTTCAGGATCCCATTCAAACCACATTCATTTTAATGAGCTAAAGAACTCCCTGTGGGCAAGGGATTGGGTTTTGTTTTTGTTGTTGTTTTTTTTTTTTTTTTAAACTGAGAATCCATCTAGAGTGAGCTCTCTGGTCTGGCTGCTAAAGAGCGTTTTTCAACTTCTTCAGTGCAATGTAATGGTCCTAGAAGCACGACCCTTTTCTAAAGGTGTTGTACAAGTTCAGATCCCTCTAATTCGTATCTTCACCCTCTGATGAATTATGCAACGAATTACAAAACCTACGTGCACTTCATTCAGTTGATGTGACAAGGAAAACAATTCTGTCCCCGTGCTCACAACAGTTAAGCGCACAAGCAGAGTTCAGGCAATGGCTTTGCTCAAAGCATTCTTTTCTCCTCGCCAGCTCGGAGAGACGACCAAAGGGAATGTTCCCAACAAAGGATCTCTTGCAGGAAAACCAGAAGCAAGCCCTTGCCCACGCGTGTTCATTTAAAACTCCTTTTGCAATTCTCATCCTCCTAAGAACGTTCCCTGTAGCATCCAAGCTAAATACCAAGCTGGATCGTTTTCCTCCTGCCAGCTTCTGGCAGCACAGCTTTTACAAATACTCGGCCTGAACAATCGGCAAACGACAAAGCAATCCCTGAGAACGATTTGCAAAACCGCTTTGGAGGCGTTTGGAACAACATACACAAGGAAATATTTAGGCCGGGGTTACTGCAGACGGCCGCGTTAAGGAAAAGCAAAATCGATTATTAATTACAAATAGCAGGGCTCCGAGTTTTTTTTAAGTGGAAGAAGCGGAACGAGCTGCGTGATTCCTCTCAGCCCACCCTTGCTTCTTCCCCGTTGCTTCCTATAAAACCTCACCGCTGGCTCTCGGGCGGAGAGGGAGCACGCAGAACAGCTGCTGGCCCTCGCCTGCCAAGCTCTCGACGCGCTGCGGGAGAGCAGGGAGGGAGCTCTGGCTGCCGGTTACCTCGCCTGACTGCCTGAGCTGCCACGGCACCGAGCTCGGACACGATCCTCGCAGCAGGCAGCAAATCTTCTGGGAAAACATCAGTGGAAGCAGGAGGAGTGGCAGGAGGGGAAGCTGGGACCTGCAGCGGAACGATGAGGGGAGCACAGCACGTGTAGGACCGTCAGCCCAGACAGGACGAGGCACAGGAAGATGGGAACGGCTCGCTCTCTTCACTCCATCCTCCAGGTTCTCCAAGGAAAGGGGAAAAAGGAGAGCTAAAAGCTAACCAGGGCTTTCTCTCCTAGTTTAGGATCCTCAGGCTCCTCCAATCGATGCACCTAAAGGATCTCAGAGCAACCGAGGAACATTCAAAATCCAAATGTGTCCACGGCATCACCTCTCTGCTCTTCATGCTGCAGGAAGCAAGGTGGAAAACACAAGTGTGCTTTGTGCTATCTGCCCAGAAAGGCTCCATCCACGCTACAGAAAGGCTCCTGGTATTTACTGGAAAGCAACGGGAACAGCCCAGGCCTCATTTCAGCAGTTCAGAGCATCCCGGGGCACTCCGGGTAATGACAGCGCATTTTAAAGTTGGGGAAAAAACACGGTCTCGATATCCAAACTTTCCCTGTCCTCTGGCCAAAGTCATTTTCGCAAACTTTTTGAAAGGTCAGCCTGCCTTCGGAGCCTTTTTTTGCATAAATAAAATGAAAACAAGGACTTTTTTTTTGCCCCATCAGCCTCCTCACACAAGCATTTACCAGCCGGTGAGGAGGTAACAACCGCCTGTAATTGCTGGGACCAGCTCTGCTCCTCCAGGACAGGGGAGTAAAAATCTGGGGTAATTAGCAGCTCACTCTTCTATCCCCCGAAGAAAGCAATTACTGCCAACAATTAAAACTGCTGGCTACCGGGAGGGACTCGCAACTACCTCCCAGCCCTCCCTGGCCCACTGTTAGAAAAATGCTCCGCTAACTCCCTGACACAGATTGCAACACCGACACAAAGAAGCCCCGGGCAAAGAAGGCTCCAAAAGCTTCGGGAGAACAAAAAGTCGTCAGGACAAAGAGCAGAGCAAACAAACAACAAGAAAAAAATAATTAAAAAAAACAAAACACCTCTGTTCAGGAAGTTTCCCTTCTGTTGTGCCACCTTTGTATGGATTCTGGTGACTGACCTTTTTATAAAAGGCTGAAAAATCCCACGTGGGCTGCACGGAGAGGCAGCCAAGTGGAACAGAAGGGCTCGTGTTGAACCCAGTGCAAAAGAGGAAGGATCGACGGGCTGAAGCTGTTCAGCAGCGACTCTTCAAGCTGGGGTAGGGTTTAGAGGCCTTAAAACTGCAGGGTCTCTGTGGGGCAGCGTGTACCCAGCCTCAGACACCAACCGGCGATGGGCTCCGGGAAGAGGATTTGGCCAGGAGCGCTGCCAGCACAGCCTTGGCAGCAGCAGGCCTCCTCTACCCCGAATTGTTCAGGTTTTCCAAGGAGATGTGTTGGGTTCGCCTTTCTTCTCCCCCCCCCACAAGAAGCTGTGTTTGTTTAAAGCCATTGTTTAACTCCGTGCTCACGAGCGGAGGAGCACTGCTCATTCTGGAGCATTCAACAAACTTAATTGAATTTCCCAGGCTTCTGGGAGAGGGTCAAGCCAGTTTTGTCTAACGATTTTAGCCAGAGCCCAATTAAATTAAAGCAAGCTCTGTCCTTGCCAATCTGTGCCTCGGAGAAGGGCAGCAATTAAGCAGCAAAACATAGCGTGACACCAGGAACGGCAGCAGCTTTACTTGAGCATCCTCAAAGACATGACCACGCTATCTCAGGACCAAGCTGTAACACCCAAGCAAGACAAAGATTACTCCAGGGCATCACAATTTAGCTCTTTTCTCCTTTCTAAAACTGCAGGAAAACAGAATTCCTTCAGTACCATTGGGTTTTCAGTCCATTAGTGTCGGCTGCGACCATCTTCAGAAACAAAGGCAACTTTTATTGCACAGCTATTAAAAACAGATACTGCAGCCTCCCTAAAGGAAAAGCTGGTAGGGCCATAAACAAGCAGAGCATTGAGAAAACTATTGTCTGATGGAAGTTAATATGACACATCTATTCAAACACATTTTTTCCTGACCTGAAATTTAAGTTACAAACCTCCTTTAAACACCCCATTCATATTTTCTGGTGAATAACGGACTTTGCAGGACAAATACTTGTTCTGTGGTTCCCCTTTTCCTTCTTCATCTCCTTAACCCCTTTCCCTCCCCTCCAACGTTAGCAAACTTGGCAACATTCACCAGCCAAATACTGCAAACAGAAAAATAAGGTACAGTTTTTCAATTCACATTAATTTTTCCCCCTCTTTCCCTCACTATTTCCGATTTTTCTCCCCCAAGCTCTACTCTCTTCCACTTTCCTTGCCCATTCTGCTGTTTGGCCATCTCTTTCTCAGAATATGTTTGCGTGGTTTTAACAGCAGGATTTCTTTCAGCTTTACGCTCTCCTAGTATCTCTTGCCCATAATTTTGGGTTGTTTTTTGGTGTCTTGTCCTTTTTTTTCTTTGGAAGGTATCTGCTTTACTCTGATTTTTACCCTCCCCTTTTTAAGTTATCCATCCCTGTGTCTGGGGATGGGACTCAGGTTAAATTTCTTCAGAGTTTGGTGAACACAGACCCTACATAACCCTCCTCAGAACAGTGCTCCCTGCTAACCCCACATAAATTTCAAGACCTAGGAAGCTTGGAATAAATACTGAGGTAGAAGTTAAACCAAGACAGCCACTAGAAGCCAAGAGGACACCGTAACACGTTTCAGAGAAAGAAGAGTTGTTCCAAGACCACAGAGCACAATTATTTTGTTATTTCATGAATGTTTCACGCTCACCATTTAAAACCTGTCTCAGAAGAGCTTCCATTCTGTGAATGGAAGAGAAAATTGAGGCCCACGCACTCAGGATATGGACACCCACTTCGAATGGCTCTTGAGAAGGCCTCCGTTCTTACCTCTAGACAAATTATTGATCCTTGGTGCTCTTTGAACACTTTCAACTGCTCACCAGTGACAATATTCCACGTTCGAATGGTGTAATCCGTGCTGCCAGAGAACAGCTCCCTGTTTGGTGCGTCAAGTATAAGGCATAAAACAGCCCCAGTGTGTCCCAGCAGAGTCTGGTAACAGCGCCCGCTGGACACCCACCAGACCTTAACAGTGCAGTCCGTGCTACCTGTCACCAGGAGGTCTCTGCTCACTTTCTCCTCCTCTTCCTCCTCCTCCTCCTCCTCTTCGAGGACATCCTTGGAGGAGTAGTGAGCTAGAGTCAGGACACAGTTCCGATGGCCCCGGAATTCCTGGATTTGGTTCTCCTTGTCCACACTCCAGCAGCGGGCCGTCCTGTCATAGGAGCCACTAAAGAGATAGTCTTTGGCAACCAGGATCCTGTCAAAAATAACATTTATATCTATTAACACTACCACTCTTTTGACGTAATCTGTTTTTTTTGTCACTATTTTCCTTCCAAGCACACTGAAGTTAGCAACAGTAGCATGAACACAACACCTATAACTCTGATTCAGCCTGTTTCAAACACATTATTTATGAACAGACATCTTTCTACACTTTCTACTCCTTTCCAGCAGCACTACTACTTTTTTTTTTTTTTTTTTTTTTTTTAAGTTATACATGCTAATTAACAGCTGTTAATTTGTTAGGGGCAGTGTGGGGGTGGGTAGTGTCGTGGTTCTTCTGCATGTTTTTCTAGTTGGCGGTGGATTTTTGTTTTTACAAAAAGCTCATTTTTCTTGATAAGTGTGTATTAGTATTTCTTTGCAGATAATTACTTATAAACTGACCTACGAAAATCGCTTGGAATTAAACTACAAAATACATTCCAAGAACCTGGACTGTAACTAATGATGTAGAAATACAAACATATTTCTATCAACAGATAGAGAGTGCAGAAAAAAAATACTGTACAGCTAATTTCTCATAGTGCAGGATCTTAAAAAGGGTAGAGCAAGAGCACCCCAATTCTAACAGGACTAAAGAGCAAACTAGAGATTGCAGCTCAAGAATTCAGCTCACTGGGCCTCCGCAATAACGAGCTGAAGCTGCACAAACACGTAACGGATAACAGAACAATCTCTGCGGTTCACATTTCCCAACTGGAGATAGGGAACATTATAACCTATCTCCTTTGTCAGCTGAGTTTGGTCCTCTGGAACCTTTCAAACTGGCAACAAAGACTTATGAATAGGGAACACATTTCCCCATTTGCTGATTCAAGCAAAATCAGGCCAGTGCCAAAACACAGACGGAGCCAGCCCTCCTATTTACAGGATCCAGCTACACATCGTATGTGTTTTGTGTTCGGTAAAGAACAAAAAAAAACACACATAAAAAGAAATCAATCTTTTACTGCTCTGTTTGTGATGAATTAAAACCATCCCAGCGATTAAGAGGACTTTACAATGGGCCGATCAGTCATGCACAATCAGTTTCATACTAAACTTCATGTGCACGAGCAGGAATAGTAACTGCAGAAACAGCCCCGACTTTATGCCTCTCAGTGACTCAAAGGCTTGACGTGATGTTTTTACATCTCTTTATCAGAAGCATCTGTTATCAATTGAATAATTTCTTGTGGAATTTCATTCCTAGCACTGGATTCAATTCCCCTGCTGTGTGCCTTTCATTTCTCTCCTATCTGCTGTCTGTGGATGTGTCAGCACTGTTGCTAGGAAAACGAATCATTACAGCACGGAACACGTGTAGCTTGCACTCAAAGGTTTACACAACCTATTTTATTAGCGCGGTAATGGAAAGTTGCAGTAAAACGACAACACACGTGGTAACAGGAGCACAATGGAAGAACTGCGTGGAACCAACCTGTTAACAATTGAGGTGTGTCCTCGGTAAATGGCCAGGCACTGGCCCGTCACCACGTCCCACTTCCGAATGGTGTGGTCGGCGCTGCACGTGAAGGCGGCCTCGTTCTCTAAGTGGCAGAAGGTGATGTAGCTTTCATGCCCTAGGAACAGGAACAGAGAGGTACAGACATTCAACCACAGTGCACGCAGGCAGGGCAGACTAGGTGTGCTCTTCAGCTTAACTCAAAATCCAACAAACAAACAGACTGAAGCCCTAGTTTTAAATGCACAACCATGTTCTTCACATTTAAGGATTTGTGTAAAACACAACGTGTTTAATTAACAGTGGAAAACTCTGCTTCATTGATATAAGGATCAAGTGAAAGGGTAAAACAGCACAGTTCCACGTATCAGGCAGCTCGTATCATTTTATAAAAGCATAATGGGCTAAATTAGGATCAGTATAATAAAATTTAGCCTACTGGAGTTTAAAACTCATTTTAAAAAGGGGGGTGGGGGCTGCTTGTTTGTTTTAAATAAAAAATGGTTTGGCTTTCTTCTTCTGGTCAGGAAAAAAAAAGGCTGCATTTCAACTCAGCCCATTATCAGGACACAAACAACAGTCCTAAACTAAATCATGAAACTATGAAAAAAGGAAGAGACGTGAGCCTTAGCAGCAAGTTTAGTTTCACTGTCCAAGCAGAATGAAACACAAACAAAAAAACGTAACTAACTAAAAGTCAACCAGTAGTTTCCCCACTAGGACTAATAACCTGAGTGAAAACACTGTGTTCAAACCATCAGTGCACTTTTAGGAAACGACACGGAAAGAAAGAATACGAGCAGAATTATTTACACAGTAATCAGAGTATGTTGGGAATTTACTGTTACAATAGACAAAACCGCTACGCTACAATTTCATGCTGAAAAATATGGTAGTGGTAGCGAAGAGGAATCTACATTGCAACCCGAGGCTTCTGTTGCTGCTTTGCAAGATGTGACGTTGTTTTATGAAACATAACTGCATTTAAAACCACCTTAGGATTTGGGGCCCGGCTTTGTCCAAGATTTCTTCTGTGAAATATTGTCACCGATCTAGGTAACTGATAAGATTGTTACCCAGATTTTAGCTCTTACACTTTTTCGTATTTATATATTCAGACTAAGTTTTCAGACCAGAACTGTTTCTTCTGAAGTGTCACAAGAGAGCCCCAGACTTTGGCTGAAGCCGGGAGGCCTTACTGGGATTTAGAAAAGAGAAAAATATAAAAAGAACAAGTGTGATTAAAGGGAGAGAAGTGGACAAAGACACTAGAAAAACAGAATCATGTTGTACAAACAAGTTACTAAACAACTGAGGGAAAGCAGACTGTCCAGTAAAACACTTGGGTTCGCTGACTGCAAAAATGTGATTTTGTTAAAATTCCTCTACTTCAAGAGCCTTTTAGTAATCAGCAAATCAGAATCCACATTACAAAAAACACAGGCTTGTTTTCTCTTAAGCAAATTCGCCAGATGTCAAAAATTAAACAGGCCTGTAAGTAGGACTGTAAGTAAACTATACCCATCCTCATATTACTTGAAAACGTTTTGCGAAGCAGCTTAAACGGGGCAGGTTTCAACCACTGGCATTTTTCTTGCAGCAGCTTCTTCTAATCCTGCTCTTAGAAGATCAAAACAGCATTTTGGTTACTGAAATAAAGTCTGTCAGTCAGATTTTAACCATCGATACTACTTGAGCCACACAACGGATGCCAAAACCCCCTCTGGCAGACAGGGTCTGGTGATGGTCTGGTCAAAAACAGCCTCCACAGAAGTGGGTCGGTTACGCTGTGGTGGAAGCTTGAAGCTGTGCTACAGATACAGGTTGATTAGTAATTATAGCTCTTATAACATGAATTTACACAAGAATTGTGTGAGTGCATGGATATAAAATACATACAATTATCTGATTCAATTGACAGCTCACAAACAATCTATCCAACCTTCTTTAAGTTTACCCCCAAAGCTATCAGTTCGCAGCCAGATCCTGAATATAGAATATCCAGTATCCTTATCTTTCTAGTCCAAAGTTAATTAGTTCTTTAAATGGATTTCTGACCCTTAAGAGCAAATGCAGGGAGTTTTCCAGGAGACAGAACTATGGCAGGATGTGGGGGAAAAGACAATACTCTATCATTAAAAACAAGCAGACAAACTAACAAAAAAAAATCCAAACAATGTTTATTTTTGGAAGAAAAAAGGATCAGAAATTCCAAATGTTAAGAGCTTCCTTCTTTTTTTTTTTTTTTTCCTCCCTGTTTTAAGAGAAAAAGAACACGAGTGAGTGAGAATACAAACAATCTTTGGTCCACAGAGTGACCCCTCATGAATGGGTTCTGCAGAGCTTTTCCTCTCCTTTTAATTATTCAAATGTTAGTTTAAGGATAATAAATTTTGTTCATAATGCAAAAACAATTTAGAATGAAAAAGCCCAGCAGCTAACATTTCTGTGTCAAATGTAAAGTTCTGTGGGGAAAAAAAATAACTTATTTATTACAGTTTCTTTCCAGAAACTTCAGTTTCTGGGTCAAAAGCTTCTAAATAAAGATCATCTGAAAAGTGAGATGATTAAAAGGACCAAAAGAAATACAGAGACAATAATAAGAAGTCAAGATTTCATCAGGCTGTAAAACAGAAGGCTTCTGGAAGGAGACAGAAGTTAAACTGCTGTGTTCCACACCCTGAGATAAAAGGATCCGTGCCTTCAGTAGTGCTGGTAACCTGGTTTGGGTTGAAAGAGCTTCTGCTTAACATTACTGCAACCAACCCTCAGAAAAGCCCAGAAGAAAACAAGCACGATTTTGGCCGCGCAGCAGACAGCAGGAACTGAAAGAGCCCAGAACATGCTGTGTGGCCTGTCCCAGGCTCCCAGCCTCGAAAAGCAGGCAAAAAGCAACCGCCCTACCTTGGAAGTGGCCGTGGCACTGGCTGTCGGCCGTGCTCCAGAGCCTTGCAGTGCCATCCTCACTCCCTGTCAGCAGGCGCTGCCCGTCGGGGCTGAGGCTCAGCCAGTTGATGCCTCCTTGGTGATCGGCACAGACCTTGACGGCGGAGCCGCTGTTCCCCATCCCGGCGAAGGCAGCAGAGGCTCGGGGGTCAACTCATGGGCGCTGGGCACCCCCTTGGCACCGCCGTGGGTCTCCAGCCGTCTCCCACCGACCCACTTCAGCCATTACCTTGACTCCGAAAAACTCAGCCGGGGGGTCCTGACTCCTGTACAGGGACACAGAGTGGTGAGATAAGGACGTGCCGAATCCCATAACCTCCCCAGATCCCATAACCTCCCCCGTGGACACATCGCTGCCTCAAGCAGGATGCCGCCAGGCTCTCGAGCACCCCTCTCTCCACAGAAAGCCCCACTGTGGAAGATGGGTTTCCAACCACTCCTGCACCTTCTCCACAGGCATCCAACCCCTTGGGAGTGGACCAAACCCTCCCAGCCCCACAACGTGGGCACCTGGAGCCCTGTGCTGAGGCAGCGGGGCGCGCTTCGTCGTTTTAAACCACCTCAAGGCTGAAGAGGAGACGCCTCAGAGCGGGGTGGACCCAACCCTATGGGGGGACCCCAACCCTATGGGGGCCCCAGAGCCCAAAGGCGCTGCCTATCCCCGTCCCCCTCGTTCCCCCCCCAGCTCCACGGCCACCACGGGCTCACCTCAGGGACCCTCCTCGCCATCTCTCCCACACGACCCCCAGCATCTCCGTCCCGGGCTCGGCTCTTTGCGAGGGGAACGGAGCTAGGGGGGGGCTCAGCTTCTCTCTCAGAAGGATGAACCCCCTCCCCCGGCTCCGTATGGTTTTTCTGGGGAGGTCAGAGGGGCAAAAACAACCGAGGTGCTGCCCGAGGGGGAAGAGGGAAGGGCTCCCCCCGCCGCCGCCGTGCCCCCCTCAGGCCACCCCGGGGTGGGTCCCCGGCGCCGGCTCTCCCTCCATGTTAGAGCCGCTTCCCCCCCGGGCGGGAACCGCGGCCTCTCCCCGGCCCTCTGCCGCTTCCTCGGAGCTCCCTCTTTGTGCTCCCGGCACGGCAGCCCCCTTTTTTCAAGAAAAAGAGGCACCCCCAACAAAAAAAGAGGCGCCCCAAAGCTCCCCCCCACCCCCCATCCACGGGGCTGTAGCCGCCCCTTACCTCTCCTTCCAGTCACCCGGCGCTGAGGCGGCGGGGGGGAAGAGTCGCCGGGGCGGGAGGGTCGTTCCCAGCTGGGACCCTGCAATGACCGCCCTAAAAGCGCTCGGATCCCACACCCCCTTCGCCCTCACACACCCGCCGAGTCCCCGGGCTCGTCCTCGGGGGGAGGCAGCGCTTCCTGCGGCACGTTTCGCCCCCTCAGGCTGCCTCCCGGCTCCGCGGCGCGGCTGCGCCATTCCCCCCCGCCTCAGGGCGACCCCCGGGGGGCAGCGGCCCCGCCGCCGGTTCCCCGGAGGGCAGCCGCGCTTCTTTTCCTCCTTCCCCTTCCCAAAGGCTCCAGTTTTGGCTCCCTCAGCCCCTCCGCCTGTCCCCCTCCCCGTGCTGCCGAGCCGGGGGCTGGCTTTGAGGGAAGCCATCGCCTTTTGTTCCTCCTCTCGCCCCCCCTCCTCGCCTTCCCCGAGGACCGGCTGAGGTTGGGCTTCTCCTCACGGGAGCCCCAAATATCCACGTCTTCCTCGGAGCTTTTGGGGCTGTTTCTCGTTTAATGGGATCCCTCAACCTCTCTGCCCCATGGGTGAACCACGCTGGCGGCAGAGCCCATGACTTCGGCCCCAAAGTGGGATGTGGGGTGGTAGGGTGGGGATGCTACGAAACGGGGCTCCGCTGTGCCAGGAGCGGTACAAAACAAAGATAAGAAGGGTCCCATCCCACCACAGCATAATTAAATGTATAAAAGGTAAGCCCATGAGGTAGAAAAGGTGATGAGAGCCCCCAGCAAGGGGTTGAGGGGATCAGACACAGATCCTGTTGCCCAAACTAGTCAACTATGAAACGGGCAGCTGAGGAACCCATGCTGCTAAAAACACACCTGCAAAGTAGGATACAGAGCAAAACCCCACTTTTCTTGTCTCCCACTCCATTAAATCACAGAAGCACCTTTGCATGTCAAGTCACCAGCCTTGAAACGGGCCCGCCGGCTCCATTTCACCCTGTCGTGTTCGATCTGGAGGTTCACCAGACATTGAACAAGACAGCGGCCCAGCTCCTGCGTGATGTATTTCAGTGCGTGGGCTGTGCAGAAATGCATGCATTAAATGGATACTTAATGGGATATTTCATTTTGCACAGCGCGTTCTGGCAGACGTGGAACGGAGCTGATACGTCCCGCCCAACACCAACATGAGATGGTCCTGACGCTGCTGCTGGCTGTAACCACACGACCACGGGGAGGCTCACTGGAGATGCAGCTGCAGATTTGTGTTTCGTGTGGCACGGTGTCACTGGCCAGCCCTTTTCTGACAGCAAGTCCTTCTGCACCATCCCTAGGACGAAGGCTGCACGCTCAAGAAAGTAGCCAGTAACTTTCGGGTGTGAGACGTGAGCACTGGGTTTCTTCCCTCCTGGATTTCTTCCCTCTGAAAATCACATTATCCGTGGAAAGATATTTTTTTGGATATGTCGGCCTGGGAATCGGCTGCTCTCAGGGAGTGTCCCTCACCATCTGCTCGTACATCTGTCAAATCCACTCACAAACCACTGCCCGGAGTCCCTGTTTGGGAAACTGTAGGATAGATTAGCACTCCTTTTTTATTTTCCTATGCCGGAGTGATGAGAACACAAGGGAAAATTCAGATGGAAGGGGTATTTTGTTAGGTGGGAGGCAGGTACGGACATTTTAAACATAAACATTTTAAATCTCCAGGGAAGGATGAGCTGCAGGGGAAACCCTTGGCCACAGCTCAGGAGGCCGTGCATTGACTGCAGGAGCCTGTGGGAACAGAGGTTGTGCTGTTCCCTCCCCCTTTTTTTAAAGCCCTTTTAAGGTTTTTTATTATTATTTCAAATGAATATTTCCCTCCTGTGGTGACTGATGAAAGAATCTGAGCTTTTGAACATTTTCATGAATATTTATTCATTTTCTTGGGGTTTTTAATATTCTTTTTCTATGACTTTTATCTGCTTGAATTTCAGATTATGTTTCTTTATTGCATTTGTATACTCCTTTTTCCATTTTTAATTGTCATGAGGAAGGCAAAATAAAATTATCAGCTGTTTGATTTTGCTCTTCAGGGCCCAAATCCTGCAATGAATCTTTCGTCATCCAGACACACAAGCACAAAACTCAGTGTTGCTGGTATACATTTCACTTGTCATTCTCCAACAATTTTCTGTTAGCTATTCACATAAATATAGATATCTGCATACACAGATGCATGAGCTGCTCCTGTAACATCCAGATAAATATAAAGCTTTGAGAAGGCATCTAGATGTTTGTGTCTAGATTTGCACTACATGATTTGAGGGCTCCAATGGCTATTGCTAAGTTTAGAGCCAAGTTGTTTAAACTCTTTTACTAGTTACCGAGGAGAGGCAAGTGCCTTCCAAATAAAGAATTTAGAGTTCATTTACATTGTATTTTATAAGGGGAAGGGATATGTCTATCCTTCAACATGGACTATGCTAGGGGTCCAATATGAGCAGGTTCCTAATTCTTTTCCATTAAGTAGGATGAACTGGGACCTTTGTCTTTAAACCATTCTTTCTTTCCAACACAGCTTCAGCTTCTGGTGTCTCTGATCTGGTAACAACACGGTGCAGGGAGATTCCTTAAATCATCCCCAAGAGAGTAGATGATCAGGTGGAAAAGCCTCTACCAGCAACCTTCATCCCAAATTACTTCTATTTAGGGTCTCACTTGACAGACCTTGACAAGCAGTGTAGGCTCCATCTCATGTATAGCTGTAAAATGTAAATGCTGAAGAGCACTTCCCGTAATAAGACTTGAGTGATAATGCAAATGATTTCAGTAATCTTATTGATGTAATTTGTGGGGGACGGAGAACAGGCAGCTCTGCCACCTCCCCCTTCTCAGGCTTTGGGTATGTGGATGGAATTGCAATGGTCTTTATGGACGACAAAGGCACTTTTGTTCTGTCAAAGAAGCAGAGCCAATAATGCCCCAAAGAAGTCAGCACCAGAGCTCCGCTCACCCGACCAAAAACAAAAGAATAAAGTGTGCAGCAATGCAAATTATCTTTCTTAGAGGATTAACCCCTTCCTCCACACAAACCCCTCCACATTCCCACAGAAGGACCTTTATGGCTGCCAGCCTCTTTTCACCGAACCCTATTGCTCTGCTTCAGGCTATCAGCGCCAGTCACCATCAGATTGGTGGATAATTAAGCATTGCTTCCTCTTTCTTCACCTCAGAAAATCACAAAAGCCAACCAACTCGCTCCTGAAAATACTGTCTGGGTCCCAGAAAATTGATACTGGCATACCCTGCGCTGATTTTTTTTAATACCAACCACATCGTTATAGTGATTGAGAACAGTTAACCTCAAAAGGCCGTGTGGTGTCTCCAGTGGCAAAGTTCCTCACAGAGCAAACCTAGTCTCTACGAAGAAAATTTCTCTACTAGGGTTAAATTTGATTTTAAAATTGATCTAGTTTCGCTGGTACAGTGTAAATAAAATTTAACCTTAAACGGATTTCGATGTAGCTTCCACTGGTTTGATTGAATTCAGAATGTCATCGACGTCTAAATAGCTTTGCTTGCATTAAGGGTTGGTATTGGCAAAGGCAGATTGATTTTTACATGGATTTAATTATCAGAGCTCGAGCAGATGTAGCCTTACTCTGAAGGGATGGGGGAGTAGCAGTCAGCACAGCTTCACAGCCCCAGCAAGTGCATTGCTCCAAGAGGAGCTACTCTCTCCTCTTCCCTGCATCCTTTTGTAGGTTCAATAAGAGCAACGCTCAACTTTTCCTGGCAGAGCCACGCTGCAGCTAAAGGATGGGCACAGAGCTTTGTGTTAAAATGCAACAGCATAGCTTTGTAGGATAAAATGTCTTGATTTCCCAGCCCGATGCCGCAAGTATGAGGGCAAGCCAGATAGTTCTCAGCTCTGAAAGGAAATACCTTTTAGGCAACATGTAATCAGCCCGTGGAAGTCATTGCCACAGGATGCTGTTGTGGCCAGGAGTTTCACAAAGAAATTCCCTAACAAGTCATACCAGCAGGACCCTGCCAGCCCTCAACATTTACCGGAGACCGCCGTGTAGCTCCAGATCCATGTGGGGCCGTGCCCCCGGGTCACAGCGCAGAGGAAGGCTGTGACCGTGCCTTACATCTGGGCTGGGTGCGAGATTTCTTGGGGCCTCTTTGAAAGGAAGGGTTGGTTTGATCCGCAGCCCAGTTGCAGTCTTCTGGCCGTGGTAATGTCTACATGTGGGATCAGGAGCTCTTTAGAGCAGCCCTTTTACCACCCAAATAGGAAGCCCTGTTGGTATAGGGTCCCTTCCCTTGTAAGCAGCTCGGGCAGGACGCTGCTTGCCTGCACATCTCTCCGTGATGCCCAACAGAGCCAGGCTTTCCACTCCAGGACACCAGTTCTGTGTGAGGTATTGCTTGGGAACAGGACTGAAGAAGCTCACATGGAGGTTCACAAAAAAAAAAAAAAAAAAAAAAAAAAAAAAACTGCAGGGTTGGCAATTGTATTAAGAAACACCAAAAAAAAAAAATCGTTTTGGAAAGTATATTGACCCTCCCTGTTCGCCTGCTCTGGAATTTCTTGCATTTTCCCAGGGTCATCCAAAGGCCTTTGGAGGCTCTGGGCACCAGGCTCGTGTGTGCACACAGTCTGAAGCTATCCTTGCGGACTTCAGACTCAGATATCACAACTGAAAGCAGCACTGCAGATCCTTCTGAACCCTCTGTGACCGGCCTCTGATACAGGCAACACTACATGAAGGTGACAGCTCTCCCTTTCCTCATCTAAGTGTGGATCCTTTGCAGTTAAAAATCTCCCAGGGTGCTCAGAAGTCTAGCTTGGGTATCAAGATTTAGCAAATTCCCCCTACAGGGATAAAAAGATGGTTTGAAACTGTCACATAGCCCAGGATTTCCTGTAAACGTCTACTAACTTCTTTCGGTTTTTAATCAGATCAGAAGCAGTGGTTTCCAAACCGTTCTTTCAAAAAAAATGCTTGGTTTTCTAGGTTTTCTGTTACGTCTATAACAAGAATGCCTCTCAGCTAAACTCAGATACATCTCTGCCGTCCACTGCTACTTTACCCAGCTGGACGGACTGCTCTCTATCAGTGTCAGAAGTCTGAAAACCCGAGATTTGGAAAATCAAGTGGTATTCAGTGAGCTAGGTTAGGTGATGGTAATATTGCTGGTCATATTGGGGTCTTAGCACCTAACCCCTGTCGGCAATGGGAGTTTAGCCACGGACTCTCTTGAGGGTTGAATTGACTTTTTGCTGTGATGAACTGATGGCTTTAAACCCACTGCCGTGAAGGAATCTTATCTTGCTGGCTCAGAAAGCAGATGTCATTTCCTAGAAATTTTTAAGATGCTACATGCCAGGACGTGCAAGGTCTTTACTGTAAACAGCTTTCCCCTCACGTAGGCTATAGATGGCAAGGTCCTTCCATCGTGTCACTGTATAGCGGGAACTTTGCTGCATCATTCAAAATCATAAATATTTACAAAATTGCAAAATAATGGTAAAAAGCTCATTTTACCCTCTTCCCTACTTTGATGGGAGCCCTGCTGTTCCTTCCAGACGGTAAGCTGGCCTCTTGCCCAGACCATATATCTCTTATGACAGACTCCTTAAGGACCACATCTACATGGAAGCCAAAAGAAATCTGTCTTACTAAGTGACACAAGACTGACTTTCTGAGCCCAATTCTGAGCCTGTCTTAACTGATTTTGCCCTGATACAACCCTGCTGGCTTTGACTGCATCAATCCAGATTTATACTGACGCAGGCTGAGAGACTTTTGACATTGGTACAAAACCCCAGATTTCTAAAAATGCTGAAGATACAACCAGTGACCTGTGCAGTGTTATAACAACTGTATTCACATCTGGCCTCTAAAAGATTTATCTGTTTTTCATCTGCCTGGCTCTCAAAATTGCCGTGCTGCCTTAGGTAAGGGAGGAGCGTTCATGATCTCTTCCACCTCCTTGCTGCTAAGAGCCTTGTACCAACAACTGATATCAAACCCATAGATCAAACCAGAAAAGTATTCTAGAGCTGACTAAGCTTTGCTCTTCGCGGCCAGCCCTGCTCCTGACCCCAGTACAGCAGGAATTGCAATCTTGTTCCAGGAGGCTTTTTTTTTTTTAATTTATTTATTTTTATTTTTTTTTTACTAGGATTTACTAGCACCTCTGCAGTGTGAGCCGCTCGAATGCAGCATCCCAGTTGGTTTCACAGGGAAAATCTTCACATGATGCACCTACTCTTTTGGGGCACATATATTTTAATTAGAAGGTGCATTTTCTTTTTCACCTACAACAAATACAGCACCGTGTTTTCAAGTACTCTTGCCCTTAGGGCTTGATTTTACTTCTAGCTGACCTAATATAGGTTTGTGTAGGGAAACTGCACTGCAACAGCCTCAACCTCTGGCCACCAGCAGTAACTTCATACATGACTTGAGCTCTCTGGGCTCACCAGTGAACACGTTTTGTCTCCTTTTCTTATTGCTGTCAGGCTGAGGAGAGCTGGCACATGCTGCTGCAGCCTCACCAGGCCCAAGCAAAACCTCACTTCAGTGTCCTAAAGAGGGTGTGAAGGACTGGTGAGGTGGTGGCTGGTGTTGTGCTGAGGGGACACAGAATGGCAGCTGCAGGGTACCACAAGGAAGCTCAACACCGTGCGCTGCTAACAGCATGACAGGTAGTGGGATGTCAGTCTGCTTTCACTTCCCAAACATCCCCACGGTTTGCTTGGTGAATAAACCTTTCCTCATCGCTGTTCTCCTTTTTTCCTCCTCTACCAGTGTTCATTTTAGCCTTTTTTTTTTTTACAAAAAGGCACCCCCGCTGGAGTCCTTTGCTGTCGGGAGGCAAGAGTGCAATTTAGCTGGTCCGCGGCCGTCTGTTTCCATTCATTCCTGAGGTTTTCCAGCTGCCCACAAAAACAATGCACTGATACACTCTGGGTGGACTTGAACCATGGCCAATGCAGAGGGTTAGGTGGGGCCGGGAGATCCGCAGTGCTTTTTGTCCTACAGAACGGAGTGGATATCAACGCCACATGGCCAGAGGCACGATGGCCAGGAGCACGGAGGAGCAGTTTGCTGAGTCCTGCAGCCCACACGTGCCATCCAGCTTCTCGCCAGGCAAATATCAGCAAACTCAAGCATCTAAGGGCTGGGATTAAAAACAAACTGAATTTCAAGGAGGTCTGGAGCTGTTTGCACTTTCACGGGTGTGAGGTAGACAGATCCCATCAGAAAGGATGCGATATTTAGCTATTTTTTTTTCCATTAAATTCCTCTTTTCTCCTTTTATCGTCCTTCTTGCTCATGCAGAGGCATGGAGTGAGTAATAAAAAATGCTAACAGCACAACTCCTTGATTTATACCGCCAGCAGATCTCAGGCAGAACTCCCTGTTGAGTTGGAGGGAACAGCCTGATTAAAAATTGATGCCACAATATGGTCTGTCTTAGCAACGACACTCGCAGGCGAGATTCATCTAGGATATAAACCGTGACATTTAAAAAGCCAGTTGGGTGAAACTTGACCAAAAATATAAAAAATACAAATCGGTGGGCGCAGCCCCGGGGAATAAAGTCAATTGCCGTTCCGCTTTATGGAGCATGGCGTGTGGCTCACTGCAGCCATTAAGTCGTCTTCTGCTGCCTCTTTTCTGGCCTCAAGAGGTTAAATTCTTCCCAGAGCCATCCACCGGGGTGGGAAATTAAAAGTGAGTGTGTGTGCCACAGAGCTATGTCGGCCTGGGTATGTGGGTGAACTCGGTTTCGTGTTGTTTGCCTGAGAGGTCCAATGGGGTGGATAATGAAGGGGGTCGGAAGAGGAATGTGCTTTCTGCCCAGAGTGGTCTTTCAAGCAGGCCTTTGCTTATTTGTTGGGGGAGATTACTCACAGGGTCACCTGGCAAAAATGACTGGAAGTTATGAAAGAAAGGGCCTCCTGCCAACTATTTAGGAGAAAGAGGGAGAGAAGTGGAGAAGAAACAGAAGAAAGAGCAGCGAGTTGGCTGCAGGGCAAGGGACATTTTGTGATTCGGGGGAGAAGCCAAGAACCAAGGCTGTAAAGGGAGGGAGAGGACCCTGGGCTCCTTAGGAGGCTCCGTGCTGTGTTCTGGTGACATTCAAGCACAAATGGAAAGAAAGAAAAAAAGCACAGGAGCTTAAATGTGCCTCGTGGAGCCTTTATGGCAGCTCTGTCTGTACCTGCAGAGCATGGGCAGGGGTGAGCACGAAGCCTGGGGGTGCTGCTGGTGGAGGCCCGGCTGGTCCTCCCCGGCCTAACGCTGGGCCTCAAAACATGGTTGTCGTTTGTCACTGCTCCCACAGAGGTGCTTTTAGGGCACTGCTGAGACAACCCCATAACTCCCAGCCCTCGTCGAGCCAGCAGGACCCTTCTGCAGCCTAGGCAGGGCAGGATGTCAGAGAATCGGGCCTTGAGCACCCCAAGAAAGGCACGGATGGGCCCAGCATGGCTCCCTGCGGCTCGCACCACTTTGGCGAAACATCTGCTTGTCCGAAACACAAATCCCTGCCATACCCCGAGCAGATTCAGTTCCCCCCGAACGCAATCGGAGCTGCTGCATCTGCTCACGCCACGGCCAGGCTTCAGCCCCAGGAGGATGAGGCCTTAGCGAAGTCAGGCCGAGCTGCCTGCTCTGCCTGACGCTCTCCTGTGAATAACTTTTCTTATTACACCTCTCTGCTCCGGCGCCAAACCCCAAACAGGCAGGAAAGGCATCCAAAATTCAGAAGAATTATGACAGAGGCTCAGGCATCGCGGGGTTTTGGAAAGGTTATTCGTTTAGTAAAAAAAAAATAATAAATAAATAAAATAAATGTGCAAATCAAACTCTCTGGCAGCTTTTGTGTGATGATAATCGTGCTGATTAAGTGTTTGAGCCTCAGGAAATGCTGGGAACGGCACTAGGACCTAGGAAATAACCACTGCGAGCTGTTGGAAGACAGCTGCGGGCTCTTCCTGTTCTGCTCTGTAAGTGATCCATCTCCTCTCACAGATCTGTGCATTTTGGATGCAATTGCACAAAATATGCATTACTTATGGCCATGCAGATAAATACAGAGGAGACCAGCAGTTGTGCTGTTAACCCCTCGCATCCCCCTTAGGCCTGGACGTGCAACGAGGCAGCAGCAGAGTCAGAGCCCAGTTTTACCTACAGCTGACTTTGATGAAGCCATGGCTACATTAGCTAAGGGTATTAAGCTTAGGGAATATATTCTTCCTCTCCCTCTCTAAATTTGGCTGTGGTTTCCATTGCCCTTTGCTGATGAGGAAGGTGCTCATTCTGATATCCGTGGCGGTGAAGCCAAGAAGAAGCTGCTCAAACCAGTGGCCTTGATTCACTTTCAACCTTAAATTTGATGTATCATCTACAAGAAATCAGAGCTCTGCGCAGGTTGACGTGAGTGCTCGATGTATTGAGCACAGAGTTGATTTCCCAGGAATTTACAGTAGCCCAGAAAGGGGCAGGAGGAAAGGATGAGGACGGAGAAGATGCTGTTTACCTTGGTCAGCTGCTCTGGGACTTTCCTCCCCCCTCAAGCGTGGATTTCACAACAAAACCACTGAAATGATAAAAACAATAGCTACTTTTCTGTGGCACTGCTGAACTATGCAGCCTCGGAGCTCCTGCAGGGGAATGGAAATGTGAAGAACAATCTTTAACCATATAGGAACGTATGCGCAGTGTTGGCCAGCTATTTGGCAGCCGTAAATCAGTGCAGTCGGGCTAAACAAACTCGATAGTGCTACGTGGCTTGCTCGATGAGCCAGCTCTGCACCAGAGCCCTGCGCCAGGCTGTGGCCCTCTGGGACCGGCTGCGTTAGCCAGCACACAGCTCCGGGACTGCCTTAATTGATGGTAATTGGCACTGCCTGCCTTCAGCGTTGGGTAATCGCACTTTGGGGCTGGGAAATCAGAGCTTCCCCGCCGCTGCTGCACCCAGCAAAAGTCAAGAACTGCAAAAGGACTGAGGCTGGAGTCTCCCGAGACAGTTTTGAGTCTTTTCCATACAAGCTAAAGCATCTGCTCCTTCTTTCAAAAGCTGATTTGGACCCAAATGGAAAAATCACTGATTTGACTGTTTTTATTATTATTGTTAGTGGTATTATTCTTACGATTACCATTCCTTCGAACTAGGTCGTGGGGAAAGAGCACCTTCTGTAAGAAATCAGTGCAAGCTTTGAGAATCTGGTAACCTCTGCCCTCCCCTTGACCTTCCAACATCTTGACTGTAAGTTTGACCTGAATATTCAGATGCCAATTTAAAAGGAAAAAAAGAAAAAAGAAAAAAAAAAAAAAAAAAAGGAAAGAAAAAGGAAAAAGAAAAATACCCCAAGAACTGGAACAAGGGAAACTCTGTCTGGTATTTCTTTCCAGCCAAAGAACTCTTTAATAGCAATCTATTAGACAAATCCCAGGCCTGGGGGTCTGTTACAGAGTTTTTGGATCCTTACCAGACTTTCTTTTTTTTTTTTTTTGTCTCCAAACCTGTGTTGCCTGAATGCAGCTGAAAAGGAGAATCAGTCAATGCAGTCAGAAGGTTTTCCAGTGCTGTGGAAGTCCCTGTTTCTGATGGGGCATGTCATCTTTTATTGTCAAGGGAGCTGACTGTTATATAGCTCTTATTAATAAATTATAGAAAAAGACGTCTGAAACCTGTGAAATGCAGATTGCCAGCTCTGTAGTAAGACCTGAACTGAAACGATAAATTCCAGAAGCCAGAATGGTGTTTGCCTACTTTTTTTTTTTTTTTCTCTCTTTCTTTTAAAGGTAGAAGATAAATGAATCTGGCCCCAGCCCCCAGTTGAAAAAAAGAAGCTCTATTATTATTATTATTCTCAGAAAAATAATTTCAAAGGACAAGTCAATAATAGCAGGATACACACAAAATAAAACCTTTGGAATCCTGTTATTATTATTATTATTATTGTAGGTTCAGATGACTCAAATGTTATTATTTTCTTCTTGCATTACCAGCCAAGAAAACCAATGACAACCACATAAAGCTCTGCAAATCTCAGCAGTTTTGGTTCCCACTTACATTACTGGAACAGCTGCTGCGCTCGCATAGCTGAGCCGGTCAGCTCTGCGTGTGGACGGGACCACACGGTGCTTTCTCACTGCGAAAGCTGGAGGATGATTTACGCCCAGGATTTATGTTCATCCCACCCTGCAAAGCGGAACGGAGCCTGGAGAGGCAGGCACGTCACCGTGTCGGGGCAGGCTCGGTTATGTGCTGGTGCCCCGTGGCACACAGAACATAGAGAAATCATTCACGGAGAGGGTAAAGACTTCTTTTGGTGGTGGCTGCCTTCATGAAGGCACGCGAGGAAGAGGACGATGGCACAGACACCTTTTCAGGGGTGATCAGTGACTGATCCTTCAGTGTCCCAGACCCTGTGCTGCCCTAGCAGGATCACATAAAGCCATCCCTTCCAACAGAGGGGAAGGCGTTAGTGCATTTTGGATGGTGTGAGTGCAGGTGTGAATGCCTACCCCAAGCGCAGCCTTACCACAACCCACTGGAGATCATCCTATTTAAAGAAGGAATCGACATTAACCATTTCAGTATGATTTCGGGTTTCCTCCACGCGCAATTTGACTGCGAACACTGATGCATCCCTCCACGTGCCAGCACACTTGAAGCAGGGCAGCTTGACTCGGTTACAAATGGATTTGTGCCAAACCACATCAAGACGGTCAGCCGTCCGTGGAAAACACGGCGTTCCCGTTTGCTCCTCCCTGTTTCTGTCCCTCCATGGAAAACTAAAACCCTCCTGTCCTTTTCCACGCTTTCTTCCATGTGGGTGTGTTTGGTTTCCTTCGTTGTCACCAATTTGTCACCAGTTGTATGGGAACGGCTCAAAACTGTTATTGCAGCTCCTCTACTGATTGAATGATGGCTGATATGGAACTTTTGGATCAAGAGGACACCAAGCCACAGCCCCTACAGGAGTCCCTGTCACTGGAGGTTGATTAAGCTGGCTTTAACCTCTCCGATAGATCAGGGGGGTTAGGAATTGCCATTTGTGATGCTGAGGATGCTGACCACATCAGGCACACAGATATCATCCGCCTCAAGGGCTTCTCAGCTCCGTCAGATTTACTCCTGGGCAATAGTCTGAGCCCATGGAATGAAAATCCCCAAGCCAAACCTGGTTTCACCCCAGGCAGCTTCTCCTTAACCTGAACACAACAGGGAAGAGAAAGCTAAAACCAGACTTTGCATGGGAGCCAGAATACCTGTCCACCAAGAAAACAGCTCTAGCAGACATGGAAGAGTGAATTCATTGCTACCTGGTCCAGAGAAGTGGCTCTGGAGGAAGAGAAAAGAAAGCACAGGAGGGTCTCTCCATGCGCTGGGTAATGTAGCAATGCAGAAGCGCTGTAGCTGTGCAGATGTCTTCCACAGATTCATTTGCAAAAGATATTCCATCAAATTCCCACATTATCCAGCTACAGAGAAAGGACATTCGTGTATAAAGGCATTCTGGCAGGAGCTACTTGCTTTGGGGCCAGATGTAATTCAAAGTTATTCTGAATATTACACTGCAGCAGCCTGGCCAAGCCCAGTAATGCTGATTATTAGGGCTTTCCTGGCTTTCCAGATGGAGCTGATTTCATTTAGTTCCCTCTCTTGTAATTAATAACTTGTCCCTTTTGTTCATTTTTTTTTTTCTGAATCTTTGTTTCACCCTGGCATTTTGTAGGACGCTTTCCAATTTACTTAATCCTTTGCTTGCTGCCTGGGTGCACGTAGCAGAGCTCGTTCAGCCGTGCAGTTTAACGCCGTGCGGCTCGGAGCTCTGCTCCACGATCTCACATCCACTTCCCAGAGGGCTGGCACTTCTGTCACCGAGCTCAACCACACAAATCAGGCCGTTTCATACCCGAGCAATGGCAGTAATCTTAAGAACAGCCACCACCCTAACCGCCAGCGTGCACATGGGATCCGTACGCTCTGTCCTTTAAACAAGTGCAGATTTAGCAAGGAGGAGGAGGGAAGGCGAGCTGCATCCCCCCGCTGCCAACGCAGTGCACGTTCTGCAGCACCACCAGGCTCGTGTCCACCACATTTAGCTTTCAAACCAAAAAAAAAAAAACAACAGGAAAAACTCATTTCCCCGCTGCCAGCTGCCAGTGATACAACGCTTCTACGTACGGAGGATGGTTTTCAATGAAGTGTTCCCATGAGGCTGGCTCCTTGCGCTGGGAGGGTGCTCGTAAATGGGATCTCACGTGTTAATAAGTGATGAGCGTGTGGTCTGGAGGCGTAGCACGGACATGTGTAAGGCATGCTCTAGGTAGCTAAGCGCTGGTTACACGCAACCGCACGGCTTAACCAGGCTGCTTCTTCTCTGTTTTTAACCCTAGCAGGGTTCAGCCCAGGGCTGGGGCTCCTGGCTTCCTCCGCAGTGTAAATAATGAGTAGTAACCCACCCAAACCCATAAAAAACCTGAATTTGAAATGTTTAGAAGGAGTGGACCTGCACGCAGTGCCTGTATGGCCAAGTGGGGCTGTACATCTGTGTGTACATGCACGGTCCCATACATGCATTAAGGAAGGGGAGGGATGGCCGTGCTCCCCCCTAAGGGCTGAGCCACCGCAATCTGGAATCCGTACAGCTCAGCTCCCCAGGGTTTCTCAGGTCTGACCCAGCTTCAGCAGGACAGCCAAGTGTGGAGAAACCCAGGTGTGCGGATTTCTGGTCTTAGACCGCTGCTCTCGGGGGAATTGGGGTGGCTGGTTTGGATGGTTCCTCGTTATTTTCCTTGCTTTTGTCCTCCAGCCACACAGAGCATCTGGGATTCCTGGTAGGGCTTCTTTAAAACCCTTTGTTTCTGCTTCCCATGAATGAAACTCCTTTAAAGCTACTCACAGTTCAATGCCCGTCTTTCTTTGGGAGCACATTTGTGTTGTTTTTTTTAACAGATTACTGTCCGGAAGGTCACAACAAAGAGCACCGTGTGTGACTGAATATTAACTTTTCATATGAACTCGGGAGCCGATTAGAGCTTTCACGAAGCAAGAGCAATGCTAATCCTGGAAGAACTCCTAAAATCTTTCATAAGCTGCATTTAATTAAAAGAAAATGAAGTACGCAAGAGTTGATGCATGAGTTGTACGTTTGTGCATCCTACTCAATGAATGAATCATTTCCCTGCCTTCTTTTCCGACCCAGAAATACCTTGCAATCCATCAAGGATGCTTCAACATTTTTAGGGTCCCAGCGGACCGTGTGTCAATGAAAGCCACCCAGGACATGGCCAGCACAGTCTGGAGCTGTTGTCCATCGGGGGACATCACTGCCTGTGTTGCTGCTGAGGGAAATGTCAGCTGAACTGTTGGTAGAGTCACTCTGTAGGTTTTTTAAGCTGTTTCCATACCCCCTTAACACATATGTGACCTATGCGGGCACACTGCATGCTTTGCTGCCCCCCCTAAAATGTTTTTATTTTATTTGGAAGCTGGTTTTGATATGGTTTTCAGCTGATCTAAGCTCAGAGTAAGTCAGGAGGAATTATTTCCATCGCCTTCGAACCAGGACCAGCTCCTGGCACTCAGACAGGCCCCGTAGGTCCATCAGATCGGGGCACGAGCCTCACGTGTGTCCCCTCATGGCACGAGCAGCTCGCACCCCTCTGACGGATCACAGCGTGTGTGTGCAGCACCCTGACCCCCTCCAGGCATCAGGAGCCGGCTGGGTCCAGCGCGTGGTGGCCCTGGATGGGACAGAACAAGCACAGCTCAGAGCAGAACCACACTGGGAGTGTGTTTTGAGGTTTCTCCAGGTCTCCTTGCCACCACCACTTCTGGAAGGAAACCTGTGCCATCACCCCGTGTCCTCCCTATAGATCTCTGCACCATGGAGAATGAAATCCCAGCGCGTAACTCAAGCTTAGAAAGGTTGCAAGCCCGTTCCCTCCTGAACTCATACAATTGACGGGAAAAAAAATGTGCTTAGAGCCAAAAGCTGATGTTGAACGATTTATTCCTCGGCCCAGATGGCAGGAAGGGGGCGATGCCCGGCCTCAGTGGTGGGGTGAGAGCTCAGCTAGACGTAGTTGACGACTCTCCTGACGGACTGGACGCTTGAGCTGCACGCCTGCCACACTCTGAAGCTGCTGAACTCGCCCCGCTCCACCACGTACATGCGGCCTCGATAGTTGGGCTCCTCGTACAGCACCCACCTGAGCAGAACAGGACGGTTACCTGCGGCCCTACAACCCCACTGTGCAAGCTGGGCTTGGCCACTGCAAATGCAGCTGCATTTAGGGGCTTCCGTGCTGCAAACCACCAGGCCCCACAGCCCCATTCAGCACACAGAAAGCCCCCAGAAGAGTTTCCAGCACAGCCTGGCAGTCACCCCGTGGCCAGCTTGGGCAGAAGTTGGTTTGGGTTACAGCAGCAACAAAGCCTGGCGCCAGACCTTTCCCCTTTCTGATTGCTGTAGGAATTGTGTGTTTGTGCAGGAGCAGAGTGAGATGTGACAAATCTGATCTTCACCAGACACGACAGAAACAAATTCACAGCATTCAGCGCTAAAGAAGGACACCAGTCCCCCCCAAAATCTAATCAATTTACATTTTAAATCATAAAACCAAACTTCAGGGGCCAGAAGCAAGGCAAGTCTGAAGAATTCCTAAAAGCAGGACAAGAAAAAATTCCTGGGGTGCACCCCAAAAGGCCCCTCAACCCCTGGGTAAACAAATTTGGGACTGTAAGGAGAAATATCCTTCCTGCTGCACTGGAAATAAATCCTACCTCCTTGAGCTGCCTCTCTAGCTGTGATGGGAACCATGTCTCTAGCCACGCTCAATCATTTCTCTTTTTCCTAGGAATTCTCTCTGACGTTTCCTAACAGGGAGCAGGTTAATCTTCCAAATCATTTGGTTTTTGTGGTCGATCTCTTGCCAGACATTCAGCTGTGACATCTTGGTTAGGACCTACTGCATGTGGGATTTCCAGGGAGAAAACTCCTTTAAGTCCTGCACGGGCTAGTGACTGCTGAGCCTCCAGGGTCAGACAACAGCTGCTGAGCTCGGATCAGTCTGACCCAGAGCTGAAAGCTGCAGCCCTTAGGAAAAAAATGTTGTTTATAAAACCAGCCATCCATGAGCATAATCAAAAAAAAAAAAAAAAGAAAAAAAAAAAGAAAAACAAATAGAAAAAGCTTAGAGCATTTGGTTGAGCCACCCCACAGACTCTGGGACACGTCTGGATTTATTTTGCACTTCTGGAGGGCACCCACCCATGCGGTCCCGGTGGTCCTGCATCACCAAAATGTGCCCAGCCGAGACAGCTGGCTCCTGAGCGTTCCCTACAAACAACCAAGTTCATTTTTTGGCACTTTTTGAGGCCAGTTTCTATCTGAAGCAGAACTGCGAAGTCGTCCTCAGGCTTTCCTTGGAGGCTGCCCACTGCTCGCGTACCGGCAGGGTGCCCTGAGGCCACGTGCACCCTCAGTATCTGACCCTTCAGAGAAGGTACTCAGCTCTTCAGCTTAATTAAGAACAATTCACACCATCATCATTCTCCTCTGAACACACCCCTGCCTTATTCATAAGGCACGCCTGGCTTTCTTCCTTTTCTACCCCATCCCATTCAGCAACGGAGGGACCCCAGGGAACAACGTAGGGCTAGAGCAGCCCATCATAGCCCCAGAACCTCCGTGTTTCTCTCCAGGCCCATGGTTCACGTGTCCACGGGGTCAGTGGAGCAGCTGAGCAGGCCCTGGGGCAGATGGAAGCGGAGAGCACGACCTGCTCTGGTGAGAGCCCAGCGGTTTGGGGAGCCCCCTGCTTAGGGAAAGGCAGCGAAACAGAAGAACAGAAGGATGGGATTGAAGCGTATTGGCAGTGCAAGGTGATGAGTGAGGACTTGTACTTAGCTCTTCCTCTATTCCCTAAAATTTACGTTCTCCCAGAACATCAGCAACCAAAGCAATGGAGTCGGTCAGCCCAGAAAGGAGACGATCCCGTCCTGGAGCCCAGCAGGGCCGAGCGGATCCAGGCACAGAGCACACAACCCCCAGCATCTCCGTGCTGCGTTTCATTAGCCCGTAAACCCAGAGGACGCTGGAATGAACCTCATGTGGATCCCCATCAGCCAAACCCAGCTGCTCGTGCTGAAAATCCAGCAGGGCCTTGGCTGCAGGAGACCTGGCTGCTCGTGGCCGGGGAGGGACACCGAGAAGAGCAGGGGTGATGGGGGCAGAGGAAAAGACACAGGCGTTGGTGGAAACTCACTGCTTCACCCCAAAATCATCGTGGCTACTAAAAATCACCCTGTCCTGTCTGAAGGGCCTCGGTAATTAGCACCAGGAACACTCGGCTGTGATGAAGTCCACGAGGTGTTTACACTGCAGCCCATGGCTTGGGGTTGCCTGCTCGGAAGGGCTGTTTCTCGCTCGCTGTACCCACACATGGACCACAAACCTGGGAATTTCAGCCTCTCGGCCTCAGGAGGAAACCAAAAACCTGCGGTTTGCTGACCCAGCTCTTCCTGAAATCTCTTCCTTTGCTTGCTCTGAGGCCGGCCGATGGGTTGGGTGTCAGAGCCCGGTGGGTGCCGCAGGTTCAGCTCTGATTGAGCAGTGGGGCTCCATCCTTCCCCGTGTGGGATTCGGGCAGAATAAAAGTTTGGTTTGGTTTCTCCAGGTTATGTCGCTACCGTTCAGAAAAGCCCTTTTTTTTAGGCGTTCTCTCCCAGACCGTAAAACAAATTCAGCTTTTTAAAGCTGTGATTTCCAAGCCATCCCCTGCAGGTGGGAAGCACGAGGCCACTTGCCATCAAACTGCCAAGCTCCCACGGAGGCAGCAACATCTCCGAGTGCCCCAGAGAAGATCTCTCGTTCCCAGCATCACCCCAAAAGCTGCACCAGCACCGTTTCTGTTCCCGTGTCCCCAGCCCCAAAGGGAAAGCAGGGAAGGTGCCAGCACCCTCAGTCCCACACAATGCTGAAGGCGGGCGTTTCTCCGTTCCTGCCTCTCCATCCTCTCCATCATCACTTCCCACAGGCACGGCCACCCCCATGAGAGCAGCAAGCAGCATTTTCATGGCACGTGGCACCATCCGCGGGCTTTGGAGGGGAAGAAAATATTTCTGCATCCAACCAACGTCATGCAACAAGGAGGGAAAAAACATTGGAGTGAGGTTTGGGCACTGCTGGGAGCTCAGAGGAGCCCTGCTTTATGTTGTTCCTGGATGCGCAGGGTGATACAGACCTGCTTGTGGTCTGGGGATGAGCTGGAAAGAGCCTGCGGCTGAAATTCGCCTCGTTTCTCATGACTGCATCTCCTCTGCTCTCCAAATGGCCAAAGCAGGACTTCACCAGCACCCCGCAGAGCTGCAGCACCTCTGGGGACATCTGGGTTTATGTGGTCCGTCCGAAAGAGACATGGTAAATGAGTGGTCCTACAACACTTAGCACACTCGTGGGCTCTCTCTTGGCTTTATGGTGCTGGTTCTCCCCCACTGCTCAAATGACTTCTGCTTCAAATGCTCAGGGCTAACTGGGTCCCCAGTGAGCTCAAGAAATAAGGAAGGGAAGGAGAGAGGGAGGGAGAAAGAGAGATAGAGATAGAAAGAGAGAAAGAGAGAAAAAGAGAGATAAAGAGAGAAGAAGAAAGAAAAAGGGAAGGGAAGGGAAGGGAAGGGAAGGGAAGGGAAGGGAAGGGAAGGGAAGGGAAGGGAAGGGAAGGGAAGGGAAGGGAAGGGAAGGGAAGGGAAGGGAAGGGAAGGGAAGGGAAGGGAAGGGAAGGGAAGGGAAGGGAAACGAGAAAAAGAGAAGAGAGAAGAGAAGAGAAGAGAAGAGAAGAGAAGAGAAGAGAAGAGAAGAGAAGAGAAGAGAAGAGAAGAGAAGAGAAGAGAAGAGAAGAGAAGAGAAGAGAAGAGAAGAGAAGAGAAGAGAAGAGAAGAGAAGAGAAGAGAAGATCGAGTTTGAAGTTTCATGCACCTTCAAGGTATCCCAGAGCTCTTGTAGCCTTTCACCCTGCAAAAATCATGCCCTTTGCAGCAGCTCTCATTCCACACTCAATATTGGAGTCGCCAAAATCACTATTAGAGTCGCCAAATTTCATCTTTAAACCTTGACTGACACTTTCAGGCTCCCCCACACTCCTCCAGCACCAACAGGTTTTCCCCCGCTGGCTCCTTTGCAGCCGCATCCCTCGCCCTGATGCTGGCCCTGTAGGGCACGTGGGAAGGGACCCCGTGGGTACTCACGCGCCGTCGCCGTACACCTTGATGGCGTTGACGAAGGGCTTGTCCCAGCCCTGCCCCTGCAGTGAGGCGCAGTCCTCAGTCAGCTCCAGGCTGCGGCCGCTGAACCGGCTCCCCTCGAATATTTCCATTCTGTAGTGCTCGCCATGCTGGGGGCAGAGGGAGTGGAGTCAGCCAAAAACCAAACCAAACCCAAACCCAATCAACCCACGGTTTGTTGTTCCCCCAGCTCCTGCGAGATAAAGAGGGGAGGGTGTTTTGGGGTGGAAACAGGGGGAAAAAAAAACTCGTGCCATAACCTCGTGCCACCTCCTGGCCACATCGAGCTGCAGCCGCAGCCCACCTCTTCCCTGTGAATCCCCCCCCCAAAAAAAAAAAAAGATGTCATAATGTTTCCCCCAGCTAATTAATTAGGAATCTGTGGTTCCGCTGTGCCTTTCTTGAAGAAGAGAAGTGAAACAGGGAACAGGAAGGGAAACCTTCACAGCGGCATCGCTACGTGAGCCTGTGGGGGTGAAATGAGGTGAAATCCTCCGGGGAGAGCTCGCTGCCTAGGTTCAGGGGGGGCAGAGCGAGCTGAAAGGGCTTTCTGAAGCCGAATTCAGGGAATACCTAAACGTGTGCTTCCTATAAACCACGCCGAGGCACGGAATGGCCGGGCTGCGGTGCCAAACCCCACAGCAGGCGAGCGGATACGGCGCCCGAGCAAACATTCCTCCGGGAATCCGCGCTGCTGAAAGCGCTCACGGACATCCAGCGGGGGAAAAGAGGGGGCCAGGAGGGGAGGAGCACCCCCTGCTCTGGCTCTGGGCCCCGGGAAGGATCCCTTCGTGTAGGGACCAGCAGCAGGAGCGGCGAGCCATGCCCTGGGGTGCTTTGGGAAGGAGGTGCCCATAAAGTGGCCAGCAAGGAACCCCTCCAGGCCCGGGTGGTCTGGGTGGTTGCCCGGGGGGTCCCGAGGGCTGGGAGAATCAGAAAGGGAGAAGGAACCCAGCTTCACTTCTCTTGGCTGCTTTTCTATCTTTCCAATTATGCCTTCCTCCAGGTGGTGCTTTTAAAAGCTTCCTGAGGGGAGGGCTCTCTCTTTGGGGGAAAAAATCGGTGGTAGCCTGGAATTATTGAGATTTTTTTTTTTTCAATAGCAGAGAATTCAGATAAAATCCACCTGGAGCAGCTGCCCCATGGGTCCAGCTTGGGAAACCCCTGGGGCTGAGCTTCTGGGCCCCCGTTTGCCCCATTACTGAGCCTCCACCTTGAGCATCCCGCAGCAACCCAGGTGAAAAAGGCGCACGGTGCCATCAGGACGTCCCCACCTCATCTGCAAACCACATTTGTAACCCCATTCCCATTGAGGCCATTGCATTTGGTGCCCTGTGGCATCTCCATCCCCTCCAAGGCTTCATCCACGCCACGTAAGCTCTCAGCCAAGCCGTGGGTGGCCACTCACCATCCCCACAGGCCGGCAGGAGCCCAGGCGGTCGCCGCGGCTGTTCCAGTGATGGAAGTGGGGGTACTCGCCGTGCTCCAGCACGTACTGCTGCCCGCGGAGGTTGGGGTGGGCAAAGCAGACCCAAGCCCCGCTCTGGACGCAGATGGAGTTGACCCGGTTGAGGAACCCTCGGTCCTGGAAGCTGCAGCAGGTCCCGCAGATGTCCAGCCTCCTGCCCGTGAAGCATTTCCCTTCGTAGAAAGTGATCTGGGGTGGGGAAGGAGAAGGGCACGGTGGTGAGGAGCAGGGCACAGCCAGGCCCCGATGTCAAGCCGACAGGAGCCTCTCACAGACGCATCATTTCGGGGTCGGTTTGTTTTTTAGCCACTTCCCAAGAGGAGCATGCACGCAACCATCCCCGGCTTTTTTTTTTTTTTTTTTTTTTTTTTTTTTTTTACAAGCTGTGTTTGTTTTTCTGGGAAGGCAGCGCATCCCGCGTGCACGGCACTTCTCTCTCCCCCACATATTTCCAGCAGGAATGTTTAAACAGGAAGCTCCGCTCTCAAACGCGGCTCCTTTCCCTGCACCCTCCCCATCCCTTCTACCAAACCCGTGCCATGGGGGACGTCATCCCAGTCCCTACCTTCACCCCACAGAAACCCGGGCGAGGGCCGAGCGGTTGGGTTTTACTCACTTTTCCTGAGTACTGAGACATTTTCTGCTGGCTGCTCTCCAAGACCATAAAAAGGGGAAGCCAAAAACCAAAACCACGGAGCCGTCGGCCACCCCGCTATATAGCAGCGGGGGCAGCCGGGGCTGCTGTCGCGAGGGCTTTGGGACAAAGCGGCAGGAGCCGGGGCTTTGCGCGGCCGTGCTTAGTAGGCAGAACTGGAGGTACTGGGACCTGCTGAGTGCGGGGTTTTGATTTCAGGCAGACGATTTAACAAAAGATTTGCTTGGCAGGGCTTCAGTCAATTAGCGGTGTGCATTTACTGCTCCTTTTTGAAGGATTTCTTTCTTTTTTTTTATTTTATTCTTATACAGAGCAGACAACAAGAAAATAAGGAGAGTGAAGCCACTCGAAGCATGGCTGTTTCTTTACCAGATGGCTGCTGCTTTTTCCCAGAGCATTTCCCCACTACTGATGTGTGGCAGATGTCCTTGGAAGACTCCTCGCCAGCAGCACGTTGCGCTCCATCCATCAGAGAAATGGTTTCTTGGTCGACCTTCCAGCCCCGTTAAATGGCATCTCTGAACACCACGGACCTCATCTCCGAAACACAGCGGCTGGGCTCACAAGCTCACTCGTGTTCCTCACGATCATTGTTTTCATGAGTTTCATCTTTCAAAAGGCATATATAAGGCAGGATAAGAGGGATTTTTAAGCAATACCATTGACCATAAATTAATATTTCCCAAAGAACTGCAATTATGGCTTTGTCACCATAGGTGTTCTACATCTGGCACCTCAAACACCACCTCAGAGCCCTGGCCCAGGCAGCCCAGAGGCTGTGGGGTCTCCTCCTTGGAGAGCTCCAAAAGCCGCCTGGCCATGGACCTGGGCACCCTGCTCTGGGTGGCCCTGTTGGGGCAGGGGTTGGGCCCAAGGGACAAAAACATCCATTAACTGACTTCTGAGGACAAAAAGCCAGGGAAAGCCCCAGCCCACAAACCCCACGGGGTGGATGCTTCGAATCTGTCCCCAAAACTCCCTGCCTGGCGGGTTGTTCCCACCCCTCCGCGTGCATCCTTCGGCCAACCCAAGCAAACCTGCCTCGCTGCCACAGGAAAGGGGGCAGGAAAGCTGCTCACGTTTCCATGCCCAAGAAATAATGAAGAAATGGCTAATTAACAAAGAAACAAACCCCACCAAACCGTGCCCTTATCAAAATGGTTGCAGCTGTTTCCATCAGCTCTCCGGTGAGCGGAGAGGAAGACCTACAAGGCTCACTGCTGACAGGACCCCAAAATAACCACGAAAGCAAACTAACCATGAAGCCGGGTTTCCCCTGGCCCTGTCTCACGGTGGGATTTTCCCCGTGTCTCCTAAGGTGCGAGCTGTAATTAAATCTGCAGGGACTGGATGTCCCGAGGCTCCAGCCCAGCTGTTAAGTTTGTTAGAAGCTGCCCAGCAGGTTGGGAAGCTATTTAAGGAGACGGAAAGAGGGCGCGACTGCTTTTTTTCCTATTTCTTCGAGAAAGCACATTAAAGATATGAAAAAATAAGGAGCTAAAAAAAAAAAAAAAAAAAAAAAGGAAAAAATGGGGAAAAAATAATACTTCTGTGGTAAAACAGTGCCCAGCCAGCCTGTCCCCAGGTGTCCCAGGAGCCCCCACGGCTCTGCTGGGGACACAGGAGGGAAGGGCTTGGTGCCATGGGACACTGCTGTTGCCAGCTGTTCACAAAAGCTCACCAAGAAACTCAAAGAAAAATCCCTTGTGGCTATCACAGAGCCTGTGGTTATCACAGAGCCCCTTCCCTGATGCTGAAGGCCCTTTGGCTGGTGGCTGGCTGTGGACTTGGGGACATTGTCTTCTCATTGTCCCCTCCAGGCCAACACTGTTGGCATGACAGGACACCGGGCTGACGGACATCTTCTCTGACCCCACCTGGCTGGGGCCTGAGCAGAAATTTTGCCCAAGGAGCGTTATTTTACCACAGAAGTAGATGTGGCCGTGCTACCAGCCCCCACACAACCACCCAGGACCATCTCTCCGGCAGTCCCTCTCTCATCCCCATGTCCCACCTCAGGACCAGGCCGTGAGCACGGCAGAAACGAGCCCAGGCCGGGCAGTGCCCCAAACACAGCCATGACACACCACATTGCTCTGACAGGGTGTTTTATGGGCTTTTTGTGGGGATTTTTCCCTGCTGCTCAGCAGACAGCGATGGGTCCATGACGATCTGCTGCGTTACGTGGCGCTGAGAAGATCCTGCTGGAATACCTGAGGTAAAGGGGGGAGAAGCCAACCTTGCTCCTCCCCTGACAAAGAAATGTCCTTAAGAGAGTGGGGTGTGACTCTTGCAGGCAAAGCTTTAGGGGTGACCCAGCAAACGCCAACAGGAATGTTTATGGGCACAGGATTAGCGTTAGGCCGTGCTCAGAGGCACCTCATACGGGCAGTGTGACTCCATGCAGACAGCAATTAGGTGAGCAACAGCCAAGAAGCTGCCTCACACCCTCTGACAGGGCCCTGCTCCGGCTTCTGGAAGAGCTTTGGGTATCTGCAAAGCAGTGTAAGACCAGGCCCTGTACATTTCTGTATCTGACTGCTTTCAAAAGCTTAACAACTCACAGATGTCTCCACGTACCTCAATAAGAGGTACTTCTAGCTGATTAGATAGGGCTTCACCCGCTACACAGCCACCTACATGCGTTTTTCATTGCAGATGCACCAAGATGTAACCTCAGCAACATCTCCACAAGGGTGCCTCTCCCATGACACAGACTCACGGAATGGTTTGGGTTGGAAGGGACCTTAAAGACCATCTCGTTCCACCCCCCTGCCATGGGCAAGGACACTTCCCACCAGCCCAGGTTGCTCCTGGTGACCTACTACGTGTCCATGCCACACCCCGTGTCACCACATAGAAGTACAGACTCCAAAAAACCTCCTAATGCCTGCGCAAACTCTGCAGCAGGATCATGGCTCAGACCTGGCCAGCATCCCACTGTGAAAAACAGCCCCGTGCCTCACAGTGGGCACCTGCTGGTTGGATTAAGCCACGTATTTTTTAGCTGTATTTTAGAGATGGATATTGAAAAAATAAGCAAGGACTTATTGTAAGTAAAAGTCTGCCCAGGGATCAGTATTAGTTCAGCTCACCGCACATCTCAGCAAGCAGGGCCACAAAACCGAGTGGACCAAGCTGGGCCTTAGATCTCATTTTGGAAGATATCAGAAAGTCCCAGGTTTTTGGTGAAATCCCTTCAGTTTCCATTTTGTTTCACAAGGGAACAGGACACAGCAGAAGCAGCTGGGCCTCCGAGGACACCGAGCACCAGGCCCAGCTCAGCCACGGCTCCTCCGTGCCAGTGCGTGAAGGACATCTGCCGCAGGGCCCCCAGCTGCCAAGGGGGAGTCATTTTGACCTTATTAGACGAGGTTGTGAAGATTAGCCAGCCTTAGCAGCATGCTCCGAAGATGAGCCGTACTGATTACATAAGGACTAATTAGATCCTGTTGATTTCCCCTTCTCGGGAGGCCGCAGCACAGCGGCGCTAATTAGCGACCTAAGCCCAGCAAGCCTGGGTGGATCAGTGCCCGTAACACCGGCATGGGGCAGCAGCACAACTTCTGTACCAACAAAGGTCTAAGGCAGCACATTTCTTTTAAAAAAGGTGAAAGCACGCAGTAGGGTGATGGCATAAGACCACCCTTTCCACTTCCAGTTTTTATTCAGCACTTGACTTATGGAAGTTAAAATTTTCTCATTTCCTCCCCAGGAAAAGGATCTTTGCACATCCACCCTTGCCAGTGACCATCCCAGAAGAATAAGGCTGGGCCCCATTAAGTGTGCACCAATCTTCTTCTAGCCCAGGCCAGAGAACTTGTCATTGCCTTCGTGATTTACCTTTTAACCCGTGCACCATTTATGACAGTCCTCAGCAGGTGGCTTACCGCATGAGCCAGCCATAGGACAAAGAAAACAATCTATGTTAGATGCATTTTTTTTTCAGCTCTTAGGTAAAATGACTTCTTGGAAGTTCTCTTTGCAAATAATCCAGAGAACCTGCCTCGGCATTTGGTCTCCCCTGAAAAGCTTCACCACTGAAAGTAGGGCCTTTGTTATCTCAAGACCATCAAGTTGCACATTTCCTCATCCACACCCTGCAAGGCTTTAAGCGTGCTGGCTGCTAAGGCTTTAATGCAGCAACTTTTCAGGCTTCAGAGATTATGAGCGCACGTAGGCATTATTATTATTATTTTTTAATTAGTATACGGAATGCTTGAGGTGTCTGGTACTCCAACTTCCACCTTTTGATGCCAACATATGGGGCAAGTCAGTTACCAAAATTGCCTATTTCAAGCCACATATCAATAATCAAGGGAATTTGTAACTCCCCTGATACCGTGTCCTGAATGCAATGCCAAAGACACTGGCTGGGCAAGAAATCGTTTCAGGATCAGGCAATGAAGGATGATAGAAAACAGACGCATGTTGACCCTGAGCTCCACTGAAAACCATTTTCTGAATGCTCTACAACTTCATTACCAGCCAAACTACCTTGGTTTTGGCTTCTTGTGAAGGAAACCTGCTGCACAGCCCCATATCAGCCTGGTTCTGAAATGAAAGCATGTGTTGTTGTCCCCGAATGAGCACACTGATGGTGCTGAACTGCTGTGGTCTACCATGTACAGTACAAGTTCAACTTCTGTAAGGGTATGAGAACTTAGGTAACAGAAATGAGCTTTCAGAAACCTTTTTGTCCAGGAAGCCAGTTAATCTCATACGTGGAGTTCAGACAATTTACTCAATAGGTAACCACTGTACAAGAAAGAGATGAGACTTTCTCCATTTGCATCATTTAAAACAGAATGAAATGCAAAAGCTACTTCGGGTTGCAAAAACCTTGCAAGTTTCCCTTCCATTTTATTCCTGCCAGGAATCAAAAGTTTTCAATGGACACAAATGCATGAGAAAACACTTCCTTTAATAAAACATTCCCTTAAATCAGCATCTTCTTCTATACAAAGTAGGTCAACTGCACATTTTTTAAATACATAGTTGAATTCGTTTGTTTCCAGACTTAAGGTTTTAAGGCTTGTCAAGCCCCGAGTCCAAAAGCCCAGCAAAAGCTCACAAGTGGTTAGGCGAAGCAGTCCAGAGCTGCAGTGGGACTGGCAGAGTGAAAGGCCAGGTGCCAGGAGACCACCCACCTCTCTGGATGCACAAGTAGAGAAATGCACGATAAACAACTCACATCAATTTGTTCAAGACGTGCAATTTATTTTAAGTGACATTTTTGTTTCCTTAGCAAGTCTACACGGGTAACCTGGATAAATCCACTCCATCCTGAAAGTGCTCCTAGTTACAAGGCGACGGGAGCAGTCTGCAGTGCAGGTGTGTACTGGCCTGTTCCTTGGGACAGCTGCGTGCCCTTTCCTCCACAGCTCTTACAGTTACACAAAGGAAAAAAAAAAAAAACAGCGTGGGTTGGCTGCCATAAATCCAAGTCTTCCCTTCCACATCAGACCAAGGTGTCCCCTTGCATCTCCTTTCCATCAACGGGCACAAAATACAGCTGAGCTATTTGGCCACCCTGGAGTTCTAGTAGCAAAAAAAAAATGGTTGGGATTGCCTAAGCAAGAGTCAATCCATTGGTTCCAAGGATCCCACACTTCCTCTTAAGGCCAGTAGGTGAACATTTCTCATAAAAGCAAGCTGACATGGGGCAACTAACAAAAAATTATGAACAGAACATTAAGGTTTGCAGCTATTTTATTTACAAGTATACATTTAACACAAAGAAACACTGATATCCAAGCCTAGTTAATAGTAGTGTAACAATATGCATCAATTTTGATGATTATTCTAACCAACAAACTACACTGAAAAATTAATGCCAGTAAAATTCTTGGTCATAATATTAAGAAATACAATATATAAATTGAAAATATGATTGCTTAAAATTTGAAAATGGAAGTGAAGCCATTTGCACAGGAGTCAGAGTTTAACATAATCTGAAGGGAAAGGCTCCAAACCAACTGTTTATCTTTCAGGTTAACAGAAGAAAAAAATAAAAATAAAATTAAAAAAAAAAAAAAAAAAGAAGCATAGTTTATCCTTAAAGATAATGGGCAGTTTTGCTTCTTCAGGTAGAATGTATTCCCAGTGTTTTCAGATTTTGCAGTGGAATTACATTACTGAGCATGAAGACTTCCCTTGTGAAGCTGCCCCATCGATTTTTTCTGCCTCCAAAATTATCCTCTTAAAAACATCAACGGCAGTCTGCAAAGAGAGAGAACAAGATTAGTAGGTAAGAGGAAACTACCAGACACTGAAACAAAAATCTTGGTGGTTTCACTGGCTATACCAACAGATAAATGCACATTCCCAAATGAGAGGGAAAACAGGGTCATTTCAATTTTGAACATGCACTTTTGGAAGAACAATGTAAAACCCTTCTCCACAACAATCCTCAACTATTTTCTCTATCACTGCAGAGAGAAAAAGCTTAAACTGAGCCATACTCAACGGCAAGCTAATAAGACATAGAGCAGACTTAAAGTTAAGTATTTAAATAATAAATTTGCTCTGAATGACCAACAGCATTGAAGATTTCGATGCTTTGCTTCTCCAGAGAACAAACCAATTCATTTCCCCCACGTAAACTTTAAGATTCTGAGTAACTACAGAACAAGGCAGATTTTTCAGCTCAATGCACTGACTTTGCACACCCCAGTGTGAGGGTTACTTTAATATTCTTCATCTGTGAGAAGAGCCAAGTCCCTCCACACCCCCGTGATGCTCTCATCTATAGTTAACAATGGTATTTGACATGGTGCAAGACCACAAAGGGAAACGCAAGCCAAACTAGCCACTGTTTAATATTAACCACTGTTCTTCAAGGAAGTCTTTCCGAGTACAAAAGGGGTTTTTATATTTTAAAGAGCTGGGACTATAAGATAAGTATTGCTAACACGATCGGGCTCACACAAACACCCCAGTTTACACCATATGGAACAAAGGACTATGCAGTCTCTCCGCAGACTCTGAAGCACACAGGCACCATCCATCCCTCTGCTCCCCTTCAGAGGGAAGGCAGCAAATACTCTTGGAGTAGGAGTCACCTTCTGTTAACAACTCCCCTTGGTCTGGCCTGTGCTGAGTCTCCTCCATCCACATTTAGCACACAGGCTGGTGAAAAAGGCTCTGCTCTTCTCAGGTAATGAAACTGTGTGCATGGGCTCTGAAGGGCAACACCTCCCCTGTCATGCGGATGCTAGAGAGTACCAGTTAAAAATTTTTGCATGGAAAGCCAGAATGAAAATATGTTTAATGGAATCAGAGAGACTAAGAAAGGATGCCAGAGTGCCTGAGTGATTCAGGAGGTTCTGTGGAAGAATTTGCTTAAGTATACGTATATTTAAAGCAAAACAAACGAACAAAAAAATACTGAAAGATGGGTATAGAAAGGTGCCTGGGACAACATCGCAAGCACTGCAATAAATACCTCACACCATAAATCTGGTCTTTCCGGGATGCACTCGGTTTTAAGGCTTTCAAAACTGTATGTAAGCCTCTGGCAGAAAAAACAGGAACTAAAACTACAACAGCCAACACCCCCCTGAGACTGCCTGTAAGTAGTTTTAAGAAGAAATCCATGTAGCAGTCAAACATGCTGCTGAAGTCCTTTCCTTCACTATGGTATTTCCAAGCTGAAGATTCACTTTATGATCAGGACTTCAGCACACGTCTCCAGTTTGGAATTGGTTCCTGACCATCCCATACATGCCACTTGAAGTTTCAAGCGTGTTTGTTTGTTTTTAATCAGCATGCAGAAGAGCAGCCTGTGATTTACGACCATGTGTTTTGGCCTGACAGATGTTTTTCTGCCTCCACAGGATATAATTCTTAACTGGATCATTTCCAAATTAAACCCATTGACTAAACTGGCTCCAAACAATCTTGAAGCATTCTTAATGAGATTAGACTGAATTTTACAGTTTCCCAGATTAATACCAGTTGTGCACAGTATCATCTCTGGAACTATTTAAAATACCTGATCAGCTGGAGATAGATTATTCCTCCCTATAATGAGGTTTCTCTGCAATCCAAACAGAACCTAGCACAAGTGGCTCATTAGTCCACCCCAGCACAACGCATTTCCTGGGCAAATCAGACTCTAGGAAAGCCAAGGACAGGACTCCAGTTGCTATCAAACTGGTTCCAGTACTGAGCAGTTTCCCTTAGTCCACAATAGGTGCTGTACTGATTTACAAATACACTGCACCGATGTGTCTTTACTTACAGCTGATATTTTCAATGCTTTTATTTTAATGCACAAGTTCTTTATATCCCTGCACATTCTTTGTCGAAGCCGTGCTGTTGGAGGCACTGAGATGTAGGAGTTCACTGGGTTTGTTAATTCATTTCCCAGAAAATGCACATTCACTGAGCAGGTTTAATCACTGTCCTCCAGTTAACCCGCAGCGCCTTGCAATTCAGCCCAAACACACTGCAGGATTTTAGAAGGAGCTTTTCAAACAATGCAGGAAACTGTTTTGTAACAAGGAATGAAGAATGCAGCCAGGCTTCATATGCATCTGCCTCCATATGGTCCAATTCCAGAGCGCGGGGCACATCCAGCCTACAGAAAGCCATCTGGCTTCCTCCCTGGAGGAAGCAGAGCGGTGTCAGCCTGGGCAACGCACGCTGCCTAGGGAGCTTAGCACCTTGGCCTGTGCAAGAGACACTCGCTCACTGCTCAACCGCTTCTGCAGGTGTGTCCCGTGGTATGGAAGGAGCGGACAGCCCAGGAGGTGAATTCTTGCTGCCCAAGTCAGGAACGTGCTGCCAGGAGCCAGCGCAGGAAGGTCCAAGCACCAAAACCCAGCCCACAGCTGCCACCGTCAGCTCGGCCTTTGTTGGGCTGAGTTTTTCAGATACGCACCCGTTCTATTATTTTAAAGAGGAAATTCTCCACTGCTCGTGCTCCTAGTTGTTCTTGGCACAGAACTGGGCAAAGGAACTGGAACAATAGTCAGGTGAGGAAGATTTGTTTTCCTCCCCAGTCCTTTGCCAGCCCAAACACCCTCCCAGGTGAGCGTTCCAGATCCCTGAGGGGCGTGGGGAGGCTGCGATCCCACATCTCTCTGAAGCATACACCCAGCACTGCAGCTTCTGAGCTTGGTGAAGATAAAATTACTTCTTTTTGAAGAGTAGTGTCCAAGCAGTTCATTTTTAAGAGAGCTTTTGCTCTTAATTTTTGCTACTTCTTTCCCCTTTCTCGAGTAAGTCCACCTAATGAATTTTAGGCAACTGGATGGACACACTTGGATGCTTGTTACTCCCTAAGTTCTTCCAGTAAAAGTTGGCTTCCAGCTTCAGCTGGATTTAAGGACCAATTTGGATTCTGGTTGTATTTCAGAGCATTGTCATTTATTGTACTGGGATTAAGAAGTACTACACTATGACTTAGGAGGAACGAAGTAGGGAATTCCACTTTTTAGGGTCGAAGCTCCTAAGTTAGCCCAGCAGACACAAAGCAGTTCAACATACCCAGTGCTTACTGAGCAGCTTGAGAAAATGCAACAAGCACATTTAGGAGCCAAAAAAGAGATTTAATACCTGATGCTGGCTTCCAGCCCACAGCCCAAGAGGACACGATCCACAAGCCTCATGCTGCTTACAAGATAGCTGATGCCCTCAAACCCTTAACTTGGAGGTGTGTTGTTTTATAGTGTGCTTGCACTGAAAAAAATCCAAAATTCCTGTTTTGCAGGAAGCATTTACTTAATCTGGTTAATATTTTCTAGCCAGTAGCAGAAATTTGAAAGTCATCTTTTCCATCGAGTCCCAGAATTGCCTTCTCAAAGGCTAGGGATTTCCCCAGATGACTGAAGCGTTGCTGATATACACAGACTCCTGTGAAAGCCTTACCAGGCCACTAGAGTCTCAAGGAGGTGATACAGAGCCTAAAATAGATTTGACCTGGGGAACTCTCACCAGCCACCACCATTTATCTTCACACCAGCTCAGATCTTTGTCTCTCCTGCTTTCCATTTATTCAAAGCCACGCCGTTTCATGGATGCGGTATCTTTTGGCAACTCCTGGCAGAACAGGTACAGTTGGATTCTGTTCATCTGCACAACTATTTTAATTGCCTAACACAGTATGGATACGCTCCTAGAACTCCCACAGATGCTCCAGACAGGATTTTATGGGTGAACGCAGAGGAAGAGAGATGAGTCAATGCTCTCCCACCCCCCTTTAGGGGGCGAAGAGCCTCTGCTATCAGAACTTGCAATGTGGAACACCTTCTCTGGTTTCAGCAGTTCCTTCCAAACAGAGCTGTTGTAAAGGACAGACCGTGTTGGCCAAACCTGAAGCAGCCTCCGGTCTCTCTGCAGCAAGGAGGCCTGCTCTCCTCACTGCTGTGAAGGACACCACGTACCAAACCAACTGCAGCCAGCACAGCAGATAGAGGTTGTCACTCTGCTCACATCCACCAAATATACGTGGATAGATTTCAGAGAGAACTAACAGGGTCCCTGAGCTCTCTTGCTGAAGTTCTGAAGTCCAGTTCATCCCTTTACACATCAAATTATCTTTATGGAAAGTAAAAACAATCTGACGCAGTTTTGGAAGGAGTTTAGACTTCATCTTCACAGGCAAGTTATGTTTGCTGTACCAAGGCAGGACACAAAAAGATCTGGATGAACCTCCAAGAACAAGTTGCTGCCAAGTGATGTTGACTTAAGGTGAACATTCAGCACTAAAGCACGACAATAAACCTTGTTACTACATTCAAAATAAGCCTTTTGCCTCCCCTGCCTCGCCCCAAACCAGAGATGGTTTCAGAGTAGGAAGAGACATTCTCCCTTGATAGAAGCCCACGTACGAAATGGTTTGATCTTGCTAAATTAGGATTTTGGGGGGGGGGGGGAAAACACGTGAGTTCAGAAGTGTCTGTGGTATAATTCATAGGAGAAGACAGTGTCCCATTTTGCTACCTGCCTGATGTCTCCTTTTCCCCCAGAACCTCACTGCTGTAGACTTTATACTTTGCTTTCAAAGCACAATCAGCTGCTTCCTTCAGCAACAAGCTTTCCTCAGCAGCTGTTTGCAGGAAGACCAGGACAGCTGCCCCAGTTCTGGGCTGCTTCAGTCTTCTGTACATCCCAAACCCCCAAAGGAAGCACATGAGATAGCCTAAAATCAGCCACACGTTGTGGGCACAAAAAGTGACAAATTATCTCCATCTGAAGTCAGCCCAATTTACCAGGTGTATTACACAAGAGGCACGACCTTACCACCAGGCTTCCCTTTCTACAGGGAGGAGGAATTGTATTCAAGCACCTGTTCCCGAGAACCTGCTTTTGAACTCCAAAAGGGACAGCAGCTGCAATTTTAATGACCTGCACTACCCAGTGATCTGTGCCCTGATGGATCACGCTGACAGAACAACCTGGTAAGAACGATTTTGACATCTAGAAATAACAAAACTTCTGACTCTCCTTGGGATTTGTACAGAACAAGTTTGAGTATCTGACAATTGCCACTCTGATTTCCCTGAAGCCTACGAGTTTGCTATACGAATTTCAGCGAGCTGCATAACTCGGGGCAGGACTCTTGGACTAAGACAGTCACAAATACACGGCAGTCAATGGGACTTTGTTAGTGCAGCAGTTTAATATGCAAGGCATGCCAAGCATCATATAAAGCTCGTAGCTTCTTTGCATAAATATACCCAGCTTTGTTTTTTTTTTTAAACCAAGACAACACAAACTGCAGAAAGTTATTGAAAAGACATTCTGTAAAATATACACTACTGCACTGTTACAGATTGTGAACATATGCCAAAAAAGAAAAGTACAGAGAATAGTTTTGCCTACTCCAGATATAAAGTTTTTTTAAAAAAAAGGAATTCTTTTAACTGATTTATTCTTCTTCTGTAGTTTCTGTGGGTATGCGTTTGAAGCTCTCCAGCAGTAGAGAGGATATTGAGAAATTCCATGCTTTCATCATACCCAGATTTGACAAGGTTAGTGCAAATCTTAGCCAGAAACAGAAGTTCCTAATTCCAAATATTCTGTATCTGGAGAAAAAAAATCTGGACTTTCTTTCAGGGAAAATCCAACTTTACACAAGCGTCTGTTGTCAGTAGTTCTACAAATTATCAGACAAGAGCTGTTTGTTTTGCTTCTGGGAACACAGAGAAAGAAAGAAAGGCTGCTTAAACAGGTGCTGTTCTAGCTGTAGGATTGCCCTTTTGATTCTGCTGATGTTATCAAGGAGGCCAAGGATGTGATACGCTAAGTTAAAAATGAGACAACGTAAGCATTTCTTCTGCATAAGGACTCATTTGTTTAGAACTAGCCTGACAGCGTCCTTTTGACCCTATTGTATGTTCATAGTTGCAAAAAGCAGAAATTTTAATGCTGTTGAGACAAAAATGAAAAAAAGAGACACAACCCTCTTGAAATGAAAATGAAGTTTTTCATTACTTCAAGCCCAAACCAGCAGGTTCTTGTAGCTTGAATATGTAGGGTGTCAAATCAATGACAAAGTGTTATTAACAGCCACAGGAACAAATTCAAAAACCCGAAGAGATTCAGAAGGCATTTTAAAGTAAGTTACAGCACAAAAAATAAGATGTTATTTAACACATAATTAAACTTTTGTGATAGGAAACCAGCAGGAATAAACGTATGCTGGTTCCATTGGACAGATTGTGCAACTTCACTGCTATTCTATCATTCTGACAGCCTCTGCTGTAGACAAATCAAAGTGTTAGACATGGGCCTGTGAAACCATTAGTACCCTTATTAGAGGGACTGAGTCTTGCCTAGACCTGAAAACATGAGGTTCATCCCCTTATACCAAGTTATTCCTCCACAATAGCAATGAGTTCCTAATTTAAGGTAACTGCAGCATGTCACAGATCCTGTCCCACCCACCCACCGCACAGATACGCAAGGCTTAGTATGTCACTAACTGTTCTGCTATGTTCAGTGAAGCTTAACTTTCAGTTCTTCATTTCACCCTCACACTTACAGTTGCGCCAAAAGCATCGTATACCCAAACCTGAATGCAGACATCCATTTTGTTTCCAACAATCTACACAAAGTATCTGTACAATACATGCAAATACTTCAGCTTCCTGCATTAAGTGAAACTCGGAGACATCCCATTAAGCTGCTATTCAAAATAGATCTTAAATCTGTTACCTGATTTTCTTTAGCAGAAGATTCCAAGAAAGCTGCATTCCAGGATTCTGCTAAAGCTTTCCCTTCTTCATAGCTGATCACCCTGATAGAAGAGAAAAAATATCTTTTTATAATCCACAGCAGAATTGGAATTTGAAACTGCAGGAAAGCCTTAACAGTACTGAAGCACATAAATACAGATATAACAGGAATGTTTTGTGAAGTCTGATTCTGAGCACTTGATACCGGCTGCTGTCAAACACACAACTGGGCCAGGTAGAACTGTGGGACTGAGAAAAGCAGCTGTCCCAAAGCCCTGAGTTGTTCCCTAATCTGTAGCATCATCTGATCTTGTATGGTTGGAAAACACACTTCTGTTACTTGTTTTGATAGAAGGGTAAAGCCACTGTCTTTGAAACCTTACAGCAAGAGTCAACATTACAACAAAAGCTCCTGGCTCCTAGTTCACATTCTGGACACGAATCCTTTGCCAGTACCTTGTTTTAACCTACATTTTGACTTTAGTTCTGGAAAGCCAAGAACAAAACCAGCCTATTGCAACCACAGGAATGCCGGCTGCTGGCTTGCATTTCACACATACTGGAGTTCACATACCGTTCCATATGCAGGTCTTTTTTATTTCCAACCAGCATAATGGGTATTCTGTGAAAGAAAGTTCAGAACTTCAGCACAGTTATAGTATACTGAACAAAGTACTAGTAACATGCCTGCAGTGAAATGAGATGAAAGTGTCACTACTTACTGGACTTTTCCCACCATATCCAATAACTTGCCATGGATAACTTTTATCACTTCAAAACTGCAAAATAAAGGGATGAAGTCACACATGCACTCCAATGTTTATCCTTAATACCCAATACACAAGCAATTAAATGCATATGTAGATATGCTTACTCTGTGTATAGTGGCAGAACTACAAAGATGCTGAAAAAGTGTCACTGATTTGTGTACAACAGACCAAATGGTTCTAGAGGCAGCAACAAAGACTAGGCTATGCCTGTCATTACAGCCTCCCCAGTTATGATACGTGCAGAAATAAACCACATTACCCAGGCCTGATGTGTCTAACATACGAGTGCTAAAAGCCCTATATCCCCAACTGGTTTGTATCTGCAGTAAGAAGTTTAACTACTCGCGTCCAACAAGCCTGAATGAGCATGCCAAATTAAAGCAGAGTTTCAAAGAAAAAGTTAACAACAAGAAGAGTTATTTGGTTAAGCGTAATTCACCATGAAAAAATACAGCATTTTAGTTCATACAGGAAGTTAGCTCCTACAGAATTCTTTGATTTTATTTACGTGAAAGCCAAGAGAAGCCTGAATTCCAATCTTCTACAGAAAGGAAGTAAACTGATCAGCAAGATGGTATTGAAACTGTGGTTATTCAGATACTTGTCAGTTCCCCTACTGTACAGATGAAGTCTGCATGGCTGGAGATAAGGAACAGTACTGTGAAATGCTGAGAAGCCTAAAATCCCACTAAGAAAATCCCCTGCATTTGACATTTAGCACTTTTGAGAACAAGCTATAAACAGGGTTAAAGAGCAGATGTTGCGCTCCTCTAATTACATTATGGAAAAAATGCTGGTACATGAAGTGCACAATTCAGATTTAAGAGAGAGGCACAGGTTCACAGGCCAGACACAGCTACACAACAAAAAAAGCGACTGAAACTTCTCCAACTTCCAAGCTTGTTAGCTACAAGCAATGCCTTGACTTGTGCTGCATTTTAATTAGAACTGAAACTCTTAAGAGCAGAGCAGCCCTCAAACATACTTCCAACTCCAAGTTCTAAAAGAACTGGTGCCTGAAGACACTATTCAAGCTATTTGAATCACTAGAACTTCCCACTTCTGGAGCAATAAACACGACCATAGTTAAGAAGAATTTTATGTCAAGTAAGATTCAGTTTGGGGTACTTCAGAAATAATTCTTGAAGTGTTGAGTTCTACTCACCCTCTATGTTTAGGTATTAGTTCTAGTATATCCTATGGAGAAAATGAGCACTTTGCAAAGAAAAATAGTGACTTAGCATGGCACAACTCGTTCAACTTGCTGTTAGTAACTCAAATAGTACAGACTACATTAAAGAAGTGGAATCAATGGAAGGTCTTCAGGGTTATAAAGAACTTATGCTGAAAGGGAATGAAATGAAATTTTGGTCTTGAGCTTTCATGTTCTAACTACTTCAAAAGAAAGATTTAAACAGTTTGGTTGTGAGAAAGTTCAGTTCAGATGCATCACTACATATGAAATTAGATGACCCTGCAAACTGAAAGAACAAAAAAAAATCTGATACAGACTACAAGACTGTTTCTCAGTTCATCTGAAGCAACAGGAAAGATCTAGCATGCTAGCCATAAGATAACTGAGTCACAAATCTAATACAATCACTTTTTTCCTTCCACTATTATGCATGTTGCTGTCAATATAGTTAGGAAAATGCCATGCCACTGCACAGCTCAGCGATAAGACCTCACCTGTGGTTCCAGTGCATGATTCTACTGAATACCCTATAGACCAACCCACCCTCAGCTCTTCATTTCCCAATTCTGTCCTTCTGCTTATCTAGTCTAGTTCAAGAGCTCCGTTTTTAGTTTAAAAAAAGACTAAGGATAAACAGCTGATCTTTATTAATAGATCAAGGTGAAAACTGAAAGAAGTGCTATTTAAGCCTGAACATGATTCTGACACAGAGATACAAGCTGCTAAGAACTACCTGGAATGAAACTAGCTGGACCAGATCGATTTAGTGTTCTAGAAAGCTTTCTAAATTAATAAGGCTAAAAGGAACAAGGGTACAGTTTAAGACAGACATTGACCAATCCAAAAAAGAACAGCATCACATCAAGCCTTGAAATAGCAAGAGGTCCAGAGAGCATAAGAGGTCCTTTCCAGTTCTGCCAAGCAAACAGGGTTACGGGAAACAGCTCAATGTGTGAAATACAACAAAAAAATTACTGGCTGTCAGAGAGATGTTCTATACAAAATCGTGGAACAGTGGCAAGATACAAAATTGGAATTTAAACTAGAGCAAAAGCCCTCCAGTAACCTTGCAGCTGAGAGTCTGGGAATATTAAAAATGTAGGTCATTAGTTTTTACTCAAGTCCCATTTTAAACTTCCCAGTGGAGATCAGTAGGGAAGACAATCACTTTAAAAGGACATTTCTATTAAGTTTGCTGTCAAAGCTCACACCCCGCTCAATCAATACTCAGATCAATATATACACTTTGGCAGAAATCAAGAGAGATGGCAACTGTAATCTGATTGCCTGGGAAAGTCAAAGCTACCAGTGTACCCTGGAAAATCTATTCTGCCTAAACACTGTCTTGATACTGAAGACAAGGATCTGAACAATAAGGGATCATCAATACTTTGTAATTCAAAGGGAAAAAAAAAACTTGGATTAAGTTGGATCAAGAATAAAATACTAAGGAATATACTATCTACCTATAGTAGATAATATATCTACTATATATAGTAGATACTAATAGTGCAGAGAAGGGCGACGAAGCTGGTGAGGGGCCTGGAGAACAAGTCCTACGAGGAGCGGCTGAGGGAGCTGGGCTTGTTCAGCCTGGAGAAGAGGAGGCTCAGGGGCGACCTTATCGCTCTTTTTAGGTACCTCAAGGGAGGCTGTAGCGAGGTGGGGGTTGGCCTGTTCTCCCACGTGCCTGGTGACAGGACGAGGGGGAATGGGTTTAAGTTGAGCCAGGGGAGTTTTAGGCTAGATGTTAGGAAGAACTTCTTCACTGAAAGGGTTGTGAGGCATTGGAACAGGCTGCCCAGGGAAGTGGTGGAGTCACCATCCTTGGAAGTCTTCAAAAGACGTTTAGATGTAGAGCTTAGGGATATGGTTTAGTGGAGGGCTGTTAGAGTTAGGTTGGAGGTTGGACTCGATGACCTTGAGGTCTCTTCCAACCTAGAAATTCTGTGATTCTGTGATTCTGTAATATAGCTACATATCTTAATCTGTATTAGTCTTTTCACCATAATTTGATTTCTATTTTGTTTGAATGCTACCACAGAAAGCAGACTCCCGTTCCTTTAACTGGGTGACTTTGGTTAAAGACACTTTTGTCCCAAGAATACCACACACCAATGAACATTTTCCTCTTTGGTTTAGAAGTGGAAGGTTTTCTACTTCAGGCTGAAAATGCTAAGTCCTATTTTATACAGGTTACTCAGCACCAACAATGAACCTCCAATTAAGGGAAGAAAAAAGAAAAAGCAGTGTATCTAGATACACATGAAAGCCCAACATCTGTTGCATTTCCTCCAGATCACACATGCTTCCTGTTCACTTCTTCAGAACTAAAGATGAAAACCAAGAATGAAGTACTGAAAATCTGTTCAGCATTAAAGACCTTAAAAGCAACTGAAGTTTATAACCAGACCGTGTCACTTCTTCAAGAAGCACAGAAGAGCCAATAAGCAAGCTGTTTTGCCTGCAATTTATGATGGTCTTACCAAAGAGATGACCTGTTCTGTCTGCTTTAAAGGAAAAGATTTGGAATGCTTCAGCACTTGAAAAAAATCTATTAGCTTAGAAGTAGAAGGGAAGCATTACCTTTTCTTCTACCTGAAGCAAGCAAAAGGCTTCAGGTCTTAAAGTAATTGTTAACAAACAAAAATAATGCCATAATGAAGATGCTGTACTGTGTTAGAAAATTAAGGCTAATTCAAGAATGACCAGTACTGAAATCAAGAACAGCAAAGGGAAGGCACAAAATAACAGCAGAAGACAAAACCTTAAGAAGGTTGAGACACTTGGTACAAGTAAGTGACTCCAGCTATGACGGTCTGTCCTCATGTGAGAGCTGACTACAGGCAGCAGTGAGGACAAACCAGATGCCCCGGGAAATTTGTCAAATAAGGCATTTGAGCGAGTCTACAGGCCAAACATCTCATAACTGCTATTTATACCAAAGTTTTTGATGGTTAACCAGAACAAGCCAAGACAGGAAGCCAAAGAAATCTCAGTGCTGTAACAAGCTGCTAGGACAAGACCTAACAACTAGCTGGGCTCTTCACACTAATGTACAGTGCCCTCTTAGATTGTGTTCAACTCCATCTTTGTAACATATGCTCCAGCAATGAATTGTTTATTCCTGGTACTAGTCCATGTACTTTTACTTACACTTCAATCTACACAGTTCAGCACTGCCTCGCTTCTTACACAGTACCTTTTGTATCTGTCTGCAAAGTATCTGTGATATTTGGATCTGAGGGGAAATTTCTGCAAAAACATTTTTATTTCCATTATACTTCTAAGGGAAAGAGAGATTAAATGAATTACATACTGCATTCAGCTCCTGCCTGTGCTATATTTTCTCTGCGTGTATCTGGTTAATATCCGAACTATTAGAACACAACAGATTTTATTACCTTTTTATTGACGTGACTGAATAAACAAGAATGTAGCCATTGATGTCTATGGAGTACGTCTGAGGAAATATGGAGTATTCATCCTGTAGAAAGAATAGAGCATTTATAATTGCTTACTGCCACAGTTGAGAGCTTGATGCTAGTAGATCAAGAGCAGTTTTCATTCATATTTGTAAGACATGAGGAACAGGACCTTTTTGTACATGTAGTGCTTTCACAACGACATTTTTTTCCATCATGATGCCAGATGTGGCTTCGTTACCAAATTAAGAGAAAGGAAGGCAAGCCTGGGACACAAGCTTAGTTAGCCTGTTAGTCCGTATACTCTACAGCTTTTTCGCTTTATTCCCTCTAAGACTATGGATCAGCCAAAGCTATTCCCAATCCTCTTACCCCACTTAATTATCAGTTTACACTAGTACAAAACATCCACTCTGTCCTACCGCTAATTACCAATTATGCCTCTTATCTTGCTAGTGATACATTTCAATCAAATTCTACATTTCAACGGCTGAAGACAGGATCTGGCACTTCAAAACTGCCAAGTGGCAATGACCACATCTAAATTACCCAAGGGGTCCGTTGGGAAGTAAGGAGCTGTGGCTTACCAACTAACGCACGCTTATCAACCGTAGATGGACCAACTACAATTATTAGTTGCTTCATGCCAAATGGAAGTTTCCTTTATACAGCAAATGTTTCATAGAAAAACAACAACAATATAACAAAAACACAACCTCAGACACTTAATTTCTAAACTTACTACCCCTGTAGAAAAGGAAATGACCAACTAGGTAAATGAAACTGATATACTGCAGAAAAACACAACACAAGTAAAATGAATCCCATGTTAAATATCTAGATTGAAAGACTGCAGTAGCAGTTCCCAGGTAACATTTACATTTTGACACGAGCTATACATCTTACTGTATGGGTTCTCAAATTTTTTAACCTGTGTTTCTAACAATGTTAATTTTAGCTTAAGATCATGACCTCACTGTATGTTGTCACGACTGAACAGATGGAGCAGTGCAGTTACGCAGCTGAAATCTAGACAGCTAAAAGGAATCAAACTTCCTTAACTAGCGAATGGGAGGAAAGCCTTTCATAAATTAACTTCACAGATTCAGCCAAAAAAAGTTTTGGAGAATGACACCTGCAAAAGGTGCTGCCCTTTGCCTTTAATGCTACACACTGAGGGTGACCTTCCCCCATCCTTACTTAAATGCCAAACTGCCACTTCTGCTGGCTGTGTAATCCAAAAGTCAATACAGAAGGGGTCTGAGCTGGCCTGCATGCAAAACAAGTGAAAGTGCAATTCTGCAGCCATTTGCCTTTATCTGGAATTACTCTGGATTGCTACAGTTTGAATTTGATTTATACTCCTGTTTTGTGACCCCACACCAAGACTTCTGTTTAAATGAACTACATAAATCTGAATACGGTACCACGAAAGGTAAAGATGCACAAGACAAAAAAAAAAACAAAAAAGGTAACCAAGAAAACTAATTTTTAGCTTGTTAGTTAAAAAACCTGCTGAGCCTCTTGGGATTTGTAGGTCAAATTAAAAACTTTGCCAAGCAACAAAACAAACCTAGGTATAACTCTAGGTATAATGTTAGTTTCACAATTTCAATTTACATTGAAACAACTCTGAAAATAAACCTCAGCAACAGAGACATGTCACTGGTGAAGTCACGTTGCCTTCTGAGAAGGCCTTCTCTTTTTCAAAGAGAAATTTTTACCTTCATTACCATGCTACAGTTTGAGACGCACACGAAGTGAAGCCTACAGGGCTTGCTCTGCTGCTCACAGCCCACCCATCCCTCAACCTCACTCTCCTCTGCAGAACATTCCCATCAAACACCACTTGCCCCAGCACGCGTGGTCAATATTGTTTCTAATCCCTCTGACAGATTACAACATTGCTGATTAACACCACAAATTAACAGCATATAAAAATAAGGTGTGGTTATTCTTAAATCATGTAGTTCTCTTCAAAGAAGGTGATCAAACATACCTAGAAGGTCACAGCCCTTCTGAAGACTCTCCCAGCTCTAAGCAAGTGTCCTGCAGCTTTCAAGTCTTGGTGAAATGTGCTGATAGCACTTAAGACTGTTTAACACCGGTCAGCTTGCAAAAATCAAAAAGCACAAGCCCGGAACTCACAGAAGCTAAGCACACGTAACCAATAAAAAGTTTAGGGTAGCAATACAAGGATCTATCAGTCCCTTTTCTTTTTTTTAAATACACAGTTTCTCAAAAGATGGAGCACTGCTATGTGTGGAACGTGCACTCTCACCTGCAATTGCTGCCAAGCAACACTACGTAATGACCACCTTTATTTCACGAAGCTACTGACCATGCCACAGGATGGTTGTTTATTGTCTCCTCCTGCACTCCCTGCCATTACACCAAGCTCAGAAGCATGCAAGGAACCATCACTTACTCAAAAATGTAAACAAACTGCAGTGGTTTATGGGCAGCCCAGTAAGCACTACCTACACGCATTGCTGCCTACTCTGTGTGACTATTTCACGGACACGGTCGTGGTGTGTTGTAGCTGGAGACCACAAATGGGAGAAAGTCGTGAAAAGCTTCCCTCTGGGTTATCAAACTGGGTTATGGACCAGCTTAGTCCAGATTTTAGCCCTTCTGGTACATCAGCGTTAAAGCAGGTTGTTCTTCACTTTTTTAGGCATATGTACTTTAACCACTAGCTACTGTTTCAATTTCAATAGACAGGAAAAAAAAGCCCTTATATAAATACCACGCAGCTCCCTGGGGATTAAGTTAGAAGCTGAACTTCAGCTTTGAACGCGTGGTCGCAACCAACTTCGCTCGTCAGGAGTATGAACAGCCATTGCCTTATCTCTGATGAGATTCAAAGGAAGAAAGATTACTTACTTGGCCAGCAGTGTCAACCAGCTGAAGATGATATTCTTGGCCATTTACTGTGATCAATTTTGTAAAAGCTGGAGGAAACAAGAAACACACACACATTTCAGAATTATGAACAAGGAAGGGATCAGAAGTCACTTATCTGTGCCGTTGTCAGCTGAAAGGTTAAGAAAAAGCTTTCGTTAGAGACTTTAAAGTAGCTAGATCAGATTGCTGTAATTTCAACTAGCACATTTTTGGTATTGAACCTCAGAAAATTACTTTAAAATTTCAAATTTCAAAAGATTCTTCAAAAAGATTCTTATGCTGCACGCAGCAGTTCTTCCTTCAGAGTTACTTAAAAATGAAGAGCAAAAAAAGCTTTTTACATGCATTTCAAAGAGACTTCCAGGCAACTGTAATTTGTGGTAACATGAGACACTTCCATACAATTAGCATCAAAGCCAACTTTGAACTTAATATAGGGTATTCTCCCCAGTTTCCAAGCAGTTTAGCAAGATCAATTTCCTAAATGTAAATACCACGAGGTAAATGATCTGCATTAAAAAAAAACTCTTTGGAGGCTAAGACACACACAGCCTAGCTTATGAATATGCTAAAGCTAAATAATGGGAATGTAGCTAGCAGCTCACCACCGTGCTTGCACATTTGCCGTAGCTACCAGTCTGTTTAGTCCTCAGTCAGGAAGTACATTCAGTTCCTGAGAGATGAGAATTGCTTCTCTTCCCGGGATTTATGAGATGCCAACGCACTGCGAGCTGAGGAACCTTACTCAGTGTTTGTATTATGCAACTGCAAAAGCAAAGCGTGTCAGAGCTCTTGTGGCATGATGTGCTACCGAGCACTACACGGAGCAAGCAGAGCACAGAGCCAGCTCCAGAGCTTTGTTTTGCCCTTAGTGTCGGACTGTAACACACAGAAACGGGACAGTACAAATATACCGAATAAGGTTTGTGTTGTCTCCTGGATAAGGGAATTTTCCCAGGTATTAAGTCATGAGAAGCTTCAACTTTCCTTGCAACAATGACCGGGGAAATAGCCAACTCTGCAGCGACATGCTGATCGTGCCCTGAACTGGCCATCCGAAGCTCCCTGTTCTCAATCCAACTGTGCAATCCTGCCCACGCCTTCTGTGTCTCGTACAGGCTCCCCTAAAAGCTGAAGTTCGCCAGCTTTCCTCCTCCCCGCCAGCACTTGCTGCCCTGCCAAGCCCCCACAACGCACGCATTATCTCGAGTAAATGGGCTGACTCCACGCCGAAATATCCGAAACTCTCAGTTTCGGCCCTAGTAAATCCAAGCGTCCTTTTTAAAAATGGACAACCCAAACAAAGCGAAGCCAAACTACTGCAGGATGTCCACACACACAGCATGGAGTGTGCGTGCAGTTTCCATCACGATACAAGTGCAATTTGAATGAAGCCTCAAGAAAAGCTCCTACCAGATCCCGCCTATCCCCAGAGGTTAGGAAGCAGAAATCCCCAAAAGCTTTTTGCTGTGGCAGGGACAGAAGCCACTGCTTGCTGGAACAGATGTTAAGGTGCAGGGTTGCCATAAACGGCGTCGCTGCTTCAAGTGTGAGGGAAAACAGCTTCATCTGGAGGGATGTCCTGCGTTAACAGGTACCCGAACAGTAACAGCCTCTCTCCGGTCTCTTGACACCTCACACACACATCAAAGTGCTCTGTAATCAAACTAGTTTCAAGAGCCCCATGAAGTTAATATTTAAAAAGGGACGGAGACAGATGGCAGCTTTTTCAGCCTATTCTGGAAGCCTAGAATAGACCGAGCAGCAGAGACATCATCATCATCATCAGTACCAAAAGCAAACTGTGACAGAGCTGGGGAAGGGAAACGGTGGAGGAGTCACCGCAGGCTGCGTGATGAGAACTGTTAGCTCAGCACGGAGACTTCCAGCACCAGCAACAGCTTACTTGGGCAGCACAACCCTCTCCTGATGCTGTCGGAATTAACAACTCCCTGGTCTTTGCTGAAGCTTTTTAAGAACACTCCTGGTAAGAATTACATCCCAGGAAAAACCTGCAGCTGTATTTAGTGAGGGTCAGTGACCCATGAGCCATTCTGGGACGTGTTGCTTGCTCCTGTGCCTACAAGCAAGATAAATGCAACCAGTAACACCACCATGGCACAGTACGGCTCCTCCTGCGATGACAAGAAGAGATTTCTGCAGACCAGAACGAGTCTCCGCAGTCCGCGTCATAACACGGCCATCTGTGAAACGTTGCTCATCAGCTGAAGCATGGCTGAAGCCTGTTTTAGCTCGATGAAGCACACGGATCTCAGAACAGGAGATGCTCACAGCTTGCAACACACAGCTTAAGTGGCGTTATGTGTAGAAACTGCCATCCCATCCCACCTTCGGTTGGTTCAGCTCTGGTGCCACTCAGAATTGGGTGATGCAGTGACCAGCACACCTCCAAACAGATGCATTCATGCAGCTAAGGGGAGCTACAAAGGGAACTAAAGCCACGTTGCTGTCAGGGACAGTTCTGCACAGCACAGCCCCAACTGCTGCCATGCCTCAGAAGCGGCGTAACTCCCACAGCAACTCCATCACCTCTGGCCACTGCTCCCCACGCCCAAGGCCATTCAGTTCCACTGACACGAATGAAGTGGTTTGCACATGCAACTCAAGTGCCAGCTGCTGCGAGAGCAAGCCATTATGGTAAGAAATGTGTACCAGGCTTATCAATGTGCTTTCAGACCAACACCTCCACTGAATAAGAGGTAGGGGAGTGGTGTGAAATGATTCCCAGAGCTCCTGGCTGGTAAACGCATCCAGCTTATTAGGGTTCATCACTTCCTACCTTTTGCAAACCTTCCTAATTATCTTTAATCCAAGGTCAGTGCCTATCATGAATCCCTCAGGACATCTTTTATAATACCGAGATGTGTAATACAACAGAGCTATTTTGGGTTTTTCTCAGAAGCCTCATTTACACCCAAGAAGGCCACTCAGCAGCAGCTTCTGGGAAGCAGCAGACTGTCACCTTCCAGCACAGCTGGCTTGACACACCTGGGAGAAGCTGAGCCTTAAGGGTGCTTCCAGCAGCCCATCCAAACCTCCACAGCTACCAGGTGCTTCCACCCCCTCCCCTTTCTAATACACTTTTAATCACCATTGTATTTAAAAAAAAAAAAAAAAAAAATAGAGGGAGGGGAGGTAGAAAGACCCTAGGGGAAGACTGCTTCCCCCAGGGAGTTACTAAGCCTGGTTTGCTGGAGAAAATATTGCCGAGATGCAGGCAAGATGCAGTTTTCCTGCAACACAAAGTCACTGAATTAATGATAACCGAAGAGATCCCTGCAAAGACGGGGGCAGGGGGAGCTGTGGGCACGTCGTCTTCATTTTCAATTCCTTCTGACCTATTTGCTTTGAGCTCCAAATTAAGATTTTTGGTGTTAGTCCAATAAAAATTTAAGAGTTTAAAATTCTTCTGGTCTTTGGGGAAGCACACTATAGAACGCCTGAGCTCATCTGCCTCCAGCCAGCTCCGCGTCCACACGGACTCCTTCCACGCACTCCTGCTCTGCAGTGGTTTTGCTTCTCTTTCCACGATTTCCTCACGTAATTGTTCCACTGGTTTCTCAACCTGGTTGTCTCCAGAACAGCCACCCATCACAGCGTCACTCTCGTTGGGACATTAGGAAGAGGAAATCCTATTTTGCTAAGCAATTAACTCACCTCCACTGCTGCCACAAAATGGCACAAGTTACTCTTCCCGATGCACAAGTTTACGAGAAGCAACTGAATTCAACACGCTTATTAACTTAGATAAACTAACTTTTCTGGTTCTAATGTAATATAAACAAAGCAAAATGCAGCAGAGAAGTGCTGACTTTAATGAACATTAAGTGAAACCCGATGCAGCTTATTTTCCCTGCACCACTTCCAAAGAAGGTAAAGATTTTTACATTGGAAAAGGAAACTGCTGGAATATTAGGTCATGTTCTTATAGTTCAAGGCTTACACTCTATGCATCTTGTTCCTGGGAGAGCTTAACTATAGCTTGCTTTCAGTGCAGTTTAATTTTAGACTCGATTTCTCATGCAAGGTATATTATTTGAGGACAAAAATTGTAAAGACCAAGCTACCAGCAGTACTGCAGTTTCCTACCCTCTCATCAGTGCTGTTAAAATATTTTGATCATTATCAATAACAATTTTTGGAGACAAAACAGAAATCACATAGGCCAGACCACTCTTCAGCCTGTATTTTTCCCCCCCGATCACTACATGAAAGTTAGAAGGTTTTACAGCCTGCTTTAAAGCACTGAAGAAATGCAACAGCCTTCATCATCATCCCTTCTACATGAGCTTGGATTTCTGAACCCCCCTTTCTCAGTATTGTTAATTGGATTCAAAATTAAATGCAGGGAAAGCATGCAGAGTTGATTACACGTATTATACCTTATGACCTCAGACAGAATCAGAAGCATACAGCTAGAGGTGTCAAAAGGCTTGACTGATTAAGAAATTATAATTAGAAAAAGCGTGTGAAAGATTAAGAACTTAATTCAAAAGAAGCATTTTATACTAGGACAGACTTCCTACTGTTTTGAACCTCGGGGCACATCTTGTAGGTTTTCAACCCCTACTTCCCAGCGACACATTCTGAAGCCAGAAGGGACCTTCAATTCTCTACCTTTCAGAGAGCAAACTCCTCCAGCAATACCACAGATCACAAGACTTGCGCCAAAAGAATAATGCTGTTTGTTTTCTGAACAAGCATGAAATCATGCGAACTGTTGAGCTTTTTCAAGATGTCCCCATGCCCAAAGTTTTCATGGCCATGACATACTTAATGTTCTGCACCCCGAGAGAGCGAGTGCTGCCAACCAGAAGTGCCAAATAATTGCAGAATTGATGCACAGCTCAATTATCCACATGTACGTAATCAAGCTTAGTAGCCAGAGATTCTAACCAAATCCAGGCATAGAGTAACTCTGGGTGTGATGTTTTAAATGAGTCTTTTTTCATATAGTTAAGAAATGCTACCAGTGATAGACACACAACTAGAGAGCACAGGAGTTTTGCTACAGAAACCTATTGTCCATGAGTTTGTAAAGGGTGAAACAAGCCCATGCCAAGGTGTCAAAATCCTAAAACAAGATATACAGACACTCCCCCACACTTTGGAGACAGACTTTGACTCTTTGCATCTCAAATCACTTCCACATACATGCAGAAAACTACAAGATTACTTTAAATATTTCACATTTTTATAGTGAAGACAGTGAAAAACTACCTGTCCCAATTACTGCCAAGATGTAAAGTACTGAAATCTAATGCACAATATCTCATTTGTTAATGGTTTTAATTGAAAGCAAACCGTATTATAACTCTAACAAAGTAAAACAGGATGATGGAAACTGCTTAAGAGAGCCCTAGAAGGACTGACAGATCACTCACGTCAAAAGGCAAATTATCCAGCTTGATTTGCTAAAGCAAAACAAGAGGTTCTTCAGAAAGCAGTGTTTGAATTTTAGCTCCCAGTGTTTGATTTTTTAGTTCCAAACAGTAAAATAATCCTGAATAAAATGTGCTGATGGCCACTGACTCCTAATTATTGTGTTAGTCAAGAAGTAATCTTGTGCTGACTACTTCATTCCAAATTCCAGACTAACACACAGACTCAACATCCTACTGTGTTAATTCAACTTGAACTTAAACATTAAAGTAACAAGCTGCAATGTTAAAATACAGATTATTTACATAGGCACTTATATAACTATGACTTTTAACAAAACTAGCTACAGAAGAGCAGCTTATCAGTTTACTTACTGTTCTCTATGGTTGGATCGTATGAATCAACGAACTGCCCTTCCACAAACTGAATCGTCAGTGAAGATTTTCCTGTAAAGCAAGGAAAAAGATCGTTGGTATTGGAACAAGTCTGCAGGCTGTTACCACTTCACATTTGGTAGTAGACAGAGTAATTTTTATTCTTTTTTTTTTTTTTTTTTAACAAGAGCTGATATGAGCTTTGTATGGTACACGTAAACTATCCATACACAACAACTGACCTATTTTTAAATTAAGTGCCTATTCCTAGGCACCGAGTCTCCTGAGCTTACACCAAAAACACTGCAGAAGCTACTCAGCACGCATTGTGCTTTTGTTTTAACACAGATCTTATAGCATTATTTCAATGTCTCTTCCAGTTGAAAGTTGCAAAGTCCAACCCTCAGAAAACTAAATTTAACAAACTGTTATATCTGGAAGGTTTTTCCATCCAGAAGCAAGAAAACCAGAAATAATTTTTAGTCATATCATGGACAACTAGTCACTTGGATAGCATTAACTAAATTTGGGTTGACTAGAAGGCTGGATACCTTTCCCTTGACAAAAGGATGACCTCAAAACTCTTGAGATCAACATACTCTCTTCTTCTACTCATCCTATTAATGTCCCACAACAACAGAGCAGTGGATGCAGTGTTTTAAGCATAATGATTGAGGCAGCATCATTGGATTTTTATTTTTTAAAGCAATTTAGCAGCAACTTTTGCAGATGACTCAACATTCCCAGTTTGCATGTTGTACTTAGTAGCAAATTTAAAAAAAGGAAACTAAGCTGTCTTGAAAGATTTTACAAGATGATAAATGAAAAATGAGTCGCATACATTGACCATAAGTAACTTTAAAGCTCTGAAAAAAAAGATATTTTAAAGCATTACCAAAGTCTTAACAGAATTTCCATTACAGCACATCATCTACATTTGGGAATCCACTAGATCCTATTACATCATGTTCACTGGACAAATATACTCTTATAAAGATTGCCAAGTGTGCTAGCTGCCTCTGGATGAGTACACACTGTGTTCCTTTATGCTTCTTGCTGATGAAAGTATAAACAAAATATGACCCCTAGTTAAAAGTTAGCATCAAGACCATCCTACTCAGTAGAAGCATTTCAATGACATCAACAATAACTGATATTTCGGGTGAGCCAGGCTGCAGCAAAACTATTTTCCTGACTTAATTGCTTTGTATAAAGATTGTCCACTGGCAGTGCTTCAACCACGTTATGTTTACACTTTGCTGGAGAAAAAAGTTCTTTCCTAAGCATTCCTCCAGGAGGTATGAGAAAACAGTTTTCCATTTTTTTCCCTGGTTCTTGCTTCCTCATACAAGGCTCTTGACCCGTTCACATTCAAATTTTTTACTTTTTATGTCAACATACTTAGGAAATCGCTTTGCTAACAGCATGCTAAAAATGACAAGTCAGACAAATAAGGTAAAGGATGAGAGCGGTGCAAGGGCAGTTCCATTCAGTATCTACACATGAAGTCAGCTCCTTCATTAACTGCAACACTTTCTGGATTGACTTCTGCAGACACTGAGGAAGAAAGTGTTGCAGAGTATCATCACCTCAGGATCTTGCGATTAAAGAAAGCCATAACCTTCATCAACTCACTGCTTAGCTTATTTAACATCGCTTCCCAGCTCTGCCATGCTTTTATCCCTTTACTGTTACCCTACCAATCTTGGTGGTTTATTCAAAAACCAGCATGCAACCTTTTGAAAGCTCTTTTTAAAATAAAATTCAAATTCTTAGGTATCTTTTTCTGATACAACAGTGCAAGTAAAGATATGATACCCAGTTCAGTAGAAGGGACCTTAAGGACAACCCAGCTCCAAAGATGCCACGGGCTGGGATGCCACCCACGAGGTCAGGTTGCCCAGGGCCTCATCCAACCTGGTCTCGAGCACCTCCAGGAACGGGGCATCCACAGCTTCTCTGGGCAGCACCAGCAGCAGGTTAAACGCTTTATTCTAAAACAGAGCTGTTATATCTTCAGGTTGTCTACCTAGAACAGAAAAGCTGAGCACAGCTCGCTGCTGAACAGCTTTCCCCCTAAGAAGGATCCTAAACTGCAAGACACGGCTGCTACCGGCTGTGCTAAGTTTGGAAACCGAGTACTAGGAAGGAGTCTGAGCCAAGAGCAAATGCTGCATGTAACATCCAGCTGCATTAATTACTGCTTTCCTCCCAGCAGTGAAAGGGAAAGAAACAAACCAAAATAAAAGACTGCAGCACTATTCCACCACTCTCCTCCTCATTTCCTTCAAGCTCCCTAACAAACCTGCTGCAATGCCACAGCTGGGATCCCAAATGATCCTGCTTTTTCTCCCCGAGCCACAGGGCAGCCCCCCAGCCTTAGGGTCAGCCACGTACCCCATGGGTAAACACACACAGCAGCATCCTGCTGAAGCAAGGCTCCCAAAAATTCAGAGCCTACGTCATTACCAGCCCCCGTGCCACGTCCCATGCCCGGGAAGCATGCAGGACTGTGTCAACAACAGCTCGGCCTGAACTTTGTCCCACAGGTTTTTATTCCAGGCCTTTGAACCAGGCTCATGGACAGAGAGGAGAATTCAGGTCACCGCTGAGCTCCTGTCTCCTCTTTCCCCAGAAAGATCAGGCAGCTCCGCTCGGGGTTTTCGGAGAATTACAACACAAATGCACAGCCTGCCAGGCACAGGCCAAGGAAAGGCACCCAGCTGTGCTCACTGCAGGGAGCAGGGCAAGGGGGAACAACACAAACCAGCCGTACCCACACTGCCTGCACACAGCAACCTAGAGGACCGAAGAGCCAGGGGGCTTACGCCATGCTCTGTTACTCGAGGGTGCACGCCTCAAGAGAGGCCCAGCTCTCACGTGCCCTCGTTGGGAACAGACACCGAGTGCTTTTCGGTTTGCTAAGCTTTTCCTCGCATTATCCTCCACAATGGGACTTTTCCTGCCTTCGGGTTTTAGGGAAATAAACATCTGTGGAAACCAAAAGGAGAAGTGTCATGAGCAAGAGCAAGGCGATGGCTGCTGGGAGCAGCTCCACGAACTGATGCAGACCTGTGAGTTCCAGATCAGAAGCATAAAAACCTTACTGGGAGACGATGGTTTAACCTTCTGATTCTCCGTTCAGCATCAGAGAACTTAAATTCCTACGAAGAAATGAATGAATCAAGTAAGGGCAACACTGGGGCAGGGCAACGGGATAACTCCTCCAGCTATACTTGGCTGCTGTAGCTCCAAGCAGTGGATATTTTACAGCGAAGGAGTTGTAAGCAAAATGCTCCAGATTTCCTCACCTCCCTCTCCCTGGAGGGATGGGAGAGGAAGAGTTTGCAGGGATGGATTTGATGGTACCTAGAATCCAAGTCCCAGGTGGCTGGAAGCTCAGCTGAAGTTGTCCAGAAGTATGGGACATTTACGATTTGACGCTGGAGTGGTACAGGAAAAAAAATTTTCTACTGTTGAAAGAGAAAAGGAACAATTTCCAGAGAGAAAACCATGTCAAAAAATAAGCTGCCACGTTTCTATTCACCCAACAGACCACCTGCTAAGTAAGGCAGAGCACACCACATCAGCTACAAACACCATTGCTACTGTCAATGCAACCCAGCTGAGTTTTTTTACTCGTCCTTTTACTTCTCAGACAAGAGCTGTGGTATTTAGTCCACCCTTACATTTCAGACTACACAACACAAGGCAATTCACTACAAACATGAGCAACCCAGCTCGTGTGTGCTCCTCAGCAGGTGGCCTCCCAAAAGAGGCTATCACCTCTTTGGTGTGCCACCTGCCTGCCAACCTCTCCCCACATCCACAGGCAGAGGGAAAACCCAGCTGAAAGTCTCATCTGCTGCCAACTTCCCCCCCGAATGATCTCCCCAGGAGACAGAAATGATGCAAGCGGCCAGGCAGGCAGGCGAACAACGGCCCCACAAGCACGGCATTGTACAAGCTCGGCCCCGCAGCTGCCCTCTAACGTGGCATCACCACGATGACGGCCACAGGCAGCGCAGTTTGATCTGACCAGGGAGGATTTCTCAGTGCTAGAAATGAGCTGCAGGAGCCATCAGTAAAAAATATGATGGGGTCAGGAGCGACAGCCCCTGAGGAGTTGCCCTTCTCTGTTCCAGTCGGATTTTAGGTGCCTGTGGTTTCTTCAATCCATCTTTTTCACAGAAATGCCTGCTTGTGCGCTGTGCTTAATTATTAAATGCTGAATGGCTGGCAGCATCTAACCCATCCATACCACAAACCCAGCATCTTACAGAAGTCAGTCTCTGAGTAGATCTGCTCCTACCTACAGAACAAATCAGTTCAGATTTTGTCAAAGAAAGTCCAAGGAATTTCAAAATAAAATGCTGGCAGTGGTATTGAATTAGATAACCCTACTGCATGCCCAAACTTCAGCATCTCACACACATTGATACCCAACTTGCTGTGTTTCACACAGATTACAATTCAATGCTTAAAGTTATAAGTAACTTGAACGTTGGGACCTTTATCTTTTTTTTAAATTTGGAAAACCAAGATGTGCAAAATGGAGACCCCAGCACCTTCCTGGGGCAAATTATCTCCTTGTCCTCAGAGCACTGAAGAAGACCAAATGGTTTTTTGGAGCAGATGGAAGGTTCAACCAGGTGGCAAAGGGAATTGTAGAACTGGTCTTGGACAACAATCTTTTCACAAGCTAGGAGATCTCAAATTCATTATTAACTCATCATTCATCCCAGGCTTCATCGTTAGCAATTCTCTATGGTTAACTAAGATTTTTCTCCCTCTCAGGTACTAACCACATGCAGTTGCTATTCTGCTGACCATTGCTATGCAGTTCAATAAATCATTCTAATGGCTAGAGAAATATCTGGGTCAACGGAGAATTCTGTTCCTAAACTTCCAGAGACAATATAAGTTGTGTTTTATTCAGATACAACTTAGTTCTATTAATACTACTTTGAATTACAAGGAATTATCATGTATAATCATGGCACATACGTCTATTTTGAGATGCAGTTTTACCCATTTCGTAGTGATTTCCTTGTGACATCATCAGTATGGTAACAGGATTTAAAAAAAAAGGTCCTCTCATGCTTCTAGAGAAGAATCCCTGACACAGCCTTAAAGCTCAATTGCTGCACTTGTGATATTTATGCTCCATTCACAACTCCAGGACTGGTGGCACTCCTCTCAAGGTGCTATCGGAGCTTTCTCGAGGACAAACTACAAGATCTGTACTTATAAAAGGACCTCAGGAACAGAGACCTTAATGACAACTGGAAAAGTATTTCAGGACAACACAAGCTCTTTTTCAACTTCTGTGGCACTCTGTGCTGTTGCTAGCACTGCTCCCTGCCTTCTCCAGATCTACTTTCCCATCGTGACACAAGGCAAGGTATTTGAGGTCTCAGGCAAGGTATTGTAGCAAGAACCACTCCTAGAGCAGAAGATGACACTCACGTGACAGTCTATAGTATAAAGAGCACAAGCCTGGAGGAGGAAAAGGACACGTTTCCCTTCCTCCTGCCTTGCACAACCTTTCTGAGGTTTATCAGAGGTATTCCTCTGCAAGCCAGAAGCAATCTGAGAGTCCCTCTGAACAGAAGGCAGCCGGCTTCCTCATTTCCTTCACATTTCAAAGCAGGCAAACTCACATGTATTTGTGCAGGCCCTGGCTAGGCTGCCAGCAACAAGCCCTCAAAACAAACCAAGAAGTCCTAATAATGCTCTCCAGATAAAATTTTCTGTAAGGAAAGCAGAAAATCCCTGATGTGGAACAACCACCTTGCTCTATCCAGCAGCAGCGCTTGCCCCTCCATGTTCACTTACAGGTTGTTGCAATGCACTGGGTGTCGAGGGAAGTATTTAGAGAAAAAATTCTGTTGTTTTGATGCAACAGCTTAGCTGACACTTCCATATGTCCATTTCGCCTCACTTAAGTCACCAACTTCACCAAGTGATTGTCAGAAAATAAGTTTCAGGTATTTCAGTGCACAGTGCAGTTACCTCTGCTTCTTACCCTTGCCAGCAGAATAAAGAGCGAGAGCTTGCCTGATATTTCCCTTTTGATAAAGGATTTTAATTTCACATGCTAACTACCAGTTGTTAAAGATGGAAAAGCTGCTACAAGGCTTTAAAAAGAAATCCAGAAACTTGCCTGGTGTACATCTCACCTAGCCACAGTATTCACAGCTGGCTGCATTAAAGGTGCTTTAAACAGCTCAGGTGAACTGCATCCTGTACTCTCCCCACGACCGAGGAAATTCAGACATTCACCTGTGCAGATAAACACCATCCTCTGTATTCTCTTCAGACTGCCTGCAGACACCCCGCATCCCTGCAGCTCCGTGGATGAAGGATTTAAGGTGACAGCAGAAACTCAGAGGTAACTCAACCTGCCAGGCACGTGCTGCTACCCTGATTAGGGAGTTTCTTGCCAAACTAAATGCTTGGTGGTACAATTTGATACGCTGTACTCTGAAAAGGAAGCTTGTTAAACCTAAAAATCAGACCCTAATGTTTCAGTTTACAACACACTTAGAGAGAAAGACTCAACTTTACACTATTTTCCCCCCCCAAGAGGCAAAATTTAACTCCGTGCTGGGTAGAAGTCAAGTCCCTTCTCCCTGCGCACACACTTCAGGCAGATAATTAGGGAGCTGAATAAACCTGACCTTTCCTTGGATCACTGGGTGTGTGTAACATGAAATGCCTTTGAAAAATACTTCCAGTAACTGCCATTGTTTCATCATTGAATCAGCTTCAAAAATCTGTGCCACTGGAAATAAAAACGTCTCTTGCTTTAACGCATTCCACGCATTCCCCTTCTTCAGCTTCAAAGTTTCAGTTTCAACACAAAGCAACTCCCAGCTTCCAGTCAGTTCCTTCCTGAAGCTAGGGCTTGCTGGGGTGTACAACTTAAATTACTTTTTTTTTTTTTTTTTTTAAAGTTAGAAATACCAGGACAAGAAGGTTTTAGCACTTTTTCAAGAGGCAGACCTTCCTGAAGCCACCAGCTCTAGCCCTCCATCCATGGTACAGGTAGGAACTGCACTTGCAATGCTGCTGAATTCAGCCACAGTGGTTATGAGCTCCATTACACACACGTTGCAGGTGATAAAACAACTGTCTGGGTTCACAGCAGGTTTGCAGACATTTTCCTTATTCCATTTCTACACAACTGGCTGAAGCTAACACCAGGCACAGTGAGTTACACGCAGCTGGCCGCCTGGTGCAGCAGCGTGCCATTGAACAATGCAGAGCGTGTCTTTCTACCCAAACTTTGCATTTTGGTTAGACAGCAGAATGAACTCCTCCCCATTTCCTCGTGCTGTACATCTCACTGTTTTAAGCCAGCTGATCTACACCACCAACAGAAAACCTCAAGAGCACAGAACCCTTGTCAGTATGAAAGACCTCAGTCTGTGCGTGAGATCCCTATGGATCCGAGGACCAGAGCCACTGCATTTACTGGGCCCACCACGTCTTGTTGCTCACAGCCACCCCTCGAGCAGAAGGCTAAAAGCCTCTGAAAGTGTCAGCGAATTTTTCCTGGCATTATTTTCAAAAGGAAAGCCTAGGAGATTGACCCCGAGCACATCGTAACACAAAGTGAATTGCAGGAAATGCGACTGAAATGGTGGGGAATGGGCCCTTGAGTGTGCGTAAAGGTACTCAGAGGTGTAACTGCGCAATGATCACTAGAGGATCTTTGCAACAACAGGCGGCTTCAGCCTCAGACGGGCTGTATCGCCCTAAAATTGCTGGTTGATGTAACTGGCTCTTCTGTCGTTGCTGATGGTCCAAAGTCCGCTGAACCCGATGTCAACAACTGCTAGTGCTGCACGTGGCAGCCAAAACCCACCTTTCGTGGAAAGGCTGCTGCTACCTGCGGTCAGAATGGGCACACAGCACCGTTTCCCTGCTGTGTCCTGCGCTGCTGGGTGCTCCCCAAAGCTGCACGGAGCAGGAACTGAGGTACCCACTCTGAAGAGATGAAGATCTCTTAGCACAGAACAGAAATGGTGGTGTTTAGGGCTACAGACAAGGAGCAGTGATGCTCCTCTCTCCCACCAGCACTGCAGGCCATGGTGAGCTCCCCTGTACCTCTGTCAGCAGATGCACAGGCAGACACTGCTCAGAGACCATAAAGTTGAGTCTTGACCACTTGAATTCTTCTGCACTAGCCCAGGAATCAGCAGGTCATGGCCCAAGCACACCGCCACAGCTGCTACAAGGACACAATGTCACCACTAGTAACCTGCACAAGTCCTTGCTGTGATCTATACAAAGCCATGCAACACTAAAACCATTATGCTTGAAACAGTATTTCCCTTTCCAAAAACTTCCCCCCCTTGGCTTTATATCAACTTCAAAAAGTTACTGTTGTTTCCAGTCCAACTCAATTCCAGCTCTTTGAACTAACTTTATGTGCACCTTGCATGTTCTCTCTGCTTACGTGCCAAGATCCTTCCCTCCTTAGTAATCAGGGCTGCAAACAGCTACAATCAGTTAAACGCCACCTTCAGAGCACTTTATACAGCCAGAGCTAGTCAGTGACACCTCCTCTCTGATTCTGATTGCAAGCCTTCTCTTCTTACACACTTACCCCTTTTCTAGGTTCTCTTTCGCACCTATACTATACACTCTACACTGTAAAACCAACAAAAATGACTGAGAAAGGATTTTGTCTGGAAGAAGAAAGTAACTGAGCAGCCTCTGAAAGCAAAAGAAAAAATGTTAATGGTAAGGAACATTCAAAGTGATGATATGCTGAAATCACAGCATGACAGGCCCTGGTAAAACATCAGGAAAAAAGCCCACAGAATTAAGAATAACACCACGCAGAGTACTGAATAACCTCATGGAAGAGTCACCAACCTTGGGAAACAGTAAGGTAATGTTAAGCCAAGGACCTGTCAAATATGGCATGACATAGTTGATTTTGTCATAGGGCAGAGGAGATGGAATAGGTAACCCATGATTTCAATGACATATTATAAACGTTTTGCCTGTCGTGACAGCCAGCTGGCTTTCTCACCTTCTGAACCAGTGCGTATCCATCTGTTGGCTCACACAGTTTTTTTTAAATCTATCCTCAGTGTTTAAACCATCTAGTACAAAAAGGTCACAGCACAGAACTCTGATCTTTGCAAGGAACGAGAAAAAAACACAACAGAATAAACAGCAAAAAAATGAATCCCCCGCAACCACCTAAAAAAATAAAGCGTCAGGGAAGTAACTGATGATGACACCTGTACCCCGACAGTAAACTATTTTTACATTTAGACTGCCTTTCAGAAGTGAAATGTCTCCCAGCCGGTCCAGCTCCAGCACATGAGGAAGTTCTTGCCAACAGGAGCTGGATTTTCCAGCTCCCAGTGCTCGGCTCGCACAGCCGTGCAGCTTGGAGCAGAGGAGGAGTATCAGGCTACAGCTCAAGGCTCCCAAACTTCAGGCCGACCTTCAAAAACAGAGCAGCACGCTGCATTTGTCTGCTGGGTGAGTCCTGCACACCGACATCAAAATCTCCGAGTGTGGCAGTGGTTATTAGTCAGCTGTTAGCCTGTTAAATCATAAGTTAATCCAGTTAATCGTAAATTCAAGTCTATTTTAAACACTAGCTAAGAAGCTAACTACATGACATCTACTTGGCAGAAACGGGTAAAACACAAACTACTAAAGACCAGTAGACGAAGGGCCAAGATTTACTGTTGGTACAGCAAAGCCTTCCAGAAGGGGCTTACATCCTTAGCTCTATTATTAGGGAAAATAACCCCCATCTTCATTTCTGGCTGTAAGAAGTGCAGGGGCACGGCCCAACATCCCCCACAAGGAGCTGCCCTTCAGACTTGGCTGCAGGCACCCCGCTCACTCTGTGCTTTTTTCTCCTCCCCAGCCTCCACCTTTAAATCCTTTCACCCTTTGGCACACACAGCCCGTGCCCACATCAGCAGCTGGATGCCAAAGTAACGGGATGCCCAAATGACCTTCAGAACAAATAAAAGTATACCCAACAGCCCCATTGTCAGCTGTAAATTATGAATGAGAACGGCTTTTTAAGATCACAATCTTGCCTGGAAATCCTAAGAGAGAAGGCATCATCTTATTTATCTGCAGCACCATTACCTTGCACTTGTTCTGAGTGGTTTGTATTGACAAAAGCACAGCCCAACGCTATGAAACACCATCCCAGATGCTCACCTAGCAGACATCTCAACAAGCTACGCACTGGAACGCTGGCACTTGCACTTAAATCTTCCTCTGTCCTGCCACCACACTTCTGCAGATGAGTGAGGACAAGCAGAAAAATAGTTGAGGTATCATAAGGCTCCCACTCAGAAAAAACAACCACAAACATATCTTGCATTTAAGTAATTGTTAGATTTAAGTTTAGCAACCAACAAGAAATTTGTCAAGAATTTTGACAAATGCGAATGGAGTTAAAATAGCCCCATTAACACCTCCTGTTAGAATTTATTCACCAGCACCAAGCCACGTGGGTGAAGCAGAACATTTATTAGAAACGGACGCCTCCCAAGACAGCAAGGCGACAAGAAGACAGTCCTGCAGCAAACTACGGAGTGCTTGCTTATGTGCAAGTTTCAGAGCAGAAACTTCCAGTTCTAACTCCAAATGGTGATTCTGAAACAGATTTTAGAACACCACCAATTTGTTATTAACGGTAGACCAAGCCCTAACGCAAAACACACTCTACTGCACTAATGTCAAGAGCCTGATTGTTTTGACAGCTCGCGGGACAGATTTAATGGAGTTTTCCTACACATGATGCATCCCAGCGCTTCTGCGTGGAGCAAGAGTACCTTTAAAGGAGGTCGTACATCTTGAAGGAAGTTTTGGCAATACAATCTGACAAGCTGTTGAAGCCAGACAGATGTATCCCACTAACTCAGGAGACAACGCTGTCAAGGGACACTTTAATAGCATAATTTTGCTTTCCACTCGCACATGTTGGCACCCACACACTGAAGACCACTTATGTATTCCTTCTTTTTCCAAATTAAAATTCATTTAAGTCAGCACTCCGCAGAATACAAATAACCAGCTCAGATCTCGCAGGCACGCTGTTCTGCCTGCTGTAATTTAAAATATTTAAGGATTCTGATAACCATTCCAGAAATATTGACCCCTCGTTCATTAAAACTTTACTGCTACATTAAAAAGACGGCAGAAAGGAAACCTCGCTGCTTAAAGTATGATCCAAACCAAGACAGGGAGTAACGATTTCTTCAGTTCTGATCTACTTAAGATGTAAGCACCGCAGTTTTTCTGAACAGGTCTTCTGAATCTCCCATATTAGGGTCTTTTGGTCCTTAAAAGGCCTTCAGAAATCATTTACTTAGTCTTATGCCTCCAAAAGATTAATCTTTGGCCATTATCCACAAGCTCCTAGGGACTTCATCCAAATTCAACAACTATAAATTTCCTCCTCATGTTCCAATTCACGCAGGAAGTCCCACAAGAAATTCCAAGCAGTTTTCCCTCCTGCAGGAACTCCCAAGGCTCACAAGCTATTCTTTGCCTATCCTGTCCTCATCCCGACGGGCGCGTTATGCTTGATAATCCAAAATCTGCACTTCAGCAGCTTGTGCTAGCCATTTATACCAGTTATCTCATCATTCTCATCCTGCATCCTTCGTACAACACTCAAAATTTGCATGCACAGCGATCAAAGTGCGTATGGCAAGCCGAGAAAGAACCAGTGCATGTGAACAGATTCAGTGCTTGTGATTCACCTCCATGCTGCAGGAATGGATACCTACCTCCACCTAAATGAGGAGCCGACTGGTATTTGCATACAACAGATACTCTGGGGGATAGCTGAGCAAACACTGAAGATTGCTCTGGAACGTAACAGAGCCTTTTAGACTTGTTTTCACTTTTTTTTTTTTTCCCCTAAGTAGAGAGGCAGTGATTCTGTCTGGACCTTTACCTGAGATCCACTGCAGCATCTTTATCACCAAGCGCGTCCACAAATTCCAAGATTGTACCACTTAAAACATCATTTGAATTTGAAGGCTTGAAAATGAGGTTTAGGTTTACCACCAAGGTTTAGATTTACCACTGGTCAACACCTTCAAACACCTTATTTTTCCGTGATTCTGTCCGATAGGACTAGCTTTGACTCCGAAGGTTATTTAAACAAGAATCTTGAAAAACTTGATTTCCTCGTGGCTCCTCGAGGCACGGTTCACCACCTTTCCAAGGCTATCTTTTCCTGGCAAGGGAACCACTCGGGTTCAAAAGGCCCGCAGCTGAAAGTTTGAAAAAAAAAAAAAAAGCGTTCACGCTTATCTGGAGCGGCGGAGGAAAATACTCCCAGATGTGGTTTCGTAACAGGTCAGATCGAATCAAAGTCTGCGCTGCCACAGAGAGGCCGCTCCACCCTCCCCTAACAGCGCTCGCTCCTGCTTCAGGTCCTGCGACAACTTCTGCTGCCTGCTGGAGCTGCGAAGGAAACCAATTCCCTGGGCTGGGGGCCGTGCTTCAGGCCTGGCACGGCTGGGGGCAGGAACCGGCCGCTTCCAGCACCAGGGCAGGGTGAGTGAGGCTTGTGCCAGGCAAAGCCCCACCCTGCGCTGAACGTTTGCATCTGCCTTCGGTGCAGGCAACTGAAAAAGAAAGTGGCAGGCACAGCTCTAGAGAAAAGCCGCGTTTGAAAGCATTTCAGCCCTGTTCGACACCTGCCTCAGTTTACCTCCCTGTTATGAGTTCAATAGAAGCATCTCCCTGCTCTGCAAACAATTCAGCATCTGCTGCACTTCATACATCTCAAAAGGAGAACACAATCTTAAATGGTTCACATTCGTGTGGTTTTGGTAAATTCAATAATCTGAAATCCCACGGAGACCTATGTGGGTTTCCTCCGCAGTCTTCCCTTCCCCACCCCACGCAGGACAGCTGCCCCTGGTGCGCGAGCACAGCAAACGAAAGCGAATTTCCTGAGCAGGACTGGGAGAGAGAAATTCGAAGCAACCACCCTTCCTCCTCCCCCACCCCCAGCTCAGGAACAACATCTCCGTTTCTCACGCTAGCGAATTCACAACGAATTTGCTGGTTGCTTCAATTAGAGGCCTTTGAAAAGAAAAGGAAACCTCTCGAGTCCTTAAGGAGCCAGGTTCAGAAGCACCAAGGGCAGCTTGATGTTTCTCCAATTCCAGCTCCTGGTTTAGGACGCCGTGGGTTGACACCCCGACAGGTCAGCCTGGACTCCCGCAGTACTTGCAGGGCTTGAGCACACCGTGAAAATCCCAGAGGAGCCGTTTAGGTCTTGGCCTGAATATACAACTGAAGCAGAGTAGTTTTTAACTCATGCCCTTGAACGTCACCTTCAGGAGAGCTCCTGGAAGTTACCCAGGCGTTAGTTTATCGCGCTGGAGCCGCTCTCCCCATCCCAAGCGCATGGTGACACCGCAGCAGCACAGCCCACAGAGGTGCTGTGTGCCCCAGGTCCATGCTCACAGCCGTGCTGTGCCTCTAAAGGAACACTTTCAACGTTTTGCACCTTATCAATGACAGGATCTGTATTTCACTTAGTTCCCCCTGTCAATATTAGCTCTCAGTTGCATACCCAAGCCCCAAAACACTCCGCAGAACAAGCAAACCCCGTGAGCGTTGCAAGGAGAGGAAGCCAGAGCAGGCAACGGAGGAGTTAACGCAAGAGCCTCGTCCTGTCCTCACATAACCCCGCAGGCTTGATATTACAGCTGAGCACGCTGCCTCCCCTGCGCTGCTCCCAGCTCCTGCCAGCAGATGCACTGCAGCAGCCCGCACCACGCCGTGCCGGCGGCCCAGCTGAAACGCACCCGAAGCTGGCGCTCGCAGCCTCCTGGCAGCTGCCATCGGGGCTCATCCCGGTGCTGTGCGGGGCTTGGCAAAACATTCACCTTCCCCAGCAGCCAGGGAACTCCATTTTCCTGCTCGGTCTCTTCCCAACGCCACAGCGGCAACTGGATCTGGAAATCAGGCTGCATCATGCACCAGCACTCATTTCTTCACTCCTTCTCTCCCGACAGTCACACGGGTAATTTATTGCCTCCTGCCATCACCTCTTCCCTCTGTCCAGCCCCGAAGGGCTGCAGACGTTAACAGATGCCATCTTTCAGAAGGGAGAAGCAGAGCTCCAGCTCCATTTTACGATGCCAGCCTCCTGATGCTCCAGTGACTTGTGTTCTCACAACCAGGAATCATTTCACCCAAACGATTATCCTCACTATTTACAGGTCTCTATCACCGCTTTTTCTGCCTTTCAGGCAGGGCAAAGAAGCATTTTTTATCTCATCACAACCACCTGGAAGCCCTTCTGTATGAATTTGAACTCGGCCGATAGTTTTGTTCAACTCTAGTTCTTTCACTATGTGTCTGCATGGCACATTCACAGATCACAGCTATTTCTGTCTGAAAACTGCTTTCCACCCACACCAAAGTTTGTTATGTATAAACCTGAAAGTCACCGAGCGCTACTTATCTGGAGGAAAAAAAAAAAAGGTAAGTAGGTGAGTCACCAGCAACTCGACTGACCCCTCTCAAAGCTACCGACCAGGAGAGAACGTTCTCAGATCACCAGTACAAATGTGTAAAGTCAGGAATTATTTCCAGTATGCCAGCAGCAAAATCATCAGCGAAACAAAAAAAAGCTGACAGATGAGGCTGAGATAGCAACCTACCACTGAAGCATCTGCTCCAAGCAGCTCCTTCCTGCTTATCTCAGATCCATCAGTTCAGAGAATCCCGGCAATAAACTGTTTTTACAAAACGATCTAAGAAACCTCACTGATACCAGATTCACAGTCTGAATTCACATTTTTCTCGTACAGACAGAAAATAACCAAACTGAATGCATTTTGGACAACTCCACGCTGCTTTTCAGAGTAAATGTCACTGTTAAGAAATTCACCAAGTTGATCCAGACACCAAAACCTTAGTCTTGGTTGAATTGCTTCCACGCATATCTAATATAGCCCAACTGTAACTGGAAATAATGAATTATGGCAAAAACACAAGAAGGGCAATGTAGGATGAGTCTTTTCAGCAGAGGCCTTGTAACTTCACGAAATCTCACGCTTCCTCACATGTCAGACAGATTTGCTCTGGAATCAAACCTCAAGTAGCTGTTCCACTCCGGTCACTTAACTGACATCAGAAGCCAAAGAAAAGTTCCTCCCATTGCAAAATGATCAGATTTTAGGATGAAATGCACCTGACTTCTATCATCAGAACCTCACCGAGACAACCACATTTACGTAATGGAACTAAACTTTCTTTTTAGACCGCTTTCAGCCCAAGCAAAACCCAAAGACGACGTTCTTGTGAGCTTTCTGTCTAGCGTCATGCCACAACCTGCAGGCTATACCCACGTGTAATTGGCCTTCTCCACCAAAAAACAAGTCCTGAAGTTCCTGGCACATTCCCTGCCCGCATCTCCCTCCCCAAGCAGCAGGGCTGCACGGGAATTGGCGAGGCTGCCGCTGATCTCTCCCATCAGCAAAGCGCGGTAGTTTCACCTACGAAGGGTTGCTGGCGGTGTTGAAAGACGGAGGGAGTGGATTCAAACAAGCAGGCTCCTGAACTTTCTATACCAACAGCTACTCCATCAAAACACCACTCCCAAGCCCAGCTGCATTTGACAACACCGGGAAAAGGGTAAAATGCAGTACAAGTAAAAACAAGGGCGCAGCATGAAGCCAGTGAGGGATTGAGACTCCCGTTTCACAAACCCTTTGGAGGCCGTGCCTGTCCATCACCCTGCACGCTCGCAGCCTGAGAGAGCTGCAGTCATCAATTGCAGGAACAGCTCGCTGCTTGATGTGTGTCACCAAAACCTGGCTATTTGGGGTCAGAGCTGAGAGAGAGACGGGAAAAAAAGGTTGCTATTTGCTGATTAGGCTCATCTCAAGCACCACGCTGCATATGTGAACGCCACAAGCTCACACAACCCAAGCATTTACCCAAACCTATACAACTGGAAGCATCTTACACCTTGTTGGAGATGGCCTCCCTCACTCCAGGGTCAGAATTCAGGGTAAGGACAGCTCCCTCTTTATAAAGGAAACCTGCAAACCTTCAGCTGTCCTTTGGATGCTGGAATTATTCCCCATCCTAATGAAAATTAGCTCTGTTCAAATGCTGCATTTTCCTCAAAAGTAACGTTCTTCATTCTCCCAAGGAATTATTGTCCAAAATCTTGTCCTAGGAAGAGCTTAGATCCTTTTCCTAGAACTGGATCAGTAATCCCGCCATTGTGACACAAAACAAGACTTACTTTAAAGCTTCTCTGAAGCCAAACTACGTACTTATTCTCCTAGACTTTAAAACTTTTTTGGGTAAACAAAAGGATCCAACCCAAATCTCGCGGTTTAAGTCCCATTTTTTTCTAACAGCCCTGCAAGATGGAAGCAAGACCCCAATGACCTGTTTCTGCTGCCTGAGCTGTTACATAAGCATTTTCCTAGAAACTCGATGCTCCCGTATTTAAGAGGAGCAGCTCTGTGGTTTTAACAGGCAAGATTTCTACCTAGGAGCAACGAGGCAACAGAGAGCTGTCAAGGGTAATGAGGGGAAAACTACTTTTTTCCTTCTTCTCCTGTGTTCCTATGACTTGTAGTTGTCCTAATAAAACTCACCGTGTCCCATAAAGCCTAAAAATGCCCTAGTCTCAGAAAACTGGAGCTGAAGGAGTTCAGCAGTAGGTCTTTATGGGCATTAGGTAACTTTCTGCCCATACCTTTTGAGAATGCTTTCTTCTATATAAGCACTACTGCTCAAAAATGTTGTAGGCCACAGCACTGGATTAACAACCCCATGCTATTTGTGCCATTTTTTTTTTTTTTTTTTTGACTGCTGCTTTTCAGCATCAACAGACGACGGACCAACGCTCAGCAGAGCGCCCAGGCCCCTACACACGCTTCTAAAGAACAAAATTTCAAGAATTTTTCCTTCCCACTTACACTGCCCATTGCTTGTTTTTATCCAAGAAAAAAAAAAAAGAGGACAACAAAACTGACTGTGTAACTCATGTCAAATACGCTACGCAAAACAATCAACCTACTGCTAGCTGGTCCTTGCAAGGATGATACAAAATCAGCCTCTTTTTGCTCTCACCCCATCTCGAGGGCAGGCTGCAGTTACGCACAGAACACCTAAAACTCCCCTGCTTACAAAGCTTTTTTTTGATCTGGAAAAAAAGCTCTGTTTTCCAGCTTCTTTCTGCTGTGCACGACCACAGAAATCACACTAATTCAGCTGCTGCCATAAGAGGGTTTCTACAGGAAAGTATCTCTCTACAGGATCTTTGTATTTTCCAGCCACGCATTATCCTCGCCATCGATCTGAGCTTTTAGGTCTGATCGATGAGGAAAAAGGACCCAAATGCCAAAATGCCTGCTTTCCATCGCAGCCCACGAGCGCAGGGGAGGGCGTTACAGGTGCGGGCAGCCCCAGAGAAGCTCTGGGCTGCTGCGGCCTCGTGCTGGACGCTTCCAGGCAGCTCTTCCCCTCGGAGCCAGGGGCTCAGCAGGGCCGTGGCACCACGGGGCTGTACGAGCACAACCGGCGGCACCGTCTCCACCGGTGCGATGCGTCTCTACAGAGGGAGGAAATAATGATAAAAAAAGAAAAAATAAAAACAAACACAGGGATTGGAGTGAAATAAAGCGAAGGGAAGGCGACTTGTGGGGAGGAGATGGGAGCGCAGGAGGCTGGGGTCCTGGAGGAGCGGTGCTGGCAGCCTGCAGGACCACGGCCACCCCTCTCCCTGCAGCCTCCCACCCCTCCAGAGCGCTCCTTATCCCTAAACCACCCCAAAATCACCTCAAAACCCACCCCGAGAGCCATCCTCCGCCAGGCAGCGCCAGGCTTCCTCCGCCGGCCCCGGGGGCCCGCAGCGCTCTGCGGCGCCGCCATGGCGCCCTGCCGGCCTCCGGCCTCCCTCCGCGGGGCCTCAGCAGCCCCCGGCCTCCCTCCGTGGGGCCTCCTCAGGGCCTGCAGCCCCCCCCCCCGGGCCGGTAGAGCCGTTATAGGGCGGCCCCACCACCGCAGAGGGCTTGGGGGCGGCGTGGCCCCCAACAAATCCCCACACGGCCTCCGTTGTGCCCCCCCCCCCCCCCCCCCCCCATCCCCGTGTCCCCTCACAGCGGCTCCCGGCTCTCACCCACGCTCCGGTAGCCCAGGATCGCGATCTTGCGGGACTTGGACGGCGGCATCTTGTCCCCCGGCCGGCCCCGCACCACATCAAGGGCGGCGGCTGCGGCGGAGGAGGAGGAGGAGGAGGGAGGAAGAAGAAGAAGAAGAAGAAGCGGGAGGCTGCGAAGGGGAGGCTGTGAGGGGATGAGGGGGGGGGCGCTGAGGGGAGGGGGAGAACGCAACGGGCGCGGGAGGAGGGGGGGGAGAGGGGGGGGTGAGGCGAGCGCGCGCACGGCACCGGCAACGGCGGCAACGGCGGCGGCCGCACCACGTGACCGCGCGTCACGGCCCCGCCGCCCCGTACAGGGGAATAGGGAGGGGAGGGGGGGGGGGGGGGAAGGTTGCTGCGTCATCGTGCCGCCAGGCCACGCCCCCCTCGTGTGGGGAGGGGAGGGGGGAGCGCGCGCGCGCGTGCGCGGGGCGGGAACGGCCGGCGGCGCGCAACGGTCGCTGAGGCGTTGGGCGGCTGCCTGAGGGGAGGTGGCTTCAGGATCCCCCCCCCCCCGCCGCCGCCTTTTAAAGTGTTTAAAGGCATCTTCCTTTTATTCCAATAGCTCTTTGCTGCTTGTCATACAGTAATTAAGGATGGAAAAGCGCTCCGAGGTCGTCATCTGGTCCAACCATCCCCCTACCACCAATGTCACAACTAAACTATGTCCCCAAGCACCACGTCCAGCCTCTCCTTGAACACCCCCACATACAGTGACTCCACAGCGAGGAGAAGCATGCCCCTTTTTTCGTTTATTAACCTTTTAATCAGGTGAAACTCCAAGCAGCAGCAAGTTTTGTACCTCAGAGAGCAGGTCCAGCGCTCATTGAATACAGAGCTAAAGAAGGGTTTCGTGAAGCAGCTTTGCCCCTCTGCTGTTACTTTTTTTTTACACACATTTCACATTTTCTTGAAAAATAAACACTCGAGTAAAAAAACTGGTTTTCCACGTGCATATTTTCTTTTGGGGAGGTGCATCCATATATCTGCTGTGCAATTCCACACACTATGTACAACTGCACTAAATTATTGCTCTATTATTATTATACTACGTTATGCATTATGTACTAAACTAACCTAACGGTCAGATGATATTAGGGGAAAATGGTCTTGTCCCTGATCTCAGCCACTCATTCTCATGTGCTGGCGTTCCTCTGACCTGGTAAGAGGGCAGGGAAGTACAGAAAACAAACAAACAAACAAAAAAAAAAAAAACAACTACTTGTATGCAAAAGCGATTTGCTCCTGAAGCTGAGATGAGCTTTACGGAGGTACCTGCACTGTGGAGGGCAGCCTGATTATAGCCCTCATCCTCTGGATTATAGGATCTTCAGGGCTAAGTCCTGGTAACCTGTGAATCACCAGATAGCGTGGCCTTCAGTCAGTAGGTGCATGGTGAAAAGACTTATATCACAGAATCACAGAATTTCTAGGTTGGAAGAGACCTCAAGATCTCGTGACAAAAGACGGGCTTGTGTTCTTGGTGGTGATGCTGACAGCTGTGCTGGATGTTGTGTGAGCTCCTCCATGTACAACCTCTCTCCTTGCCAGATATAACTGCACAGATCCCCCCCGTTTCATCACTCTGGAGTACTACACCGTAAGGATTGGTGCAATCCTGTCACACAGATAGGTTTAATCAGGCTGGGGAAGATGAATAAAATGTAGAAAGAAACTCCATCTCTGTGAGCAGTCACGTTGTTGAAAGCTCTCTGGAGGGGGCACCACTGACACTCACTGCCATTGAATCTCTCTGCCGCTGTGCTGTCATCTTTGCACCTCTTCCTTCCGAAATCATGACATTGTCCAAAGTTTGGGCCATTTCCCAAGCCAGAAGACTGGAAGAACTGAGGGAGGAGTTACCTTGCAACAATATTAATGGATTTGGAAACGTGTGAAGTCTGTGGGAGTTGTGCTTTCAACCTCCCTACCCTTACACTTCATATGATTCGCCTGTAGGATGTAGGCACTGTGCTTATCACTCTGAACCTCATCTGCATTTTCAGACACGATATCCAGATCCTTCCACATGCCCAGAGCAAGGAGTGGTAAACACCAGCTTTTTTTTTTTTTTTTTTTTTTTTTTTTCATTTCTCAGGGTTTTTAGCTTGCTTCTTGACACTTTTCTTTTGTCGATTAGACCTTTTCCCTTATTCTTTTTTTCTTATCTCCCTCACCTTTGGGCTGTTGTCTTTTTGTCTTGATTCTGTCAACTTTCACTTGTTCGCTCTGGTTTTTATTTAGAAGAACTGACTACCACAGGTTCCCCCTCCACCTTCCCCTTCACTGCCTCTAGCTGCAATGCAGTTGTTCCACCTCAGGAGAGCACCCAGGCTTGCTCAGGCTGAGGTGGGGCAGGAACCCAGAACTCACCCTTTGTGGCATCTTTTAAATTTGGGAAAAACCTCCAGCATCCACTGGTTCTTTGGCAGGAAGTGACTAATCCTCATGCCATGAGGATCTCAAGCGTTTCATTTTGTCTTGACAGGGGCACTTGAAACAGGCAAACGAGGAACTCTGAGACCAGCTCTGTCCTTTCCCCATATGCGAGGACTTGGTGCTGTCACTGCGTGGCCTTTGAGAGTGCTCTGGGATGGCGCCACAGAAGCAGAAAGGAGCTGATCTGCTCCGTGAGACGGCTGTTGTTGTATTTCTAGTTGGGATAAATGGAAACACTTCCTGGAATGCTCTGTTGCAGAGGGAGAGCACAGCTTTAGCTGTGAAGCATATGTCACCACGTCTGATTAGCGCACTGTGCTGTATTTGGGCTGGTACTGCTGTACATTTTGGGCTGAGCAGCTTCACTTGCTCACTAAACAGCCCTGCCCTGAAATTCTCTTCCCTGAACAACTCCAGGTGCAATCACCGCAACGTGCTGAAGCAGCAGCAGCAGCAGCAGCAGCAGGGCTTTCCCTGTGCCCTCCCTCGCACTGTTCCAGCTTCGTCATTCCTAGAGCACGTGCCAGTTGTCCTGCAAACAGCAAGGGAGTTCAGAGAGCACTGCGATGTGCCAGGTATGCCACGCGCTCATGCTCTGGGTGTATTCTGAGCTAGTTTAGTACCTCACTTCGCCAGATACTCCTCCAAATCAAACGTACTCTCGGCACTGGTTTAGTTGACAGGTTGCATTAATTTTATTGTAAATGAGTCATCAACAGGCGTGCTCAGTGAACACAACACACCAGGTATGGTTTGTGTTTTAAAAATGCGTATATCAAAAGGGAGAAGTGCAGGCACAAGTAGAACATGTATATGTGGTGAGATCAGGACCAGATGTGGCTGAGAAAAGGGAACGTCTGTCTCTTGTTGCCTGTGTCTGCTTTGCTGCGATGGAGGAAAAACTGTGATGAATTTCATTTAGGAAACAGAAAAATACTGAACTGCTGGGTTCTGACAATACAGAGCATCCAAGCCCACGAACACGGTGCTGGTCATATTCCAAACGCAGAACAGCTCCGACTTGTACATTCAGTTCCTGTAGCAGCAATTACCAGTTTAATTACCTGCTCAATCCCCTGGCAAATCAGGACCTTCCTGAGGAATTTTTGAAGTGCGCCCAGTGTTAGCACTGGGCAGGCTTCCACATGCACAGCACACACTTTACTGCCCACAGAGGTTAGAAAGTACATCTAGTTCAGTCTTACCCTTGTTCCTGCTCCCTCCTGAATTTTGACAGCGATCACATTTTCCATTATTCAGTTAGAAACTGGCAAAATGATAGAGAAATAAATTAAGGGACTAATTCGCCATTAAGTGATATCTGCAACTCCAGCCACTGGGGCTCCTGACATCACGGGCTCCTGCCCTCAGCTCTTGGTCCCCAGGGAGCAGGGACACGCTCCAGAAATCAGCACGAGGTGCGAGCGCATGTCCCCTGGTGCTGTTCACTTCAGTGGGAATCAATAAAATTGTCATAAAACAATTTATGACTAAGAAAGAGGCTTTCAAAGCTGCTCTGAAATTAAGACCTGAAGTTAGGAGCAGATCGCAGTGTCTGCAGAACACTCTTTTTGCGTAACGCACGTGATGTGGATGCGAGGGTAGTATTACATTACCCAGAATGACATTTTCCCCTGCAAATTACCCCTGGTAAATGTTTAATGTGGCAGTACAAGGTGTGAAAGTTCACAGAAACTCCTGAAGCAAGCCAGCTACTCCTTGCACTGGCTGGAGAGCTCAGTACGAGCAGCCTGCTGTACGCGAGGATTAAGCACGTGTGGTTTCACTTCTGCTTGGACCAAAACTGAGACTCCAACTTACCCACGCTCAACTGAATCATTCTCCTAAGACAATTTCTAACACCTAAATGTATCCAGAATAGGTCAAAACCAGTCTGCCCTTTGCTCCCTCCCAAGACCGCGAAGTACTTGAGAATAATTATCTCTTGCAGACATCTCTTGCTGGCAAGGAAATGCACAGGAAAGCACAGAAATCAATCATCTGTGTTTTACCATCCTGTTGGCTAAAACAGGATCCGTTTCTGCAGCACCTCACATCCCCGGGACTGAAAATCGACGCTCCCTAACAGTCTTTCAGCAGAGCTGTGGGAGAAACTCACTGCAACCTCCGTCTGCAGCATCACCACCTTGTAAAGAATAGGAGCAGAAGGAATCACAGCTGGCGTCTCAGCTCTATAGCACCGACTGCGTCTGCCCAGAAAATGAAAATTCTGCAAGAACTTGAGCTTAGTGACATTTTATTCATTCTTTTCCCTGGCTGAGAGCTCTTGTGAGCCACGTGAAAGGGACGAGCCTGACATCAAAGCTTTAGCTGCTCGGTCATTTGAGCGTGGTGCATGCTGCTGAGTCATCCCTCCCTTTTCTACCCTCAGTTACTTACTCCTTTCCCTTCCTGAAGCTGCCACAAACATTTTTTTTTTGAGCTCTGTAGTAAACTGATCTGTGTTAAAAAGACATGGTTTGCTTTTGTTTATGCACCAGCAGAGGTACTTGTGCCAGGACAAGGAAAGCTATGGTAAAGTCCCTTTTTGCTGGTACTCTTTCATACTTACAGTTACACTGCAATTCTACTAAAAAATTCTAATTCAGAACTGTATTTTAGAAAGGAAAAATAAAAAATCTCTAAGTACAGTTTTTTTTTATCACTGAGGAGAGGGCGGAAATTCTCTAAATACAGTTCTGCATCACCGAGGAGACTGCTTTCTGTGATTTTGCTAGCCCTGCGTCCACAACATGCGAACAACACTTATAATAATGTTAAAATAAGGAGCCTGTGCGTGGCTGTTTGAAAACTGCAAATTCATTCTGGCTTCCTGCGTGCTGATTTATGCAGACGAGCCCGGAGCTGTCTGGATGGAACAGGGCCAAAAGACTTTGTGCTAAAAAAATAAGTACACGAAAAAAAAAAAAGCATTTATCAGTGGCTCAACCCTGCATTTTTAAAAGTATCTTAAATGTGGGACTGAAGAAAATGCTCACAGCCTGGCACTAGGTGGAGCGAGATGGAGTGATGCATTTGGGCAACTCCCTTACAAGCATCTTGTAGAGAAGGCTGCAATTCAGGCACTGGAAAAGCATCTGTGCAGCTCAGGTGGCATTTGCAGGTAGTACTGACCACGTATCCTCAGCCTGAATTCCAATCTACCACAAGTTTTCTCCTACACATACCCCACAAAGAGCAGGAGCTGCTGTTCCCGCCTCCCGTCACTCCGTGTCCCCAGCACAGGTAATGAGGGCTGGGCTGGGGCCGTCTGCGGGGCAGCAACCAGCACCAGACCCCAAAAGGCCAAAAAGAGCTATTTCAACTCAAATACGGGGAGCACAGCTGGTATTTACCCAGCTGGAAAAGGTGATGTGGAAGACAACGTTCTCCACTTCTGACTCACTGAAGACAAAATTTAAAAGAATGGTTTTCCATTGGGTACTACAAGAACATTTTTGTACACGTGAAAAAAGCCAGTACGAAAAAAATCTTCACACATCCAGTTTCAAAATTTAATTTCTTGTAGGAAGCGAGAAGTTCTGAAGAAAGGGCTTTTCGTTACTATTAAAGACCTCACATACTGTGAACAAACAAACCTGTTAACCCTTTACCTCGATGTTTATACATGGAAAAATAATAGAGCGATTCACTGCCGTTACTCCAGGACCCCGTTCTCACACAGTATTTTCAGGAGAAGTACTACCTGCGTGATGCCACGACCAACAGCTGCCTTTCAGGTTGCAGGAAGATGAGAATGCCCCTGTCTAGTTTACACTAACCCAAATGCACGTACCTTTATACATGCGAAAAAAACATGGCAAGGACTGCTAAAACCAGACTGATGTTGTAGGGTTTAATTTCTTCCATCTACAATTATAAAAATCTCAGCTTCAAACTTTACAGTACATTTACATCAGCAAAACCCCACAGCCTTTCTCACTCCTCAGCTTCTGTACAAGCCGTATACAGTCACAAGGTTCGGTTTAGTCGTACAACCATCATTTTACACTTTGTTACAGAGGAAAATATTGTTCTCCGGCACCTTGTTTCCTCCACAGTGCCCGTGTGTTACAGGACAGAGCGCTTCTGATTCGTGCTTCTGGAATCTTCAGCTCAAGTAACGCGGACTGATCAACAGGACACAGCTTCTGCCACTCCAAGGTTTTAAATAATGAGAAAATCTACCACTTGTTTGTATAACAATCAACAGTTTATTAATGGATATGGTGAAATTTTAGCTATCCACCAAAGATGTGTAAAAAATTGTCATGAAAGTAAAAATAAATAAAGCTGTTTTTAAAATCAGTCTCGTTTTACATCTCGGTTCAGAATGCAACATTTAACACAAAACTGTCATTAAAGTTTTAAAGAAGTCTACTGATCTTCAAATTACAGCTTTTATGACAAGTCTAATGAGAACTGAAACTGATTTGGTTTAGGTTTAAAGACTTTCACATTCAAATACAGTGTCTCGTTTAGCACAATACTTCCTTTGACAGTGATGGGCAACAGTGATGACATATTGCTGTATTTTGACATAAGGCACTATGATATGAATATGCCATACACTTGCCTTATGTCACATATATCCATTGCTGACCAGTGACTTCTGTCAAATACAAAATGAAAAAGTTTCAGAATACAGTGCATTTTAATGAAGGACATCATGTGAAGTCTTCCAGCAAATGTTCTGAAGACGTTTTGAAATACAAGCCTACATTTTAACATAAGCTTTTGTCATGCTGCTTTGTTTTTTTGCGACATCACTGGGGGGGAAGAGACTCATCATCCATCACTAAGTCCCAATACACATCCGCAACCATCCTGCTCTGTTCTATTGCAGTCACTGTTCTTGAGACAAACTTGACCCAGAAACTTTGTTCAAGTTCTCCTACAAACGTTTGTACATTCACAGCAGTCATTCACTTTCGTTCTCCTTTTGTTTGGCACCTGTTAACAGAAGAGGAAAGCACGTGTGACTCATTGTGGATGCTGCAAAATTTGTCTGACCACGTTATCGGAATCCTCGTGCTGGACACCATCTGTGAAGAACACACCTCAGGGCTGCCAACGTGATCAGAGCAAGGAAGGCCTTGAGCCCACTGCTGCTTCTAGCTTCATTGCAAAGATGGAAGTTACTAAAACTGCTTTCAAGTATCTTTACCTTCCCTCCCCCCCATTATTTAAAAGAAGCCCAACCAAAAAGTCACGCCACAAACCCGTCCACCTGTTAGAAGCCAAGCTTAAGCATCAACATGGCCTGAAAAAGTGAGGTCCTACTTGAGAAATAAAAACCCTGTCGGAATTCAGTTTAACTATGCTGTGTTGACAGATTTTTCCTGGCTCAGGGGCAGGTTTTGATGCCAGGATGGATCCAAAGGAGCTGTTCAGCAGAACCGTGCAGCATCTTGCCTCTTCTCCAGGCTCTCAGACTGGCCACATGCTGGGCAGTGGCTGAACCCTGCGTTCAGCTGGCTTCAGCATCCAGCTCTGGAGAGCAGGAATCTCTTGCCAGCAACCTGGAGTTCCTATTTGTAATGTATAATCACCAACACTGAAAAATCCATTAAATACATCCAGTCTTCACATCACAGCTGATTTTTTTCCCCCTCTGGTGTACACTGGTCTTAATTCCTGAGGATATATTTTCCTTTCCAGTCAGGGAAGAGAAATGGACACGTTTAGGACGTGATTTATCTGGTCATTCTTACACATCCACCTCAAGAGCTGAATCACACTGAATTCCACAGACTAGATATATGCTGCAGACATCCTCACTTCATCAGAGAAACCCCAGTGCCTCCTAAAAAAAATCCCTTTCTTCACCCCATATCTTCCAGCAGCACAATCCTGCCCTTTGTTGCTCTAGCAGTAGAAACTCTTCTGTGTGCTGGCTTGGGGTGAGAAAACTCCACGGCTCCTTTGCTGGCTCAGTTTCCTGTTAGATCACTGAGTTAAAGCTCACAGAGGCATCTGATGAGAGCGGGTGCTGTCACACGCTGAGCAACAGAAGCACCTGACCCAGAGTATGGGAGCGGGGGAAGTCCCTCTTTTAATTACAGAGCACCATTAAATCAGCTCGCAGAACTGTATCTTCAGTGTCTGTGCAACTCCCATACAAAAAGCTCTTGGTTGCTCAAAATCCAGATAAATCTCCTCTGTCTAAAGTTTATTTCATTAACAGGAACAAAGTTTGATCATCTTTGTAGATTAGGTGACCTTTCCCTCCAGTCATGAGGGAAATGACCTGGCACTTTCACCCCAACCTTCTCTACACGTCTACCCCAGGAGGGACAGCTACCCCTCTCACTCTCCCTCTCCACTCTCCTTCTAGGAGAGCCTCTTTGACCCATTAAGCTCATTTAGATTTCTTTTTTTTTTTTTTTTTTTTTTTGAAGGACACATTCAGGTCTTTCTGCTTAGCTTGGTATTTTTGAAAGCAAAGTTGTAATCCTTAAAACCTTTTCTGTCTTTGTCACAAAGCTGAAAGCGGGCTTAGCTTTAGTTGTTGTGACACCGAAGCCATCTCATTTACATGATCAAAGTGAAGTTACAATTAAGAACATAAAGCAGATCTCGGGCAAAACTAAACAAATAAAAATAAAACCCAAAACAGCCAGCATGAAGTCACAGAATTAATTACATCTATTGCTGGATGCTCTTGTTAAAAGGGACCTGATCGTGTTAGTAACACACTAGGGATTTCTACTGGAATAATTCCGGTACTCCGGGGCGATGTCCCTGATATCTGTGCCAACAGAACCCACAGCAGAGCTACCAGCTGCAGTGCTCCGAGGGGGTGGTTTTGCAGAGCTCGTGGAAAGCACGCTGGGAACAGCTGCCAGGGCACAGAAATTCCAGGAGATGGGGAAGGTGCCCTGCTGCAGATTTCTACACATGCAACGTTCATCCTGCCTTTCCTGTTAGTAACTAAGACCTCTTTTCTAAAAAAGAAAAAAAAAAAAGACTGAAAATTAAGTGTTTTGCCAGCTTTTTCCTCATGAGAAGTGAAATGTATTGAAAATTATGACCAAACAGTTACAAAACTTTAAAAGCAAAATGTGTTATTGTCATTAAACCAGTTAAGAGCTGCAAGCTGTGCACCACCGATTGATGGCAAACGTTACAACACCCGTACTGTACCTGCTGGCGTGAGTACCAAAGCCTGTAGAATGTCAGAAAGGGAGATGATACCCACAATGCTATCTGCTTCATTCACTACCACCAAACGATGAACCTGCAAGGCAGGGAAAATATTTTAAGATTCTTCTGCTTTTAATTAATAATGAAAGCAAAGAAATGCAAAAAAAAATCATAAACAAGTAGAAACTGAATTTTTGAATCTCACACAGTGATATGAACACGCTGACCCTGCATAAATGAAAATTAGCACACATTTAAAAAGCACGCAGCTGTCTGACACAACAACAAAATTGTATTTGAAATGACAGGTGAGCCAAGATCTAGGTCTTAAAAACACTGCTGCTCTCAGATAACACCAACACTTTTCCCCAATTTACAGGTTCTGCTTAACTTAGCCTCCAATCTCAATGAAATTGAAATCGATTAAGGCTTCCTTCTGAGACACACTTTCTCAACAGAGAGAGTCACAGCACTGAAGCTTGTTATATCCTGACATGCCAGAGCTGTTTCTGGCCTAACCGTCCTCACAGGGCTACAAAACTGCAGCTGAGTGGCAGATTGCTTACAAAGTCTGGATTTTGCATGAGGACAGAAGAAAGGTTCCATTTCCCTACAGGAACTCACTATCAAGGACAACTTGGAACAAATTTAGATTTAAACTGCATTATTGAATATTGTGCTTCTCCTTACAGCTCTGTCCTATGGGCTACTTTATACTACATGACTTTTGTTCTAACTGCAGGGCAAGTAGCAGGGTGCTGCTATATCCTGAGGCTCAGCACCAGGAGCAGCCAACAGCAGAAAAACCACTGCAGAACTGGGAGAGTGCCCAAATCTCAGCCTTGACACCAGGGCCCAGCACAACTGGGCACAAGGCTGGGTAACTGAAGACATCACGGCTGAGCCAGCTCATAAAGAAGTGAACCTAGGAAGGGTGTTTGTGAAAAAGGTGAGAGCCTACTCCTGGTTTTCTCCTTGTGTAAGCAAATTCTCTCTCTTCTACTTAAAGTCATCAAAAATCATCAAAAATGTAATGGCAAAACGTAAGAAGAATTTCTCATCTTTTCGCAGAGCTAATAGCAAGAGAGATGCAGTAGTCTTGATTTAATGGATATGTTAATTTATGGCTGAGGTCAACCACTTCATTGCCAGGCTGATACAAAAAGAGAAGCTCTGATGCATTTGAACAGTCATACCCTCCTGACACAGAGGGGAAACAAAAGGAGTGGCAAAGTGAGAGAATATTTTGCATTTTCTTTTTGATGAAACCACGCTGGCGGTATTTTAGGTGGGTACATGCACATTCTTAGTTTTTCTTCTCAGTGTAACGAATTCAAGAAAAACGGACAATACAGTTGTTAATACAGTTCTTTCATTCCCAGTAAGATCAAGCATTTGTCTGACAGCTAAAAATAGCATCAATTACTGCCTTACTTGTAGCTTGGACTGACTCATTTTTACATATAATCTCACTATGTTCAGACTGAACCAAGGGGTAGGAGTTGTTCTGAAAACCCAAATGTCTAAAGTTTCTTAGAATATTAATAAGATTAGCCACGTCTGGAACCTGTACCTCAGCAATGCTAAAATTACTCATCTTCAGGATGAAACTAAGCTGATGCAGGAAGTTGGAAGTAAAAATTGTCTTATGTAGGTTCTGAGGGGTTACTCACAAAGTGGAAATTTTACTCATATTAAGTACATGCACAGTTACGGCCCTGAAGCTGAAAAAAGAAACTTGTAAAATTGAAGAAGTTAAATCTCCTAGATGGAGTTGATCACACCTCAGAGAGGACTGGTAATACGGATTTTCTTCTGCAGAGAGGCATAACAGGAACACCTGCATACTCCTGCACCTCCACGTATAAGAATGGAATGTGTAAGAATGTAAAGAATTGAAAAAAAAAAAAAAACAACACACAGAAATCATTTACAAGAGCAGTTGGTGAATTCTTTGTCACAAGAATTTATTTTCTGGCCTTGTTTCACAGTATTTGCATGAGAGCAGTGTGGGATTCCATATGCATCCATTACATTTCCTGAACAATGGGCCAAGCAACCCAGCTATGAGCTGGCATTCAAAGAATTATTTCCCTGCAAAACTTGCGGCAGGCTTGGAAAAAAATTGATCGTTCCCAAGAAAAACAAACAAACACACACACACAAAACCAACCAAACATTAACAACTAAAAAATAACCCTCCAAACAAACAAAAAACCCCACAAACCCCAAACTCCAAAGCTTTGAGCATTCACATTAAACTAATATAAGCCAGCAGTGCAAATAACTAGACATTATTACAGATTGTGTTTTACACGTTCCTTGAAGCATCTGTAAGTTTATATATCAAATTGATACCTACACATGTAGATACAGAAAAAATATTTCCTTGAAGTAACCAAAATAACCTCAAAAGGATAAATTTGCAGTATTTGGTCATACAACTTTTAACTTACCGTGAAAGAAAAAAAAAAATAAGCCAACTCACCTCAGCCTTCACTATTCTATCAACAATGGTCTCCAGTGTTTCCAGCATACTACACTTTACAACACCTTCAAAATACTGAGAACGGTGCTGTAGGGCTTGCGTCACCGTGATATCTAGGTTATTATACGTTTTTTCAGCAGCAAGATTCTGAAAAACAAGGCAAAGACCTCACTACTTAGTAATAAAGTACTCAGTAAAGTAAATATTTTGGCATTGAGTAGACACATTTCTGGGGTAAATTGAGCCTCTTCCAAGTCCCATATTAAACAAACCAGATGCTCTTCAGTTTCAGTTTTTGGGAACAGTCAAGCATGCAATTATGTTAAACACCATATGACAGGCTGGATTAATTGAGAATACTGTTTTGTGATTATGCAGTAGGCTAATGAAAATCTCCTTACTTTGTTATCTGATATTTGGCTTGACGGCACTCATCCTGCTTTTGCCTCAAGCAGTAGGAAAAGGTAAAGATGGAGTTCTACAGATTTCAGAATACACAGAATACACTTTAAGAATATACCAGGTTTGGATTGTTTTTTTCACAGGACAGGTGAGGACACCAACTGCTCTGAGCCATACAGTAGATCCAACTAGAGAACAAATTTGGTTTCTTTGCCTTTCGTATTTGTGGGCTCAAACTCCCTCTCCTGGACTGTGCTGGCACTGCCATTTGACATAAATTGTTGTATGTAATTTAATAAGTACTATGGAATAATAAAAAAAAGAAAGTCCATCACCAGTAAAAGCAACAAAGTTAAAAGATTAAATTAAACATTTCCAACTTGCATTCTAAGAATAGTAGCCTGCTTGCAGCAAAAGGACTTTGTCCAGACTAGCAAAAGTCTTCCTTGCAGGAAGGATGCAAAGGAAATACATTTTGTCTTACCTGAGTAGGAAATGAAATTTACTGATGAGACAACACTACTGGAATCATTGAAACAGATACACATCGAGTGTACATAGAGGTCTATAGTAAGTAGATGACCCTGACAACTGGAATAGCATTAACGGGGTGCACTTGAAGAATACTGAGGATATGCTCACACAACTAAGATCTTACAGAATATTTTGCTATAGTGTAAGATGTCAGCCTGATCTAGATCAACAGAAAAATCTAGATGTCCTAGTCCTTCAATCAGAGGATAACTATTAACAGACATTTGCATCTAGTGAGAGGCAAAAATCATCCCCTATTACCAGAAGATAGACATGAAGCAACGAAAATGCCAGCACAAAAAAACAAGTAAACCTTCCATGAAAAACCATATACCAGTGTGGTCGCCTGTGTTCAAGAATTAGGCAAAGAACAGATGAAGAAATAGGAGTGTCCTGTTCAGGAGACTCCTTGTCAAAACGTCATGCAAGAAGTGCACACTGTGTAGGGTGAATTGAATCTGTCTTATTCAGTTGGCTAACTAGAGCCTAAGGAACAAAATAGCCACAATCGATATATATTAACAAATTCATTTCTAAATGCTTACTACATATAAAATATGTAATAGAATATAAAAGAAATACTTACTATTACATCAAATTTGGAATAAATATCTACAACTTTTCCTAGAAAGAAAAATATACGTTAACAAAGTGTTTCAAATATGAAGTTCATTTTCTTACATCCTGTTTGCATGTTACCTTATCATTACACAGAAAGCAAAGAGACGAGTCAAGAAGGAAAATGGAAAAAAAAACACAAACAAGACAAAAAACCCCCAACTCATGATGAGCTCTTTCAGTCCCATCAACCTACATCTTGCATAAGTACTTTTTCAATATGTTATAATATTTATTTAATGTTATATATACTGTATATAAAATGCATATATGTTTGAGTTTTATATATGTATATATAATATATAATATATTTTATATATATATATATATATATATATATATATATATATATATATATATATATATATATATATATATATATATATATATGTGGGGAGGGCAGGGAATAAATCATTCATTTATCTTAACCACGCTCTTATTACAGAAGAACGAACACACACCTGACTCATCCACAACGGGTAATGCCGATATCCTTCTCTCTACAAATATATTCAAGGCTTTAATGATAGGAGTGTCTGGATGTATGAAGGCAATGTTGTGATAAGTTCCTATTCCAAGTTCATCCAGATTCTTCTTCATAAAGGCAGGCTTTGGCATCTCTGACATCTAGGAAAATCAGAATGAATGTATTTACAGTGCAGTTTTCTGCAAGACGTGCTACAGGTATCAGGTTTCCCTAGTGACAGGTACATACATCAGGAAATCTGTATTCACTCATCCATCTACAGGCTCCACATGATTGTTACAGATCATTACAGTAATCTGCTTTTAAATTTACATAAAGCCAAAACAAGCTTAGATCTAGAAGCGTTACTGCTGTTTAAAGCTCTACACTAAGACTATGTAACTAGGTGTTGGGGTTTCTTTTTTTTTTTTTTTGCTTGTCAGTTTATTTTTGTATCACTAAAAGCTTTTGATCCTGAGCTATGTCATTGCCACTGAAACTGAAGATTCTGCATGCTTTGTGCTTATTTTGAACTCCTGGTGCTTTGTTTGGCCTCCTGTCTATTCCTGTGACCAACGTATGGTACAATGAATTATGACAGTCTTGTCTCTGGGAGATTATTCATTATTCTATCCACGTAATCAAGGAAGCTTATGAAGCTGCATAGACCATCCAGAAAAGGACACCAAAATACTCAAAAAGTCAAGACAAGACCCTTGTGTTTAGTTGGTTTTGTTTGTTTTTGTTTTAAATGACTAAAAATAAAGAAGTGTATGGGTACTCCATCAAGCCAACTTCTTTCTTATAAAAAAAAAGACATGCAAAAACAAAATGCAGTGCTCAAATATCAAAGATTATAAAGAAGTTTCTGAACTAAGGCTTACATTAATGTTTCAGATGTCTACCTGGGTGTGAGGAGGCAGTTAAAGCAAAACATAACTTTAAGTACTTACAAAAAGCTGGAGGAACTTCAGGATTCTTTTATGGGTAAGTATATAAAGTGCATTTCCACTGACAGGATCTATAACTGGCAATCTGTGGATTTTGTTTTTGATCAATGAATATACAGCATCAAAAAGGCTGAGGAGAAAAAAAATAAAAGACTTTTAGCCACCAACAAGTAACGTTAAGTGATATATATACAGATTTACAAGCTAAGGGATTTCAAACTATCTATAGTGATCTGCTTACAAACATCCTAAACCAGTAATAATGTAGTGACAAAAAAGTGATTTTCTGTGGTAAATAAGTATTTCTCCTTTCCTTTCTACAAGTGTAGATTGTTTTTCAAATGTCTGCTGTCCTCACTGCTGTCTCTTCTGTTCAGAGACAAACAGTGAAAATAATTGTTCCTGCAATTAACACATCTCAATCCCAACCTTCTGTAACATTTTCTAGGAAGAACATTTTTATGGATAACTGTATGCATGCAATTAAGCCAAAACAATTATCTAATCATTTCACTGAATTACCACCAGGTATTAGCAAGTAGTTATTCTCAGGAGATCTGAAACACTGCTCCAGACTCCATTCCTCTGTATTACAGCCTATGATTTAGCAATATTCCAACCTATGCACGTCTATTCTCCTGTAAGTATCACTGATTTTGGTCCTAATAAGACTGCAATAAAAACAGTTTACTGCCAATTATAATAAATTAGCAAGGAATACATTCAGTAAGAACTTTGCATGTTCTGAGTCCCTTACAGGGATGAACTATCTCCATTACATACACACAAAGCCAAAATTCCCCATACTGCAGTTCAGATTCCACTCTTGAAGTCAGCATTTAACTAGTCCTAAGTGTTGCAGTCCAACTGTCACAAGACCCTTTCTGGATCGGGACTTAAGCTGACTTTCTGTAGCCTTTTAAACATATCCTACTGCATTATCTTCATTTTTATACATCTCTTTTTGCACCTTTGAAAGCAATCACTATTTTCTTCTCATAAGATATTTTTTGCAAGCAGTTATCATTCAAACACATTCGCCATGACTAAACTGAATAACTTATTCATGACTTAATTGTAGCTAAGGATCCATTACGTCGAGATAATCACTAATTCCCTTCATTAGTTTCCTTTGATTGGGTATAAGCAATCCTATTCCAGCAACTGAAAGCAAGAATCAGAACTGCACTCTCCTATTGCAAGATTAAAAAGGATGGAAGTTTTATAGTGATCAGCTAAAGCTGTTGTTCAAATTACCTTTGGTAAATAAGGTACAATGGCAACTTAAAAACCATTCCTTTAAAATTCCATTGAGACAAAAAGATACCTACTGAACTACGGTAATTTAGATTTTAATGAACGCAACCTAGTAGGAAAGCAGAACAAAAAGTCAGTGTTGAGACGGAGTTCGTTTATTTCAAGTTAAGCAAAATGAAAAGAAAATCTTACCTTGCATCTGGGGAGATGTTCACTAAAGGTTTAAATGTCTCTTGTAAATAAAGCTCTGCGTATAGGAAAAGACACCATTATCATTTACATGAAAACATCAACATTTTAAAGAAAGCATTTTATGAATTCCTTAGTACAAAATTAAGTGGACAGAAGAGACAAAGTATATACAGTCTATTCAGATGTTCTACCTCTTACACATGTTTACCTGTACTGACATTAAAAAGAATCCAAAGTTTTAAAAGGAGTAACTGATTACCACCAGGGGTCACTGCAACAACAGCCAACAATTTTACTTTACCACTTTCCTCTTTTCTGAAGGGGTTTATCTCCTCCATAGAGGATTTCTGTATGTTATTATATGGCACAGAGTCATTTTTTTCCATTAAAGTTTCTCCCTGCATTCAGCACTTCTGGTCACACCCAACCATGTTCTATTAATTTCTAGTCACAGCATACAATTTGCTCAGGTGTGACGTGTTGCTCATCTCAGTTCAGTCAGCACCCATTCATCTGATACTCATTTTGCATCCTGGTTCAGATACATTCCCAAGCCAGATACTCCCATCACCTCTACAGCCATGTAAAGCCTCTTCCTCTACTTAATTTTCTTCTCTTAAGAAAGAGTGAGAAGGTACTAATCAGGAAGATCAGTGAAGCAGTACATACAAAGCACGATCACTCTGGTTCACATTATTTCAGGTAGAAAAAATAAGCAGCAGGAACATGCAGACAAGCTTTTGCTACTCCTGCTTTCATTAAAAGTATGCAGAGATAAACTAGTTATGTCTATGATTAACTAAGAATGCTGAATTCTATGCTGAACAATATTAGAACACGTAATTAGGAATCAAGCAGTAAACAATCTTACCCCTCCAGGTTTCTATCTTGTGCTCCTCCAATTCATAGATCTGAACCTGCAATAGGTACATGGAAAATTTCACTTGAAAGCAATAATTTTAAGCCCAAAATAATTGCCTATATATTAATAATCTCGTTAATTTCCTTGTATTTCATTGGAGGCAATTTAACATTTAGAGTAAGAATCCCAGCTAATTAACTGCCCAGTCCACAACAACATTTCTTGGCAACACAAGAGAAAAGGGTGCAATCCTGCTCGATGCGCAGAGCCATACTGCACCTGCCAGCTCAAGGGACAGGAGAGATTTTTCCCCCTGCCCAGGTTGCGGTCTGGATCTCTGCTAGGCTCAAAGGCACCTCCTCAGTAATTTACCTCACCTTAAAACAATCACGCTGGGTAAACCCTCTGAGGATACCTCACCCACCTAACCAAGTAAAGAGCTTATCCTGATCACTACTTAATGCTAAAAAGAGATTAATTTCACTCTTGCTGGACTACAAACAAGCAGCAGCACTTGGTTTAGTGCTCAGCTCAACCAGAAGAATCACCGTTATATTTATTTTTTTCTCCCCAAGTTTCACCTTTTACTGATGTCACATTCTTTAAACGTTTTTGGGAGCTGCACCTACGCCACGCTGGTGCAGCAGAAATGCTGAGAGCATGCAATGCTGATCACCTAACCTGTGCTCAGCTGGTACGGGGCACCAAACAGACAAAAAATAAATAGTGAAAGTTACTTATTTTCTGCTGGTTTAGGTTCCTCTAGGTTCAGAAAACCTATAAACCCTGCTGAAGCTGGAAAGCTTATAGGTGAAGTGTAGGAGCGTCTACAAAGCCTGCTACATTTGTCTTTGGACCAAAAGAGACTACTTCTGGATTGCTATTCAACATTTTTATCAGTATCTGGATGCAGGGTGTTCTCAGTTTGCTGCTGACACTAAACCTGGGGGTGCTTTTGACTGCCTGGATGGCAGCCCTGGGTAATAAGGAGCAGCAGGAGGTTCAGCAAAAGGGAAATGCTGGGTGCTGCACCTGGGATGCAGCAATGATGAGTGGCTGGAGAGCAGCTGGGCAGAAAGGGAGCTGGAGGGGCTGGTGGCAGCAGGCTCAACGCTCTCTACAACTCTCTCATCGCTCTCTACAACTTCCCAAGCAGGAGAAGTGCAAGAGGAAGGTGCTGGTCACTGCTCCCAGCTGACTGGTGACAGGACGCAGGGTAACGGCACACAGCTGCACCAGGGGAGGCTCAGACTGGACATTAGAAAATATTTCTTTACCATGAGGGTGGTCCAACACCGGAAGAGGCTTCCTAGCAAGGTTGTTATGCCCCCTGCCTGGCAGTGCTCAAGAGATATTGTGGCAATGCCCTCACTCGTGTGCTTGAACTTTTGGTTAGCCAGTTGGTCAGGCTTTATGGTCAGGCAGTTGGACCAGATGATCTTTGAAAGCTCCTTCCAAATGAACTATTCTACTCTTTTATCACCTTTCAAAAAGTGTAAGGGAACGTTAAATGGTCATACTGTAATTAGGCTGTTTTAGGTACAACCGATGGAATAGCGTGTTAGGTGACATGAATAAGTGGCAACAGTTAGACCTTAGGTAAAAATTTATGGAAAAAGTGGTATTATTGGAGGTTGAGGGCCATTAGAATATGGAAATTATCAGCGTGCAATCAATTTCCATTCACCTTTTTTCCACTCCACCTTGTAAATCCCCAGAAGACAAAAAAAAAAAAACAAAAAACTCTGAAACTTTAAAAACAAACATGACCAACTAGCTTTGAGAAGCCGAATGTATCAGCTGTCTGCTTCATCCAACTGTTCTTGATATTTTAGCTGGTTGAACAGTAGGTATATTTTAATTAGAAAAGGGGGAATTGGGATTTGACAGGAACAAGAAAGGGATGTAAATGTCTGTATGAACATGTAAGCAAGAGGATCTCATCAACTGACTGCCAATGGGAATGGTAAATTACAGTTAATTGAAGTCAAGAGATCTCCAAGTGATTGTGCAACTCAGCCATGCAGCTAAAGAATTTCCCTGTGTTTAACTAGTTTAACTCGTCTGTTCTCCAGCATCATTTCAAAACCTGAGTAACCTTTTAAAGCATCCAAGCCTGCACAAGCTAGCTTGCTGCTTAGCTCCACGTATCCCTTTCAGGATAACTCTATGATAGTTATTAGACAAAGATGATTTATTTATAAATAAATTCACAAATGTTTATAAATATTTATAAATTTGTATATAATTTATATATAATGTAAATCTATAAATATTTATAAATAAATTTATAAATAAATGTATAAATTAATAAAATGACAATGTATACATTACTAAAATGACACTGTGTAGCTACGTGTTTGATTTTTAAATACAACTAACTTTTTCATATAATTTTAAACACTCCCCCCAGCCCCAACCACGTTTTTGGTTGATGTTCCACACTCATACAGAGCCCTGATTACTGTGCTTTGAACCAACCTGGACACAAGCACGCAGTGTGATCAATAATCGAGTATTTCACCCTCACACATTTTATATTAGGTCTAATATTGAATTAGTAAGTTAGGATAGGTCCTTCACCCCAAATGCAGTAGACAACAGCTGCAATTCCAAGTGGAGCCTGGTATCCAAACCCCAGGCTGTCATTATGGTGAAGCAGCAGGCAACACGTAACAAATGGTAGGAGTTGTTAAGGAAATTCCTCGTGTTTATACATGTATAACTGAAGCAAACAAATTCTGTTACCTGCCCAAGCTCGTGGGACTTTCATGGGTAGAGCTGGGAATTGAACCCAGGTACCTTGATACCATCCTACTACCTTGACCACAAAACTATCCTCTCTTTCAAAAGAACTCAACAAGTTACTCCTGACAAAGCTAAGCTTCCAGAAGCTTAAAAATAACAGCAATCCAGCCTTCAAGCAGTTTGCTATTTCAGTTTGTGTACAGTCTAACAACCGATAGCAGCTCATCGTCATACTTACCATTGGAGATTTATAGTATCTATGCAGTATGTTAATGAAATCTGTAATTGTTAACATTCCTGCAAAAAGCGATGAGAAAAAAGTTCTTCAGATATATACTTAAGATACAGAAATACAGTTACATTCTCCATTTAAAGTCACACTATATCATTTAACAAACATTACATCTGTGTAACATGCTATTTGTATTGGATTAATCAACTGCTTAATTCCAAAACTATGTATATAACATTTTCATATTGATACAATCATCCAGAATAAAAATACTGGAGCCTGAAGTCATATTCAAAACTATGATCCATGTGCTGCTCCTCTTTCAATCTTGCCCAAAGAAAACCTATTTCTCCCTGGATGGGACATAATACCTGCGGTATTCAGAGTTAGTTCTGGTATTTAGTCACTTCAGAGAGCACCTTATTGAGAACATGCTGAGAAAGAGATGATTGTATTCCATGTATATCAGAATACTGGAGCATTATGTTTTCTTTTTATAGTTCCAATTTATTTTATTTTATTTTTTGGTGACTGTTGCATTTATTTTTAAATGCACAGAGAAACAGACATATTAGACAACAAATTACAGAAGCTGATGACCTGGAAGAATCATCACAATTCTCAAAGAACTACAAAACTGTGCAAGCCAGCAAAAATTCTTTGCTCACAAGGAGCAAACAAAGAAGCCCAATATGTCTCAGGGTGTTAGACCACGACTAGCCCCAAACCACGTTCAGCACCAGTGCAGTACCCTGAAAATTCAAGTAATCCTTAACAACAATCCTTAGAAGCACCTACCTACAAAACTCTGTTTTTTACTCTCCCACAGTGGAGCTGCTCTCACACCATTTGCCACCAAGGCAAAAAAGGCCTTCTTTACCTGCAAAAGGAATGAACAGCTAAATAAATCTTTGCTCTTCATTTAACATATCAGACACCGACAGGAGGTTTCCTCAGCTGCTAGGAAAAACACAGTATAGAAAGATAGCTGGGATTCAAAACGGAACAAAAGCCACACACACCACAAAAAAACTTAAATTGTTTACTTCTGAGATGTTTAAAAAACTTAGCAAGACCTGGTTTTGTTCCATTATGGGAACATGCTGTGTGAAAACCCCTGATGAAGAAATAAGCTGACAGAGCTGAGAAGATATGCTCATTAGCTGCGAATTTATTCCTTTTGATATTAACTGTGATAATTATTAAAAAGGTCGTGCTTATGGAGGGAGGGAGGTGGGGAATAATCATCTATAATTAACATAATCGTCAGAACTATGCAGTTTATAAGCATAGCTTGAGATTTGAAAATTTTACTATGTTCTAGGTACCATTCACTATAGCAGCAGTTGCATGGAAAAAAAAAAAAAAGAGAAATTTCATTTCATCTCCAGCTTCTAGACTCTGTGGGCTTCAAGAGGGCTAAGCAGTCAGCAGAATCCCGTGCCATACAACATTTGACATTAGACTGAGTGTTGTAATTTATCACTTTAAAATTCTAAGAATTTCATAAGCCCTCTGGGCTGCCCCAGAGCCCATCACCTCTCCTGCACTTCAGAAATCTGCACGCAGCGTTTCACACGCCTGGTGTTAATCCTCTTGTAGGTGAGCCACCTTTAAGACGAGGCTTCCGAAAGCAATCTGTATTTCTCGCAGCCTCTCTGCAGCCAGCCTGCTTCCTCTGTGATCCCCAGGAGCCCCTCTGCTCTCCTGACCTCAGAGGACTGCTCCCCAAGCCCCTTTCTGACTTTACCAGTGCTTCTGCTGCACCATCAATGACTAGGAATGATGATCCCTGTAACCACCATCCCTAAAATGCACTGAAACTAAATTAAATACATGGGAAAAAATACCCAGCACCACACATAAGACCACAACGCACACACCGGGGAGTATTTCTCTAGCAAAGGGCTAAATAGAAAGGTCCCCGAGGTATTAAGGCACCTCACTGACACAGGGAGGAGTCAGGTGAAACAAACATTTCCAAATCCACCACAGGAGCCTACTGACTCCTAAGGAAGGCTAAAACCACAAAGAAAGCCTCCGGGCAGCCACACAAAGCGTTCCCACATACCAACATCACACTTGGTCTTAACGCAGCGAAAGTGAAGAGCAGCGAGCTATTTGGGGAGCAGATAAGAGGCAGAGGTGAGTTCACACAGCCTAACTCCACCTTGGGGCAAAGCAAGTGGGTTCTAATTATTCTTCATTAAAAAAAAATAAGTACACTCAGACTGTCTGAAACTGAGAGCCTTCAGCTTTGGTATCTTTTGGAAGAATGGCTGTTTCAAGATTTATTGGTCACTGTCAACTTACATCCTACGTCTTCCATGAGAGTTACACATTCAAGCTCCATCGCAGCACTCAGGTAACAGCTAATCTGGTAACACCAGAGAAGTAAAGGGTTTCTTTCCAAATAGGAATCATGCAGCAGAACTCCTCAAGAGAGCTTATAAACTCTGCTAACCTGAGAAGAAATGCCCACAGGAGACAAGACGTGAAATGCCAAGCGTGAGACTTCAGGCAGCTTCCAAATTCGTGCCACTCATCTAGCAAGATGGGAAAATTGAGGATTATTTTACAGTCAGAAACGATACTTGAAGAGAGAATGCCAAAAATGCACTAGGCTATACACTGAGACAATCCAGGAAGGAAAGAAAGTTTCCCGAAAGGATCAATTCTTCCTCTGACCCGTTGATATATTTGCAAGTATTTGTCTCAAAGCACCTCACAAGTCTTCTGTTAGATGCCCTCGTCTAGCTTTAGAAGACAGATTTTGGAAAAACTGTGGCCTGCTGGACAGATAGATATGCTAAGGTAGCTCAGAGTTCAAGCCTGCATAAAAGCCACCGAATTCAGCTTGGGAATGAGGATAGTAAATGTCTGAAGTAAGAGAAAACAAACATTTAAGAAAAGAAAATGATATTCATTTGCCTAGGTTGTCCTTCCCAACCACAGCTTAAATGATAGTCCCACTGTTTCCCTCAGGGAAAGCGTTAGGCAGTCACCTTCTAAACCAAACAGCAGTGCCAACAGGCCTTTATGTAAATACTTATTTCAGCAAGGTCATTACAAACCAAAAAACAACCTCATGCCTACTTGCTAGTGCTGCTCGCAAGCACAAACACCCCTCATCCACTCACACTTCCCTTCAGGTCCTGTGGTTTCCCAGTTTCAGTTGCCCAAAGCATGGCTCGGTGGCCCGCCAAGGCGCTGGGGTGTGGAGCTGGGCTTCTGTCCAGCACATTTAGATGTCTCGGTGATGTTCGTGCAGAAAATCCCCACGAGGACCTTCCTTGCAGACGATGGGCAGTCTGGAGGCTTTGAAGGTCGCTGCCGTGTCCCATCCTCAGGCCTCCAGCAGCGCTGTTAATCCTCGATCCCAGCAGCAGCGCTCGTGGGAGGCCAGCTCTCTGATCTGAGTGTTGGGCTGACCTCCCCAAAGCCATTGTTCCTCAGCCAAATCCCAGAGATTGCTCAGCCCCACGTACAAACGCTCTCCAAACACAGCCCTTTTGTTCCTGTTAACCCTGTAGTGGCCCTAACAAAGGAAAGGCTTTGCAAAAACTACTTGCAATCAGATGAGGAATCTCACCCGCCGTGACCACGTACCTTCTCCAAAATCCTGCCCCTTAGGTGAGGGTCACATCACCGCAAAGAGCAGCGACTGGAGTCCTGCAGCGCGTTGTGTGTCACCTTTCACTGCTCTACAGTGAATTGAAGAAGCTTTTCGTACTACAGGAGCTCTTTCTACCAGTTTTGAGCATGCTGAGTAAAGGCACAGAATAATTTAGGTGAGATAGGACTTCCAGAGGTCGTTGCTTCTGTACACTGTCCAAATGTTTTCCCTTTAAGTCTTAGGGAGGGCACAGCCTCCCTCCCGTGTGAGGGTCACTACCAAGAAAGATGCAGTTGGACCCGTACACGAGAAGCCCTGTGTTCCCACAGAGCCGAATACTTGGAAAACCTCATCCCTTAAGGGTTACAAGCTCCAAAACAGCCCGAATGCCAGGCAGGGGCACCTGAAACACTCACAGCAGACTAAAGATCTCACCAAGCTACGCAAAAAGCTTCTTCCTCACTGATAGGAAGCACTGAAGGGTCTCTCATCGCTGTGATACTCCTCACCAGCTGTCTCACTACTTTAGGTAAGGGGTCATTTTTGCAAGGGCATGGAGAAAGCCTCTGAAAAGAAAACAGAAGATGAACTGGTGTGCAAAATGCCACGTACACACACGTACTTCCACATTGTTTTACCTAAACGTGCTATGCACGTGGTTACAGCTTTCAGAAGCGACCAGTGGCTTTCAAACTTGTCCGCCAGGACTGCCCCATAAAGAAAAGAGGGTGGCTGCTAACACCACTATCATTTGTTGCCTTTGTTTAGCTAAAAGGTTCTTGTCCTGGGAAAAATGGTAGGGAAAAGCTATCACAGGTTTCTGGGGGGAAAGAAGCAGTGCAGAGTGGGGTAGAGAGAACCCCACTGTGCTGACAGACATCTCCTCGCCACCACGGCCTCAGTACCAGCATTAATTTGAAAAAAATGGCAAGTGAGAGAAGTGAGGAGCACAGAGGCTTCAGATGTGCCAGTATGAAGCATAGGAAGGGCAGGAAAGACTGATAGTGTGGAGGGTGTTAAAAAGAATTCCCAAACTCCTGTGGTCCAGGTGCTATCCAAGGTGATAACGTGCACTTCTCTTGCCTTATCTTTCACTCCATAAACCAAACCAGGGCACCGGCCTTACAAACCTGAAAAGGCCCTAGTGCAGCCCCAAGAGATCCCTATTTATGAGGTCAAGAAAGAAAGTGGGGTCCTCGATACTTTCGCCACGTCCAATTCCTGATGGATGGATGATCAGAAGTGGGCTGGGCCACTCATTGCTGCTTTCACTGGGTAAGTTGAAAACTTAAAACCTGAGGCCGTTCTCACGATGGTGTTTAAGAGCTACAACTGAGGAGCTTGGAAACACACACCCCATAAAATTCACACGTGGGTGAAAGCATCAAGCTCAGATCTTTCAGGAACTCGCTGAGAAACAATTAGCCTGGGAAAGTTTACAAGCAACAAAGCATTCTTGAACTTTTACTTCAGTTAAAAGCAGAAAGCAGCCAGTTTTCACCCACTGGGTAAGAACAGCTGAAGTAGAAGATGACAGCCATATACCTGTAAGAATGCCACATGAGAATGCCTTCTCACTGCGTCCCTGTATTGGGTTTATGTGGCAAGGGTTTGGTAGCACGGGTGGTTGCTGTGAGCAGAGCCCAGCAACTGCCCCATGACAGATTAGAGTCAGCTCCAGACAGCTCCGAAAGGGATCCTCCACTAGCCAGAGCCGAGCCAAAAAGTGGCTTTTCCATCTCTGGGAAAGCAGATTTAAGAAAGGGAATTAAAAAAAAAAAAAATGATGCACAACAGCGGCTGGGAGAGAAAGGTAAGAGTTGTGAGAGAGCCAGCCCTGCAGCCCCAAGGTGAGTGCAGCAGGAGGGCAGGAGGTGCTCCAGGCAGGCAGCAGCAGTTCCCCTGTGGCCTGTGGAGAGGCCCCTGGTGGAGCAGGCTGTCCCCCTGCACCCATGGGTCCCACATGGAGCAGATCTCCACGCTGCAGCCCCCCCATGGGTGGAGGAGCCCCCAGTGGAGCAGGTGGATGTGGCCTGGAGGAGGCTGCGGCCCATGGGGAGCCCCTGCAGGAGCAGGCCCCAGGCCGGAGCTGCAGCCCGTGGACGGGAGCCCACGCAGGAGCAGGGGTCTGGGGGAAGCTGCCGCCCGTGGGGGACCCGTGCTGGAGCAGTTTGGTCCTGGGGGATGGACCCTGTGGGATGGAGCCGTGTGGGAGCTGCCCACTGGTGTTACACCTCCAGCACCCCTTGAAAAAGGGAAAAAAGTTTTCCCTTTTCAAGTGCTAGGAGCACCCAGCTTCACACTACCTGAGTACTCCTGCCTGACGGCCGTGTTTCCTCAGATTGTCCTCACTGGAGAATGAGAAGGTACAACAGCAGCTCACCCGGAGTCTTTTCTCTCAGAGGCCAGGCACGCTGCAACAGCTCTCACTTGGTCAGACACCCGAGAACAGCACAAACCCTCTTTGCTCTAGCAGGGAAAGCAGCAGGGCTCTGCTCTGACCCTTGTACTGCAAAATAAAACCGACACCCCCGCAACCAGCCTTTCGTTCCTTTGCTCTGTGCATGTCTACGAGCTGCCTGGCTTGCAACTTCTTTTGATGTAAAAACCCAAAGAATGGGGCAAGGGCTTCCAGCCCTACCACTGCCCTGCTCTTGGCAGAGCTGGGAAAGGGAAACAAACACCCCCCCCCAAAAAAAACACTTACAGCCAATTCAGGAGATGCAAGCCTAAATCTAACTGCAATGATGTCTCCTTGGCACGTTCTCCCCTGCTGCTCGCTCCCATCACCAGGAGTGCAGGTGACTCTTGGTTCTAGGAAGCCGTCATCTCTTATCTGAAAGCCATCATCTCTTATCTCTGCAGCAAGGTCTGGAAGGACTCACACTGGCTTTTTCCCCCTTACTTCATTCTCAACTTCATTCTCCAGAGGCTGGAGCAGCTCTGCTGTGGAGCCAGGCTGAGGGAGTTGGGGTTGTTCAGCCTGGAAAGGAGAAGGCTCTGGGGAGACCTCACAGCGGCCTGCCAGGGCCTAAAGGGGGCTGCAGGAGAGCTGGGGAGGGACTCTTGGGATACGACAAGGAGAAGTGGCTTTAAACTGAAAGATGGGAGATTTAGATTAGATATTGGGAGGAAATTCTTCACTGTGAGTGCGGTGAGGCCCTGTCCCAGGCTGCCCAGAGGAGCTGTGGCTGCCCCATCCCTGGCAGTGCCCAAGGCCAGGCTGGATGGGGCTGGGGGCAGCCTGGGCTGCTGGGAGGGGGCCCTGCCCATGGCAGGGGGTGGCACTGGGTGGGCTTTGAGGTCCCTTCTACCTCATACCACTCTGACTCTCCGAAAAAAAACAGGTCTGCCTTCTAAGAAAGCAGAAGTTCTGGCTTGAAGGGACTGCTGTTCGATGCCATGCTCATGTGGGCTAAGAGTAAGAAGAGAGGTCTCGGGGGCAGAGCCACTGGGCATTGGACAGGGGACAGAAATTCCTTCCCAGATTAAGATCTTGCCAAAAAAAGTGGCAGGGGTGGGGCAGGGAAGGCAAGAACAATGCATGACTTTCACTGAGCCAAGCACAAACACTTTTATCTACACCCTGTGTCAATGAAGATACCACTTAATTGGTATAGGGGAACTCATTATCTTCCCCCCAGATTCAGGGCTGAGTGCTTCGTGTTGGCTTGGAGAGCTGCAGGAACGGAGCTCCAGTGCTTGTTATCTGCAAGAGACAGGAGCAACTCTGAAGGAAAACAAAGCCTTCCAGTGCTGTCCTGCTGATTTTGGCCTGAGCTGAACGAAGGGAACTCTCCTGGGGTCTGTCTCAGCCCACAAGGCAGCTAGAAGCTGACTTACATTGTTCTTCTGCAGCTCTGTGGGACGGGGAAGCAAGGAGGGGTGTTGACGCTCCTCAGGAACGCAGACAGAGTTGGTTTAAATTTAGCAGCTTCGGAGAGGAAAAACCTCAAAGCCAGTTAAGGAACAGCCAGCCCCCTTGTACGGCTGCACAAACTGGTACCACAGCAGCCCCAGAGGCCGCTGTGTGGTTCTGGGAGCCAAAGGTTTTAGAGGGGTCCTCCTGGAAGCCTGGTCTATCTCATCACCCAGGCAAGAATGACCTGGAGGGAACAAGAAGAAAGCCATTTACTTCGACTCAGCACGAGGAAGAGAAACACAAATCCTCTTCCACTCTTCTGATGTGGAATCCACTGCTTGCTCCGCAGATGTGATCTACTTCCAGCTTGTTAGACCACAAATGAAGCTCCCAGGAGATTATCCCAAATATTTTTTCTCGTTATGCAGTAGAAAAATAAGCAGTTGAGCTTCTACTAAGGTGCGACAGTTACTGAAAGAAGTCTCTTAGTAGTAATATCTGGTTCATTACCAACTTAAACTTAATTGAACAGAAAGGTTAAGTAATGCAATCTTGAAATCACGCAATCATCCAGGATTTCTTCAGGATAGAAGACAAAGAGCTCTGAAAGCTTGTTCTGATGAGTGCTTCCATAGAAAAAAATTATTAGTTTATGAAATACTCGACCTCAAAAAGAACTTCGGTATCATACTGAGCAAAAAGCCATGTGTGCTTCTGTACTAAAACAAACTTAAGAGATAAGGATATCATGTAGCCAAAGGTTAGAGCTTTTTACCCCCCCGAGAGCTTATACAGACTTCACAAGACACAGCCACTAAATAAGTGTGCCATTATCCTGCTCATGGGACTGCAGATTGCTGCTGCTATGTAGCAGGGAAGTCCCTGTCCTATCCTTACCTTTTACTTTTCTTTTAGAGGGTAGATGGAGAAGCACTAGCTTGTTTTGTAGCCAGCGACAAAATATATTTAAGTAATAAATTTGTTTGAAGGCCAGACAAAGGTCTAGCCTTAAATAACCTTATAGAGATAAGCTTCAGGAAACTGCTATAAGCTATGTTGTTAAGAGCCACTTCCTTTAAATATTCAAATAAAATTCATGATGGGGTGGAAAAGAACAGTGTGATGTTTTGTGTGCAACAGACCTAAGTCAAACTGGGGCAGTAACACAAAAAAGTGAAATTTCCCCTGCATATTGCCATGTTAAATGCCTTAATACTTGTACTCAGCCACCTCACCAAACACACACGCAGGTAAAAAGTAAAGCTGCACCCTGCTCAGTGCTTTCCTGGAGTCTGATTTCCAAACTTTCCACTGAGTCAGATCTCCAAACTTCACAGGATAGTTCCTAACATCTACCTGGCTCTCAACTCTTCATGCTCAGATCAGACTTTAAAATTTCTTCAGTGTGTGTTGAAGAAAGATAAAAGCCTTCCTCAGCTGAAGCCCAGCACATTTCTCCCTTCCCGTTGGATCAGAGGCCACAAAGCTCCCAGAGCTGATGAAGAAACAAGCGGCCTGTCAGTCTGTTCAATCCTATTCCTGGTCTTCATTAGCTGCTCCTCCTGCTGCTATTTCAGGTGCAAAGCTGAGGGGAAGCCTTATCTCCTCATTCAAAGATAAAAAAAGATTTTACAATTTTTTTTTAAACACTAAATCTCTCCGAGATACCGGGACTACACCTTTTTAATGAAAAGATGTCACTTTAGTGGTACTGCCTGTGTCGTGTGATATCAATGGCCACCTCCAGTTTTCCTACAGTTACCAGTTTTGATGTACTTCTCATATCCCATGGCCAATTTTCCAGGGCAGAAGCGATGCGTGCTGCGACTTCTGTCCAGCAGAGGGAGACCCGATACCACAGTCAAACACAAACCCAGCACAATCTTCCGAGGAAAGGATGAAATGGAGCTGCACTGCTTTCTTCTGTCTTCTCCCATTGACTCGACAAGCTTAAACACTAAGCAAGGCAAAGAAGTGAGCCTTGTTTTAAGCTCTAGCACTATTCAAAACCTAAACTCGATTTTGAGACATTTGAGAACTTCAAGCTTTTTTCTTGTTCTTAAATTAGGAGAAACTCATTTGGGTAGGAGAGAAACAGATCCAGGGAAGACAAATATATATGAGACCCTCTCACTTTGAGGACACTGGATGTTCCAGAAGCCTGTGTCATCAAAAGATGAATCAATTTTCTAGTACAAGACTTCGTATTAGTTATTTATATATAAGAACCAGAACAAATCTGGCTACCCTTACAAGGTACCTTCTCCTCCTTTTAATTTAGCCATTTAGGAGCTGTTCTAACGCATATTCCAGACACATGTACGTGCACAAGCCATGCTGACAAGACACTGAAGATTGAAGATACTGGAGGTGGAACGTTAACACAATGCACTAGGCAAAGGAGGGAGATACTGAAGGGAAGGATTTTGAAAATCTTGCAGCCTAGCCCAACATGAACGTTCTGGGCAGGCCGCTTAATGTTTTCTTAAATAACCCTGCAATTTACTCTTTTTGCAAAATGTGGGAAGTTGGAAGACAGCACTAGTGTTGGAAGACAAGCATAGCTTAATGTTATGTTATAAATGAGAGAGCAAAGCAATTGGGATTAAATTTAATGGCACGAAGTCTGAAATATCAAAGTTCAAGCATGATGCTAAAGATACTGCTCATGTTTGTCACATACCAGAGGCTGAATGAACAACTGCAGGCTCCCTTCTACCGCTCCTTCCTGCCACCACTGCTTCCGAACACCTGGAGAAGGCTCAGAACATGCCCCACGATCACAGACCGAGGTACACCCTTCGTTCTTCTCCAGCTTCACCCACAGCCATTATTAAGGATCTCAACTAAGACAGGGATTTGGTGGAAGTCAAGTGAAACGTTTTCTGTTACCATTAAGTTACCCATTTGTCTTTACAACAAATATTCACAAGGTTCTTTCACTAAAACCCTGCTTTTCTGATCATTACCTCACCAACTGGAGATGACAGCCCAAGCTCTCGATGTTAATAGCGTTATTTCAACACAGCTCCGGTGAGGAAGGCTGGTATCAGGGATCATTCTCTGTAATTCATCTACAGATTTGGGGAATCTGCCCTAACAGCTCCAAGATTCACTAGCTCATGTAATAAAGAGGAAGAATTCACCTTTCTGACTGCAGTAATGACCAAGCTCAAGCTTTTGACCACTTTTTAACCGCTGCTAGCTGAGAAGTCAGCACGTTGTGAGCCGTGCCACAAGCAGCAGATAGCAACTCCCAGCAGATTACCTCAGTATGAGAACAAAACCTCTGGAACAAAAGAGCTACATCGTTTAGAAGAGCTGAAAGAGCACCAGTTAGCACCAAAATCACCATCGTATCAAATCACATTTGGCCTTTCAGGATCTGAAATCAATTCTTAGTTCAGAATTGACAGCCGTTCTCTTCCTGGCAAAAGGAAAGGAACCACAGAGATGTAGCACTGTTTTCTTCTGAGGTGGTGAAAACATCAGCACAATCTGACTCCCGTGGAAGCAAGCTTCTGTGGGACAAAGAAAACTGAACAAGAATGAGCCAGAAGAGCCTAGGGTGAAGTATTCATGATGTCTGAATGTCAAATCTTCACTAGAGCTTTCAGGACTTGCACAATCAGAGCCTACGTGACTGCTAACTGCAAGAGCAGATGCAGTTGAAAGACTCCGAACAGTGAAGACATGGCAGACAGAAGGGAAGTCAGCTACACGAACCTTTGAACTCTGTGGGATTGATGTCTGCGTGCTTGAAAGCTCTTCCTCTACAACCAGTGGTTACAACCATCTAATTGCAGGCCGGACGTCTTTTCACCACAAAATCCAGCATCCACTCAAGGACATGGAAGCACCCTTGGGGAAGAAGCAACTGTTCCTTCATACCAAGGTGCTTAAACACAAGAAGCTCCTGGGAGAAAAGTCTGGCTGCCTGGGTGGAGGAGAAAACAATCACCACTGCCTCCTGCCAGGTTAATCGTTGCGTTCAGCACTGCCTTCTCTGCCACCAGATCAGTTAAGCTGCAGGAAGTCCTACAGCACGTGGGCAGAAACGTCACCACAGCCCTGCTCAAGTTTTAATTGAATTCCAACAACGGTTGGATACTTACCTGGGAGAACTCAGCCAAGATAGCAGTATCAGAGACAATATATTGAATCCTCAGCGTGCTCTGTGTCTAAAGAGATTAATAAACTCCTTCATGAGTGAGATGCCTGGATAATCAACAAGCCCATTGTGGAAGCTACAAGCTGCTTTTTCTTGAGCAGTAACTAAAGCCGTGGTGCTTTTAGTCATGCTGCAGAACTGACCACCAGTGCTATGCCCTGGTCACAACGCTCTTTAGTGAAAAGGACCTCAGCCTGCACAAATCAGTCTCCACATTCCACACATCAGGATCACAATCACACAAAGCACGAAGGGACAGAGTGCTCTAATTATCTCCCCAGCCTTCCTTACACCATCTGTTTCTGCCTGTGCGTCTGGCAATCAACTCAAGAAGGATGCTCTTGGTCCTTATACAGACTACTTTGTGTGCAGTACTCATGACCTGCCATAATACTTTGCCCTGTCGTGTAAGGAGGGTTTCTACCTTTTAGATCGTGGTACTAATTAATAATCCTCCACTATTCACTAGTATCCAACATGCAAGATAATTCTGTGAATATTTTGGGACCAAGTATCTGTTATGTGGTTCTCTCTGACTGTGGAAGGCTGGAGTCTAAGCACATTCCATGACAAAGTACTTAACATGCACAGTGAAGCCAGAGCAGAGCACCTTTGAAAGGAAACAGACCAAAAACAAAACAAAAAAGAAATCCACTCCCCAAAAAACATCAATTGCAAAATCCAGGAAACAAAAAGCCACAGAGCTCTACCACAGTGCAGAACAGATTACTCCATTTCTGTAGCAGGCAGCTATTGCCATCTTTTGGCAACTAAACGCTTCCCACAGAGCCAAGAGCCTAGCAGATGATGATTTACTGATTAAAAGCAAAATGAGAAACTGAAAACAAAAATTTTCTGGAGACTGTAGTAATTTGTGTCATTAAGCCATCCATTCCAGCCCTAAATCATCGTAGCAACATAGCAGGAACAGGCTCAGAACACCTAGATGCTCTAACTGCTGCACAGGGGTCTTTATATGTGAGATGGCTTTACATAAATTCTCACAGCCACAAAGAAGCCAATATAAATTTGGATTTTTCTGAACCTTTTCCCAGTGAGTGACTCCGGCTCCAACAAGTCGCCTTCTCATTCTGTTCAACCAGGAAGCCTCCCCACAGCTCCTCCTCTAGCAGAGCACGAAGGATACAGTTGAAACAATATGGGGGCTTGTATTCAAAGCACAGCATTACGGGAGAGCTGCTCAGATTTCATTGAACACTCAGGAAACACACGCCCATTTAAAAAAAAAAAAAAAAAGAGAACTGCAAGCAAAGGCAGACTGAAAGGAGAATACTCACTTGTAGCGTAGTGTCGAAAACAACAAGCTTAGAGCTTGTTGGAACAATGTCATAACACTTGTGTGACCTCATGAATCGCACATAAATGTCACTTTCCGATTCTTCAAGTGCTGTAAGTAAAAACATTATGTTGTTTTATTTAAATAACCTTAAAAAAAAAAGAGTAAAAAGCATGCCAAATCAACTGAACACCATTGCAGGACACCCCTAAAGCAAGACTCAAATCCGTGCTTTCAGATCTAGACGGACAGTTCGTCGTCCTGCACTTTGCATTTCACTTCTTTCCTTTCCAATTTAATAGCACACAGGCAAATGCATTGCTTCTCCTTGACAAGAAAGGACTTCAGTACTAAAGGGTTATGTTTCGGTTTTGTTTCCCTAACAGCAAGCTATTGACTGTGCACACTTGGTACCTGAACTCCAATTACGTACAAAGCAAGTTGGAAATTTAAGTAGCATCAGGCTTAACTAAGCCTTAAGTTAATATTGCTCTGATAACAAGTTCCCCAATCGGCACCGCTCCATTCAAACTATGTTACACAAAACCTCACAAATCCCACAGTTCATTTATGAAAACAGGATCCATTGGGGCTGGACTCTTTTTTTTGTAATTTTTTGTTGTTGTTGTTGTTAAACGTGATTTGTCTGTAACAAGGACACACGATCCAATCTATATTAAATTAATTTTGCATTTATCAAGCTTAGATGCACACACGTAGTCTTTAGATCTGCTTGGGTATGTTACTTTTTTTTAAAAGCCCTTTGGCCCTCCGTTCTTTACAGCAGGTACCTGCAGCTCAGTCAAGGTTAACCTCCCTATCAGACGTGCACCCTTGCAATCCTGTAACACCGTGCAGGAACTCAGTCATGCTGTGCTTTTGCAGAGCAAGGAAAAAAAACAAAAACCAAACCTGAACTACCTATGAACCATTGAAGAACTTGGTGTTAGAAAGCTATAAACCTCGAAATCCTCGTTTGCTGCATGTGCTCAAAATTAATCCTCTAGTGCCAGAGAAAATGTCACTTCCACAGGGTGGCTCAGCACAGTTTTAGTCCAATCCTACAGAAGCCAAGATGGAACTCCCCTGTAGCAGCTCCTGTAGCATACAGGCAGTCTCTCTGCATGTCAAGTTAAGTCCTTCATTTCCAGCTCCCCCTACTTTAAAGAAGCCCTTTCCCCACCAAAACCCAAGCAGCAGTTCCAGAGGAATACAGAAGAAAGTTCAACTGGAAAGAAGCAGAAAAAAAAATTAAATCATTTGTTGGATTTATGTTCCTATAAAGGTCAGGACCAGGAGTGAAAACAGCAGGAGCTAGGAGAAATTGATAAGAGATTAGGAAACAATGCGAGCAAACCGATAGGGGAAGAATGAGGCAGATTGACTCGGACAAGGCTGGTGCGAAGCAGCCTTTATAAGATGATACCAAAGGGGAACTGGTACTGACTCGGCAAGGGCAGGCATAAGGGAGGTCAAAAAAGGCAGTCGGGAACAGAGGACGCTTTATGTAACTCCGTAATATAGCAACAGCTTATCACCCCCCAGCTTCCTCAACAGCTTCCACGGCTACTGGCTGCACAAAGCGAATTCCCTGACCCTGCAGCAGGGCGAGCTACGGCTGGCTTTCTTTTTGAAGAGCAAACTAGAAGGAGGAGGTGGAGGAGACAATGTTACTTTGCATACAATCAGCTTTTTTTTAAATATATATCAAATAGCTGATGAACTGCAAAGCCAGCAACTGTTTTTAGTTGAAAAAACGTCATCCTTCGCAGAGCACGTCATCGCTGGGTACCGTTCTGTCGGCCTACCACCAGTTATGCAAATGCAGCGAGGGCAGTAATTGCTGAGTGAGCTTGTTGCCAGCTTTAATCAGGCAAGGTCGGGAACGGCAGGCACAGCTCTGACCTCTGCATGGACCAGCGTGGTAAAGATGTGCCTAGAAACCCTCCTCTTGCTCAGCACACGCTCTGAACACAAACTTTTAACCAGACCTGAACAATCTTCACCCATTTGGGATGCGTGGGGTTGGCTCGGTGCTGCTACCTCACCCGAGTTTGTCTCCCAGCTCAGAAATCAGCGTCGGGCACATCCCCCAGGCACCACAAAGCAGCCGGTTCCTTCCCCGAGGATGGGAAGTTCAGACTGGAAACGCTCAGAAGCGCAAGACGGTGATCTGTGAGCCCTGTGTTTAACAGCTACAAAAACAGCGAGGGAACTCCAGCAGGATCTAAACAAGGATGCAATTGTCCAGCTGGAACTGAGGTTTGTTTCTGCAGATCCTGACACCACAGGCCAGCATAATGCCCTGCTGTAGCAGCCACAAACTACACATGCAAAACATACGCCCCGCTGCGCTACCTCGTATGCTCGACGTGGTGTCGTCAAGTGGCAACTGGAAAGGATATTCAGGACCTTCCAAGCCCTTCAGCTACCCACGAGTACTGAGGAGCTGCCTCCAGCTCACTCTTTGTACAAGAACTGTGTGAGAGTTATCGGCTGCTGAAAGGAGAAGAGGTCTCCAGCAGGCTCAGGACTCCTCAATTTACCCCACAGACAGGAGGTACGTACATATCCTGGCTATTCTTTCACCCCAAATCAGCAACGCGATCAGGTGTTGATAGCAGAAGGGTGCACAACACGGACAAGAAGTAACGCAGACCCTCTGCTCCTGCTGGAAGAAGGGATTGAGGTATCCAGGATTAGATTTGCATCCGGATCTCATTTGCAGAAGCCCAGTTACAGTAAGGGATGTCCCGAGCTGTAGCAGGGCCTCCTAGGGGAGCCCCTAGGGGAGCACAAGCTGCAGTGGCACGGCAGCAGCGCCAAGCACAGCCCGTCCCTGCCACTCCTGGCAATTGTATTCCCTCTCCCCGAGGCAGAAGCCTGACGTACACCTTTCATAAACTGCTCCTGTACCTCCCGTAACGTGTGTGAGGCTGGAATGGCACCAGACAGCTCCAGGAGTCCTGACTCAGCAAAGGCAGCTGCAAAGAAGCCCTGGGGAATACATTTGCTGGACCTACACCACGATTTAGGATGCTGCCTCCAGCCAGACCTCAGCTTCCTACAGCTGATGAACCGAATGCTGCCTGGCTCACCGACAGAACAGATTCCCAGCAGGAGGCATCTTAATCTGCAGCAGGGATCAGGAGAGAAGAGTCCACTACGACTGAGTTTGTTTCTGTGGGGTGTTCCCTAGTGAGAGCCCATTTCTTGAAGATGGATCAGAAAGTTGTGCTGCAGGAGGACGTTCTCCACATGCACTCCCTCCCCACAAGTCAGAGGTGAAGGCAAAATGCTCCAACCCCCAGGGCTTCCTTCTGTAATTTTTTATAGACAGAGCACACGCAGAAGTTACCTGAAAGGTTACAAGGCTTTTGGACTATTTAAGCACCTGATTACAGCCTGTCTTAAGGCCTTTTATAGGGGAAAGTCATCACACCCTCACCTTATTCCTAACAGGCAGGGATCCTTTAAAGAGAAGATCAAGCTATTTCCCCTCCCAATCCACCCCACCACCTTTCGTACTTAACACCAAGCCATTTTTACTCCTTTCTCTCCCACCCTCCCCTATGACAGAGATGCTTTAACTTTATTTCAGACAGCAAATATTTTGAAAAACATTGTGGCTTTTCTCCCCAAATAAAAAAAGCCAAGGATGAACTACTCAGCAGTGCTGACTCAGATCACGGTGGGACCTGGCACTAGGTGTAATTATCTATTTAGAGAGCTCTTTGGTGGAGTTCGTGTCTGAATACTCCTCCTAAGTGAAAAGGAAACTTCCACAGTGAAACCATTTCTCAGAGATCCCCTGCAGAGACACCTTCAGTTCCACTCATCCCTTTGCTGCCACTCGGGGTGCTTTTCTACTGTGGCTTCCCCCTCAGAATTTCAAGGCCTTCAAGAAAAAGAGAGAAAGAAGAATTGCCTGCAGATGGACAACAGGAACCTGCAGTGACACACATGGCCAGCACACACTGAAAAGCCTTCGAACAGCCCTACATAAAAGCCAATAGGAAGTTTCCAGCTGTGTTTCCTGCAAGCCGCAGGCTGCCTTTCTGTGCTGTACCCCAGCAGGCAGGCCCAGCGAGAAGATCCTGAACCGTGCACGTTTCCCAGTTTCAACAACACAAAGCCACAAGCTTTTTTATCTTATTACCCTCCTTGTGTTTCTGCGCTGGTAGCCGATCACTCCTAAAGTTTGTTCCTGGAACCACAGACGCTGCGTTCCACAAAAGGTGTTTTCTTTCAGCTACGAGTTAGTTCCACCACAGCCCACAATCGTGCCGCTGCAGCAGCCCTGCTCCTCACGATTAGATGGAGAGCTGCTGGCGTTACCAGCTCTCAGATGGCTGCAAACGCAAAGATTCCTCGGGAACCAAAACAATTGTTTGGGTAACTGCCGCTTCCAAGTTCACTATGAAATTAACTGCTTCATTTTAAAAATCCTTTAAAAAGCAGGAAAGACAGCTTGGAACACTACATCAAAAATATGCTCTAACTGCCTGGGTAGACAAACAGAGGATGGCAAACTACATACAGACACTGGAGTCCTTCTCTAGAGCTTCCTCACAGGAGCTACCAAGTCCCACTGCCCAGCGCCAGACACTCCAGCCTGGACCACTGTTAGGAAAAGCAGCTCCTCCTGGCTGATGGCAAATAAAGGGAAATGGGGAAGAGTAGAAGCGTACTTATATCAGTCTCACGTATACTGAAGAACCCAGTTACTGGAAAGAAAACACAGGTTCTTTCCCATTACTGGGCACAAACATATGCATCTGTAGTTTAAGTTGCTCCAAGCCACTCACAAAAGATAAAAATCAAAGCTTGCAAGATATTGAAGATCACATTTCAGATGCCAGCAAGTTACGATTTTTACTGTTGAAGACATTTTTCACCCCGAGTTTTAATCAGAGCTGATCCAAGAGCAATTCATTAGGTGAGGTTCACTGGTATAACCCTGCTGAGCAGCTCTCCTTTTCTTGGTATAACACTAAAAGAAGTGATCTTATGTTCCTTACACAGGTAAAATAACTTGTTAAAAGTATTTAGTTAGCAGTAATTTGTAGCAAACAAATACGCATGGCAGTGAAAACAGCAATTTGAGAATGGCTTAAGCAGCAATTAAAATTTTTTTTTTATTATTTTTTTACATTCCAAGCCAACACTCCTTTGCCCCCAAACACAGAATAACTCCACCTTTCAGAGGCTAAGTCCAAAAACTGTGGCTCCACAGCAGCATAAGCAGCAGCAGCTGCTGTTCCTCTCGTGCTAGCTGTGTGGCTCCCCTCCCTCACTCGGTGCTTTTAGATTTCCACAGAACTGTTCCACAGATGGGCTGGAAACGCTGGATCACTCAGAAATTTGGCCTTCTGGTATGACCAGTTTTAGGTCTGTTTAGCTCCTGTATCTAGCAGATGAGTGCTGCCCTCCCCGTGCCCTAGGAGGGGTAGAACACCACCTCCTTGTCATGGCAGGCAGCCATCAGGTTGGCTCAGCTACACCCAACGGTGCCAGAAGACACCGGGGTGAGTAACCAGCTAAATAAGGCACTACGAGTTACAGGTAGCTCTTGGCACAGCACGCAGTAGGTGGAAGGCACGGCACTAACCCTGCTCGTTGTTCTCCTGTCTACATTTTAACCTGAGAACTGCCACCAAACCTTCTAAAGTTTCTGTCCGCCCTCGGTCTGAGGTTATTGGATGCGTTGGGGTGCATCAGGCACGGCAGTGCTGGGGGGTGGAGGGAGGGGATTGTGCTGCTCGGCTCTGCTGCGGCCTCACCTCAAATACCGGGTGTGGATTTGGGTGCTGCAATATAATATAAACTATTAGAGTGTGTCCAAAGGAGGGCTAAAAGATGGTGAAGGGTTTAGAGGGGGCGATGTGTAAGGAGCAGCTGAGGTCCCTTGGTCCCACCTCTTCCTCAGGTGTCTCTACAAGCCAACCAAGAGTCCCTGGAAAATTATTTTCAAGGGAAATGAAGGCATTTGAATGAGAAAGATGTTTTGAGGTCAATGCTCCAGGAATCAAGCGTTCGGGTGGGCTTTTATCAGCACCCCCCAGCCAGGAAGCAGCACTGAAAACAAACCCAGAGCTGTGCTGCAGGCAGTACATCGCTGCAGCGATGAGCAACAGCTGTCTCAACCTACCCCCCAGAACAGAAACATGACTAATTGGTCAGGATAACATTCTTTTTAAAGAGATTTGAAGGATACACTGACAAATTAAACATACAAGGTATCCGATGGAAAGCATGGGAACCCAGGGGCTGGAAGGAAAGAACAAGCAGCTCATTTTGTAACAGAACAATGCGGGAAGAAGGCAGGACTTCTCGGTCTGCTGAGCTGTCTGCTCCGGGGCCAGGAGCACTGCAGACAAGAAACAAGGCACCAGGAGAAGAATCAGCGTCAGACTCCGTAGAAGAATACTGACTTAGCTTAGGAAGGGCAAGCAGAGGGGAAAAAAAAAAAAAGTGTTGTTGTACTGTACCATTTGATTTCTGCTCGTTCATGAGGAAACTTCTCAGGAAGAAAGCAACCAAGTGCCAAGAAACACCCACAGAATTAGAGGATAAGACCTAGTGGCAACAAAAGATGGAGAAGGTGGAAATAGAGGGTTACAAAGACGCCTGCTGTAAACAGCAGGAGATAAATCATTGTATTTTCAGAACGTGCCTGGAATGGCTTTGTTGCTAATGATAGCAAAGGATTAGTTCTGATTTTAGTAAGAGTGAATTTAGTCTCATACGTAGAAAGCAAGATGATGGCAGCGATGGGGTTGGCTATTCCGTGACGAGCTGGAAGGATTTCAAGTGCTAGGAAGCGTAAGATAGGATGGAAAGACAGAGACAAGAAATCATTTATTTCCGAAAGCTGCAAATAAACTTAAAATACGCTGGCAGACCACACATTAAACTTACAAGGCAGCATTATTCACGCAGCCACAGGCTACGTGATGCAGGAGTCCCAGATGGATGTTTCCCAGCCCTGATCTAAAGGAATGCACGAGCTGGCAGCTAAAGCAAGATCAGATGGAGTTTACAGATCGGAGATACACTGATACAAAGGAGTGATAGGAAGTTTATCTGCAGAGCTCTATCAACAGCTTCTGCAGCGATCCAAGACGAATTCAATTCAGTATTACAATGAGAACACGGAACTTCGGGTAGGAAGGGGGCTTGACAAAGCACCAGCAGGGACACTGTTAGAAAGAATAAGCTAAGCCCTGTGAACTGTAACACATCCTACAAATAGGAAGCGGTGCCAGAGGTATAAGAAATGAGGAAGAATAGGTACACAAATAGGTTAGGGACAAATGTCTCATTTGGTGTTCAGAAGAAGGTTTATTTTTTCTTAACAATTTGAAGTTAAAAGAAGCCATAACACGTCTTAAAACATTTCAGCTCAGAATTTCCTTAAGATCAAAAGTTCCTTAGGTCGCTTTAGGTCACTAAGTGATTCAGATGCCATCTCCCCTTGTCACAAGGAGGTGCCTGATGCAGAGAGAGCAGGTTGTTACACATGTGGACAGGAGACACTAGCTACAAACAACTATCCCCAGATTTAATAAGTCCTTGAAGGGGAAGTTACAATTCTACTCTAAAGGAGAGCCAAACACACGTAGGAACAATCTAAACTTAAGCATGTACTGAAACATTTTAATAAATGTATGTATTTGTAAGCATCTAGAGAGGAAGCTTATTGAAAGCAAAGATAACCAGCATGATTGTCACGAACAGTTCAGTCTAACTGGATGAAAAAAGGAAGGGTAAAAAGAATAAACACAGCACACGTGCTATATAGATATTAAAGCAAACTCTGATGCTACTACATCTGAAAAACGTGCATTAGAATCACCACAAGGCGATTCCACAGATACATGAAGCAGCCCCAGTTGCAGCAAAGCTACTAAGACTTCTTTTTCAGTGAATTTGCAGGCCTGAACAACGAGGGCTGTGCATTTTTTAAGAGATGAGCTCCAAAACAAGCTCTTTTTAAAGAGTTTTGGTCCAGCTTATATGTCATTCTTCTCTAGGCAACTTGTACAGCTCCTCTGTACAAGCGCTGTTTCAAGAGGGACACACTCTCCACTTCCATAAAGCTTCACAGAACTGGGGTTTTGAAGCCTTTGTTTCTGAGAAATTAAGCTGAAACTGATTATCATGTCCAAAAACTACTGAAGGAACAAGGAAAAGAAAAATGGTTTCAGTGATAAAGTACATCGTGACCACATCACCTTAGTTTTCTACAAGCTAGTCTCAGAGAACTTTTCTCAGCACCTTAATATTTCACAGGTACAACACTGCAAAAAGTCTCAGAGAATCAGGGTTCCCTTTTATTCAAAACATTTAATTACTGATCTTCAACTGAAGATGTTTCCAAGAGTTTGCAGCAAGGTTGCAGGAATTTATGCTCATATTCACAAATGGTTTGGAGTTTCAGTCTTTCAAAGAACACCAGAACTGGAAAAAAGCACTCAGTCCAACGAGCACAAACTAGGGGAGTGCCTAAAAAGCACTGCTAAGAACTACCCGACTGTTATTCATTTAATTTAATAAAGCACAAGTGGGGAAGAGGCAGTTTGCTTAAACAAAACAAAAGCAAACAAACAAAAACCCACCCCAGCTGTTACAGGGCTATTAACTCACTCCAGAAGCTGGCTAAACAGAACAAAGCAACCTTGGGATGGATATTGTATGGTCTCCTCCCTCAAAGGTCCTAAACATGGAATGAGACAAACATCAGACACTGCCTAGGCACATCTAGTGAAGAAAAAAAACAGACTATGAGTTCCTGACATCAGACCCACTTCTCTGGGTTTGAGGCTTAAATATCTCCGCTTCTCCCAAGCCAGTAATAGCCAAGAGTTGTAAGAGAAAATTAATGCAAACAGCTGCCTGAAACAATGCAAGACTCAGAGTTTGTTTTCAGCCCTCCTCGTGTGTCACAGCACACTTCAAAACCCTGTGCTGAATTTTGTCTCTCATTTTTGGAGTTAAGTCCTAGCAAACAGGCTGAGAAGTTAACGCTTTCTTTATCCTGTCACCCTCTGCTAGCAGGCTGCCTGAGCAAATAAATTATGTGAGATTTGAGGCAGACAAAAAAGCGACGAGCAGCTTAAGAAATCTCACATTCCAGAGCTAATCATAGGAACTCTGCAGTTTCTTGTCCAGGCAGGCACAGAAACTTATTTGTTTACGGGTGAGAGCCGTGTTGTTTGGGGACTACCTGGGGAACTGGTAAACAACAGCGCAAGGCCAAGTGAGCCCTTCTGCAGCAGCCCACTATCAGCGGGATCAGCTCCTGGTCAAAGTTAAAGATTTGTACTTTGCCAAAAGCTGCTTCACTGTGGTTTGGTGAGTAAGGCAGCAGCTTCACCCCTCAACCTAACAGCGCTTCTAAGGTTTTCACCACAATAAAGAAGAAATGGACCTGAAACGTTTTCTAACAACATGTTCAAGTTCTTCCCTCGACAACGAGCACTGCAATTTTTTTCCCCTAACCATCCCCAACAAAGATCTAATTTAAGATGTCGCCTGTCTGGAATGCAGACATGCTCTTCAAGATTGCGAGATGCAGGCCACAACCCAAGAAACCAAAAATGGTATTAAGGCTCTGGATATTACTATCGGGATCCATCCGCTGGGGAGCTGCATTCAGGGAAGGTTCGAGGTCTGTGAGGGATGCGAGAAGAAAGCAGGATGTACGCTGGGGAGTATTACCCATAAAGGAAGATTGGAAAAAAACTGGAGCAAGCATAAATCCTACTACATACTCACAACCTACATATTTTAGAAGAGAGATATCCCTTTTAAGTCTGTTAAGGGTTACTTTAAGATCACAGAGTAACAAGCAGCTTACCCAGAGCACTGTCCGCAAGACCAGCAGCTCCCAAGGGAGTGCACATCTTCACCAGGCACAGCTACATCCTTATTGAACAGGGTAAGGATCTAATCTTCATTAGGAGGTCTTTCACAGAAGAAGAATCTAATCTCAAGGCATAAAATGCTTTAAAGGAAGAAATAATTTTTTCGGCTGAAGCCTAAGGACTTTGGACTATGCTTGCTGGAGAAACAGTTTGGTCGGGTCTAATAAAACGTGCTGTAAGCGTGCATTGCAGGCATTTCTCCGCTCAATTTTTAAACTGTTGGTCCCAAGTCCTGAATGACTACCTACTGACCACATCTTCAAGCTTTTAATCACTCAGTACGCCACCGAAGAGACGTACCTAATGGCAGGTACTGCTTGGAGCTGCACAGAAATAGACCAGGCAGGTGCTAGCTGAAGCAGGTGAGGTTCAACGCCCCTCAGTACGGTACATGCAGCACTTAGCTGTGTTCTCTGGAACTTAGTTTGGAGGTTGTATTGATCCATTCTCTGCCTCCCATTAACTGCAACTTCACCCAAAGCTGATCGTTCTCCAAATTTATACGACATCTGTACAGTACAAAGATGTATTGTTTATTTTTAAAAAGGAAAAGGAGTAGAGGAGTTCAAGGAAGGCTATGGCAGGAGACAAACTCGCAAAAACAAGTGTAAAGCAAAGCAGGACAAAGCACTCACCTTCTGTTATGGCATTCAGAGCCTTCAGTCAGGGGCTGAGTGGGCACCTTTTTCACTGAAAGATCGATTCCACTCTGCTTGAAGCAACTCAAATCACCTAACATGCATCCTACAAACCTCACTGCTATGCCAATATGCTGAAATCAGAATACTGTTCAAAGGTTTCTGCAGGAAGTGTTTGTATCTATTTGTTCTTGTGCCAGCGTTATTCTTCATTCAGCTAATTTTCCTCCTTGCTGTTTACCCCTTCCCACACTCCTCAGAGGATATTTTCATACACACGGGGTTATCAAGTCCCCTCTTGGCTCTCCTTTCACGATAGTAAAGGAGCAAAAGCCTTTCCAGTTGCTTCCTGTAACACAAGTTCTATATTTTCTGGTGGCATAAACGGCCCTTTTCTATGCCTTCTCCTTCCTCTGTGGCAGTAAGGATTCAAACTAAGTAGCCAAAGAACACCATGGTACACTGAATGGTGAAAATCTGATTCTGCTTCTGGAAATACCCAGCATCTGAACTGAATAATCAGAGAAAAGCAAAAGAGGCTGGTAAAAAAAAAAAAAAAAAAAAAAAAGACAACTTGAAAAAAAAGCTTTGAAACTTCCCTGTCAGAAGCAAAACTGTGAGTCTGCAGCATAATAATGCTGCTTTTAAACAAACTTTAGGAGTGCCATCTAATTTCTGCCACAGTTAAACGTGATAACGTTGACTCTCAATAGAATTCTTCATCAAGCTGGTTTATGTAAACCAGCAAAGTCCATACGATGTTCAGCACAGGAGGAAGGCATCTAAAGAACAAGCTAGATTTACTCAAGCAGTCTTCAAAGCTCCTGTGAAAATATCCACATGTTCAGAAGCATGTTAGACACTGGTGACTAAGAAGGATGAGGTTATTTCAGCTTTGCAAAGTTCTGTCTTGGTACCTAAACAACAAATTCAGCTCTGCATAGTTATGTTTGTATCTGTACTGAATATTGATACCTCAATACTAGACACTGTAACTAACACTCCATGGAAGGATTTGAAGGATTTTCCCCCAACTTCCTTGGCTTTGCCTCTGTCAGTCCCCTCTGCTCGCAGAGCCACAGTAAATCTCACTGCAGCACGCACCCAAAGGCGAACAGTCCCGGTACGGACAGGAGTGTTTTGTTTCAAGGGCAAGAAATGTTAAGAAAAAACAGTACCAAAAACTGTGCTTCCATGGGAAATGCTGCATTCCCTAAAATGTTTGGGACTTACCCACTCGCCTCCCCCTTGCAATGTTAGTCCAGTTTTAAATGCTGGAAGCCAAAACATTCAAATAAAGGCACCGTAGGCAGCTTAAGTGCTACCCACAGAGCAAGGTCCTCACAAAAGCAGTGCTGCTGTAGGTGACCTCACAGGAGGGCCCCACAGACAAAGCCTTCTGCTCATCCAGCCTGGAGTTATCCAGAAGACAACCTGCTTTACGAGGAGCCCTATCGGAAAGGACAGTCACAGCTGCTGCAAGCGATTCGAAGGGGAAGCATCTCTCCTGATTATCTAGCAGCAACCGGATCGAGGCAGCTTGGGCAAGTAGTCTGCCGTCACCCTTATCACTGCCACCACCACCGCGTTATTTCAACTCTGCTTCATCCCTGGAGAGGTGTAACAGGGTGTACCAGGCAGAATCCTTCAGAACTGCATCAGGGTGTTGCTCAGTGAAGAGGCCAGGCTGCTCAAACACGGGGAGTGCTCGCCAGAGTGGCCTCAGGCATCGTGTGGCCAGCTGGGAGGCAGCACTGACACCGTCACACCGACCACACAGCTCCACAAGCATCTTCTGATCAACACGCGAAGGGGTTCTCGGGACATTTGGAAGTTGGGGTGACGTTACCCAGAGCCTCTGACCTTACATCAAGCAGTTGCTAACCCATAATGGCTTTTGCTAGGATTATAAAGCCACAGAATTGTCTAAATAGGAAAAGACCTCCAAGATCATCAAGTCCAACCCTCACCTCGCTGTGCCAAGCCTACCGCTAACCCATGGCCCAGAGCACCACATCTGCGTGTTTTTTAAATACCTCCAGGGATGGTGACTCAACCACTTCCCCAGGCATCCCAGTGACTCACAGCCTTTCCAGTCAAGAATTTTTTCCAAATATCCAACCTAAACCTCCCCAGCACAGCTTGAGGCTACTTCCTTTTGTCCTGTTGTTTGGGAGAAGCCAGCAACTCCCACCTCAGTACAACCTCCTTCCAGGTAGCTGCAGAGAGCAATGAGGTCTCCCCTGAGCCTCCTCTTCCCCAGACCAAACACCCCCACAGTGACCTCAGCTGCTCCTCCCAGGACTTGTGCTCCAGGCCCTTCCCCAGCTTTGTAGCCCTGCTCTGGACACGCTCCAGGGCCTCAATGTGCTTCTTGTAGTGAGGGGCCCAAAACTGAACACCGCACTTTCATTCATAAAGACCCTCATAAAGATGTTAAAGGAAAGCAGCCCCAGTGCTGAGCCCTGGAGAATACCCCTAGCGACTGAGCTCCAGCGGGATTTAACTCCATTCACAGCTCTCTGGCCCCAGCCAGTTTCAGTTTCTCCAGGAGAACGCTGTGGGAAAGTGCCAAGAGCTTTACTGAAGTCTGAGTAGACGCGATGTTTGCAGATCGTGCAGGTGCAACACCACCAGGACACAAATCAGTTCCAGCACTTCCTCGTTCTGCTTTCAGTCACTTGCTTCTGATAGTGATGGCCTGGACTCACCTCTGCCATGAGGGACATTTTTCCTATAGTTTTTTTTTTTTCCTAGGACATCTCAGCCAGAACAGTTCCTCTCTTTCCAAGAATGGGTTTGGGGAAGCATTTCGCCAATATTAAATTTTATGGAAGTTTTTCCATCTGGAAGCTCCTCCAACCCAAAGACCTAACGCAGCCATTTTTAGAGCACATCCCATGTAACAGGGCTGCAGCTTTTCCTTTGGCAAATGATCTTCAGTCCAGTAATAACACTTGAAAAGTTTGTTTCCTGAAAGACTAGTTCCTCCGGGTGCCTCAGCTGCTGTCAACTGAGTATTTCCTAGTCAAGATCAAGTCGGGCTTTCCTCACTTAAGGAGTGAACACCACACTAAGAGCACGAGCTGCACCTTTTGTAGGAGCAGGAAGAGTAAGGACTGGTTGGAGACAGCACTGGGCTTCCAGAAAGAACCCAGTGCAGTACGACGTAAGAGACCAGCATGCAGACTGCACAAACAATCTTCATTTAAGACAAAACTACCAAAAGTATATTTTATGCTGTTCAGGGAAGGCTTTGTACTTGCACTGACCTGTAACTTCATACATAACGTCCATCCTTCTGCTTTGGAGAGAGAAATCTCCATGAGAACACTTGTATAGTGTTCCTAAATAGCAAAGTGGCAGGCAAGGGACACGAGGTTGCCCAGGACAGCAGGGCACTGGATCATAACTTTTTGCATGAAGAATATAATTCAAACAAATTTGAATACCCCAGAGCAGTTACTCTGTAACTCTTCTGGAAAGTTCATGGTGCCCCCGGTATTCTTAGCTGCAAAGTGACAGAAAAATAACAGTGGAGTAAATTCGGTGGGAGCAGTTGTTGACTGCAGTTTTGGCTGCAAGGATTCAGTCTAACTCTGAAATGGGATGCGCAGGGGGAAAAAGGCACCATGTCACAGGATATTTTTTTCCTAATGTCCTATTGTGCCTCAAATATTACACCACAAATGAACTGTAAGGCAGAGAGAGAAACGAATCCTAATCTATGACTATATAAAGTCCATTAATGCCAATTATCTCCATGTAACAGCTCTTGCTACCTACACTTCAGGTTCCAATTGGCTGAGGAAAGGCCACGCGAAGCACCCCGTCATTATCACCGCGTACCCTGATATGGCAGAGCACACCTCCTGGTCAAAATACCATTTTTCAGCTCAAGAACAGCTTGAACAACCACCTAATTAACATCAGAAACAACCTGCAGCTGTAAAAGAATGCCTTATCTTAGTATTGCTACAGAAATACTAAACACAATAGGGTTAGGAAATACTAAAGGATTCTTTCATAACCTGAACGCTCGATCCTTCAGCCTTATGCCCTGAAACAAAACCCGGCACGCACATGAACGGGCATTTTCTTACTTCTTGCAACTGCTTTTGGCCTCCAAGTGCCATTTGTTCTCGTGCCTTGATTCGGATATGCGTGTGGCAGCGGGAGGCTGGCAGAAGGGAGGAGCTCGGTAAGGAACCGCTTTCCAGAGAAGCCACAGAGCAGGGAAGGAATGACTCCAGACACAACAGTTAGTCAGAAGGGGATGCAATTACTGCGCAAATCCATTTCAAGAGACAGCCAGAAACAAGGAGAAGGAGAGAGCGAGATGCAGGCCAGAGCATTACCGTGAGAGATTCCACTCCAATGCAAACTGTTTATCAAATAACTGCCTAAGTGCTACTTTGTGCAACAATCCATGGCAGGAGGGTGTTCAAGAGCGGGCGCATCAGTCCTGTGACACCAGCGCCTGCAGAACTTTTCCCAGCCCAGGCACTGAGCACAGATACACAAGAACCCTGCAATTATCTTCTGTCCGCAGAAAAAGCCTTGCAAAGACTCCCGGATGCCAGAACAGTTAGCAGATGCCAGAAAAGAAGTAGTTAAGCTTTGTCTCGTCAGTAGCTAGCAGGAGAACATGGAAAAGGGCAAAGCTTGGGGAGCAGCTTGGCAGGAAAGGGGCTGGTGTCCTGCTGGGCACCAAGTGGGGCACAACCAGCAGATGCCTTTTCCCAGCAGGAAGGCTAACAGCGCCCTGGGCTGCACTGGGGAAGTGTAGCAGGTCAGGGGAGGTGATCTTCCCCTCTGCTCAGCCACAACGTGAATATTGTCCAGTTCTGGGCCCCCCAGTGCAAGAGAGACCTGACATGCTGGAGAGAGTTGAATGAAGGGCCACGAAGATGATAGAGGGACTGGAGCACCACTTCAGTTAGAATGTCAGCCCAGGAGGCTCAGGGGAATCCTACTGATACATACAAAGATCTAGAAGGAGTGGCCAGAAAGGAAAGAGCCAGGCTCTTTGCAGCAGTGCCCAGTGCCAGGACAGGAGGCTGCGGGCACGAACTGGCACACAGGAGGTTCCTTCTGAACACCCAGAAACTAATTTTAGTGACAGCCCTGCCCCAGGCAGCCCAGAGGCTGTGGGGTCTCCTCCTTGGAGAGCTCCAAAAGCCGCCTGGCCATGGGCCTGGGCACCCTGCTCTGGGTGGCCCTGCTGGGACCCCGAGGTGCTGCCAGCCTCACTGGGCTGTGGAACAACTTCATTGCCCAAGCTGAGTGAATAGAACGGGATGACGTGGATATGAGCCAACACTGTAACAAAGCTAGCTTCCAAAAATCACACTAAAACTACACCAATGGAATCAACACAACTGACAGGTACCTGTTCGCTTCTCTAATCCTGCTTCCACTCTCACAGCTTCTCTCTCTGCTGTAACACAAGTTTCTGAAATTTCAGCTTAACCATTTACATTTCACTTTCATTTGTTAACTAAAGCCCTTTTTCTTTTCCTATTAGACCCTCACAATAATCTCTCCTTGCTCTTTTCCACATTCATCTTATTCCCCGTAAAACACAACCCTTAAGTACTCCTGACATTGATCAGAAGTGAAAACAACCCTAATATAAAACGTGACTGCATAAACACTAGTACAGAACAAGCAAAACCACAATACATATAAAGAAAAAAAAATTGATAGTATATCTACAGACTGACGAGAGGTCTCAGCATTAATTTCAGGCTGCAATGAGGAATTCCACACCCACCAACAGATAACCTTCCTTCTTTTTGAAAAGACACAGGTAGGTCAGCCCCATCCAAGGGAGACCGAGCAAGATGAGTTTAGAGTCTTCTTGCAATAACGTTTTAACTGGCGGATTTTCTGTTTAAACAGAAAAGATACTCTGAATTTTTTACAATAGCATTTTTCCTTTTCTGCTCCAACTACTGTTGGGGAAAAAGTCCTTTAGGGAGTCCTAAATAAAACCAGTACCCATTGGCCTACCCAGTCTCTCCTATGTGCACACACTAGCAGCCCACAGCCTGTCCTACCTCAGCTGTAGAGCACCTGATGCTGTTAAACACCATCTCACTGCGATCTGCTCCTCTACATCACTTCAGAGCAGTATTACTCAGCCAATCCTAGAGAGAGCAAGTGATCAACCACTAAGAAGTTTCACTGACCCCAGAGAATCTGGCCAGATCTATTAAGTAGACAGGCTTTCAACCAAGAAGACCAGCATTCCTTTCTGGTACAGACCCATCATGTGTAGCACTGCCCACATTCATTATGTGCGAAGTGTTCAGAGGGGAAAAAATCCCCCTTGAGTTGACAGTACCATTTTATCGAGAAGTAATCTCATCAGGCCAGACTCTGCATACTTCCTTACGTTACTACTTAGACTATAAATCTTTCTCGTACTGCCTTTTCCAATGTAACTCTCTTAATTAGAATCCAAATTAAATGAATGCCTTCTGTGCTTTCGCATTCTCATTTGTGTAACCTTTGAGGAGAATGACAAGCAGAAATCCATTTCAGCATGCTGGATGGCGTTCAGGGAACACGTTGAGCCTCATTTTCCAGCCTTTTTTATTAACCCGTTTCAAGAGAACTGCAGCATAATTTGACAAACAAGGAAATTATCAACTGTTGATGGATATAGGAACTCAAAAGCTAGCACGAAACACTCAAAATTGGAGGCAGTCAGAGAAGTAGTTCCAAAACAAGTTTCAAATTTCTTATTTACCTTCCAATTTTGGTATTGCTGGAGTGAGCTCACTTGGAGCTTGACAACAGATCATCAGTTGAACTATGGCTGCTTCCACCTAATTAAATCTTACTAAAATGTTAAAGAAGCTCCTCAACTTCCGCGTGCTAACAACTTGCCATCCAACAACAATATCATCACCATCAGATGTCATTTTGCTCCCCCACCCCCAATATTAGCACAAACTCCAGCAACTAGTGCAAAAATTTAGGTCATAAAACACGTACCGCAACTAAGCTGCCGCATTTCCGTCTGCCTCTCAATTTTCTATCAATTTCCTTCTACAGGCATCCCCGACAGTAAGTTCTGCTCCAATAATCACACTCCATTTCACTTGCACCTTACCCTCTCAATATAGCACCCCACACCCTTCCCACTTTGCTATAAAATTAGGCATAAAACTGGGTATTCATTAAATGTGGAAAGCGAGCCAGACGACAGCTTCCTTTCAAAGTTTACACACCAATTTAAAGTGGTCACACGTTTGCTATTAGGCAATGTCTTTTGACAGATGCCTGAGCAGCTCTCACTCACCCAGCTCAAGCACCTACCCACAAAGCCTTAGCTTGGGAGTTAAACCAGCTGAGAAACAATGCAAATCTGAAGTTTGAAAACCTGAGTTCTGTAAAAAGCTGCTGGTTATCTTAACGTGATGTTTTAAGAGCCATACAGGCATTCAGCCCACTCAGGTGTCTCTTACACCAACATAAAGTAGTAAGAGTGCTATAAAACTGAGTTTATTTATTTTTTAAACCTGATATCCTTTTCAGATATCTAAGCTTTAATGTTTATAGCAGCTCTTATAATCATTTAACTGTTAGTGAGTCAGCAGCTTTTAGGATCTATCTAGCAGTAGCTAGATTTCTGTAAGAAAAACAAACAGCAAAACAGAAACCAGTAAATTTAATTCTTAATAAGCATAAAATGAAGGCCTGACTAAAACTAGCTAATCAGTGCAAGAAGAAATCTAGAAGTTCGTAACAAATCCCTTGCATCAAATATTTGTATTTCATTATGTTTACAACTCAAAGGCACAAGTGGTTCATGAGAAATCAGGCTCTGTACGGACTCCTACAAGAGCTCAAAGAATCCAATTGTCAAGAGCTTCCTTTTCTCACACACAGGAAGCTTAAAATAAAAGGTGTTACTTTTCCAGTCCAGCCCCACAGCTGCAAAAAAAGCACACTGCTCACCAAGAAGGTGCCTTATTAGCATACCAGCTTCGATATTTATTTTCACGGAATGACTCAGCCTACTATTTCCGATTTTTCCTTAAATATTCGTCCTACATTTTACGAGAGCGGCCACCAAGTAGGGAGAAAAAAAAAAATAATAATAATAAAAAAAATATCTCGTGAAGTTTGAGGCACTTCACAACGCCGAGCACACGGACCAGCGGAGAAGCCCAGGACATTCAACACGGATCTTTGGGGGTCAAGTTGAAAATATTTAGTGATTCTCCACGATAATTTAGTGCCTGCAAGACAGAGGAGCTCGTGGCGAGTTTCTCTGCCAGGCACAGCACTCTGTTAGCCCACAGCTGCTGATAAAAACCAGGCAGGGGAGCTGCCCCACGAGGCGAACCCCGTTCACAGGCGCAAGGCAGAGCCCTGAGGAGCAGCAGCAGCCTCCCAGCCCGGCTCGCACCTAGCTCTCCGCCTATATTTGGTTATCACAGGCGCTTCAGAGGGAAAAAAAGGGCTCGGAAAGGGGCCGGGGCCGCCTCCCCTCAGCCTTGCAGCCCCTCAGGGGCGGCCCTGAGGCTGCCAAGCGCGCCCGGGGCCTCTGAGGGAGCCCCTCAGGAGGCAGCGGCCGGGACAAAAGGCGCGGGGCTGCCCCTTTCCCTCCCCTTCCCCCATTTTTTAATTTTTTTTTTTTTTTAATTATTATTTTATTTTTTTACCTTCATCTTCGAGCTCCAGTTTCTCCAGCATCCCTTCGGAGGCGGCCGGGAGCTGAGAGGGAGCCGGAGCCGCCTGCGGGAGGGAAGAGAGGAGAAGGAGATGAGCATCCAGCCGCCGCCTCACCGGCCCCGGGGCGGCATCGGAGAAGCCGGGAGACGAAAGGGGAGGACGAGGAGGAGAAGAAGGAGGAGGAGGAGGCGGCGGCGCTGAGGGGAGCACGGGCGGCTCCAGGGCAGCCCCCTCGGCTCCCTCCCCCGCCGCCTCTTACACACAGCGAGAGGGGAGGAACCGCGGCTCAGCCCTTCCTCCCCCCGCTTTCTCCTCGGCCCATTAACCCTACGCCCCCCGCCGCTCCCCGCACCCGCTCCTCACGGAGCCGCCGCCGCCGCCCGGCCCCGGAGCTCAGCGAGCGGCCGGGGGCGGCCCCGGCGGAGCCCTCAGAGCCCGGGCGCCCTCTCGCTGGGCGCCGCCGCCGCACCTCGCTCCCTCCTCTACTCCCCCCCCACCCCCCGGTGGAGGGATTGGTACGTTCCGGTTTGCTGCAGTTGGGCAGCGGCGGGAGGGGGAGGAAGGTACCACTTCCACGGAAAAAGGGGAGGAGGGGAGAGAGGGGGTTGTTGTTTGAGGGCGCTGCCACAAAAGCTCTCCTTGGCCGATCGGCTTCCTCTCTATATACCCCAAATCGGGTTCTCGCCTGGCTTCGTTGGGCGAGGGCGGTATAGAAGGGGGCAGAGGGGAGGAAAGCCCTGCGATCCCCCCCCGCCAGACGGAGCTGGTACAGTCCCGCGCGTCCACCTGCAAGGCAGCGGCGGGGAAGCCGCCGGTTCCACCGCTCGGCCTGGGGGGGGGGGGGGGGAAGATCCGGAGGGTTTCCCCGGGGCGCTCCCGCTGCGCGAGCGGAGGCGCTCGTTCTCACTGAAAAGTTCCATTTTTTAGAAGTTACAATTCCAGATTCACCCGAATTTCAGCGTCTTCCACGTTAAAAGCGCACTCGGGGAAAGCCGGTCGCTAACCCCCGGAGCCAGGCGCTGCGCGCTCCCCTCACAGCCCTCTGAGGGGGCCGGGCGGGCGGGGAGCCTGCTGCGGGTCAGCCCAGCGCGGTCGTACTTCAAAATCCCTCTTATAACCAAATATTTTAACTAGATTAATCAGATGTAATTTAAATTGATTTAGGCAGGTGTGGTGAGCTAAACCTGGGCTGTCCTGCCTGCACTGAAGGGATCCCCAGTGGCTGTTGGGAGGCTGGGGCACGGGTGCTGCTGAGGGAGGTGAGGAGATCCCTTGGAAAGAAAATCCTAAAATACTTCACACCTCGTTGCGTTTTTTAAAAAAGGCTTTTTAAAAAAGGTTTTTTAAAAAAGTTTTTTTAAAAGGCTTTCAATAAATATTCCAACTGACCAGCCACAAGACATGAAGACAATTCATATTAACTTAATGTATTTTTAGTCTACTAATTAAAATGCTTTGGAAGCTTCTAATTATCTCTGGGAGCTATTTTTAAAAGCTCTGAACACTGTATCTTCTATGTCACGTGCCTTGGTATTGATCAGTTTTTGCCTACTTTGCTAAACAAAAGAGAAGAAGGCGACATGTCTGGTGATATCTGCCATGATTTTGTTTCTTTTTTTTTTAAAAGCAATAGGTATTTACTCCACATCAGAATCTCCTAAGCACCAGACATGAGGAAATACAACTCCAAGGTTGTTTGTAGGTGGAAGTAACACTGAATCTTCAAAGGTGTGCATTGCATTTCACCTGCTATGAAACACGGATATGTTTATAGTAAGCCAGGTAAGCCTATTTAATGCCGTGAGCTGCACTGCTTTGTGAACCTCAGAGCTTAATGCAAGATCTGAGTTTTACAGTGGCAGAAACTACGCCCAGATGACAAGTATTATGAGAACATCAAGATAATATAGATTGTAATGTAATATAGAATGGAGAGTTGTATTGTAAACTTTATAGCTATGCTGTAACATCCATACTGTTCAAAAAAAAAATAAATAAAAACAACAAAGGAAATTGACAAGTAAAGGCTGAGCTCCATCCCCCATCCTGCCTGCAGTCTCACAATTTGTTTAAGCCAATCTTAGAACACGCTACTGATCGCAGCGTTCATTTTGCTCCTCACTTTGCATTCTAGCTGTTTTTGTGCTCATAGGCAGCCCGGTGAGTCAGAACAGGAAACAGATGCAGCTGAAAATCAAACGGACCAAAAGAAAAGATTGGTTTTTTTCATCCAGATCGGTTCCTGATCCAACTCACTGTGCGGTTGTACAGCCAGCACTGCACGAGAAATGCCAAGGGCAGGAGTGACAGCGGGACCGTACCTTCTGGAAACAGCCCACACTTAAGTTCACTTAAATTAAAGGTGAAAACATTCGTGTTCATTGTGAACTGCTATAGCAGTATACAGATTAGCAGATATTTTCAGCAGTCTTAGGTATTACCTCTCTCTACAAACTCTGCCTGCTGTTTTACAGAAAGATTACTGGTTAAAGATAGGAAAAATCTGTCCTTCAAAGGAGCTGTAATTCATACCAAGGCAGTATTATATACTGTAACATTCCAATATCTGTTTATTGCGACTCTTTGTTCTACTGCCATGAGAGGTTTCTATTAACTATATCCTAGAGATTTGTCTAGCTTAGGATTTAAATGTTTGGGCAGACATCAGAATGTATCAGGTAATTCATTTCAACTGCTTGAGATGGGACAAGACAGCATATACTTCATATACTAAATATTAATGAGCAAAATAAATGTTATATATAAAAACTTAGGAGGAAAATATATATAAAATCAAACCTGCCTGAATACATTTTTTCTTTGCCAGGTTTCAGTTCAGTTTTACAGGGGCATTACTTAAGTCAAAAACCCAAGGACCTACGACATAGCGCTGATAGGGGAGCTTAATACAGCAGTGCCAGCAATCTTTGTAGAAGCAAAGTAAAACAAATAACTCAAGGTTGATACAACACCAAAAGTCATAAAAAGGTGGATGTAAACAAAAGAGGTTTAAGGACTCCTGGGAAGGCTAGGATGTAGATTTTCATAGATAACTGCTTACTTTGTCTTGGATTGTTTTCTTTAGTTTTCTAGGGTAAAGAGAGTTAATAATACTCTGTAGAAGTAAAATCAGTCATGTAAATTAAATATGCACTTATAATGAATGTAGTAAAACACATCTGATTATCTAGATGTCCTTTTAGTCCTGTGTCCTGATGAAGGAATTCCTTTATTTTCCTAAGACCATTCTAAATATTTAAATTACATCATTAGTATCAACAGAAAACTATTTTTGATGTAGTTCCCTGCCAGTTTGCCTCCCTGAGTTGGTAGGAATGCACCTCCTGGGATAGGAAGCTATCAGTGGCAGTCATCAGATCAGACCAGCTATATCAAAATGAAGGAGATTCACCTCACCTGAGCTTGGACACCTACCACGTAGCTTTTTGTAGTGAATGAGTTAACCTAGGCTGCTGCTTCTGCCACCAGTGGAGGAACAGACATTTCTAGAACGTCATTCACATGACCTCTTTTAGACGAGTACTTGTGATAAAATGATTTGGGTGCTGGACTCAAGTCGCTGTACTGCTTAGACCTCTAGATTGATTAGGCTCGTTCTACTTAGAATATCTGTCTGCAAGGGAAGGTGGGCGGAGAAAAAATAAACTAGAGGAGAAACTCTAAACTAGGCAATGTAACTTTGATTCCAAGACGGGTAAGAGGTAAAAGTACCCCCATTTTAAGTAGCTAGAGGAAAGGAAGATCACCAGCAACAGCCAACACAACCAATCTCAGTCACTTTAATAACAGGTTAGAAGTCTTGTGGTAGGCAGATGCTGCATGACTTAACAGGACTTTTGACATTATCTTGCACTCCACTTTCCTAAGCAAGCCAGACAGTCTAGAAGAAAATACTGCTAAAGGTCAGAACCGTACTCACAAGGAAGGTAGTAACATCTTTATAACATCTTTTTAACTGGAAGGGTTTAAGAGAGGATTCCACAGAGGTCTATGTTCTGTCTAATATCATTCACTGTTTTCACTGGGGACCTGAGGAAGGACTAATGAATATATGCTTTCAGCAGTCATGCAAGGAAATGACCAGAGAATGAAACTAAATGTGAGACAGCACAAATTCTTGGAAGAAAACATCACGCCGTCTGCAAAAGTGTTACAGATAAGACATGGAAAGACTGTTCTACGTATTTGCTGGTTAGTTGCCAGCTGGGATATTAGATTTTGTTTGGAGCATTGGACTCAAGAATCCAAAGAACTCAAGAGTCTGAAGAAAAGCAACGACGATCATCTAGGAGTAGAGAAGACATGACCTGTAAAGAAACACTAAACCTCCTCAAAAAAAGAGGACTGAAGGAAAATAAAACCACAGGTTCCAAATGTAACAAGTTTTTGCAAGAAGGAAAGTGATAAACCATCTTCTGGGTCTTTGGGTAATGAAATAAGTTACATAGCCTTTAGCAAGAAAGTCTTTGGTTGGAATTTAGGAGAACTTCCCTGGCTGTATCAGGAATAGTGTGGCCAGCAGGAGCAGGAAAGTGATCGTCTCCCTGTACTCTGCTCTGGTGAGGCCGCACCTCGAGTGCTGTGCTCAGCTTTAGGCCCCTCAGTACCAGAAGGACATCGAGGCCCTGGAGCGTGTCCAGAGCAGGGCTACGAAGCTGGTGAAGGGCCTGGAGCACAAGTCCTGTGAGGAGCAACTGAGGGAGCTGGGGTGTTTAGTCTGGAGAAGAGGAGGCTCAGGGGAGAGCTTACTGCTCTCTACAGCTACCTGAAAAGAGGTTGTATTGAGGTGGGAGTTGTTGTCTTCTCCCAAGCAACAGGACAAGAAGAAGTGGCCTCAAGCTGTGTCGGGGAGGTTCAGGTTGGAAATGAGGAGACATTTCTGCTCAGCAAGAGCAGTCAGGCATTGGGACAGGTTGCCCAGGGAGGTGGTGGAATCACCGTCCATGGGGTTGTTCAAGGAAAGGGTGGATGTGGTGCTTGGGGACATGGCTTAGTGGTGACGTTGGTGGTAGGGGATGGTTGGACCAGATGATCTTGCAAGTCTTTTCTCTAATAATTCTATGATTCTATGACAATGACAGTGAAACACCAGCACACTTTGCTGAAATCAAAAGAAAACAAAAAACTGTAAAATGCCCATAACTGGAGTTTATTAGCAACAGGTTAGAAAGACATTTGTTGGGAATTGTTTACACACAGTTGATTGTGCTCTTGGGGAAAAGTAATTAATTTCATTTAATCAATTCTTTCTAGACTTACTTTCTTTTGTTTCTACGTCTTTGCAGTCTTTTGAAAGACATACTTAGTCTTTGTATGAGAATTCAATGAGAAATCTTTATGTTTTGTATGAAAGGCAAAGTTTACTAAAAATCTAATAGAAATACAACTCTGCTTTGCTTCTCCCCCCAAAACAAGTGGCCTTAATGCTAAAGTAGAAAAAATACTAAAATACTGAGTAAAAACAAAGTCTTTGATGACTGGGTACTAATAGAAAAAAAAAAAATAAAAAATGAAATGCTGCTGGAAATCACAAGCGTGTGTGGAACACTTATTCAAGCATTTCAACAAAGATGATACCTGTTCTTCAGTAAGAAATACACATTTTCAGATAAATTCAAGGCTGTCTCCAAGCTTTTCCTTTTTCCTTCTCTTTTCATTCTGATCCCTGGAGGCGGTAACGTTATCGATACAGGTATGCTGGGGGTGCCACCCGTGCAGCTCACAGTTCAGCAGTAAAGCTGAATGCCCTTCGAAGTACTTCAGAAAGGGAAAAAAAAAAACTCCTTACCTTATAAAACCTAATGGATTGAAGAGCAACAAGAAGGAATTCCCATCTAAATGCAAATCAAGGCAAACCCATTTTGAATGCAAGAGTAAGCTACAAATGGTAATTTTCCCACCATTTGTTACTGCTACTTACAATTACAGTTCTACACCAGTCAAGTAGTTAACAGCTCTTCTCTTGATGAGCTGTCAATGAACAATTCAGATTTTTTCCAAATGTATGTCATAGATATGCTTATTCTGTAGCAATCTGTGCAAAGTTAATTTAAAAAACTGTTTATTTTGTTGGTTTAATTTAGTCTGGTTTATGAAGTGGAGAGAGACAAAAAATATCAGATAAAAAGTTTTCATCTGCTGGTTAATCTGTGAATTAAACTCCTACTTGTTTTCTTCTAGAGTGTCATAACTGATACCAGTGGCTTGCAACAGCTGGGAAGGCTGAAATCAGCGAGTCTGGGATCAGGATCCCATCCTGAATCCCTTCCATATTTAAAAATGTTAACTGTGTGGTGAAAAGGATCGCTGTAGGATGACAGCCTGAGAGTCTGTTACGTGCATGGAGAACACGGTCAGTCCCAGTGCAGAGCTCTGGGCCTGATTCTGATGCAATGTCCTCCTTGCCTCAAAAAACTTGGAGTGAAAGGAGCAGCTGTGCAGGAATTGTAGTTTCTACCATTTATTCTAAGGAATCTCTGTTCCGGCACCCAACAAACAACTAGTAAGGAAGGGGATGTCTCATACAAAATACTGGATTCAAGTGTTTTCTTCCTGTACCTGGAAGGATTGCAATAAACTTTGCTCTAGTCTTAAAAAGGTTTTGAAATACTAGATGCTGTAATCATTTCAGCACGTAGTAAGTACAAATGAAGATTGTGACAACTCAGAGATTACAATTTGTTTAGAACACAGTAACCAAATCCCAATAACAACGTGTGGCATTGAAAATGAACTTAGTGTCAGCGTTGCATGTTCTCTTACCATGCTCTGTCCCTAATCTGCATGGCCCTTAACGAGTTAGAGGCACAACTAGCCTGCAGCAGGTGTGAAAGTGATGGAACAAGTTGTACCTACTCTGCATGTGTTTCTAATATTGTACGGTGAGATTAAAGATGGCTGTCGTTGCTTCTTTTTAAAACAGCTCGAACCATTTGCCATTGGATAAGAACTCTGCCCGGAAAGGACTTTTTTCTTCATCCTAATATCATCAGAATGTGAGTCCAACAGTTGTCCTAATGGGGAATCTGCTGACATGACACAGTAACTATGCATTGCTTTTACCTTTCAGAAGTAGTAACTAGCCTCCCACTGAATTATATTTGTATCCTCACACACACCAAGAGCTATAATATTAATTACTTCACAGAGTTAATTATTAGTGATCAGGAGTTACAGTTGGGGACCTTTAGTAGGTTTTAATGGATAACGTACTTGGAACAGCAATAACACGTAGCCTAAGAGTGGTTATAGGAGTGCACCAGGAAAGATACTGAAATGAATGATGTGCATTTATACTAAATCTGCACTGCAATTACAGCACACAGTGTTGAAATCTCTTTACCCTGAAGATACACGAACTGAATGTGGAGAGTGATTTCATGTTTTTAGTGGAGAGCCCTTCCTAAATATTTCTGTATGGAAATGAACTTGCAGTTTAATCCCAGGGAGTTCTGTCACTGGCTTAATTGAGAAAAAGGAAGGATTTACAAAACTTCTTTTGATCTAACATCAGAAACAAAGAACCTGTCTTAGACAAGAACAGTGGCCTATATCGCTTTCCTGCTTTGTCTGAGAAAAAATGTTGGTAGCAGTGCCAGAAGAGTTAAGCACTTCTAAAAAAATAAACCTCAAGGAAGTAAACAACCAAGGTATAGCCTAGATCCCCAGCTAAATTCTTACAGAGAAGTCAAAACAGAAGTGGTGAAGAGACAGGATTTGTTTACATAACCTCTAATCTCTAGCTGTATGTCTGATCCTGCTTCACTCTGCAACTCAGATAAGAGTTTTGAGTCAAGAATATCAAAGAGGCATTCTCTAAAGAAGCCTGTGTGGCCAATATTCATTCCCCACATTATGCATGTAGAATATAGGAGGAGACTGAATCGGTATTATCACAGAATCACAGAATTACCAGCATGGCATGTTATTAGTCAAGCCACGATTTAAATTCTGTCCTTTTGAACACAAAGTTCAAAAAAGTTTACTTGTGAGGAACTGTCTAGAGGTTGCTTGTTAAGAACAGTGATGTGATGATAGTGCTATCGCTGCAAACATAAGGATCTCACTCAGTACTGTAATGTGTTCCTGTTTTTTTAAGTGTTCTTGTCTTAAATGTTTATATCATATATGCTTGAAAAGATAGGCTTTAGCTTTTTTCACACGTGATCTCCCGAGTCTCTTTGAAATAGGACCTCTCTCTTATCACACTGAGATGGCAAGAGGGAAAGGAGAAATGATTGCTGGAGAAAGCTGTAGTAATCAGCTCATAAGCATTACAGTCGATATTTCTGAGTGTGACAAACATACCGTGGTTTCATCTGTTTGTTTTTAATAATCATAATAAAACAGATTAAGCTAAATCATTGATTAAAAAACAGGTAAGCATTAACTAATTTAAACAGGATGGACAAGAATAAGTGTGAGCCCACATTTACCTGGGGCTTCATCCACAGGCATTGAACACAGAAGGATTATTTGTGTTACTTAAGCATTTACTTAAGTACTTTTGCTGGATTGAGGCCACAGTACTGCAGAGTACTCTATGGAACAGAGGCCACTGAGAATAACAGATTAAAAAAATACCTGGAGCCAAATCTGATATGAATAAACATTTACTATGCACCATTTTGCTTTCTTCATCCTAGTGTTGTATTTCAAAGCCTCAACCATGGATAGTGACTTCAGTGTGCAAACACTTATTACACCAGCTTTCAGTGGTGGGGTTTTTAAAATCTAAAATGAAACACCTTTTCCCTTACAGAGCCTGAGGGTAATTGATATCACACTTCAGGTTTGAGTAAACTCTGCAGAATTCCAGTAACCTATTAGTAGCCTACTGTTAAAATGGAATTTTCATGACCATCAGCAGCTCTGAAAGCCTGGAAGCAGAGACCTGGAGCCTAAACATTAGCAGAACAATGCAGGTGAGCATTGGAAGAGTGCTTTGCTGAAAAATAGGGACAGTCTTCAGCTCACAGCTGAATCACCCATGATCTCAACAAAGCTGTAAGAAGTTTATGTACATCTGGACTGAACAAATAATTCACTCGGTGGCACGAGCTTCACAAAGGAGCAGATAACTGCTGCCTGAACGTGTAGCAAGTGAGCTATGCAATAAGTAGCCGCCTTCTACAGAGCTTATCATGATGAGGATCTCCATAGTCAATAGGACAACAGAAGTATTCAAAAGCTATCTCAAAGAGGCAGGCCAACGTCCTTCAACACAGAGCCCATGGCTAACTTGTAATCTCCAAATAAATCAGCTTTTGACATAAAATTATTCTTCAGATGGCACCAAATCTGCATAGCTTGAGGAACCTGACCTTCCTCTGAATTACTTCCAGACCTACTGCTGATCACTGCGGGCATAATTGTGTGCTGCTTCTCCTTTATTCTGCATGAAAGAAGTCTGTGATGATAGCATCGTGCAACAGCTATCTTCCTTCTGTCATGCATGCTTTCCCTATGACAACCTCTTAACCAAATTGTTCCATCACGCCAGTTGTTCCATCAATGCCACTGAAACCAGCTCCTCCAAGGTACTGGTTCTGTGGTTTGGCAGCACCCAGAAGGGACTGAAGCGAGGACTTTGCCAAGCAAGAAGCACATCAAGTGCTTCAGCTAAAAGTTTTATGACTCCGAACATGAAGAGATGTGGAAACACCGATAAGGCTTTTCCCTGTATTCCCTGAACCAGAATCGAAAAGAATTCAAATTAGTTCCACACTAAGGACCTGGGCTATACCTCCAGCAAGCCAGCCACTGTGCTTGCATTACTGCAGTTTGTGCATTAAAAAAAAAAAAAAAAAAAAAAGTATTTTTAAAGTATTTTTATAAAAGGATACAAAAGTATTCGTGGTCAGTGGATGTGCACAGTGTGCATCTGGTGAACACTGGGTTCGTAAGCACATGCTTAGATACAGTTGGTAGTTAGATGTCTGCTGGGAGCTGGAATTATTCCTTGACATGCTCCCCAAGTTTTTTATATTATTTGTTTTTACTTTATTTTTTTATTTTTTTTTGGTTTATCCCAGGCCCTCAAAATAGGGAAATAAAGGATTGTGTTCACAATTCATCGGTCTGTCTGAGGAGACCTCTGTATTAACGTGGCGTGGTATCTCCCAGTTACCAGCAATATGAAAGTGGGCTGCTTAAATTGTCCTTACAGGTAAAGTAACAGCTGAGCTGTGAATGAATGTAGCCCTTCTGAAGCCAACAGAAAAAAAAGCACACATTTCAGTACAGTCAGGATTAAAATCTGTTTAGAGAATGTAACATATATCAATGATATGTATTGCCTACACACAGATTGCATTGTATATAAGCTCTTTGGAGATGTCTCTGAGTTTCTGAAGTGCATTTAAACAGCTGACTAGAAATTCAGTGTCTGTTTCACCTAAACAAAAACAAAAATGCAGTTGAACACTAAACTAAATAATGCTCTCATGGGTTTGAGATTAAAGCAATTGTTTCTGCCTAGATGGTTGTATTTGCAAGTTTTTCGAAACCAAGAGCATCCCCTTTTAAGGTGAGACGTTCTGCAAGCCTTGGACCTTCGTATCAGGACCACGACCTCTGTGCTGTGCTGTCTGCCACAGAGGGAGCCAGAGAAAGGGCTCACAGAGGAGCGATGGCAGCGCAGAAGGGAAACTGCTGCTGGCTGGGCAATCCCAAGAGCCTGCTCTAACCTTGGCTGTTGGAGTTAAGCTCAGGAGTTTTCAGCTGGGCTCTTCTCAGAGGATGCCCAAGTAAGGCCTTGCAAGCGAGAGACACGATGGGGCATTCTTGAAGGAAGGGGAGCTGGTTTGGCTTTGACATTTCAGTGGTTGTTATATTCATTTTTAGTTTGTTTTGATGATATTTTAAGCTCTTGGGAAAGGCACACCACGTTCAGAACAGATGCCTGGCTATAGATCTCCAGAAAAAAATAAAATAAAATCTGTATTTATTTCAGGTTGTTAATTGACTTAGGTAGACATTATATCGATTCCCATTTTTAAAGTAATTTCATGGTTAGTAGTGGTAAAAACAAGTGAAAATGAAAGTTTGCCTTCCAGCACACAACATTAAATCCGGGGCATGTGTGTGTATTTACTAATCTGCATACAATCAGCAGGACAGAATGTCCTATGGTAATTCTTCGAAAATGATCAGTTTTCGAGAACGTCTCAACTATTTTAAAGCAAGCTCTGAAATACATAACTTAGAAAAGCAGCCTACTTTACAACGATCTGTTGTGTAAATATGGATGAGCTCTGGAAATGAGAGGTTTCTATACGTGCTCATAGTCTGTAGTGTTAAAGCTTGTTGCTAAAGCTTTTCAATACACCATGCTATCTGTAGTCAACTTATCTTAAGCCACTCACATCTCCTGCTCTGCGAATATCTGACTTCTGTAGAATGTGTTCATTCTAGCTTCTTCTAGCTTCTGGCATTGTGTTTTTTTTCTTTTTTAAACTCCTTGTTTTCCTTTACAACTCTGTAACTGAAAAGAGAGGAGGAAATCTTGAATTCAGAGAACTAGAACAGCAACAGCCATGTTTGGGGCCATGAGGAAGGACTGAGGTAATCATCCTTTCCTTTAAAATGCAACCCCTGTATCTGTAAAATCTTGGATGATGGAAGAAACTACCTGATGACCAGCTTGTATTATGTCCTTTTGTACCGGAGTGGTGCCCAGTGACCTCTTGCTGTCTCTTTCTGAAGACATATTCCAGGAAAGAAAGCTGTGTGCTCTTTGTAAAAGCAATTCCTCGCAGTGCTTCCTAAGGAATCGGCTTGGGCAGCATCCTGCCCTGTGTGCAGCGTGTCTGTGGGGATGTACTCTTGAGGGTTGTCATCAGTATGCTTAAGGGAAAGGGGCAGGAGAGGAATCTGATGTCTTTCATAAGCTATTTCTTCATCAGTAGCTGTTTTCCCCACCTCTTTTTCCATCCTCTGCCTGCCCATTAGCTTCCTTTCTCATCTCCAGTACTTGTGCTGGTCATTTGTAAGTGTTTTCACAGACAATAAAACTTGTACAATGACCCTGACAGAGCAAAGTGGCTTAGCATGCACACAGCCCTGAGTGTTGTGGTACTGCTGACTCCAACCGGACCACCGACATGCTGAAAATTAACCCCACGTTGAAGTGCTTTCCTGGATCGAGGCCATCACGGCATTGACACAAACCAAACCAAAACAGCACCTGAGATTCGGCAACACAAACACAGCAACCTCAGCGAGGCTCAGCGCTGTAACCTTCAGATTACCTTTCCTCAGTGCCCTGACATTGCTGGCTGTGTTATGGCTACACTTAAAATCTGGTCTGCGAGTGCGTACGGGAAGTAGTGCTTAGGAACAATCCTCTTCAAGCCAATGCTTACAGTTTTAGAATTTGCCTGGCCTGTTTTGCTAGATCGGGCTCCTGGACAGTAAGGTCCTCGGGCAAGAATCGTGTTTCTTTTCCTGCTGAAATCTTATGTGCTCACACACCACAAACTAACAATTTGTAACTTTTTGTTCCAAGGTGGGAGGAAGGCTTTCTACATGCTGCAGATGCCCTGGCTTGTGCAGGTGTAAGTGAAAAAATGTGAGAGTTAACATTTTCAAAAATCTAAGGCATTAACCTTACCATTGACAATTAACTGTACCCCTAAATATGCAAAAAGACTACATTGAAACCCCCTCTCTTGGATTCCGCCCCCTCCCCTTCCTTTGCTGACCCTTCTGCCTCTGCTACCTTTGCTCTTTTATCTGTTCAGGAGTCAGACTTGATGATCCTTGTGGGTCCCTCCAGCTCGGGATATTCTGTGATGCTGTGCTCTAGTGATTACTTCACCGTTCTACACTTCAGCTTACAAGCTCCATACAGTAGGAGCTTTGTTCTTTAATTAATCAGAAAATAAGCTTACGCATACCTTTGGCATTGTACAAATCATTATTGTCTTCCTAAAAACGTCTTCCACATGGCCTCGCCCTTAATTCCAGCTAAGAATGCTGTTGTGAACAAGCTCACAGAATAAATATTTTGCATTCATTTCACAAGCACAATGGAAACATTTTTCCAAGCTGCTGCCAAGATGGTATCTAGTCCTCTTCTGAGTCAGCAGCCCATGCAGCTGACTTTCAAATGGCCAAACTTGGTTGATTGTTATCTTAAAAGAAAAAGAACACAGACACAAGCTGTATTTCTAAAGAGCTGGATTGCTTTCCTCATGCATAAGCAGACAGTGACACTGAAATATGAATGCTGCAGGAAAGGAGCTGTACAGAAGGGAGAGCTGCTTGCAATGTCCCCCTTATTTCGCCCAACCTGAACGGTTTCCTCCAGTCACAGAGGAAAGGACGAGGCAACGCTGTGAGGAAGAGAGAGAGGAATATTGCTGCTTTATGTCGTCCGTGCCCTTTTGGTATCGACCAGCTGTTTACATTCTTTATAGCTCTGTTGGCTCTTGAAGACAGTGTATCTAAAAATACAATGCAGACAAAACCAGGCTAAAAAAGATGGGGATTGATGAGGAACTCGTAGAGTTCCCACCCAACGATCCCAGCCTGTAGCGTATTTTTGCTTATTCTTAGCTGGATTTTCCATCCAGTGAAATACATAAGCGGGCATGGTGCAACAGAGAAGGTTGAAAACATAATTTTTGTCTTCCTACGTTGCCAGATGGAGTTGGTAAGAAACTGGCAGCGATCCTCTATTAAGCTGCACCTATATATTAAGTCACAAGGTGTGTATCAGGCTTGTGATCACGGACAGAGCTCGCTCCTGTAAGAAGTTCCAATCTCCTAGCAGAATAACAGGATGCTTATTAAATTAACGAGTCTAAAATGGAGAGGCAAACTGTGACTGAAATCAGTTCAAAGGTAAAAGCAGGCTGTAAATCCTAAACCACCCTCTCACACCATGTTACTTATCGAGAAGCTACCTGTTCATATAGGTACACGAAGCCAGGTGCTTAGTTTTAGCCTTTTTATACCATGCACAGTGCAGGACACCAGTGATAAAAGTAACTTTGCTTTACTCCACGAACTTTCTCTTCAGGATGACAGGGTCATGAGTTTGGTACTGATGTAGATAGAAGAAACTCACAGATGCTCTGGTTTTAATTGCCTTAGCTACTTACAGCCTTACGAGAGCTGCCCAAGCAGCTGGGATTTGATTGAACTCAGCATTTTGGCTACTCATCCCTTCTACCTAGCCTCTCTCCTTTTGATCTAGCGCTAAGAGGAACAGGAATTATAGGACTTCATGCCGTTCAAATAAATTCTCCGCAGAGGAAACTCATAGCTGGTTGATTAAATTAGCTCTATAGAAAAAGCCACAAGCTGACACAGACACGCATTTCCTCGGGGCAGAAAAGTTTATGCAATATCATTTCTCTACATCCTAAGATTGATTGCCATGAATCCGAACGCTGCAACCCGAATACAAATACATGAGGAATCCAGGGTTACAGGAGGTCGTGACTGCACATTTTTTCTTCTAAACCAAATAAGTAGTTTTAAAAAATGCGAATTAACCAATAGAAAATTACCAGTAAGATGCTTTTTGCATCTTTTAAAAGGGGAGAAAATACCAGATATGGTACAAAAGGCAAGACTGATAGGGGTAAAGGGACAGAATAGAGTATTATTAAACTGGGAGTTGTAATTAAGTAGGAGTGTGGTAGAGCTGAAGCTCTCTGCTTTTGTGAAATTCAATTCTGAGTGAGTTCACTGGTTCGTCTATTCCTAGCATCCCGCTGAAGCTCACTATGAACACTGTGGGCCTCTCTTCAGCTCAGCGGAGCCACCCTGATGCTCTGTCAGAGCAGACTGAAACCAAATCTGGTAGGCTCAGGACATTTTTCCATTAATATCGCATATAATTGTTAGGCAGTTAAATTACACGGTATCAAAAAGCTGTTCATTTCCTAGGTTTGCAACTAATTACTTGCATGCCAACTGTTGGACGAGTATATACCACTCCTAAATTAAATGCACTTTCACATGGACAGCAACAGTTGAGGAGGGAGAAATGTTGAAACACAGATGGCTCGTCACAGCCCAGAGGATCCATTAGAGAACAGAATCATCTCCCAGGAGGAGCGCTGGTATTAAAGCACTTAAAACTAGTCTGGACACAACACTGCCAGAGCCTTCTTACTGGTAAATGACAGCCTTGCTGGCTCTAATTTTTATGATCAGTTTACTGTGGTGTAAATCAAAGCTGAATCATAGCAATGCCTTGGCACTCGTATATATCCTTAAACCACATGAATGCTGAAATAGGGAGTTCTTGTATATTTGCAGACTGGATTCCATTTTTTTTTTTTCCCAGCCTATACTTTTTTTTTTTTTTTAAACTCAGCATCAGAATCAAAGAACGTTTTCTGTTCTCTTCATCAGATTTAAATCTCTTTAATCAGCCAGCTTGATTATGGGAGCTCTGATAGGTGGCATGGCTTTTTTGGAGAGAGCCAAACTGGAGGACCTGCTGCACATCTCCTGGTTCCCAGGCTGCCTGCCAGCAGCAGGGTGTGATGTAATAGCCTTTCACGCCGAACAAGTTACGAGCCCTGTTTTTGACTTTACTACATTTTGGCTAAGAAACAGCATGAATAGCCTCGCAGAGAAATGCTCCTGTTTAACAAACAGGCAGCTGCTGAAACAATCTTCCCTTTCCCTCTGTGTATCTGTGATTGGAAGGGACAGTCCCACTCACAGCTTATACCTCTCCTCTCCCATACACTGGAGCAGCAATAACTGTAAAATGGACTCTTCCAGTCTCTCCTGTGTCCTACATGTGCAGTTTTAAGAGGACTTACACAAGCTTAGCTTAAGTCTCAGACAGCCTTCTGGCTGAGATGCCTTCTTTTTAAGAAACTTCTGGGAAATTACCAGGCTTTCGAGAGCAGTAGTTAAGTCTGTAACCGTAAGGAAGGGACCATTTGTAAGTGTGTTCTGCCTCCATTACTTCTTCAAAGCAAAGGAAGCCCCAGTCCTGTTTTTCACCAAGAGAGCTCAGTTTGGAGCTGGCATCTTCTCTCTGGCCTGGACGCTCCTCATGCAGGGAAAGAGGAAACTCATAAAGGCCAGGAAATGCTGGGCCACAAAAATGCTTGTGTTTGCAGGAGACAGGGAATACTGTTATTTTCACGGTGTCCTATGTGTCAGTGGAAGAAGGAAGGCCAAAATGAAAAGGATCCAAGCCCACTGAGCCCAACCTACTACATTCCACGTGGAAACAGGGGCAAAGCGGAAACAGGGAAAACACGTTCGCTATTGAATTTGCAACCTCTCTACATTCCTTTCATGGCTAGTAATGTCACATTAGAGAAGAGTTATCATTCACCACTTAACTGCCTGAAGGTTACACAGGCCAAACAACACAAGGCCAAAGTACAGAGTCATGAACTGCGTGGCGAAAAATCAAGTTGCTCCTTCCCCATTTAATGTGGTGCCCGCTAATCTTTTGGGATGGCTTTGATCTCTTATCAGCTGAATTTCTCATTCTAACCTTCCAACTCAACCACCAGGAACACCTACACGCCCAGGGGAAAGCCTGGAAGAGCTGCCACGATGGTCAGAGGCTCATCACATCTAGCTCTGGGCACCTAACAAGAACACTCCAGCTAGAAATGTATCACCTGGACTCACCCTCTGTACACTCGGTGCAAAGGGCTGTTCAACCCACTTAAGATCTGATTTATCCTCTGCAAACGCCTCTCTGACATACAGAGACAGCCAGAGCTACTCTACTCCCCGCTTAAGCAGCTCACATAGGTTTCTAAAGTTAGGTGGGATAAATCCAGGCCTTAGTGATTATCACAGATATCCATTTAGCATGGGGTTAATTGCTTAGATTTGTATTCTGTGTTGAGGTGATACTCGTAGAAGCAGCATCTCCCTCTGCTCAGGCTTAAAAATCTTGGTGAAACGCAAGCTAAGTGCTATTGAAACAAGAAAGTCCTGATTATGTCTGCCGGGAAATAAATATTTTGATTCTTTCTTTCACGTCTTCTCTATTATTCAACAAATTTAACTATTCACTGCCACAGTCTCAGACATAAAAAACGCATACACAATCAGCTTCAAATGCACGCTGTTATAAAAATGGGTTTAGTTCCAAGTCCTGATATGCAAATTCCTGTCCTCATCCACTGTTCTGTTTGGTTTGTTTCTGGTGTTTGATAATACTTCCACCTCTGGCCCCACGGATTCCTCTTTGCTATTGCAATATGTACGGCAATCATGAATAATTTATAATAATTCTAGGATCTCACACATTATCATCACTAATTAAACAATGTAATGAGATTTAAGTTGACAGAGCCCTGCAGATAAGAGTTCCTTGTTTCAGCTGTCAACATGAAAGCTTCCCTGTCATTACACTGAACATCTAACAGCATGTCCACTCCGAAGCCATTTATCAGATAATTTATAGTGTTCTTAAGATATTTGGAATCGTTAAGCCAAGAAACAGTGATCTAAGTCAACAAGAACTTGAGCTTGTTGTTTTTACAGATCTGTTTATGGCATTTGCACTGTGAAAACAAGCACTTGTTAGCGCACAACTAAGAATAAATGAAATGTCTGAAATGCAGTATTCAAATCGGGGTTGTTGGCCTACTGCTGTCATATTTGTGAAGGAATGCCAGCGAAATAACTTACAGGGACTGAAAGACACGACAGTCCTGAGCGAACACCCATCAGCTTCAGCTTTGTGCCCTTCTGCAGAAACTTAGCTTTTCCCTCTGAGCAGTTTCTCCCATTAGGAGAGCGTGACAAATCTTTCTGTGGCCCCTGTTGAAAATTAAACGTCAGCGGCTTTGTTTGGTTCCTCACTGATCTGTAGCTGCTGACATTTGTTCCCAAGTAAAACAAAAACCTAACGAGTCACTGGCAGCCCTGCACGCTCACTCTCCTCAGATATAAATGGGAGCAGAGGATACAAAACCAAGATAATCAGGTGTTGGACATCCTATGTATGTTATATGAATTTGTCTGTGTCTTTTGAAAAGGAGATAATTGAGTCCAATATATTGAGTTTTCATCCAGATTCTCTTGTGTACAGATACACAACCACAGCAGCTGATAAATACTTGCCAAGAAGTCTGTTTCTTCTTTCTGGTATCTTCATTTAACTTCATTTAACTTCACATTGTCCCAGTCAGCAAATAAAAACACAATAGACTTTTCAGTCTTTCAGCTGCTGCAATGTCCTAAGATTACGTTGTTTCCCCGTTTCTGTTCTGACAGGTACAAAGACTCCCCTGTAGCTGCCTAACAGAGAAAACCACATTCACATGCAAATAATATGACTGATAGACTGAAGCCTACCAGACGTATATTTGTGTCCTGCAAGCCCTTAAGTTTCACAGTTTGTGTATCCCAAGGCTACTTCTTACATGAAAAGGCAGCGAGTAGTCTGGAGAAGGGTTACTGCTGGAGTTCCTGACTATAAGCATAGGATTTATTTTATTCAATACTTTTAATTATTTATTTTTTTGCATAGCAGCAGAACAGAAGGTCTGTGTTTTGCAAGGAGAGTTTGGCTTACTTAGTCAAGAAAAACAAAGGTTGGCTACAGGTACGACAGGACGTAACGAGCAGTGAATGAAAACATCTATTATTTATAGGAGCAAATGGTCATAAGCTGCAAATGAAAAAATGCAAGTCAAAAGCCAGAAAATTCCTAGCCAGCAGAGAAGGGCTCCCCAAATGAGGGACTGTGCTTTACTGGATGGCTGCGAATCACTTGCAAGTGGTATTTGAACCATTAAGAACCACACAGCTCAACAGCTGCAGCCGCTACTGGGGAGCTACTGACACAGAAGCAAAAAGGTTGGGGACTGCTGTGTTAGCATGTCCGCAGAATTCCTGCTTTAAAAGCAGTCAGTAAGAGCTGGAATGAAACAGAACTTGTAGCACTTCAAGCGGGAAACAGAGCTCAGGAACCTTTTTGTTCTCTACGGTTCTAGATTTCTAGATACAGAAAACATCAAAGATTTTACTTTCTGAGAAAGAAAAAGAAGAAAAGCCGGGGAAAGAGAAACACACGGTAGTTAATTCTGGAGAGAGGGGAACTTTGAACAGATGTTAATGCAAAGAATGAACGGGAAAAAAGAAAGAGCAAAAAGGCAGAGGAGTGCAGAAGAAGAGAAGAACAGTGATGCCCCTGAGGCTCAGGCTCGCCAAAGGAGGGAGGGAGGAGGCACGACAAAGGCGTGCAGTGCTGCTGTTGCAACAGAGAACATCAGAGGGTGGAATTTACAGTTCCCAGGAACTGCTGCGTTCATGCATTCCCAGGAACCGAAGACACTGCTCCTGTGAAGACACCACCGCTACCTGGAATCTGCTTAAATACCCTGCTGGTTCTGCCCTTCTTCCTCGGCTCTCAGGTGGGACAGACGGCATGGTAGCAGTTAGTGCCATCAGACAGCAGCTGCCCCAGTCATCTCAGACTCCAGGGACAGCAAGAACTCAAAACCCTGTAGCTCCTACTGTGAATTTCTGTTTGATATGCTCTCCTTGGCTGCTAGACCTCTCATCAGCTCTTTTTAAGAGAGATGGAAGACCAACCTAAATAAAATTTTACCCTTCTCTGAAGTCAGATCTCAGCAATGTGTTTTGGGCAAAAATTAGTTGCTATTTGGTTAAATCACAAGAGGAGCTACCACCTTAGGATTCCTCATGCCTTGTCAGCCAGACACTGAGATGCCAAGACAAGTCTGGAGTAAAAGGCGCATGAAATCGTTCTTGCCCTTCCACAGTATGGGCACACAAGCTTGAGCTTGTAGTACAAGAAACAATTACACACGACACTGTACATTTTCCAATGGAAAACTGGACACAAGTTTTACTCACAGTTTTTGAGGTAGCACAGGGAGATGGTGTCATTATAGGAGGCTTGGCTGCGCTTTGGGAGGGAGGCAAAGAAAATCTCTGCCCTGTGTCCGGAGGTGAAGAACAGTGAATCCGTGTTTCTAGTCTCTCGGGCTCATGCTTATAGGATTCGAGAGGAAACGTGGGCTGCTTGGTCACTTGTGTTGGGGTAGACGGAGAAGAAGAGAGGCCAGAGGCTGTAAAAAAGAATAATTACTAAATCATTTCCGAAGAAAAAGCAGATAGAAATCTCAGCTTTACAGTAAACCTGTATTTTTTACATCACTTTTCAGCAGACTAACAGCACGTATCTCACCCTCCCACTTATAAAAGGGAATGGCTCTGCCTTCCCATTAAAACTTTTTTAATTATTCAGCTGGGTGAACCGCATGACCCATTATACAGGGAGGCGTAGTGGCAAGATAAGAGAGCTCCAAGTTTGTGTTACATTAACCTCCCGTCTGGTCCCTTATTTCTAAAACGATCCTAAGCAGTGGTGTTCCTTTCTTGTCACAATTTTAATTCTCCTGTGAATGCCAAGATTACCTCTATCTCATAGGAAGTCGCTCAAGAGCTTTAATGCTCGCTTCTTCATTTTGATTATGCTAACTGTCACACCCAACAGTTAGAACAAAATTAGGTGCAGAGGCAAAAAGAAGCAGGGTATATTTCCCATGAGCTTCAGCCTGCTTTCTATAAAGCTCCTGGCAATGCCTTTATACAAACTAGAATTGTTTTCAGCAGCCTTTGAGGAGAAAGACTATTCTTATCTTTTTGCTTAAAATCATTATCAGCAGGAGATAATTTGTCTTGTGAGCATCCTGTTTTTATTTGACACATGTATCTACCCCAGCTGTATTTTAGGTTATGTTCTTAGGGCAGGTCTGAGCTGTGATCAGACAGGTAATTTAAGCTGTATTTATTCCCCGTTTAAGAACAAGCAGACATCTACATCCAATTAGAAAATTCATTACAACATCCGTGTTTCTTGTTATAACATACACATACATGTCTATGACATAGATCTGTTTGTGTGTCAGCAAACAAAAGATGACTCTCTTACGCCAGCATGAGCAGAGCTTCATATTTTTAAGTAGGCTATGGGCACCTGTATGATCTCTGAATTTGGTTCTCTTCCTGTGCTTCCAGAGATCTGTGTAGGTAATCAGTTAGTCCATAGTGGATTCAAGTCCACCGACAAGGAACAGACAGATAGCTTTTAATACGCAGAGAATCCCAAGCCATTCCAACAAATGCTTCGGAACAATGCATCTTCATGGCAAGTTTGGTTCAAGCTTTCAGGGTTTCACCAGAGACTTTTGCACACCTCCATTCAAACACTTTGCACTGGTTTACACTCAACCTCTGCTGGTTCTTGCTTTCAGCCTAGGGCAAGGTGTATTAGTACAGCTCACTTTATTCCCAAAGCACTTCTGTAATCAAATGTCTGATTCACACCAAGAAGCCTGGTTGAATGAACCCTCGGGAATGTTTTTCTATCCTGACTTCCATTGATGACCGCAAAGGATGTTCGCTACCTCTCAGTGCCACTGTTCTACCCCAGAAGACAGCATGTTAAAGGAAACTTTGTATTTATGGGAGGTAAGCAATAAAACTCATTATTAACTAAGATGCTAGAGTCAGAAGACTAGCAATCCAGCTACTCAGGAAGGGATTTATTACTTGAAGAAATAATTACTCCTGACATATCTAGGAATTAATGAGGAATTCAGGTAACGGTTCTTTTAATATCATTGTTCATTAAAAACAACCTTTCTTGGTGGCTTTTAGATATGAAAAGACATAATAGAATCGCTCATCAGGAAACTCAAAATGATTAAGCTCTAAGATGTTTTATTTGTAGTGGTATTAGTGTTGTAGTGTGATATATTTTTTCAAGAAAATCCTAACTCTCACTGAAAAATTTTAGCTTTATTGGAATCAAAAAGGACCCCATATTCACTCCTTCTCTTCGTTACAGAGACTTGCAGCTCTGCTGATCAAGCAGCAGTAATCACATATCTAGTGGAGAGTGGGTGTTGTAGGCAGATAGAAATGTTGGCTAATGTGACATGCCACAAGGAGAGGCAAGAAGAAATGCCCTGGTTGTTTTGAATGTCCTTAGCTTCGACTGATTTCAGTGAGGTTGGGGAGTGTTCCATATGCTGAAGGATTAAAAGGACAGTTTTTGCTTGCACATCTAGATAAACAGTTCTGGGGAAGATGCTCTTATCTTCTGTGTTTTTATGGGTGTACAAATGTTTCCTAAGCACTTAGATTGAGGTTTGAGGTGGATGGTAGCTGTAATTGTTGCAAATGGAAAACCACTAAAAGGGAGAAAAACACCATTAGATCTTAAAGTCTTACTACCGGGGATGTGTTCATTATGTGCTAATGTATCAGCAAGTCTACAGAAACGATTTCCAGTATCAGCAAGCTCTGCCAAAAGAGTAATTACCAGACATAAGGGAACCACATATTCACAGCCCTAACAAGGCTGGCATACAAGCATAGAGGACAGCTATAGGACACAGGAAGATGTGGATCAAAGGAGACCAAGGAAGTAACATCTCTTACATCTCATGAAAACTATTGTCGCCTCATTATAAATGTGTAACAGCACAGCCAGGAAAAGTTCCTTACAGACACCGTGGCTTCCATTTTATAACAGCGTTCACTGATGGTGAACTTCCTCGTGGATGGCAGCTTGGGAAACTTGGCATGAGTTTTATAGATGACGAATGTCTGTGACTCCAGCAACTTCACTGAGAGCACTTTGATCCTCTGAACCGGCTGTTTCTCCTAGGCTCTTAAAACATAAGTGCTCAAAGCGAGGCACATTTGAGATTTAATTTTTCTATGACTCAATTTCCTCAAAGAGATGGAGGGAAAGTCATAATTATTTTGCAGGGAATTTGATTAAATTATGTAATTAGACATTTTCAACATTTGCTATTTAAAAGCCTCCCTCATGGCATTATTGTGGTATATATTTTGTTTACACTTCTAGAATACTGAGATGGAAGGAATAATCCTGTAGGAAATGTTAAATAGCTTTATGATTGTTAAAACAAAAGACTTAGCTGCTATGATACAGCTCAGTATCCTAAACCCTACAAAGAATTTTGTGAAAGCCTGTGACATGAAAGGATGAAAATTTCTAATATATCCCCAAACTACAATCAGTTCAGGAGTAACAGAACTTTGTGTTAACTTAATCCTATTGAACTGCCTTCTAAACAGATGGCATTGGTGTAAATATATAGGTACATGTATTTGCAGTAGCTGCACTTGTCTATGACAGAAGAAACTGTAGAGACAAGATACATCGTGTATCCCAGGGCTGAAAACAATTTGTTTTTAAGAAAGTACATGTTAAACAATTAGGCCAGCCACCATTTCTAGACTTTTCTATAATGTAGCTGAAAAAATGCAGTATGTATCTAGGATTTTGGAGAAGAAACAGTCTTTGAGGTTGCCTGCATACTCCTCCGGTCCTGATAAGGAGATGAACTGACATGCCAAGTAATTATCTCTAATGCTAATGCTTCTTTCATCAGACAATGAAATGACTAATCAAGTGTGGTATTTTCATGTTAGCAAACTAAATAACTCTTCCTTTTTTTCCATTAGATTAACAAAACAATTTTAGACAAAAAGGAGGAAATTCTAGTAGATTAGGTACTATATCACTGGTCAACAGAAGGTTTTATCCCATGTTCTTGATTGTCCCAGTCCATTTTTATAATATAATCACAGAATATCCCAAGCTGGGGGGACCCACAGGGACCATCGAGTCCAATTCTTGGCTCCACACAGGACCACCCCAAAACCAGACCCTGTGTCTGAGAGTGGTGTCCAAATGCTCCTTGAACTCCTGCAGCTCAGCGCCATGCCCATGTCCCTGGGCAGGCTGTCCCAGTGCCCGACCACCTCTGGGTGCAGACTGTTTCCCTAACCCCCAGCCTGACCCTCCCCTGTCCCAGCTCCATGCCGTTCCCTCGGGTCCTGTCGCTGTCCCCAGAGAGCAGAGCTCAGCGCCTGCCCCTCCGCTCCCCTTGTGAGGGAGCTGCAGGCCGCCATGAGGCCTCCCCTCAGCCTGCTCTGCTCGGGGCTGAACAAACCAAGGACCTCAGCTGCTCCTCATACGTCTTTCCTTCCAGACCATTCACCATCTTTCTAGCCCTCCTTTGGACATTCTCTAATAGTTTTATGTCCCTCTTATATTGTGCCACACAAAACTGCACATGGTATTTGAGGTGAGGCCACACAGCACAGAGCAGAGCAGGACAATCCCTTCCCTCCAGCAGCAAGCCATGCCCGATGCACCCCAGGACACAGCTAGCCCTTTTGGCTGCCAGGGCACACTGTTAGCTCACATTCATCTTGCTGTCAACCAGAACCCCCACATCCCATGGGACTGGCTCCCCACATCCTGGCTTCTCCCCAGCCTCTCGTTCCCCAGTCTGCACATTATAACCAGGGTTGCCCTTCCTATGTGCAGAATCCATCACTTGCTCTTGTTAAACGTCCTATTGTTGGTGATTGCCCAGCCCTCTCTAACTTGTCAAGATCTCCCTGTAAGACCTCTCCACCCTCGAAGGAGTCAACAGCATCTCCTAATTTGTATCACCCACCAACTTATTTAGTGTGCAGTTGAGTCCTACATCCAAGTCATTTATAAAAACATTAAAGAAGGCCCTAAAATGGAGCCCTGTGGAACCTCCCTAATGACTGCCTGCCAGCCTGAGTAACCCCATTTGCTATAACCCTTTCAGCCTGACCCATCAGCCAATCGTTCCCCCGTCATATTATGCACTTGTCTAGCTGTATGCTGGATATTCTGTCCGGAAGGATACTGCGAGAGACACTACTGAAAGCTTTACTAAAATCCCCAAGAAATCACATCTAGTGGCTTCCTTTAACTGGATGGGTAACCTTGTCAGAGAAGGAAATAAACAGTCCGTTGTTTTGCTTTTTTTCTGGTTCATCTTGCCATTTAATTCCTGGTGGCAAAACAAGTCCAAAAAAAAAAAAGAGGATAACTTTGTGGTCTCCTTACTGATGAGTTGTAAGTCCTAATGTTTGTGTAATTGAATATGCATATGAATAAAAATAATCTCAAGAGTATACAAATGTAGTGCTTAATTGAATCTGTGTGAAGAAGCAACCTACATATTATAGGGTGTCTTTACTCTTAGAATATGCATGTTTGATTGTAACAGAGCTAAATAGCACTAGGGTTAATTTTGATCAAAACAAGGCAATTTCCAGTTGTCCTCCCCTATGACAGTATTGTCTCTGATGGGAGGCAGCAATGGCCCAGCATTCAATTCTTTGCTTTTATTTGCACAGCCTCAGCTTGGATCTCGCTGCACATCACAGGTTGGATGCAAGAGCTCCAAGAAGGTACTGCTGTAACAGCAGAGCCCACAGCTTTGGCCCAAGATAGCATGCAACGTTAACTGGCATTTACTTAGTCACACGCATACAAAAATAATGCTGCTACCTTCCCTTGCTTCTTGAGATATGTGCAACTATTTCTTTTAAATAAAGCCCTTATTTTGCACGGTATTAAATTCTACATCCACCTACTTGGGCATTCGGATTCACAGCAGCCTTCCACAGATACATAACAGGAAAGGATAAAGCGCTCCATTGTCAGTCCCATACTCCCAGGAGAAGAAGGGTGGCTGCCCTCCTGCATTCCCCGGGTGACACCCACAATTAATTCTGTCACCTGCATTTCATGCCTGACCTGGCAGGATGCATCTGGTGGTTTCTGGGAGGAAGGATGCTCACAGCCCAGTGATTCCTGCCAAAGCCTCCCTTTTATTTATCAGCAGTGCTGTGTGGTTCTGCCCAGAGCTCCAACCAGCCCCTTTCCAGAAAGAAAAAAACATCCTCTGCCCCCATGGACCTTTGGAGCCTCCTGCCCACACGTTACGTTACTAGAGATTTCAGGGATGAACTAATGATCCTTCACAAAAGGGTGGGTCTGGACAGAGCTGCACTGCCCTGTTGAGGGTCCAAAGGATATAGCCAGCAGCCTGCTGTCAAACATTTCATTTGTATTTATGCACTTAAGATGGAGTTGCTAAAACGTGAAAGTTACTGGCAATGACAAATAAATCACTTTCACAGTTTGCATCTTCTTAGGGATCACACGTCGGTATTCTCTCGTCCTGTACATGAGCAAGTAAATAATGCCATTGCTGACAATAAAAAATGGCTTTCCAGGTTTCTACATAGAGATGTACTCGTTTACCATTTAGGATGAAACATCTCAAAAAAAAAAAAAAAAAAAAAAAAAAGGAGGGAGGGGGGAGTTTCCATTTGCAGTGTCTCCAAGTGACACTTTTTGTCTGATTCCTTCCCAGGACAACATCGTCCTTTCATTTGCATTCTTCAGCTGGCAGTGAAACAGAGAAGTAGGCAGGCTGTGGCTGTTGAATTTTAAGCAGTCAGAAGCACAAGTGAATCCGAGCTGAGCCTGCTGTTCATTAAGCTGATTCACTCTTCAGACACAATACTGTGTTAATTTTGACACATAAGCAAATTGATGCAAATTATGTGAAATGAAGTTTAATGCCACTTAATGGCAGTAAAACTATGAGCCCGTAAGCAGGTAAATGGCTGTTTCTATTCAAGTCGTGTTGGTGACATTGACACTAAATGTTGTAAAACACATTAGTTAAAAACAAACCTGAAAAATAATCTTATTAGTTATTATATTCTGAAGTATGATGGAGCAGCATCTACCCTAGCTGCATTTGCTTCTGTCTTAATGAAGCAATGCCATGGCTCTTCATCTGGCTGGGGCAGTGTTCAGAGAGAGACTTGGTTGTTTTCAAAATGATATTAATAATAATAATAAAAAAGGAGTAAAATATATCCTTCAAATCACTGCATGAGCAGCCTGGATCAGTCTGATGGGCTCCCAGCCACCTGGGATCTCACCTGCAGAGCTTCCCTGTCCCACTGCAGGCGCACCCTTGCAGCTGGTTTCTGCCTCATGGTGCCTCAAGCTTTGCACTTTCTAATTTATTCAATTTCAAATTTCAAAGGGACCTCAAAGCCCACCCAGTGCCACCCCCTGCCATGGATAGGGACCCCTCCCACCAGCCCAGGCTGCCCCCAGCCCCATCCAGCCTGGCCTTGGGCACCACCAGGGATGGGACCGCAAGTCCCTCATACAGTCAGGTTGGTAACCAGGTAAGTATGAACCCTACACTTTTCCTCTTGATTTGTTGCCCAGGCACCCTCTATTGTCCCCCATCCAGGACAAAACACTGGGCCAGACAGACTTTTGGTCTGAGCTACCTTTGATGCCTTCATGTGCCACGGACCGGTATCATATCATCAGGCTGCACCAAATGCTCTGCAGCCCTGAGGATATTCACCGATGGGGCAAACAGAGAGCACAGGGAGCACTTTCAGAGATCCAAACTCCCACATTGATCCTGTGCTTTCATGCTTAGTTCATAATAGTTATTCTCCCCACCTAGATAAGTTTTGTAACTTTTTTTTTTTTTTTTTTTTTTTTTTTTTTTTTGCATTGCCTGTTTCCAACAGACTTGCATTTTTCCTATATTCAGCAGCAAAAATTATATCAGAATATACACATACACCAGGGAGCCTTATTGTCAGGAGAGACATGGCTGTTAAGGACTGTGAACTGGGGCTTTTGGAGCAACAGGCAAGCATCAGAAAGTAGTGCATAGGATCCCGAGATCTATACACTTACGAATTTGCTGCTTTTCAAAGAACAAAACGTTCCTCACAGTGTGATTTTTCAGGTTCTCATGGGCAGGAAGTGCTGCAGCTGTGACTGAGGTCTCAGCCTGGTCTCTAACTCTCAGCTTTCTGTGACCCCTTCTCCTTTGTCTTGCAAATGCTGGAGAGAGCACCAGATGCAAGCAGAGAAACAGTGGTGAGCTGCAAGCTGGATGGGAAAGGACAGCTTTCTATTTTTTTTTTCCCAAGACAAATGCAAATTCCACTGCTGTTTGACAGCCTCCCAGGTGATAAATGAAGAGGTCCTGGTCACGGTTGAGGTAGCCACTGGGTAAACGCCTGGCCAGGCACAAGCAGTGAGATCAGTGCAGTAATTATACTGAGAGATGCAGCACCAGGAATCTACCAGACACTGGCCAGCAAGTGTGGGCAGAGAAATTGAACCATGCACCTTGCCAGCGCAAGTGGCAATGATGGGAGTGAAGCATCAACAGTGATCCTCAGCAGGGAACACCACCGTGGGGAAATGCCCTACAGAACCATGAGAAGCAGAAGCAGGAGACTCGGCTGTGCATCCCTCTGAGAAGAACACATGAGCAGCAAATGCCTTACCCTCCTGTGCATCCATCGCCCATGGAGCATGGGATCAAGAAGGCTGGGAATACCAGCCCTGCACTTTCTGAATCACCTGGCTGACTTTGCAGTCCTGCTGCTGACAGCAGGACAACGGGGGTTTAGGATTGCCACCTTCCAAAGCACTCTTGCTGTACGCAAACCCAGGACTGCTGCTGATGGGATGGGACATCCTGCGAGCGCTGCCTCGGGGCAGCCACCGAGTTATAACGAGGGCTCACTGGGCAGTCCTGTGAGACAAATCTGAAAAGTCACTGGAATGAAAATCAACCAGTCCTCTTCATTCAATCTGCTCCGTAAAGACGCATGACATCTGTGCAAACACCCGTTTTCTTTTCGTGATCCAAAGCAGATGACTCATGGGCGTGCGCCAATCCGTGCAAATAAGCCACGTGCAATAGCTGACCCTTATCAACACAATGATAACCGCTGAAAGAAAAGCCTCTGCTGACTTCCCAGCCTGGTATCAGCACGTCAGGCAGGCACAGCGCTACATCACATGGCAGAGATTCACATGGCCACTTGTACTATGCGCTGGTTATAGCCGGCTGCTGTGAGAAACAATGCCTACAGCAGGACGACTTTATTTACTTAATACACCACCTGGCTTTTTAAACTTTCACAGAGGACTTTGTGTTCAGCATCAGAGGCTTTAATGAAATAACTTTCTTCTTCTTTTTTTTTTTTTTTTCATTTTAGCGAAACTGGGTCTGGCTGCTCAAGCTAACATTCAACAGCTCTTTCCACATGAACCTCAGCTGTCCAGTCTAGGTTTTCCATACTGCTTTGTTTCAAGTTGAGCTAAATCCTTCCCTGCTGCTGCAGAAAGCTGTAAACTGCCTTTCCGTGGTGATATTTCAGGAGCCAGCACTGTGTCTCTCCATCAAACTAGAGGAGAGGCTGCTACAACTGCTCTCTGCCCCAGCACCCTCTCCCTGGGTTCATTCAATGCCTCCTGCTTTGCACGGCACAAGCTGCAAACCGCAGCGTTATCGTCATCATTCGTGTTTTGTTTCTGGTAGCACCAGGCAAATATAATAAATAAGAGAGGTATAATAAATAAGAGAGGCCCTGACCTGAAGGATTTACATTTGGACAAGCAAAGGAGAATAAGAGGGAAATTAAGGGAGGAGAGAAGGGAGGGGCAATGCTGTGTGCACAACATACAAACACAGGTTTGGAAGTAATTGCTTGCTTGCTCCGATGCCTAATTTCACACTACAGATTTCGTATTCAATCACTGCACTAAATGTCAGCTTCTTAAAAGCAGCAGCTTGGGGGAGTGCAGAACAGTGCAAGTTGTTGCTTTTGCAATGATTTATGATACGCTCTTCCAACACGAGTTTAAAAAAAAAAAAAAGGTGGAATTGAGGCACAGATTTTCCTGGCTCACTTGCTGTAAGTGACTTAACTGTGTACCTTATTTCTCTAATATGCTACAGCAGAAGAACACCCAGTGGAACATCCCCCTTTACCTCTCACCTTCTCCCTCCTCCCCATTTTTTTTTTTTTTTTTTACATATATATCACTTAGAGGTCCACACGGATGAAAAGACCAGTCTAAATTCTGTCCTGCAGAGCCCTGCTGAAATCGCTGTGGGTGATTTCATCTGCACACTCTGAGTAACTGAGAGACGGAATATTAATGCACGTAAAGACCACTAGGATATCCATTTACTGCATACGCATGAGAGCTCTAGGGCTGGCGCCAGGGGAATGCACACTGTAACACTGCACACAGCCACAGCCGCTCAGCAAGAAGGCAAGTGTTCAGAGTATGTGACTTTGGAGCTTCAGAGTAGCAGTTTACAAGACTGCCAGAGCAGAGTCTTTAGGAGTCAAGTCCTGGGACCTGCACTGTATTTAATTTACCAGTTCATATCATCCTTGATTTTCTGCTCTTGCAGTGAAGAAACCAGCTCAAGAGCTGCTAGTAAAGGCACCGGAGTTGCAGCTGGACTGCAAGTCTCACAGCACAGCTTACTCCTGTTTATTTTCTGCAATGCTTACAAGGGCACTGAGGTGAGAGTAATTAAATATTTGCAAAGTACTCCAAATCCTCAGGGTAGCTGTAGCTAGAGAATGAAGCCGTAATTCGCAATTTCTTTGCTTTTGTAATTCATGTGTTTCAAAACCTCTGCTCTTCTGTAATTAAAAGCATAAAATAAAAAAAGTCTCCCTCTCTCTAGCTCTTCTCAGAATTCAACAGGAGTCCAAGGATGGCTTCAGCCTGCAGCATTTGCCTCTCCCCGCTGCGTCTGACTCAGACTTCTGTCTCATCATAATTCTTATCTTGCTAACCTGGGAATTAATCTTTTCCTGCATACATGGCACAGCAGAGATAGTACAGTACTCTCTAGCACACCTAGCAAAGCCTTCTGAAAAAAAATAACTAATGACTTCATGGCTCTTGTCTGATGGAAAATAAATTGCTGTGGGCCTGCTCCTGATCCTTCTGCCACTTGGTCGTATAATTTCCATTGCCTTCACTGGCACCGGGTGATGCTTTTAGCTGAGCATTACTGCAGTACACAGCACAGCCTGGAGAGTTTCAAACCCGGAGAGTTTCATCATGGCTTTCTCCAGACACTCACAGACTAACCCTCTCCTTCCCATGGAGCGGTTCACACAACATTGGCTTTCTTCTGCCTTTCACAGTTAGATCGCAAAGTGACAAAGATTAAAAATAACTCCAGACCTCTGCCCTTCCACTGCAGGCCCGCTAGAAACTGATGCTATTAGAATAAGAGAAAGGAATCCCTCCCACATTGCCTTTTTTCTCGCTATTCTGACTTCTGTTTGCAGGCTGATTAAAACTTCCCTCACCCACCGGCTGTGCAACAGGTCACAGCTGATGCCTCCTCTCAACACCCAGCTCCGTGGTGCTGCAGGAAGGAGCCCATGTGCCCTTCAGCAGTGCACGCTTACATTTTCCGAAGGGCCGGCCAGGCAGTTTTCCTCTCCAGGAAATCCTTCCCCTCCCTTGTCATCCAACCCCAGCTTCACCCCACCTCCCGTCCCCGGTCACTACTACAGCGTGCCTCCGGCACATGACAGCGGTCACATTCCTGGTTTGTTTTACTGCTCAGGGCTGTCATCCCGCTGTAAGGCATCTGAAAACGCTGGTAGCCAAAAGGACTCAGCATGCTGAGCGAGTGAGTACCTAAGCAGCAGACTCGTTGGAGCAGGGCCACCTTCGTGTCAGAGGTTTCCCCCATGCCATGGGGAAATCTGATCTATTTAGGGAGCTCTACCTTTGCCCTTTCATTTTGCCTTTACCCCGCTCACACCCGTTCTCGTCCTCCTGCAGGTATCTGTTTCCCTCCCTTCTCTATATTCTTCCATATTTCAGTCCCTGGGGATGTCGGTCCCATTCCTGCCCGCCAGCATCACCTGTGGAAGGACAGCTTGTGTTGTCACCCCAACTTCATTTTTGGGTTAATGCTCCACAGCAGGGCAGGGATTTCACAGCCCACAGTCAGCACCTCAGGCCCCAGGCTCAGGAAGCCCGAGCCGTGGCTTGTCACGTACAAACAGATAAGAGGGAAACCCCAAGGACTACCACACATCAAACTGCAGAACCGAGGCAAATCCAGCAGCCATAAAACCCACACAAAGCGAACACTGTGTTTGGTGCTTTCATTGCATCCGTCCATCTCCAAGCAGGTACATTTGCAGAGGCTCTGTCTTGAAGTTTCCACCTCTCTGACTAGGACAACAGTACCCGAAAGCTCAGAAATCAGAGTTGCAAACGAATCTTCAATGTGAGTGTCAATATACTTCAAGGGGAGAAAACAGGAACAACTCCGAGTGGCTACCATGCCAGGGAAGAAAAGCTGAGACAGGTCTTAAATGCCTGATTTCAGTACATTCTGCCCCAGATGGATCAGTGGAAAAGCAACATCAGTTCCTAGAATCTGACGTCTGCTCCATAGTTTTCTTTAATTCTACAATGGTCAAGGAAAGGGAGTGTGCAGAAGACACGCATGCCCTTTTATTCAAGGCATTAATCCCGTGTGAATCTGCACATGGGGCAGACATGAAGAAGGCTCCAGAGAAGGCTGTGAGGAGGGAACCTGAGGGCAGGCCTGGACCAGGAGAAGGGACATGTCCACCAGCCAGGCCCAGCCCAGGCAGCTGCTGAGGCTCTTCTACTGTGGCAACATTATGCACCTCAGCTCCTCACACAACCTCCACCCCACAGCTCCTCATCTACCGACAGAGCTGGAAAGACAGAATTAAGGACTTCCTTTCAGGAAGAAATCGTGTTCAGCCACAAATCCTCTGATGCTCATGAGACCCCCAAGCAGGCCCCTCACAGGTAGCGGGGCTGAGGCCGGCAGTGTACTTGTTATGCCAGCACCGACTCAGATGGCGCTGAGCAAAGCCAGCACCACAAAGGCCACGGCGAACAACTGTCAAGTGAGCAAGGATTTCAGTCACTGCTGACTGAAGCTGGATTTAACCTAGCCGGGGAGAGGCTTTGTATCTGATTACCAGCCCCGCTGCACCAGTCACTTCCCTCCTCGGCTGCACTGTTTTGATCTCATTTCTGAAAATAAATGATGAGCTGTTTTCTCCTCCTGACAAGTAACTGTTGCGCTGGAAAGCTGGATGGTTTTGGTTGTTGAAGCAAGGCAGTGCGGCAGCCTGTTCCTCGAAGCACAGACAGCTCAGGCCAAGGCCCTACCCTGAGCCCTGCATACCTTCTATGTACCCGGGAACCCTTTAGGCACCCTCTCAGAAAGTCACTTACACTCAATTTGCCTCCACAGAAAGCCTGTGACATGTTTACAAGCACTTCTGCAAGTGGTAAATTGCTATGTATCACCCCAACTTGCTGAGCTTTGGTGATATGGGATCTGATGCTGAGTGTCACCTGCTGCTGCCCAGCACGGAAGAACAGCCAGGTAGTACCAGAGCATCAGGCTTTGAAGAGCCAAACAGATGAGGGTTGGCTGCTGATGGTCTGGCCTTGCCAAAACCAGTCAGGAAAGAACAGTGGTGCTTCGCCCTTCCAGCCCAGATTCAGAGGACATAAGCTGAGGAAAGCCTGTACTTGCCAAGAAAACCCTGTCCTTTGCTTTCCTAAGCCTCTGCTTTTTCTGACAGCTGATTATGTTCCTGACACCTCCAGAAAAAATAGAAGATGACACTGCAGAGACAGCATGAACATATGATCCTTAACCCCTACCAGACCAAGAGTTTACAGATGGACTGACAAAACTTCAAGAAGTTCTGCAATGTTCTCCCTTCAGCATGTCAAGAGAGGACAGAACAGTGCTGAACAGTGCTCACAGCTCTCCAGATGTTTCCCTAAGATTTGTCCATGTGGGCTCTTGTCTTGGGAGCATCAGCAGTCCATTTGCACCACTTTCTCCATCACACTGTAAAGCTGTGTCTCCAAGAAACTTCATTTTTTATTAAAAAATAAAACAATATATGTATATATATATATATTGCATTGATTAAACAGATATAAGCTGCCACAGCTTCATTACTGTAACAGCAATTACAGCAATTTAATCGCTGCCTGGTGGATGATAGCTGGTATGTAAGCAGACATTCTTCTGGATGCAGAATAGAACATGAAGCATCATCCCTGAGTTCTGCTGAACTTGAACGGGATCCAGCTGGGAACAACTCAGCTGTATCGGTGTCGGACCGTGCTCGGTACAAGCTGAACACCAGCCCAAGCCAGCTGAGACCTCCAGACCATCACGTGGCTGGCTGCTAGCCTCCCAGGGCTTATGCCCAAGGTATTCACGCTGTGCGTGGAGCCAAGAGCAGGATATCTGACAGCGTGTGCCTTCGCCCTGGCCACCCTGATGATGCAAAAGGAGAGCTCGGCCTGACTCCACAGCACAGATCGTGCCAGGCTCTCTCACCCCATGAAACCCTGAAGTGTGGGTGAAAGCAACTTCCCAGCACAGGCTTCGAACTTCCCTGAATTAAGAGCAGCAAGGAATTTTTAGAGAAGGCTCTGCTGTGCATTTAACCGTGGTGGCAGCAGGAGTGGTAGTAGGCAAGGGGAGATGGGTGCTGGATGTGCCAGCACGAGTCTCTCGGACCAAATGGGCAGAGCAGGAGGGTTGAGGGGTCAGGAGCTGGGGGACAGTTTCACCAAAATGAGGGTTATTTGTCTTCCTCTATGCTCCGAGTGCATTCTTCATCTTGGTAAACAAAACTGCAATGAAATAAAAGGGCTCTGATGGTGAACCAAAGCTATTTAGTGTGAATGAAAATAATCAGAGCTGGGCAGAGGGCTGGGGCACAGCTGGCCGCAGGAGGAGGTGAGCGCTGCAGAAACAAAAAGGATCTGGACCAGAGCAGGGTCAGGCACTAAAGCGGCCAAGGCAAACAAGGCACAATCTGTGGCAGACCCTCAGCAGCATGCAATTAGAAAAAGGATCCCTGATGGACATCGTTAAATAATTAAGTCACTGCGCTGAGTGATGACCTTGCTTCCCCATGCCCCACGTCCCCCCTGTACTAATGGAGCTCCCAACCACTGCACAGCTCCGTCCAACAGCAGTGTGCAAGATGTGGCTGGAAGTAAGTCCAGGAAAGAACAACAGAGCACATTACAATCTGTATTTTAAACTATTCCTTCAATCTGACACCTGAAATTAACCAGTATCCAGAAGAAAATATCCTAATTCCTGCACTCAAACAAACAAAAATCACGTTGTTTTCATTCACATCCATATATTCTTCTCCACTTCTTTTCTGCTGACACCTAGAGCTGGAGCTTTAATGACATTTTGCTCTGGCTCTGTTTCCAACACCACCGAAGATAACTACGTGCCAGCAGCAGGCTGAAGCAACAGTTGCTGCGGATCCAGTGTCAGAGTGTGACAGACATGTGGACGGCTGCTCTAGGTGGGGGACACGCAGCTGGGGAACCTGTGATTCCCAATCACGTGCCATAATGTGATCCAGGAAAACTGCCTCAGGCTTTTCCCTCGATCTCCTTCCTCTCCAGCAAGGAGCTGTCAGCTTCCCTCCCCCATGCCTGTAGCCATTTGGTTTGACTGGTGATGGGGATTTTTTTTTAATTAAATAAAGCCAAGACAGTGGAAATGCGGGCTGAAAACAGGGAAACTATCTGACGACAGCATGTATGGAGCTGAGGGTGCTGGAACTGCCTCAGAATATTTACAGCCATCCACAGCACTTGGTCCCTCCTTTACTTAGCTCTGGGCTTTCCCAGAGACCTTCCAGGCAGACCTAAAAGCTTTTTAATATCTAAGATCCCTCTTGCTCATCTGTCAAGCCATCCAGCTGCAGGTTTCTTGTTCTGTGGAGTGAAAATTATTCATCAATATGGCTGCCTTAAAGCATGTAGTAATGCACGGCTTATCCTGCTCTGCCTCTTAGGAGGGCTCATACATGTGCTCAGACCAACAGGCGATTTTGAAGACTGCAGCAGTTCATGGAGGAGGATTTCCGAAGCAGCACTGAGTCATGGCTGAGCACTGAGTTCTTCCAGATAAATTTTCCGGCCACAGAAGTACTTAAATTGTCCCTTTAATGCAATAAGGTTATTTATACCTGCGATGCACTGCGTATCAGTTAATCAAACTGCAACTTCAAAAGGGTCTGAAGTGCTTGGAAGCAGCAGTGTGGTTAATTAATAATGCAAAACGAAGCCCAACAGAGGCAAGACATCAGCAGCAGCATGCATGGGGCTCTGCAGAAATGAGCTTCCATTAGACTTAACCAGCGCAGCACCGCTCCTTCCCCTGAGAACCCTGCTGCAATCTATCCCTGGAGCCACACATCATCTTTTGGAGTCAAACCTACTGCAGCATTTACATCAAATATGTAACGCATAGCCTGTAATGAGATGGGGACAAAAATAACCTACACATCTTGGTTTAGCAAATCATGGTCGATATGCTCCTGATTAGCAGTTGGTCTTCAAACAGAGCTCAGGAGCACAAATTCCTCTTCCCTTTTCAGAGAGGAAAAGCACGTGCTGATCATAATGCCAACATGAGGGATGTGTCTAATCTGTAAGGTGGCTAATGGTGGTTTGGTGTACCTTTTCTTAAAGGCAAATGAGTCCAGAGGAGGCCATGAGGATGCTCAGAGGCTGGAGCACCTCTGCTGTGGAGCCAGGCTGAGGAAGTTGGGGTTGTTCAGCCTGGAGAGGAGAAGGCTCCGGGGAGACCTCACAGCGGCCTGCCAGGGCCTAAAGGGGGCTGCAGGGGAGGGACTCTTGGGCAGGGGGTGTAGGGATAGGACAAGGAGAAATGGCTTTAAACTGAAAGATGGGAGATTTAGATTAGGTATTAGGAGGAAATTCTTCACTGTGAGGGTGGTGGGGCCCAGTCCCAGGCTGCCCAGAGGAGCTGTGGCTGCCCCATCCCTGGCAGTGCCCAAGGCCAGGCTGGATGGGGCTGGGGGCAGCCTGGGCTGGTGGCAGGGGACCCTGCCCATGGCAGGGGGTGGCACGGGGTGGTCCTCAATGTCCCTGCCAACCCAAACCACTCCATAATTAAACCACTCACCTGGATTCCCAGTACACCTTGGTGGCAGCCTGGCCCTCTGCTTCTCCCACAAGAGAACGGAGCCGCTGTGCTCAGGTCTGCAGCACGGGCAGAAGCAGATGGACTGAATCGCACTGAGATGCCATGAAACCCTTTTCCTGACATTAGCAGCTGTAAAGCCTGCCCGTTCCAGAAATAAAGCTTTTATTTTCTTTACTGAGACCTACGCTACTTCCATTTCCCCCTGCTCCAGGCATCCCCAGGGGATTTTTAGGCCTTGTCTGTAACGCAGCCCTCACCCCTTCTGCTTGGGGACGCTGGGCCCTGTCTCCAGCTCTGCGGGTGGGACATCCCAGAGCCATTCAGCACAACTTGATGGTGGGGTATTTCTGCGATTTCCAAACCGAGCTTCTGCCCTTGTTCAACACTTCTCTCAAAAATTCCCCCCTGGGGATGCACATGAGGTCATTTATACATTAGTAAGCCAATGTCACTGACCTGGCCTTGGGTTTTGGGCTGTGTGTGTCTGTCCAGGCAAAAGGGAAGAATAAACTCTGCAAACAGCCACCACCCCCCTGCTGCCAGGGTGGACAAGCTGAAATTGGGGTGCTCCAGAGCACCTCATTTTGCTGGGGGGCTGTTTCAGACCTGCTGGTACAGACACTGTATCCAGCACCCCCAGTACTGTACAGCAACACCCACAAACCTCTCCTTCTCCACACCTGGTGTTAATTATAAATTTAAATTATAGCCCAGCGTTCAATAGCCCTGGTGTTACAAGTGGCCTTGATGTAGCCACAGCAGAGCTACCAAACTGCTGGGTTAGATGTGGCTATTTTACAAGCCCATCCAATTTTAACTCATTCATTATTGGCATTACAGGCGGCTCAGCTCCCTTCCCTGAATGTTGCACAATGAGGAACAAGAGGCAAAGTTTTCACAGCAGCATGCCTCAAGCCATGCACGTGAAGCCAATATAAAGGCCCTACAAAGCCAAGTTCTGTTTCAGATGCTTGATTTTTCATTGATGCAAGCCAGGTGAAAATTTAGGATCAAGCGAGCAACACTGTACTGTAATTATACAGCCATTTTAATGCATATGGTCCTACTGTAAAAAGCAGAACATTTGTATGTACATATTGTATTCATCAATGGCACTGGCTTCAAATGCCAACAACAACAAAAAAAAAATTACCAGCTAAACCTTCCAAGAGTCACGGCATTTAAAATTGTAAATGTTGGGATTCTTCTCTGCATTTTCTTTTGGAGGCATTACGTTTTCACAATATTGCTCTGTGCCCACAAAGGGCTATAAAATTAAAAAAAAAAAATCAAAATGCAAGCTTTTTTACAGTATATTTTAAAAAGTCAGTGTATTCCTGATTTGTACCTATTCATGAAGCAAGAATCAGACTTGCATTGTGTATAACATGATCATAGAACCAGTAACTATTACGAGTTGTAATCACAAAGTCACCGATCACAAATATCCGTAAATGTTTGATTTTTATAGTGGTATTATTGATAAAAATAAAGAAATTAGAGATGATATCAGCTCCTCAAACAATTCCTCTGGCCCTTATGTAAATGCTAGTGACATTTCCTACTACACAGTGGGCATTTATGACTTGCTATATGATGTTGTGAACGTATATGAAGCCTCTTGAATTTTATAAAAAATATTAGGGAATTGTAAAGTAGACTCCTACATCATCCTAGCAGTGCTGAAATAACGTGCTCCACGCCTTCAAAACCGACAGAACAAGTGGCAGTAGGCGACCGCGTTTAATCATTGCTGTTCCTAAGTGAGGCTGCACTTCAGGAGAAGGGATGTGGCTTGTGCTGGATTCTTGGTCTCATCTCATGCACTAGCAAATGCCTGGCTCTATTTCCCGGTAATAATCAATGAAAGACTTACACTGAACCCAACCTAGGTGCCAAATAAGTTAGCAGCCTATTTTATGCACCTGCTGGTGCAGTCCCTGCCTCAAAGCAACTCCTAAAGAAAGTTGTTAAGACCTCATTTGCACAGACTTTACCACTCTTTCCCCATTTTTTTTAATATTCAAAAGGATTTAAGCTACTGTGTGCATGTTTTTTTTCCTCCTTCAGAATATGTTTTTTTCCATGCATGCATTGGGTTTCTATAGCGATGTGTGTTGTCACCTAGGGTATGGCCAGGGATGGTATTTTTCTTTGGCTGTGACATCTGATGAATTACCAGACTTACAGCCAACTTCATGCGGCCTGTATCTGTGTGTATTTGTACATGCGTACACACGTTCGTAAGCAAATTAGGGAAAAAAGCGTAACACCTTAGTTTTTTAGAGCCCAGATTTGCAACCACTACATGTAAAAAACTTGGGCTGGACACCCTTCAGATGTCCTGTGAGTAAAACACGACTGAGTCTTAGAAGAGCAAATCTGGGGAACTTTAGTTGAAAAAAACACATCCAAGAAAAAGGAAAACAAAACAAAACAAAACAAAACCAGAACCCAACAGTCTTTCCAATGTCCAGTAAGGTATATTAAATTAAAGAACCCCAAGTAGACTCTCTGAGATGCCCTTCCAGGATTCCCTGACGTTTGATTTAACCTGCTCACACAACTCCCAGACTTGTCTCAATGCCATGTAATTAACTGAAAACACAGCAGCAGCCTGAGACTTAAGCTGGATGTTGTAATCCCTCTCTTTAAAACCAAGATGACATCAAATGCGATGACACGACGAAGGGGCAGCCCTCCAAATACACCAAAGAACAACCTGAGCGTGGGTCTGATGGCCAAGCCATGGGACTTGGCTGTAGTGGGATAAATCCTGTGCCATTCGGTAGCAAGCAGACACCGGACTTAGCACGAGCCCGCTGCAGCACCCTGAGGTTAAAGCCCTCATTTTACATCTATTGCTCCATGCTGAGAATTTAGCTCATGCTGTCATGCCACAGCCAAACCCTCCAGGCATGAAGGTGAAAGGTCTCCATAAAACTGGGCGAACACAGTTTTGGGGAGGGTTGGCCCCAGCAGGGCACTACAAAGGACATCGGTGCCCTCTGCGGCAGCAAGGACAGGGCAGAGGTGGGCTGCAGCAGTCAGAGCAAGGCTGAGGGCCCGAGGATGTGGTCAAACCTCCAAGCTTTGCCTCAGCACATCTGTTTTTTTTCCTTCCATCATCTTCACAGTTGCATTGGGTCCATCCTGGTGGGCTAAGTGACCTGAGCAGCCACCAATGCTCTCATGAAAGGACAACGACAACCACAGCTGCTGAAATGCCTGCTACAGCCCTCGATCATCTCTGCTGCTGCTACTCAGCCTGTAGAGGCTTTGGTCCCACCACATAGCCTCTGGGCAAGCCTGGTTTACAAGTTACAAGGATCTGGACAGACACTGATAATGGCTTCTTAGATCTAAGTGGCTGCCAAAAAAACCCTCACGGGAATCAAGCAAAGCTGCTCGTGTGACCAGTTGAAGACGGGGCGGTGTTTGTCAGACATCGCAGATAACTGGCGTGCTCCTGCTGCCAAAGCATTCAGATGCTCCAGACAGCACCCAGAATTTAACATCAGCTGTACAAAATGCTGAAACCCAGCCTGCAAGACTGACAAATCCAAGGCTGGAAAAAATACATGACCACAGCCTAGCTCCCTCCAGCCTTAGTTCAATGTATGCTCCCCTGGGTGCACTTCCACCACCTCCAAGCCCCTTGATGAGGAAAAAATTACAGTATTTGAAAAGCCAAGCCCAGAAATTCAAATGGAATTTTTAATACAATTTTTAATACGATACATTTACCTACAGCTTTAATAACACGTGGATGCAGGGTAACTCACTAAAAAGCACAAGGGGACATATCATTAGGGACACGTGTACAGCCTCCTTGCTGTATGTCTATCACATGCGTATGGCCTCGTTGGTTTAGGCTCATTGAGACCACATCAATAACTCAGCAGCGCTGTGTTACCGCCTAAACCACAATTTCTTGAACACTTCTAAGACACCGTGCCTAACCTGGCACAGTGTTTGGGTTTAAATCGTATGACAACGGGAAAGCCTGATTATATATCTTATGTAAAATAAAACCATTGGAGCTTGAAAACCTACATGTTTGTCATCCACAGCTCTCATAGCTCAGGTTCCCACCAACGCTCAAGCATCATACAAGCTTGGCTCTCATCATCGCTGGACCCATTTTGTTCCTCTTCTTTTGGGAGTCAGGCTCTGTGGGTGCTGATGGAGGGAGGAGAGGAAAGCAACCCAAAGGCCCCACCTGAAAACCTCTTGTATCTGGAGGTGAAAGGCTGACATGAAAGAAGTTCTATGTTACCTAATGAGTGCTGACAGGAACAGAAAAGATTTTATGGGTGGGTAAGATGGCAGGAACTCACCCAGGTATGCTCCACAGCCCATTAAATCATTAGAATGAAATACAGAGAAATGGACCAAAAAAAAAAAAAAAAAAAAAAAAAAAAAAAAAAAATTAAAAAAAAAAACCAAACACCTTTCAAGTCTCTGCTCCTTTCTTTCCAGTCCAGGAGGTATACATTTTCTCCTTCTTCTCAGAAAAGGGACAACAACCTGTTTTCTGGGGCAGAAAACCTCTTCCTGTGTTTTGGTTTGGTGACACACTGCATTGCTACTCATGCTACCATCACCTTCTTTCTGGAAATGTCAGAGCACCTTTGACTTTTGGACTCCAAGCTGTGTGTCCTGCCTCTCCCTTCTCAGTGACTGCATCGGTAAAATCACATCCGTGAGCTCCAGCACCGCTGCCTCCTGCTAAGGAAATAGGCAGGACAGAGGATGCTGTGTTTCCAAGATCATTCCCTGAAAGATTCAGATCTCACCAGGGATGAAGCAAAGACTAACATGGGAGAACAAATAGCAGCTGCTTTTCCTTGCAGTTCATCAACCAACATTCACATTCATCTCAGATGAATGAATCTTGAAGTCATCATCCTCTATCCATGTGCATCAGATGGTAATAGCTAAGATAAATTAAATTTGGGAAGGTTGGGGATAATGGCAAACACAGCGAGGTTATTGCAAAATGAAAATCTCCACCTAGACTTAGTGCTCATCAAATGCAGCCTCGATGAATTCCTGTGCTGGAGGGAGCTCTGATGTCCTGGGGATTTGCCAGCTGGGTAAACAGAGAGGCTAAGGGAAGAACAGTAAACTTGGGCCTGACACCCAGCTCTATTAATTGAAATAAATGGCTCAGTGTCATAACTAAGGCACTGAGCAGCCCCTGGGTTCACAGGTTGCTGAGGATCCCCTGTTCCACTGAAACCTGTTCTGGCATCTCTGCAGGGCTTTAGGAAGCTGACTGCAAGCACCTGGATGTGAAAGTTTTTATCTGATCTATCCAAGATCACTCAGCAAAAGCTCTGATCAAAGAACAAAATCTGAAATCTTCATTTCCCCTCTCTCTTGTTCTAGGTGCTATATATACATTAACACCCAGATCTGATACGGAAAGCCTTGTCACCTGAAACCCAGCAGTGTGCTTTCTTGAGCATCTTTTTAACCCCCATTGTCAGAAAACCCTGGGCAAACAACATGCTGACTGCAACAAAGAGCAAGTCTGTACCACAACCGAGAGACATGGAACTGCAACCATGCAGTCCCCAAGCCTGCCAGTACCTTGGGGTGTTTAGGCAGGTGTCTGAAGGCTCCCTGCCCGAGTGTTACCTGATTTACCTAAATTAAAACCTACTCTGTATAGCTGCTAGGCAGCTGTGTGTAATTAAAGCATCAGAGCCAGGCACACCGACACAATCCATCAGATTTCCTCCACGTGGGCCACCTAAGTGAATTAAAATGTGCCAATCTCCTCTCTGTGTGTTTAGCAATGTCTGACCTCGCTGTGAAATTACAGATTATTCCACGCATGTGTTTGGTTTTCTCAAACACAGAACACAATCCTATATTCAAAGAGACACAGTTCCCTCCAAAATCCCATTCTGCCTGAGTTTCTCTGCTTGCTCTTGCTCGCCCCTCTCCCTGCAGACACAACCACAAACCAGGACAGAGAAACTGGCTTTATCAGCTTTCTTCTTCTGGCATCGAGTAGGACTTTTCTGCCTCTTTCCGAAATACAAACCTGCCGGGTTTCCCCTTTGCTCGTGTGGACTCAGAAAGAGCTTTAAAGTGGAGAACACCCCCACAGAAATAACCTGAGAGATTTTGAAACCACCACAGAACCAGAAGCAGCTTTGCTGTCCTGGTGTCTGAAGTCCAAGTTGCCCCTTTAATTGTGAAATACTCAAAAATTGGCGTTCCCATCTGTCAAAGATGGGCTGGAGAGGAAATCCCAAGGGGTAGGTGGGCTTTCTGCTGAGGCTTTCCTTCCTAGACAAACGGCAACAGTGGCTGGTCGAGAGGGGACGGTCTTTGTGACAGGACCCAAAAGAGGACAAAAGGGTGTGAGCTCATCATGGAGTTAGCGATTTGTTATCATTTCAAGGAAGGCCTCATTAGTTTTCTGCCTTATCGTTCTCGCCGCCCCTAATTGCGCCATTCTTCCACTCCGGTGCTCAAAGTCTCTTCCTGAAACAAAGGAGCGAAGCCCAAATGTAATATTAATAGCTGCTCCTGATGAGCTTTTAAGAGCAAGAAGGAAAACTGGCTGAAATCCTGCCTGGCCTACGTGGGGACTGCCAGGTTCTCCTCACGGCCTCCTCCCTGGGGGCAGCTGGAGGAGGCTGCTGAGACACCACCACCACCAGCAGTGGCGTCACAGCCTCTCAGTGACCCCAGCAACATCTCAGAGGCTTCATATCCCTTCCAGAGGCTGCATGTGGGACTGTGGTTATTCAGGCAGTGAAGACTCCGGGCTCTCTGAGGCCTCCTGTGGACCTCAAGGTGTCAGGGCTTCGGATAGGGCATGGGCTGACCCCAGCTCTCTTCAGCAACAGCTTGAGCAGAGACATGCAGATCACAGCACAACACACAGCAAAGTGTTTGTGTGAGTGCCTAGGACACCCAGATACTTCTGTCTTTTCCAAATGATGACATCTTTCTCCTCCTCTTTCCACAGCAGAGGTCTCAAGAAACATTCAGAGAAAAAGAGCCCAACAATGAGGGACCCAAATGCAAATCCACTGGGTCCAAATCCATAACAGATTTGTATTTATGCAAAGGAAATCCTCCACATGCAAAATTTTTTACACGTGAGCTGTGAACACACAAGTCTGTCCCTCTGTTTATCTCATGCCTCCAGTGGGTTTGTCTCTACCTTCTACCAGCAGCATGGGCAGAAACGCTCTTCGTTCTCCCAGCTGCTGATCCACACCGAGAAGTACCTGTGTGAGCAGCTATTTCCCTGCACAAGATGCATACACACACACCCCAGGTGTGACCAAGACAGATCACTGCTTTATCACTGCACAGGCAGATACCAACAGCCTTGGGCTTGCACAAATTCCTAACGCGTTCAATGTTTGCTGAAACCATTTGCACAGAAATGAAAAGCTTCGTCTAAATTCAACCCTGGATACCCCCAGTGAACTTGCTGGAGCCATAGGACAGCTGGATTTAACTCCTCCACGTATGTTCCTGTGCTCTTTCAAGGTGCTGAGCACCTGGGAGCAGAGCAGCCACGTGAACACAAGCTCACTGTGGTTAATAGCACCAAGTGGGTCACAGCGTGTGGTGCTCTGCAAAGCTCAGCCTGCAGAGTGTTGTTGGGAGATAAAACTAATCTGAGTGAAATAAATGAACCAATGAAGATATTCTCTGTTTAATGCGGTGGAAGTCATTATTTGAAACAGTGTCATTGCATTCCCACAAACAACAAAGCCATAACGATTGTTGTTAAAAGAAAATAATTATGAGGGAAGTAGTAAATTAGGAAAAAGGAAGGAAGGAAGGAAGGAAGGAAGGAAGGAAGGAAGGAAGGAAGGAAGGGAGGGAGGGGCAAAGAAAGAGTCTTATGGCCAAAATACCACCACTAGTATCTAAACCCCATTCAACAGAAAGCCAGTATTTGTCCCTCTGTCTGTTGCAAAACTATTTAAACTGGAAAAATATGGAAAACCCTCTCCAAATGCAGGTGGCCACATGAAATGGTGCTCTCTTCTCAAGCAACAAGCGGGGAAGGTGAGCCACACGATGCAAGCACACACCCCAAAAGGTAGATCAGCAATGCCACTACAAGTAGGAGCATTTGTCCCACACAAATTACGCTGTCCAGCATGAGCCAGCCAGCAAATACAGTCCCCTTCACTTGAGCAGAGAAGTGCGATTTGAAAGAGCAGGTCTTAGGGTGACCCTTCTGCAAGGAAATGCAGTTTCAGTTCTGATTTTGATCCTACCTTGGCCTAATTCCTTCATCTCTCTGTGGCTCAGGCTCACCATCTTCTTTAAAAGGAGTTATTTTTTTATAAAGACTCTTTCTAAAGAGCCTTTGTTTTCTTTGAAACAAATGCTGAACATGCTATCCCTTTCCCTTTTTAAGCAGATCATGGTAACTTACGGGAGATGTAGAAAACGGATCATAAAGATTCATTAGAACTGCTACCATAAAATCTCCATACTGAAATATTTAGGCAAAAATTGTTCTGGACAAGCAACACTAAGAATGATAGAGGCTCATCCAATTAGTTTTCTTCAACCAGTGCTTTTACAAACACCAGTCCTGCTACAGCCCCCCAGGACATCCCCTTGTCACCCTCCCACCCTATCGACAAATGTGGAAAAATGACTGTTTTGTGCTCCTTGCCCTTGCTGGCAGAGGCTGTCTTCATTGGCCAGAATTTATTATATTTGATTTTTCCCTGTGAATGAGCAGAAAACAAAGCTCCAAAGCTCTTGACCTCAGCAGCAGCACCCGTGGGGCTGAGCTGCATCCTCCTGCCACAGCCCCAGCATCGAGCTGCCAGCAGAGCAGCACAGCTTTAAAGCATCTCTAGAAACTCCTGTGTGTGAGTAGGAGTCAGCCGGGGTGAAATGCAAGCTAGCAGTGCACTGAAGACAACTCCGATTTTCATCTGCTACAGTAATTCCTCTTCCAGCAACAGCTAATTTTCCTGCACAGCCTCTCCTAGCGGCTTTTAAAATCGCAGCAGTCAGGTTTCTTTTGTCAAGTCTTCCCAGCAGGTTCAAACAAGGCCTGGAAAACCGAGGGCAAGGAGAGGAACAGCAAATCATCACATCACTGCCCTGCAAATTAATACACTTTAATACAATTCAGCTATTTTGTACTCGAATCCCTCACAATGCCAGAGCAAACACCCAGAGCTGGGACCTGTTACTGTCTCGGTGTGTTTGGCTTCTCATCTTTCTGTTTAACACGAAGGCATCTCCTCAGTGTCTGTGATAAAGAATATTATTGCAAAGAACAAAATCGGCTTCCCCTGTGTCTTCTTGTCCTGAAATGTTCCTTTTACTGCTAAATAATGGAAGAAATCCAAGATTTACATGTGAGTTCCTGTTTCCAGCCTACCAGCGAACGCTCTGTCCTCGCCTCTTAACTGCGTGCTCTTCAGACTGTCTCTTACCCCACAGGCAGTTTTGCTCCCCTATTTCTTTTTCTTCCAGATGCCAGCTGAGCTCGGATGAACTCTGGCACCTGCCACGTGAGCACAGCGCTCAGGACGGTCCAAGTCAGGAGTAAGTTTGGTCTGGGGGAGCAGGTGAGCTGGCACTTCAGCTATCTCTTGGTTATGTGAACCATAAAACGAGCAAAACTTCCTCCAGCTCAGTGCAGCTGATTAGCAGCTGCTGGGAGGAGAACTCTCTTAACCTCTTGAGGAATATCATTTTAGAGATATTGATAATTATGCTCCGGGAACTGCTTATAATTATCTATGCTGAGGAATAGTATTGATAGGCTATGTCCCGCCTTGGCTGTGAGTCAGAACAGCTCTCATCACAAAAACCTTTACAGGCAGCAAGCTCCACATTTCCATTCTCTCCTGTTTTTGCCTCATTTTCTTACCAGCTCACAAAGGGGCCCAGGGCATGGGTTGGGGCTGAGCAGGACCAAAGCAGGAGCTCCAGCTCACCCACTACACCCTGGTTCATCTCCTCCTGGCAGCACGGGTGCCACGCAGGGCTGTGATTAAATTCCAGATCAGATCCTGTTGAGCTTCTCCTACTCATCACTTCTAACATCGCTTTTATCTGCTCAGCACTTCCCACCTCCCAGCTGCATCATCAGCCGTTTGCTTTCAGTCTCTCATACCTTGACGATGTGATGCTAATCAGAATATGGGGAGATAAGAGTTAAGGAGGGTTTAGACAGAAAACCCTGAGGCTGGCCAGAGGAAGAACCGGGTGACAGTTAGATTGCTTACTTAGGGAATCGATAACAATTTAGGACATTTGTGGCAGTGTGAGGGTCACAAAGTGAGGCTCCTCCTGTTACTGGTTGCTCTCACGACATCTTGATGGGACTGATCGATGTTATCAGAATTTGACAGATGGGAAAGCAGGTTTTCTAATCCCAGCCCTTTGCCCAGGGGTAGAACATCTTTGGAAGTTAAAGTAAAATAAAAGTAACACATTTTCATGTGCAAGGGTTTTGTCCTCAGCCGGAGGAATGCAAATTCCGTGCAGCCTTTACATTGTCTTCAACGGTTTGGCTGATTATCACACCTCTAATTCCAGTTCACACAAGCCTCACAGCACTTTCTTATTATGGATGTGCTGCTGACATGTGCAAAGGCTGATTAGATAGCTAGACACAAGCCAAGGAAATAATAAATACACAACACCACTTTTCAGAGATTTATTTTACTACAGGCACTTGTGTGCACAGTTGAACTCGCGTTCATAGTTTGATCTCTGCTCTTTCTGAGCAAAATTTTTTTTCCAGCTATTGAGTTAAATATTCCAGATAGATAAATCACATCATAGTATTTTTCAGGTTTATTATTCTGCCATCAGTTAGACAGTGAACTGTTATTGTTCACTATCCTTATTGCAGCTCATGCAAAGCTGCAATCCTAATGCCATCTGTGGGACATGAAATGCCTCTGTGGCCATGTGCTTGTCCCACCTTGTAGGTGTACCTGTTCCTCATAGTCAGAACAGGAGAAAACTACACCATGGAGTCCAACCATGCCTTTTTTTTTAAGGTAAACAGTCACTTGGGTAGCTAAGAGAAGTCTTCTGGTTACGTGCCAGTGTGAGCAGTCTACATACATAAAAGTGTCCTGCTCCTGGAGCAAGCGCTACTGGGCAACCCTCAGGCTGGCATCAGTGGTGACCCTGTCCTGTTTAATTGTGTCACTAAAACACTAAAAAGTGTCCTGTCACTTACTGGCTGTGCCCACAGGCACCTTCACAATACAGAGGTGCAGACTGAGTCCAGGCTGTGCGCTGCAATAGGTGACCAGGGGTTTCTACTGGATCAGCCTCAAGGAGGACGCCATAAAACTAGAAAAGATGCAGAAAAGGCTGATAGGGTTGATCAAAGGTATGGAGTAACATTTCAGATCAGGAAAAATGAGTGAAGGGAAATGATAGGACAGAGGTCTGTACAATGAGGAGTGAGTTGAAGATGACAAACAGGGAAGGCAGCATCAGATGAAAGCAGCAAAGCTCAAACCAAATGCAAGGGAATATTTCTGACACACCACATTCTTAAATGGCAGAACACTGCAGATGCTAAAAGCTTGGTTTTGAAAAGTGACTGGACAAGATCATGGAAGAAAAAAATCATTAAGGGCTCCAAAACACCAGTTTTAGCTCAGAAAGTAAGCCACAAAATCCTGGAGGCTGGGTGAGTATTAGGGGAAACCCTCTCATATTCTTGTCCTGCTCTCATACTACTCCCTAGACCTGCGTTACAGAAAGAGACTGATCTGGGTGGATGTTTGGCCTGACCTGGTACATTCGTTCTTGTGTTTGAACAGAACATGAGTTTCAAAGCAATAAAAACAATGACATAGTCTCACGCCTAAGCAGAAGGCGCCTTTATTCCACTCACGTCCACACTACAAATATCATAAACCACTTTATTTTCTGTAGCCTAAACTCCACCACTTGTAAGATGATACAAATGGGATCTACCTTTTAAAGACACTCCTAGATCTACACCTGAGAGAATAACAGAGTGACAAAGTCACCCGTGTTATTAACCAGACCTGTCTGTGAGGCAGCTGTGGGTGAGCACGTGCTGGTGCTCAAGTCCAAATAGTCAAGGGTCTATGACAAAGCCTTAAAACAAGACATTAAAAGACATCAGGCATTGTATTTCATTTTCAGAAGCACCAGCTGGTGCTGAGTATTTAACAGCTTTTACGGTCAAATCCTCCTTTTTTGTGTTTATTTTGGAATCCGAGGCAGGGGGCCTTGGGCTGCTGTTTTCAGAAGCGTGAAGGGTCAAGTCCAAACCTACGTGGCCTGTTTATGGTTACAAGGGGTTGCAACACCAGAGACAGGACCAAACCCAGTGGATGCCTGACTCCTATCAGGTAAGGTGGGGAGGAAAATACAGGCTGGAATTGCACTGCCTGCGGTGCAGCAAGGATGAATCCAAGTTACCTTTCAGCACAACACCCAGATGCATGCATTAGCTATGTCAGCACCGCTTCAAAATTCACCTGGGAAGCAAGGAAAATTAGGAGCTGGGAGGCTGATAGTTCCCTTTACATCAGCTACTAGCGGAGTTAGAGTCTGGTCCTGCAGCAGAGCCATGGTCACATCCATGTGGTCACCCAGGGCTGAGACAAGACCATGAAGCCACCCTCCAGCTCTTCAGCTGCAGGGAGACTTCTGGCTATTCCCTATCCCCACCATGGAAGAAAAAACCTTGACTTCTTCCATCCCTTTCTTTTCTAGTTCAGGTTGACCTCCCCCTCCATGTGTGCAGCCTCATGGGGCTCATTTTTCAGCCACCAGCAAGCAGCATTCAGGGTCCTGACCCATCACCAGCTCCCTCCAATGCAGCAGAAGCACCTCGTGAGCTCCCAGACAGTTTTGCCATTAACTTTTAAGGAGTGCTGCTCACTCATGTATTTTGCAGCAGGCTTTAATTTCAGCTGGCGGCTCACTCCCATAACACGGGCGTTTCTCTGTGAGCCTACTCAGTTAGGATTAGTTTCATCAGTCTTGGGCATGGCAGCTTTCCTGTATTAGTCTCCACGTCTCAAGCTTAGCTTGTGCTGCTGGGATTTCTTGCAGGGAGCTTGGTGCTTTGCTTTGTGCTCCGCGTTGGAGCTTCCAGTGTTTATTTTGGGGAAATTTTGTAACGATTTACACTAAGCCCTTGTTTTACAGCCCTTCAGTTTTTAAGTTTAAATAGACTTCATGTAGTCTCTAGGCTCCAGTTTTCCCATTGCCGCTGCCAGGAAGGATCTCCATAAAGTTTTAAAGAAGGACCTGGCTGATACGAAGGAAAACTCTGGTATCCTTTTAGGAAGGAAAGGAATAAAACCAAATCTGACAGCAACATCAACAAGTGTCTCCAGGAGTCTTGGCAAGCTATGGATGCACAAGACCTGAAGGGATCGTGTACAGTGAGCACGGTTCGTTTGCTTTCATCTCCTTCTCACCAGCAGCTGAGCATCAGCAGCCAGACGTGTGCTCTGAGACAGCTCCCTGTCCCCAGACAGCAGTGACAACTGGGCTAGGGCTACAGGCTCTGCATTGCTGGACTTTTTCAAAGCAGGTTTTACTCTGTTCAGAAGATTTACATTTCTGTTTTCACACCTCCTGTTTGGGGATTTCTAATGACTTTGCAGCGCAGTTCCTTCCTAGCCCCCAAGCTGATTAAAAAGAGCACCCAGTGAAGTTGTGTAGAATATGGGTCAGATCTCCAGGTGGTGTAAAAGCAGCAAATCTCCAAAAAATATAAGAAGAACTAATCCTACTTTTTTTTTCCTTGCAATAATATCCTTAAGCTTGAAAAGAATGGTGGGAACTGGGGGCTGGTGCTCTCTCTTGCTCCTCTGCCCAGGCTTTCTCCTGAGATGCTGCATGCTACCACAGGAGGCTGCTTATCTTAGTTCTAGGAAGATGAACTGAAGATAAAAAATTACAATTTATAATGTCAGATAAAAATAATGCTCACGATACAGAGGGCAGGGTGGTTAGGTACCTTCACATTTCGGTGTCAGCCATGCCTGCAAACTGTCAGCCCGAAAAGGTCATTAAAACAATCTGCCCTTTTATCAAGAGCAAACTCCGATTGTGCTGAATGCACAGTGCTAATTCCAGCCATCTCTGGCAGCTCAATTAACCCTGTCCTGAGTGTCATACACACCGTGTGTCATACATGAGCTGTCTTCACGCAGATTTAGTTCTTTTCCCATCAAAGGCACTTTCAGCGAGCTCTGCAGCCTTTCAGCTGCGGAATGAGCTTTTCATCTTGTTGCTCCTTTGCTTTCACAGCTACTGCCTTATCTTCACAAGGACTTATTCTGTTCCCTTCAGAGCTAAGCACTAGCTACATTTGCAGGAAAAGTAATATCAGGTATCATTCACATTTCTCGTAGTACAGAGGACTCTGTCCCAATCAGGTACCAAAACTTGCAGCTCCCATCAACTTTGATGTGAGGCAGCAGCAGCTTCACCAGCAGCATTCGGTGTTTTCCAGGCCTGGGTCCCTCATGGACTTCTGCAAGTACTGCTAACAAGTTCACGACTGAGCAGGGGCTTTGATAACCTCGTTATATTCAAGCACATGAGGCTAACAGGTGTGCCAGAGCTACAGATCTGCTTACTTGGAAGATGAGATCCTTCATACGTCTGAGCGACCTAAGCAGCATCCCACACAGTTTTTGGCAGCCCTGTGTGCTCGGTGGCAACTGCGAACCCTTCCCTCTGATAAAAAACAACGTGTGCCCTTTGCTAAAGCTTCAAACCCACTGAGTAGAGTGTCAGGACTGAAGAGATTCCCCTCGAACATTTGTTTTATGTGATAAATTATTTATAAGCGGTTTCAAATGCTCCATCCTTCAGTCAATAGTTGACTGCCTTGCTTCCACCCTCACTGCCCCTTTTGATTTCCTCGGGTTTTCTTTCCCCGAGATCAAGGTGATCTATTTTTAGGGTGGTTAAGCGAGGAGTTGCTATAGTGACAGATTGCTGATACAAACCAAGCCCCGCTGCGGATCCTTGGGCTGGCAAAGGATGGGTGCCACCCAGCGTGGGGCAGTGGCTCCGGGTGCTCAGGCACTGCTCAGCTCAGGGCTGAGTTAACAGCAGTCCTGGACTCTCAAGACCATGCTTAATTTATACGAACTGGTCAGAAAGCAGCTTTTAATGCTGGGTACCTTTTGTATGAAACACAGAGCTTGCTGCCTTTGTTGGCCCAAGAAATTACTTGGTGTAGCTAAGTCTTGGGCTTCACACAGTGGTCTTCTTCTGCTGGTCTGCTGGTACAAATCAGCCGTACAAGTGTCCCAAGATGCCTCTACCTGAGGATTCGCTCTGTTCTTGAAAATTTATGAAAATGAGGGCAGTTGCATGCTGACACTGAGAACTGGGGGTGGGGAGGAGAAGGAGTGAGAGGGAGTACAGATGCACAGTCAGGATATTTACAACTTCAGAACCAAGCAGCTGAGCAACTCCACCAAATCACAGAAATCATAGAATCATTAAGGTTGGAAAAGGCCTCCAAAATCATCTGGTCCAACCATCCCCCTACCACCAATGTCACCACTAAGCCATGTCCCCAAGCACCACGTCCAACCTCTCCTTGAACACCCCCAGGGACGGTGACGCCACCACCTCCCTGGGCAACCCGTCCCAATGCCTGACTGCTCTTTCTGAGCAGAAATGTCTCCTCATTTCCAACCCAAATGTTAGTTGGGAAGGACCTCTGGAGGCCTCTACTCCAATCTCCACAGAACAGGACTGTTGTCAACCGAGCCCAGGTCAGCTGTGGCTTTGTCTAGCTGAGTCTTGAAAACCTCCAAGGATGGAGGAGAGCCCACAGTTATCTCTGCTGGTGCTGCACCACCCTCTTGAGGGAGTTCTTGCTAACATCCAGCCTGACTCTTTAACTCCTTCTTTAACCATCTGCCCTTACTAAGAAGAGCTTGGCTCTATCATCTTTTAAACTCCCCTTCCAGCAGTTGCAGGCCACTATTAGATTGCCCTGTAATCTTCTCTCTGCTGGATAAAAAATGCCCAGTGTCCTCAACCTGTCCTCGTAGGTTATCTGCCTAGGTCCCAGAACACCTTGGCAGTCCTATTGGTAAATCTTTTCTTGTTTCTCTGCATTTTTGTGACTGGGGGACAAGAAACTGGGCACACAATTCCAGCTGAGGCCCAACCAGAGCCGGATAGTGTGCTGGGGGGGAGGAGGGACAACTTCCCTTGACTGGATTGCTCTGTTCCTCCTTATGTAGCCCAGTGTGTGCTTCACACTACTTGTGACTAGGTGAACAACTCATTCTGGCATCATTTTTCACACAAGATCCACCACAACTGAGTCCTTCTCTCTGGGAGTCAGTTGCCAACACACAGCGTGCTCTGCTGCATGGGCTTATCTCACCCCGGGTGCAGGACTCGGAGCTTCCTCTTATTCTTGGGCTTTTTCTTGGCCTGGTCCCCAAATTTTCTATAATCCTGGGACTGAAGCTCTCGCACATGGTATTGACTACCTGCAATGCCACATCTTCCACAGATTGGCAGACAGTACACCATGCCTCATCATCCAGGTTGTCTATGAACATCATCAGTCCCCATCCTGATCCCCAGGTGCTGGCCATGCCTAAATGCAGCTGTTTCCCTTGGGAAAGGTCAACACTTCAACAGTTTTCCAGTTCCTCACCCTTTCATTTCAGTCCTCTTCCCAGGGAGCATGGCAAAATCCTCACCACTGAACACCTGAATTTTCATGCCAGTATTGCAGGAAAATCCTTTCCTCTGCAAAGGCTTCATCTGCCTCATTTCTCTGGTTGTTTCCACCTCATTTCTCCTTTATCTGTATTTCTTAAATTGCTTTCTTTCCCTATTCTTGTTTATTATCTCTAATAGGGTATGCAATAATTCTGAAAAGACTTTTAATTTTGCGTAGAGTAAACAAAATTATATGGAAGCACTGAAACGGAACTGAACTGTGCTATGTCACAGAAATCCTACAGGCTCTGCTCCTGTAGATTAGTTCTTCTTTTAGCTATTGTGGATGTCTCTTAGCTCCTCAGCAGCCTGTGCAGACATCTCCACTGATGTTCTCCAAAGGAAATACCACTCTGTACTCTCCACTCTGAAACGTGCCCCATTACACTGAGTGGATGTCAGAGGACAGATGTCTCTGCGGTCTGCAGATATGGAAAATAAAACAAAAGCTTTGCTCCCACCAGTGTCTATCCAACACACGGGAAGCTCAAAGGGTGCTGCATCCAGGACCCCAGGAGATGCGGGCATGCCCCGAGCAGGGGATGTGGGCATCTCCCAAGCACTCCCACAAAGCTGAAGCCTGCAGCATTTGCTACGCCTTCCTCCCACTGAGCCACGACTGTGTGACACCGGCATAAAGCAGCAGAGACGTCACACTTCATCTGCTCCTCCCCAACAGCACTGCCAGGAAAGGCAGGACTTGTCCTGGGAGTTCTCTACACGCTCGTGTAGTTCTTGTATGGACTAAAATAAAGCCGGGGGGCAGATGGGCAGGATCTGTTAAACAATCCGGTTACTGTGGCTCTGAGAGCTTCAAAAGGCCCCTTGTTACCCCGCTGAGAACACAGCCCGGGGAAGCAGCTGTTTTCTGATGCCTGGAAAAAACTCCAAAGAAACAACAGGATGTTCTTGATTAATATCAGCTAATCCTATCACCCCTCCTCGAGCTACTTTGCCCTAACTTTATCATAGGAGGAGCAGAAAAAAGACAGGCTAAGATGGGAGCTGCTCTGTGCAAGTGTGCTGGGATGTGTCCTTAAACCAAGCGGGGCTGTGTGACCTTTCCAGCACAGCGAATTCAAGCCTCCACGCCAAGCCTGCCAGCTGCACAATGACAGCTCCCAGAGCAGCGCTTCACTCTCAGGACCTAAGCCTTCACCTTTCAGCACGAGTCCGTAATGACAAAAAAAATGCTCAAACAACTTTGAGGCATTGAATCACCCTCCTCAGAGCACTCCTGAGTCCTTGAACTGCTTTTAGGTTGGACAAGAATAAAGGTGAAAGTAGAAAACAGCTGAATCCTAGTAATTCCTGGGATCTGCTGATCCAATAAACCTGACAAACAGATTGCCTTAACATCATCTTTTAAATTGCACTCTTGGGCAATTCACTGAAACTTTGAGCAAGGAGTCAATAGTCCAAAACATTGATTTCTAATTAAACAGAAACACCCCCCTACCTAAATGCTACTGTCAAGTGGAAATTCAGGCTGTGAAAACAGATCTGTGCTTGAAATTTGCTTTTAAAGCCTGGCAACAGCACTTGTAGCATAGACGCAAGGAAGTATAAATAAATTGTGGTCTAGCTGAGCACAACACAATCAAATAGAAGTCAGCCTCACATAACAGCTTCTCACACAGTTATTCTTCAGAAAGTCAGAGCCCTTGAATAGCACAAGTAAAATACAGAGGAGACAAAAGAAGAGCACCGTAGTATTCCCAGATGGGGCAATAAGGGTGAAACTCCAATTTTGGTCACATGTGAAAATCAGTAATTGCAGTGATTTTGGGGATGTAAATTGTGATCCTCCAGTGTTCAGTGTGAAATCACTGCAGGATGCATTCATTAAAGTGAGATGTCATATACGCAAGTCTTATCTGTGTTATTTTCTTTTCACATAAAAATAGATCAGATAAATTATTATATCACAAGGCAACCGAGATAGCTTTTCAGTCTTATATACATATAAATATTGTTTGTTTTCAGAAACAGGCTGTGTCCGCACCTGCTTCCACTCACAGTCACTATCAGTTTTCTGTCTCAGTTTCTCCTTTTCCACCTCAGCAAATCACCTTTCCTCTCATGTTTGCATTTCACAGCTCTACCTAGATTTAATCTCAGCATTTGCTTTTCACATCTCTCCTTCAGGAAAAAACATTCATCCTGCTGTTTTGAATGATGCCATTTGAATAGCAGATTTAAAGTATAATTAAGACAGTAAAAAATGGAAGTACCTATGCTGCTGCTGCATCTGTGTTTGGGGGACAAACCCTTGCCCCAGAAAGTAGCATAGCCACATGGACTCCCAAAACAAGAGCCCTCTGTGATGCAAAGATGCATGTTTTCTAAACCAGCCTGCCCAAAGGGAGGCCAACCCTGCTGCTCTCACCTATGGCCACACCGCTGACAGCAGCATGTCAATGCTGAGCAAGTCTCGCATTTATAGGAACATAAGTATTTTGGACCAAACTAGCAGCCCAGAGCTGCCTGGAGCAGGACCCATCACTGTAGGATGGGGAAGGAGTATAGGTGGACAGACTTATTTGCAAGAACAATCTGTAAATTAGTGCCTCATGGGAGCTTGCTGTATTTTTAGGTCTATAACCTTCCCTTAAAAGAAAAATAACTTCATTTTTGAAAATGAATTACTTGGAGAATTTGCATTCTCAGACAACTCATTGTGAGGACAACAAGTCTGCATCTCCTTTAGGAGGAAGGATGCTGCCCAGCTCCATGCCAGCTGGGGCACCGCACCGCTCACTGCTCCTCCACTTCAGTTTCCACCAAAACAGAAGAGATTTTCTGGCTTTATTACTTTCCTAATTTACCAATACCTGACTGAAAATACCTCGCTGATTTTATTGCTTCACCAGAACAGTCCTTTTCCCCATATTAAGAATGTTTCAAGCAGAGTATTTATAGAAAGCAGCTGCACAGGTACTACATCAAGGCAGAAAATGGTGAAAGAAAAAGAAAGAAAGAAAGAAAGAAAGAAAGAGAGAAAGAGAGAAAGAGAGAAAGAGAGAAAGAGAGAAAGAGAGAAAGAGAGAAAGAGAGAAAGAAAGAAAGTAAGAAAGAAAGAAAGAAAGAAAGAGAGAGAGAAAGAAAGAGAGAAAAAGAGAAAGAAAGAGAGAAGGAAAGAGAGAAAGAAAGAGAGAAAGAAAGAGAGAAAGAAAGAGAGAAAGAAAGAGAGAAAGAAAGAGAGAAAGAAAGAAAGAAAGAAAGAAAGAAAGAAAGAAAGAAAGAAAGAAAGAAAGAAAGAAAGAAAGAAAGAAAGAAAGAAAGAAAGAAAGAAAGAAAGAAGGAAAAAGGTCTCAGGCATTTCACCATGCTTCTTGTCACCGTTTTTCTGCTTCCTGAAAACCAACCACTGCAATTTCACAGCTTCCAGGTCTCAGAGCTCCCTGCAGTACAAGATTAATCGGTACTGATCAGCCAGGGCTACACATTTTCTAAAATCACTGCCAGCTCAACAGAGCATGAAAACCAGTAGAGAAAACCATTAACAGACCAAAGTGGTCTCAGTTTTTCATGTCTGATCTCTGCTACCGACAGCTTTAGCTGCCTTTATGGAGCAACAGGAATACTTTTTTTTTTTTTTTTTTTTGGTGTTTGTTTGTTTGTTTTCAGTGCTTTTACAACAACTGCTGGAAGGGCAGTGACCCCTTCACACCCATTTATTCCTCCAGAATTTTCTTCGTGTTTTCTGTCCCTGCTCACAGCGCAATGATCTGCACCCTGGCTTGTGCCAATAAATGGTGCTGTGAGCCACACAGAAGCATCCCTTAGGTTTCATATTTGTACTTGGAAATGCTGTGAGAATGTGGACCCTTCCCCAAGCTGATCCCACCATTGGTCATATTAATTACAGGTGGCATGGCGTGGGCTTAAGTGGCACCAAATCTCAAGTCGCAACAGGCCTCAGGTCACATCAGGCCTCACGTCGCAACAGGCCTTATGTTGTAACAGGCTTCAAGTCACAACAGAGGAGGTTTAGATTCCATTTTAGGAAGAATTTCTTGATGGAAAGGGTGCTTATGCACTGGAACAAGCTGCCCAGGGAGGTGGTGGAGTCCCCATCCTTGGAGGTGTTAAGAGACGTGTGGATGTGGCAGTAAGGGATGTGGTTTGGTGTCGGGACTCAATAGGTCAGGTTGATGGTTGGACTTGATGATCCTGAAGGTCTTTCCAATACAGGTGATTCTATGATTTCTGACCAAGAGGGGAGGGCATTTCCACACAGGCTCAGCTCCAGAGCTGCTAAAGCTGTCCTAAAACACAGCATTTCCTGGTGACTCAGGGATGTGTCCCTGCCCTTCACAATGGAACAGGTTCATGTAATGGGGGTGCTGAAGCATGTTTGTACTTGTATGTACAGGGTCTGAGTCTTATTTCAGCAGGGAAACTCCTAATTTAGCCCTATTTTGGACCTAAATGATACCAGGCCAACCAAGTTGTAGGGGAGGAGTCTTTGGGTGTTGATTCAACCCCACTGAGACACAACCAGAGAGAAACAAGGAGCAGGCAGAGCAGCTCCTGGACAGCTTAGTAAGGCCAAAAGTCTCCAAATGGAGCAGTTTGAGGCAAAACACCAGGGCAGGTGGCAGCTCCAGGGCTCACTGCTGCTGACTGTGCACCAGAGAGGTTTCTGCACAGGGTGCTTGCGGCTCCAGCAGGGAAGAAACACTTTTAACACCACACCTTTTGCATGTGTTATTCAATCCTTCACAGAATGGGTGGTGTCCTTTAAAGGGCAGAGCAATTAGCCTCATCGGGGCCAGAAAGTTGTCCCCATCAGAAATGCCATGTGCCTATCCATTACAACAAGCCACACTGAAGCAGGAGCCGTTGGCTCTCCTGCCTAGGCAACAGCGATCACAGTGGGGAGAAGGGAACTCTGCCAAGGGATCCAGAGGTCACATAAATTTAGGGTGATCCCCATGCTCAGCACTGCCAATATCGCATCATTTCCCTGCTGTTCAGAGGGGTGGGAATGGGATAACGATGTCTCACCACTGGCTGCTCCTCTCCAAGAGCAAAGCTCAGGGAGCTCTGCTTTCATCCCACTGCTCTCCTTGCTCTCCATCAGACCTGGTGTTCCCTCACACATTTTTCCTTTACCCCTCAATATTCTCTCTGCCAAGTAAAATCAGAAATCCCAGATTCAGTTAGTCCAGGTGTCAGAGCATCCCTTTCTAAGGCACCAGGGGACTTTTTCCACTTTGCACCATTTCCACCCCTTTTCTAGAAAGGATGGGAGCCCATTCATTAGCAGACATGTGCTTGGCATCAACAACAGCATCCCAAAATGCTTCTTGAGGACACACCTGCACCATCAGGCTGGGAAAGCACATACTGGTTCGCCACCGTGCACTTCTCATCCATGTTGATAGCTGGCAGCTGAGAGGAAGGCACCCGTGCATGACAGCACCTGATGAGCCCCACACCTGCCTGTTGCAGATGCCCTGACATGCAGATAATGCTGATCATAAAACCTTCACAGTGCCTTTTGTCCCTCTGAGAGCTGCTCAGAAAGTGTTTAGCAAGGCGTAATAGCAACAAGGTACAGACTAAACCTAGTAAATAATACAAAGCTTTTGTTGTGACATTTCCCTGCAAATATTTAAGGCTGTTTAAAGAAAAAAAAAGCATTTGCAAGTGTTAACCCGTTTCCCAAAAGGAATCCAGGCTCCGTGGGGATGGCAGAGGCTACCCCAGCAGCAGAGGATCCACAGCAGGCAGGAACACAGACATGTCTGATTGTTTTTTCCCTCTCTTGTGGCTTGATGGTTCTTCATTCATGATGAGCATGGATGCAAGGAGATGACCTAGCCACACTTTACAAAAAAAGCAGATGAAAATAGTGTACAGCAAATGCTGTGCAGTGAATTTTGCCTAAAGCTGCCAGCATACCACCAGGGTGGGCTACACTCTGGGTTAATGGGGAAAACTACTTATGGGAGCTAGTCAGGATGCTAGTTAGCTGCTGGATTATAAACCATGCACTGAGGAACCCAAACACAATCTGGCATTTTTGGCATTACACTTTCAACCAGTTTGTTTATAACTGCCACAGACCTTAAAGGTTCACATAGCCAGAACTTTTGGGGCAGGATGAATTATTTTCTCCATGGAGGATGATAAGCAGAAGGTTTAGATCTAGACTCTGAGGAAGCAGACTTGTACCACACCTGTTGCTACCTGCAGTGAATCCTTATGCAGATGCTGGCTATTCCCACCTGGTTGATGAAACCAAAAGAAGAGGGTCAGCTAGTGGTTCAAAGTGCCATTAATCACTCAATCTACAAATAGCACACATGCTACTGCCCAGGTTGGAATTTAGGAGTTTTCATCAGAAGTTTGGGAATATTTTTGTGGATCTGGGCAATCTGTAATCCAGATCTTTCCCTCTTCTTGTATAAAGGCTGTTACCTTGTTGTGCATCTCACCAACACTGTGACACTCCAAGGGTCATATCTCACTCACAGAAACCTGACCTTACTTGCTCTCCAGCAGAAACCCTCAGACAGTTTTAGTGCAATGCAAAACAAGCCTCAGTACCTTAGATTTAAAAACACTTAATTGTACAAAATGGGGGAAAAAAAAAGAGAAGCATTTTTAGGAAGACATTTTAAAAACATCACAATTGGTCACGAAATAAATTAAAACACACTAAATAATAGAAAAACAAGCTCTCTGGATGGGCAGTCACCCATCCATCAATAGCAACTCTTCATCAGCACATCTGTGTGCACCTCTCTGCACCCTCCATATGGTCCAACACAACTCATACCTTCCTCATCCCGCTGGATTTAATACAGTGACTCTTGACCAATAAACCACATAAAACAAAGCCTCGCAGACCCATTGTACGAGTCAGCCTCTCTAACCTCTGCGTGATCTGGCTGACTCAGTGTAACATCATTTTTAAACCCTGTGGTCACAGGACACAATCTCTCAGCAGAAATCACGGCCTTTGGGCAACCACACACACAACTCAGCCCCTGCACTGTAGTTTCACTCAGTGACCAGGAAAAGTTTTTGATTAACAAAGGAAGGTCCCTAAGTGCACCTCAGACACAACTATACTGCAGGAACAGAAAGATGGGTTTTTAAATGAATTACTTATCAGACCAATATGCAATTATTTTCTACTTAAAATTTGTCTTTCAATATACAATGTTAGCCCTAACTTAATATTTAGTTACTCTATTTCAATGAAAAACAGTCAACACTCCCTTTTGAATGGATTTCACAGAGTTTACTGTAAGACTTACTGTAATATCACTCCTTTCCTAAAGCTTATTTCCGTGTGTTACAGGTGTCAGCTCAGATATTCACCCCCAGTGCAAAGTAACATATAACTAATCCCCATACAACAACTGCACAGTTCAGTCAGTGGAATTAGGAAGCACAAAATTGTTGCTCGATTACCCGATACCCCACGCTGCCCTCTCCCACAGATCGGCATCTCTGCCTTATGGTTGGGTCACACCGCTGGGCCCTACCTAAGAGGCCACGAGGATCGGAGCGGCGCCTCTCCAAGGTTTTGCACTGCTCCTTTCTCTTCTTGCTCCCTCTAAAGCTCCCAAAACGCTTCATGAGCTGCAGCATGCGCCCACGCAGCAGCAGCTGTCGGTCATGCCCAGTATCGAAGAAAAAACTCACAGCTCTGATCCAAAGGCAGCTCAAGGGGCAGGAAAAGGTGTCACCTGTACCCAATGCCCACGTGCAAGACAATAAAACTCCAGGAAGACCGTGTGGTTACAAAAAAAAGGCAGCTTGCTGGAAATTCAGCCTCAAGGTGCTTGGTTGTAGTCTTGGTGGAGAGAGGCTCCCCAGCAGGATGGCAAAACCTGCAGGCGAGGCGCTTCCAGCCTTAATCCCAGTGCTCAGGAGCTGCCTGCAAGTGGCAGCGGATACCGGGAGAGGCTCAAAGTCTGCCCAGCCTGCAGCTGGTGGCCGTCAGAAGCCTCAGAGAGTGAAACAACATTTCCCAGCGGATCAGCTCATGCGGAAAGGGTCGGTGAGCGCCTGCTAAGCTCCCCCGTTTAGAAAACACTAGCTGCGCAAAGGTGCCAGGAGCCCTCTTGAAGGGAATTGTCATGTGCAGCTCGGCATGATGACTCTTTAAAAAGGCTGTAAAAGGAAACCACCCCTATACAGACAATTCCTGGCACCGGGCAGCCCGGGCACACTCACACCGTGACATGACCTCACCCAACTATTTTGATTCTTGTGCGCGAGGTCTTCACAGGGACAGCCCGGCCCAGCTGCCTATCGATGAGCTCAGAAGTGCCCGGCCCCCTGCGACTAATGACTAATGGCTTAATGGGAACGAGCGGCTGCCAATTCATAAAAAGAAGGCTGATACTTTCTGGAAACCATAGCTGGAGCTATGGGCTGGACTTTCTCCAGTGACATGCCCTCCCTGTGCTGTGCATATCCATATGCTCTGCATAGATTGCCTCGGTCAAAGCTGCTGTTTGCAAACACAGGACACAACTGAAATGTGCTTTGTCGTCTTTTCCATCAGACAAACATTCACAAGGCTGTTGCTCACCCCTACGGACAGGGGTGTATTACAGTAGGCTCTGAGTCCGTACATTTGGAGCTGTTTATTTTAGGAAAGGGTTGAGCAGCGTGGGCTAGATCTTGAGCAGGTGGAAAGGGGAGCAAGCACAAACCAAGGCATGGTCAAACTACCACAGCCAACCTTCCTACGATTGCAGAAAATGTTCTGTTAAATAAAAAGCTTTACCTTGAAGTCACAGAGTGCCAGTCTTTCCTCTGTATATCACCAGAACTTGAGGCTCAGATCTTTCTAAAATCAACCCCTCGTCTTGTAATCTAGAGTAATGAGAATCTTATCTGTTTCATTCCTAGGAAGAATTAAAGGTTAAATCACCTTTTAGTTCTCCAAGGAAGCATAGATTTTTCTTTGTGCCCATGATTGCTCATGGGACTTAATGTCATTAGAAAGGAAAAGAAAGAAATGGCCACGAATGTTGGAGAAAATACCTTTATCAGCACAGATTTCTTGTGAGCTCTGCTCTCCCAGAAAGATCAGTGTCACCAAGGCATCAACGTAAGGGTGTCCCAGGACTTCAGGGACCCAGAGTGAAGGTGCAGAGGTGACAGCAGAGCCCTCTGGCATCCTCAGCTACCAGGGACTTCCCTCAGTTTACCCTATGGAGAACACAGAAGACTTTACAGAGGGCACCTTTGTCCTTCCACCTATCAAACAAAAGAATAAATGAAATTATTAACAAGACATTATCTTGCAGGCACAGCTCTCCTAATAGCCATGTAAGGAACTAATTTTTTTTTCCCCAGCATTTCCCCTCCTGACTTGTCTCCTGCTTCCTTTCACCCATACCTTTGTGGCCCTAGCCACATGTTTCAGGTCTGCTGTCTGGCCCTGTGTGACCATCACACTTACTGCTGCAAGCATGATTTTTGCTGTCCATTCCCTTCATTCTGCCCCACTTGTAGCACTAGGGTCAGCAGCCCTAGCAGGGCAAGCTTCAGCTGTCCCCACTGACATGTGTCACGGGCCAGCTCTCAACCCGCTTCCACAAGAGTTATGACCTTCATAAGTCTTTCCTCTGAGAAACAGTTCCCCAACGGCAAAACTGATTATTCCTTGCTGCAATTTAAGCCCACTGCTTCTTCTGTTATTCACTGTGCGTACGGAGAACAGATTGTTCCCTTCTGCTCTGGAGCAGCCCTCTACATATTTGAAGACAGTTATCAAGTTCCCTTTCCAGTCTTTACTTAGCCAAAAACACAAGCAATGCTGCCCACAACACCGAAGCAATCTGGACCTCAAATTTCCCCTCCTTTAAAAGCATTCCTCCTCCTTAGTGGCCAAAGGATTGCTGAGAAGAGCTTAAAGTCACCAGAAACCAAAAAATGTAAATCCCTTTTTAATGAGATAAAAATTGGTATTGCTTCAGCACAGAAACAGCCCCCTTTTTAGCAGAGGGCAACGATAAATAGTAACTGATGACCTCCTCATGCAGGGCCATTGCACCAGGAGGGCTCCTTCCCCCTAATTAAGGAAAACAGCAAGACCCTGATGTTTTTGCACAGAGCTACCAGAAAATGGAACAATAGCATTTAACAACCGATTTTCACAGTAATTTGTTAAAAAAGCACTAAGTGTTTTGAGTATGATCATTTTGTCTCCCACAGCTAATGGTCTAACAGATCCTACCATATTTACACCAGATACTACATCCTCTTAATGACTCTAGTGGAAGGATCTTATAAAACTAATAATAAAAAGCTGGGCTTCAAAGAGCTCCTTTGGGGCCATCTACGTTCTGGAGACTGAAAACACAAATCCCTTGCAAACAACCATGAAATTGACTCTTGTCAAACTACTTTAAAGGCTCCCAAATTAGTTATAGTACATTATGGTTCTTTAATGTAGAAGGATCACACTGTCCCTTTCCACTTACACTGTTCTGCTGTTCCTCTTAGCTCTGCTTTGATGGCCCAGTGTCAGGTCTACAAGAGAGCCCCAAAAAAGGCTCTGCAGCTATAAAAGGCCCCACTTCTGCAAAACTCCCTTACACCAATGCTTGTCTTGGTCCCATCAACCACCTCTATTCCCAACCCATCCTGCAATACCCTCCCCAGTTCAACCCAGCCCTCCATCCCCTTAAACCAACTGTATTCTTTTTAAAAGAGAGGCTGCAGCACACAAACTAGAGAAGATAAACCTTCTGCTATTTTTCCCTTTGATGCATGAGGCCCCATAAGGAGAGGAGTCTCATGGCAATAGCTGCCTGCAATACAACCCAAGAAAGCTCCCATCTTCTTGATGCTCCTTGCTTTTCAGTTCCCCTTCTCTCAGGAGAAAAGCACCTTTTGTATCCCACCACCCCATCAGCGATTTAAAATGACTATTCAGGCACAAACACAGCAAATTATTCCCACCCCTGAATGCTATGCAAAGATTTTTTCAATGAGGTAGAACTGGGGTTTGTTAAGATTTGGTCTCCTGCCTTGATAGGAAATATGGAAAATGGCACTGTAGGAACTGAGTGCAAGCAGCACGAGCTGTCTGACCACCTCTCAGAGTTTGAGACATGACCTGATTCATCCATCTCACAGAAGTGTAAATTCTGTGCTGTGGTGAAAATCCTCGGAGTGCTGACATTTGGAACCATTCCCCCCCCTGCCTTTTTAATAGAAATTTAACCAGGTATACAAATGCAGCAGCAGAGTGCAGGGCAGGTAGGGGGAGACATTGAGTTTTATCAGGGGGTTTCCTTGCATGAAAATGAAAAGAAAGCAATGTTTCCCTCCTCCAGATTTAAGTTCTTCTTTGGTTTAAAATGGGAACACTAAAAAGAATATGTATCCCTTCTGTGACAAGTAAAACTACAACTGGCTGCAAACTGCAAATCATCTAGCCCAAGTATTTCCCTTTCCTTGATGCTGAAGCTTTCCTTGTTCAGAAATTCTTCTGGTTTTGTCACTGCTCATAGAAATCGAAGGAAGTTCAGACCCATCCTTAGAAGAGTAAAAAATGATTCACTTTTGCATTTTTACATGCATCACATTTCTCTACATTGTTCTCCTTAAAAATTTCCCCTAAACTGGAATTTTTCTAAATTTCTCTTCTCAATTGTACGGGCAGATGTTCTCAGAATTACAGTTTCCTATTATTGCCACCGGTACCGGGACATGTAACAAGTCTCTTAAGACCAGATTGGTTTTAACTTCAACTGGATTTCATATAAAGAGCAATCTTGGAAAGTATTTCAAAATAACATGCAGAGAAATGTGTAAAAGAGATCTCTGCTATTAAAAAAAAAAAAAAAAAAAAAAAAAAAAAAAAAAGCTCAAAACTAGAAGTGATGCAATGCACAATAATAACGAGTATGTTTGCCGAACAACATTTGCACACCAGTTGGACAGACCATACAAGCCTGCATTTTCAAAGGGAAATACAAACTACCACTTTCTCCATCTGGTCCAAGTCCAGCTCACACCCCATAAAAGAATTGCAAGTTTATGACTCCAAGCTGGGCTCAATTACTTTCCATAATCATAACCGAGTGTTTCACTGTAATGAGTTTTTGTCTGTATCCCCTTTTTTAATAATACTTCATGCTGCTTTCACTGTACATTAAGAAAGATTTCAATCTCTGAAGCTGTCAGGCTGGCACTAAATTGGTTTTGAAAAATCTGAAAGTTAAATTTTACTTATTTTTAGAATTCCCCCAGGTGCTCTCTGGATTCCCCAGATCACTTGGTAAATTACTTATAAATTACATCCTGGCGTCTTTGTCGTGTTTTTTCTATCCTACCTCTCCAGAGCTTATAATACGAACCAGCAGGAGTAGGAGTAATGGTGATTGTAGTGTTGGCATCGATGTGATTTCTGGATTTCTAGTAAGGCTCAGAGAACCTACCCCAAAAGACCAATGATTTGGGACTGATGAATATGATAATTTTATCATTTCCCCCCATCCTAGTAATAAACCACGGTGCATATGTTTGCAGCACTTCCTTTCTTGGCAATTTCAGTTTGCAATGTGAAAAATGGAGCTGTTCTTATACATGCTACAATCTGGCTGTGCTCAAAACAGCAAAACAGTGCTTGATCCAGTAATTACAGGATGTCTGGTGTGACAAATGCAGCTCCTAAAATTTAATAAGGTCTCAGCTAAAGGAAAATATCTCAGCAGTAACTTCCTTAAAAAAAAAAAAAAAAAAAAAAAAAAAAAATTAGTGGAGAAAATTAAGTTCTTCGGAAATATTTTTCCACTCGTGCTTTTCTCATCTCTTCTTGCTTCTCTTCCTCCTGTCTTTGATCAAGTCTTTCAACCATGTCCACCCACAAAGCCTCGAGAAGGAGGTAGGATTCACTGGAACTTCACGTATCCCCTTTTTGTCCTCCTCTTCTTTTCTCTTTCCCAGTTCCTTACTGCTCGTGCAGGATGGAGCAGACCGAGTGGTGTTAAAGTTGTACTGGGCATTGTGAGGCTGAACAAAACATCCCCTTCAGTTTAAATGCCAGAAAAGCTCTTTCAGCCAGCACTGAATAGGCTGCAAACTGAACGACAGCAAATGAATAGAGGCAGAAATGACTCCAAGAAAATCCTGCGTTAGGGATGGCCGGCACCTGAAGGGTGAAATCCCTTCCAATATCCCATAATGAACAACCCAAAACACAGGAGACTAAAAATCGCAGCACCACAACTCCACAGAAACATAGTCCTCTACTGATTTTACCTTAGGAGACATCCTCAGACGTCAGCCTTACTCTAACCCAGCCAGCATCCCTTCCCTGCAGAGGCACAGCTCCTACATTTGCAATTCATGAGCTAGTAAGAACATTACCAATAAAACAGCTTCACACACATTTACTGCAGTTTAAACATTTGTGCTGGCACAGATATCATAAAATACAGCTCTCGGTGACAAACATGCACATGTGAAGCAACGCCCTCGTCCTAAAATGTAGACAGGGAGATGAGATTTCAAAGTCATTTCAAGTTCTCTATCCCTCTGCTCCCCACAAAGAGCAGCCGAATCTGACAGCAGAAGCCAGGAAATTTACTTACACATAAAATAAGATGACAAATAGACTCTTTTCCTGGCTTAGCATTATTATTATCTGCTATTTTAGGTTGAAAATAATCTTCAGTCTTCTCTAACAGTAAAAAATGCAGATGGTGCAACTTTGGGGTTGACAGTCATCCCACAAATGACCCCCTCCTCTGCCACAGTGGATACAAAAGACTATATCTATTATACAAATAAAATTAGAGACGGTGACAAGAATCCTATTAGACATGTGAAACAACACAGACAACGCTGACTAAAGAGAAAATTGGACCACACCTTGAAAAGCAAAATACTTAGCTAGAAGCTAGCACTGGAGAAACCTTACTCGTTCCTGGCTCCAGCAACATCACTGACGATGCTCCAGTTTTTCAGTGATGGAAGAGGGGTCTCGTTGTGTTCAGCTGCAAGAGAGCAGCCAATTCCAGAGGGACAAACCTTTCCCCTTGATCTCCCAACCTTCAGTCTCCAAAAGGTGAAGGAGTTTCCAGATGCTGCCTCTCCTTCCCTTGGCTGCTGTGATGATGGGTGAGAACCTGAGGACCACGCTCAGATTACTACAGATGGCCTCAAATGTGGTGTTTATACAGAATGGACATTTTCCACGTGTTATTAACAACCCAATTTTGTTGACAGCAAAAGCAGAGTCTTGTAGCTGTAGGCCAGAGATGATCTGAATTACTCTCTGAACTCAAACTCTGCAGACCGGAGATGATCCAAATTATTCACTGAACTCAAACTCTATGCTCACAAAATCCCAATGACAAACCTAGGTACCTACAGGAGGAACTTTGCCTACTTACTGTATAGCTACCGACGGTATATTTACATGAACCACCGAGGACATCATGCTGGCCTAGATCCCAATCCCATGAACTAAACCCAGGCGTGATGCCAAAAGGGGAAATTCTGAACGGATCATCAAAACCCTGCACTGTCATTACAAAGGGGGACTGCTCCAGCCAGGGGATTACAGCAGAAAGGGAGGAATCCACCATGTGCAGGCATGGGCTGCACTGAAATCCAGCCCCTGCGTGGCATCTTTGCAGTGCAGCCAGTTCCCTCGGTCCGCTTGTTCAAGCCACCCCTAACAAATACAGCAGACCTTCACTTGCTGGTTAACAAAGGACACAAAGGATTTGGAAAAAAAAAAAATCAGTCACAATTACACAAAATCCTCAGATCTGTCCTCATTTTTCTACCCCTACTTTTTATAACAATTTTTCTATGAATTAATGATTCTGAAGCATCGTGAGTTGCAAGCAAGGGAATGAAACAAGCACGTTGCATACTTTAATGCCAAGAATAATCAAACTGGCCCTGCTAACTGCTTGAGACGAACATCTCAGGAAACACCACCACCAGCTAGACCTCCCAGAGCACCTTTTGATCTCCAGCAGAAAGGAGGCGAGCATCAGGGTTTGCAGCTTCTTTGCCCAGGGGGAAGAGCCTTTCCAGAAGTCCTGCAGCAGGCTGGCACGAGGCTGGAGAGGAAGAGAAGACGACGGCAGTCTGTTGGACTCGGTGGCTCGGCTCCTTCCTTTGCAAGAACACGACACATTGTTCACGGGGCTTTAAAGCGCTGTGTGCGTGAGGTGGCTGTCTCACATGCCCGAGCTCCGAGGAGATTACTACAATTAGTCGCCCAGATTACTGCAGATCTGCCAGAGCAGATGGAAGCGTAGAGGAGGAAACGTTCATTATGACATACATGAGGTCTGGAGGAGAAATCATTCAACGTTGTTCTGGTTTCTCTTTCTGGCTTTTTTTTTTTTTGCTTTTTTTTTTTTTTTTTTTTTTCTCATGAGATTTTTGCACCCAGAACAAACATAGCAATTTTGTTGGCCACAGAAGCTTTACTGAATTTTTAAGAGAAATGAAAGCACAGTGAAAAAGGCAGATCCTGCTGCTTACCGACATGGCAATCGAGGGACCTTAGCAAACTGCCAGGGTACAGAAGGAACAAAGACTAAGATGGAGCACATGTAAAGGAAAGTTGGCACTCTTTCAATGTCCACAATGAGCTAGAAGCCATCCAAGCCCCAATTTCTTGATAATTCTACCAATTTGTGCAATTGGCAGACAAGTAACTTGGAATAAAGCATCCAACATATCCATGGCATCCAGCTGGTAAGCTGCTGTGACTGCAGGATGGGAGTGAATGACAGCGTGGGATGACTTGGGTTGTAACAAGTTCCACCTTTATTCATTTTGCACATGAAAATACCAAACAGCGTTCAGCTCAGAAATGCTATATTTAGGGCTGTGTGAAAAATCTCAGTGGGTTGGCTGGGACCAATGTAGACATGACCTAGAGAAGGCTTTTTGTGTGTTTCTTTATGCCTAGATGGCAGGAGGGATGGAAACTTGGGAGCAACAATGCAGTACGAGAATATTCCTGGAATATTCAACCCTGCCACTCTGCACAGACAGGAGAAAAGGAGTCTGAAACCTTTTCACAACTGCTCCAATAAGGGAAGGGAATGTAAAAGCTATTGATTGTGTCCCTGGGAGAGTGCCCCAGAGATGGAGTGGGCAAGAGACAACAGTAACTCCTTGTGCAACTCTTCCTTGGCTATTTAATTTTTAAGATGCTCTCAAGAATCGGAGGACAGGTACCAGTTCTCAGGCTGACCCCAGCTCAACTCAGTTCCCAGGCCAATGCTTAGCTTCCAACTGGCATCTTTTCCCACTTCATCAAACTGCATTGAGCCTCAAATTGAGACTTGTGGAGCCACGAAATCTTGTTTAATGGTGATTCAGCTTAGCAACGATTTGGGCCAATCACACTACTATTTTCACCTCATAAAACTCATTTGAAAATGACCTAAACAAGCACCACAGATGACGAGAACTTGTACGGTGCCATCAGGTTCTCAAATCTTCTCCAAGGACTGCCTTTGTGTAGAGGCTCGAGGCCTTAAAGTAGAAAGCACCACATAAAGTAGCTGCAACATAATTAATCAGTTTAAAATCCACATCAAGAATCAAAGCAGAAATATGGTGTTAGACCAACGAAAGCTCTGGTTATCTCTAACAGCACAAAGCCCTGTTCTTGAATTTCTGTGTCCTCCCCAAAAGCATCCTGCATCCTTAGTCCTCCCCACAAGTGTCCCTGCCTTTGGGGACGTTTGTCCAACACTGTGCTGGGAGCTTCCCGTGATGCAAGCTGGTGTGATCTTAGAGATGAGGTTGCCTAAAACAGCCTGGAAAACCCTATCAGATGGAATGCTTTTGTTGTTTTTATTACTTAACACACATTTGTGGAAAAAAAAATAGTCCCTGTCATCACCTTGGCAGCTAGCAATAGGGCCTGGCAAGTCTGCCAGTCATATTATTTGCGTGTGACTGGAGCAAAAAATATTAAGACCTCTGTGCTAACAGACAGGAACAGAAATGATGGCTCCAGGCAACATATTCCTGTAAACCAGGTAGGCAGTTTCCAGTCATAATAAAATACTGACAGGGAGGGCAGAGGAGGGGAGTGAGGGGCACTGAAACGGGGCTGAATGAGGAGTTTGGAAACTCCGGTTTTATTCTCAGCTCTGTTATCAGACTGCTGTGTGACTAGGGATAACTACGTCCATCACCAGCCTGTGTGCTCAAAAGGCAAACACCAAAATCAAGCAATGGCTTGATATGGGATGAGGCAAACACAGAACCCAGCGCAGCCTGAGAGACCCAGCTGGCAAGCTGGCTTTCAAGCACATCTTTGACTTCTCAGCCCAAAGGAAAGATGCCCAAGATTCCCAGCCCCAAGGAAAGGTGCTACAGCACCACCCAGCACAGAGGGCTTGTATTCTGGGGAAGCAGCAGCAACCCGGGGGCCCTTCCTTCCCTATCCTGCAGCATGGTCCCTGCAGCCTCACGGCACTAGGCCCAGCAGGTCCAATGCCCTTGGTGCCCCCCTTAGCCCTGTAAGACTTCATCCCTTAACATCTTAGTGTTATTAACATGTTAACGAGGTTCCTAACCTCATTTAGCCACTAGGTTTTGCGCCACGCAAAGAAGAGAAGGAAAAAGGAGGTGGAAGCTTTCTTAGCGTGGCCCTCTAAGGGCTTCTCTAATCCTGCAGCCTCCAGGACAGAGGCAGAAGTTGCTGATAAACCTCTTAATCAAATGCGATCAAGTCCCTAATGCATAGCCAGTGCCTGCGTCCAAGGGAGAGGATAAGAAACTCTGGGGGAAACAAAATGCCTCGATTACAAAGAAACAAGGCACCCACACGGCCTCCCAGCCACACATTTGCCAAAGGTTTTTCTTCCCCTGCACGCTCTGCCTTTTTGCAAGACGTGCATGTGCTGCATGTTGTTGAGCCTCGCATCTGCTGGACGGATGAGAAATTAATTCCTAAGAATGTCAGTGATGTCAGGCATTTTCTTCTTTAATGTGACCATAAAGTGGCGAGAGCCGTCAGCGGCACTGGCTGTAGTTTAACAAAAAAATGTTGACGTTGCCTGGATACTGAGCCCCGCTCCGTTCGAGGATTTACTTGCGTGTCTGCATTTGACAGCAATAACTCCTCAGGATTTGGGGTTTTCTTTAATATTCTGAGAGCCATGCAAATATCTCTCCTTATTCAGAGCTCGCCTCTTCTCTCCTCCCCCACTTTTTGGCTTTGTCAAATGCAAAGTAATTCTTCAACCGTAGTAAAACCATAAATAAGAAGTCATAAAAATATTTTTCTATCCTTCTTTTTCTCCAAGGTTAATCTTTTTGGTTATATAAGCACTTTATAAAACAGCATGGGGAAAGTATATGAGGATCTGTTCATGTGATTAAGACTCGGCTCCTTCTTTAGCATGTCCCAGTGACAGCATTTTATGCTTTGCATTTGCCACCGCCAAGGCTTATGCAGCTGTCTCGCTGTAACCTCCAAAGCAGACCTCAGAGAGATTTAACATTGCTTTTTAGGGGCTGCTTACAGTAAGTCATTACGCTGGGTATCTGTGGATCCTGGGGAAAAAAAAGAGCATTACTAAGTACCTGCTAATTGTTCATTACAGTGGGTGGATTCCAGGTTTCACAGATGGCAAAAATCCAGCTACTCCAAGGGGAAGGGATTTTGTCCCAGTCTTTCCCTTTATTGCTGTCCTGCTCCAAATAGGCCTTGTGCAGAAACAGATCTGGACGCCGTTTAGTGAAGTGCTGTAGTGTTTTATAATCTTTTATGGTAAAGAATTTGGAGGGACTTGAGAGAGGGCTTCAGGCAGAACAGAAACAGAACTGAAGCACATATACAAAATCTCAAAACTCCTCTTCCCGGCAGCTAGATGGCAGAGAATTAAAAAGTCCACTGCAGACCGTTTTTCCAGTCAGGCCTCTGACATGTCTCCTAAGTGAGGAACAGTGCAGTTATCCCTGCACTCTGCTGTGGCAGATCTCAGCACACTGCAGGGTTATTTTCCAAAGGAAATGATGTGCTACTTGGGTACTTTCTTTAGTGCAACTTGTTTTATTTGTTTAATAACTTCACCACCTTTAAATACACAAGCAACCAACAGCACCCAGACTCCTCTCTTCCAGCAATTCCATCCCAAACCCCAGTGCCCCAGTCCCACAATATTGTAACTCCCTTCTAGTGATGCCCTCAAGCCCCTATGAATGCCACCTCTCTTCTTTTCAAGCTTTAGCACTGGGATGGACAAAACCTCAGCAATACACAGTGGAAAGAATGACAGCACTGCCTGACCAGGCTCGTTTGGTGGCGATGCCTCTTGCTGTTGCCTTCCACAAGCCTCTTGTGGCTGGGAGATGCAAGAGCACTCGCTGGCTTTGAAGATGCAGAAGCCAGCGCGTGGTGATTCCCATTTAACACCTACGAGTGCAGGGACAAACACTGCCCTCCCACCTGCCTGGCTCTTCATAAATATAAAATGCAATAGGGGAGTAAAGGAGTGAAAATGGTGGTGGGATTCCTGAAAGGTACAGGCCTTCTGATCGCTTCTTTAAACACTTCTTGCAGCGGGCAGTCACTGCTTTTCCACAGGTACTCGAAGACTCTCTGCTGCCTCAAAACTCATCCCTAAAAGCTAGCTCAACACCCCCTCCTCCATCTGACCAACACTCACCAGCAGCCTGTTTGACTTTAATGCGATTTAATTGCACTGACTTGTCTTAATAATAAATCTCATGCCAAGACACTGCAGCTGGAGCAAGAGCTGACCCAGGGACAGCTTTCCAAAGACTTGTACCCCCCTGTCCTCTATCTTGCTGCCCCCCAGTGCCACAGAAGCTTTCCTGGACCACCGAGGTGGCTACGGCCACCCTGACCTCCTCCAGCCCTGCTATGGTTGTGCAAAACAAAGTGCCTTACTCCAAATTGCTCTCTCTGTAATGCTCCTCCGTCACCATCCTCCAAGGCTGGCACAATCCCAGAGCAGCTACCATCCTTGAGTACCCAACAGTATTTACTCCCTTAAAAAAATGCCCGAGATTTCCCTTCCTCACCCCTAAAGTCCATGGTTAGAGGACAAAGCGTCACCATGGGGCAGGGGAAAGAAAGCTCCATAACGAAATCTCCCTCGCACAGCAGCTCCACAGTGACCCCAAAATTCCAGGGGATTCCCGCTCTCCCCAGAGAAATATCTTAGCTTTAAGGACCTGGAGTTCAGGGTTTATCTGACTGCATGCATATATGGCACTATCTTTTTTGCATTTTCATATTGTGATATTTTTTACACGTTCGTTGTCCCAGTGGTCTGGATGCTATGGGAGCATCAATTCACAGTGGTCAAAGAAACATGAAGGAATTATGGCCCATCACTAAGGAATACCAGAGGGGTGGCTATTAATTAAATACATTGCTATAAGTAAGAAGAATATTAAATCTCAGTTTCTTTCTCAGTCTTTGTTTCTACAGCAGAGGAAACCATGGGGAAAAAAAAAAATGTTCCTAATCACTACAACAGAGCCCCTATCTGTTACCCCATAGCCCTGGCTTTGATTGTTTCTCTAAGTTCAGAGCACTGATCCCTACCGTAAGAATTTAAGCTCTTAAGTGCCCACATGGGAAACTATTCCTTGTTGAAGGAATCAACCCATCATATGGATGATCCATCACCAACCCATCACCCACCATCATTTGGGTGATGAGCAAATATCACTGAAATTACTAAAAATATTTCTTAAATAAAAGTTTTTTGTTTGTTTGTTTGCTTTTTCAGCTCAACCAGCTTCCTAACATAGATATCTCAGCAAGGATTTACACAATTAACCCCAAACAGCCAAGTCTGGAGATGGTTCCAATGTGTTGGAACAATTCATCAAATGCAATGGTCAAATCCTCTCCTGTGCCACACTCTCAGAAAGGCAGCTGTAGCAAATCACTTCCTTTAATTGAAAGTAAGACAGCAGAATTGGACTTTCACGGGGTAGAAGCCACACTTTAATTACCTTCACTAGCAGCAATAGTGCTTTCTTCTGAAAGATGAAAAAATTCAGCTAACCACTCATCTAAATGTTTACGTTGATTCAGTTTTGAAGCTTGCTTTCCCAAACAAGTTTAGGCCAGCACTGCACTGTGGTCACCTGCTGCTGCTGTACTAAGGACCCGCACACCCTGAGCCAAAGCACTATATTTATTACCTGGCTGCGTGTTCCAGCTGCTGTTTGCGACTTTAGTCTTGGAGAAACCCTTTGGCTCGAGGTGGCTGCTCTGTGCCTAACGCTGCCCAGTGTTTCTGCAGGAAACATGAAGGCAGCAGGTGCTTCGCGATGTTAAACACATCATAAATAACACGGGCACTATGTGCCACGTGCAGCTCCTCTCGGGTCAGTATTAAGTGTTAGCTCATGTGCAGTTCTTACCCTCCGAGTCCAAAAAGTCTTGACCTTGTAGCATTTAGACGTGGCTTTTTTTTTTGGCATGGACTAAAGGTGGTTTTAGCCTCTGGTGAGAAGGCTGCCAGGTGGGGTGGAAGGCAGAAGGAGCCTCCACGGGTTGGGGGCTGCCCATTGGGCTCTACGGGGGTGCAGTGGTGAACAAGAAAAACCCCATAACTGCAGCAGTGTCGTCCTGCTGAGGTGTCGGGTCGGGTTGCTACACGCAGCTCACTCACCATTAAACTGATCCGGGAAAAGACCGCGAACGTTAAGAGCTATGGAAATCTTATACTGAGGTTAAGCAAACAAATTTGACACCAAACCTTCCACCCTGTGCATGCAGGCAGTTGAGCACAAACATTCACAGCGCCCCTGAAATGCTCAGGATTCCCAGATAACGGCGTTCGCTGATGAACATAAGATGAATGGCTTCTGCACGACTTCCCCAGCAGAAATGAGTTGCGTTAGGGTATAGGTACTTGCCAACGCAATTAAAAGTCCATCTTCATATTGAGGGCTACATCCTGACCCCACTGGTGGCAATGACAGAGCCTCCTGGGACTACGAGAGGAGGACTTGGTTCCCTGAACAACCCCAGAAATCACTACAGTTACATACATTAGAGGGATGGGTGCTTTTAGCCCTCACTGTTTGAAAGGGTTTGGAAGGAAAGGAAAAAAAAATAAAGCATAATAAAGGGTTCTTAGCATCCTGCTCGAAACCTAAAGCAAAGGCACACAGTGCAATCCCAGCCTCTCCGTACAGCAAAGAGGAGCAGCAGGATGCCCACAGGAGGGCACCTATGTTTCGTGGTTGGCTATGAGCTCCCAGGGAGACGCATTTTGGGCTTTGCAGCGTGGCACTGCCTGGCACAGCCACCCACACGCGCTCGTCACCACAGTCCTGCACCACACACCTATGGGGGCTCTCAGAGCTGCACTTCCCCTTCAGTTGTTGAGAGCCATAACCAGCAGGAGATGCTGAAGGAAGCAAGCTACAAAGAAAACCCTTTTGCAATCCGCAGCAGCTGCCTTATCAAATCATGCTTATATAGGAACCTGGAGTCAAGCTACAAAATAATTTAACAAACAAACAAAAAAGCCCACAATCCATTCTTTGTTTCAAAGCTAAAATAAGAAAGATCCTATCCGGATTTCATTAAACACTCAGTGCCCCATGCTAGAACCAACCGGCCCAGGTGATAAGGGAGGGCTGTGAGTCTGCTGATCCACCCTGGAGTTCCCAGGCATGGGGACCTTCGTAAGCTCCCTGCTGGCTCCGTGTTCCTGTGATTGTCATAAAACAGTTAGGTTTTGACATTTGGACCTTTCCAGCAATGCTCTACAGATGTGTTGGTTTAGCTGTTTAGCCAGATAACAAACTCCAGCATCCTGAAAGTGGATCAAAGCAAAAGCTACTGGCAATTACAGATTATTACTCATGGCACACAGGTGGCTACAGACTAAAATCTTCCCTTCAGAAAGGTCACTGTTCAGGAAATTACTCTCTAAATTACAATCACTTACAACATGTTTGCCTTTCACAGCTTTACACTATAACTACGATCCGTTCTCATCTTGCTGCCCCATCCTTTGCGTTTTGCAGCACCAACCACTGCATGTCCTGGCTGGCAAACCACTGTTAGTGCTTCCGAGCATTGTGCAAACCCCACTGTGAAACCCCAGAATAGCGAGGACTTTGAGGAGCAGGGAGCTCTAGCTAATGTGCACGTGTGTTGCTGTGACTAACACAAGACTTTTCTGAATCTGTTTTGGGTTCTCTGCATAGAGCTATCCTTCACTGGGTATGTCTGCTCCACACCGTGCCAGGGAAATGTGTCAGAAGGTTTGCTGGATTATCAGAGCTCCCACAATAACAGTTACTGGCTCCCTAAACATGTATTAGCCTGCTGAGAGGATACATGATTCAAACAAACTTTTTTAGAGGTCCTGATGCTTGCGAGCCATTCTTAGATCAAGGCACAAAAAATAGACTCAAGACTCATTTTCTGACATCAGTAGAAGACCTTGCCTGTCCTCTCCTTATTTTAAACTAAGAACAGGACTTCTAGCCTCCTCCAGCTGATGTGTTGATTATTTTAAGCCCAATAAAATCCAAACCAATTAACTCACTAGGCTAGAAAATCCTAAACCAATTAATTTTAAAAAGTGGCATCCTTGTCCTCCTCTGCTTTGACAAAAGCAAACGTGAGCTTACTTTAGTCAAATAAAGAGCAGCATGGACAGACTTGCCTCCAGTACACAGATTCAGGAACACAGAAATTAGTAGATCAGTGAGGTTGGCATAACTTTGGTATTACACAATTTCCACAGCCCTTTCACCTCTGTAAAACTCCAAGTACAAAAAGGCTTTACGCTAGATCTCCTAATCCAGTCTGATATTTGCCTTAGTATGGCAATGGGGAAAAAATCTGAAGCCTGATGCTTTGCAGAGCTTTATACTAGAAGAGAACTTCTGTGCTTTTCCACATCCCCTCATCCCTGTATCCCATCTGCATTTAATTTGTCTGTACACACCAAATGGGCCAACGATGTCTTCATAGTTGGATGATGACTATACAAGTTGCTCTAGGTGCTCCAACCACTGAGCAAATTAACATGGGTGATACAGGCTCTCCTTGTCCAATTCATGACTCTCCTGGTGACTGCTGGAAGTGACTTTGCACTGAAGCAGCTGCTGGGAGCTCATGTGATGGTTTATACCAGCTCAGCTGCCAGCCTGTGGTGTCACTGCGTTCATATAGAAGCGTAGAATCACAGAATCATTTAGGTTGGAAAAGATCTCAAAAATCATCTTGTCCAACCTTTAACCTAGCACTGAGAGTAATCAACATCTCACCCTATTGAGTCTCACAATACCATTATTTATTATTATAATAATTATTATTGGTTATCTATTTGGAATTCAATGTTTTAATTCAGCCCCAGCTCAGTCAAAACCCACACTGATTCAGCAAGGGCTACGTGAGAACTACTGGCCACTGGACTGAGTCTAGAATTTAACTCTACTTTACTACACAGACTGTATCTCCCAAACTATGCCTTTTTCTGCCCTGTAATCAAGTTGTTTCATTCCCTATTTTTCCAGATCAGAAAGCTGATTGATTCAACATTTATCATGTTCATTTATACATTGTTTTGAGGCATTTTCCATGGGCTTTATCTATGGAGAAAAGCACTCAGAGAACTTATGATATATATAAAGTTTGACTTTGATACCTTAAGTGGCTGGTAAGACTCGAACTATGTATCATAAGATATTGGATGCACAATACAGTTTCACTGGGATCATGACTAGTGCTCACTAAGCTTCAGATAGAGCAATGCACTTAATACTAAGTATGTGAACAAAGCTACTAAAATAAACAGAACAGGATTTCTCCCGTACTTGCCCAGGGACTAAATTCTGAAATGATTAATCTCAGTGGAAATCAGACACTTAAGTATATTTGAAAATCTGCTCCTACATGTTTTCCTGGGTTTTAAAACTAGAGATAGTTTAAAAGAAATACTCAAATTATTTCCAAATGGTTTGCTGTCTAACACTTGGAGACTTCAAAACTCTCTTTTCAGCTTTACTTTTGCTTGCATTACCACTTGTGGGGAAACAAAGCTGCTTGTGAGTGAACACTGCCCTGCAGACCTTCCTTACACAAGGACTTGAAGGAGATGAGCCACGAAAAGCCACCAGGGTTCAGCAACCTGTAGAGATGTTCAAACTGTACATTTTCTGTATGTATATTTCATACTAAAATAAATGTGGAAAGCATTATTTTACTGATTGGGAATTTGGGAATTTCAATTTCCTCTGCATGCCAGCAGCAGTCTCTAAAAGAACTAACATAAAACTAAGATCACTGATTTATTCTCTGTACATTACAAGAAATAAAATCTTTTTTAGTTACCACAAGTAACCATTTATAGCATGATCCATAGTCCAAATCCCAAGAAAGAGATAGAAAATGGGAACGACTAATCCCAGGTCCATCATATCGGTAGGGTTACCAATGAAAGTTAGAGAATGAAAAATTTCCTTTTTTTTTTTTTTCCTTTTTTTTTTTTTTCATTATTGCATCTAAGCAATTAGCAATTTGAAGCCAGTCTGAAAAATCATTCCTGCCTAGAATGAGTAGCATAGAATACAAAATTATGCTGGGTGTGCTCCGCCTACGCAGATTACAGGTAACACTGACCATGGGTAAACTAAGGTGAAATGGGAAAAGCATTGAAAGATTTCTCCAAATAAATTAAGACCAATCACAATGGGCACATTCTAACCAGAAAAATCGTCTGCTGCTGACAGCAGATGTCAGTAGCTGGCAGAGGAACCGGGGATGAATGTGGCTGGTCTTTGGCCACGGGAAGCTGTCTGTGGCACCAATTCAGCTGCAGCCGTGCTGCTGACACATGTTGTCTGCAAAAAGTCATTTTTCTTGTGTAGGCAAGACTGAAATGAATTGTGTTAAGTCCCCTGCCTCTGTGGGCACAGCAAACTTGAAAAATTATGATTAGATGTATCTGTGCAGCAGTGCTGGGAAGGAGAGGAAGACAGAAATGGCTCTGCTCCTTTCCTAGTGCTTATGGCCCCATCCAGTCCTATGCAGGAAGCATGAGGGCAGTCACAGACAGAAACTGAAGCTGCCCCATGGCATTTCCCTCCAGCATCCCACTTGCCTGCAGGTCCAGAAGGCAGGGGAGCCATGGACACAGGCTGAAAAACTGAAGAAGAAAGCGGCCCCAGCTATCCAAGGTCCCAATGCAAGTTATATTGATGTGTCTCTACAGCTGTAGTCCAAAGAGCAGGAGGGTCCCAGACTATGGGTCGAATATAGTGATTTAGCAAAGGAAAATCCAAACATAGACTTCAGAAGCTTGTAGGAGGGATGTATCTCCTCACATCCTGTATGGCATGAGAAGGAGGCTCCTACAGAGTAAAGGTGGGCAGCCAGCTTGATGCAGTGGTATGTGGGATGCCCATGCCTGGCTTCTCATGCCTGTATTGGACCAAAACACCACTTCATTGCAAATTATTACTTAAATATCATGAATATGGAGTAAAATCTGGGAGCTGTGAATTGCATGAATTCACAAATGAGAAAAGCTGCAGTACTGATGTGCCAGGGTCAGGAGGCCTTCAAGGTTGCAGAGCTGAATGTGGCAACATGAAACCTCAGAGGCTTTTCCCCATTTCTTTCCCGGGCTATTGGAAATGAGAGCCACTGGCTCCATCTATGGGTAAAAAATAGTACAGTTGTATTTCCTTACAGATGGTATATTCTAACTACAAGATGTTCTCACACCAAAAAAAAAAAAAAAAAAAAAAAAAAAAAAAAAAGAAATCTTTCTGGTCCTTTAGTACTGGAACACCAGGAACCCTCCTTATGGATTATGTTAGGCACCATGGCACTGAATATCAGATGCCAAAAATATATATGTATTTACTAAGGGAAAGCAGAAAGCAGAAAATCAAGATCTTGTATTGAAAAGCATTTCCTTCCTCAAATATCGTGCATGTTCACTGTTATTCAGCACTGAGCACCAGCTTCAAGGTGTTTGAAAGCTGTGTAATTTTAGATACAACAGTCTGCAAGCAGCCTTTAATCCTGAGCTAACTTACGTTTTGATCCCAACCACCACAGCCCAAAGCTTAGGTCAATGGAAACCTTTTAATTGATTTCCTTTGCTGTTAAAATTGGCAGCGCCATCAATGCGCTGTGATTATTGCTGCTACTTTAACTGGTATTTTTGGAACAGGAAGCAGGATTGGAAAATGTCCTGCTGCCCTTCAGAGAGGGCATTCAGCCCCTGGTAGAAAGCTGCATTTTTAATGAGTTAAATCTCACACAGCCAAGTACTTTTATTAAAAATGTTTCTGGTATTTGATTTAAACATATCTGCAGGGATAGCTCCCTAATTTCCACTCGGTAAAGTGATGCTCTCCTGATTTACTTGTACATGTGTTACTTCTGAGGTGAGAGCTCACGCAAGACCATGGAAAAATGTAGGCTGAGTTGTGTTTTCTTCCAGTGCAGGTCATCCTCCTGAGTTTACTTTGGATCGCCTTAGTTTGCTTTACTTCTATACATGAGGTGCTGCCTTGGGCTTTGCTGTTCTGAAATTCCTGAACCAAAGGGGCTGTGCTGGGGGCCAAGAACAAATCCCAATGATAAGAATCCCACTGAGTTTCCATCAGGATGGGCGAAGGCATCTGGAGCATCTTCTGTCTTTTCAAAGGTGGGACACTGGGCATGAAGCCCCAGCCTGTAGTTTGCTGTTTCAAAGCTGTGCATACAGCTAAGGACTTTTTGCGGGAAGGTATCTTTCACTTCAAGGCAGTTATTTAGGTCAGAGTCATGGGGTTGTGGCCAGCTGTTGAACTGGGGTAACCAAAAGGAAAAGACACAAAGATGAGCTTTTGGTTATTGCCAGAGAGAGAGAAAAAAAAAATATTAAAGATGAGCAAATGCTTTAAAATCCTAGCCTGACACTGGAAAATGTTTTAAACCTCATGTCTGCAGATCACTTTCTGCTTTAATATTGTCCTAATCATTAATATCCTTGCTGAACTGCATATATTCGAGGGACAAAATAACTTCACTGGGAAAAGAGCAGCTACATGGGAAAGAAAACACTGCAAATGTCACACATAGCCTTTGAAATGAAAACAAGCGAGGAAGAAGTTGCTTCCAAGACAAACAAGGGATACACAGAGTAACAGGTTAGTCTGTGTTTTGAACAAGGCGTGGGAGGAGGAAGCGGAGGAAAGACTGGGGATGTTATTTACAAGGAAGACGGCGTATACTTCCCTCACATACTGCTGCAAGATAATAGGAGAAGGAGTGTAGGGTGGGCTCAGTTCAAGTAAAGTGAGGGAAAAAAAAAAACACCTACAAACCCTGTGGGCTTTTACCTGGTGCTTTTTTCAGTTGTGGATTGCCTGGGTAAGTGCAGATTTGCTATAAACCAGAAGGGAAGGCTCCAGTGACGAATTTCACAGAGCAGCTGAGGCTGGGAAGGACATCTGGTGGTCTCTGGTCCAGCCCCTGCTCAAAGTAGGGCTGCAACTTCTGGTTGGGGTGCTCAGAGCCTCGTCCTATAGCATTATTAAAATCTGCAAGGAAGCAATTTCACAGCCCTCTGGTCCCCTGCTTCAATGCCATGCCACCCCCAACAGGAACATTTGGCTTACGTCTACCTGAAGCTTCCCTTGGGGCCTCCTGGCCTTCCTTTGTGCATCCCTGAGATGCTTTGGCTCTGCCTTCTCCATAACCCCCAATAGGTAACAAATGACAGCTAAAAGATCTTCTCCTCCTCCTTTTTCCCCATATACCATGTGCTCCAACCCTGACCAACCTCACTTCATTTCAATACCATTAACCCATTTCATTTCAGTAGTACTAACCCAGTGCCAGCAGCTGATCACCTGTAACAGCAGGCAAGCACAACCACGTGATTTCAGCTCGCTGTCCTTTTCAGAAGAAATAAAGCAACCTAAACCTCCTTCCTTTTTACCATGGGTGTCCCAAGCTGCTTGAGAAAATGGGATTTTAATCACTTAGGATGAGGCAATTCTGAGCAGTGAAGCATTCAGGTAGCTTCAGAAATGAAGCCATGTGCTGTTTTGGCTCTTCTCAGAGCTCTGCAGCTTGGCACCTGCGCAAAGGTCTGAAATATCTGCTCTGAGGGGTCTCTGAGAAGTCTGGTCACTCAGAAAATGCTCCTCGGCCTACACAGACTTTGTTTTGAGTGGGATATAGTCATTTAACTTAGTGCTTCATGGTACATCGGGTTATTCTTTCTTTGCCACACAGCAGAATGTAAAAGTTTTGCCTGTGAAAAACTACATAACACAACAAAACTGTTGGTTTTTGTAAGTGTCCTGATGTCCTTGTTAAATACAATTCAGTTAAATATAGCACACCCTAAGAGCCTAATTCATTACCAACCCCTGTTTAGCACACTGAATAAAATCTACGTTAACATGACAGAGTGAAGAGCGTGTATCTGCATAAGTGTCTCTTACAGAGAGCTTAACGATGTGAAAGCACCTGGTATGGATTGCTCTGCAGATTTAAAAAAAAAAAAAAAAGCTGCAGAATGAGACAAGTTATCAATTTTACTACAAATTTTAGTCAACACACCCTTTGCAAGAGGCCCTAAAAACAAAAGACCACAGACACCGAAGCCCAGCACAATTCCTGCAATGCTCTCTGGAGTCACAGGATCATGGGGATCTTCTGTTAGCTCAGAAATAGCATGGCCCCGTTCCAAGCCCGCCCCTGCGACAGTGATGTGACCTTATCAAAAGGGTTTTGCTGACTACTGGAAGATTTCTTTATTTAAAATTCTGATGTACCTAGCTAGGATCAGACTTAAGTGGTGCTATTTGCTTGGATAACTTAGTCAAAACATCACACGATGGCTTTGCTATGCAGTGTGTATTGATGCAGCAGCAAGCTCTTCTGGGTGCACTGAATCAGCTCCATACTCCCTGTGCAACATTGAAACCTATCTGGACCAGCAAAAAGAGCTCAGATGAACTGTAATTATTGTGAGGCTTGAGAAAAAGGGGAGCATAAATAGCATGTTTAAACTTTAAGTTGAGAAGAGCAAATGCCCTTGAATAGAGTGATGCTTGCTATTCAGTTGGTGTCCTTCAGAAACACTGACTCTCCTGCTTTTAGTCTCCTGAAGGTGTTTCAGAGACAGGCAAGGACTGGAAAAGGTGCTGTTTCAAATAAGCTGCAGCAGAATAAACAGAAACAAAAAGAAAAATCCAATACGGGTCTGTATAGCTGTGTTCACGTGCACAGAAGTCGCTATGAAATTATTTGTTCTGATTAAAGCCAGCATTTTGAAGAGAAATTATGATGATGAAGGTGCTTCTACACTATTTATAAGCCACAGAAAATTATCAATGTTTTGCAGTAAACATACAGCCACATTTGTGTATATGCATCACTAATTCTGCACCTAGATTGTCTCAGAAGATCTGACCAAAAACATATGTCATTATTTCTTCTGTCAGCAGAAAGGAAAGTCTGACAGTCCAGCACCTTCAGTGGCACGATGTTGTTCCTCTCTTTCCCCTGTAACTCAGTCCTCTTCCTGCAGCCAATATCCCCTAGACAGAGTGGCCACAACTGCTTGTAGATTGACCCTGGGAACCTTTGCTCAATGAGAAAGCCTTAAAATCAAAGCCTTTTCTCAACCCTGCTCATTTGAGTTGTAGAAATGGTATATTAGTCCACGGGCTGGTGAAGAAGCAAAATTTGTTCCTGATGCAAAGTAGGCAACTGCTCTGAACCATGGAGGTCTACCACATCCTTCACGCTGCAAAGGAGCTCAAACACCCCTTTGGTGGTCATTTGATCAGAAACACGTACCATTTATCGCTATCTAGTCAAGGCTTCTCTTTTTCCCCAACAACAGGGCAAAGAGATACCAGTAGAAACCTGCTGAAATTCTCTATGGAGTCTACAGAAACAAGCCTCCCTCAGCTCCTGAGATGAGGTCCTTTCTGTGCCCACCTCCACCACAAACCCCATGACGGCTCGAGTTCTTGAGCCCTGGAGCTGACACCCAACCAGCCCTGGTGAAACTGCTTGCGAACTCCCCCTGATGCAGGAGCAGGATTCCTAGGGAAAGTTTTGAAGCGTGATTTCCCTCCTCAGCCCTGTGCAGGTGTCCTGCATAAGTCATTCCCTACTTGCCAGCCAAAACAACCCCAAACACATGGTCAGTGAAAGCAATAACGAACAATTAGCACATGCCTCATCTGCACTTACTTCACTACCGCAGGTAAAGAATGGGCCAAGCCCAGAGGTACTGTGTATCTTCCTGAAATAACATGAGCAATTTCTTACTTTTTCTTGATCTGGAGAAAAACTTGATGCCCCCAGGAGAGGTAGACGGGTTAGAATTGGGGGAGGACTCTTTGGAGGAGGACCTGAAGATCCCACTGAAGCTCATTCGGCGTGGGGAGCGTGGGGGAGACTCCTGGTAGGGGAAGGGGAAGACTGTTTTGGGTGAGCCGGGGCTATGTTTGGATCTCACAGGGGCAGAAACGGGACTGGAAGGACGGTTCTGGAGCCCTTTGGAGAAAAGGCCTTTTGAAGGGCTGCCTGCAGAGTAGCTTTCTTCCACCTGAGGAGAAGAGAAAAAAGGAAGAAAAAGAAAAAGCACCATTAATTCACTTCAGCTTGTGCCACTGGGATCTCAGAACTTGTCTCAACACAGTCATTCCCGTTTATTTGGGCTATGGATTAGCCAGGCCTGCCTGCACTAACACGTATGATGCATATGTGCCACCTCTCTGGGCTCCATGCTGCCTGTTAAAGATGACCTGAATTTCACCAAAAAAGTAAAATTATGTGCATAGACTTTATTATCACACATACAATTCTGGATATTTTTAGTAAAAAAATGTGTTTTTTTATTTTATTAGCCACATATTCTTATTCCTTCCCTGGAAAACTTAAAGGTGACTGGCAATAAATATAGATAGGGCAAACACAGTACCCTAAAGTCTTCCTCTTGCATTTAAGCACCCATCTGTGGAGGAGACTTAAGTCTCCTCCACACGATACAGCACAGCAGAGAGCACAAGTTCCCAAGCACCTGGCAGGTCTCTACAATGCCAGGCACTGCTACTTTCAACTCCAGTCCCAAAATAGAGAGACCATTTTAGACCAGCAATGTTCTAGCTAATTAGCCTGGCCTCCAGTTTGGGCATGACCTTTCCAACAGCTCTGTCTCTTCTGGGACCTGTGCTGGCTTTCCAGCCAGCAGGAATATCTGTGCACAACATAGCACAGCACTGTGCGGGCTCGCCCAGCGAGGGAGTGGGGGGAAATCCAGAAAAACAACCTAAAAAAAGGAGCAAAGATGAAATTCTCCCCACATGCAATTAACAGAAGCCTACCCAAACCGCTGTGGGATTTGCCTGTGCCTGAGCTATATGCAGAGTTTATTTCCTTCTGGATGAACAAAACACTCCTGTGGGCACGAGGCTTCTTTTTTAGCTGGGGTCATTTCTCATGAATGAAGGGCCTTGTTTCTGGCAGACGGCAGCACCGAGTTTCAGGTCTGCAGGGAAGGTAAAAGCAAAGGCCACGGCTTATGCACCCATGGGCACAGTGTGCTGCCTCCTGCACAAGGCATGCTGAGGTCCAAGCCATTTGCATGCCTCCTCGCTCCCCAGTTATGCAAAAAAAAAGGGAGGTATGGGGCAGACCACAACTCCTGCCTGCCAGGCACACCCGATATGCGTCAGTCAAGCTGGGCAGGGGTGTTGTTGCCATGGGAGGAATGGTGGGGAAAATAACAGCTTTGATTAGAAAGACTTAAATGAAAAAAAGGATGAAAGCTGGAATGGGTCCTGCTGTGTGGGAACTGCAGAAGGGCCTGCAGAGATCGTGGTCTCTCCTTTGGGAAGGTTCCCAACCTGAAAGGCCTGTGGTACTTCATCTGGGAGATGGGCACCAACAGCATGGGTCACCAGCAACAACACGGAGCCCCACTGGCATAGCAGAGCCCTGCTATGAACTCTGGCCTGTGCTCCTCTGAGCAGCATGGAAATGGCTGGCAAGATGCACAACTGCTTTTTATACCCGCACACTTATTTTTTATAGCACAGAAAAGAATGTCTTGGCAATACCTGTCCTTTTGCAGAAGCATTAGAGGAGCAGTTGCCCTCATGGGGAAATTTTTGGAATGGATAAATCAATTCTAACTAAAGCACTGGATACAAACACCAACAAGAGACTCTCGACTCTTGATTCATCAGAAAAGAAAATATAGTGTTTCATGCTTAATGCAGTGGCCTGAGCCCTCCAACTCCATCACAGTTTTGTGTGCAGTCTTGAAAACTCATTTCTATTCCACATCTATTCTTCTGTGAGGACAGTATCTCCTCAAGTACCACTCTAAGTCCTCTGGCACGCAGATTGTCTCGTGGTGAGTATTTATCATGAAGAATAGGTCACAATCGCTCAGCTGAGACTTGGAATAATTAACATGCTATAAATAAATTAATAAAAAAACCTGCATTTTTATTATGGGTAAACAGTCTCAAAGTGGTAACTTTTTCATAAAAGCTCATTAACTTCACTAAAATATCATCTGTAAATCATCCGAGACTCCTTACACGTGGTTCTCTTCTAACTACACAGCCCAGGAAACAACCAAGTAGCACAACAGCACCTCCATTCTACTGCTAAATCTACTGCCTGAAAGCTGGGAGTAAGAAGTACATTTTCAAGTTCATTTTACTCATAATACAAATCTGCCACCACTACTATAGTTTAGGACTGTTTCCAAGATTGTAATTTCATTATATTATTTTTCCTAAAGTGACAAGCGATGAAATTTGTAAAGCTAAGAGAAGAATGTCCTTCTGGTGCCACCTTTAATATTTCATGCATCTTTTTTTGCATGCTTATTTGATTATAACCAAACACGGACAGCAGACACTTCGAAAGACTATGCTGTCTTCACGGGATAAAGCAATTCTAGAAATGTAAAATGTCAAGGAACAATTTGTCAAATAAAATCAGTATTGCCTTGCACGCACAAGCCAGACATGGAAGCAAAATGTTCTCGAATTCTGAAGAGAAGCAGTGGGATGTTTTTATTTATTGCAATCACAACCAGTTGCTTTCCCTCCATCACGCCAGGCAGTTGAATTAGCTAATTGTTAGAGCACCAGGGGCACACTGCTAAATACACATGTGCATGCTACTAAATTAAAGGAAATTACTACAATGAATTCTTCCCCAGCTGCTCCACACATTAATTACACAAAGTTTACACCCCCCATCAAAGAGGATAAATACCTGTGATTTTGCTTGGGGAATTGCATCAGTATTTCTTTCTTAGAGTATTATTGGAGGCTAATGATTGCGAGTTTTTAAAGATGATTAGGTGCTTCTCTGAATAAAATCAGCAGTAACGACAGCTATGACAGCACACGGAAAAGTCACAAGGCGATATTAATTTCCAGGCATCAGCTGGGAATGCAGAAGGATCTCTGCTGTGGAAGAAACTGCAGCATCCGATGCAGACCCAGAGTGACGACTCCAGCAGTGGTGCTGGAGGAAGGCTGCACAGCTAGATGGGTCCTCAGCCTGTTCTGCATGCTTTTGGGGTTAATATCCTTGAAGCTGTGACAGGCAGGTGGGAACAAAACTCCCACACGTGCTTCTGAAATATAACTGTTTCCCCTACTGAGCTGTAGCAGCAAGACAGTATTGCACCTTGGATTCTCACATTAATAACCCTTTTAGATCAATTTGTGATGGCCCAGGAAAGCCAGTGAAGTGAGAATGAGCAGAAATATGAATCACACCTAGCAAATACACACAGTGACGGGGCTCATTTGACCCTGGCTGGATAATTGGGCTTTTGGAGATAAGTAGTGCAAACACCCGATGGAAGTACAATACAAATCAATGCACAAATAAGACCTAATTAAATTCAAAAACTGCCTGAAGTATGAAGATTGTTCACTTAAATAAAATAAATAAATAAATCAAAACCAAACAACTACCAACAAAACATCCCCTGTGTTGGCTTTGTGCAGAACCTACACGGGGTCCTTGAGCCTTACAACTGGTGATGCTGGAGAAGCAGAAATCTCAGCTTCTGAGCTCAGGTCTGCAGAGAACAGAGCAGCTGGAATAGGGCTAAACTAGCAGATGGGTAATAGAAGAATAAACGAGTGCCAGTGCAGCCCTACCCTCAGTCTGCAGGGATGTGCTCCCCGCTGAGGTTAAGCAGCTGAGCAGAGCCCCATGCTTGATTACACGTGCTGTTTCTGGTGACTGGCTTTAGCTGTTTAAGGCTTACATAGCACTGAGTAAATGTATCCCCAAATGCCATAAGACTACCACCAGTGTTCATGCTTCAGAGCACAAAAGGATCCTCAGCTGGGGACTGGGGGGAAACCTTGCCACGTTTTATAAACTGAGTGATCTTAGGCAGGCTCCTAAAATGTATCCAGAGCCAGCTGCTGTTGAAAATAAAGCAACAGAATGAGAGGAGAGTTGCACTGCTTTACATGGAGCAGACGTGCTTTCAGTTTTCTGAATGGAACGTAAAGTGGTAGCTTGGCACCTGTCCCAAGCTGGGCAGCTCTGGAAGATTTCATCTCAGCAAACAGCATCCTCACGGTTCCCCTTGTCCTTTCACCTGGATGAGGGGCTCTCTACCTCCCTAATCTCTTCTTCCTTTCCCACAACAATTCACGTTGATGTCTCAGAGCTATTCTGTGATGGACCAGCAGGCCTGCATCTTCATTTCCCATGGTCATTTTCAACAAACTCCTTGATGACAAAAATACCAGCATAAACCTCCACCAGTTCCAGACTACCCCATACCAGTGAGTGAGATACAGCTGGACACAGGCCCAAACCACCACACAGATGTTTTTTTTTTTTTCCCTGCTTGCTTACCACCCGCTGAGGATTTAACCTGTGCTGTGAGCACTCCCCAGACACTACCTGGGTTTGGGGAGAGCTCAGGCAAGAGACAGGCCCAGACTGCATGTGGCCACCCTGTGCTAGTGAGTTCAAGAGTCTGGCCCTACGGCAGGACTGGGCCCAAACCCAGCATTTCTGGAGCAAGCGAAATGTCCCTGACCTCTCTTACTACTACTATTGATGTATCCCAAGTATCTTGTGCTGGTAGGAATTATCCATCCTGAAGGTCTTCCAGATCTTCCTGTATAAGGCACTTCTCTACATCCAAAAACACCCCCCTGTCTTTGTATCACCAACAATTTTCATTGGAATTTCTATTTTTCTGTGCCTTACTACCAAAGTTCAGCCCAAGGACTGAGGTTGGGAAGTGCCACCAGTTCTGTCCCTCCACCCAACAGTCATCCTTTCGATACCAGCCTGCCATCTTTACATTAAAATATTTTCTTACCTAATTTGCAATCTTCTTATTTTACAAGAAAGATTAAACCACATTACATTGAATCACCGTATGATAACCCCCAATGCAATGCACTGAGACCAAACTATTCGTCCTTCACCACAAACCAGACTCTCATCATCCACACATGAGCCGTCTCAGTCCTGCCTCTTCTCACACACAGACACAAGTTTTCCCAACATTGTCATTTTCTTTCTCCTGCTTTGCATTGAAATTTGGATCCCTTTTCTCTTTTGCCAACTTATGTCCTCTGTAGGAAGCCATCTGTTTTCCCAGCCTAGAATTTAAGGACTGCTTAACTGCAGGGAAGAGAAGTGTCCTGTCGAAGAGTTGTGGCCAGAAGAATGAATGAGCTGTGCTGAGAAGACTCTGACCATGAGCAGGCAAAGACTGTCAGAGCTGGAGAAACCCTGCCTCTGCCCTTGTCCTTACCCTAGCACCTCTCTGCAGCCATCTCCACTGCTCTCCTAGAGGCAGAGGGCCCTTTAATAGGCACACAGCCTCCCTCAGAGATGCCCTTATTGCCTACTTCAGGAATCACCTTGGATTTTCATATTCCTTCTCCATTTTGGACAAACTCATCTCTCCTTGGATGTGCTACAGCTCCCCTCTGGGGTGACTGACTCCTGCCACAATCCCTTCCCATCTGGGATTTACAAAGCTCAGTATCTCTGAAAAATCTCTGGCTTTGAGTCAGTTACTGGTGAATTTAGATTCATTTTCAGAACAGTCTGAAAATAAATAAATAAATTAAAAGAAAGAAACCAACACCCTGTATGGAATACGAACGGGCTCAAACTAAACAGCCCCAAAGCTTCAAAATGTTTCCGAATTTAAGTGGAAGTTATTAAAAGTTCCTGAGCTCTGCTCATTTCTTCTCCAGCTCCAAAAAATTAGCACACTTATGGAGCATTTGAGTTTTGTTTGCTTTTACAACAGTGAGTTATTTGACCTTTATTTTGCCTCTTCTCTTAAAAAAAAAAATTGGAAGGCGAATAACAGGAAAGGAATCGCCTCCCACCATCCTTGTCAGGGACAGTAAGCACAATTAAAGACGACACACCAGATAGATGTCTGCACTTATTTCCTGCCCTTCTGCTGAATCTCAATAAAAAAGCCCTTTGATAAACTTAATTGGATGATTCCCTCATTCTGGTGGAATAAAAGAGCTCACAGAATCACAAGAACTGACTTCATTAGCCCGAAAGGTAATGAAGGACTTACTCTCCCAGGCACCATGAGGCTGCATTCACCACCATTAGTTCCCTTGGTTCTGCATGAGCAATAACAATCGGGATGACAACGTGTTTTACGGGATCAGAGATGTCACTTCCCAAAATTAAAGTACAATGACACTTCCCAAAATTAAAATACAATGGGATGAGGCTGGCTGATCTGGCAGGCCCTGAGAGCCCTGAATGGCCATCCGGATGGTCAGGGTTGGGTTTCCCACAGCAAGCAGGAGCATGCTGGAAGGAAGGTGAAAGCAGGGCTGGCTCCAGGTGAGATGAGGATGGCTCCTGGTTCTGTTTCCTAACCATAAATGTTTCTGTCGAAGCAGCAGAGGGGAAGGAGGCAGGCATAAGTCAGTGCAGACATTGTCACAAGTGTCCTTGTGCCAAGGCTCGCTGCATCCACTGCAGGTGCCCCGTGCCGAGGCTGCCGCAGTGCCTGGGACATGCTCCCCATCCTTCCTGCTGAGGCCAGCTCACTGTTCACAAAGAAACGGATAACTAAAGGCTCAGAAAAAAATAAATCAAAAGGAGATTTGTTATCTGGGAGAGAGGGGGATAAAAAACAGACTTTTTTTCCTTCTCCTCCCTGTTCTACCATTTATGAGTCACCGCACAAAGCAAAAACAATGCTGGGACCAGAACCAGGGCAAAGCGCTCCCCTGAGTCTTTCAGTACTGGAGTCATTCCTCAGATCTTTTCTGATCCTAGTTCATCAACATTTTCCTGCATTACTGACAGCAGATCTGTAAGTCAGTGACAGATGCAGTCATAACAAAACCTACATTTTGCCCTGTTCATTGGTTTGCACGTCCAAAAAACCAAAGTAATCCTTTAGCCATCACATCACATCCAGAATCTATGTACAGATGATTACCTGCAGCTGCTCTCAAAACCTAATCAAAGTTTTATGAAAGATTTTCCAAAAATAAAGTCTTCATTATTTGCTCCTAGGTGTCACTGCTCAGTTTGGCCAACCTGAAATGGGCAGTCTGCTTGTAAAATGTGTTTTAAGTGACTCAGGTCATTCTGCATTGGAGAGTTTCCTGCTCTCTTCCTCCTCATTTTTCTGTGAACTACAAACTGCAATTTGCAATTTGTACAGTAATGAGCCTGTATTTCTTTCAAGTCACTGATAAAGTAATATATAGTAAAGCAACAATATGTTTTGTCTGCCTAGAAACAAAATTCTCCACTGATGAGTCTCAACTTATTTTATCAGCCAGGTTTTATTCACTTAGTAGGCTCCACATTTGGTCAGTATCATTCCACTTTCTTAAATCTAAATGTCCTGTGCTACATTTTTATGTGTATGACACCAATACATTTTCCAACTAAATTTATAATCTCATTTAAAAAGCCAAATTCTCTCATAAAGAACTGTTTGCCATTAATTCCAATCAAAATGAGTCTATTGTAATAGCATTATTAACTATCCAATATTAGATATTTCATTGTTTTACCCAGGACTAATGCCATACTGACAAATCTGAAAATTATCCTAATTACAGGCATTGTAAATATTAACATAATAATTGCTTTTTTTTTTTTTTTTTTTTTCCAGTCTTTTGCAATCTCCTCTCTGCTCCAAGATTTATTCAAAATCATCACTAATCAGCCAGTTCATTCAGAGCTGTTTTATCAAGGTTGTTGGGTTTAATTTTAAAATGTCTAGCAGTGGTATCTTCCATTTTAAATGCCCTTGAGTCATTAATGGGACAGAGTCACCATTGTCATCTAAGATAAACATCTCACCTGCTTCTTCTCCATGTAGAGAAAAAAACATTCAGTGAACACTCATTTTTCAAACCTTCTCCTATATTTTATTAACAAATCTACTATTTCTCTAAAGTGACAGAGCAATATTATTTTTCGAACTTCTTTTCTTCCTATTCCTCTCACCTCCATATATAATTTGCTCCCCACGGACAGTTTTCTCATGTCGTTTTCTTCTCACAGTCATTCACAATCCCAGGCTTTCATCTGAAAGCAATGGTTTCCTGTAATTCCCACACCTCTTCCTGTAACCTACATTTTAGATGAAAGATCTATAAATATTCCAAGTGTTAACAGCTCTAAAATTGCTAGTGCCACCTTGGTGCAGGGGGGCACTCATCACTGACTGCCACCCTGCCACATCATGCCATCATTATTTTCTGTTCTCCAGCTCAACATCATTCAGGATTCTCTAGTCCTCTAAACCTTACTCCCCCCCACTTCTGCTGTCTTTTCCCAGACTGAGGCAATCTAGTATATTTAATTGCGTCTTAACTCCTAGTTATCCTCATCTATACTAATGTATTTAATGATCCTGTAAGGTCATTCTGTGAGAATTAAAGCCAATTCTGGTGAGTCTTTGAGTATGGGGCAATCAGTAGTACCAATAATTTTGGACAAAACCACCAGCACAAGTATTAAAGCACTTTGTCAGGCAACAAGAAAGGCCACAATATCTGCTACAGGCACAAGAGCCACCTTGCTGCATCAAATCACACCAAAAAAAATCTCTGCAAGAGTCTGCAGAGAATTATACTCTGCCTTCAAGAGAGGAAGGTGAAAACCACCCTGTCCCCTTCCTGCCATCAGGTTACAAAGCAAATAAGAACACATCAGCTATAATAATAACAATGCCAAAGAAAGTGATCAAGGCTAAACTTCATGAAATATATGCCACATTCCCACCACTGCCAAAAAATTCTGACGTGAGAAAGTAATTCTGCACTTGAGTTCCTAGCTGTGAAATGAGGATTATTGTCACAGAATGATGATTGAGAGGCACTCACATGGTGAAGTGCTGAGAATCCTTGTGAAAAATGTTAGTACAATTTCTAAAAGCTTTTCAAAAAAAAAAAAAAAAAAAAAACAAAAAACAAAAAAACACCGGTATTAAATTAATCACAGATCAGATAGACAGGCTGTGAACTACTTTTCTCTAACTTGATATATAGCCCAGGTGACAGAAGAGTTAAGTGCAGGAAGACATCTCTGATTAATTGCCAGTCTCCAACATGGCTGGTGAATGGAAAAGTCATGGTATTGATGAAATATTGGCTTAGAGAATGCAAAAGTTACAGATCACACTGTGATTTCAAACTTGAACAAATAAAAAACATTTCACTTGAAAGTGAACAGTAACTTGGGAACTTCCCTGCCCCCTCTGCAGAGGCCACTGGGATGAGGTTCAACATGGGTAAGTGCCGGGTCCTGCACTTGGGTCACAACAACCCCAAGCAGTGCTACAGGCTTGGGGGAGAGTGGCTGGAAAGCTGTGGAGAGGAAAGGGATCTGGGGGTGCTGATTGATGCTCACATGTGCATGAGCCAGCAGTGTGCCCAGGTGGACAAGAAGGCCAACAGCATCCTGGCCTGTATCAGGAGTAGTGAAGCCCAGCAGGAGCAGGAAGGTGATCGTCGCCCTGTACTCTGCTCTGGTGAGGCTGGACCTCAAGTGCTGTGTTCAGCTTTGGGTCCCTCACTACAAGAAGGACATCGAGGCCCTGGAGCATGTCCAGAGCAGGGCTACGAAGCTGGTGAAGAGCCTGGAGCATAAGTCCTGTGAGGAGCAACTGAGGGCACTGGGGGTGTTTGGGCTGAGGAAGAGGAGGCTCAGGGGAGACCTCATTGCTCTCTGCAACTACCTGGAAGGAAGGTGTGGGGAGCTGGGGGTCGGCCTCTTCTCACAGGTAACTGGTGATGGGACCAGAGGGAATGACCTCAAGTTGTGCCAGTGGAGGTTCAGGTTGGAAATGAGGAGACATTTCTTCTCAGAAAGAGCAGTCAGGCATTGGGACGGGTAGCCCAGAGAGGTGGTGGCGTCACTGTCCCTGGGGGTGTTCAAGGAGAGGTTGGACGTGGTGCCCGGGGACATGACTTAGTGGGTGACACTGGTGGTAGGGGGATGGTTGGACCAGAGGATCTTGAAGGTCTTTTTCAACACTGATGATTCTATTAATTTCTTTATGTAGCACCAGCAGGACCTGGCAAACTTTTAGTTTAAATGAAATAAGATCCTGCAGTCTGATGCTAGTCATCAACAGCAAAGATCCCATCCTTCACATTAAGGAGAAAAATGATATTTAGAATGAGATGTGTGGCAATGGATTTCATTAGATGATCTGTTTTTTATCATAAGTTGGGCACTGGCAGCTGGTCTTTTATCACTTTGTTGCAGGTTTTGAGCAGAGCTCTTGGTTAGGAAAAAAAATATCTTGGTCTTACACACTCAATCAGAAAGGTCAGTTAAAAAAACAATTTCAAATGTCAAGCCCCAAATGATTATTCCAAAGTTAATCACACTTCCACATAAAGAATTTGACCCAGGTTTGGGAGGGAAATAAAACACATCCCCTGAAACTGCAAAAAGGGGTAACTACTGAAATTTCTTCCAGTTCTTCCCAAGTCAACCACTCATTTAAAAAAGTATCCCAAGACCAGTAAGAGAAAAAATGGGGACTTCATAAATGGTAAAGTGGAACTTGTTAAACAATATCACATAACACTACACACAAGGAACATTAGCTTTAGCATGTTTTTTTCTTTGGGACTGAGATTCATGCAGCTTCCCTACCTTCCTTTGGGAGAAATCAAGTTTCAATTAGGAACACCTGCACTCTCCCAGCATGACAACCCTTTCCAAAACCATCTTATTGTTCACTTTATTCAACCCACCAAAAAAGTCCCTTTTGATAACACTGTTTATTTTAGCTTCCTTGGCATCTATGAGTTCCTCTGAGTTCATCAGTGATTCCTGTGTCACAGTCTTAAAAGGTCCGGTGCAGAAAAGAACAATGCTGATGTTATAAACATACTAATTTACTAATAGATTGCAGAAGATTTTAAACAACTATCCTTTGCTGCGAGGTGTAAAGGAATAGAAACTCATGCTGTCAACAGGGCTAAATTATTATCATTCTAGATGCAGATTAGCTTCACTAAGGAGATATTTATTGCTTCACCTGCCTTGAACTATAACTGCAGACTCTTTGACAAATGGCCTATAACAGGTTTAATCTTCAGAGAGGTCCATATCCTTGTAACTATTGTCATAAGTCTACTGCATAGACTTATATATAGACTATAGATTATAGTCTATATAGATTATATTATATTATATTATATTATATTATATTATATTATATTATATTATATTATATAGACTATATAATCTATATAGACTATAGATTAGCTTTTGGGGGTATCTATCATTTACAGAAGTCTCTCTCCTCACCAAGTCCTAACTTGGCTGGTAGGGAGCAGACCAACTTGTACATCAATGCTCTGTGAAAATTATGAGGTCAGGAACCTGAACATGATAGATGCTATGCACGATTTTTATTGCTTTGAAGAATGTGTAGGCACTGTCTAACTGGTCCTAAAGTTGTCCATTGAATATGCTCATCTGATCATCTGAAAGTAGGCAGACTCTGAATGTATTGGTTTAATGTAATAGCAAGTTGTTGGAAAAACAAATGCTGGCAATGCCTACAGAAGGATAACCTTGAGCTAATCTCACATCAAGAAGGAAATATTCCATCTTGTTTATGGGTAGATGCTACCACTATGACTCCAGCAATTGCAAGCAGTTTCTTTTGACAGCACCATGGATGGATAGATCAAGGATGCTGAACAGTTAAACCCTCTGTAGCCTGAAGTCAGCAATTAGGAGGCAACTCAAGGAAGACAGACAGACAGCCACAGATGCCTATTTGGGCACTGCGTTTCTGTAGAAACACCACAAATTCTGGAAGCTAACTGTTTTCCTGAGAATGCAGTTACCCAATACCACTTTATTGAATTACAACATTACACACAACATGTGCAGTTTCTAAAGGAATATCACCACAGAGGTTATCATTCTTTACAGGTGATAGCATTAAGCACTGTCATGATAAGGCCTGCAAAAATCACAACACTTGCCCTAGAGTATCTCTTTCAATGTGTTAATGGCATGGCAGGAAAGATTAAAATCCCGAGACTTTTTTAAGTCTAATAAATTGTGTTTATCTCCAAGGAACTCAGCCACTACAGTGAAGGTGAAGCTTTGGAAATATCCTACCTTGCGAGAAGCATTTTTGTCTGTGTTCTCCACATCACCGTCCAAGAATGGCATGGCAAAAGAGCTGAGATCCTGCCAGAAAAGAGAAGAAAAAATGATGTCTTATATTAACGTCTTCTTCCTTCCATCAGAGCTCCCATGATTGTAGCCCACTCTGTTATTTCCAAAGTGCCCACTGCTTTACCCATAGCAACTGCCAAAAAGTAATAATGTGGGCTCTGATAATTCTCCTGGCCTGTGAAAGGGAACAGATTTAAGTAACTAGTGAATAGAGAGCCCTTTGCAGCACTTCCAGTTCATCACCATCAAAAGGCATTCAGCATCTGGACAGCCAAAGCAGAAAGTCCTGTAAAAAGTTTCAAAAGGGGGGTACCCAAATCCCATGGAAAAAAATTGTAGGAAATTACAATCTAACTATAGCCACTTGCTCAGCAAATGACTGATCTGGCCTTTAGTGGGGACTACAATCTTTGTTTAAAAAGTATTTATGGTGATGAAACCTGAATGAGAATATGTCAATGTTCTCAAAATAAGTAACATACATAGCGAAGAGGGAGAAAACAGAAACGTGGTGTTGAGGATGAGATAAACAATTCATTTTCACAAGGTAGAGGAGCCCCTTCTGTGACTAAATTCTGTGCAACTGGAGAAAATAAAGCCATAAGAAAAGCACACATGCTCATCTTTAACTAACAAAAACAAACTGTAATTATATTCTACCTCCTGCCGTCTGTTCTGTTTATGCTACTTCGTGTTCCAGCCACGAGATTTTTAGGGCTCCTTTGTAAACGCATAATGAAATTTTCTGTGTTAGTGTCAAGTTTAGCATCTGTCTGATCAGAAAAGTAGATAATGAGTAACTCCATGAGCAAAAACATGGTTGTTAATGTTGCGTGCTGAAGAACTGAGGCTTGGATCCCAAGCCTCAATCTCAAAGTCAGGAAAACCTCCTCAACACAGAGCCTCTCTAATGCAAGGCATCACCCTTTAAATATAATGATTCAGAGCTTCTCTACCATCACATCTGCATCTCATTTAAAATTGCTCAAAACAAAAATAAATAGCAATTTCACTTAAACCTAATTTGAGATTAAATAGAGCTTAATTAAAAATTAGCACTGGCCGGGAAGTCTATGAGGCTTGCTTGCCAAAAGGCCTTCAGAATTCTGAACAGCCACAGGTCTAATCACATCACATTGTGTAATCATACTAAATCCAAAATATGCTCAAAAATGTGTGTAACTTGGGCATAATCCTTGCAAGTGTTCGAAAATATTCTGGTTACATAATGAACAACAAAAATAAGGAACAAAATATTGAATTACTGGAACTGAAGCACATGGGAGTAACTCGTGCCAAGCTGGAAGGGGAAAGAAAAGCAACCCCACTTGGCCAAACTGGCCCCGAGTCCCTAGGCCACAAACCAAAGTATTCATGACAAATAAGTGTGCTCCAAGCTATGTAAATTCAATGGGAATCATCTACCAAGGCCCAAACTACAAAGCACCAACCCAACTGTGTGTCACCCTCATCACCACGCTTTGACGTGTGTTTCACATCACGCTCGTTTGCAAATGCAAATGTAAGCAAATATTTCAAAACCAAAAGAAGAGTCAATTTGTTCGCTTGTATTTTCATTGTTATCAAGATTTGACAGGGGTTAAACCAGGCACCACAGAACCTTAAAGAGAAACTTCCGTATTAATTTGCTTATTCCTATCACTAATAAAGACCAAAATGACTCATGTACTCCATCTAAAAATTACCTAGCCATAAACAGTGTTTATAAACATTATCAATAAATGGATTATTATATTCCTACTTCATAGATTACCACAATAGTTAAATAATAAATCTCTGTGAAGAATTTTAAGAACCTAATGGAAAGTTACACAAAATCATATCCCCTCATGTTTACTTTAATTTAGCCAAAGGATTTACCGACACTTTCTTTGACCCATCGTTGGTAGTGAAGAAGCTGGAATCTGATGTGTGCTAAATCATTTTCCATTAAATAAATCAAGGAAATAATACCTTTTGAGCTCCACATGTTAGCATCCCTATATCCCTACTTTTTGTAATTCACAAGGAGAAGACCTGCAGTTTGGGAAGGCTGGAGCCTGGAGGAAGAAAGTTGGTTTTTAAGGGGACACATACCTAGCAATTAGGGTTGAAAAAGCTGTCCAGGAAACCTGGAGCAGCTGGGAATGAAACCATTACTTCTCTTTTGAGCAGAAATGTTCAAAAACAGGAAGAGGTAGGTAGGCAGAATTATTTTCCTACCAGCTAAATTTCAGTTGCCAGTTACAATTCCAAGCTTAAAAATGGATACATGCTATATTCTAAAGCCTAGAAGTATGAAACTCACCTGATGATTTTATTCTATTTTGTAACTCTCAGATTTGATGGAGGTAAGTTTCCTTCATTTGTTTTCAAATGCAGAAACAGTACATCTCTACTTACAGGTGGAAATAACTGGAGCCATAACAGAGCCTCCCTGGACAACATGAGACCTTTCTTTGTCTGCTAGCGAACATTTAAGCAGGATAATTTTATTTGTAGTCCCATGACAGAGTCTGTAAGCGGCTACCTAACAATATTTTCATCTTTCTCTTCTTCATGAGACTCCAGTTACAGAAGGAAAAAATGCATATATCAAAAGCCAGGCTGCAAATAGTGCTCTCTCAATTCCAGCCTGTTGGCTAAGCAAGGAAATCTTGGGTGTTTATTTGCTCTTTGTGTCTCTGCAGAATATAGAACAGATAATTTCTTTTTTCGTGTTGTTCTACATCCAGAAGCATATGCAGCTACAGGGTTGATGACACAGTACCTCTTAAAAAAAAAAAAAAAAGGAACTGCTCCAAAAGTGTTGCAAAACACCTGTAACACCTCTTGACAAGCCAGTGGTTCAGCCTTAGCTCTTATTCCGTACCTGACTGCTCTGATTTTATGCTAACTGATACACATTGAAGGCTTGCTCTGCCATCATCCTAGGACTTAAACTAGTCTTAGGCAGCTTTTTCACTTCTACAGAAAGCTGGCGATGCTGTTATCCACTAGCCCTCTCCAGCTCTGCTTCATTACACTTGGTATAAATGCTCTAGAAAATCCCATGTTCTGGGGAGACATTAGAAAAACTTCTGCAAAGGTGTACAGTGGTGTGTTGGTAAGAGCAAGATCCTTCTCATTTGAGACTGCAGAGCCCTGGCTGAAGACTAAATGGCATCACTGCTTGTATCCATCATTTCTGCATCACATCCTTGGAGAGAAAACTTCTACAGAGACCAAAATCTGTGCTCATCCCTGTAGTGGGAAAGGCTTCCAGAGGCTGCAGCTCCTAGTGGTGCTAACCTGGAATTAAGGTTATTCAAAGTCTATTTTGTAAAGTTTTGTGAGCTTTCCTGTCATGCTTCTGTTCCTCAGGAGGTCCTTCCCATTGCTCAGTGCAGACCAGCAGCTAGACATCAGTCCTGTCATGCCCCATTAGAAAAAATGAGCTCTTGAACAGTTTAGATGTACTTTACAGCCACAAGGCTGGTTTAGATTTATATCCAGACACACACACAGAGCTACATCACTCCTTCCTGATTCCTCTCTTTTTCCTTGGACAACCCTTGTATCAGAATACTTGGAAATATGTGAAAAGAAGGAAGAATAAAGATTTTGTTATTGGATATCTTGGGAAGACAACAACAACAAAAAAGTCCCTTTCTCAGAACTGTTTTGGAGCATAGGAAGGAAAACCACATTTTAGGATACAGAAAGCAAATATATCAGCTGGCAACATGCAGCCAAATGGCAGCAGGAGCAAGGTTTGGTTCGCCAAGCAATTTTTCACCTTTTCCAACCAGTTTCAGTTTCTTTCCTTACCAGGGAGAATTCCTGCCAAAAAAAGCCTGCCCAGACACGCAGGTCTGGACGTGGCTGCAGTTGGGGACCTTGGTGTCAGAAAAGAGTTTCCAGCAATTCTGTTGCAGAGGCAGCAGGCTTAAATAACAAACCACTAAAGCCTTGAATCCAGTAAGCAACGTAGTTGGAATAAAAAGGATTTATTATTATTATTGTTATTTTTTTTTTTGTTTCAAGGCTGCTTTGGCAGCCAGGCTAAAAGAGCTTCCCTGCAATAGCTGAAGCTGGTGAGCCAGTAAGGCATAACAGGATGGGCTGTGAATGACAGGTCAGAGACCTATTTCCAAAGTGTTTTGGGTGGGAGTAAGACTTGTTTTATGGTTCTGATCAACAGTGGTCTACCCATCTTTCTCCTCAAAGGAAAAGGGGGAGAAAATACGATGAAAAGGGCTCAAGGGTTGAGATAAGGACAGGGAGGTCACTCACCATTTATTGTCATGGGCAAAACAGACTCAGCATAGGGAGATTAAAATAATTTATTGCCTATCATTAGTGGAGTAGCACAATGAAAAAACAAAAGCAAACCACAAACACCCCACGGCCCATCTCTGATGTAAGGCTGAGTCCCTCTGCTATAAAAAACTTCGGGAGCCCAGCGGAGGTAGTAGCAACATCATGCAGTCCTGACTACTGATGGTCCCACCTATGAGACATCACTTTTCTGCTTCACTAACTTCTATGTATGGGCTAGGACTGCACCAAATTTAAGGACGTGAGATGCCTGCCAGACAACGCAGTCTCTTTGCAAAATATAACTCAGGCAGGAGGTAACAATTTACTGAGATGGTTTCTCAATAAGGGGAGATGGCTCCTTTAATAAAATAAAGAAAACAAGAGACTGAGAAATTAAGACAAGAGTGCCAAAGAGTGCTGATCTCATAAAGCACTGCTAAAAATCGCACTCCTCAGCATCTCAGCTTTACAAGCCTCTCGGGGTCTCCTCTTCTGCTAACATTACTGAGCATGTCAACTGTCCTACCAAGGACAAAGAAATTCAGGATATTTATTCATATAGTTGTGAACCACTTCTTTCAGCTCAGTCTGTGCACCAGCAGATTTTTTTTATTTTTTTTTTTAGATCAGCCTTGGTTTGTACCTATTACAAGCCTATAGGGAATTCTGAATAGTAAATATACTACATATGCTAATAGCCTGTGAGCAGAATCCAAACTTTGAACTCTGTGGAATAGGGTGCATAACTAAACAGCTCTGATTGCATTCAAATTTTTCTTTATGAGAAGAAGCCTTTTACGGTTTATATCAACTCTAATATTCCTATTGCACGTGGAATGATTCAAAACTGACCTACACAGGAATTTCTATCCCTCTGATTCTGTTGTTTTGATATAACAGGCATAGTATCGTAGGACTTGCTACACGGCTTTATTCCTTTAGGAGTAGGTTGCTCATTGCTTTGCTTTTCTCCCTCCCCCATGCCATCTAGACTGCAGCATGTGTTTTGGAGACAGATATATAAATTGCACTGTGAGACATAGGATGCTGGTGACTAAGTCTCGGGATGACTCAATGGGAGTGGGCAGTAACAGATGTACAAAGCTGGTTACATTTGTGCAAGCCAGCTTTGTACTTCACAGGGCTATGGCAATTTATTTGTGTACTGTTACTTTTAAGGCTGTTCACATTAAAAATGAACAATTGAGTGGGTCTGGACAGTTTGAGATGGTAGAAATGAGCTATAGAGGCTTTATTTTGTCCACAGCATGAAGATGCCAGAAGCACCGTGGTCCTTGGTGACTGTGCAGGACCAGTTGCACAAAATTCAGTGTCAAGGTGGACATAGCACCAGACTTGAACTAACAGAGGGTGTAACACCCTAATTTTTTAAAATAAGTTAAAATAAATAAATGACCTGCCTGGAAGAAATGGGAAATATTCAGTCCCAAAGAGGCACAATCTAAAAAGTTAGGGAGCTATGGCTGGCTGAAATCCAACACAGAACTCAGTATGTGAAGATCACCATCCATCTGGTGATTATTCAATGTCCTATAGCAAAAAAAAAAAGCTTGGAAGTCTCAGCTGCAACAACAAACAAGCAAAGAACTAAAGAGTTTCTGAAGCTACTTCTCCCCTGTTCTCACTTGTGGGTTGCCTGGCTTGAGTTGCCACCACTTGATCTGAAAGAGCTGCTAAAACTGAGAATTTCTCGGAGAAGGGGATAGAGATAGAAATGAAACCTGTAATTCCTTGGTATTTCCCTCAAACAGCTGTCCAAGCTGCTCATCCTGAGTTATCCTGACCATGAGACACTGGCAGCCTCCAGCACACCCTTCCAAACCTCTCGACTGATCCTGACCTTAAACTACAGCCAGCAGCCCACAGCAAGCGTACCTCTTCTTCTGAGGCTGTAGGCAAGGTTCATAAAAAAAACCTGCAAGAGATTGTGGATTGCTTTTTGTTTTTCTCTCAATCTCAGAACTAAATCACCAGAACACATTCCTACACTGCTCACGGAAAAGCTGAAATTTTCTTTCAAGTCTCTGCTCTCCTGCCAGGAAACACCTCGGTATCTTCTTGGTGATTCAGCCTTTGCAACCGAGCTGAGCACAGCCTGGAGCACTCGGACCTGGGGTGGGATGTGATGTCCACAGAGCCCAGGGTGGTACAGAAACATTGTGATGAAGAGCACTGCTCTCGCCTAACCAGAACATCACACACCATCACTGGGGGATCTCCAACACAGCCTGAGCAAGATCCCCATGCACATGACAGTCTGGTTTGTCAGCTCCTCCACACCAAGAACCACACAGCACGGTGACTGACAGCATGCGTATTACAACAGCAGACGGACAACCTAGCGAAAGCGTAAATAACAAAATGTCATTAAAAAAAATAAAAGAAAGAAAAAGAACAGCAGAGCAAGCAAGTCAGGGAGGAAAACAAAATTCTCAATATTCCCTGTGACACCACGGTCCACACGCAGTGTCTGCAGTGGCTGGCTCCTGCACGTATCCAGCCTATGGAAAAAATCTGTTGCTTTTTAGATGTTGCAGCTTGCTTTACAAGTATGAAGCTGCCTACTAACAGGGGAGCAAGGCTGGATGTCCCCCAGTGCTCCACAGACTCTGGTGGTTACAAGCTCTTTATTAAGCCCAATTTTTAGGTGCTCAGCCTAAGACAACCTTTCTCTGGCTAGGCATTTTCTCCAAGAAACAACCAAAGTTAAAACAGGCAAGGTGAAAGCAGAAGAGAACATACCTCAGCCCTGGTGAATGTGATCAGATGAACAATGAGATGATCGGATGAACGATGAGGGAGTTAAGAAACAACCAGAAGAGATACCACTGCAGGGAGAGATGGCAAGAGACTGCCAATGTTCAGATGGCTCATCTCGGTGCCAACAGAATTGCTTTCCAATACTTACATAAACGAGACACAGAATCCCAAGGTATTTGCAGAGAAAAAGTACACATTTTCTATAAAACATAATGTCAGCCACAGTGGAAGAGCAGAACCACAGGAAACAAAAGATGATTTTGCCATTATGTAATGAAAACACTTGAGACGCTACAGCATGGGGGCAATCTGACGGGATTCAAAGCCGGGATCATCATGAGTCTTTCTAAATCATCTCCATACTTTATCTGCTTAAGAAATCACTGTAGTTGACATTTTGATGCTTTTCTTCACTCTCTGTAGGCCAAATCTCTTAGAAAAACATTTCCTCAAGGAAGAGCAAAAAGAAACAGAGTCAGAGCTGAAAACCTCCAGCTGACGGCATTATCTGAGAAATCCTTAAAGGGTTCCCCCTTGCATACATCTCACTAAAAAAGGTGGATTTTCTGCCTGGTGTGAATGCCATAAGCACTTGAACTACAACTATTTTTTGCAGTTCACTGCATCTAGGAAGACAGCTGCCTACTGCCTCCTCTTTCCATTCTTTTCAGTTAATAACCATGAATAATCTCAACAATTAGAAAAAAAATAATAGCTGGAAAGCCAGGTAAGTGCTAAGAGCTGGAAAGCCAGGTAAATGAGGAACCTACTCTGATCAGGAAGTCCCTCAGCTAAAAAAAGAAAGTAAAAAAAAAAAAAAAAAAAAAAAAGTTTAGAAGCAAAGAGAAAATGAGGTAAGGAAAGGAAGAGCAGGATGGCTCTGTGCTTGGTGTGCTGAAGACCTGAATAGGAACTCAGCTGGGACAACTCATAGAGCCCACAATGAAGGAAGATTTCTAAGTTCATGCTTTCCTGATGTACACTCCTTTGTGACTGCAACTGCAGGAAAAAAAAAAAATCATATCTACAAAATTTACAGTCACTTTGCTATAGCATTTCTTACAGTTTTAGCACCAACTGTAAAAAGAAAACATTTTTTTGCAGGATGCTTAATTTCATAGGATAGACTATTTGTTTTTCTTTTCCCCAAAGAACGGATTCTCCACCCTCTGAGCTCTTTACACATTTTGCTGGAGCTGGCAATGTAAAAAGCCCTCAAGGACAGAAGGAAGATCAAATTTTCAGAGATAATCCAGAAAACACTGTCACAGTCACAGTACAGTACTCTGCCTTAAATCCAGCTTGCATGTCCTTCAGTCTCACCCTAGGCTTTGAGCTGAGAGATGCTGAGAGCTGCAAAGATTTGGTACCTTTATTGTTTTTTTCTAGTTAGTGGTGTCATGTAATACTAATAAATTACATTACATTTTTCATCCCGTGGGGATCCAAGCAGCTTTACAAACTGCACATCCAGTCCAGAATTGCTTCACAGATGGACTTAAGTGATGAGACTTTCATTGCCTGTGCTGACTTCCTGGCTTACCTGGGGGAAAACATCAAGGACAAGATATCTGTCATCGAAAACACTAGTCATCTACCCCACACTTTTTGTCTAGCCTCCCATTACAGAGCTCAGGGAAAAGCCAGCATCTCCACTGGGGTATTTGTTCCCATTCCCCTTGTGCAGGGCTCCAGGGAAAGGTTGGACAACTTGCTTATACTTCGGATGGTTCAGCACAGGATGAACGAACCCTGACTTTCACCTCTCCCTCTTTACCGCCTATGAAGTAGGAATAAAATCACTTATTTTCCCATTTCCCTCTATCTAGAAAGTGAAGCATCCCGAGTAGCAACCGCGTCGTACTACAGGCACGTCTACACGGCAATCACGAGTGTGGCTTAACCCAGCTCGGCACCGCACCGACAGCAGTGTAGCCATGACAACACACGGCCTAGCGTAGGCTGCACAATCCCCGCGGGAGGCTGAGTAAATACTCTGGTAATTTAGCTCACTTTGAGCTCCTCGCTCCCGCTGTTGTACGGCTGTCGGGACTGAGCCGGGCTAATTTACGCCCAGCTTCAATCACGCCTTTGCCTGCGGTCTAGACACGCCATGGTCATCCATACAGTGGGTGGCACAGTGAGATCCCAAACTCTGGCATTTCTAAGTGTTATCAAAATGTACATTTTCTTCACCCAGCTTTGGCTGCTGTATAGAAGACACGGTTAACTCTTTGATGGAGTGAGCACCCATTGGAGTCAAATTGAGGGAGCCACCATGTCCAACTGAAAAAGAATTTAACTTTTAAGTTAAACAAAACAAAACAAAAAATAAGAAAATAGGCCTGCTGTATGACCACGGAGAGAACCCAGTTCATTAGAGAAGGGGCATGATCTAAGGGAAACATCCAAGGGTGAGATCCAAGCACCTCACACTGCCAGACCTCCTCACACCCTGGCCACTTGCTAAGGCTGCCTCTAGGGATGTGCTTCAAAAGCATCACAGCTGTGCTCGGAAAAAGGTGTTAGAAGACAAAAATGACCATCTCTGGAAGAAAGATGGAGAGAATATTTGCCCATCTGGAAAATCTTGTGAACAATGAGACTAATGGAACAAGACATAAAAAGGGATTACTCATTCTCACTTGAGATAGCCATCACTGAAAATATTTTTTTGCAGTGGGTCCAGTTTGGAAATAATCTTCATATGGAATGGGAAAGACAGAAATAACACAGAATAAGGTGTTTTTTTTCCTAGTTACTGTACATGCAATACTAAAATTTTAAAGTGGATATCCCCCCAAATAAATTGCAGCCTTTCAAGGGCTGTGGTTTTTATTGGTATGTACTACTTTTTTTCCAGAAATTGTTCCCCATTTAGATCCAGTACAGGGAAAATGCCTTAAAAATGAGCCATGTACACTTCTTTAATAAGTCTAATTTCAACTATCTAACTCCTCGTGCCCATTTGAGCACCACGATTACAATGGACCTGGGTGAACACACTGTGGAGAAAAGACAAGTAAGCACACCTATATTCAGGTAAGTCTTATTTAAAACTTAAACTTGATACATGTATATGCACACACATATGTTGCCAAAAGTTGTTTCTGCTGTATGTATTGTTTTTTAAACCCAGCAGACACTGGTGAGCTGTAACATGCAAACCTGCATTTGGTTTGTCTGGCAGTCTGTACATGAAAATGGTTCAAAAAGCATTTGATCCTGCCTGGAGCGCGTGGGACATGCTTCCAAGCCAGCAGGGTGCTCTGGACACGGTGACAGATGGACAGAGTATGAGCCTGGCATGGGAGAGGCCATTTGAGAAGTGTCGGCTGCTCCAAGACATGTGGCAGACAGTCCCAACCCAGTTTTCACCAAGTATCAAACCTCCCTTTGGAATCACCAAGCCAGGCTCTGCCAGAGGCATCAGGAGAGACTCTGCTTGTGGCTCACCCCATCATGGACACCCATTGTGCCAAGGGGTTTCACCAAAAACCTCCCAAACAAGCACCAAAGCAGGACACAAAAAACTAAGCAAAGACAAAAAAGCCATTTTTTTCTCAAGGTGAATTAAAACAACAAGCAGGAAACTTTGATTCAAAATAACATTTTTTATTCTTGCTTGGCTTTCTATTTTTATACAGAGCAGAATACTACCGAAAGCTAAGTTCATGCAAGTAATATGGCCCTCAAAATATATTGGCTATTTTTCTCATTAAAATGAGAATTTCAATCTATGTGTATTAAATAGCTGTGCAGTTATTAATTAGTATGCCTTTAAGTTTTATTGACATTTACTTTGAGCTCCTTTACCTTTTGCATTAGGATGCAAATTTGCATTAGGATGCAAATTGGGCTGCCCACAAACAGGCATTATAAGCAGCAAAATACCTATTAAAAAAGTGTCTCTTCCATCAGAGGAAGAGGTTAAGTTCATCAAAACATATCAGTTCTAAAAGCAAAAGCATTAGTACCTACAGTGAGAAACAGAAGCAGACTGTCACTGCTGACTGTGCCCTCCAGGGTTCACAAGTGCTAGAGCTCATCTCACAGGGAGTTTTTTTTTCTTTTACTCACATATAACACATGCTCTCATGTAGGAAAACACACGTGGTAAGCATGTATTGAATCATAAAATAGAATCATGGGATGGCTTGGGTTGGAAGGGCCCTTAAAGATCATCTAACTCCATATATTGGGTGTACATATACATGCTAGCAAGCTCTCGGGCTTTTAACTGACAGTTCTCTTAAATGTTGATGATTTCATATTTCTTGGCTCTGAATCAGCTCATCACTGGACCTACATGGGTGGTGAAACATGCCAAAATGGCACAGAGATCTTCTCTTCCTGATGGAAAACCCAGGTCTGTTTACTGCCTGAAGCAGATTGTGGTTACAGGTGATTTCCACCAGCTCTGTGATTTACCTTTAAAGGCTTACAGCAATATTGCTTTTTATTCTCCTAATTTCTTCTTGATGACTGTGATCCTAGTACAAATTCATGTGTTTTTGTTTGTTTGTTTTCAGTGTGCATTTCAAATTGAGGCATTTTTAAAAATAAATATAATTTTTATTCCACTCTCAGCAAACCCTGGACAAAAACAAAGTGCAACAGAGACGTCTCTTGCTGGGTTTCCCACTGCCTCCCTTTCCATCAAGTCGGTGTTTTGAAACACAGGGGGTTGCCCCCACAGCAGCAGGATCTGTTTCATCCTCCTGCCAGTCATTCTCTCTTCTTGCTGATGCTCCTGAACCCCAAACTCCCAATTTTGGCAACTTCAGATTTCTCTCATTTCTGAGATTCCCGACTCTTCCCCCCAAATGGGAATGTAGCTGAGAGTGAAATCTCCTCCTTGAAGCAGACACCCTAATCTCTCCCAGACCCCATGTGCCTGAAACAGCCCAGAACAGCAGCTAAAACACAGAGTCCAATGAACAGAACAGAGAGGAGCTGGCAAAAGACATTGCATCGTATACCGGAATAAATTCCAGCTGCCATTCACCAAACCCCTCCCATCACCCCACTAACAGGGCACCGCGTCTGATGCCAACACAGAGCCAGCCTCATCGTTATCGGACGCTCATTATCTCATGGGCCCATTAATTGCAAAGCAAACTGTGTGAGCTCAGCATTAAGTCTGGCAGCAGAAAGGGAAAAATGCACAAGGAGCACATGAAGCCTGCAGTACTCGTCTTTACCCTGCCATACAGTCAAATATTGCATTACACTGCATTAAAAGAAAGGCAAACAGCAGAATAGGAGTTCCAATCAACCAGCTTACCAAAGCGCTGTGATTTGGGGTTTGCAATGACTAGCCACAGCAATTAGTTGCACAGCAGTTCAGGCTGCTCTGAGATGATCAGTATGAGCAAACAGGCATTGCAGGATGCGGAGACCAGATGGTTTTAGGCTGAAATTAAATAAACACCCCAAAAAGATAATCTCTCTTTCCAAAACACTAAGGAAAAGTTATGCAAGGAAAAAAAAAAATAACCAGTTACATTCTTTAACTAGATAAAAGAACATTTTGTTCAGCCTTGGAATATCTATTGTAATTAAATGCTGTAAAAACAGGACAACAGCCCCGTGCCAGCCATGCATACAAAAGAGACAAAACAAGATGAAAAACAAAATACCCAAGAACCATGCATTTCTTACACAGCCTGAAGAATGCCTGCCTCTCAGCAGAGTCCTGCAGTGCACTCAGGCTTCTCCCCTTAAATGAATGTGAAACCTATTCCCTTTACAAGTCTGGTAGAATAAATGAATAATAATAATAATAAAAAAAAATCAAACCTGAAAAAAAAAAACCAACACAACACCCAGAGAGCAGAGCCACGCGCTGACTTACAGCTCTGAAAAATCCTGCAGTCTGGCTGGAAACGTCCATTGAAGAACTGCACGCAAAGCTTTTCCCTAAAGGCAGGCGCATTTAAAACATTTCAGGCTCTGCTACTGAAGCCGATGCTGCAACAGATGGGGACCAGGGCTGGGTGTGTTCCTCCTTCCCATCGCAGCGCTACGAGGGGCTGGCAGGAGCCGTAGGTAACTCAGGATAACGCAGGCAACAGTTTCCTCCGCCGCTGCCGGCTCCGTGCCAAAAATGCTTTAAAGCATCGCACGATTCGATTACAGGAACCTGCCACATCAACGCTGGCGGGGGCTAGCGGCACGCCGGCCGCGCAGGCAGGTGATGAAGGGCTGCTCTGGGTGCATTAGCTAAATGCCGTGGGTCCGCCAGGGAAGTTGGAGAGTTCAAATAACCGCAGACGTTTTTTAATATCAGAAGGAAAGGGATCCTATTTTCGGCAGCAGAAGTTTCACGTATCTGAGGCCGCATCCGCATCAGCCCCTGCATACTTTGGGGAAGGCAGTGCGGAGCAGCAGGCATGGTATGAAAGGAGTGGCTGCTGTGCTGAACAGCCCTGCTCCCAGCCCCTGCTCCCCAGCCCCTTGATCCCAGCCCCTTGATCCCCCCTCAACCATGAGCCCACTTTGTATCAGTCCAAAAAATCACCTTATTTCTCTCTGCACCCAAGTTCTCCCATTTGCAACATGAGGAAGACTTAACGTGACTTTGCAATTTGCTATAAAGACCTCATCAGGAAAACATGTTGTCAGAGTGCAAAGTACAACATTACCATTAAAAATACAGATAACAGTAGAAATAGTTGAAAATTGAATAGAAAATAGAATAGTTGAATAGGATAGCACGTCACGTGGATGAAAGCACACTCTGCTAGCACAGCAATGCAAACCCTCCAAGCAGGAGATGAGGGACCGTGGGGATTTGAGATTTCTTCTTCAGCAACAATTTTTTGAAAAAAACCCTCTTAATAATACTTCTCAGCTTTGCTTAATCCAGCAAGTAACCTCATAAAGTGTCCTTTGCTGGCAAAGAAATCACCTCCAGACTATGGGGCCACATCCTTGGCCAAGATGCTCCTGAGGTCTGCCACAGATGAGGTCACCCCTGGTAGGCCAACACGAACATCAAGGCAAAAGGCAGAGAGATCCCATCCGCAGCTTCCAGTATTTGAACAAAGGACATCAAAATCCTCCTGCAGTGAACTGACACCTCTCTAGAGAAACAGGTGGCCGAATCCTGAGCCATGAAGCATTGCCAGCCCTTTCTTGGCCATTTCAGAACAACATTTGTGGGGACAGACTGAAATATTCTTTAATATATAGGGCTTGCTTTAATCAATCAGGATTTTGAATTCAGCAGCAGTGAGGTTGTGTTGCTGCCCCTCGTGCATGTCCTGCTGCCTCCCCTTGGCGTGCTGAGTGTGCTCCCACCTGCTAGCACAAGTCCCTTCTGAGCAAAAAGGCTGCAAAGGGTACACACTGTTCACTCACACATGGCAGCTATTCCTTGAACCACTTTAAGACAAGCTCAGTTTCTGCCCTTTTTAATACAGAAGTGAACAAATATTTGGCGTTTAGAAGGTTTCTCCCCAGCTAAATGAATATTTTATGCCTGCAGAATATACAAATAGTTTGGGAAAATAAACAAGCTTCCTTTTACAATTCTGTTTTGGTGGTACCAGAGATATTAGTCAAGCAGCTGGGGCAAGCAAAACATGTTTGTGCCTCCCCCCTGCAGCTGTAGGAGAAAGGACACATCTGAGGCTGCCCTAGAGAGGGCAAAAAAGAGGAATGGGTTTTGCCTTGGAGTAAAAGAGGTCCTCCTTCAAACCAGGCTGAAAAGCAAGGTTCAGCTCAGATGCTTCCATGCACAGGCAACTTAAAAGGATTATTCTGATTAAAGATGAGATGAAATAAAATGGGTATTACAGCCAGGAAAATGTCTCATATCCCTAAATCATTCCTTTCAAATCACTCGTAGGGCTCAGTTTGATGCAGCCAATTTAAAGAAACACCAAGACCTATTAAAGGTTTTTTATTAATTAATCTTCAAAACCAGTTCTGGACACAAAGTCTGAGTTGGCACAAATTCTACCTTGAAAATATGCCTCTTCCTCCCCCACCTTTGGATAAGGAATATGAAGCAAGAGAAACATATTGCACAACTACATCTGAGATAAGCAGAACAGTTAATGGTTTAGATACCATTTCATAAATATTTGCTGAAATAGTTTTTGGATTCTGTCCAGCTTCTGACATCCACGAAAAACATTTAGTGATTTGCCATTTTCTTTCACCCTTCTAGGATGGAAAATAGGCAGGGATTATTATTATGATTATTTCTTACTGTTATTTAATGTCTACTTGCATTTATGTGGCAGGCATCCTGCCAAAGAGCCCCAAGCTATTCTTGAATACACAGGCCTGAGGTGTCAAAATCACGTTTATGTAAATATTTTGTATTCTTTATTAATTAATTAACACTTCTCTTATGACTGCAATATTCCCAGATCAAATACCCATGCTTAGATGTGGCTGGTTAACCAATAACTGAAGATCCAAGAAAAAAAAAAAATAAACTGAGTTTTGAACAAACACCTTGTTTCAAATTGTGATTTCCAGTGCACATGCTCGGATCTGAGAAACCAAAGCTGTATACAGCATCTCGCACAAGATTGTGCAACATGAGAAAGCCACCCAAACAAAGCCATTAAAAGTATTCTAGCAAACATTTTATTGACAAATTCTAGGAGTCTGTAAGCATAGGGATCCAAAATTCCAGCTGTTTCCTTATGCACTAAGGACAATCTATAAACCTCCAGAAAATGTTTTATGTAATCAAGATTCCATTCAAATAGATTTTTCAGTGTTGTTTGATTATTTATTTATTTATTTTAATTCTCAAGTCTTTGCATTTCAAGCTTGTCAGTCATTATTGGTTTTGTAAGTACAAGAGTTGAAAAATGATTTCATTTTTGAGCACTCCTCAAACACTCACAGATCTGGACTGACCGTAAGATTTTCACATCTTTCTTGACAACAAGGTGGGGAAAAAATCACCTAAACCCACTTGTGCCTCCTACAGTGAATCACTCACTTGGGCTCCAAAGATCAAAATACGAGGAAAGCAGATTCATGACTACCCCGGTCTCACCAGCATAAAGCTACGGAGCTCTCTGGCTAACTGAAATGGGGCTGTACCAGCTGTATCTTGTTTTTCCATCTGAAGAGTTTAATGATTCTGGTTTGCAAAAATCCAGAGCCAGATCCTCAATCAGCTTCAGATTCTGTTGCACACAGTTCCTGCACAATTTGCTCACACTGTTCCAAAACACCAATCCTCTTTCTTCTTTTTGGTCCAAGTACAAGCCTAAGATAGCATAAATTTCCAACTGGCAGTACAGCAACCTTCCACAATTCCCTGGAGGAGACTGAAAATGCATTGCCATTGGTTGGTGTTATTTATATGCTGTAATTTTCACAAAGATCTAGTGGTTTTGTAAGTACTACATAAATTAGATGAGTTCATAGGGCCTGCTTCCATGACAATCTCCTTGTTCTAAGCAAGCAGTCCTTTAAAAATCCATCAGGCTACTGTCTGCAGAGATACCCATTGGATACATGGCAACATACAGAGACTGCTGAGGCACACGGTGAGCCAGAACTCTGTGTGGCAGAGCAGGGCATTTGTCCAGTGCATATTTAAGAAACTCTATGTCATATTTTTGCACGGTATGCAGTCACCCTGCAAAATGTTACAAGGAGCAGCAACCGAAAGTGTCACGCAGCACAGATGTGCAGCAGAGCAGCCTGCAGCCAAGAATGCAACACGTCTGGGGGAAGCTTGGGGAAGAGATGCAACTCCTTCCAGGTCTTTAAAAGCCACAGTGGTAGTTGGAAGACCAGGAGAGCCCAAAGGGAAGGTGAAATGGGGAGAGAAAACTCCTGAATAGCACCATAAATTACATCAGTTCTTAGGGGGAAAGCCAATGTAGTCTCAAGAGAAGCTGATGTTTGGTAATGGGCAGCTGTAATCTGCCAGGGCTGGAAAAGGGATCACAAGGAAAAAAAGCATCACACCCCAACAATAAGAGGCAGGGATGAACTGTGGAGTTCATCGCTCAAAATCTGTCAAAACTGAAAATTCAGGGTGGTGGAAATGGAACAAAATGGATAGAAAGAGGAACAGAGACAAATGTCCAATGCAAAACAAGATCTACAGTTCATCCCTTTATCTGTCTCAAGCAATCATTGTTTTTTCTTTGCAGTTTTCATCATGATCTACCAAGCAATGAACCAAACATCTGGAATTTGTAACTCACTGTTGACAAGCCAGAAGCAGAGCATCCATGTAAGAACAATCAAAACCCAGTAAATGTCCATCTCTCCTCTACAAGGAGGTCAGATCGTGCCAGGCCAGGGATGCCCCAACCAGCTAGGTACCAAAAGTGGGGCAGCTGCCTGCAGGTGATGCCCTGCGTGAATTAATGCACCTAGTCCTTCAGTAGGATACAAGTAGTCATTTATGCTCTCTGTATTTACACATACACCAAATCCAAACAATTTTGAAATGATTACATGTTCATACAGAGACAGCTTTGGAGGCTATGGAATAACAGCAGCCTTTCCCACCTCTCTCCCACATCCAGATGGCAGATGGACAGACAGAGCCTTTTTTCTACATGATGGTGGGGAGGAGAAGGCTGGAGGCACTCCTGGCAAGGTGCTGGAGCAGTGCTGTGCTCTGCATGGGGTCAGCAGAGGCCTCTGAGCAACAGGGGAGAAGGATGAGGGTTGTGTTAGGACAGAGGCGAAGAGATATGCCTCAGCTCTGCTGCTGCCTCTGGGTCCCTCTGCCCTTGAGCTGCTTCAGGCTTCTTTTCCCAGCAGGGCTGGGGAAATCAGTGCCCAAGAAGCCTGGGAATGGGTTGGGACAAGGGAGCAGCAAAGAGAAAAAGAGAATTGCAATTAGCTCTGCCTAAAACCAGCCACACCTGTACCGTCCACAGTGTTTTAAGCCTTTGGTGTAGAGCTTGTGCCTGAGCACATAAAATGTTACAGCACATTCACAACTCTCTAGAGAGCACTAATTATTTACCTAAAAGAAAACATCCCACTAGGATACCATCACAGCCCAACTACCCAGGCATTAAGATGCCCTTGCAGAGTGTAAAGCCTGTTTTATTTTCTTTCAACTTCATGACTATTTGTCACGCATTTTAAGGCTCAATTGTGCTGGACACTGAGTTATTTCATCTAAGTTGTCCCCACAGCTCCAGGGCACGGGTAAATCACCCACATATCCCACCCCAGCACAGCCTGGCTAGGGACGGTATGTTCTTCATATTGAGGATTCTGGGTTTTCTAAGGCACTACGTGTGCATGCTGCACGCAAATCTAAAGTATGCAATAAATAGTAACCATTAACTCTGAACTGAAGCAAGGGCCCACCTAGAAAAGGATGAAGCAGCTGCTTACATACCATAATGAGCAGTTAAAATGTCATCAAAGGTTTAGAAGGTGAAGTACAAAGATCTTCACTAGTATCAACTGGCTGCTGCTGCAAAAAAATGGAGGTAACACCACCCTGCAGCGTTTAAAGTAGGTCAGCACTGAGAGAAAATAAGTACTTTTAAATACATCTATTGCAATGCAGACACCTGATAGTCAAAAATTCACCATGAGGAATGTGGGAAATGTATTCGTCATTGTAATGAAAATAAAGTTAACCTGTTTATCCTCTCCTTTTCGTTTACGGAGACCTGGTTTGGTTGAGGGCTGAATATCATAGGTACGAGCAACATGGACGTGTCCCAACTGGTGTGACTACTTCAGGAATAGTTACATCTGCAATATTATGTATTGATATTAATACTAATATTGCCAGAGCTCAGGTGCCTCTTGCCAAAGTCACGTTCCCTCTCCAAGGGGCTGCAACAGGCTGGGAGGCAAAGCCCCACCGCTTTATTGCAACCTCCACTGGCATGGCAGAAACCCCATGGCAAGGAGCCCTGAAGCACATGCCAGTGATGATAAGAGTCCGGTCTTTATTTACTGGGCACAAGTTTGCAAATAGCAATTCTGGATATAGGAAACATTCGGTGAAAGCACAGTTATTTTAAGGAGAAATGATGGATTTCCCCTGTAGGGAATTAGTTGAATAATAAAAAAAAAATAATAATAATAACAGCACACATAGGGTCTAGGTTTTACTTCCCATTTTTACCATGTCAATAATAATTTAAAATAATCTACCCACACCGGAAAGAAAAGTATGTTCTCAAAGTCTCTGACCACAGGCAGCAGCATTTTTAATGCATCTTAGAAACTCAATTTGCCTAAATAAAGGTGAACGTAATTTGTTTTTAAATAACCCAACAAATAAATGACCAATAATATAATAATAATTAAAAATAAATACATACAAGTTCAAGTGATGATTGCAAAAGAAAAGCTTATGTCCATTTCTTTAGCATCATTTTATGTTTTTTTAAGAGGTGAGGTGGCACCGCACATACAAAAGCCGCTAAGGCATACAAAAGAGTCTTTTTCACTCAAGAGATTCATGAAATAATTGAAAAGGTTAAGCCTTTTAAAGGGTGTAACCTTTGCATGCAACAAAGAAAAGGGTGTAAACTGTCACTGGACTCATCTTACTCATACCCAGATCCTGAGTAATAGGATTAATAATGTGTGTGGACATATATACCTATCTGAAAATAGACACACACACAGATAGATATAGATACATACATAAAAGCTAGTGTTGCTTATAAATATTTTTAGGCCTTCCCATCTTCCATGGTCCATACTCGCTTCTACATCTGTATTTTGAGGAGTGAAAGGTGGCTTTGTGTTCAGGGTGGCGGGGTACCCCAGCCCTACTCCCAGGCACATCCTAGATAAACTCTGGCAAACCCCAGAGGACAGAGCCTGCAGAACGCAGAAAGGTCTCTCTTCTCAATCAAATCCTGGCTGGTTTATTTAGGAAGAATTATTTTTATTTTATTTTATTTTATTTTTTTGTACTTTGAACTTTTTCATAATACTGGATGGAAACAGGAATTCTGTTTCTCTTACCTCCCACCCCCTTTGTGCACTTGACACAATATTGGCCTAAACCCACAAAGAAAACAGTAACAACTACAACCCACAAATCCATCATTTGTCAGATTCCTCAGACCAAATTCCTCTTCCACAGACAAGCCCAAAACACTCCAGTCTCAACTGGGGGAGCAGCACAATCCCCAGACGTGCGGCATTCAGCAGTGTGGCCTAGTGCATCATCACTGCACTGACAGGGCTCAGGTCAATAAATATTATTGAACTTCTCAGCCAGTTCAAACCCCATCTTCCTACTGAGGGCAGGGACACACAGTGATATTAATAACCATGCTGTCAGTGTCTTCCTGGGGAGCTGAGTCTACGTGAGGAGAAGAAAAGGTGACAGTAAGACCTTTCAGATTCACAGGGCCAGAGGCTGGCAGAGTGGCAGCAGCATTGCCAGCCAACTGATTTCACAGCCTGGCTGCAAGTTGTCCCTTTGAAAGTCCCTTTTAGCATTCTTTTTCAATATTTATCAGTCATTCACAGTTTACTGCACCAAATTTGGGGCAACTTTATCAGTCTGTGTGAACCAGCAAATAAACCTAAAACTCCTACCATGCTGCCTGGCCCTGTCATTTTCTGCTTCTAAGGTCTTCTGTCTTTCAAGCTTCACCATTTCCAATTTACTATGCAACAGCTACTGCTCATTATCTACAGACAAAATCCAGCCAGCCTACTTGATTATTTTACAGGTATCTTCCTAGCATTTATTTTAATGCTCCCAAGATAGCATTTGTGATTACAAGGTCTGCCAATATTAAAATCAGATCAAGAACGTTTTCATTGAGTTTCTTAGGTTGTAGACATCTGAAATTCATTTCCAACTGCACCTCACCTTACTAAAATCAAGCAGCACAGCTGAAGAGACAGCCCTGGAGAAAACCAGAAGTCAGCAGGGATGCCCCACTTTCATATCCGTCATCACTTCTAACCAAAAACATAACCATGCTGCAAAAATACTCAAGGCTGCAATAGGAATGCTAAATTCTGTCTTATCAATTTGAAAGATGTTTTGATTAACCAGAATTTAACCCAAATTTGACCCAACATACCCCAAACACTTGTGGAAAGAACATTTTCATACCTCAAAACACCATGCTGTTACGTCGTGTCTGTTTTAATCACTAGACTACTGTGCTGTGCTGGATAATATACATCTGAAAACTTGCCGAGCTCACAGAAACCACCCTGCAAGCACCCGGCGGCTTCCCTGCAGCTGTCAGCACTAGATTAGCTTCTGAACAGGAACAAGTCCCATAAACAGCAGGATCATCTGTTTTGAAGGTTGGAGACCGAAATCTTGTTTCTTAGGCAACGTGCCATAATTTAAAGCATAGTCTTATGTGTTTGATAAAATGCCTTTTCTTTCCTTTTTTAGTGTTTATGAGTCCACATAGTTTCCCTGGAGGCTGTTGGTGGCCGCGGGTCGCAGTCCCACTCCCCAGGCTGACTCCCAGCATGGCCCCAGTAAAAACGTGCTTCAGCCTGGCTACACATTTATCAGCAAAAAAACACTTTTTGACACCAGGCTGTGCAGCCACTTTTGCAAAAGGCGGGAGTAAAAACAACGATTCCTTTTTGTTCTTATTGTGGAAAAAATGAAAATTCATTTACCGTTCTCACAGCTTTTCTGTGTATGGGATCTTTTTCCTCTCCCGTCTCATTTCTCCCCTCCCAGTTGTTCTTTATACTGTATGTTGTTCAGACATACTGCCTTTTTACAGAATATTATAAAGTAACAAGTATCATTCAGCGTGATTGTGATACGGTGATGATAACACAGCATTTAAATAGGCAGCATCAGATACCCTAAGGAGGTATTTGGCCAGGACACCCAAAGTAAGAAGACAAACAGCACCTTTGGATCTCAATCAACAAACAGCCAGTGGTTGAGGGCTATGCAAACCACTCCAGAAAGACTTTCAGCCTTGCCCTTTCTCTTGGATACCTCTGCAGTGCTCCTGCCAAAGACAATCCACCCCTACAGTTCATTAAAAGAGTCTGAAGAGAGACTTATTTATTTTAGAATATATTAATTATTGTATGTACATACTGTTAGCAGAACTTTTCTCAAGAATGCACAAGTTCTCAGTTATTTTGGAAGAAAAGAGGAGGAAACACAGCTACAAAATACTTCTGGATTGCTCTCTCCTAGCATTGAAGTGAAACCATTACCAGCGTAGCATAATATACCCATTATAATGTCCTGAAACAAAACAAACATTTCCAACCACGTACAGCTTAAGATATTTGTTTCTCCAGGACCACTGACTTTCGTCTCGATTGCAAAGAAGCCTTTGAAAACAGATTTCCCAATCCCTCAGCCTTCCACTCTAACACACCTGAAATACCAACATTTAACAAATTGCAGGGGGTCCCTGGGGACCTCCAGCTGAAACTCTGCCAGCACACTGGCATGTGTAATAAGCTGTCTTCCACTTCAGCTACAGCTTTTATGCAGGGTTTTTCTCTACAGGATTAACTCTTTAGTGTTAGAGCTTGGTCACCTCTCTTTAGACCAGAACAGATTTCTACTGAAATTTCATCAGCAGACACAGTTGCTAGGAGAGGAATATGAGAAATACCTTTAACTTGAACTTTGCAACATAATCCTTCATTGCTTTTGGAAGCTAGACTGTGAAGTCAGATTTGTAATTGTGTAGTGCAGTGATGGCATCTCAAGCAATGGTATATATTGAGTTATTTCCATTTTCTCTAGGGCAGGAGTTATGGAAGCAGAAAGGAACTGGGAGAAGAAAGCTGAACCCTTAGAACTGCCTGCAGTATGCCATTTCAAATCGAAGTCACGAATGGAAGTGACCACTGAGTAGGACTACATTTAAATTTAAAATGGAGCTTAATACTGTGCTTATTTTTAGGCAAGAATAAGAAGCATTCCCTTCATCTTCTGTATGAACTTAATCCTAACCAGCATCCAGTCCAAAGTGATCCAGGGCAACTTCTAACATTTACAGGAGCACAGGATGGTGCTATATGGCCATCTACAGGAATTCAGAAGTTTATTGGTTTTCCCCAATACCACGGAGTTATTTCCAGCATATTTCTTTCCCCAGGGCCATGTCAAACATATCTTCCAGTCCATTATAATTCAGGTATCATGTCAGACTCTAAATTACATCCCAGCTGAAAACCAGCCAAACCAATAATCCCCAAATCTCCAGTCTTTACTTATCTGTGATAACCTTAGCTGTGGTCTTCCAAGCCAAGGATTGCCCAGACAAGTGATACAAAGCCATCCAAGGAAAACTGGACACCAGCAACATCTGTTAAGTTATTATGGGTCTAACCTTCTTCCTGTATGCATTCCTCATTTCAATTTTACAAAAATAAAGATGCTTATCTAGCTTAGTGCTAGAATTTGAGGTTTGCCTACTGAAAGGACAAAAGTAATGGTTGTGCATGGGCTGTATATTGGCTTACTGGGAGAAGGAGAGGCAATTCACATGCTCAAGGTTAAAACAAATGGAGAGCTTTGGGACAGGAAGAATTTCCTCTTCTTCCTTCCCTACTGCCCCAGTGTGAAAGTGCTTTGTTTGGTTGTTTGTTTTTCATCTTTTTATGTGTGGTCCCTTTTCAAAGGCCACCTGGGAAATTTATCTAGCAAATTCTTCCTGCCAGGAAAGCAAATTTCAAAATAAAAAGCTGGTAGTACACTTAGCTACTCCAGCCCCTTGCCTGTAGCATATTATCGTTGTGGTGCTTTTTTTTTTTTTTGTGTGTGTGTGTGATGGGTCTAAGCTTTGTTATTGGAAGCTGTGAACTGGTGTGTGTGTCTCTGTGTGTAGGGTGTAATCAATGTACTATGAATCCTTGTAGTGTGAAGCCTTTGAGATGGCCAGTAACAATGCTGCCAGATGAGCGCCTCGAAAGAAAGAAAGAACTTGAGTCATTCATATCGAACAAAAAGCAAGCACAGCACTTTCGGGACATACCTTCAAGTTTCTCTCTCACATACATACATGCCACAAAATACTCATTGGCAACAAGTGGCATTGCACTCAGATCTTTTTAAGAAACTCGATTTATTGTTGCAAGCAACCACCAGCTCAGCTCGTTCCTCCAGATGTAACCGCAAACATTCAGCTGCTTAAACTAAGCTTTCGTGCCAAATTCATTTCTTTTTTCATAGAGGAAATGAGGTAGCAGGACAATACAGAACAGTCCATAGCGATCTTTCCCCAGCACTGAAGTTCTTCAGTTTATAAAATTCGCAGAGGCAGATCCTGCATCAGCTGCACAGAATGCTGCAGAGCAAGTCAGCAGCTCTAATACCTTACAAAACTAGATTTAAAGTCATAAACTTGATATATGGCTTCAGATACAGCCACATATTCAAAACTGCGATTGCATCTGAATCAACTATTTGGCAATTCCTATTTTAACAACCTGTTTTAAGTTGCCTTTAAGCCTTGCCAAACTGTAATGAGAAAGAACAGAAGTTTTTCAAAGCCGCATCTGCCTCAAACAGGAACTGGCTACGAAAGCTTCAGCCAAAATATTTCAGCCATTTCTCAAAAGTGTTGCAGAAAATGGCATTTTTTCAATAGCAAAGACTATTTAATGCTGACTTTTAGAGGGAAATTTCTGGCATCTTGGTTTGGATCAAAGAGTTCCAATTTAGCAGGGCAGACAGTGCATCAGTCAAACATTTCTGTTCTTACAAAAATGCACCTGAATGTGGCTACTTTATACAGGGACATTGACAGTTACTCTGGGTAAGCTCTCACAGTAATAGGACTGGCAGTGGGAACAGGACAACTGGCATCCTCTAAAGAAGAAAGGAGAAGGAGCTTGGGAGAGAATTCGGCCAGACAGCTAATAGGCAGCAACAGTGTTTGGAAATATCTCAAAAGGAGCAGAGGTAGAGGACAAAATCAAAGACTTGCTGGGCAAGGGGATTGAAATTGAGTTCAGACATCCACAAAATGGAAACCGGGATTAAGAAACAGTCATAAGGTAGAGTCAGTGCAGAGAGGGGGACAGGATGAAGTCCTGTCCTCCCACAGGATGGGAGGGAGACGGCTCTGCAGTCAATGGGCAGAAGAGACTGTTCAGTATTACCGCCTCCAAAATACTTAAAGAAAATTGATTCCTTTTGGGGAAATACAGATACAACTTTGGATTATTTGACATTATGGGCAGGAGTCACCTCAACTCAAACTTAGGTGTCTCAACAGAAGTGCATACATGTAACCTCGTGCTTAAACTCATAGGATAATAAATTAATATTAAGGGTGGCATTCAGCTGCCAAAGCAGAGATCCCCATTGTCCTCAAAGGCAAGAGACATCAAAGCACAGGGCTGGCAGATCTGCCACAGCATCTCCACATGACCTGTGCTCCACAGGAGAATACTTCACCAATTTGCCTGGCATCCTTTTTGCAGGAAATATGCTCTTCTTTGTGACTGGCATACCCTCTCCCAAGAGCAGACGAAAACTGGTAGCACTGCCTGGTGTCAGTAGAGGTGCCAGCAAAGAAGCTGAAGGCCTGGGAGGACACCTTAGCACAACTCAAATGCTATATTACAGACATACACATGGGCAGCTGAACCAACAGCTGTATCTTAATAGATCTGTAGAAAAGAAAGGAATTTAAGTTGGACAGGCTACTTATATCCAAACAATTCCTAACATTGAAGGCCTTGAATTTGTAACCTTACCAATATTCTTTCAACACTTCTTGGGTGGGTATGCTTATATAAAGTCTTTATACATTAATTTGGACTGAGATAGTCCAAAACACCTAATGAAATGAATACAAATCCTCTTTGATTCATAATAGTCAATAAAACAGCACCATGCATACATAACACTCAGCATGTTCTTTGCTGATAGGTACCTTTGCCAATTAAAGCAACCCCAGTGCTGGTTTTCTCAACCACCCAAGACAAATAAGGTTAAACAAATTATTTTGGAAAGCCAATAGCAAGGCAAGATCTCCCGCTGAGAGAAAGGCCAGTCTAGTTTGATTTCTCTGCCTCCTGCCTCTATGTGCTTGAGAAATTCAAACTCAAGGCAAACTCTGTATGTAACTTGTGAAGACCAAAGAGGAAGCTCAAAGCCCTGTGAAAAGGTTAGTGAAGAGAATAACTGGAAACACGGAACGACAACAACAAAAAAAAAGCAACCCAAACACATATATGTTTCATACTCTGTTAACCATGGGTATTTTTGTTTGAAATCTCAAACACAAGATCAAGCAATTCAGGCCCCAAGCCTGATATGGATATTTGGCAATCACCAATCTGTGTGCAAAAGAATAAAGAAAATGCTGCTCTTTGTACTTCTGTTATAGCTGTTTACTTTCTGGCAAGAGTTTGCAGTTCCTGAGATCTTATAATACTTTCTGTAACCACAGAGCTGCAAAGGTTTGAGAGCTCTACCAGACCTTGGGCCAACAGTTCAACAAACTACAAAAGAAAAGCTCAGATCTTCAAAGAGAAAGAGGAAGGAAATCAACTGTCAGCTAAAAAAAAAATAAATAAATAAAAAATAAAAAGAAAATAAAAAAAAAATAAAAGAAAATAAAAGAAAAGATGATTTATCGCTCACCAGTTTACTTTGGAGAAGAAAAAAAAAAAGGAAGAAAAATAAGATCCTGTGAGACTAATCATGAAAGGGAACAGAAGCTTTAATTTTCCCCTTGCAAGGAGAAACGGTATCTTTTTCAGCAGAGATGGGCTATGGGGACCTTCACTGAGCTACTGAAGGGCAGTCAGTCTCAGTCCCTCTCCTGCCCGGTGACCAACACATCGGCAGCCCCATCACACCATGCAGGACGTATGGATGTGCTTCTTTGCATGATCAGACATATCACGATCACACAGCAAGCACCAAGATGACTTTCCCCACAGCCAGGTGACCTGACACACATCTGCACCAAAGAAGCCCTTAGAAAACACAGCAGGGGCAAGTGAAATGTTCCGGCAGACTGTATCCAGCTGTATTTTTGCCATCCCGGGCCTTAACCGTAGAAAATACTTGATATATTTAATATTGGTGTTCTACCCAAAGCTGGAATAAACCATGCAGTTCAGAAAAGAAGCAGCTAAATATCTTCAATAAGAAAGAGCTATGGCTCACGCATGCTCATTAGTCAACTTTAAGAGAAAAAATATCCTCAGATTTAGTTTATTCTACATATCCTGATGAGAATACAGTGGTCATGTCTGCCATTTCATGGACAGCAGGTACAGATTTCTGCTCTTACCAGCTCACTGGGTTTGCTCAGGTATTAAAGAACTGGAATTTGGCTACAAAAATCTGGGCTACTATGAAACAAATAACAAATTAATATTATTACACAGTATGGAATCTGTTTCTTCAGTTCCTTGTAACATTAGGAAAAAAAAAAATACAAAAAACATTTGGGTTGCTACATACCAAAATGGTTAAATTAATTCTGGGATGTAAATAAAGCTTTTATCACACATACAAAAAGGTTAAATCAAAGCCATCTCACCAACTTCTGCATTTCAGGCTTGATTTTTTTTAATTGTTCAAGATTTCAATAAGAAGTTCATAGCTCCAAGCCAAATCACCTAAATGGGACTGTACAGATGCTCTTGGGAAACAAAACCAACCAAACAAACAAAAAAAGACAAAAAAAAAAAAAAAATATCCCTAATACAATGCCAGTGTGTGATCCCAAAGCTGTACTACCATCTAATATATTTCAACTGATTTTGATATTTTGCTATTTCTTCTGACCAAAACTGTGTAATTTTTTGCTTTCACTGAAGAAACACAAGATGGAGAAACAGCCAACAACAGAGAGAAACATGGGGCCCTGAACACACATCAGGAAATCAGCTTTAAACTTCCATCCCCCCCTACTGATTTCAATTGCCTTATAAATCTCTCATGGTTCTTACAAACTTTTAAAAGGTGTATTATAAGAACTCTATTTTTTCTCATATTTCGCAGTTATTTAAGAAATTCTATTGTCAGTTTGGGAACATGTCTGCTTTTCCATGTTAATTTATTAGCAAGCACATATTTTTTCCCCACAGTCAAAAAGCTGATGTGTCTGAGTAATATCAAACAGGATTATTTTTCAGACATGAAAATAAGTTATTATGTCAGTGATGCCATCCTTCCCTTCACCTGTAGCAAATGTGTAAACTGGCTTCAGCTGGTTATGATGTACTGTGGTGGAATAAATCATGTAATCTTAGGGAGTTCTTCATTTTGTTTGGTTAAGGTATTGATACCTTAAGGTATTGCTAATTCTGGCAATAACACATTTATCTCCTTTTCTCATTATCATCTTTCTGCTCTCGTTTCTGTCCTTTCATAATTTTGTTATGCCAACTAAACCACATATAAAATGCAAGGTCTTTAACTTTCATCCTTATTAGACATCTGAAAATGCATCTATTCCAACACGATTACACCCTTTCTCCGTCTCACTGTAGTTATAGTGTAGAAGGTCAGGTCATAGAAGAAAAATTTGCATTAGGTCCTTGAGGGCCTGAAAGTTGGGATTATCCTACTTAATCTCAATTTTTCTCATTTTCTGCTTCTGATGCCTCTGCTAAAAATTCAGACTCACACATCTCTCCTCCTAGAGGACTGTGAGGTGAGAACATGATCACCCCAAATGTGCTGCTTCCCTGACACAGGCCAATCAAAATAAAAGCTTGGAAGATAATTACAAACTGGCCCGGCATACAAGCAAGATCTCACAAAGAGAGGCATTCCCAAACAAGCACCATGGCCCAAGCTGTCTCCTAGACAGCTTGACTGACCTACGGAAAATCTGGAAGGACACTAGAATAACTCCTCAGGACTTCAGGGAGTGTCAGAGTGTTTCGAGGCTATTGCCCTGGGATGCATGGCCAATTCCACATTTTCTTCTGCATCCTGACAAAAAACAACACCATGAGTGGAATCGGCCCTGCACAAAGAGGTATTCCCATTCACCAGTCTGAAGGAAACCAGCAGAGCAAAACCTCTCAGAGATAACCAAATTTATCATTGGCTTCAAGATACACAGGTCTCCGAAATACCCGTCTCTTGGCTGCTGTTTAACCCAAACACCTCAGTTAAAATGCATATGACAAAAACAAGGCAAAATCCCTTATCTTATTAAAATTAAGATCCATAAAAACAATCTGAGCCAAGAGAGACACTTTGTACACCCACATAGTACTTTATGGGCATTGCTGTGGGCCAGAAGTTGAGCAGCTGAACTTTGTGCTAAGTATTGACTAAGGATATTTTTTGTTATAACTACAAGATGAAACAACGATCTACAACTGACTTTATTTTTCTAAGTAGGAATATTGCAAAAGTACAAGAAAATGAAATCGCAATTGACAGTCCACATAGAATTCAGTATGTTTCACTTAGATCTAAGAGCACTCTAATTACTGAAATATATACATATATATTATGTTTGCCAAGGAGCTATCATGAACTCAGCCCATAGTAACTACTGTTTCAGTTAAAAGATGCAGGCTTAGTTTAGAGAAAACAAATTAATGTTATACCACATGACAAAGGTCTTCAGCTTTGCCAATGAAAGAGTCAAATCAACCCAAAATGAACAGCAGACTTTCCAATGACTGATGACTCTCAAATACTGTTAACAAATATCATACATTAACACTAATAGCAGTTAAGAACTGAGATCTATGAGTATTTGTGATCACAGGTAGCAATATATTCCATAAAAATAAAGAAATATTTAGATCAATTATAGCAACTAACAGGGAACAAACATACTACCTTCCTGAAGTACTTCAACACCCTAAAATGATAATTTAATTCTTCTTGTTGCCTGTCCTACATGGTTGTAATCTTGTTTGAGCAGCAGCAAAATAATGCCCCTTTCAAGTCAAAAATGTCTAAACTCTGAAGGCAAGGCAGCCCAGTAGGCAACCCCCTGGTGCTGGGAGCAGAAAGAAATTCCAAAGCCAAAATGCTGCTCACAAGTTTGAAAATAAAGTTAGGAATTTCCCCCAGAAAAGCTCTGCAGCAAAGTGGCCTGGCTGAACTGCCGGCTGCCAGGGAAACTGGATGGCTCTTCAAGGGGCAAGGCATTCACCTGCTGCCAAGGAGTGACAGGTCGGCTCCTATTCCTGCTCTGCCAGCAGGCTGAAGTAGCTTTTGCAACACACAGGGCACATTAGCATGAAAAAAGGAGTGCAACAAATCAAAAAATGTTATGAAGATGAAGGCAGAAAGTAGTCGCAAATAAGGATTTCCCGGGCTGCAACTGATTTGTGGGTTGTTTTTCAATGACTCTGGGCTTATAAGGTTGTTACTATAAATATATTCATTAAGGCACTGCAAATATTAGGTGAAGCTGTTCACCTGGTATTTGTTTTTGTGGAATCCCCTAAGATACTCACAGGCCAAACCTTAACATCAAAGTTCAGAGGAACACAGATCAGCTCAATACGGAGGGGAGTTCACAACAATAACGTGCAAATAAAACTTCTCATGCCTTAAGAGCTTTACAAACATGTTCTAATTCATCTCCACAAAAGCTCTATTAAGGAGATAAGGACAAATTATCCTCCTTTTTAGAAATGAAGAAAAGAAAACAAAGTCAGCAATTTACCCAGAGTCACTGAGGGAGCAAGCGGGAGCTAATGGGGGTTTGATCGTCAGCCATGCACCAGCCCGCACATGTCCCTCGCATCCGTGCGGGCACCAGTCCTCACCACAGCTCCTCGATCTGTGGCAAGGATCCTAGACCTCGTTGCAAGGTTCCTGTGTCAATACCATCAGTTAACGTTTCAACAGAAAGACAAGGGAATGCTTTCTAATGAAGCAGTTCGGCAACGAGATGAATTAAGCGCCGATCCTCCTTGCAGGCTTGGCACATAAGTCTCATTAAAGTTAACAACAGATACGAGGCTCATGTGCAAGCGAAAGAGATTAGGGCCTTAAATCCAGACAACATTGGGATTACTGAATTTTTCACTTCAGCAGCTTCTTTGCTGCCCACGCGGATGCTGCTTTCGGAAGGTTATTTCTACTTGCATTCCTCATCACTGCAATTGCTCTTAGATGCAAATATTTTGTGTTTGGGGCTGCCTTTGTGAGGAGGGTGGGTGACTTTTATAAAAAAATGGTAGCACCTGGATAATTGGGAAGGTGAGCATTAGGTACTGTTACGGAATTAAGGACTTCAAACAGAGATATATGCAAAGCTCATAGATCAGTGAAGAATGCCCAGAGGGATGAAGATGTACTTTAGGAAGATGTCTTTATTTCCTTGCTCAGTGTGGTAAAAGTCACCTAATCTGGGGTAAGGCATCTTTCTTCTAAAGCAGCAGGACTACATTTTCAGAGGAAGGATAACTCAGCAATTCTCATCTCACACACACAAACACATAAGATAAACTAGTGTTCAGACTAGCAGCCAGACATCGTGTTAGCTTTTTGACCAAAACTAGACAAAACCAGTCCAGGCCAGGGCTACCCAGTGCTCTCATCTCCACCACCCACCAGAGACACTGTGGATGATGCTCTTCAGTTTTATTTCCCTATCCTGGGACCCTTCAGGCCACAAATCAACAGGCAAGACCGTCTTTTCAAGATCCTTACTCTGTTTACCTGGACCCAGTAAAAGCTTATAAATGGCATGCACATACACCACAAGAAGAAAAAAATTAGTTAAGAAAACAGTTTACATGCAGGTGCTGCAAGATGTCAGAGCGGACATAATTTAGAGAACATTTCTAGAGGTGTATAAACATGACAAAACCATCTTAAATGTGCAATAATACAAAGCTTGGTCTTTTTACAGCACAGACAGAAAAAAGAATTTTTCTAAGATGCTTCTGAAACACGCTTGTAGCGAAAGCAAGTAGCAGCCTGCTCTCTGAGCTGCCATCTGAAGAAGTGCTTTCCACTCCTCAAATAACAGCCATGCTTCACTGTTGTGACCACCGGGATCTGCAGAGGAAATCTCTAACTCTGTTTTTCCCCCATTTGTATGCAGGAAGTAAACAAATGAACCCAATGTAAATAATAAATATTACTGCATTGTAGTTTCTATCTCTGGCTGGTACTTTTCATCATTGAAATGTGGGAGTTACAGAGCAGGAGGCACAACCTTATTCTATAATCCCAATTTATTTTCAGGGGATCAGTGAATTACTGCAGCTACCCAGATGAGAATAAGACAAATATCTTACATGGGTTCATCAGGAATAAATCACAAACAGCAGATACAATACATCTTCAATTCTGTAAAGCTTCTTACATCGTCCCACAGGACACTCTCATAACCAGGTTGGGGAAATAAGGTATGGATAAAATCTCAGTGATACTGTGAATTGAAAGAGAAACTGGTATCAGTGATGGCTTGCCACTAAGCTAGGAAGACTTCCATATTACATTACTGTTGGCCTGTTTGTAGGGAGTGTTTTTATTTGTTACCTGCATAACAGATTAGAGACTATACTCCATAATTACAAAATAATTTCATTTACATTGCATGACATTTCTGGGCTTTCTTGGGGACTGCAAGAGTAACCAGTATGTTCTGGCAAATTAGTGAAATAATCCTCATCCATGAAACAAAACACTACAAAGTACCGTAGAAAGGAGGAAGGAAATGCCTAAATATGAAGTAAGGAACAGCCAGCTATTGGCAGGGCTGCTAAAATGGGTGACTACTTGAGGATGAGTCAGTGACAAGAAACTGCTGGAAAAAAAAAAAAGAAAAAAGAAAAAGAAGGAAAAATGTCACAAAGGTGTGGTAGGAGAGCTGTCAGACAGCATTAGGGGCAATTTTTCTACTTTGTAAGACACTTGAAACCCCTGCCATGTATTGTTTGTCCAAAGCTTTTTCAAAACATAGTGCTCCTAAACAGAACAGTCAGAGAATATTAAGAAATTAATCAGCTGTGGTCTATGTGTTGACTAGGAAAGAGACAACAAGAAAGAACAAGTCTGTAGTTGTCACAAGGATGTCAACTAGTCTCCATGGCCACTGAGCCAAGGACAAAAATAAATAAACTTAGGTTGCAGGAGAGATTTAGATTGGGCACAAGAAATAACTTTCTGTCAAAATAATGGTGACAAAGTTTAAGAGACTACTGTGGGACGCTGCAGCACCTGCTGCTTTGGAAGGTGGCACTGAATGGTTTAGCTAGAGGTGGCTTGATCTCATCAGCTTTGGAGGCTGGGTCTGGGTTTTGTAAGGTCCCACATGCTCCACTTTAATATGAGGGGTGGCTCTCAGCTCCTGGATGAGGGATGCAATAGGGTCAGCTCCTCTGTGCATCTGGACTCAGCAGAGGCAGATCTTCAGCCTGGATCAGGATGAGAGCTGGTTGTGGGAGCACCATGTGCTGCACAAGCAGCCATCCCTTCTTTTCCATCGGTCCTGCTGGCTCTGTGTGACCTCAGTCCAGCCCAGCTACAGCTACCCAGCTTTAGTGCAAGAGGCTGCACTGAATGATCCTCTGACATCTAAAATGGGCCAATGCTTCTAAGAAGTGTGTCACGTGGAGATGTGGCTTAAGAGCTTGGCTTTGATTTCATAAAGGCTGAATCCATTCATTCCAATTGTTTTCTCTCACAACAATATAATTATGAGCTGTCTGATGATCCACAACAGGAATTAAATACCATAAAAAACAAACAAACAAAAAAATCAGACCTTGCTTCTTTCATCACCCATCACAAATGGAAATAAAAATATAGATTAGAGTAGTCCTGGTCTTAAGTGCCTTTACTAGCTAGCTCACATGCTATAGTCTTCAATATATTCTTGCAATCATAATATTTGTAATATTTTTTTCCCACTATCATTCACTTCTTACATAAGGGTCAAAAGCAAAACCTATGGTTTTCAACAAATTACATATGTACCCTACAAAATAACCCCTGAAGTACACGAATAAACACACAGATACTGATACCCATTCTTGGTTGTTCCTTCTATCTAAATTAATGGAGTCACCTCCATTAATTTTCCCTGTGCACCTTTAAACCAGATGGTGCACAGTGGGTTTCAGCCAGTCCTCCAGTCCTGGTGAATGGGCAAGTTTCTTTAGGTGCCAAACTGTCTCCCAAGTCCTCATTTGCACAGTACCCTCTGTCCTTCAGTCCCAGACACTTTTATTTTGGTAGAAACCGCACACCTCCCCTTCAACAAAAACAAGGGCTCACTTTGGTGAAAGTGAGCTCCAGAAAAAGTACAAAAGTTTAACTAACAAACAGGTCAAGTAGATTTCCTGATCAGGTCTTTTTCTTATTCTTTGTTTACATTGCAAAATGCTCCAGCCAGGCTAAAATCCCACCCAAGCTGTTCACCAAACACTTTAGCCACATCTCAGCATTCTTGCAAAATACCTGAGCACGTTCCATTTCGTTTATGGTAAGAACACAGCACAAGGACTACCCATAAAGTCAATCACAGATTCAGGAGGAAAGAAAAAGTGTCTCAATTCATAAAGGCTCCTCTCCCAACACACCCTTCTGCAACCAGCTCCATGACCCGTGAGAAGATGAAGGCTGGAGTTTGGGAGAGGTGAACTGGTTGTCACTGTACTGTCACAATATGTCACACCACTGCCCTCATTTGCTCTGCTGCCTCTGGATTTTTCCTCGTGGGACAGAGGCATGTGTAATGCTGGTGCTGGGTGGATAACACAGAGCAGAAACACTGAGGAAAGCCCTGCTCCACCACAGTGGGCTTCCTGGGATAACATTCACATTATATATAGGTGCTGGAAGTGCAAGGGTGAACTATGGCCCTGTCCCAGTAAAACAATTAATAATTAAGCAAGTTTTGGAGTTTCACTGCACTAAAACATTGGTCTGATTAGTGTCAAAACAATAAGCACAATTTATATATATAAATATATTTATATGTATTATGGGTGCAGAAATGAGGAAAGAGAATTCAAAGCATCCAAAGCTTTAAAATTTTAATTTCAACACAGTTCTTTGTTCCTATTGCTTTTATCTGGAGAAACACAGGCATGGTACAGTGCCTAACCAGCCACGCAGTGACACATCCAACCTACAGCAATGTTTGTACTGTTCAAGGTTTTCCTTTAGTTGCTGAGCTTTAAGGCAAACGAAAAGGCACATGACTAATCACAGTACATGCTCTCTATGGAAAAAAAAAAAAAAAAAAGAAAAAAAAAAGGAAAAAAAAAAGAAAAAAAAAGAAAAAAAAAAAAAAAAAAAAAAGAGGACTAGGGGAAAAAATAAAAACAGAAAACAAAACCTTCCTATTTAGGTGGCATTTGGGTACTAAATAAAGAGACTACACTCTTACATATGTCCATCTTTCCATCCAGATTGGTGAAGACATTCCTTGGGATGATGAGAAGGAAGGCCCAGTGTTGTGACAGGTCAGGCAGGAGGAGGATGCCAGGTCAGCAGTCAGAAGAGCAGAACTTGCTTCCTTTAGCCCCAAATACCTCTCTCAGTTTTTGCCTGCCATCACCAATGAGAGAATCCAGAAAGTGATAGCAAGCAGCACGGTCATCTCATTGCTCAATTTAGAAATGGGGTCCTAATTCCACTGAACAACTAATTCACCAGCCCACTAATTTCTAATTCTGGTCACCTCTTGTTTACCAATTATTTTCTTAAAGTTGTTCTTGGGGCATCATCAAGCCTAGCTTTTTATTTTGCTTTGGACAGCACTGACTTCTGTAGAAAAGCATATTACTTCGAAGAAAATAGAGAACAGGCCTCTGGCAAAGCTTTCTTTCCCATGTATTTTGGAGAAAAAAACAGATTGCTTGCAGCCAGAACATTTTCTCACCAAATCATAAATTTTAAAATATGGCTCAAATTTGCAGCGTAAGGAGGTTATTTATTCTCTTAGAACACAGTCCACGTTTTCCCACACTTATCCTATAATGCACCACACAAGGAACCAGCCCCATTGCTCAAGGGAAGCTGAGAAAAGAGAACAAATTTTCACCACAGCATTAAAGACTGACAACTACTGGAGGCGGGTTACCAGACTTAACTGACAAATTATTTCACCTGCTATTGCAAATCCTGCATTCCTAAGTACTTTCAACAAACCTCCTCATAAACCTCTTAATCTGCCACTTGAAACAATTCCCAGGCTGGAACAGTCACCTCACAGTGTTATGAAGTTAACCCTCACCAAAGAAAACTCACAGCCTTAAAAAGATGTGTTCTACAGCAAAATGTTACATCAAATACATGGATGTTCATTCAAACCTAACTGATTTGTAAAGGCAGATTTTTTTTTTGCTTGTTTGTGTGTTTTGTTTTGGTTTTTAAGAGAGGAAAATTTGAAAGGAAATTAAATATTGAAAAATGGTTAAGATAAAAATGACACAAATGAAGAAACCACAAGGAAACAGGAACTGCCAGCTGAGTATTTTTAACAAAACCCCAAATACCAAGGTATAAGGTTGAAAAAGTGACCTCTTTAAAATGACAATATAGATGAATCAATATAACCAGAAATTTTATCTTAACTATTTGTGAATATGTAGATATAAACACATGGATATAAACCTATCCAGGTCAACAGCAATTGTACTACTGAATTAAGACGCTGTTGTCAGAGAATGCAAAATCTTCCCATATGTAGATTACAGGAGAATTCCTAAATCCTGAAAGATGACATAATCGAGTGAACAAGATGCTGAATTGTCATCTCCATCGCTGACACACTTTCTGACTTCTAGTAAATCATTTATCTGTTGTTTGTTTCTGCTGAAGCCCTTCCTCAGCTTTGACCAGAATTAATATGAAGTCCCCAGAGCAATTTTTTTCTTTCAGTGCATATCTACACAAGGCTTAGCACGAAAAAGGAAACAGGAATTTACTTCAATGCAAACAGCAACAAAGATCCATAATCCCTTGAAGGCAATTCTTCTCACACAGTCTGATTTCTGCAGAGGCCAAGGAATGCCCTACAATTTCTCCATTCCTCCCAAACACTTGGGTTTGAGCTTCTGTATCCCTTTCACCAGTGATTTCCAGACCTGAACATAACAGGCACCAAAGTCTCAAATACGTTAATTACAGGTAGAAAATCTCATGAGGAATTTAATAGCAGACTGTTTTCATCTCATGTACTGTCATCACTTATCAGTTGTGTTTGACAAAGACCTACTAATGTTTATGAGGAGAGGTGTGTGTGATTCAAGATCATGGAATAATTCAGAGTGGAAAGTAGTTCAGGCTCTCTAGTCCCACATCCTGCTGAAAGAAGGGTAAGCGAAGAATGCAAACCAGATTACACAGGGTTTTGGACAGTCTTATCTCAGAAACCTCCCAAGAGCCATAATCATCTCATGATCTGAAAGAAACAATCCCTTCCAAAGCAACTTAGGGAGTCCTCCCCACAAAATAAAGTCTTTGTTGGGTGCTACCCCTCTAACTCACTGTGAAATGGAAGCAATAAACTGTTGCCTTGAAGGTGTTGCCCCGAAGGTGTTGCCCCTCACCTTCTTTTTTAGCCCAGCAGACTCAAACCACATCTGTAGTCTTCAACATCCCAGATGTTACGTTGATGCTAGGGTGAAATTGTGGCTCCACAAAAGCTGGAGATGAAATTTGTTCAGGTTTCAGCAGACCCAGTTTGAGGCTACAGGCTCCCAAATGTGCACTGATATAAACCTAAACCAAGAGCTTCCTACTGGGAACTGTGGTTGATGTTTATATCTACATTAAGGAGACAAACTGCATTTCCAGCAGCATATCAGTTCTTTATTCAGTAGATGAGTCTAAAAGGCATTTCTTTTCTAAAAGTCATTCTAAATCATAAGATCCAAATCATAAGATCAGAGCATAATGCAGGTTGGAAAGGATCTATGCAAAGTCTTTACTCCAACCTCTTTCTTAAAGCATGGTTAGCTATGAGGTAAGACCAGGGGGTTAAAAGAAAAATACACCCACACCATTAAAATGGCTCAAAAACCATCCACCATCCCCATATTTAAAAATAAAAATAAAAATAAAAAACAGAAGAAGAAAAACATTCAAACATCATTCAGCTTTTGGTGAGGACATTTGCAACATACAGTTTTGGTTATGCAGGAGAACAGACAATACTGTGTGGGTAATGAATTGTTTTGGTGTTATATAAGACAATGGTTAAAAATCCACACGACTTCAAAGGAAGATTACACAAGATTATAGACCTAGGGTGAAATCCTGGCTCTGATTAAAATCATTGGCAAAAAATCCCACTGACTTGGCCACTGTGAGGATTTCACCTCTAATGTGACGTGTCCGTGTTTTGCTAATGTGGCCACGTGAACCCACACGTGCCAGCCCTGTTGAATCTTACAAGCACATCTCTGCAGTGATAAAGCCCCAAAAGCTTTTTGTGATCTCCCTCACAGCTGTGGGGTTTGTATCGCATTTAAGATGTTAAGTCATGTTAAGTCTCTTCCACAGTAGAGTTTTTGCTATATACAAATTAGGAGGACTGTATGCAAGCTAACCCAATCTGTAGTTTTGACACCCACATTCTCCTTTTTCACATCCACTTGCCTTTCCTGCTAGGATGCTACCACAGGAACAACTCCACAACTGAATAAACCAGCCTAAAAGTAATCACTTAATTAATCCTTGTGCTACGAATCATGGAGACGGGCAGCTCAAAGGCGGTCACATAAAAGTAGGTTCTGATCCCAGCTCTTATGCTGCTTCCTCATTGCCCTGGGCAAACCCTGACTGACTGTTACAGCACACCGGGCACCAGCACGCTAAGGGGGATGAGGCCAACACCCCTACACGTGATAACACCACAGCAAAAAGCCAGCCAGCCAGCTGCCGTGCTGCACCAGCAGGAGATCACCACCACAGATACTACATGGGCAGTGCAGGATGCTGTCTGGGGATGCTCGCCCTTCCTGGCGAATCCAAGGGTTATGTGTTAGCGTGTATTCTCTCCTGTCAAACTCATAGCATCCTGCCTTATTCTGCCAAAAGGCATTGCTGGAGCCTGTCCCAATGCTACCGTTAATTTTACTTGTGCTTCCAATGCAGCTCTGCACTTCAGCACGAGGTTTCTCCAGCTAAAAAATGAGCGCAATGCTCATTTACAACAAAAGCGTTGACAGTCGACTATGCAATGCGTGTAAAGGCCTCTGAAAATATAGATCACCACAGCGTTGAATGATTAACCTTGATTAATATTGCTTACGCAGAGCTTTGGGTTGGGGTTTACAAAGGCAATAGCAGATTAATTATAACTTGTCCTAAATGCAAAATAGGAGGAAGTGAAACACCCTCGATTTCGCTCTCATGAAGGAAACCCACAGGCACTCAGAGCAGCCTGCAGATAACTTGGGCACGCGGTTTGGCTGAGTTTGCCATGCTCAGCAGCCATGGCACCAAGGTGCCCAACGGAGCCCACAAAAAGGCCGGTCCTGCCTCTCAAACATACAAAATGCTCTTTCTTGTACTGGTCCAGTGGCAAACTTCACCATGTACACAAGTTAAAAGTATCAGCTTGGAAAGATCCTCTTCCCAAAACCACAGCTGGGAATTTTGTTATAAAATTTGTTTTTTGTAGTATGCAATGTCAGGAATTTAACACCACAACAGTAATTTAATTTCCAGGAAAACAGACAATATTAATACCAGAGCTCTTAATGCAAGTCTTAGAGTTTTCAGTGTTTTAAACGTAAGCCCTGTCCTGCTCTGTGCTCCATGCAAACATTACACCACTGTTATGCTGCTGGGCTGTGGGAAGGGCAGGAGAGGTAGCAGTGGTTGCAGCGGGACAGGTGAAGTGATCAGAAATGATGCAGAAAATCCAACTTCTACGTGAAATTACACCCTTAGTAATTCTGGAAATGGGTAAGATGCAGCAAGTGAAACCAAGACAACATTGATGTTACTTTTAGAGAAGTTAAGCATCTGTCTTGTTTCCTCAAAAGGCTTGTGGAATATACAGATCTTTTTTCCTTCTCAAAATAATAACAGTAATAATAATGATAATCTGTCAGACATCTTGTGCTAGGGACTCGACCCTCCAGAAGTATCAACATCCTTGTATTTGTCCTTGCCCACACAGATGGAGGAGCTAAAGAATTATCCATGTCAGCAGGACAAGAAAAAATTAACCCGCTGCTAGCAATAGCTACAGAGTCATTACTTTTTCACCTTGATCGTGTCTCCCTAAAGAATGAAGCACTGCACTTCAGAGGACGTTACTGAAAGATCATCAGAGGTTAGCAGTTTAGGTACTTCTGCAAGTGAAACTGTGGTTTCTGTGCTGATACTGAAAGCTTTTGCTGGCTGCAGTAGCAGAGCAAGCTAATTTCTTCAGAGGATGGGGGACTTCTTTAGCTGGACATGCTGTATGTGCTAATCAGAATTAATATGCTTGACTCAGCCACTATTTCTTTATTTGGATCTAAACCTTTAAAAAATCAGCAGGGATTTTTTTTTTTTTTTTTTTTTTTTTTTTTTTAAATCTTGCTGCAGATGGAAATTTCCATACTACAGTTCTAAAATGATTGTAAACAGGAGACTGATTTCAACATCATCAGATCTTAACCCTTTATATAAAGAACAGTGGCTGAATAATCTGTCTGTAGGGAAGGGAGAGCAGAACAATTCAACAAGGGCTCTGTGCAAAAAGGAGGAACTGAGACTGAGAGCTACTTATTTTCTCAGCTCCCCATTTTTAAACTTTATGAAGAAAAAGAAAAAAGAGAAAAGAATCAAAAAGTTACTAACTTAAGAGAACTTAACACTTTAAAGTTTTCATCTGCTCCTTAGCCAGTATTGTAGACTAGCTTGCACATGACAAAATAAACTAATTATAAGAAAAAAGATTATACAAATGCTACAGGATTCCTTCCAAATCCCTCACCTACTAGTTCAAGGGCAAAATATAGACACTTCAATATTGAATGACTTCATTTTTGAGCCATGGTATCCAAAATTTGATACCTTGAATTCTTTTCATTAACCTGAATAGCAAACAGGGACAGAGTATGCCTCCTAAAATGCAAACTTTTTCATTCATATTACCAGGCTGCTGTGTGGGAGGAGAAGCAGATGATGCTGTGGGCTTCCACCATGCATGCTCTGCAGCCCTTCAACTTGCTGTGCATGCTGGAGATGCAGTGTCTCTGCCTCTGTCATACCTTTAACAGAGCATGTTTTCCAGAAATACGTGCACAGAGGAAAAGGATATGGGCTTTCTGAGTTCCCAACTCTTGTCCTACGCACAACAATTGATTTTTAAGCTACTTCAGGATTTGCCTCAATCTTCAGACATGAATGGAAGGATTAAATGTTTCAAGGGTGTATTTATATAATCTGGGCCTAAGGTATCCCTGGGACAAAGTGTCCCTGCCACACCTCTCCACAGCAGCAGCCAGGCAGGTTTGCTTTGTTTTCCCTCCAGGGAAGACTAGAATGTAATAAAATAATAATAAAATAATTTTAAAAGCCCAACATCTAAAGATCTGACTAATTTCACAGTGATTTGGGGTTAAATCCCAAATTCTAGATCTTCCTTAAGGCTGAAATTATAAATCAAATGCAAAACTGTCAAAACCTTGCATCACATCTATCAAATGCAAGCAAATATTTTCAGTGCAGAAAGAACATTTCAAACCCCTGACACACAACCAATCTGGTTAACAAACACACGTTCCCCAAGCAGAGATGTTCCAGTTCATGACTTCTGTACTTCGTACCCAGAAGTGATCCAGCCGAGGCAGCCTTGTGCAAAGTTTGTAATTGCCATTGAATAGATTTGCTCAGCTAGCACTCTCCTTTTCCCCCAAAGAGTCTCATTTGAACATTCCTACCTTTCATTACATTCACTAGCCTTGTTTACCGTCTGCTGTTTAACAAGATATCCTCACCAAATCCTCTTGCTATGCTGTTACAGCAGTCTGAACAAAAACAAAAGCAAATGGTTAAGGCTCCTTCCACTTCTCCTGTATTTTTGCCATCAAGGGATTATTGTTTGGTCCCTGCGGTGCTACATCCACTAATTAAGGAGTGCATTTCATCTGCATTGCAACACTAACCATGAAAAAACAATCAACTGTCTACCACAATCAAGAATTAATATCTGTGAAATATCATACCACGATAAAACCAGATGTTACCGTGTCCTTTCAAAGTAAGATGAATCTTCTCCCTCGCAGAGGGGTTCCTTTTTATTTTTCACATAAACCTAGCGAACTGGAGGGAGATGGAAAGCCTGGCCCCTTGTGAGTACCAGTCTCCTGAATTCCTTGTCTGAGTTTGCAGCCTATGTATAGTTTTTGGTTAATATTTATTTGACCATTTTGACATTCTTTTGAGTTCTGCATATCTTATTTGTGGGCCTGGTTTCACTAAACTGGCAGTGGTAAAATTGGGATTTTCATATGCATCAGCATGGATACTTTTTGAGACTACGTTTTTATTTAAAAAAAAAAAAAAGTGCTGCACACAAAAATGGCTACTTTCATACACATGTGAGCAGGGCCTTGGTTTGCTGCTGAATTATTGCATAGATGTGAACACAGGGCTCCGAGAAAAGATCTGTAATTGTTTAGTGGTTGGGCTGCTGGCAGAATTCCTGGGGCTGTTTTTATAAATAGGCCTAAGGACAAACAAACAAGCTACTAATAACAAGTCGGCTGTTCTGTTTTAAAGCAGCTCTGCTTTGTGTTGTCCAGCACACGAGAAGCTCAGATGGCAAATATAGCAAAACCCATGGCAAGAGCTAAGAATAGATCATGCCAATAATCAGTAGCGCTTCTATTTCTCTAAAACCTTAAAAATTCAGTTCAATTAAATAAGCTTAATTTGAGGGAAATACCAAGATACACCAGGCTGTGTTTGGCTGTTCTGTCTCAGATCTCCATTTCCACTGATACTGGATCTAGTTGAGAAGGGGTAAAATGGCTTATGAACAGACAAATCCAACTCCAGAAAGCCTGCTAAATTTCTAAAGTTGGTCTTGCTTCTTCCACACGTTCTTTTCACTGTGTCCAATTCCCAACTACATCGAAGACCTGGACAATACTCAGAACACCCTCTCTGAACCTTGTGAAGTTCTCCTATTTATCAGGAACTTCACAGCTTTTAGTGGGAATGCCTCTTTCCAATAGTAATCCTTTGGGTATTTAGCCATCAGCAATGCTCAGACTTTCTGCCGCCTCCATTTCAGTCTATTCACTTAATTTTATGATATTGGTATTTATTTATTTGCTTTCAGTGTTCTGGGAAAGTGATTTACCCTTCCTAGCTTTATATTCAAACCCATTTATTAGCCCTTCAGTACTTTTCTTTGAGAAAGACACTTTCATGGATATCTTTCTCTGGTATTTCATATACATCTATCTATTTCACGAAATATGACTATCAGAAGACCTTTTCCACCTGTGGACTTGGAACCTTATTTGTTACTAATCAATGGAAGCCAGCTTATATGGGAAAAGCCCATCCTGAAACAGTTACTCTTGTAAGCAATGCAGCTATAATAAACTACTTTGGAAAAAGAGAGGGAAAATTAGGCCCCTTACCCTTTTAATACCTCTTCTCTTACTTGTAGATCTTATCTCTGTTACTTGGAGGATGATCTTCATCAGCCACTATTGGCCATGGGATCCCTGATGGGGATGTCACAATTTTGCTGCCTGCTGCCCATTTCCTCTGCTAATCCTCCTCTTGGAGGGGCTTGTTTTTAATTTCCATAACTGTGTTGGTTTTGCTTTGTTTTGTCTTTTGTATCCCCTTGGAGAGCATACTTTGTCCCCACAACCCTCCTCAGAGACTTAGCAGCTCTCTTTATCTCTTTCTTTATGTCATTCAGCATTAGCAGCTTAGTCTGTGAGAAAACAAATCCTCTTTCTTGCTGATAAGAAGAGTCACTTACGCTACTCCTTCCCTTTGTTTTCCCCCTCTCTTTAGAGGGAAGATCTAGCCAGCCTTTGTGCCACTTCCCGGGATGACGCAGGAAAGAACAAGATGCCCGGTGGACCTCAAGCGATTGCTACTGAGGTGAGTGCTTTTCTGATAATGCCCAGAAATGGTGGAGTCAGCACGGATTAAGGAAACAACAAAGCACTCAGCATTTACAGCAGTGCTGAACACACACTGACGCATGTCAGGGTACACGCTGCAGCCCCAGGGGAAGCAGCAGCACCATGGCTAGGTGAAAAGACTCCAGGTGACTTTATGAAAGCACCTTTGCTCAGGAGAAAATCCTCTCATAGAAGTATGTTGGCCATAGGGGCAGCACAGCAGGAAGAGGATCTGGAAAGAATAATGGTCAAGAGAGCAGCAACTGGTTTCTCTTGACAAGCAACAACCACAGAGACACAATTTCCTTGGCACAACAAATGCCACACAGCCCTCCCAGAAAATGCCCTCGTAAATCACCTTCACAGCCATGAGGTGAATTTGTATTCAGTTGAAATTCAAAGGGCCCAAAGTCTGCAACATCAAAGCATCACAGTTTTCAGAGAAGCATAACTTCTCAAGCCCTCGCAGGACAGTTGTGGGCTGAAGAGGCATTGAAATGGACACTCAGCATCCCCTCAAAGGGGTGGGTCTGAATTGGCAGCCGGGACAAAGACAATGCCAGGCCAGGCTCTAGGCGGTACTTGCTCTCTGGATAAACCCACCACTGCAGGGCTGGAAACCAGCAACTGTTTCAAAAGTGTTAAATCCACATGCACACACACACAAATCCTTACTAAAGCATAAGCATTACCAAAGAGATCACTTAAATATCTACACTACATTATCACCACATCACTACATTAGCTTACATGTGTGCAAACAGCTTTGTTCTTGAAATCTTGCTGCTTTCTCAGCAGGAATCTAAAATCTCAGGAAAACCTTCAGAACACCTGCTTACATGAGAAGGGGTGGGGAGCAAACACCACTCTTTTTCAGCTTTAAGGAAAAGAGTTATTTCTGCAAGTTTCTGCTGTTCTGCAACACAACAGCTGCTCCAGCCTCGCTGTCAGCTTAAGCCAATTGTAAGTCATCAGTTTTCAGTGCACAATGCAGCTGAAAGTGAATTCAGCTGGTAGCACTGTTGGAAACAAATCATTATTTGCTCAGAACTTATATTAACCTTTTATTTTCCTTGAATATCCCCACAGAAAAAACATGGTTCATACCCTTCAAACAGACCAGAGAAAACAAGTATCAAAAAGAAAAGAAAAAATTTAAATAAAAAGGGAAATAGGACACCAGAAAAGTTTATAAAATGTAGCAGAAAGAGAAGAAAAAGCTTTAGTAATTACCCCAAGCATTATCACTCTGTCAAGCAAGCTGATGAAGATCTTGAAGCAGAATCTGAGCAACTTCTACTCCAAATGAGCTCAGATTCTTTCAAGAACTACACAGCCCATCAGTATACCACGCTTGAAAATTGGGTTGTCCTAAATGTAGAGACCAAAGTATAAACAGGCTCAGCTCCAGGGATCGTGTTGTTTCAGCCACACCACCAAGCCCATCTGCTTGCATAAATGACTCTACTGTAAAGATCCAGACAGCCACTACTGCTGCAAGGATGACAAAAGTAGTCCTAACTAAATGTGCTTAACTCTGTCTTATCTTTAGCAATTTGGTAAAATAATGAAATCGGCTTCCTGCACTGAACAGATCTATTTTAACTTGTAGTTCTGCAACAAGAAGTCTGTATGTTATACAACCTATAGAGAATGCTATACAAACACTTTGCAAATGTAAGTCCAGTTCTAGTGATCTATTACTCAAGAAACTGGCAGATATTCCATTCAGACACATATTTTATCAAACTAAGTTTTAGGTAAAACCTGGACGAAAAAAGGATAAAGTTAGAAAAGTAAAAACTGTGGAAGCAACTTCAATTTCTTAGTATGTCTTCCAAAATTTAGTTTGTAGATAGTGAACCCCTCTTTGTGCGCCCTCTCCTGTGCTCCTTCCTGCAGACACACCAGGCAGCATGGAGGAGAGCAAGGAATTTCAAGTCTCTAGTACAACGAAGCAGTGTATTAAAACCCAGATGAACAACATACTCTTTTTTTTTTTTTCTTTTCTTTTCTCCATCACTGTTTCAGAAATAGCTTTGTTCATCTTAGCTCAAGAATCCCCTTGAAATATTTTAAGCTGAGGCAGACAGGCTGGTGATGATATGAAGCTACCAGGCTCACTCACTACCAGAAGCACCAAAGTATTTCACTGGAAGGACTGGGTAACATCACTGAGCAAAGGAAAAGAATCAAGGCTAATTTTATTAATTTGATTTAATGAATTTAGGTTATTCCCTGAATTCGTGTTCTTATGGGCTATATTTTGCCTAAAACCTAAGAATTTTGCAGCTGGGTAGAGATGATCTGAAGTGTAGCTGTGTCTAAAGGTTAACAAGGAGCTAGCATTGTAATGCTGCTGGTTGCAGAACGTGGCAGGAAGCCTTCAGAGCAGATAAAAAGCTTTAATAACATACATATATTAGCATTGTGAAAACTCATCTGGAATAATGTGTACAGCTCTGGTCATCTGTGCTCAGGAAAGGTTAATTCAGCTGGGAACAGGTGCACCGACAGACTATTTTGATGACGAGCAGAACGGAGGCTCTCTTACGGGACGTGACTAAAAGAGCTTGGCTTGCTGAGCTTTGCAGTCGACAGCTGAGAGCGTGTGCGATCGCGCTCCAAAGTTACACACGGTGGACAAACACCACCGAGGGAGAAGAGAGATAAAGGACACTTTGTGGGTGCAATCGTCAGATGGAAAGAGATTGTGAATAAACTTGGGTTGGAAATTAGGAATGGAAAGACTGAAATTCTGGGGCAACGTTCTAGCAAGAGCAACAGAGACAAAAAATGTAACTTCTCTTCAGACTGATGGAGTTACAGGGAAGATATGATGGGGCTCCCTACAGGATTTTCCTACAGGAACAGGAAATGAAAATAAATGGCAGGTTAAAAGAAGGCTCCTTATTGTTTTGTGCATAATCTACAACAAGAAGGGAAAGACATGGTAATTATTTCTAGTAGTGTTTCCAGGTTTAAGCAGTTGTGGAGACCCCTTAGCTGACAGATCTGCAGAACAGAAGCAGCCTAGATATCTCATGAATGGAAGATCAGAAAAGGCTACTGACATCTGGAAAAAAAAGTCACTCTATGTATAATGTGAGGGCCATCATAAAAATATAGGATGATTCAGAAGGTTAATTCTGGACCATTTTCCAGATTTGGAAAGAGACTGGTATGCAACATGTGACCACGTGTCTCAGAGAGACACCATTTCAGCGTTCAGAGTATGCCAACCACATTCTTTTGCTAGACCTACATCAAAACATGCGAAGCCTGTTGTAAGAAGCCCTTGCTCCATGTCTTTCTCGGAAACCTCACATCAGATGTGCCACATGGATTACATGCAGAAGTACGCATGGAAATATGGGTGTGTGCAGACACACCCCTATGCATATATACGTCACAAACGTGGGATACTACTCATAAAAACAGATCATCCACTTACACAAGGGTCTGAAATGCCCCAAGATTTGGTGAGGATTTGGATGATGACTCCAAAGTGGAATTAAGGTGATCTGACTTCTTTAAATCAGCCAACAAACATTAATGATCTTCATAACCTACTGAATAGCCTGAAAAAAAAACAAGCAAACAAATGAAAGAATATATATTTTTTTCAAATCTGAAATATTATATTTTTAGCTAGACTTGAAAGAGAAGCTTAAAAAGAGGAAGGGAAAGCTTTAAAAGTGAAATTAAAACTGAAATAGGACAGAGAAATAAAAGGCTTCCTCAAAATGGTTTAGAAAGCAAATGTACTAACACTGCTCTTTTTCACTTTAAGCATTGACCAGCCACCACCATGGTCCCTGTCCCTACTTTCACCTGTCTCAGCCACCTGGAAGACTACTTTTATCTTATATATGAAAACCAGACCCTTGTTATGAGAACGCCGAGCTGATTTGTCACCGTCTTTCCAGGTTCAAACCACAGTTCCCACGGTGAGGGCGTCCTTCGCAGCATACGCTCTTCCTCAGCTCTCCCCAGGGCTTAGGGAACAGGCGGCTCTCCAGAGGCATCAGCTGCTGTAACTTTGGGAGTCTGGTGACCTGGCTTTTAAAATAGTGGGAGTAACTTCCGCTGCTCCCTCAGCAGAGCTTTTATGGAGCCAAGAGCATGCCAAAACCCTGCTCGCCCTTGTGCGCAACTCGAGCAACAAAAGAGCAGCTGTGCTCAGTTTAAGGCAAGGCTCTACTTTCCCACCCCTGATTTAAAACTGGCTTATTTCCATCAGCAACAACATTATCCATCATTAACAACAATGAATGGCAGAGAATGGATGTTTTATGGGGAGCCATAGGCTCACAGTGCTATCTGATTCTGCTTCGACTGGGTCAAATTGACATCATCCCCAACCGAAGGCAGTAAATCTGTTTACATAGGAGTCTGGCAACTCCTTTGTACTTCATCATAGGTAAATTCCTGCAGCTAAAGGGAGGCTCATTACTGTTGATCCTACATATGAAAAGCTCCATACAGAGTCAGTGCAGGATCAGGACTAGTGTGGGCCAAGACATCTGCCAGTGCTGAATTACATAGATCAATCTGGCTTTAAGCACGATGTTTTAGCTAATGTACAAGACTAGGGACCCCATAAGCTCTACTTTCCATCTTGCTGTGGACTTGGGGAAGTTACCTTTTATACTCTTGCTTTCCAGGCTTTAAATCAGAAATAATGATACTTCCAGGTAATTTGGGTATTAACTCATACATTTCTGCCAAACATTTTGAAATGTGCAGAAGGAAGAATACAGAGGAGGGCAGTCCATTAGGGTTATTATGTTATGTTGGCTCTAACACCAGGCTTCCTTTTCAGGAGAGTTTTAAAACAAATATTTGGATCAAATACCCCATCAATAAAAACCTGGATACCCTCCAAGAGTCCACTTCTTTGTCAAGTTCAAATAAAACAGATCTCCCCATGTTTAACGTATAAGTGAAAACTGAAGCATACAGAAAGCTGGTATTAGAGGGTACAGTTGTCTGATAAGAACTATGATCTACAGACAATACACTGAATAGCATATGGATCATAAGATGAGACTGGTGAATATCACGATCTTGCAAATACCTGAGAGCTGACAGTCAGGTGATAGGTGAAATTTCAGGTTCAGCATAATTAGGGCATTGTTATTACTAATGGTTCACTAGGAATTACGCTGCCCTCCAAACCAGGAAGGCAGGACAGTGCTGGCAGGCAAAATGCTGCAGAGGCCTGGAATGAACAAGACCATGTTTTTCTCTATATACAGAGAAGTAAACCGCTTGTATCCATTCAAGATCTCATGACACCTTCCCTTTAGAGAAAAAAAAAAAATAAAAAAATTACTCCAAGCTCTGTTCCACAATTTGCATTTTTAGGTGATTAAAGTTCTCCCTGTCAGATATACCTGATAAAGTAATTTTCCTGAATTCCTGAAAAAAAGTTTTCCCAGCACTGCTAAGTACCAGTGAAACACCTAGAGCTCCCTGTCCCAGAGCTAGCTATGTGTCAGGCATAAATGGCAAAATACAACTTTTAAAGCACTTTCGAGCTTTTCATATGAGAAAGCTTATGACAGTCCCCAAGTTTACTCCATGTACACCATACCCAGCCAAGGTCAGAGCAGCCTGGGCTATATGCTCCCCTCAAGATCAAGAACAAAATGTTGTCAGGGTGTTAGGGTCATGACTGCCATGTTTCATACTACAGGGATATCCTTTTCCTCTGCAGTCCTGAGAGATGGGAGGAGAAGCACAGCTGGATCCAAGATAAAGCGAGCTTGTGGTTAGGAGGTTGCCCTGCTGCTCGCAGTCTAGCTAGACTTCGATTCAAGCACCAAAGCGACTGTGTATTTTTGGGTTGTTGAGGAAATGAGACATTCATGGCCTGATTCAGAAACTAAAGCTTTGGACAAAGTTTCAGATGAATCTGTTAATGAATTACCAGCAATCGCTGAGTTTATGTTTGACTGAATTTCTGTGGGCAGCTTAATGAATACATCTACTTGGAAAAGACTTAAACCAAGATGCACATTCATACTTGCTCTACTTTGCCATTACACATAAAGCATACAAATATGTTGCGCAGTCACAGTTGCTTTACATATAATTTTGCAACAATAAAAAGTCAAGAGCAAGAAAATATTAAGGCTATTGCTAGAAAGTATATGCTTCCTTCCCAAAGTTATTACATCCCATGTAACCCAACCCATGTGCCAGACAAAGAACCCTCCCTCCAGCCCTTGGAGGTCAGTCCCATGTCTCCATTGCTATAATGGGTGGAATCCTCTTCTGAGCCGTTTGGTAACATGACACACAGCCAGGCTCATGGACAGCAGTGGTAAAAAGCCTGAATAACAGACTGTCCTCGTAAGGAAAATACAAACTTCTTAAGGCTTATTTTTAATTAATTGCCAGATGGAAATGAAGTATTTTTCTTTAGAACTTTTAGAAGCTTCTCAGAAAAGTCAAGCTTTCCTCAGAACCAGCCTTATGTTCAAGCTGGGACAGATAAAAGACCTTTTTTTTTTTTTTTTTTTTTCTTCTTTGTTAAATAAATCATGATAAACTCTGACGTGATTTTCAGAAAAGAAAACAACATCAACTAAATCACCATGATGATTCCGACATAAAACATCTAGCCAAGTTTATGTACTGCACATAAAAAAGCATATATTATGCAAACATACATAAAACTGTTTCAATTTACAGATCGTCAGCCTATACACTGAGGCATACTTAATGTAAATGACTTATAACTCCATAGAAAGTACATGATTTAGCCTTATAAATGTCTCCATACTGTCACTAGGCATCTACTTAAACAAAATATGGTCTGTCAGAATTCTGTATGGGCTTTTTGTACTTTGTCTCTATAATGTGGGGCTGAAAGAGAAAGGCCGAATGCATCTATTCTGGTCTGTGCACTTTGCCAATACTCACAGAGATATTTTAGGTTTCTGGCTCACAATGAGTTCAGCCTCTTACCTGCCTCCCCATTTAGACCACTGGAAGAAACCACAGCTTCAGAATTACAGCTGGAACATAATCTGAATAGTGGAGAGAGTGAATCATAGCATTAGCCACATATTGCCACTCTACTTGAGTTTCCCTCACCTATCTCCATCACAGATCTCTTAGACATCCATTTTGCCCAGTCCTTCTAAATGATACACTCAGACTTGCGGTAAACAGTGTTATGAAAGTTGTCTGCAAGGAGAGAAAGCTCTCAGTAGAATATCCAGAAGAAATTTAGATGTTTGTCAAATTGCATTCTTGTAACTGGAAAAAAATATTATATTTTTGCATTTATTAACAAGGTATTTATCAATACACCATATGTTTCTCATTTATACCAGCTGTAAGAGCACTCACAAGCTGAGGTGGTTCCCTCTCCCATCCCTCTAACCTGTGAGAGAGCCATAACAAAACCTTAATAATTTCATTTTGAGCTGGAAATCTTCCTCCAGAATGTTCAGCCACTCCTTGCTCAGCACTGAACAGACCACTCAGGCCAAAAAAAAATCCTTTAAATCCCCTAAAATGCTAATTGTGGATATACTACATGAAATAGAAGGAGCATAATAGCTCCCATTAGCATTAGGTAGCCTACTCTTAGGTAGCCAAGGTCATCAGATGTTCTGAAAAACCTGACATTCATCCCTAAAGTCTACCTATGTCTCAGGGATGCAAAGAAAATGAAAAAATACTTTCAATAAAGACACAACATGTAACTGCAAGAGTGATTTTTGTGGTGCTTATATTTTATGATTGTGGTGGGTTTTTTTAGAAACTGTATCTAGAAATAACAGTTACTGCTTTTGGCTGGGAGGATACTGCTAAGGAATTACTTTTTTTTTTTTTTTTTTTTTTTTCCAAAGGGTACAATAGTGTTTGGAAATAAATGGATTACAAAAATAGGGACACATATTAAAGGGAAATCTGATGTGAAAACTGGAAGACTGGCAAGAAGACTGAAAAACTTTCTTTTGGCAACAGGCTCAAAATCAGTCTTAGTCAGCAAAAATGTTTAGGAGATCACTGAGAAATGAAGTTCCCAACGCAGTGCCAGGAAGTCAGATCTCCTCACTACAACGATAAATATCTTTAGTGGTAATTGCTTAAAGACCAATCCTGCCTGTCAAAACTAAAGTGCCACAATGAATTGTTGTGAGGAATTTTATATGATGGACTTGATTTGTGCTCTGAGCCATGCTCAGTCTTTAGGGCTGTCCTCATGCTAACTTTCACAGCACTTAATTTAAATAATTTTCACTAAAAAGAGATGAATCTATCTCTTTGGATAAACCATCTTATCTTTCCACATTCTCGCTTTTCTGCAATGCTATCAGCAATCATATTTCTACCGGTCAATAGTTTTCCATCTTCCTTAACTCTATTATAATTTTCCATTTAAAATGCACTATGGCATAATCAGACTGCTTTTCAAGATCATCAGCTCTGGTAGGAGCAATATCTGTCTTGAAGAAAAAGAAATGGCACTGGCATAATCAATTTACTAATGACAGGCCCATTATACAATCAACAAATTGGTGTTTCTGCTCGCTATTCCCTTTTCTCTTGCCTCCATAATAGCTCTTGGTTCAGATTTAGACTTTGCAATTCATGTTGTAAATGGATAAAGTAAGCATTTGGATTTTTACCAATTGCGTCGATTACTAATTGCAGCTGTTGCATTTTACTGAAAAAAATACCTACTTTTCTGCATAAGTATGATGATGGTTCAGGCACAGATGAACATGCAAGTGCCCTGTGTATCACTTGTGTTTTGTGTTTCCTTGATCTAAAGAGCCTTTTTGTCTCCAGGAGATGATGAAGCACACGCAGGGCTGTGTAGCTAAATTCCACTGCATAATAAAGTAGAAATTTACTCATTTTTCTGTATGAAAGTCAATGTCTTTACTAACTTCATTTTCTGTTGCTCATTATTTTCTACAGCAACTATCCTATAGGATAGATGTTTCATTTTGCAGCTCATCCTAGCAAATGATCATCCCTCCATCACTGTATTTACCTGATTTTTTTCAGTGTTTAAGGAAAATATAGTTTAGACATTTCATTGCAACAATTCAGGAGAGGAAATTCTGGTTTTTATGTTTTTTTTTTTATTTATTATGAATAAAAATCTCATCTATATAATTTCATTCTATTTTATTTGTTGTGTATAATTCATCTGCAAAGCACTCCAGCCTGCCTTGAGTTAGAGAACACAGTAAAAATGAGATTCCCTGAGATATTTGACTGTGCTTTGACAGAATATATCCAAAATGCCACTAGCATGTTACATTAAAATTAATTAATTTAAAATTTGCATTTGCAATATTGAGCACCCTGATAACTAGAACCAAAAATTAAGATGATTCCAAGCTAGCTCAGCAGTAAATTGCTACTACCTGTTACCATCCACATCCCCAAATACCCAAAAAAAGCCTCCACAGGTAAATAACTAAAAATGAGACCTTCTAAAATAACTTGGCAAGGGCAGAGTAATGCAGAGGATTCCTGTTGTGGGAGTTCTCCTGTGCAACAAGTACATTCCCAACGAGCAAGCCCAGGCATATTTGTTTTTACACAGCCGTTTCCACACCAAGACACACTTCCATTCCCCCCTCCCTCCTTCTGCTTTTGTATTCCATCGTCCACATTAACAATTAGTGGAAGTGGCTGGCTGTGCCTGCTCACATTGTTCCCAGACTTTGCTCTCCCCCAGTGAGCTCTGAAGACCATGCATTATTTGACATGACACAACTTGGAGGCCTTCTACAGCAACAGCTGTATGCAGGGAGGCAGAGAAAAGAAAGAAGAAAGTTAGTCCAGGTTACAAACATCAGGACACAAATTACCACACCTTACTCTTTTACCATGCTGTCCTTGGTGGTTTGACTTTATTTAGTCTTATAAAGAAAAAATAAAATAAAATAAAATAAAATAAAATAAAATAAAATAAAATAAAATAAAATAAAATAAAATAAAATAAAATAAAATAATAAAATAAAAAATAAAAAAAATAAAAAATAAAAAATAAAAAATAAAGGGAGAGAAACAAGATTAAAAAAAAGAACATAAAGGTCAATATACAAAGTCAGATAGCTGTTCTATTTGTTTTCTGACATTAAAACACAGGATATGAAATTGAAAATTATCTCCATACAGCTAGAAACTAAATCCAGATGTTTTAACATCAGGCAGAAGCATATTCATAATGATTTATTTTTCTGAAATCATTCAATATCTACTGCATTTTCCATCACAGTTCATTTCTCTGGAACATGAGCAATTTGCCAGCCTGTACGTACACACTGAACATATTCAACTTGTAGTAAACAGCTGCACACAGGGCAGCTTCCTTTCATACACACACACACAGGCTCTGCACTTGTGTCCTTACATTTTTATTTTTTTTTTTCATTAACCTAGCCAAGTGCACAAAACTTGCAAGAGCATAAAACAAAATTAAAGGTAAACTATTCCTCTCTGGAAATGAACTCTTAGCAATTTCTTATCTGAAAACTGATGTTTCCTTAGGGTATATACTTAGTATTTCCTCTCATTTTGTTGCTGAAGTCCACAGGAACAAGATTTTACTGGGAGAAGGTGATCCCCACGTGCATGTCCCCAGATGCTCAGGCTGTGTGTTCCAACTCTCATGCATACACAGATCACTGCCAGTGATATTAACAGACTTTGGTAATTACACGTGTGCCCTTTACTCCATTACGTTAACTCAAAAACAGTCAAGGTGATGAGCTGTTTTGCAGCAGATATGTACACAAAAATTTCAAGTTGGTTACCTCATCACCTTCTGACAACTTGAGATGTTCTCTCATCTCTTTCCAGTGACCTTGACAAAGAGCAGCCTGTGAAGCAATATCGGCACCAACTTGTGCAAATCCAAATACTTTTAAACACAAATACCTCTGTTTTATAAACATTTGGACAAAAAGTAGACACAGATCGTGGCAGTGAAAGATAATTTTTCCTTTTAAAACTTGTCTATTTAAGAGTCGATTTGAAATAACTATCCACAGTAAGTCTGAACACATTAAATGCCTGCAGTAGTTCCCAACAAGTTTTAAAAGGTAACACAGCTAAAAATATGTAAATAAAAAATCCTCCCAGCTTTGAAATGAGTGCAGCTTTTTCTCAAGCTACATTTGAAAGTTAAAGGGGGGTAGAAAAGGAATTTAGTTTGCAAGTCTTTATCATATGCAATAATTGGTCACTGGCAAACCTAGGTTCGTACATCGACTTTATTGTATTGTATTATTGTATCACAGTGAATTGCACCACACCAAGCACTGGTATTGGTTTCAGTTTTTATCATCAAGAGGACAGCTGCTATTTATTTCTTCCCAAATTACTTCTTGGTATTACTTTCAATCTCGGTTCCATAAAAAAGCAAGCTTCTGACTTTTTTTTTTTCTAATCTTTTGTTGTTGTTGTTGTTGTTTAGCTATCAGGTGCAAGAGGATGTTTTCCCCATTCAAAGCTGAAAATAAATTGAGAGTGGAAAAAGTAGGAAAATGAGCTTTTGTTTTGTACTACATGTACAAAAAACAGAAGGGGAAGAATGACGTTTTGAAAGCCTGAAAGATGTAAAATTAGATTTTCAAACGTGCTTAAGGACTTCCTGATCAGTTGAACCAGTAGGATCTTCAAATACTGCAAAGGGAACTACCATGCCCAAAATCTTTTTAAAACCCCCATCTCTCTGAACTCCTAGCTTTCTTAGCACCTAATATTTTTCTCGAGGATTAATCTTGTGAATGGCATTTCAAGAAATTTGAGTAATCCATTGTTCTAGGGTTTTTTTGATCTCAGATTATCATCAATTGGCCATCAAAAGTGAGTGAGTTACTGGGGCTCACCAAGTTACCACTCACCTGCTGAGTTGTTTCATCTGACAGCGCCCACTATGAAAATGAAACATGCTGGCTAATGAAGAAAGCATTTTAAGATAACATGTTTTACTCAGCATTGCAACGGGACAGGAGGATGCACATAGACTGTTAATAGAGCCAAACTGGCAAAGAGCAGCTTGCTTTGCCCGGGTAACTGTTGGTTGGAGGCCACCGGGACAGCTGATGAATGCTGCATTACCCAAAGGTGAACAACATTTTTCTCTTACTAAGTAATAGAGACTAGTCCACTGCTGTACATGACTAAGGAAGGCATGCTTCCTCTTTTCATGTCTTCAGAGTTTTACAATCAAAAATCAGAAGAGTTCATTTAACAGCAGCTTTTGCATGCCAGCTGATGATGCCTCCACAGGCCTGCTCCAGTGAAAGGAGCCAACACTCTTTAAGTACACAATAAAGAAAAAGGAATTGAAGTAATTGCCGTTTTTTAATTACTGGTATTACTTTATAAAGAGAACTGTTGGCATGTACCCTCCTGCCTCTGCATAGCTTAGAGCTGCGTACAGTCATCCTCCAAAACATTAAAAAAAATAAGGAAAATGTATAATTAATCGTCATCCAACTAAAAGAAGTCTATTAAATTAGTATTTACCTTTAACGTCAACTAACTAAATAAGAGGACAAAGGGAACAGCTGAGTAACATTTCTTACCTCCCATTCATCTCAGACTATAAATCTTATGTTTAAGAATAATGTTGGCTCAACTTTTCAAATGGCAGAAGCTCTCCATTTTCCCACAAAAAATAGAGAGCTGGTATAGCATTAATGGAGGGAGTATCCAAGAAGAATAATTTGAGACAATGCTGGTATTCTCTCTCCTGCACTAGCTGGCAGCAGGATTGGGGAATGCCCAGCTGTGGCAACTGGAAGAACAAATTGAAGGCAGGGAGAGAGGATGCCTGCTAACTCTTTGGAGGGTGCTGTGTGTTGGTACAATGCTGTTTGGGATGCTCCAAACCCCATCTGCTTGAGTTTACAGATGACTATGCACTAAATGGCTGCAGATCCCTTGTTTCAAGAACTCTACATCTGACATGCCAACACCTATTCAGAAAAGAAAAAAAGAAAAAAAGAAAAAAAGAAAAAAAGAAAAAAAGAAAAAAAGAAAAAAAAAAAAAAAAGGAAAAAAGAAGAAAGAGAGAGAGACAAAAAAAAAAAAAAAAAAAAAAAGACTAATCTTTCACAACTTTCAACATCCACATGAACCATATGGAGGGTGTGATAAGTAGGCACACATTGATGTGTCATTTTGGGTGCTAGGATTTAATGTAGTCTTCTCTCATTTATCTAATCTCCTGAATCATTGGTCTTCCTAATCAGACTATCAAAAGAGCACTAACTGTTATTTTATGACACAGAATGATGGTAGACAAAAACTGGAATCCTTTCACTTAACACAGATTTTCAAAAAACAAAAGGAAAAATACTTTCAGTCACTGCTGACTTAGGCTGAGCTTGTACACTGTCTTTTACATGAAAAATACCACAGGAAGAAGGATGGGGTTATTATTAAGGTACATGAACTAGGTCTCAAGAGCTCATGAGTGCAACTCCCACACTGGTCTACAACATGGGACAAGTTGCTTAAACTCAAACCATCTACCTGAATATCAGTACTGCAGGAACAGTACTGATTCCTTTCATATGCCTCCAGTCTATAACACCTTTCAAGTCTTTAAATTCTTCAGAGTTTCTCCCTACCAACATATGCATCTCATGTGTGCATGGATATCCAGCTAAAAAGCATTAGGTCATGCATGGAATGACCATCCCATAAGGGTTTCAGTGTAGTATACTGATACATAAAAAAAATACACTGAAAGTGGATCATAGTTTATCAGCCTCCGTGTTAAAACAATGGAAATGTGACACACACAAAAAATCTATTCTTATTTTGCACTTATGCATGGAATATTCTTTGTGGCTCTCATGCTTCAACCACACATCAGTGCAAAGCTTACATCCAGGACTCTCTTCTGTCCAACCTCAGGCAATAAAGCAGATAGACATTCAGATAACTAGGTGATGATTTCATGCTCTTGAACTGTCTTTCCTCGTGCTTCTTGATTTAGATCATACTTCCAACACAGAAGCCCTGATTAATACTCTGTAACAGCAAATCCCCCTCTAATTAATTTATGCAAAAGGAATGACAAGGCATGATGAAAACCACATTCCAGAAGATGCAAGGCTCTACTGAGAAGCTGGCAAGCTCCCATACGTATTGTGATAACATTGACTAAGCATCTTTTTTAGTCTCTTCCTTACTCTCCCTTTCTTCCACATGACTTTTTGGGAACATTGTGCCTCCAGTTTCCACTCCCATCTTAGAGCATGTTTTTCTCAGAAGCCTCTACACTACACGATCAAATCCAATTTCACTTCCCAAATTAATATTACGCTTTTAGGACAGGATCCAAACAACTGTGGAGCTATTCAGTTTGCCTGGCTAGCAGCTAAACAATATTTAGTCTCAATGAGCTTTCACTTGCCCAAATGCACTCCTTCAGAGCAATGAAGCTGTGTGGTTTTCATCCTTGGAGATATTTTATCATGATAAAACAAGGAGCAACACACTGTGACTCTACTCTCAGCTGTAGAACTGGACTAAACAATATTCAGAGATGTCTCCTGACCTCAATTTTTCCATGATTCTGTACAAAATACTTGCTGGTAGTTACACCTTTGAAAGGCAACATCGCCAACTATAGCTTTTCAATGGAGAGCTTGTCTTCATTGCAGTATTTCTTCATGCTTGGTTTCAAATTTTACCCCTAATCCAGCTCAGCAGGTATCGATTTCTAACTCTACAGAAAACGTGGAGTTAGAAATCCAAACATTTCTAAAGGAATCAACAGGCACACAGCTTCTAAAAACCAGATTTGAATGTCAGTAATTCATCAAAGACCATTAGGAAGTCTACAACTAGGCAGGAAAATCCTGTGTTTTGTAGTGCTGTACGCCAGCACTCTAACTACTGTGATAGCTTTTCTTTCTGCAGCTCTTAGAAGCAGGGTGTTTTATTTTCATTGTTCCGGTAGCATTACCAACATGGAAACTTGACTGCAAATTGCACAATGCCTGTTGTGAATAAATGATGATAAAGGTTTCATAACATGGCAGATAATGCTTATAATGCACACATTTCCTCCTAATGAAACTCCAGATCTATGAAAGTGTTCTCCAGGAGCTTAAAACGGGTATGTAGCTCTATCATCCTGATTGCAAAAATAGATTAAGTCTTCAGCTGATGACATAGGTTCTGTTTTTGGAACAGAATATCATCAGCACCCCATGTAATAATGACCAAAAGGTCTGAACAATCATGGTGTGTAATATAAATGACAACCATGAAACACATACTGCAATGCATTCGCTACGCAGCCCACTAAGTCATGCTTACATAATGTAATTTACTGCTTTAAAGATTTCATATGTAGTTATTTGCAAGCAGTTTGCGAGGCAGTATTACAGAAGCAATCATTAAATTGATGCATTACATTCCGATTCCTGCAACCATACAAAGATCAGTCTGCAGCAGAACTTGCCATATACACCACTGTTTCAACTCACTGCTAGTATGAGAAGTAATTCACTAGGAGCATGGTGCTATAGCACCAAACCACCAAAAATATTGTAGCTTTATTGATGGTATCTTATATTTATGTGTATACATAAGATCTCCTTTCCAGTCACATGCAAAACATACTCCATTCAAGATACATTCAAGTTGTTCTCCCTTTTTGGCTTTGAAGACTTGCACTCTCCCTATTTACCAAGCTGTAGGACTTTCTCTGGTGTGTCTACAGTGCAAACAATAGTAAAAAAACCTAAACAGCAGTCCGCTGCAACTTGAGCTGGTACTGAAAGCAGGTTAATTGTTGAAGCCTGATGATCACCTTAGGGTTATGTAGACCAAAAAAGGGCTATTTTTATGCCAGCTTTATTCTTAATTTCTTTTGTAACTGACTCTGCTCTTTCTTTATTACCTATACATGGAACACCTTTTGATATAAATTCAGCTTTTCTTCAAAAGGATGGCAATTAAAAGTCTCCACTCACCATGTATGTCCATAACTCAGTCTACCAACAACCATGCTGATGTTTTTTTGACTTTCTACTATTTTCTACTTCTTTCCTGAGCCAGCCACAGGGTCATGCCAACCTACACTGCCCATACATCATCAACAAAATGATTGTTTAACCCTGTCTTCTGAGCCAAATTCTGCTTTTGGTCACCTCTGAGCAGGTCGCTTGAAAGCAATGTGGTGCCAGGTGAGATTGTACGTAAATTGACCCTTGCATGTCTGTGAACAGGCACTGAAACCTCCCAAATACTAACGTGGGTGCACATTAACTGCAGAATATAAATGGAAATGATTCAGGTGAAGGAAAGAATGCATCTGGTCCTCTCATATCCTTGGACTGGCACATCGAGAAAGAAAACAATCTCAGAAGCTGAGATTTTGAGAACAGTCACTGATGCCAACACAACATGGTGCAATGTCATCTGCTTTCTAAGTAATAATGTGACTAACTTTACATAATGGGAATTATTAAAGGTTGTTTAACACTTAACAACATGACTCCTCTTTGGCAAAGAACAACAAAATCATGAACTCGATTTTATTCCTCTTTGTCTCACTTTCACCATCAAATACCTTTACTTTCCTCATCACTCCCAGCCCCTCTGGGAGAATGACATTTTCTTCTGTTTCTGTAGTTCCCAATACAAGCATGGTGTGAATAACCTTCTAAGAAGGTGTGGATCTTACAATCCACATTTCTATAAGGTTTCTTCCAAATTCATGACTTCTTCCTCCAATGCAATTCACTTTCCTGCAAACCCACAGACCTCACGGGGCTCATGGGGCTCACAGGGATAAATAATAGAGGGTAGATGTGATAATCTGGGAGTAGAATCCCCTAACAACAAAAAAGTGATGTTTCAAAGAAGCAGTGCTTTTCAGTAAGATGAGGATCAGTTTCTGTCATGCTTTAAAACTAAAAAGACTAAGAGCTTCTTTAAGTACAGTGGCAGCTACTGTCACTGCAAATATGAATCCATTATTCTTTCCTTCAGATAGGTTCAAAGTGCAATCTCAAAGCTCCTAAGCAAATACCTGTTGCCCTCTTCAGATCCTTAACATATCAGCCCCTTAGGAAGAAATACAAATTTAAAATTCAAGGCCACAGAAGCTCTGGAAAACTCAGAGTCCACCCTGTGAGAGCAAGGGCAATTGCAAATTTAATTTTATGGAAACTTTTCCCTCTCATATTTGACTCCCTTCACCTCCTCTTCCCAAGAAAACAAACTTCTTTTTTTTTTTTTTTTTTTTTTTTTTTTTCATTCTTAGATCCCATTGGAAGCTGATTCCATTTTTGAAAGAACTGACCAACTAATTTCTCGTATGTAGCTTTCTAAAGTGTTCCTTAGATTCAAGCACAGTTCTCATCATCCCACCCAGCAATTACCAGGAGACAAGCACCCTGCAAAATCTGTGCCAGAACAAAATCATTTCACAGTGACTTATTAGGCATGCAGTCATTAAGGACTTTGCAAGCGTGGTAAGCAAGATGGAGGGGCAGAGTCTGAGCCAACATGAGCTGTCAGAACTGTGTTGTAACCCATCAGGTTAGAAAAATTGGAGCCATCTGATGTTTCAGCCTGGCATCCCGACATAATAACAGGCCTGGAAGCAGCAATGAATTTGCACATTGAGGGATGTGTTCAGAAGCATGGCAGATGACAAAGAAATAGGCAAGGGTGCAGAGATGTTTGGGTGACATTGATGAGAAAGAATTGTGGTCTCCAAGAGCCTCCTCGCAGTGCATCAGCTTTGTTGTCAGGGCTGAAGTATCAGAAGCAATAGCCACTTCACCAGGCTGAAAGATGTTTTCATATTCATTTAGAGATGTTATTTTTGTCCTTATTGTGAAAAATCTCTTTGTTCTCCTGCATAAGAAGTCACCTTGTGATACATTTGGGCACGATCCAAGGAAGTGCCAAGGTGCTGTAAGTCTCACCTGCTGGGAGCTGCAGGTGCTTGGCACTTGCCATGGTGAAGCTCTCGAGACAGGTTCTGCTCTCATTTGCACTGATGTAAACACAACACAACTTTTCGGGCACTGACTGAATTATCCCAGCTGAAATTTGAAGCAAGCAGGAGCAGAATCTTCCCTTTTTTTCTGCAGCAACACGGGATTACAATGGTAACGTTAGCATTAGAGCAGATCAATTTTGCAAGATGACAGAAGAACACGCTGATCTCACTACTGCGAGCTCCTACTCAGCAGACAATTGCAACCCATCTTAGAATAGGGTTTTTAAAATGTTCAAAGTAATGTGGCAGCATTATCGTCTAATGGCTTAAAAAGGGATTCTATAATGCTAATGTCTTCATATTACAGACATGATGCATCTAGAGAGCAAAGAGTTGTATCCAAATCTGTAGCAGATTTCAAGGGTATTAGACCAGAAATTTCCATTTAGGCAGCTCTAATTTCAAGCCCTCAGAACATGCTGCTGGGAAAGACAGAGGCTGATATGACCTCTACCTTACAAAGGCTTCTGCGACCGCATTACGGTTCGTCTAAATCACTAGTTAGTTGTGCATTTACAAAGAAAATGACAAATAAACCAAAAAGTTGTTCAATCAGCCCAGCAATTTGGCAAATTCTTCCCTGCCATGCTAAGAGAATCCAGTGGCCCCTGCTTCTCTCTGGGCTGCTGAATGACAAGTTGAGAGGAGCTAGGAAACCCAACTAGCAGGAACTTAGTGGTCAACCACTATTCCCAGAAGCAAAGGTTGGGCGCCACTGACTTGTCCCAGAGGAGATTCAGCACAGAAAGAAGGTAAAAATAGAGCATTTTGAGACTTTCTATATAATGTTTCGATGCTCTTCCTTGAGAAAGATGTACCTGAGAAATGCCCTGGAGTGTTGCAAGACACAAAACCAGCTTTCTTAAACTGGTATTTTTTCCCCACCGTCTGAGGCAAGTTCAAAAACAAAACAACAAAAAAGAGGGAACAAAAGCATACAAGCTTTATTTTCAGACATGTCTATTACTCCCCAATCCTCTAGCCATTAAGTATACAATTATGTAGTGTATTTTTTGTGCACCATTCACCTTTCCTCCCCTCCCCCCACAAATATTTATCATCACATTTTAATTCAAGATTTCTACATGATTAATAAATATGTTTTAGGGTAGCCTGCATCACAGCAGCACCTTTCTGGCCCACTGCTCTCTCTTTCAGAATTGACTCTGCTCTCTCTTCCTGTTCAGACCCTTTCAGTTCCTAATTTGAAGATCTCAATGAGCAAGAATTACATGTCTCAGCAATAAACATGATCTCACAGCAAAACAAAGAAGGGGATGAACAAAATAAAAATTACTGTCTGGTGAAAGCTCCCTTGACAACTACAGCTACACTGACAGGCGCCACTGAAATAATAGGAATGATGCTTCAAAACAACAGCCAAGAAAACGTTATGAAAGAGAAAAAACAACACTCTAAATGGGCCCTTTCAAATGCATATTCCACTGTCAAATGAGGAGAATGACAAAAATGTTCTTTCTTATAGCACAGTCATATTTAAACTGCCAGATAACAGAAACCCACCAAAAATGAGAGTACAACCTGAAAGAACTTGGGTCTGATAGCCCATTTCAGGAAGACTGAAATGATGCAAAATGAATCAGAAGGATCCTATTTTGGGGGTAGAAAGGAGAGATGAAAGGTGTTAGTTCTGTACCAAGTCTTGAATTGCTCCCAGCTGGGGGAACAGTAAGACTCACATGAACTTCAGTGCAGTGTCAGGCATTTGTGGCTGAGTAACTACCACTACCTAGATGACAAACTGCAAAGCAAAGAAACTAAATGATTAATGAACATAAAGAATTACCGTCTGGTACTAGTGATGTTCCATCTAAGACAAAACTAAAGCAACACTCATGACAAAAGGCTGTCTGCAGGCTTAAGGAAGTGATTAGGAGAGAGCATCAGCCTTCATCTGTTCAGAGTGAGCAAGTTATTCAGCGTTGTTTTCCACCTAAGCTTTATAGCCATAAAGTGGGGCAAACTGCTCTAAGTACTGGTGTGGTCAGAGATGTCTGGTGCTTGGTTTGATTTCATAAGCACCTGTAAGATCCTGCAGCAACCACAGCATCTCCCAGGCTACCTGTGGCTCTTCAGCAGGCAACAAATGCATTTTCTGGAGATAGAGCTGCACAGCAGGTCCTGGCGAGACTGAATCAGAGGAAAGGGGCTGTGGAAAGAGCTGGTAACGCAGCAAGGCAGCAGGCAGGATGGAAAGGGAAAAGGTGCACAGTGTGAGTGGTGCTCAGACCTGGTAAATCTAATTTTCACGGTATTTTACACTCCTATTACGAAGTCCTGCCAGTAACGTGGCAAAGATCGCTGCCGAAAAATTCCAGCCCCAAACACATAGGCAACACCCATGTGAGCAGAAACAGACCCGGCTCTCCTAGGATCAAACACACTCACACAGCGCAGCAGAAGTTTGGCTTGGGCTCCTGGGCTTGCATTCCTCACCAGAGAAAAACGAAATGTGCAGAAGAGCCATGGATTTCTCCTCCATTTTATTCCACGCACTCAAGACACCTAATAAATTTGCTTTGACTTCTTATTCTTCTCTAAAAGAAAGGAAAAAGCTTAGAAATATCTTTTTTTCTTTGCTCCCTGGTGGCCTGGCAGAGACTTGTGTAGGACTCTTTCCCACTTTTATATAATGAGATAAAAGAAAAACAGATTGCGCAGGAAAAGATATTGGGACTCGGACATATTTTTTTACCAGAAATACTGGAACCAAAACCATGTTGGTACTGAGAGTAGAAAAACTAAATAGTTACAGGGATAACACATCCTAATAGTAAAGAAAAGCAGCAAACTTTTGAAAGAGATGTAAACGCTGAAGACCCAGATGAGTCCAGCCTCTGGGTCCTCACGGGGACCAGAGAGAAACTTTCGGTCTGGCGTTGTTTGGTAGCTGTGTGCTACGGCTTCTCGTGTGCTTTACAGGGAGACTGTACAAAACAAAACTGAGTCAGTGCACAGGCTGCATGGCTCCCTTGTCTGCTCCACCGTGCTAATGCCACTGTCGCTGCCTTTCCGGCAATGAACACACCGCTCGTGTCAAAACCCGAGCTCCCGAGCCCTGGGAAATTCAGCCCCGGGCTGCTTTTGAGCCACGGCAGCGTCAGGTTGAGCGCCCTGATTCAGCCACAAGGCACGGACAGTTCCCAGAGCCAAAGCTGGCGCTGCTGAGCCCCGCATTTGGGGGTGACCGGGTTTTTCCCCGAGCCACACTACAAGGAGCGATCCCACAGCTGAGTTATCCTCGCTGCTGCTCGCTGCAGGCAGGACCCTGAGCTCCCAGCCCACGGGACCCCCCCTTTGCTCCAGCCCAGCCCAAACGCGGACGACTCGCCTGTTGCACCCCAAAACCTCCAGAGCTCGGTGTGAGCGGCAGCAAACCCTTTTCCCCTGCCTCCCGGCGTGGTGAGGCTGAGGGAAAGCCGTGCTCCCCGGTGCCCAAGGCACAAGCCAGAGCCGCCGAAGGGGAGGAAGAGCAGGGAGGCACTTACGGGGATGTGCACTCGCAGCATGAGTTTCTTCTGGCTGGAGCTTTTCCTGCTGCTGCTGCTGCTGCTGCTGGAGGCATCTTTCTTCTTGGTGTCCATGGCAGTGCTCCCCATCCCTGCACCCCGGCGTGCTGCTCCGCAGGGGAAGGCTGCTCGTCCCCTACCCCACCGGCAGCGGGGTTACTCCAGGCTCCTTAATTATTTTTATTTTTTTATTCTTTAATGGCCTTAGGAAATAGGAGGGGGGGGGGGGGGGGGAAGAAGCGGAGGGAAGGGGAGGAGTTTCTCCAGCCCCAGCCTTTAATCCCAGCAGCGAGGTGCCAGGGGGACCTTCTCAGGAGCAGGAGATGCCCCCGGGCGCGCTGCTCGCTTTCTCACTCTTCCGCCCTTTCAAAAATATCCGGAGCATCCTGGGGGTGGGGGGGGGAGGGAGGTTAAGGGGTTAAGAAAGTTTCCTTCCCTTCTCGCAGCCCGGCCGAGCTCTCCCTGAAAGCGATCAACCCCCGAGCTCCCTCCCCTGAAGGAGAATGAGGAGAAATAAAACCCAAACGCCACGAACGCCCCGGCCCACACTGCTCCCCCGCGGCCACAGGCCGGGGCTGCCGCCAGCCAGCCGTGGTTTTTCCTCTCCTTCCCTCCCCAAAAAGCTTTCAAACGCCCAAATCAGCCGAGGGAAGGAGGCAGGTGGCAGCCCGTGGGCAAGCAGTGCCCACCTTGCAGTGTCAGGGAATGGGGAACTTCTCCTGGTGGCTCTTTGATGGCCGTGCCACCTCCGCTCCCAGGTCTGAGGGGCTGAGGGTTTCCGACAGCAAATTCTGCAAGAGCGAGGGGTCTTTGCCTTAAAAGCAAACAAGAGGCTTTCATACGTGCAGAAACAGGCATGCATTCTGGATCAAGATGGGAGTTTTCCTGTTAGAAGTGACACTCTTCCCCTCAAACACCCTGATGCTGGGATGCTGTGATTCTGTTTTACAGGTGCCCCTTGTGGAAAGCCCTGCCAAGCCTGCCCTGGCACAGCCACACACCCCCGATCACAGCATTTAAACCCAGATTTTCACTGGGCTCCCAGCTGTGCATGTGTGTATTCCCACAGTCTACGCTGCAACTACCGCTAGCAAATCTTACTGGATCTATAAAATAATGATTTATAAGCACTGAGGGGAGAAGGGGAAGCGTTTTGCATGGAAGTCCTCTTATCTTCTGAAATAAAACCACCAGCACCAGGAATGTGATGGCTATCTTGAAGACATACACGAGTTCATATTTATTTCCCTCCTTAGGGAAGTCTCAGGAATTGACAGATACAAAGTGAATTTGGGTATAAAATCTGGAGCCACTTGTCTAAAACCATACAGAATCAGATACAAAAATACGAAGCCTCTACTTTAAAGTTATATATAAGAGTCCCATAGATTCCTATCGCATGTCCTAGAAGGAAGAAAATCCAGAAATGACACTGCAGGGGTTAACAATATTGTCACTGGATCATAAAGGGATATTAATGGCAGATGGATGGGGGCAGCAGAATTCCCCCAAGGAGTAAACTGTGTCTGGGGCAGGCTGCGAGACCCCCAGAGAGGCAGGGGGGTCTGTAACTCACTTTCCCACAACACTTATATAAACTCAGGAGAGCTTCTGCAGACGGATATAGGAACAACTAAATCATCCCTTGAATGAACAACTGAGAAAGTTACTAATAAACATGCCTCTAGCAAAAAAACTGTTATGACCTTTTCCATTGCTAGTATGCTCTTGAAAGTTAAAAAAATGGGGAAAAATGGTAGAATTTCTTTAAAAGGGTTTTAGCACTGGGTATCATAAGTGAGCAGACTTCTTGGCTGTTCTTTCTTAAATTAACAGGCATCTGAGGTGGAATAAAATCTGCCACATATATAATCTATTCCTTTATTTATACAGAATTGTTTCCTACAATATTATCTCTGATTTTACACAATTAGCATTTTAAATATAAACTCATTCTTTTTCTTGCAGATTACTTGAATTAATAATGGTGGAAAATGTAAAAAAAAAAAAGGTTTAGGAAGTAGCAAAAAGGCAATATTACAAAACTCCCAAACCTAAAAAACATCATGAATCACCTTCCCCCCTCCATTATAATATTACCCTGTGACTGCATTTATAATTTTAATAATATTGCAATGTGGGGTTATTCTTATTTTTCTCCTTTTATCCTCTAAGATCACAAATACAGCTTTTGAAACTCCTTTAAACTTTTCATTGCAGCTCTGAGGATTAGAGACACACTTTAAAAAAAACAAAGCTAAAATTCTCCTACAGCTGCTAGACTTCAGTAGCTTGACTCTCCATAAAACCAAGTGTTAATAACACCCTGCTATAAAATAAAGGAATTACCAATTATTTCAGAGTGAGGCATCATGGTTTCGCTTTGCTTTCTTTTTTTTTTTTTTTTTTTTTTTTTTAACCTTAGTGGACAAACAGAATAATTTATTCATCATTTGAACAAGCAATATTGTGAATACTTCTAATGAGAGTTCAAGTGATTTTTCCCATGTTCAATCCTGTCAGTTTGACTGCTGACAACCATGTTTTCAGAGATGGGTAAGCATCCCAATTACTAATTTCACAGACTAATGGACACCTAAATAACTTCAAGGATATGACCCTAAGTATTTAAAGGTTTCATGCATCCTCGAGGCGGGCAGCAGAAGAGGATCACAAACACCCCAGCCATTTTGTCTCTCCCTAGTATGGTGTGAGTCCACGTTGGCAAGCCTTACCTGCAATTCAGCACAAACTGCCCATGGGTTTTGGTCTACCACCATCAGAAAACTTGCCCTAGTTATTCCTTAAATGCAGGTTGAATCAATTTTGCCATTATAAATTGCCACAGTACATTCCTAAGTATATAAAATAACCATAAAACTTTACTTTAAATCTTGGTTGTATCGACTGTAGTTGCTATAATTAAAATACTGTCTAACTAGCTAACTTTTGTGCTGAAATTTAATATGCAATATAGAGAGATTTTTTGAAGACTTTAAGTGAAAAAGTGTGTCTGAAAAAAGTGGTGCATGGGGAAAATTGAGTTGCTGGTGTTTTTAAACCTTTGTTCAAGCTTTCTGTTAGCAATATTACCAAGCACTCATACATTTTTATACAGAATAAAACTCTCTATTTTCTTCCATTTTTCTCTGTTCTCCAGCTTTCCGCTCAATTTCCTGAGCATGCATGAAGTCGATTGTTCAGTTTCTATTCAACACATTTATTAGATTTAATTTGACCCTGCTGCATAGGGCTCCTTAATTTAATCAACAGTACAATGTAATTAACGTGATGCAGAATGGAGTACTATAGGCATAAGTCTTTTCTGTAGAGGCCAGAGAGGAGAGGACAAACACTCCTACATCTCTCTGCCCTTACGCACTCACCTGCTACTTGCAGACACTCATCACACTGCAGGGAAGAGTTTTCAGAAATATAGTCAACGTGAGGAAATACCTGCAGATAAATTGCATTGTTTGCAGCAAAACTGTAATTAAAACAGTCTTCTGTGGAGAAATTTGCAGGGAAAACTGCAAGCCTGCCAGGAAAGCTTAGCCAGTTGGAGCAAGGTGAGACAATGAGGTCAATGAGAGAGAAATTTCTGGCCCCCAGTGGGATAATATAACTGCAACAAAGACTGCCAAATCTTTGTGCTGAAGGAGAGAAACTGCGCAGTCAGGTGCCTGTGCTGGCACTCTGGGCTGTCAGATGTCCTCTGGTACACGACTGGTTACTGAAATAAATTCTGTCCCAGCACCTGAGACCCCATAGTGCTGTTTTAAAGCTGTATGCTTGGGTTGAGCCGTGCTGCTTTCTCCCTCTTGCTCACATCATTTCTGCTGATGTGTCTCTTGGGCTGGAGCTGCTGCACTGATCCACCTGCTGATTCAGCAAAAAAGTCTTCTTACCCAGACCATAACGTGGAGGAAAGGAAGTAGGAGGGAAGCTGCTGCATAGGAACTTTCTGTGATGTTTATCTAATGTTATCTGATTTACAGTTTCTCCCCAAACAGCCAAAGGCAGGGGCTGGGTTCTGTTTTTCGTTGTTGTTGTTGTTTTCCCCTTCAAAGTGTACCAGTTGCAGATCTAAAGTACTTGTGCAGCTTGAAAAATTGATCCTGGGTATCAAGAAGGTCCAAGAGTTTTCGTTTGAGATGAGCAGGCCCATGCAATGGGTACACAGAGCGTGATAGCATGGCTGGCAGTGGCACTGGTGCAAGGATTGCCAGGAGGATCCCTGTTTTGCCAGCTGCAGCACTTGCCCCACTATCTCCCATCTTCACTGCTCCACAGCCTTAGTCCTTCCGAAGTTGCCCACAAAGTCCGTGGTACTGACACCACAAGGACAGACAGAACTGCAATAAATCATACAAGTACGTGCTGATATGCTCTGAACCACATTGCATGGTTCACATTAGTGCCTGCACTGTGCTGTAGACGATAGTGCCAGGTGAGTAAACCTGCTCAGGTTCTCATTTGCATCGCAATAGTGTAAGAGTAAAATGAAACAGTGCTCTCAATGTCATCTCTGCATAGAAAGTAAGTCTCTGGGAGATCTGTTTAGGCAGAAATATAAAAAATGCATTTTCTTTTTTGAAGCACAACAGCTTGATAAAGGACCTTGAAGCTGATTTTTCAAGGTTCACGTAACCTCTGTTGGCTCTGAGAGCCAGGAGACCCTTCCAGTGATCAGGGCACCTCCTGAAATAAATATCTTTTTTTATTTATTTTTATTCCTTTCTATACACACACATACAAATCCGTTAACAGGAATGACACTGTTCTGACCCAGAACTTTTCATAGTACTGAAGAATCACAAAAGAAATGGACAAACCTTTATAAAGCATATAATTTTCTCCTTACTGATTGTGATTTGGGATTTCTGGTTATTAGCCAGACACAATAGTTAGTGATTTTGAGTTGCATATGTGGGTCTACAAGTTAGACAAATAAAGTCAAGAAATTTTTAAAATAGCAGATTACATGCAAAAGCAGTGGAAAGATACACTCATTTCAAGTATTGTGCAATTTTTGTCAGTCCTGCAAATGAACACATAGAAAAACAAGCAGGCTTCATGAAGAGTCTGCTTTTAACTTTCTTTTCCAACAGTATCTATAATACAGTACGTCAGCTAAAAGAGCATTTACAGGAGGCAGAGGCATAGTTCTTACCAGATATGTGTGGGCACAAGAACAAAAAGTATCTTCAGCAGTAAAAACTTGAAAATACTTCCCTGTTCTTTCCAGAAAGCTGGGAAGAATTCAGAGAGCTGAAGAATCACAAACTCACTTTCTGTGAGCTTTCTCTGTGTAATAATTTTGGAATTTATTCCTTGGCATAGAGTGCATTGGGCCTCATGCAATACAGTAGGCACTAATGACCCTTTCCTCCTGGAGCAGAGTCGGTGAGACTGCTCCAAAACATGAGCCTTTTACTGTGCAGTGGTGCAGATGTAGAAATAAGTGAGCTTTCAAAAAGCAATCATAAGCATTCAGTTCCAGAATGGCTTGTAAGGTCTGAAAGAAAAAAAAAAAATATTGCAAGTTTAGCTTCAAATTTATTATACTGAAAAGTCTTGGTGGCAAAGTGTTGCTATTCCAGAACATACCTGTAACAGTGTTCCTCCACTTGACCTCCACCCAAGGCCAGTGGCTAGACTCTGTTCAGGGAAAGCAAAATTGCACTTACCAAATATATTTTCTGCATAAAACAATGCAAACATGTTTTCTCACATGGTGTTAACTAATAACAGCAGAACACCAGAAAACACAGTAAATGTGGAGACCCAATGTGAAGGCGATCATTTGTGGATGAATAAATATGGAGCTAATAAAAACAAACAAACAAACAAAAAATAATTCCAGAATGATGTGAAATCTCATCTGCACAATGGTTTCCAGAAACTTAGAGCACTCACTGAGACCTCGCTGGCCTACAGAGCTTGGAGGGACCTATGAATATCAGAACATGCACAGCAAATTGCAAACATCACAAAAACATGAGATCCGAGTGGTAACTTCTTGTTTTCTTGAAAAATAATAATATGTATTTCTCCTATACTGAGAGCACGGTCTGTTCAAATTAGTTTTGCTGGCAACAATACCTATGCATTATTTAATCCCCAGCTAGCTATTCTGTCTAAAGTTGAGGTGCTGCAGAAATTGTTTTTATGTTTCTCTATGCATGATGAGCACAGGCAAGAAGAGCAGATACAAAGTGTGCACTGATGCATATCCAAGATCTCATCTCACCACAACTAAAGGTGACATGCTGGGAAGGATGCTCAGAAACAGTACATTCATCTACACTAGCAAGCCAGCCACTGTCAAGGCATGGTCCTGAGCACTGTCCTGTGGCTGCCTATATTGTTAAATTGCTCATGCAGTCTCTGCAGAGTTCTGGCTCAGGCCACCTACAACTTTCTAAGACACTGCCAAGGCATGGTTCAAGAATTGATACTGGTCAGGGGTCTTTCCCACTAGGAAATCTGGACATGGCTGCTCTGCCTCAAAGAAGAGAATTTCACTAGAAGCCTTGCTGTACCAGTTGGCCTCATGGCATGAAAGCCATCTGTGATCTGCATCCTGGACCAGCCCCAAGAGGCTATAAATGTCATATCCTGGCTTCCCTGCATGTTTAGGCTCTATGCAATCAAGTTGCTCCTCAGTCTTTTTGAGGCTTGTCAGTAGACCACTTCCATAGGAAGAGGCAAACACGACGCCCTTCTATACTACTCCTGTTTCAGCAGCGAGATACAAAGAGGAATGCTCTTCACGTTGCACTGTGGTGTATAATGCTGGAGGTACCAAGGGTCGTAATTATTAGCAAATCATTCTGCCACCCAAATGGCAATGGATATATGCATTTAAAGACTGCAAATTGCACATTGCCATAGCAACAATGTAATTCCAAAAGAAGTATGTATTTGTAATGTAGCAAGCATAGATTTAACACGTTTCATTTTTCAACTCCATTTGAGATTCTGAAGACAGGAGAATGGCTTCAAACCTCTCAAACACTGGTAGAAAATGGCAAAAAATGACGGTAAAGAAAGATTTATGGTTACGTAATTTCATGTCAGGAAGAACTTTTGTTTTGAAATATCTCCAAATAACTGTATCATTTATTATATCATATGTTCTTAAGATGATGATCTAAAATCTCATCAGAAAGGTTTAAAGAGCAACAAATGTCTAAAGATGGTCCCAGAAGATTAAGGTGATCTCCATCCAGGATATGACCAACTCCAAACATGTTTAGTTATTGTAATTCAGCATAGCTTCATTGAGATTATTATTTTTTTCTTCACTGAAATTTGATTATGTCTTATTATGCAGAGTGGCTGGACTTTGGAATCTTAAATTAAAAATGAAGAGCTAACACTGTAGAGGTATGCATAAACCCAGTAGATAACATGGGTGTAAAAGAAAGTGATCGTCTCAAGGAGAAAGTCTAGGCCTTGAAGATAGAAGACAAAACCAACAAGAATCAAGAATTGATTGAGTCCTGTCAATGACAGAGAGTCTGTAAGCACCCAGTTTCTAGAAATGGCATAAATTTCTACATAAAAGGCACAAAGCACAGTTAACAGGAATCTTCACAGGTATGCTGGCACTGCTTTCAGAGTACGTTCTAGCAAATGCCCTCCCCCTAAAATGAAAAAAAATTACAGGAAAAAATCAGTTCCTACCTCTAACTGAGAACAGCTTAGGTCCCCATTTTCAGCCAACTTAAGTATTTTCAGCAGAAAGAAGTCAGTCTTCCTCTGAGTACTCAGTGCTGGAGGGAGAGCACAGAGAACAGTCTTGAAATTGTGGTATTTTAAGTCAAATTGACCTCCCTATTTGTGGTGTTTGTTTACTCCTTATTCAGCAACTGGTTTACAGTCAAACAAACAAGCAACCAGCAGGAAAATGGCATTTTAGTGAATGAGCACATGGTCAGAAGCTCGCACAAGGTGCTAGGGAAGTGTGAGAGACAATAGGAAGTATTGATAGAGCAGGATCATGGAGGGAGCAAGGATCATGGAGGGATGGCATGCGAAAGATCTGCTTAGGAAAAACAGTTGTCAAGATCATCCACTTCTAAAGACCATGGAAGTCACACTTCCAAGGGTGAGAGACAGGGTCAGCTGCTGGGGAGAAAACTGGCCAAGAATCCATGAAGAAGGATCTCTCATCTGAAATATGTCAAAGGCAGCTGCCAACCAGACTGAAAGAAAGGCAGCTTCTTGGCAAAAATCTTGCCAAATTGCATGAAAAGAGTAATAAAAAAGTCCTAAAAAGTCTTGCTGCTGGCCCTGAGAGGTTCCCATTTACAGACTAACAGCAGACCTGAGGGAAGGCTGGGCTTGAGCCAGAATTTGGAAATAAAAATCACCAGGTATATATTTAGCAAGATAACTGGTGGAAAGTGGCTGAAAGGTCTGTAGCATCCCTTTAGCACCACTAACAGCACACTTGGGCTGGGTGACACAAAGCCCTGGCCCATGTTTCCTCCTCTTGCTGCCCCCTTCCCTATTCACAAAGCAGATAGATCTAGCAAGGCTTAATGCCATAACTGCTAAAATTCTGTTACAGAGCACAGCTCCTGATGTGAAAAAGTACTGCTGTAGGACAGAAAACATCAGGAAATGCGTGGAGGAGAGGAACAGAACCTACATACTGGAGGAGAATAAGCAGCCAGAAGACTGAAACAAGAAAATAAAAAAATTTAAAAAGTCCCATAGCAGGTGAGTTGCAACCAACTTATATATCTGTTCCTGCAAACATCTCTGCAAGTGTCCCAGATGACAGGAAATGTATAATCTGGAACTGACAGTCTTCTTTTTAAATACAAATCTTAATTTTCATGCCCCAACCACTTTTAACTTCTCTAGCACAGAACAAAACAAGGGTGGAAAACGTGGGAGACTCTCTAAGCTGCCTAAATTATGTTAAACTGTTACTCAGTACCTAGAAGATTTTAATGTGCTTTGATTATAATGTGCAGGTGCTTTGAGCCTGAGAACTCTTGATCAGATCCTGAACACATCTGTTTTTTGAGTGGCATATACTGTGAGAGTGATTAAATAATGTATAACCGATTAAGAATATAGGAGAATCATCTATATATAATGATCACCATAAAGAGGTCTAATTTTGTAGTAAAGGCAATGCCAAAGTAAAGGTACAGAATTGCTAACATACAGACATACATATATGTGCATATGTGGTGTATGTATCCCAAAATTGGTCCCAAGGTAACTAGGGAGTAGGCAGTGTGGACAGTTTTTGCTTGAGGCAGGCCTTAATTACTAAAGTTAATAATAAAGGGACTTAAATACTAAAGGGACTAGTCCTGCAATCTTATTATAACAGAAGTTTTGCTTTTATTGGGATTTGGGATCCATGTTAATCAAATATCTCACAGCCAGAATAAAATGTAAAATATTTGCTACAATGTGTTTGATTTTTTGGAATATTCATATTTGTTTTTCAGATGCCACTCTTAGGCAATTGCTACTTAGAATTTCCTTTTTGGTACTTGGCCTAACAACTACATTATTCTTCAAATCCTTAAGGTTTGCTACCATTCAACTCAGCAGCAAGACCTGATGTCTGGCAGCAAAAACTTGAACATTGCATTTTGAACCAGGCATGAAGGGACAACTTGTCTTATTCATCTCTTCAGATCTGACAGTAATCCCTCAGCAAAAGGCTTAGGCCTACCACAACACAGATGTGCCACTAAATTAGGACAATTTTAGGAAAGATATTTTTCAGTACGTTCTGCTTGTTAGCACTAAATGAAAAACTGAGGAAACCCCAATAGCCAAAAAAGTACATGTCAAAGATCAAACCACTGTTCAGCAAGAAATCACACAAAAGTTACAGCTTCAAGGGTATTGCTGAATGAAGGATGCTGGTTTCTTATCTTTACCTGGGCAGCCTGCTCTAGGGAACTTGCTTTGGCAGCTGGGTTTGACCTGATCATCTCTGCAGGTCCCTTCCAACCCCTACAATACTGTGATTTTGTGAAAAAAAAAATAAAAAATAATAAGTCTCTCATGAATTCTATTCATAGTAAAGCTTTTTAATTATTTGTCTTCTGTTAAACCAATACTAACAAAATTCATCCCTGGAAGTGTATGCTATTTTCCTCTTTAATGTCTAATGCAAGAGACCAGATATTTCAAGTCACAAAAGCAAAATTAAAACAACCCCCTAAAACTGAAGAATTGCTTTAAGCAAATTAAAAGAACACATTGGTATCAAAGCATTTCTGTTGCCGGGCAGGAGGAAACATGTACTTTCTCCTTGAAAACTGGAGAGCACTGGAATTAAAGATTTATAGGCTCTTTCAAAAAGCGTCAGCCTCTCAAAGTGTTCTCAGCTCCCACTCAAATCAATTAAGCTGAAATCTGAAGTTGATACAAGAACAAATGTAAATAAATTGACTCGTATACGTTTAGTTGAGGAATTAGAAGTTTCTTAGCTATAAGAACAAGCAAGTCCTGAACAGATTTTCAGTGAGAAACTGGGGGAAGAAACAAAACAAAACACAAAAACCTGTGCAACATACTTATGAAAGGGATTATACAATATGACAAGGGTAATAACAAGTGATTGGAATATGTTCCCATGCAGGATGTAAAATTAATCTCAGAATTAAATCCAACAAAGTGTGACTATCACAAGATTTGTTTAGGATTCACAGCTGGATACTAAAACTGAAATTTCCGTGACATTATGTTGTCCACGTATTGCCTCCACCTTACCTCTTACTCAGAGAAAAAAATGTAAGCCTAAAATCTTGGTCCTCTCCAACTAGAAAGCCTATGTTGAAAACACCACATCTATCAAATTTATCTAGGGTCATAAACTAAAAGTAAAGGGTTGACTCATTTGGGTGAAATACCTTTATTTCCTTAGAATACTGTGGATAGGAGATAAACTATTAAAATTCTCCAAGTCCTCTGAAGTTCTCCCAGAATATATGTGCTTGATCAGAAGGAAAGGTGAGTTCTCCCAAAATTCATTGGGAAAGGATAAGAACAACTCATTTTACCATAGTCCTACAGACCAGGCTGTGAGATAACTCTGAACATTATGAGACAAACATCATGAATATCATGAGATGTTAGCCAAAGATGGTGCAGCACCACTGTTAGAGTAAAAAAGCACAAATGACTTCACCATCTGGCTTTATACACCAACAGCACACCAAATATCAATTACCCTAGTAAAAGCTTTATGCAGAACATTTTAGGAAAGAAAAGGTCCTGTGGTATGAAATCTGGGGAAGTGGAATACTCCCAGGCACAAGGCAATTCTAGCTGGAGGAAACGGAGCAAAATCAGTAAATAAAGCAAAAGCATCAACACACACATTATGGAAGGCAAACAAGGGGGGAGACCAAATGAGTTCTCAGCAGTTCCTGGGTGTGGGAGTCTTAGACTACAAGCCCTCTGCTGCTAGTGTTGACATAGGAATGGATTGTCCACTTTGTCCCTTTTGTCCCCCCTCAAATGCTGCAAGTCACTGTGAGTTTCACCTCCAAGTCAAATGTCATGGTTAAGCTTCAGCGTTAGTGGTTTGCTGTCACAGTTGTGTAAATGGTGAGTACCTTGTGAAGCCCCCAGAAACTTCCTGAAATCAAATGCTGAACTTGTCTCTTGTGAGTAACAGAAAACCACAAACCAGCCTTTTCATGTTCCCTTATCACATTAGATCTTACAGCTCTTTCTCTATTCTTATAATGAGCCAAAGTAAACCTATTTTTCATGCACTGCCATTTACCTGTAAAATTTGCATTTTCTCCTTTGTTAGACAGAAGAGTTTTGGAGCCCTTGGTGATAACCATTGATAATCATTGCTCAATATTTTAAAATGTGTCTATTTAAACTTGGTAGGAGTATTTTGCAGGGTGTTTTTTTTTTTTAGTGTTTCTCCAGAGTGTTTCGCGTGCTTTCTGCAAAGAAAATAAATAGATCAAATATTATGGCAGCACAAGTTGGTCAATTATTAGCTTTTGCATACCCAGATCATGGCCTTTCTTTACAAGGACACATGTTAATGTATAATAGGAGTGTGCTTCAGTTCTTTTTAAATTGATTTTTCAGATGCATATTGCAATCTTATAAGGTCAGCTGGAAAATAAGGTGACTAAAGAGAGGCCTTTGAGAAAAAGAAGCCACTAGACACACAACTGGAGCTAAACATAGGAAAATTTTTTAAATTTTGTACCAGTCCCAGGCTGACAATTGATATACACCTCATCAGCTGCACTTAAAACTGGATGAACTGTGCACAGCAGAGTTTCAAACTGTGATTCTACACTTCTCGGATCAATGTTGGCCAATTTTATAAGCCATTTTTTCAGGCTACTCATGCCTACTGCAGCTGTGCCTATCCCTGTGGAGATGTAGTTGCTATTTAGCATACAATATCATTTTCAGGATGTTGAACTAGTAACAGTGGAGAATCTCCAAAGAAGTTTAATCTGGTTTTGTATACAGCAGGTGAGGTGGCAGGGAATCCAAAATGTCCAGGCAAAATACACACTGCAATCAAAGTTTGCATGGCAGGGGCAGAACTAGGAAAATAAGAGAGAAAAATATTTTGTTCCAAGGCAGATTAAGGCAAATCAGACTTTCCAGAAAACAAAAGGTTCCTATCATATAGTCACAGATAAAAATGCCCAGAGAGGAACTGGACAGAAATTAAGGACCAGTAGCCAGAGAATAGCAAACTGGCTCGTGCATCCAGAAGAAAAAGACTGAGGGAAAAAAAAAATAAAAAAAAATCAAATAGTCTGGACTCACCTGGCTCACTGGGGAGACTTTTGATAAGATAAAGAAAATCATATCAGAACAGTCCAGTTCAGGCTTCAACAAACTGCCTGAACTTTGTACTGTTGTGTCAGATATGGGGCAGTTTTAATGCAAGAAGAACTACATTACAGGTCATCATAGCATGCTGAGACCACGTTTATTTTGTACCGAGTTCAAAATCTTACAGAAGTAAAAACACCTAAACAAGGTTACACCAGAGTTGTAAAGGTAAGAGAATCGAACCCTCCCATACACAACCCTACACACATAAACAAAGAACTCTTGAGTGGCATATTCAACATATCTAGTGGCTAAAATCTCCCATCTCTGCTAAACAGAGGTGTGAGGGGCTTAGAAGGAAAAAGGTCCTCACAAGTAACTGGAGAGCTCCCCAAACCCTCTTTCTAGAAACTCCACTTCCCAGTTTTGATATCCCTTTACCTTTAAGTATCAAATCTAAATTGTTCAAAATGAGCTAATTTCAGTTGCATTTTCAAATGAGATTATAATAATAATACATTATTTATGAATTGGATATTATATATTTATAATATATTTGAAAAATTTAGCACCCTGTCTGAAGGGGCTTGTAGAGGCAAAAAGAAAATAATTCAAAACCAAAGCCAGGAATTCTAATCAAAGTGTACAACAGAAAAAATAATTAAGCACTTTATAGAGAACACTGTACAGAAGTGACGTGACCTCCTTCATTAGCATGAGTCTGTGTATCCTATCAGAAGAAATAAAAAAGGAAAGTGTTACCAGAAGCAGGTGACAAGACAGTCTGCTTTAGGCTAGGATAGCTGTTGCACAAGACTCTGAGAACTCTCTTTATCAACAGGAACATGAAAGATGCAGCTCTAAAATTTTCTAGGTGTACCAAATCTGATATAAACTGCAGAAACTAGTCAGTCATCCTCACACTGGATGAGATATTGGAGCAGCTACGAAAGGTCTTTATTGCCAAGCATAATCTTAGTGACACATCTTGTTGTATCATTTTGTAATTTTCTCCATTATTGAAAATCTTGTGTTCTTAAGTACTGCTTTATCTTTAATCTTCTCCCATGATAAAGCAGATTCTACACATCTGCCAGTTGTGAAATGCAGCACTCCTTTCAGCATCATGAATCAATTACTTGGTGGGTGAATGGCAAATCCTGGAGCATTTACCACACGCCACCTGTGGGACTCCCACGAGTCACCAGCGGGATTTACCATCGAGCTGCAAGGTCTGAGCCATGGGCAGACAACACAAATTCCTCCGATGAAAAGAGACACACAGCAAGTTTGAGTTTGAGTGTCCTTGGCAAAGCAAGTAATGGAGGAGCTGGAGATTTACAGTCACCATTACAATGCTATTTCTTAAGCTGACAATCTGAATCACATCTCAGTTTATATTGAGGAGATTCTCTCATGTTACATGTCTCATGTGCCAGATAAGTGAAAGGCAGGTGAATCTAATTAGATCCAGAAACTTGACAGGAAATAAAGAGAAAAAGGTTTTGGAACTGTCTGGGTAAATCTAGGACAAACTTGAACACTGCAAATGTTTTCCTGTTTTATTCTCTTGGGGCTTAAAGTGTTCCTCTGTAGTTTGGGATTGTGTCCAATTGGTTTATGAGTTTGTTTTTCATTTTGTTGCATCAGAAAAAAATCTATATAGATACCTGGAAACCTTAGATAGTCAGGTTTCTCTTGGCAGTAGAGACTTTAACCTGGTCATCCAACACACATGTATGTTTTTGAAGAGTAAGGTTTCTAGCTCTTAACCGCTGTGGTGAGGAAAACCTCGAGAATTGCATCAGTACAGACAGACAGGCCAGCAAGGAACCTGGAATATGATTTCTGAGACTCATACATCAGCTCAAATGCCTCCTAATGGCAATTTGAAGGACAACATTGTTAAGTAAGCTAATCATTAACTTATTAATATGTTTATCGATTATATTTTTGTTCATTATTGTTTACATAAGAAAACAAAGGCGGGTCAAAACTTACAGACTAAATGCCTTCCTTCATTCCCCAAACTGGGTGATATATCTGCTACTGTACCACATTCCCTATCTTCCAGTCAGGGAGAAACCAATCTGGCAAAATAACAGATGTCTGCTGGCAGTTTTCTTGCAGGCAGTTTCAGGATGTTTACTGCCAGATCCCTTGAGACCTGCCTTTCAAGGGTACCGTGTGCTCATGTCAAGGGTACTGTGTGCTCACGCTTCTGGTTGAAGTGGGAGCTGCAGCAGGTCCCCCTTGCCCCTGTCCCTCGCACGGACCTGATCCCACATGGTTCATTCACTGCCATCAGAGGTCTGAGAAAAGAAGAAAGAAGGCAACACTCATCCACTGTGGGATTTTTTTTTAAGAGAATTCTTCCAGGGGTTTTTCTGTGCTACCGTATCCTCATCGCTAACTCAAGACTTGCAAGGCCTCCCCATTTCACAGGGCTGTGGAATGATAAACGGTTTAATACAGACACACCGAAGTAATAACATAACGTGCTACATATCCTTGAAACATTCTCCGTGAGCCAAAGAGAATCAGACAAAAAAATGTTTTAAGAAGCCATAGGTGGAAAAACAAAGCTGTCTTTTCTTCTGTTCTGAGTCAGCTCTGGTAGGAAGGGATATACTGCCAAAACTGCACAATAATTCTTCTGCTTTCGGATGTGGAAAAGAGTTAGAACTGAGTTACAAGAATACTGCATTAAAAAAGGATAATCTGTGAAAGTACATATCCTGGGGATTATATAAATGTCACTGACCTTACAGTTCCTCTCGTTTTTGTTCAGGCTCTGTCTGGACAGCACATAAGATACCGATGATCTCGTATCTGGAAACAGATAAACATTTAATTCCAGGTGAACACTTCTGCTTATGGAGAAACCCATCGCTGTCAGTAGCGCTTGCTGTTTACACAGAAGTGTGGTAATTGTAGTCTAGCTACAACATTAGAGTTTTGGGTCCTGACTTTCAGAACTGTTCAGCACATTACAGTGCTCCAAGAGCAACCTCTAGCAGCTAGAGTGAGGCAGCTGAATAATTTTCAGACCAGTTCCATAGCACCACATTGGACCTTTCTGTCTTAAACTTTGCATGACAGGGCAATGTGCAATTACTTTAAGGGAATTTATTGTTTTTGCCAACAATTTTGGCTACCAAAGGCTGCTGTGGAAAGAAAAAATATATATTCTCCAGTTTACCCTCTTGCTTCCAACCCCTGGTCCCTAGTACACACATTTTTTAAGCATCTTTCTGCTCAATGCACAAAATAAAGCAGCTGGCTGCCCAGAAGGCCTCACCCAAGACAAAACAGTAACAGTCCTTCAGTTAATCTGGCTCCCTGGCTCCACCAGACGCCAAGGAATCCAGAGCCTCCCAGGCTTCTGGGAAGGGAGCTGATGTCCTAAAATGCCGTAGGTCAAATCATTTAATGCTTTTTTTGCTCTCCTCGATCTATAGCTGCTGGGGACCTGCTAGTCCTCAGCCTGATGGGGATTGCTGATGCTCGGGTAGCAGCGCTGGCTGGCAGGATGCTGTCATCGCTAGGATTGCGCTGCTCCTCTTTGCACAGCCAAATGAAATCACCTCCCAGGCTGCATTCCAGAAAAGGCTAGGAACTGAAATTGCCCCTTTGTACAAAAAGGGTGGGGGCACAAAAAAAAAAAAGGCAAACAGGAATGTGCGTTTATGTCGTTGTGGTTCTTTGCTTGTTTTCGTTTAGCTCAACACTTTTCGGTGTGCTGGAAGCAAAGAAATAGCCTTGAGCTAATGCCTGCAGATTAAAATGTAAGGCTGATCACTATCAAAAATGTGTGACCTTTGTGACCTACAGCAAAGCTCTGAGTAATCATCGCAAGTGGCAATATGCAAATGGAAGAGTTAAACATCTTTAAGCCATCAGGATGACGTTGCCAGGTAGAGCACCCAAACCTTAAGTTCCTCTACAGCTCTGACAGCTCAAAGTTTTTACTTTGCATAGTCTACACTGGCTTTTTTCTCAGGGCTGGATTTCACTGTTACTTGACATGAGATGATGATGACAGTGTACCACTAACACTCTCCACATTCCTTTGCTGTTAGCAGCAACTACTCTTGCCACTTCAATCCTGTGTCTGAGATATTCATATGGATCTCTATTACCAGAAAATGAGAAAATCTTACAACCTGTGTACACTGACTTCCCACTACTCCTCATCTCCCTTTCCTGTAGGTTAGGGACATCTTATTATTGCCACTGAGGAACTGAGGAAGGCAGGCCCAGTGAGCAGTGATTGGTACAAGATGGTTGGTGGTCTAAGAAGAAACTGAGCATTCATCTACCAGAGATGCTGGTTGGAAGCCAAACCCGATGACCATGTTTGAACCAAATAGAACTAAATTCAATAAAGGCCCTCTGCAGCACTCAACACGATGTTATTTATGCCTTGAAATAGCATATCTGTTCCCCAGATCTTCCTATCCAATTATTTAAAGGCTTGGTCCAACGGAGATAACATACAGAATCCGACTGTCAAAGATCTGCTGCCAGCTGCAGTCACCTGCGGGGACTGGGAAGAAAGACACGTCTGATGATAGCATCAAGACTTTGGCTGAGACAGTCAAGCTTCATAAAGCTGTCATTGTTTCAAAAGGGATGCCTATTCCTTCTGCATCAAGATGGAACCAGCGATGATCCATCCCCTGGATTTTACCCAAGGAGAGGCCAAAGAGAGACATGAAAAACAAAGGAAATGAGCAGACCGCTGCTGCCTGCCTCTGCCCCCAACCACAACCCACACATACTCAGTTTGTTGTTTTGGCAAGGAGAGCAGGCACCGAATAAGCGAGAAGAGCTGAAACTGGCAGAGCAGTCAGAAAAGTATTTAGAGGTTGTTTATGTATGAATGATTGCAGGGTGGGAAGGGCAGACATCTTCTATTTGGATACATCAGGTAAAGCCCTGGGGGCAGCGCTGAAAACAGAGCCCTTTGCAATCAGATGAGTAACATGATCCTGGCCTGCTTTCTCTTCTCCCTCTGTGCCGATTCCAAGTTCTAGTCAAGCTTTGCCTTGGAGTCCTATTGAACATTAAATTCGCAGGCATTTGTTAAATCCTGCTATAGCCCAGAGGATGCCTACTACTTTAATCCCCTTTGTTAACAACTCTCAATTTTTCTGTGTTGTAGCCAAGATTCGCTTGCTGACTCCCTCTTGAGAGGCCCTGGAATATTTATATGGTCTACTTACCTCCTTCTGAAGTACTGCTATTCAACCTCCTATAAAGGAGGAACAAGACCTTCACTAGGAATATAGACATGACACCGCCAGCTATGCCAATCATATTCAAATCCTGAGTAGTAAACAAGAAAACAGCCCAAACACAATGCCCATTTTCCACTAATTAACTACTAATCTGACTGAGAACTCACCGTTATTTGACATGTCAGATGTCGCACTGTCCCCTTTATTGTGAGGCCTGAAGGACTGAACCCTTTGTAGGCACAGCCACTGTGGGGCAGTCACACATAAGCATTCGCCAATGCACACGTGTGCTTTGCATTTCCCTGGATGCTGCTGAGGCTGGTTAAGTCTTGTTACCCTCTGCCTACAGACGAGGGGCAAATGCAAGGGTTACGTGGTGACATCCTCTGCTGTAAGCAGATTTCACCAACCGGGGTGACTTAGTGACTTGGGAACAATTACAATTTTTGAAGGTAAGGTTGAAATAACACAGCACCAAAACTGCTTTTCATAGTTTATGTGTCTATTCTGAGAGATGTTGTCAACAACTCATAGCTTGAGGATGTTTGAACTTAGTTGCACACGGTGCCAAATTATATGTTCTCAGGAGGATCACGCCTACATGCAAACAGGCAAGTTGCTATTTGCTTTTGCCATTTTCCCAGAGGAAACGATGGTGCCAGACAAGTGTGAGCAGACCAACCTCATACAGTATGTGAGGCTTTGTGGCTTCAAACTCTGGAAGTAGAAATGACAAGTACTCCCACTACACCTCGTGTAATTTCCCAGGGAAGCAGAACAGTGACTCTAATTGAGGAGAGCAGGAGATCCCCCTCCCAGATCAAGTCTCTGGGCTCAGGTACACAAGAACTTTCTAAACGTAAACCAAGGTTTTGTGAGAATTTCTCACTGTTCCATGTTGCCCTGGATTCCTCGAGCATTTGTACTCAGCCTAAAGGTAGATTTGGCCCAGAGCTGAAGAATGGAGATTGCAACTGATAGTAGGCTGATGATGAAGAGATAACTACTGGAGCTCATAACCATCACCTAGAGACACAAGTAAACTGAAAGTATACAGTAGCTATTTTTTTCCAAGTTGGGATTCTTGCCATCAAAATGAAGCCAAGGAGATGATTAAACCTGGCTTTGGTAAAACACAGAAAATTCTACCTACTTACTTGCTAAAACCAGGAAATCAGATGCTACTGCCACTGCTGAGGATCAATTTTAAGCCAGATCTCTGACATTAAGCACTACTGTGCCACTGTGTACTGCGGCAGTCTTTGTCTTGTCTGACATTCATTATTTGATGGACCAAGGTTTCCTGAGTTTAAATATATTCAATAATGAATATCAGCTTTATTTAATACAACTTAGTCACAGAGCGAGAAAAGAACCTATTTTAGTTTTCAGTTTATCTTTGTCACACATAATGCAAGAATTTTCTGAACCCTTTCTTTGCCCTCTAAACATAGATCCCATGAAACAAAACCTTTAGTTCAGTCAAAATTTGCATTTCTTGCTAGACTTCCAGATGAATTGGCTTACCATGTCAAATAAGCAGATGAAATAGATTCACCTAATGAGCCTGGATAAGAGAGGGAATGAAGGAAGAGGAAAAAGTAAAACTAGCCTCACAATAATTACCTAGGCTGTTTCACTCTTCTTTCTGTAGGTGCCAAGGTATGAGAAGTAGACATTGAAAGGTAACTGATAAGCCACCCAGGGGTTACTCAGTCTGAAGATAACACTACAGACTATACTATAGAGTGAGAGCTTTATGTATACAAGCCTGAATGTCAGAAGCAGCCTGGACCTGACAATACAGAGCTTTCTGAAGGCTAATTGATGCTCATTCAGAGCAGGGTGAAGACAACCCGAGACAGTACATGTAGCGTGCCTCCTCATTCAGAGCACCAGGACTTTTAAAGACCATACAGCCCTAACTATGAGAATTAGCAGGCTGAATAGCTGCCCTGTTCCTGACTTGCAGTTTTCTCCCAGGTTAATGTGACAGATGGGTGCTGCAACAGGCAGGAATCACATTCAGAATCTGGCTGGGGAAGCATAACAAATGCTCACAACATACACGCGTCGACCTCTTATGCTACCCACCTTTGGGTTACACTGGCTTTCTAACAGGACATTAAGAAATATTGTTAGTCTCTCACTTTTTTTTTTTTCCCCTTTATCTTCTTCATGGGGCTTTATGGGATAGAAAGAACTAAACTTTTCTGTTTGGACTTTGTTTTGGTCAGGTTTAGGGAGTAAATATGTATATATATTTGATATTAGTACCCACTCATATAAAGCAATTGTACTTGGAAAGAAAATTTCTGAAGATTTTAGCTAAAAAATCTTGTGTAGACAGTAAATACCTAACACACATGGAAAAGGATACTGATTTTTGTTGTTTTGGCTAGTGTGGAAAATCACAAAGCATTTAAGACATGCTGGCTAACTTCTGATTTTGGAAGGAAGGAATATATTTGATGTTGCTAACCAACCAGCTTTGCATCACCCTTTGAAAGGTAAAATGATTGCAAAGTTTGATATGGCTATACACAACTGGCTACAAGAAGAGCACATTTGTTTTAAACCCCAGTTGAAACAGATACATTAGGAGGGAATAATCTTAGGAAGATCCCTAAATCCAGTCCCTTCATGACAACTTTGCAGCACTCAATCCGTTTTTGAAATCACTAAATTGCACATCAGAACATGTGGGGCAGTGAACTTCTGCCCAAAAAGTGGTAATAAAACCAACTGGGAGATACATTTCCCAAAAGGAATTCAGGCTATTCAACACATTGCTCACCCTGTGTACTGTTGTGGGGACCCACCTAGTGAAAGCATGAAGAATTGCACCAAATCAGAAGAGAAAGAGAATATTGAGCCAAGGAGACAAATAATTGAACAATATAATTTAGAAGCTTGCAAGTGGTGAAACATGTGGCTAGACAAGAGAAACCGCAAATTCCAGCCAAACTACATCTAACCACCATCTGGTATTGCTTTGCAACTCCCAGATAACATGGCTCTATAATATGGTAGAGCAGAAACTTGCATTTAAAAGAAGGGATAATGTATTTCAGCTTAGCTCAAATTGGTACGGTGCCACTGGGCATCTTTGGGACGTATGCTCAGTATTACCCATCTAAGAACTGACACAAACAGGAGTTGGTCTCTGTAAATTCAGAATGGCTTTACTAAAAATCACTAGAAGAGATTTCTCTCCCTCTCTCTTTCTCTTTAAACTTTAATCTTGTAATATAAGACAACATTTTACACATATGTCAAATTTTCAAGGTCTTATTCCTCTGTCCACAAGGACTGGAGGTTTTCATTACAATGAAAGCTGAATTTCTGACCTTATTTCCTTTGGCAGTGAAGGCTATAAGAACAACATGAGTATTGTTTGGTTTACAACATATTTTTACATAATGAAATGCTGCGAATTTTATTACAACCAATACTGATCTGTTCAAAGGGATTTTGCCCTCATTTCCTAAGTGCCCTGTCCTCACTCAGCTAATTCACAAGAGAACCAAAACTTTCACAATTGATCAATCTCCAAACCATGTCAACATAAAAATCAGCCACCTAGCTAAACCCTGGTATTTTCTCTTAATGATACGAGATGACATGATCTTTTTTCCATCATAAGGACATACAAAATGGGCAGAGATTTTATATTCATAAAATATTGAAAATAGCTTGTGAATGAAAACATCTGCTTTTTTTTTTTTTTTTTTTTTTTTTTGTCTTTTTTTTTGCCATCTCAAGATCCTACAAATGAAAGTTGCAAATATTGAATACCCAGTTACAAATGGCTATGTTATAATGTAGGAATTCCCCCTGAACCTTAGTATCACTTACTTTAGATTCTGGTCCTGTGTATACATTTTTAGTTCCGCACAGTTTATGTGACTTTATTTCCAGAAGAGTCCTGGAAAACCAGCCCCACAGAGCCACTTGCTAGCATCAAGTACGGCCACTTAAGGTTGGTGAAGAGCCATGCCAGTTTAGAGGCAAGAACGAGATTTTAGTTTATCTCATCCTTATTACAATGTTCTTCTCTCTTCCTTGACAAGACTATTACAAGGAAATCCCCCTCATGCCATCCAGCTTGATCTTAGACCTTGAAAATATTTAATTTCCACTTCTTTCCTGTCCCTTTCTTGTGTTCAGGATACTATTAGGTACTTATTAGCATTTTCATAACAAGGAATACTTTTACCATTTGTTGCTTAAATGTCCGCAAATGCATTTGAATACAAAAAGCTCTACCTGAAAACCAGGGCTCTTGCATGAGAGTGTCCTAGGAGTCAGAACACTGCTATTTGGGGAAACAGGGACTCTATTCATGGTTCTGGACTAAGAAACATCAAGTCACACAGGCCATACCTGCCATCTGCCCACACAGCCACTGCTGCCTCCAAAAGAAAGGGAAATAGGCACCAGAACTGGAATGGCAGTACTTAGGAGCAGTGATATTTGACCCCAGAAATAGGAACAGAAAGCCTCGTTCCCTAAGGCCTTCCTCTTTGGCTTGGCACTTTCTAGTCCTCCTTTTCCCTTCGTGGAAATAGTGCCTCTTCTCCTGTCCCCTCCCTGCTTCTCCTTCCTTTCTCAGCAGCCCCAAGCAAGTAGAAATTGCTGTAGGGAGAAGAAGACAGGAAGCAATGATGCTTGTGGCAACTGTAGGTGAGACATGACTGGAAAGGGCAGGTTAGGGGGTCCTATAACCCTCAAGGTAGTATGGCAGAAATATCAAGGTGAAGAGGGAGACACCGCTCTGCAGCTCTCCAAAGCCTCTCCAAGCCTTCCTTCCACCTACTGCATCCACAAAATACTGCTGACCTCTTCCAAACTGGGATTTCCATGAGTGATCCCCATCGCCACCCCCTTTGTGGCTTCTCTTTGCCTGTCACCCAGCATCCCCTAACTCCTGCTACTGAAAATGTTACCCAAAACTGAGATTCTTTTTATTGCAAATGGCAGCTAGACCCTAAATGGCACTGCTACCAATCCCCCTTCTCCAGCTTTGCAGCTTTCTGTAGCTTCCATTTACCATTTACGCTTTCTTTTCCTCTATCAACACCTCGGATGTTTTTATCCTGCTCTGACCGGGTACTGTGTCTGAACAGAACGAAAAGCAGAGCTTTGTAACACCAGGGGGCATCTTGCAGCCTGCACAGAATGTTACATTATCCCCTTGTCCAGTGCAATATCTGTCCAGAATAGATTTTAGCAGTACTTATCTTCTATTTTCACCATTTTCCTTAGGCTGTATACTTCTTTCAGAGTTTGACATTTTCAGACAGCGCAATAATGGCTTCCTCCGGTCATTCATTTAATTGCCTACTAATAATCCTTCACTAAAATCATTAACACAAAGGTCGTGTTATTTGCATTAGGGTTTTTTAATAGTCCCCCAAATTATCCTGAGCTTTTAAATATTTTTAAATGATAAAATAATGAGTAAATGTAAAAGTAACTGCTCAGCGCTTTGATTCTGCATAGACCAATTAGGACATTCATTTTCTACTTTGTTTTCATCATTTATTGAATTCAGGTTTAAGGCATTACAAAACTTACATTTTAGAGAGACTGCTTTTTGTGGCCACCTCTAGCACATTCCTCTGGTAAGCCACAAGTCAGTAATGCAATGAAGAGTATGTTGCTGATGGCGATTTTGTTTTGTTTTTGTACTGGCACTGTGCCTACAGAGTGTAAGAGAGGTCAGGTGTCCTTGTTTGTAGTGACACATAATTGCCCAGTAAGAAACCGTGTTTGCCCACAAGTGCTTCTCATCTAAATAGATAAAATAGATACAGGATGTGGGGGAACAAATTTTATCACCATACTGCACATAATAAATGAAGTCATCAAGCAGTAAACCCAGACTAATAGAGGGAGCCTTGAGGGACAGTCATGTCTCCAATTCTTGTCTTCTCAGCTGTAAGGATTGTGATCTCAGTTTCTCACATATACATAATAAGATAGGAAACCCAACTATCATTAAATTTCACATATCGTCCTTAGAAAAACAATACAAAGATGAAGTATATTGCTAATATATCTCAGGCTTCTGAAAAAAATAAAAATAATAAAATAAAATAAATAAAATAAAATAAAAATAAAATAAAATAAAATAAAATAAAATAAAATAAAATAAAATAAAATAAAATAAAATAAAATAAAATAATGATCTAATGTGTCAGTTTTCAAATGGTTGTATGGTTTTTCATGAAGAATGTAACATCTTGAAAAGTTTTTAGGAGGGGCATCACACAAAGAGCAGACTAGAATGACAGACTGTGGAGGGAGGCGTGGAAGAAGAAGGGGTACAAGACCGGTTCACCATATCCATCTGTGATTCTGTGATTACAACAGATAGTGAAGTTGCTACAAAGAAGCAGGAACTGCCTCCAGTTGGTTATGAATCAGCATAGTTCTGTAAAACCAAAGGAAAAAACAGAGCTAAAATGAAACTATGAATATTACCAGATGATAACCCTTTGCCTGTTACACATACTTCTTTTTATGCTTTTCTCAGTGCTAGGAAAGTGAAAGCTCCATCTTTGAGAATGCAGAAAATTAAATTTCAGTATGAAAAAAAAAAAAAAAAGGCTCATCATCCTGCTGTATGACAGGTATTGGGCTCAAGGTTAAGATATTCCTTGGTGAAAGATATTAGGATCATTAGAGCAGCTATGAGGAAGACTTAAAAGATGGCAGCACAGATTTACTACAACTCAGGCCTTAGCATTCTTGTCTCAGTATGAACTCTGTCTAGCCCCTGTTTATGTGACATACATAAAGGCTTCAGGAAACCTGAATCTTTCTCATTTACTTACCTATGAAAATTAAATTTCAGACATTTTCATCAAAATAGGAAGACAGAGTGATGCAACAGAGTGAGCACTGAAGGACTCCATTCTATTTTTCTCTCTCTGGCTGCTCTGCTGGATGACCTCAAATAAACAGCTTCATCTTTCTGTGCTTTAACTTCCACATCTGTAAAAAGAAGAAAGTGAGACTGATCTTCCCTACAAAGAAATTATTTTCCTCTTCTTACCTGGGTGTAAAAGCACAGGTGGAAAGAAACTCTGGGTATGGTTCATTGGGAAAATGCCAATTCAGTTATGAGATTTCTGGGTTTTACTGATTGTTTTCATCCTCATAACTTTGCAAAACAGACCAAAGTGGAACAGAAATCAGCCCAGGCTGGCCCAGACCCTAAGCTTGTGAAGTGATCTGAGCACAGTTGAGCAATGCTGGACAGAATCTTTAGCCAATTACCTCCCTTTACAGATTCCAAGGAATGTTTTATTTCAGGAAAATGACAGAAAATGTAACATCTTGCTCCCAGCTCTTAGCAATGAGGACTTCTGAATACCAAAAACAGACAGAATTTTGTAAGCAACACTTCAAAGCTAAAACACAATTTTTCCACAGTTCTGGTAAGACTCTACAGAAAATATCCAAAAAAAGTCAAAGCATGCTGACTTATTTATTAAATAAGCCCAGCCCAACAGGACAGCATTAGTGCTAAAAATTTTGTTATCCCAACTGGAAAATGAGTTATTTTAAGTGCTAGAGACTGTGATAGTCTGTTTCCTCCCCCACGTCCCCAGCCTGACCTATGATAATCCTGCTCAAGCAATAACCACCGGTGGGAGATGTGATGGATGTGTCTGGTTGTGATGGCTGCATCCGTCTCAAAGTGGATTTGGTGGAGACAGACAACACCACACTAGCCAAAGGCTAATTTGAGCAATGCACCCACCTAACCACAGTTGATGAATGTCCAACACAAGCCAAATTTGGCAGAAACGAATACCTGCAGCTGTTTTGCAAATATGGCTATTAGTCCATCATCTTATCCCATAAGTAGTGAGCAGCCCAAGAGCCCTTTGAGCTCTCCTGCAGAGCAGAGTGCAGTTTTCTTCTTGAGCAGAGCTGCCTCTCGAGGTTACACCTGCCGCAGAGATCACTCAACACTGGGAGATTCCTTTCTGCAAGAGACCCTCAGTAATTAATAGCTTGCTAAACTTTGTAAGCTGCACTAAGATCATATCTTCAATTAACTGTGCACATGTAATCCTTTAGACATACATCACTGACCAAGTCTGTGACTAGGACTGGAACCAGTTGCACCTAGGCTCTTCTAAGCAAGAACTTAGAAAGCAAGAGGGTCCTCTCTGAATTTTGTGATAAACAGAAGGGGCTCCCCAGCACATCTGACTTACTCTGTCTTCAATCCTGGAAATAACCCAGTGTGCCTTGCCATCAACGGAGCTTTGTTAAGTTGCATAAACTTTGTTAAATTACTACTACATAAACTTTGTTAAATCACTACTTCATACCAAATACACCATATTGCTGCTCCTGGCTTCCAAGTGAAGTGTATATCACTTCCACCTGTGATACAGAGTGAGAAGAAAATTCCTTCTGCTTTCCAAGTCATCTACTTATCATTCGGCTTTTCTACTTATTTTTTACTTAATTTCTTTAGCCTGAATCTTAGCCTAAATTCTCCATAGGCAAGTTCTGATATTCTAACAAAATCAAACTGGTCTGATTCACAAAAGAGTGTGAAGTCTGGCATCAACCAAACTGGTTTTGATTTACCTTTGTGAAAAAAAAAAAAAATATATATATATATATATATATATACATATACATATATATGTGTGTGTGTGTGTGTTTTCAGATACAGGATCCAATGGCACTATGAATCTAAAGTTTCACATAATCATTATTATCAGTAACATCTGAGTGCCTTAAGAAGGTTTTTCATATGTTATCTCCTGTCTTCTTCCCTTAAATCAATACCAGCCAAATCATCTCAGTGGTCTGACTAGCTAAAGAAACTTGAGGAAATAGCATAATAGAAGTCAAGCAAGTTTACCTTCTGGTACAACCTGGCAAAACCTCTAAGTTCTGATACCTAGACTGTGGTATCTCCACATAGACACCTTCATGTGAGTCTAAGTTCCTCCTACAGCCAATAAAGAACTACCCAACACAGCTAATGAAGTAGAGAGTTACACAGATGCCAAAAAATACACCGATGCATTTACTTTAAGGTGATCTGAGTAGCTTGCTGCATCAACTACGAGCAGGGTTCAGCTTGCTAACCAGCAGCTTAGTTGCAGCTGTGACAGTCTGTGAAACCAAAGATGCCCACATGAGACTGACAGATATGACATTTGTTGTTGTTTCTTTTTTAAGGAGACCTGCATCTTCTTGGAACAGGAGCTGGAGGCCAGGTAGGAACCTCTGCAACGCCTAAAATGGAATTAGATGCACGCATTTATGTAACTAAATCCCACATGAGTTCTCTACTGAGTACAAAGGGATCTTAGACATCTGGCTCACATGGAGACACCTACACACTGAAACCCAAATTTAGGTGTTTTAGTTAATCTGCCAGCTGAACCCACCCCTTTACTTGGAGATTTCCTGAGCTGGCAGCTGCATTAGCATTATGCTTAACGTGCCTCAAAGGACATTTTTTCAATTTCCATTTCTAATCCGCTCAGGAGAGTTTTTATACTTTTGACCTCCATGATATACTTGCAGCAATTTACAACTGCAACTCAAGAGCAAACATTCTTTGCTTCTTTTCAATTTATTACCTGAAAATTTCACTCAAGATACCTAAATCTCGTGCCGCAGGAAACACAGTTCACTTTTTCAACAACAGAAGACTTTAAACCATTACCATACTCCTTCATAGTCCTTTTCCAGGTTAAATTGTTCTAGTTTATTTCAACTATTTTTAGAGAAGCAGTTCCACAGGTCTGATCAGCTTCATGCTTTTCTAAGGAGGCAATTCCATATCTTTAATCAACTTGTCATTTTTCTCTGTACCTTTCTTTGTGCTTTAGGGAGAATTCCTTACAATGTTCAACATGTCCAAGCACTTCAGGTTTTACAACAGTATCCCGTCTTATTCTTTGCTCCTGTCCTAACATACCTAACATCCTCTTAGCCTTTTCACCTACTACAGAGCACAGAACTGATATTTTCAATAGACTAGCCACAACAGCTCCACAGATTCTTTCCTGTGCGCTACTAATGAATGTAAGGGTATGTGCGATGAACTTGTTCTACAGGCTTTTCCTCAGTAGTAGATAATAGTTTCTCTCTTCTATCTAGACATCTATTTTTGCAAAGCTGTTCAGAATATAATCTCTTCAAGATCTCCCCTAACTTTCAAATTTGTTGAAAATGGCCCAGGAGTTTGAGAGCATTTGAGAAGAAGGAACAGATCAGACAAACCCATATACATACATACTCTGAATTTTCATTTGACCTTCTCTCTTTTGGAAAGTGGGCAAAAAAAATAATGATATTTAACAAAAATAACTGGAAGGAAAATCTGGGGAGCAACCAGATATGTGTCCTGTTTGCTTAAGTACACACACACACACAAAAAAAAAAAAAAAAAAAAAAAAAAAAAAAAAAAAAAAGGCCAGTGCTTTCAAGGGCTTGTTTATTCATTCGAAAGTGTAATCATGTATAAACTCTACTAGGCAATGCGCAGACTCTGCCTTTAGTCATGAACAGCCCCTACACAAACTATTATACAGGAAATCACTGAAACAAATGCAATTTATCCCAGTTATTAAAAGAACAGTTGGTGTTTCCTCCAGTCTCCTCTATCACAGCTGGTCAACTTTGTTCTGAATAATTTGGATTTAGAAGAATAATATACATTAATTCTATCTGGGGATATTCCTCTTCTTTTTCATAAAGTAGAAGAGACAATTTAAGAAATTAGACAGGGCGTACAGAATATCTTTTGTAGCTCAGTGTCTCTTCCTCATATCATTTCTGTGTCCAAGATGTGCCAACAGAAGGAACATTTAATAAATGAAATTTCAGTGCTTGAGTACTTATGGATCCCAAATTCTGACTGTAAGCCATACTGACATAGTATTACTTCAGGTTGCTATTTCTAGCCAGCATTTTTACATGAATTCTTGTCCCTTGCTGTGAACATATAGGAAGTGGAGCGATTAGTTAAACTAATGACTTATTGTAGAGCATATTAAACAATTGGGCTAGAAAGATTGTCATTATCAGGGATTGAGAAATGACGTATGTCTCAAGGTCCTTACAGTGAATGACACTAAGAAGTAGCAGTTTATTAATTGTTAATAAAATGATAATCCAGGCACCAAGGAACATCTTTTCAGCAAGAACTAAAATAGCTATTTGGGTAGATTAAATACCTGGAATTACAGGGTAGGGAAGAACTGTCCAAACTAGAAGGACTACAAGGATAATCATTCTGCAGAAAGCAGATAGCATATGCACGGAGACTGCTTTTACTTAAAACAGCTTAACACACACCTACAATCCTCAGGCTAAATTATTACGAATGAGAGATCAAAGCTGTATATTAGCCATTATGAAATAGGAATTATGAGAAGCTGGCTGATGGGGATGCTATCTCATTTAATTGCACATATTACTTTCATCTTGATCACTGCTGCCTCTTTGCCATCTGCCAGCTAACCCCTCCATGGACTGTCACTCCTTTTTTTCTCTTACTGGAGCTTCTGATTACATGCTGCCCTTTTGGTCCCTGTACTTCAATGCTATAGCTACAGTTTTTTTGACAAGTTCTGTTATTCTGTTCTGTTTGTGTTATTATGAAGCACCTTGTTGTAATGTCTGAATACCAGGGCCAATATGCTCCAAATAATGGACTCAGGTGTGTCAACGTTGTTTAATTTGCACTTCACTAAAATAAAACCTGCCATCCTCAAAATGTCATTCAGCAGCAAGCAAAAGGTGCAGGCAGCTCAAGTTTTTGCATGTGGGTATGCTCAGAAAAGCTTCCAGTCCTGACTATGCTGAGGAAGTCAACACTTAGTTCATTCCTAAACCTTGCCAGGGTTTACAAACTCAAAATGCCTTCCAGTATCACTCCTCAAAGGACACCCACCAAGTCAGGTTCTGCACAAATACAGGTGAGTGGTGAAGCTGCCCCACCACTCTTTTGTCTGAAAATCAGTGGTTAGATCACTTTTCTCCGGATCTGAAAGATCTGAGAGCTCAACACTCCGTTCCACCTGGCAGGATGTCAACTCTTGTCCCGGTAGGTGTGCTTTAACTGCAACGCTCAGGTTATTTCAGCATTGTTGTGGTTGATTTCTCTCAGCTTCTTCGTCAGCTTTCTTCGTCTTCCTGCCGAACTGCTCCATTCTGCAGGTGATAATCACTGGGTCAGAAGTATAAGAGTAATAATAACTTTATAAATGAACAGCTGGGGCCCGATTTCAGACTTTTGTTTTCTAGGCAACTAACCCATCAACCTCTAGACCTATTCTTTCTCACAGTTTAATACTAATTATACACAGAAAGAAGAACAAATTTCAGAGGTGCTACTGAATATTCTCTGCTAGGGCAGCTGCTAGTGTCAGGCAGGTATTTGTAATTTCTTCAGGGCATGAAATTAGTCCCACACACGCCAGATAACTCCACGGCAAGGAAACCCACGCTATTTAACCCAGACATCCCCTGCCAGCCTGACCTCCAGCTGCCTCTTTTCTCCCCTTCAGAGCCCTACAAGCACTTCCAGACACCCTTTAAGACCATAAAGCTTAAAGCTGAGGGACTCGAGAGGGTTTTTGCCCTTAGAAAAAACTGCGAGCGAGCTTCTGGCTATCACCCTCAGGGCTGTGCAAAAAGGTACAGCAGCTGAGGGTAGCAAAACCGAACAAACCCAACCCTAACCCCGGGGTGGGGAGACTGAATCCACCCAACCTGACCCCCTGAGGTGCTTCGGAGCCGCGCACAGCTCATGGAGGAGAAAAAAGGGGCGAAAAACCCTGCCACGAGCCCTCCGCCCGCAGCGCTCGCCATCTTCTCGAGCCGCCTCAGCCCCCCCCCCCCCCGTCATGGCGGCCGCGCCCCGGCCGCGTCACGTGGGGGAGGAAGAGGAGGAGGAGGAAGAAAAAAAGGGGGAGGAAGGGAAAAAAAAAAAAAAAAAAAAAAAAAAAAGGAGGAGGAGAATAAGGAGGAGGAGGAGGCAGCGGTTACGTGGTGCTGCTGTGGGGCGAGCCGCTGCCGCCGCCACCACCGAGGGCAGGGGGCGGGCGGAGGGACCATGCCGCCGCCGCGGTGAGTGCGGGGCGAGGGGCAGCCCCAGGGCGAAGGGTAGCCCCTGGGAAGGGGGAATGAGGGACCCGATCGGTCCCCGGTTGCCTTGGGGTCGCTGGATTTTCATCTCGTTTGTCGTTCCCGTGGCTTCCAGCGCGGGCTCGGCGACATCGCGGCTCCCTTTCCGCCCCCCTCAGGCTGTTTCGCCTGGCTCCAGCCCTCGGCGCTGCCGTGGGGGATTTTCCTCTTCGGTCTACGGCTCCTGGAGGGGGCTGTGGGGTGGGATAGTGGCAGCCGACAGCAGCAGCCCCCCCTCAGGTTACTCGGGGGGCTCACGGTGCCTGTGCCGCCACCTGCCCCGTGTCGCCGTGCCCCCGGTGTCGCCGTGCCCCCCCCGGGGACAGTGGCCTCAAAGGCTCGGCAGCGCAGTCCCTGCTCTTCCCAAGGGAAAATCCCCCCAAATCGGGGCCTGGTTTTGCTGCTGCTCTGTGAATAATCTGTGTTTTATCCCTTTTATCATGTTGGGAGTGCAGGTTTCTGCTTCTGACAGCGGTGAAACCTCCTCACTTCAGGGTGCTAACTACACAGGTGGGCAGCAGCTCTCTGCTGATCCACCTGATTTCTCTTAAAAATGCTTTTCAACTAAGACCCCTTCCTATCTGTCCTCGCTTACAGCAGCCTGTAAGCGACACGAAATATTTCGAATACTTTCTGAGATAGCATCTGCCTCTTATTTATTTATTTTATGGATCCCGTCTTAATGGGGAACTGTTCGCAGGCATCCCCGGTTAACTTAAGAGGACCCGAGGGCTCGGGGGGGATGGCACCCAGCTCTCCTGGCTGTGTTTCTGCCTTGCTGCCTTCTGGAGAATGTCTCTGCACGTATAAAACCACCTGGCTGGAGTTTCTAGGCCCCGTTGTATCATCCTAACGGCCCAGGTGGTTCCAGATAAGAGGCTTTTGATTAGCAAGTGATTGGCCTCCCCCAGTAAAACCGGCTCTGAAGAACCGCGTGCCTTCTGCATAAGCTCTTCCTCGTCTCAGGGTAAGATAAGCTCCTGTGGAGTTTCAGGAGCTCTTCTGCAGCAGGGAAGGGAAGAAATAGCACTGCAGCTCTAATGAGCCTTCGTCTCGCAGCCTTGGAGGAGGAAACCAGCAGGCTACGTGACACGTTTTGGGTTAAGAGGTTCTCGCTGCAGGTTTCAGGGCCTGGTGTGTGCCTTCTGCTGTATGATTACTTTGCTTTGGAGCAGGCGTGTCGATACCCCAGTTATACCTAGGTGTAAAACTGGAAGGAATTCCTGGTAAGCTACTATGTTGATGGGAATGAGTGAGCTTGGATCGTCCTTCTCATAGCTTTGTAAAATAACAGTATGTGTGACTCAGGCTTTTTAGAGGAAAAAAGCCCCCAAAACAGCCTACCCAGGGAAATAATGGTGAATTATTAATGTAGCAAACTGTTCTATACAAAGTATCTTCTTGATAGTAAATGCTACAGAAACAAAAGTTTCTGTTGCAGGTAAAGTGCCTGTGTGGGGAGCAGGGCAAGGTCATACAGATGAGAAGAACAGAAGTATCTGAGTAGGTGGTAAATCTGGGCAACTTGTGTCTTCAAGCAAGAGAGAAGAGCATACATACTGCAGGGGTGGAAAGAACAGAGGGAGGATCGTTCTTAATTAAGTTGCCCTGCCTTGGAGCATACTGTAAAATGGTGTGGTCTGAGCAGCTGTGTGTTGGTTACAGGGACAGGAAAGTAAAGGGAGGCTTCCAGCTGAAAGGACAAGGTCAAATTTAGGGGGCTTGGGGTTTCCAGAGAACCATCCTAACCTCAATTGTTCTGTAATTCTGTGAAACTGAGGGAAAGTTGTTCCTTTCAGTGACACTTCCTAAACTGTTCTGTCTGTCTGACTAGGCAGTACCATAGCTATGGGTATCTCCTAAACTCAAGTACCTTTCATTTTGGAGAGATGCTGCAATACAACTCTGTTTCTTGCTGTCAAAGAGCAAGAATAGGCCCGTGTATTTCAAGTGCAGAAACTCATGTGTTTTGTTTTGTGTTTTTTTTTCCCCTCAAAAAAGTATTACAGGGGTGAAGTCTTTCAATCCCTGTTAGGTTGTGGGAGATGGAAACTATCTTGATCCTTATCTGAGGTTTCATTTCAAAACATATGGTGGCTTACGGAGATGAATGCATCTGCTGTTGCAGCTACTGTGTTAATGTATCAAGTACTGTTAGTACAGAGCCTTTGGCTGTTAAAGCAGTGTTTAGCAGCATGAGAAAATGTATTTGTTTGGCTCGTTTTGCATAAAAGTTAATGGTATCTACCACATCTTTCAGCTGTGCTCCAGCACGTTTCTGGTGTGAGTCAGCATTGTGTAATTAGTGTAAATCCTTTATTGTAAAAACCAGTAATACGGTGCAAGAAAAAAGGGCAGAATTAGGAAGCTGTTGATACTGCTTCAATCAAAAGCTGACTTCAAGCCTGCTAAGCTTCAGATATTGCTGTGTGACCTTCTGAACTCCTTCACCGTGCTGTGAAAATACAAACCTGTGGGTTAAACAGCTGATGGTGTTACCAAAATAGAAAGTATGGATTGAAATGCCTGTAAGAGTGATGTGCTGTATCTCTGCGTTTTCTTGTGTGGTCTAGGTTTTCTTGCAGCTCTTCACGTTTTTGAAACTGGACTATAGCCCTCAGGGGTAAATCAACTTTTCCACTCTCTTTCCAAACCCCTAATATGGGGAACCTCAGGATTTCCTACTTGTACTTTGTTTTATCATGTGAGCAAGAAATAGATGTGCAGGCTAGGGAGGAGTCTATACCCCACTAACCTGTAATGCTCGCAGGTGGGCAATTAGATGTCTTTGCTGGCAAATAACTGAGCTCAGGGCAGGTGAGCTGTTGTGGTTTTCTTTCTTGTGGAGGTAGTAGCTGTGCAAGGTTCTGCATTTTGGAGGCTGAGCGTTTGCACTGACTGACAAGTTGATACCTTATTGGCTCTGCTGGCATGCACGGTCTCTCTAATCCCTCTTGGCGTGGAGCAAACTACCTGAACAGAAATCACTTCTCTTGCCATGCAAGAGGGAAGGAGTATGTGCACAAAGAAGCGTAGGAGAGACATTAACACGAGGTAGCTGCTTATCTGCAGTAACTTCATTGTGTAATTTCTGAGATTCAAGCCGTAAGGTGCAGCACTGTTTAAGAAGTCAGATTTTAAATGGACAGGTTCAGCTAACAGACCTGCAGAGGCATGCAAAAAGCAGGGTTCCTCAGGAAATGATGGCTATATGACACGCTGATTTAAACAAGTGCTTAATGAATGCTAAGAGCATCTAGAGGTCTTGGTTTTAGTTTATATAAAGCTGTCCAAGCATTGCTTGGCTAAGTGGCATGGATTTTCTTGTGCAGACAAGGGTTAAATTAGATGCTTTAAACCTCAAAGGTGAGCTGAATTAAGAGAGATCCTCTTCCAGGAAGCACAGAACTCTATCCTGTTCTGATGCACAACTCCATATAAATCAATCTTTATAGGTATTTTGACTATTTTGCTAATTTCTGAAGTGTAGCGTCAAGAACAGATGATTTTATGGGTCCTGTTGACACCTCTTATGCATTTGTTGGGGAGTTTGCTTTTTAGAAGTGCTTTCTTTAGTCATCTGTTCCTTGGAATACCTTAATTTTGGCAGTTAGCATGTCTTATCTCTTGCTTCAGCAGATGCTGAGACTCATGGCTTGTGAAACAAGAGCAAACTAAGTCTTGGATTCCATGCTAACCCTCTGCACTATCAGTGAGTTGGAAACTGTGACTTCTACTGAAATGGGAAAACGAAAGAACAGCAGATCAACAGTGCTATTGCAACATCCTCGATTTCAACATCGAAATCGTGAGAATGTTTTTGTATTAAAAGCGTTGGCAATAGATAAGCAGAAGAGAAGTGACCAGTAGGGGATGGAGAAGGACTTTCCTTGGAAGAGGAGGGAAGCTTGTCCTTACAAACGTGTAGAAGGAAATGAAAAAGAAAATTAAATATTGGCATAACTTGCACAAGTTTGCTTTCCATACAGACAATGTGAAATCTGCATGCTGGTGATTTATCACTCTAATCCAGGAGTTAAAATCCACATTTTTTTTTTCCCCAGAAACATGCCCATAGAAGGTCTGTTTGCTGATGCGTTTGGAAAACTCCCTACCCTACTGTCAAATACAATATTTAGCAATATAAGTTTTTATTAAACTTAATAGCTTAGTTCATATGCATGACTGAAAGTGTCTTCATTGACTCCATCTATAGATAGGGTTGTAGCAGTAATGGTAGGTACCTCTTTTGTTTGTATTACTGGATTTTATTAAGAAAGTGAAAAGAGTGTCTCCTCTGCAAGAGTTTACAGGTGGGCTCTTTCGGGGAGAAGCAAGAATGAGTTCTTGCTCTTCTAACCCAGAGTTTCACTTGATATTTGTGTTATTTCTGCTTATTGTGCCCACAGAACCTTTGATGTGTTTGCCTTAATGCATCATTTGGGTTTAACAGGAGGAACTGAGGCAGTGAGTTTCCAAGGATCTCATCAAAATCCGTAGCAGAGCAAATAGTTCAACCAGAACAGCCTGTGGCTCCATCTGATGCCTTAACCATGTGGGTGTCCTGGTTCAGTCCGGGAGCTGGAGGGAGAAGATGGAGTTGGTTTGTACCATCAAGCTTCCTCTCTAGTATTAATGGCTTGAGACAGTGAGAAAATGGGAGAACTAGAGAGAAACTAGTGTGCGGAAGTGACTTTTAACTTCTGTTGTGAAAATAGATCCACAAGCAAGAAGATAGGAGGGTTTCTGAAAAAGCTCCTTACTGGAGAGGAAAAAAAAAGTCTCTTGTTGTGTTGTTCCAAATGGTGTGGACTCTGTGCTAAAGCTTGAAGCGAAAAACTCCAAGTGACCTTTGTTTCTGGACATGAGAAATGCAAATGGACATCGGGTTCAATTAAACACACTGCTTTTAGCATTTCTTGCAGTTCTGTGTGTTTTAGCAATGGCCAACCATGCGGGAGAAGCCAGGCTGTAAGACGTGGGGGATCTCACTAAGATTCTGCTGTCTCTTCATAGTACAGAGAACCTCACTAGGAGTTAACACTTTAGAAGCTGGGAGAATGAGTTAAATGAGTTAAAAGCTGAGAGGATGAAAGTAAGCACTGAGAATGAGTGAGACATCTTCGATCACAGGTATGCCAGCTTTTGTGGATTTAAGCCCTAACTTGTTTTCACCTCCCTCACAGCTGTAGTGCTAGGTTTTACCTTTTTGCTTTAAACAAATACATCTTTGTGCACTAATATCAGTTGCTCAAGCTCCACGGAGATGTTTGGTGCAGGGCTGACCAAAGCGAGCTGCACGGGCAGACTGCAGAGCCTCAGCGAGCAGCTCGCCGCCTCCTGTTGCCTGCCTGTGGCAATTTCTGGCAGCTGACTGTAAGCGAATGCAACGCGCCTGGGCTGCAAACGTAGCACTGCTGTCATATTTGTTTACGTAAGTTTCTGCATTTTGAAAACAAAAATCCTCCAGAAAAAAAGAGAAAGGAATCAGCCTTGTAGGATTTGTGGGAAACAGGCTCGGAACTCTGATAACCTAATGCTGTAGGGTAAGGTGCAACTTAACCATCCTCATTAAGTCAGCATTACAGAGTTCTTAGTTCTGTAGGAAATAAAGTAATTGCAGCAGCTTTTCAGTTTATATAAGCTCAGGTAAAGGTTTTTTTAATGAAGTTTCTAGTCTGAGTTTGCAAATGCATATTTTGTATGCAGCTGTTGATTTCAGTACTGAGCTCTGCACAAGGGGATATCTGCTTGGAGGTAACTGCAGAATCAGGATTTGCAAAAAAAATATCTATGGTCAGTAGTCACAGGCTTAAAGCTGAGCCCAGTCAACTCCAATTTTCACTGCCTCACTGCAAAGTACTTCAGTGAGGTCTGTTTTATTGCCAAATCTCCTGCCAGCTTTTCTGGCAGGAGGGCTGCCAAATTAAGTTTCTAATTTTTTCTGATTTTTTTTTTAAAACTGGATAATGTTTTCACTCTGCTTGTAGAAAGCTGGAAAAAAAAGCTCAGAGCACTTTGAAGAATTTTCTAAAAAGATGCATTTGAGCAGAAAGCATACCTAGAAAACTGCGGTCAAAATGTGGAAGTCTTCAAATTGCTAGTGATTCGGAAAATTGGGAGTAAAGGAGTTTGTGGAATTTGTATACAAACTCAATGATGGCTTTCTCTAGTTTTACTGAGGTCTAATCCACTGATGCTGTGATGAAGGATTCCTTAGAAATACGCTTGCTGATTATGCTTCTCTGGTAAGTGGCAGTAAAATGACCTCACTTCTTTTTTTAAGTAAAAAAAGAAGTACTAACAGCGCTTTTGGGGCGGTCTGTGCAGTGAAATGAGGAATAACCTTGTCGAGTTCATGTCCTGAACCCCCTCCAGATCAGCCTGTTGTCATAGGAAAGCTTGTGTTTGTTACCCTATTTCCAGTAAGGACTTGGAAGCCGTGCTTAGCAGCAAAGTGTTAAGTTTCAGGCTCAGCGTTTTATTGTTCACTGAGAATGAAGACACCAACTGGATTTGACTGCTACTGCAGTGAATGTGTTTTCACGATGTAACCTTGCACTGCTTCTTTAGTGCCGACTCTTCTGGAAGAAGGTGAGCGTTTTTCTGTTCAGCTGTTCGTGTAGAAGGATTTCTTATCTACTTATTTTGCATGCACATCTGTATTTTTACTCTTATTTTGGTGAGCTTTGCAGACGTGATATGCAAGGAAGAGCTAGGTAGGTTTTAAACATTTGGAAAAGGTATTAAGCAGCTTACTTGTGTGTAGTTGACCTTGTAAGCTCGCTTACCTTTTGCATTTATATATAGTGCTGGAGGTTTTTTTTAAACTAACATTTAGATACGTGGATCTTTTAATCTGAGAGATGCATTGAAATAGGAATTGTCGGCATGGTTTTATTTTTAATCCTGACATTTTCTAAGCTATACGTGAGAAGGAAGAGCTGCACTGCAAAGTGCATGCACCTTTCTTGGGAGACAATACAAAAGCAAAATTCTGGCTTCCCTGAAGACAAATTCTGGCTTCCCTGAAAGCTGGCTTTGTCAATGAGAAGAAAATCTCATTGTTTCAATTGGCAGAAAACAAATATCAGCAACTAAAAGGAAGAAGGTATTTTTAGGAGTCCATGAACTGCACGACATGTATTTCTATGCCAGATGGCTGAAAGCAACATCCAGCAGAGCAGCCCTACGGTGCAGCATGTTTGTTGGAGATCCCCCTAATGCCATGTGTGCACTTTTCCTTTGGGAAACAAGTAGCTTTTGGAGGGGAGAAGGGGAAAGAGGACACTGCAGCAGCATGAAGCTGTCCACAATATAGCCCTTATTTATTCAGTGTTGAGCAGTGGGATTTTGATTAACTTAACTGTCTAATCCAAGTGTACTTGCTGTCTGTAATCACAAACTGGACTGCTATGCGAATTTCCAATTTAGGGTTGTTTTTAACCCAAACTGGTGTTCTGTTAGGTTGATCGTTAATGAGAGATCCTGACTCTTATGAAACTTCTTCATTCCAAACTTCTAGCTGTTTTTTGCATGAAAATTGTATCCATAAATGAGAACCTTTTTGAAATACTCTCCTTGGACAGGAGAAATATGTAGGGAGAGTGTTGTTTGTTATCGACAAAAAGAAAATCCAGCATGCTTTGAAGTGAAAGATGCTGAAGAAATCTTAAAATACCTTCTTCAGTAAGGAAATATTTGAAATGGAAACTTTGAAAAAAGAAAAATGTTCCCATTCACTTCAGTGTGGCAGCCTTTTAAGCAAAGCTTTCCTATGGGCGTTTAGAAATTCCGAAAAGCTTGATAAGAGAAGTTATGTTCCTGGAGGAGGCATTCATTATATCGTTTGCATACCACTATTTTTAAATCTTCATGATTTATCCATCTTTGGTTAAAGTCCAAAAACTGAACTCCCCATCAGTATATGCTACAAGGGAGTCATTTGACAGTGATAAAAGTAGGAGTGGGAACCTAAAACCATAATTTAAATAAAATATTATAAAACACTACGTTTTTCAGACGTGTATACTCATAATTTCTTAGGTCTTCAGCAATTCATGCAACAAAGCTCTCTGTCTTCCTGTCTATAAAGTATAAAGAACATCATTGGTATTTTAAGATGATTTTTCTGCAACGTGTTGATTTCAGCAGGATTTATTTTAGCTGGTGTGACACGGATTTCTGTAGCTGTGCTGAAATGACTAAACTGTTGGCTCCCAAACCTTTTACATTTGCATTTCGAAGTGACTTGCAGTGGCTCATTAAAAATAGATTTGGGTATGTCATCTCATTAAAATGAAAGGGAGAAACGATCTTATACAACAGGACAGCCCGTGGTCTGCAGCGTATTTCTCCGTGTGAGGGTTGCTGTGACTGAAGGTCTATCAGCCTTGTTTTTAGCTCTTTCCTTCTTCCAACTTGCACCTCGGTGGACAGCTTGGCTCTGCTTTCCTGCTCACATCCATGCAGGTACCAGCAGGCTGCTGTTAGCACCTCCAGAGCCATCGCAAAGCAAATGCTCCAGCTCGTGACCATCTTGGTGGCCTCTGGTGAGCTCGCTCCAGTTTATTGACGTGCTGGAAAATCCCCAGGTGGGTACCATGGTCCTACAGGGGTGGTGTGCCCACATCCCCAGCTGTGCTCTGGTTGTTGCAGCCCATACGCTGCATCTCCTGGGTTCTCCAAGCTGTGTCATCAGATGGGGAGTTTCTGTCCCAGCTTTTGGCCGTGCTGAGCCTACTTGAGGCCTGTTTCTCCAAACAGCCTTTATGTGAGCAGTTACATGCCTGGGTTGTGTCAGGAAGAGCCACATGATTCAGAAAGTCTGATGACCCGTCCCTTCTGTGAGGTCAAAAATTAATGGCTGGTTTTGACTGAAAGCAAGCAGGCAGGTAGATCAAATCTTGTGCTGAAATAGTCCAGTAAGAGGTTTTTTGTAAGCTGTTAAATTAGGTTTTTGTTAGGTTTTGCTTTTAAATTAGAAATGTCTCTAACTTGTGTCCTGAATGTGCATTCCTTCTAGCAATGTGTGCTGGAGCCCATAAAACCCTGCAGGAAAAGCAGCCTGAGGTGTCCCTTTGTCATCTCGCTCGTCTAGTAACCATCTCTCCCTGGTGACTGTTAGCAATGTAAGGGATGCCTGGAAAATAGAAGAACAACAAATAGTTTCACGAAACCACAGCAGCTGTGGGGAATGCCATCTGTTTGTGTGATGGGTGCATTACCAGAGTGCTGCGGCTTCCTAATCCGGCCTCTGTTCGATGTGCTGCTAATGCTCGTTGCCAGTGAGCCAAGAAGAAAATGGGAAAGCCTGGTCACACCGAGGCTTCTTGGGAAGAGCAGTGGTGGTAGCTGTCACGTCTTGGAGGCTGAGAAATGTGTAAAGAGTTAAGGCCATTGCAAGAGCAAAATCTGCATTTGTAAATAGTGTTACCTTATCTTCTTGTTCTGCTTCTCCCCCCCACCCCCAATAAATAACGAATTAAAAATTAAATGCAGCTGTAGAAGGTCGTGTGGCAGTTTATCCTGATGCTTTGTAGTGAGATAAAAATTAGTTTAATGATATTTCACTAGAATGCTCTTTAAAAAAATAAGGATTATGCATATCTGTTCCCTGCCTTAATAGAGGTCCAAAACACGCAGGCGGTCTTGCAGGAAGTCTGGGCAGTATGAGTTGTATCTCTGTCATCCCCGTACTTTATTTTTTTTAAAGAAAAGCTGTTCTTGGACAAACTACAAGCAGAGTTTCAGGTTTTCTCAAATAATTCTGACTGCTGCTTCAAAAAATCTTGAGGTTAATCTGATCCTCTGCTTGACCTCTGACAAACATAAGTTCTGGCACAGTCCTGAACCATCCAGTCATACGGTGTGTTTACTAAACTGCTGAGGTTAATCCAAGCAGATGTTGGTGTTTAAGCAGTGGCTGGACGGAGAGGAAAAGTAGCTACAGGCTCTTTAAGCCAAAATACTGTGAAATGTGGCTGGCATTTTTTTCCTGACAAACACTGAAGGCTCGTACATTGGGGCAGTGTGAGAGCTGCGCAGGTTCCTAACGGCGCTCTTCCAGGCTGTCTGCGAGAACAGGGTGTAATTGTTGGGCCAGTTATTAAATGTAAATGTTAGCGGGCTTGATGTGTGGGTTGGATTTCCTGCTGGCTCTATAAGAACCCTACAAGAAGTTGGTGAGATGTGGAGAACCCTATTGCACAGTAATCCCTGAAGCTTGACTCAGGCAGGTAGGCTCCTGCATTTTTTTTTATCATCTCCGCTATTGATTGACTTTTGGAGAGTTTTGCTAAGTTACTTATGCTTAATTATCCTTTTGTTTTTTAAGGAGAGGTATAAATGATTTACTGCTTGTGCAAGGAACTGGGATTTCTGCACTGGAATTTGTGGGGATTAGAGAGGAATATTTTATTTCTGGCATTCTGTTGTGCAAACTTAAATCCAAGGCTCTGTCAAAGTGGGATAACTGTCAGACAATATGTATGACAGTCAAAATGGAGCAAGATGGGAGAGACTGTAAATCAGGGTATTTGTTAGAAATGCCCCAAATACTGAGCATTACAAACGCCATCTCTTCTGAGCTGATACCAGGGGCAGCTCTTAAGAGCATGGACTTCTTTCCCTTCCTGGTCACAGCAGTTGCCTCCAAAACAGACTGTAATTTCCTGATGCAGGAGATGCTGCCACCTCGGATGATTTATGCCTGTCTGGATTATGGATTATGTCCGTCCGTTCTGATGGGGTTCCTAAGTAGCCCAGTGCAAACAGCCCTAAATCCCTTGCATTGCCGCTTTGTTGTGAATGTTGATGAAGGCTTGTGAGATACTTCAAGGTGTGATTTATTTATTAGTTGCTGTGACAGCTCTGATGTTGCTGACGGGGAGGAAATGTCTTCTGTTCAGTCTGGATGTTCATTCCCTGCATGCGTTTCTGGGAAAGAATTGCTTGAGGTAGTTCGGAAACTTTCTCTTGGCAGCTGCTGCTTTCCAGAAATTGAGAGGTAAAACACTTTAGATCCTTCAGATCTAATCTGAATTACATGTAAAATCGGTGAGGAACTGTATTATTAAATTATTCTTGATATGTTTAAACCATAGAGGGGTTGGTTCTTTAGATGGCAATTACTATTTTTGCTTGCATTTGATTAAATAGATAAAAATAGGTTTTAACTGTCCTGTCCAAATAGCAATTTTGTGGTGACCGCATTGGGTATGACTGTACTTACTACACTGGTGAAAAATATTCTTATGAGCACGTGGACATTGTCTGGATAACAAAAATCTGCTTTTTCAGTTAGTTTCTATCTAACTATGTAAACCTGCTAGCTCTGCTTGTGTTACCAAGGGTTTAGGGCTGCTAAATTCAAAAACACACAAGCAGCATGAGAAAAAGATCGTATCTGGGTTGAGAAGGATACCAACGCTTTGGGGGAACGGGAAAAAAAAAAGTTTGGCTTTGAAGTTTTCAAATCCTGCTTGGAGAAACCAGCTGGGAGAGGATGGATGTTTTTAGACAGCCACCGGCGGGCTGTGACAGCGCATAGGCAGCTGGAGACAGGTGTTGGTAAAGCAGCAAAGTGTTTGCTGGAGAACTTCACAGCACAGGAAGGAAAGGAGCTGGGCAGGGTAAGTTCATTCGCTGGGTCCAAATGGCTTGCAGAAGAGAGTCCTGAATAGAGAGGACGGTGAGGTGGAAGTGGAGGCGTCCGTGACTGTTTCCTCTGGGTCCTTGTGACCAGTGTAAGTGTTCAGTCCTCCGTCTGGAGAGCCACATACAGAAGGGTAGGGCTGAATGCTCTCCTGGTCCCTCGGGACAGGTCCCAAGCAGGACTGGTGCTGTTTAGGACTTGAAAACACGCTGCTGCCTCATCACTAACACAGACCTGAGAGAGACATCGTGGTTGATTTAAGACTGGAGCATACAGCACTGATTCAGACCGTGACTTCTGCTGCTGTTGAAGTGGTAGAAATGGTTGAAATCATCAGAGAACAGTCATGTAAATGCTCACGTGTTGGTAAATCAGGTAAGCTAATAAGCCCTGCTGGGCAGCGTTCACTTTTTTTTCCACCCTGCCTCCAAAACGAAGCCTCTGACAAAACATGTGGATCTTAAAGCAAATAAATAATGAGTCTGCGTTCTCCTGCCAAATGCATTACCCAATGTCTTAGTTGAATAGCAAGCTACTGAAAGGGCCTGGTTTTCTGCATCGTGGAGGTTCTGGCATTTATTTTAAATGCGGCATTTCAACCTTTGTACCCTTTCACCAAGCTGCAGAACAGCGAAGGAGGGGAAAGGAAGGTGAAGCAGTCCTGCCCTAGGAAAGAACATGTGGAAATGCTATCGGGCTTAGGTTTATATTTGTTGCTGCTGTAGCAGTGATCTGGTAGGTGTCCAAGAGTGTGCTGTCAGCCCTCTCCAAGGGCTTGCTGGAGATGGAAGGGATGTACAGCAAACTTTTCGCTCTGGTGATCACTCATTTCATCCCTTCCTTTTTCATCTGAGTACGTCTGATCTCGGACACAGCAAATGTGCTTTGGTGTGGCTGGAAGTGCCTCAGCAGCACCAAAACAGATCTGTGAAACACATCCGAGAGGCTGGGGAGATGCTGTTCCGTTCTGGGCTCTGCTTATCCCTTAGCTGGGACAGCAAGGGTGAGATTTGGCTCTCCTGTGCAAGCTGCTCTGTAGGTGTGTGCCTCCATAGCTCCCAAATGAAAAGGTTGGAGACTAAAATGAGAAGCTGTGGGGTTAGAACAGCTCAGTATGCTGTGTAAGTGTGTGCCACGATGCGGGGCTGTGCATCTGTGTTACCATAGCGAAGGGGAAAACAATTCTAGAGGCTTTGAGGAGCGGAATACTCGCCTTGGACAAGTTGGACAGCAGCTGACCTTCTCGTGGCCCTGTGAGAAAAAGCTGGCAAGCCCCCAGATCATCTTCTAGGATAAGTATTAATTGTCTGCAGGCTGTCTGGCAGGAAGAATTACTATGATGGGAGGACGTAGCTGTTTATCTAATCTTGGTCCTTTGCAGCCTCCTGTGCTTTTTCTGAGCCTGGATTCGCCTTGGTTATGGTGACTGACCACAGTTTGCACAGGCAGTGAGGTACTGGGGATCGGTGATCTGCATCTCTCCAGCTGGTAAACCCCTTCTGCTAGCTAGAATGAGAGGGTTTTTTTAATCATTTTAGCCCCAGGGCATTTGTTGCCTGACCAATTTCACGGCCCTGCAGTTAAGCAGCAAGATTTGTGTGTGACAGTGTTAGAGAGCCTGTTCCACAGGGCATGCGATTCATCTGTGCGCGGGGTCAGCGTGAGATTTAAACCCTGTTTAAGACCTTTTTAAGCTCCTTGGGCTTAACTGCTGCATAGATTGTTCCTTTGCAGAAGTGAGGAAGTTGGACGTGGTGACAATAACAGGTAAATTATTTTTGAGGAGTTGTTTTTCTCCTTTATTTTACTTTGTGGAAATCTCCTTTCTGGAAGGGAAAGAATGACTCGGTGCGGTCTGTGAAAGTGGACTTTGAATTTTTGGATGCAGGTCACTTAGGACTCGGAATTGGGCTGCCAAAATAAGTGGGATCTTTATAGATTTCTCTGGGATCGTGAGCACCTTCTACTTCTGTTTAGTAGTTTTCCATATTGAGAAGGGAATAAGCTGTGCTCGTAAATGTTGTTGTGGTCTGTTCTTTGCCAGGCTGACCTGAAGACTTCTGGTTGTTTCCAATTTCTTGAGAAGTCTGAGAAATGCATTAGTGTAAAGCCCTGACCCCCACCCCCAATACTTTTTCTTAATACAAGCATTTCACTAATTAAAAGGTGATTAAATATTTTCCTGACTACTGTGCAAAAAATTCATTCTGTTTAGATAATGATGAGAGAAATCTAATACTTTGAGTTATTTTTTTCACAGTTTTGGGAAATGAGCCTTGTTTAGACATGAGAAACTCCAAAAAGTTTACCTGAATCTCTGGGGCTGTAAATACAACTTTATGACCAGTTTCATGTGCTTCATTCCAGGGATTTGCTAGCTTTAGGAACTTGTAAAATACTTTGCAAAAGTGCTGTAAGTGGAGGGATGCCTACAGCACAACTCAGGGCTGGTTTGCTTCCTTCCAGCTCTAGGCAGGCATCTCCTCCAGAGTCTGCAGGAAGCCAGTGAATTACCTGGGAGCTTGTTGCTCTTTCCTCCTTCTGTGTATGAACTTCCTAGGGGAAAACCTCAGGAGTTAACAGGCAGTGCTCTGAATGTGTTTTTATTCTCTTTCAGGTAATTGAGAATGGGTCCTCAACGATGCTAAGTCTACAATGGGAAGTGTCACGCTTCGCTATTTCTGCTATGGGTGCCTTTTCACATCAGTGACCTGGACACTTCTGCTCTTTGTTTATTTCAACTTCAGTGAAGAAAATCAGTCCTTCAAGAATGTGCCCGTCAAGGGGCTGGAACCTCAGAGGCCATTTCCAAAAAAATTCTATCCCCGTTTTACCCGGGGGCCAGTTCATTTACCTGAATTGCAACAGAAAGAGAATAAGATTGGAAATCCTCTTGGAAATCATGTCCAGGACCCAGTGAAGGGGGAGGTAGACTTCTCTCCTGAAATGGGTAAGTGCTTTTCGGTGTTGGTGACAAAACTGAAAACAGTAGCAGCAATGGAATTTGAAGGTTTCAAATGTAAAGGGTTCCTGGTGCAAATTGTGTAATGAAGTAGTTTTGGTGTTAAAATATAGATAGTGCTAGTGGCTCCCTTAACTAGAAATTATTTGAAATTTATTCTACTGTGTGTGATACAAAATATACTGTTCCTAACACTTACAGCTGTGCTGTGTGTTATTGAGGACTGGATTGCAGCAGGGTGTCTGCCCTTGATGTAGTTCTTGAATATATTGAAACTTCCAGAATCTTCTTTCATATCTTGCTCCTATATTGATTGGGTTGAAATACATGAACTTTTACTCCCCACAGAGGAGCTCTGATCGTATGCAACAATTAAAAATAGCTTGATAACAATACACAATGAAGAGGACCCGTTGATGAGAAGAACATCCTTGGAGTATGAAATCAATGAGAAAAAATGTGTGGGGAACAAAATTACAATGAAAGATTGATTGAGATGACAGTGGTGAGGGCCAAGTCTTGCTTATTTTGTACCAACAAAGGTCTGCATGTTTTGTTGGAACATATTTCATCAATGAGACGATTTGAGTTCGTCTTCCAAGCTAAAATGCTTTGTTTATTTAACTGCTTACAGCTTAGTGTTGTTCTCTGCTGTGTTTTGAATTTGTGTTGTGTTAGCCTGCAAACTTTCTTGAAGTCTGGAGGTACATGTTGAGCACCACAGTATCAGTATCTGCTGCTTTTTTGGGAATTATGGCATAGTATCCTCCATACCAGGAGTTTAATACTTACATCTGACTGAGGTCTTTTGTCATTACTTTTGAATGCTGCATCACCAGCTTCAAAAATTTGTAGGCCTTTGCCAAACTTCAGCTCATGAGTTGCACATAGAGTTGTGTGCATATGTGGAAAAACGCCCTCCAGAACAGAAATGCCAACTTGCATTGCCTCGTGGCATTTCAAATGTTTATCAGCTCACTGCAAAACCCACGAGAGCCAAGTGACGTGAAAGCCAGTCCAGAGGTGGCTGTTTCTTTCCAGCTATTCAGTGCTGGCCAGGAAAGAAATTAGAGCTTTTTGACTGAGAAGTCCCTTGATCTTCAAACAGAGTGACTGGTTTGGCTGGTGGAAGCCAAGGGGATTTATGGTGCCAGGATAAGTTGTATGTGAATCATCGGGAGACAGCTGGCTCTCTGTGTGAATTAGATCAGGTGCTGCAGGAAAAGGCTTCCTGTCCCTGTTGGGTGTTGCAGTGATAAACACGCAAAGCAAAAAAAAAAAAAAAAAGCATTGGCATATGATAGCCAAAACCACCGATCTGATGGGATGAAGTCTTCTTTATAAACTTGTGAAACCCAAATAATTCTGAAGTAAAGCCTGAAATGTTTCCGTTGCAAACCTTATTTTCCAAGGGCCTGTATCTGCTGTTTGGACTGAAATCTTTCAGGCCTTTTGCATGTGTTTTGGATGTTGTTCTTCATAAGGATGTTTTAAAAGCATTAGCATTCCTTCTAGTCTATATTCAGAAGATCAGAAGGAAGTAATCAGTGGTCGGGTATGGAAGGATTGTCGAATGAAGCATTTGGTATGTGTTTAAGCTTGTACTTTGTGTCAAGGAGATGTTTTAAGTTGACCCAGTGTCATGGTGTTCCTGTGACACTGAGCATGTAGGAATGATTGAGCTGGGTGTCTGAATTGATAAGCTGGAAACCTCACGCTGGAAATGCATGTAGTTCAAAGGAGGGCTGCTTTATCCCCTTAAACCTGATGCTGGAAGAAAGATACTGCTGTTGTGACAAGATTTAGAATCACAAAGTATCCCAGGTGGGAAGGGACCCACCAGGATCATTGAGTCCAACTCCTGGCTCCACGCAGAACCACCCAAAACCAGACCCTGTGTCTGAGGGCAGTGTCCTAAACACTTGATCTCTGTCAGCCTCAGTGCTGTGGCCACTGCCCTGGGCACTGTGCCTGACCCTCCCCTGTCCCAGCTCCATGCTGTCCCCCCGGGTCCTGTCGCTGTCCCCAGAGAGCAGAGCTCAGTGCCTGTCCCTCCACTCCCCTCGTGAGGGAGCTGCAGGCCGCCATGAGGCCTCCCCTCAGCCTGCTCTGCTCTGGGCTGAACAAACCAAGAGGCCTCAGCTGCTCCGCACACATCAGGCCCTCATTTTTGCTCCGTGTGGTACAGCCTGGCCATGTTATTTTTTGTACTTGAGACTAAAAGCACCAGGGTGGGGAATGGTAAATGGTGATCTTGAAGGTGATTTTGTAGCTACAGGTAGATCTTGTTTCTGAAACACATCTACTGGTGACACAGCTGTGCTCTGAGGGCCAGCCAGGATTTGTCCTCAGTTCTGATGCTTTCTTCATTTACATTTTTTATATGGTCTTCCTTCCATTTTCTTTAATGTTTTCTCTGGCTTTTGCATAGATGTTGAAAACGGGAGAATGTGAGGTGTGAGGACAAGCTGAGATTGCCTTCTCTCTAAAGCAGAATAAAAACAAAGAGGTGAAATTTTATTGCTGTCAAAACCATCTTAATGGGAGGCTATAAAGAAGGTGCAGCCGGACTCCTGCTGGTGTTGCAAGGGGTTATGATAAGAAATTAAGATAAGGTGATTTGGTTAGACAAGAAGGGGGAAAAAATAAATCAGTGCAGTGGTGGTCAGGTGCTTGAACAGGGACAGAGTTGTCAATTCTGTTTTTGGAGGTACTGGAGGCTTTCAAAGCTTAAGTGGGCAAGCTCTCAGCAACCTGACGTAGGTGGACCTGCTTTGAGCAGTTAACCCAGATGTCCCTTCCAACCTGAATTAGTCCATGGCTCTGCGAAATCTGCTCTTCAGGCTGTATGTAAGTGAGTACTACCTTTTTAATTTTTTTCTTTTTGCAGATTTTGGGTCTTAAGTAGATGATGAGCAGAGTGGAAGGAGATAAGTTATGTGATACCTGCTCACTTCCTGTACTGAATTTGCAGTGAAATAGTCACTCTGGCTTGATAATAAAACTGTCTGTTTGTCTTGAAAGGACATCAGATTCTATACAGCCAGCTGAACAGGGACAACAAAATGTCACTGCTACCTGAATTGTTACAGAAGTGGCTAGCTGATGCAAGGGACTGAAAGGACAGCAAAGCTCTGTGCACTCTTACCACTTCCCACACTTTTTTTCTGTAGAGGAATTAATTTGAAGCACCATGTTTTGTTTTTCTTCACCCTGGTGACCATATGGCTCAGTGAGAGAGAAGCCCATGGCACTGAGACAAGGCAGGCAGGATGGCATTCAGGATTTCACCTTGGCATCTAGCAGTGTGCTTATTTATATCTGCAACTGCTGCCTCTGCCGTGCTCAGCAACAGTGGATGCTTCTGCTAAAATAATCAACAGAGAAACAGCTAGCTCTATTGCTGTTTTATTTGCTGTCAAAGTCCCAGGTGAGAGAAATAAGAAGTTTACAGTTCTATCATAGCCATTTCTGTGTTACTGCAGGCTCAGGAAAGCTGTGTGGAATTGGAGGTTGCACTGTGAGGGTTTTTCCACCACTGTCAATGTTTTTTCTCTTCAAAATCCTACTTCTAGACCCTTTCATCTGTATGACTGGGTGTTGATGCATTGTGTGGCTGAAGCTTCTCCTGTTGTGCTGCTTTGATGTCGTTTTTTTTGGTTGGTGTTAAGAATAAGAGGCCATTTCAGAGAAAGGAATGTGTCTGGTAAGGCAATAAATACAATGGAGATGTCAGTTTGGAGAATGATTTCATTTTATTACAGCTGTACAGGCTACTCAGAAACACTACTTACCGAATGCACTCTGCAAAACCAGAGGGTAAAATGATTTCTGAAGAACGTGATTGGTTTTAGAGGAAGTTAAAGCATACATTTCACTCCTTGATTGTTTCCAAGGGATGCTTTTAAGCTTGTTAACTGATCTTGGCATGTCCCTTCTGCAGGAATGATTTTTAATGAAGAAGATCAGGAAGTGAGAGACTTGGGCTACCAGAAGCATGCGTTCAATATGCTCATCAGTAATCGGCTGGGATACCACAGGGAGGTACCAGATACAAGAGATGCAAAGTATGTACAAATTTTTGGAGAAAATATGATACAATTATATGTGTTCAGGGACTTAGCATTGCATTGGATACTACCTGATTTAGTATGTAACATTTTTGGTATGGCATTTCCATCTGATTCTCTTTCAACCTCTTCTGTCACTGAAGGCAGGTTTTCAGCCATCCAAGCTGGAGTGCTTGGGGTTAGGAATTGTATTCTTTGGTTTCTTCTATTTTTTTTCCCTGCATATTGCATGTGAAGATCTAATTTTATACCAACTGGAAAGGTATGTGGTAGATACGTGGAAGGTATGGGAAGACTGTGGTACGTAAATCAACCCAGAAGATAATAAATGGGGGAGGAAGAGAGCTATTCCCTAAAGACAAAGTGTTCATGATTCTTAACTCACTTTAAGAATGCTTAAGGACAAAATGGATTGGATATATGCTTATTCAAATGTTTAGCATATTAATTTTTGTAAGCAGTTGGTTCACGGGCAGCTCTTTTGATAGAAACAAGAACCAAAAATAGTACTTGGGGGGGGAAAAAAAAAGTTCATGGAATCAAACTTGCTCTCCAGCCATACTACAATTACACATCTTATGTCTGTTTCATTTTGCTAGCTGTTTTCTCTTTCACTTAGTATGGTACAATATCTTTTTTTGAACCTTTATTTTTGAGATTGAGTACAGTAATTACCAGAAGAGGTGCTGTAGTTCTGTTTTTGGAACATTTATAAATTGGATGTTAAATGTACCAGCACCCACGTTAATGAGTGTTTAATGGAGAAGACTTTTGCTTTATATACTGCTCCACATTTGTTGCAAGCCCACAGAGGATAAGATAGAAGAACGACCGAGGACAAAAGCTTGATTTCTCATTTGAAATCTTTGATATCTAGACTGCACTGTTGAATACTTCTTTTTATTAAAAAGCGGATTTTTTTTCTGTAATCCATCTGATGCATATGGAAAAGTAAAAATACCACTAAACTGAAAAATAAATAAGCCTACATCTATTTTTCTAGTGGTTGCTTTGGTGTGGGTCAAGGTAATGAATCGTACTTGCTGAAATCTCTCCCAAGAGCTGAATTCATTCCAAGTCAATGAAGACTTTTCTTGTATCCTGCTGGGTTTCCATTTACAGTTTTTCATATTTTTATTGGATTCCCTCATTCATGGCATCTTGAAATGGCATTAATCTGTTTATATAGTACCCTTAAACTGTGATACTGTACCCTACTGTCCATTAAAAGTATGGATAAAATTTGGAAATAAGCAGAAAGAATGACCTTTTTCTGCTTTGAGTGAGATTCAGCAAGCAGCTTGAGATGCCTAAATTCAGTTAGCTGCACTTTAGTCACTTGTCTCTACTTCTATTATAGGTAGCAGAGATCCAGCCAGTGCAGTTAATGGAGCACACAGAACTCTGCAGCTGACAAAATGCAATCCCCTGCCTTAGGGTGAGCTGGGCGCTGTCTAGACTGCACTGACAGTATTGACTAGACTTACACGTCTTAATCTGCAGGCTGAATCTCAATGTTTGGTTGTCAAAGCAGGTATTTAGTATCATCCAAGATATTCTGGGATATCCAACCTGGTCTCTACCAGCTGGACAACTAAGATGTGGGGTTTTCTAGGCCTCATGTCATATTTTCCTGTATGTATCTGAGCCACCTGAGAGTATTAGACAGTGTTTTGACAGCTGAAACAATCCTTTAGTGTTTAATCTTATGTTTTACGGATCTGTCAGTCTCTCCCACCCCAATCCATCATATCCAATGTTTTCTAACAAGTATTAATGCTAATTATAATTCTGTGTTAGGAAGAGAGTAACTTAAAATGCTGTGCCCTACTATAGATTTTTATACTCCTCCTAGACTCTTTATGTTCAAGCTAGGGGTTCGTCCTACATATTTAATGTCATTTATGAAGTTTCAGTAGTGACATATACCTACGGAAGTCCGTCTGAAGCAGTGATAAATACTATGTTTCTGTTTGCAGATGTAGAGAGAAGTCCTACCCTTCTGATCTGCCATCTGCCAGTGTTATCATCTGTTTCTACAATGAAGCACTTTCTGCCCTGCTTCGCACAGTACACAGCGTCCTCGATCGCACTCCTGCACACCTTCTTCATGAAATTATTTTGGTGGATGACAACAGTGAATTGGGTGAGAACCTTTTGGTAACGTTTTGGTCAGTGCTTGCCCTTCTCAACTTTCCTGTCTCTTTCTGTGCTTTACTGACCAATCAGGCTAAAAAAATGTATAATTTATTAAGCAAAACCAGTTTGTTCTACTGCCTAAAAAGTGCCAGGCAGTGAAGATGCAAGACCTTCCAAGAAGCCCATGATAACATCCACTTTGATACTGGTGCCATTTTTGCTTGTGAGCTTTGTATCATACAGACCTGAACATTCAAAAGCAGATTTTTGAGCTAATATTGAGGGGGTGTCTGTGTAGAAGTGATTAAGCAGCAGTTTATAGCACAGCTGTTCTTAACAGTACTTTTCTGGGCTACTTTGGTGCTCAGAGCAGATCACACTTTCCATATATTTTGTGGGCCAGTCCTTTCCGTGAATGCTTCTGAAACAAAGTCAGTGCACATAATCTCAGCCATGGTCTTGTAAATAAGTAGATGTGGCACTATGGAAACACTGAGTGGGTTTTTTGAACTCGTGCTGCGTTTCAGGGTGGTGGCTTGCTGGGATCAGAGCTCAACCTTTGCTGGACGGGCTCTGCGTGGCTCTTGCACAGCCTCTTGTGGCCGCCCTCGGAGTAGCTCTTGTTGGAGCAGCCCCTGCTCCATCAGTCTGCGAGGGGACCCAGAGGGAACTGTGGAATTGCCTGACTCTTGAAAGATTGCTGCTCTGGCTTTTTTTTTTTTCTCTTGAATAATGCACAAGGCAAAGACAGACATGTAATTCAGGTGTTCTGGCACTTCAGAAGCTAAATGCCTGGTGAGGAATGCATTAGTCTAGCTGTACTTGCAAACAGGACTGTACAGGTTCCCTGCTTGCCTCTATACAAGCCCACAACTTTTTGCATTTTTTAAAAATGATTTTTAGATACTTCTTCAGTACATATGATTAGCTCCTTTAGTCTCATTGCTAGGTTTCTGCTTTAAGGTCTCGCTTGCTCTACGAGACCGGTATGTGTAATGTAGAACTAAATTCTCTTGTTCTGTACCTAGTTTATTTCTATGAGGTCAGATCAAACATTAAGATATGGGAGCGAAGAGAGATCAGGCACTGTCCTGTTGATAAGTATGGGTAATATTTAAAACTTGCTTTGTCCTTTCATGCTTTAGAAGCAATGTACACCCATGTTACACAGACCCTTGCACAATTAGTTGCTTTCAAGTTTCATAACCTTCATATTCAGTACTTAAGCTTTAAAAATGCACTCTTTTGAATGTGGTAATGAATTTGATTAATGCCTGTGTTTAGGCAGTAATACCATCACTCTTCTGGCTTGTTACCCAATTCAAAGGCTGACATAGGTTCAAAGCATTCAAGTAGCTACTCTTGCCTTTCCGGCTATAAATGAACATGCTTCAAAGCTGAAGATGGCAGGAGATACTGTTTATACAGAGAACTACTGGTCTCACTGATGAAACAACTTGTATTTGCACTGCTGCTTAATCTTAGCCACTGGAATCTTACAGCTGAAGAAAGCAAGGCTGGTTGGAAATGAATCAAGACACTGTGGCTTTGCTTTGGATGTCTCACATAAGCTTGGGCAACTTGCTTAATCTCAGTGCCTCTTAGATTTTATTTTAATTCTTTTTTCCTGCAGTACATATTTCCTGAAGCGTTATCTTAGATGAAATTCTGCATATTGCTTCAGCATTAAACATAGGAACTCTGCACAACAGCAATGACGCAGAGCAGATCTTTGTTCTTTGCACCTAATTTTGCCTCAAAAAGCTTCTTACACTCAATCATTAGTAGTCTTACCAGCTAAGCAGGCATTTCCATAGCTCAGCTGAGCCCACTGTTATATTTTTCTTTCCCTTTGCAGCAGGGCAGGACTTCTTTTTCTAGTACAGTCTCTTTCTCTCTGATGTGCATCTTACCTAATACAGGACAGCCTACAAAATACGTTCAAAGCTGTTGCCCAAAGGGTGTGTGAGACCAAATTGCTTATTGAGAACGGGCTGTGGTATGTTCTGTTCCAGGCAGGCTGGGCCCAATTCCCAGCAGAGTGCTGGGTTTGTCCAGGTCAAAACTGTTCTCTGAGGGCATGTTAGCAGTTAGATACTTCTGGTTCTTGCATTCTGCTGTTTGAGCCTATGTCATGGCAGTTTTAGCTACCAGCATAGGCATGACCTCTTTTTTTTCTCCTTCTACTGCTTCCAGAAGTTTGCATGTCATTACATACAGAACTACCATTTCTTCTTGTCTTTTGTGTCCTCTTATGCAGCCTTATCTGCCCCAAGTGCTGTGCTTGATAACTGCCCTTTACTGCTTTGTGCCAGCCCTTTGTTTTCTGCAGCTGTACGCCATCCTTCCCTTGCCATAATACGCTGGGTGAAGACTGATTTAAGTACCAGTTTATTTTGTATATTCTATATATCTGTCTCCAAAAACAAAACAAACAAACAAAAAAACACTTTCCTGTTATGTGACAATATTGTGTCACATTGAAGACAAGGTGAGAGAATCCCTGTGACCCAGTTAAATCCAGTGTTCATCTCTCCAGAGACTCTTCTTTGTCCTACAATATTCTCTAGCACTATATTTGCCATGTGAAACCTTCTCGTTCATGATCCATGATACCACCTTGCAGTGCAGAGGCTGAGATCTTATCATTTGGAGTTGCTTCTGGGAATCTGTTTTCCTGCTTGAAAGTTCTTGTTTCTGAAGGCTACAGCTTTGGCTTCCACATGTATTGTTTAGGTATTTTGTTTTGGTAACAGCAACATTAATGTGTGAACTGACAGTCATCAAAATAATAACTTCATTCCACTGTGTCTTCTATTAAAAATCTATTTGTGCACCTATACCAAGGTTCTCTATAAAGTCTCAACTGCCTTTTTTTTCCTTCCTCATTTTATACTCATCTTCATTTCTCCTTAAACTTATTAGCTTTTATTTTTCTAGCCTTTGTATCAGTCTTCTCTTTAATGGTAAAACCTTGCTGCCCATTTTAATGTTAGAAACCATGATCCTCAGGAAAAAAAAAAAGTATTGTAGCTCTTAAAGTTGTCATTGATGTTGGTTACACTACAATAGTGTTTACTGGTTTCACTGAACTTTTCAAAACCTTCAAAAACATGTACTTGTCAGCAGTGTCTCTGATCATTTCTAATTTCAGAACAGCAGCTACCTGTGAGGAAGTTGTAGTTCTCTTTATCTGCTGTTGTATCAGCTATGAAGGTACAGATAATGAAAGGTGTCTGTGCTTTTTAAAAGATTCTGTGTTTGTTTTAGTGTGTGGAACATAGTAATTTACATCACTTGCCTGTGTGAAAGGGCTTTTGTTACTTGCTATAAATGACAGTCATCATGAGAAGACTTTAGAAAGAGGAATTGTGTTTCTTTGTGCAGTGTCTTTAAATTTATTTTTCTATTTTTAGAAGCTGTAATACCTTTTAGCATTGAGTCTATTAGTTCTGGTTAACTTGAGTGATATTGGACTAAAGGCTTTGTAAACAGAGCAACAAGATAGTCTTAGCAATCCAGTCTGTATTCAAGAAACTAAGTATGAAGCCTGAGGCAGTGGCAGCACACAAAAGGTTAGTTGGGAAAACATGGAAACACGTGTCAGCAGGATAGGTGCTGGGGATAGCCTAGCCATACAGTTTGTCTAGATTAGTTTGGTTAGATTGAGTTGAACACCTTGGGATTTAAAACTCTGCCATTTTGTTCATCCATCCTGTTGTTGCTCCTGTGTTTTCCTCCTTCTAGCTGACTTGAAGAAAGACTTGGTTGACTATGTTAAAACTCAGCTTCCAAAAACAACAAAACTGGTCAGAAATGAGAAGCGGGAAGGCTTGATTCGAGGAAGGATGGTTGGAGCCTCTCATGCCACAGGTATATCTTCTTGTTTCTGTACATGCTTTGACTGTATGTTAGTTGGGTGACTCCTCTTTCTGTAGTGCATCTCTTTCAGATGTTGAATGTTTGACGTGTGATTGCTTTATCCTGCTGCAGGGGACTTTGCATGTCATGCCAATTTCAAAGCTACACAAGTAAAACCCAGGGAAGAAAGATTTGGGATAGTGCTATCTTAGGTGAAAGGTGTTTTAGCAATTTGTTTCAGTGTCAGTGACTTTGAAATGAGTTAATTGCATCACGCTTTGGCTGTTAAACTGTTGTAACAGCTACATAAAGTAAATTTGTTGATACCTGTCTGATGATTAGAGATGTTAGCTAATATTATCTGTATATTTAAATGTTTACATCATGCTGCTGACTCTGATTTACACAGTCTGCTGTATTTCCTCATAGCTTTGCTGAATTATTCTGCACCTGAGGTTGTTCTGTTACTCTCTTAATGAGAAATAAGGAAGAACCAAGTCTTCCTTGCTTATATGTGAATGTAGAATTCTTATATTTTGTAATTAACTTGAGGAAATTTCCCCTGTGTAGGAGGGGGACATGTTTTTCTGAGTCACCCAAGTAATGACTTGGCAAATTTAGAGCCAGATTTGAGTATCTCTTAACCCATTCTGAGCTATTGATTTGTTTGTTTTTTTGCTTCCTGTGTAAGTTTGTTTTTGATAAAAATGAGTTAATTATTTAGAGTGGGTCAAGGAAATACTAAAACAAACAAGAAAAAAAAATACGGTATTTTGATGAAATTTAGTAAGGCAGTGCAGAACTTTATTTATTTCTGCCCTGAAAGAATGGTTTCTCAGGAATGCTTCCCTCTACCCTCCTCTGCCCTGGGTGTTGTGTTTACAGAGTATTTTCTGTGTGTTTTTGTGTGAGAACTATTGCTGTAAAATAACAATCTGCTCCCTTATTAGGGTAAACTCTAAGCTGGCTTCTAATTCACAGTATACTCGTAATGTTTCTCACGCAAGCTTTTCTGTTACTGCAGTGAGTGTTAATTGGGATAGACATATCTGGCCCTTTCTGTACACTGTGCCTTTTACCATAATATGCTTCTGGGTTAAATTTTGTGGTGTCTGAGGAAGTATGTGCTACTTTCTCAAATAATTTGGAGTGGTGGATAAAGTTTCTTAATTGGTGTTTACCCATTAGCATTGTAATGGGATAATCCAGAGAGAAAATCATGCTTACACTTCCCAAGCTGTTCTTGGACCCACTTGAGTTAGTGCAATTGTAAGTCACTTTATTGCTCCTCTGAACTTCTGCAGTCTGTTTTCCCCTCAGTCAAATGTTGTCTGTTGTTAATGGAGACACAAATGTAACAAGTCATCTAAGAAGAGGTGGAAAAGAGCTTTAGAATAAAGTTTTATGTAGATTTTATGTTGTGCAGTTAAAGTTCAGATGACTTCTCAGACCTGCTGAGATCAGGGTCTTTCACGGATCAAATTGTTTTCTGTGACCTTGGCTGATAAACCTGTGGAAGCCAATAGGCCTGAAGTGCTGGCTGGTCTGATACTGGTGGGTTTGGCTGCCATACAGGGCATTCACTCTCCTTTTAAGCTGGTGTGAATCCACAATAACTCTAAAGCTCATGAAATGGGGCTGTGTCCCTTTATATTCATGAATTGAAATGCTGTGGCCTGTGTTATGGATGAATGCAGAGTAATCCATCAGAATGGCTCATCTGAAAATCTACGGATTTTAGCTGTGATGGTAACTGGATGAGTGCTGAAGTCTGATAAGAAGGAAGCCCAAGGCGATTACAGCCAATGGACAAAGCTTTGTCATGGGGATAGTTCATCCAACTCAACCCAATCCAATCCTTGTCTCTCTCTGTAGTCTCACTCAAAGAGAGATGCTGTGTGTCAGGACAAACACACCTCCTGACTCCGAGTGAGTGGTCTGATATTTCATTTAAGTTACAACAGCTCTGCTGAGTCTGGGTGGAATACTTGACTATAAAACCTTCCCAAAGAAATGTGCCCACTTGAGCGTTCCTGGCTAAATGTGAATAGCCAGGATCTACCTTCTGTAACTGAACTAATCCCTGTGGATTCTCCAGTTTGTAAACTCTTTTGGGTGCAGATGGTATCTCCTTCTGTGACACAGGGTTGTAAGGATACTGCCGATACTCTGCTGCTGATAAAATGATGCATGTGTTCCTGTGTAGTTCATGTTACCACGAAATCTTTGTGTCATGTGTGCTTGGGTCCCTGCAGGAAAGGTGCTGGTATTCCTGGACAGCCACTGTGAGGTGAACGAGATGTGGCTGCAGCCGCTGCTGACTCCGATCAGCGAAGACCGCAGGACTGTGGTGTGCCCCGTGATTGACATAATCAGCGCCGACACGCTCACCTACAGCTCCTCCCCGGTTGTGCGTGGGGGGTTTAACTGGGGCCTGCACTTCAAGTGGGATCTCGTTCCTGCATCAGAACTGGAAGGACCCGAGGGAGCTACTGCTCCGATCAAGTAAGACTCCCCCTGCATGGCGTGCAGCAGCCTGTAGCAGAGCTTATGCTATTCTGTATCATATCTAATTATTTCAGCTTTAAACTATGTTGATGTTTGTTTCCAGTCTTGTGTTTGGCTTAATAATCGTGATTTTGATGACCGTCTTGTCCTTAGTAATAGCCCACAGATCCCACCAGGATAGGCTCTGGACTTTCTGTAATGATATGCTGAAGAATTGCTAGACTGGGAAAACATTTTTGTGGTAATATGAAGGTGATTTTGTAGCTGATGGGAGAAAACACAACATTTGGTAGTCTTCTATGTCAACACTTTCTGTATAGCTTTCACTTGTGTTTTTTTCTCAAGCATTTGTCATAAATCTTTGTAAATCAACAAACATGGATGTGAAGACCATCTTTAAAACACTATTTGTCTCTTTGCGCAATGTGGCAAGTGAAATCGTCTATTGGAAAAAAAAAATTGTTTATTGGAAGCCTGTCCTTATTGTTTTTGCAGTCTGAATTGCTTGAGAGTCGTTCTGAAACAAAAGTCCTTCTGAGTCTTAACACTAGGACTTGAAAGCATCTTCCTTTTAACCATTGGCAACTGTCTGACCCGTGCAGAACTGGCAAGATCTGGTTTCTACTGGATGTGTAGCTGTTACAAAGTGATTTTAGTAGACACCTTTCTTTAATAGCAGAGAGAGGGCCCAGATAGGAGAACAGAAGCTTTCCCAGTGTGAATCCCTTCATGAAAACAGCTACCGCTGGTAGAGCAGTGAGAAGAAGCTGATTGTGCTGTTTCTAGTTGCAGGTATCAGTTTTGGTACAGAATTCAGGTTTATAAAGTGGATTAATCTTTTTTTCAAGACAAACTTACTGCTTGCAAAGGGAAACGGAACTTGGGTGCTATCATGTCTTTCTCATTCTTTGTTCTTGGACTGTAAATGAAGAGCATTTCAGGCTGATGCAAGCAGCTCCAGCACAAGGTTCTCTGCTATGGTCTGACAGCTTTGCAGTATTTCCATGTCTACCCCTCACAAGGCTGTTTGAGAAGCCAGGAAACTCCTTAAGTTGCTTAACAGTTTGATTTGTATGTAACGTGTTGCTGTAGCAGTTATGAAGTTCAAAGGAAAGGACAGGCTGAGGAAATCTGAATGGGGATCCAACATAGAAAGTCTTAAAATCTTTATTCTGTTATTAACCTTTGTCACAGTTAATCTGGAGTATGCCTACAGATGACTTGTTGCTGGTTTCAATATTATTGCCTGCCTTCAACCCACTTTTAGGAAAAATTCTCTGCCTTCTCCATAGGAACTTTATACTTGAAGGGAGCCTCATCATTGAAGGAGGTCACATTTTCTGAGTATGAAAGTGACTTTTCCTACTTCAAGGTCTCTGCCTGCTTTGAAAGAGAAGCTAAACTGCTATTTAACCTTTGAGAATGGCTTTCTATCAAATGGAAAGTCTTACATTTTATGATCTAGGGACGTTTGTAATGAAAAATTCTGGTGTCGGGGCTGGAAAAACTGAGAGGAACCTTTCAACCCAGGCTTTAACAGAAACTGTAGTAGAACATTGTGTGGGAACAAGCACGAAAGTCCAGATTTAGGATTAGTTTAATCATGGGGCTATATTAACAAAGATGAGAAAAAGCCTGTTCTCAGACAATTGTGTTCCCACTGTCATATGACGTATTTACCTGGTGTCTTTATTCCATTTTATACTCTTCTAGGGCATGCTCATACCATAACTGAGATGAGCAATTTAATTGAGACTGTAGAATGGGCATCATATACAGATTTCTACAAAAAAGACTGATTCTAGTAACACACAGGCAAGGTAGAAAACTGGGAAACTCTGAAGAGAACATGTATGCAAATATTAAAAAAAAAAAAAAAAAAAAAAAAAAAAAACTTCTCTAGGACTTAGCTGACTGTGACATTGATGATGAAACAATGCTGATCCTGGTGCTTGAATTTTGAGATAGTGCTGTTTCTTTTAGCAGACTTCTTGGCTTGTATAACTTCAAGTTTAGGCCTTCATTCACATAACTGTTATTTCTTGACCTAATGTAATATGGGGAAGTAAAATGCTCTCTGGGTTCTACTCTTTCTTGCTCAGTCAAGCCCAGTCTGCGTGACTTGCTCCTGTAAGAGGGAGAAGAGCTTATTTTAAGTGTACATGTTTGTGCCTGTAGGGGAAATTAGATCTGTTTTTACCAGAAGCTAATTAATGGTGGCTCCTAATTTTCAATTTAGAAAACTTAATGGACTCCAAACTTGCCCGGGTGTTTACTTTTTTCCTCTTTCCCTGTTCCATCCTTCTTCCTCGAGGTTGTTTACTGTATGTAGGAATATGATGTACCAGTAAAGCAATAGTAAAAGACCACAAACACCACTTAGACCTGCTTTTGAAAATGTATGCTGAGATCATAGAACTGAAGTCCCTTAGAAATTATAAATAATCAAGTTGAAATTGTTTTCAGTGGGTCTAAATGTAAGCTTTTTATAACTGATCCAGCTAAAATCACAGGTTTTGTCTAAAAGAGTGAACTACTTCCATTTTAGGTCACCTACTATGGCAGGAGGCCTGTTTGCCATGGATCGTGAGTACTTTAATGAACTTGGACAGTATGATAGTGGCATGGACATCTGGGGAGGAGAAAATCTGGAAATATCTTTTCGGGTAATCTTGCTTTTATGTGTATTTAAGTACGAACCTTTGTCTTGCTTCTTCTCTTCCCTCTTTATGCTTTCTTTAGCACTGGAATAGCTACTTGCGCACCAAAACCAATGTTTTTATTTCTAGGAAGAATGACTTTAGCACACTAACTAGCTTTTACAATAACTTTCGAGTTAAATTTTAATGGGAAAATTGAAGAGAATTCAGCTTGGCTGGAAAAAAAAAATGAGAAAATCATTATCAGGAGACTTCAAAGCGATGTTTCATTGGGCTGTCTGTTTTCTTTGTTGTCACTCTCCTGATGGAAAACAACTGTATGTGCTCAATGCCAATCTATAGCTCTTCACTTTTGTGAAATGGATTCATCAGCAGATTTGATGAGTTTGTCCAAAAGTGAGATGCTACCATAAGAAATATGAAATGGGGATTAAAAACTGAAGTTAACAAACAACAACAAAAAACTCTGAAAAGAAAAGGCAAACAAAAGCAAACTATATATGCCAAAACTTTAGAGGAATCTGTTAAATAGAGAAATCAAGCTTGGAGTTCAAAAATAAGAACAGGCACTTCATAAATTGTATGTTCAGGGAGCCTGATGAGGTCTGGAAGCCCTGTCTCCCTAGGGAAGAGTTGTGAAGAAAGCAAAAAGTGACTGATCTTATCCAGTCACTTAAAAGTGAATTGATTATAAACTGTTCCCTTGATGATATCGAGTGATCTATGTTATCTGGTGTGGAAGTGTGGACGTGTGATTCATGCGTAGGCAAAGAGATTCAAATATCTTAATCTGAAAGTTAAATCCCAGCCCATACATTCCAGTGATTTCAAATAGGTCATTGAAGCATAATGTTTTGGAATAGCAAAATATTTGTTTTGGGAAAGCCGTGGTGTTTTAAGTGGAAGGTGTGATGATATGACCCAATTTTTTGTCCAACCCAAAGATCTAGTAATGTAACTTGTCTGAAAGCATGGCATTAATGTTATTGACACTTAATTCCATCGTTGCACGTAAACCTACCTGAGTATCTCTTGAAGGGGAGGAGGTAGCGAGCCTTGTCCGCGTGCAGACAATGAGCTACGTTCTGCTTTTGTTTGGACAGATCTGGATGTGTGGAGGCAGACTCCTGATCATCCCCTGCTCCAGGGTGGGACACATTTTCCGCAAAAGACGTCCCTACGGCTCACCACGGGGCCAGGACACCATGGCTCACAACTCCTTGAGGCTGGCACATGTGTGGATGGATGAATACAAGGTAAGAAATGTTTCTAGGACGTGAAATAGTTATTAACTGGTGTGTTTGTCTAAGGACTGTATCACAGTGAGGTCTGTTGGCATTTCTAACAGGGTCTTGCTTCTGTATTCTGACTTCCTAATGTTAATTTTGGTACAGACTCCTAAATTCTGTAGGCTTGTGGTTTTGGTTCTGAGTGTTCAGATTTATTCCCTGTTACTTACACTGCCTGCAGGAGATTCATTTTTATGTCTTTTTAAATGAAATAAAAGATGATGAATGAGTTTCTTGTAAGATCCTCATTATTTTGTGTCCAAATCAATATCATGTAGCAGCCGTATGCCTTCAGGTAGTTTCTGTGCTGGTGAGAGAGTGGTTTTTGGTTTTTGTTTTTCGTTTTAATTAGCAGTCTGAGTCTTGGTCTGTCTAGCCCTGCGTGTTCAGTCAGGACCGACTTCTGGATTCAAGGGCAAGAGTGTTTCTTCTTTGTTTTCAGGCCTTCATACTCATGCTTTTAAAAGTGAAGCCCAGTTCTCTGATACTTAGGGGCATTTTGCATTGTGAGACCATAGGAGCTGGCCAGAAAGGAAATCCTGTGGTCCTGACTATTTCTATACAAGCCATACTTTCTTAAATTTATATTCCTTAAAGGTCTATGTTTCAAAACCCATCCTTTATCTGGATGCCCTTTCACTTTGAGGAACCTATTAAGAGTCATTAATTTTTATCTCCATTCTCCATAACACGTCGGTAGATTTGATCTATCGCTTTCCCTTTTATTGGTGTCTGGGCACTGTTGTTTTGTGATTAATGACGGCTTTCTCTGCAGCTTGGAATTGACTCTTTGTTGTTCCCAGCTAATACTGCTTTGTCCAAAGAGGACTTAAACTGCTGATTGTAGCAGTCCCTTATCACAGAATTGTGTTCTGACCTTTTCCAGCTGTTTCTAATCTAATTCCACGATAGTTGCCAGAGACTGTCATTATGACAGATTTATGGTTGGAAGGCAAGCTTGGAGATATTTTTGTTTAAGTGATTGTGTGATGAACAGAACAAAGATAAGACAGAGGACCTGTTTTGCAGCAAAGAGCAAATATCAGCATTTAATAAATACAATTGCGTGATGGAAGGCAAAGAGCAAAATTTACACTCTGCTTTTGACAGATATGAAATAGATCTCAGTTCACACATAGAATGGAAATTAAAAAAAAAAAAAAATCCGTAAAAGGTAGGATACTAAAATTTGAACTTAAACCAGAAAAGAGGCAACTGGAATAGCAGGGCTACTCTTTTGAAGCAGACCACTACTGACCAGTCTGTTTCCAAACTTTCTCAGAGTTGTCCAACATTGCATTGTATTTGGTGTTTTCTCCTTCTTGGGTTTTAAAAAAGTGATGCATCAAGACCATCTGAATGCTCGAAGGTCTTGATAAGGACAGATGTGTGATGTGTCTTGAGATGATCCAGTCTGTTATCTCTAGTCCAGAGAAGGCACCAGGTAATTGGAAAGTGTCAGAACAACACTACTGTCAGTAAATTCCAGGTGTCTAGCAGAGGTGAATCCAACAAAACACCACAACTCGGTGCCCTGAAAACCGATTTTTAAATAATCTGATAAATGAATTGATGTAAAAATACCATGCCTTTTCTATGAACTCTGTAAATTCATCTGGAATTGGACTCTGAGGGCATTTTTCTTCTAGTTCTGGTAGTAATATTGATGAATGAAATTCACTGAAATAAAACTCTTGAGTTCTGCAAGTTGGAAACCAGTAATTTGAAATTACTCTCCTCCCCTTCTCCCTCAACCTCTTTCTCTTAAATACAGGAGCAGTATTTTGCTTTGAGACCTGAGCTAAGGACGAGGAACTATGGAAACATTACCGACCGTGTAGAATTGAGAAAAAGATTGAACTGCAAATCATTTAAGTGGTATTTAGATAACATCTATCCTGAGATGCAAATATCTGGGCCCAATGCCAAAGCTCCGCAGCCAGTTTTTATTAATAGAGCACAGAAACGACCAAAAATAATCCAGCGTGGAAGGGTAAGATAACCTTTCTTAAATACAGAAGTCTGTCTTTAGAGATTCTTTTTCAGAAAGACTTGCTGAAATATAAGGAGAGTCTGTTTCTGTAAAGCACAGAGTTTTAGTTTTTGTAACAAATCGACTTGAAAGTAACTGAACATGTGTCTTTAGAAAAAGGTGCTTTTTAAAAAAAGGTAAAAAGATCTGTATTAGGTCATTTTCAGAATAGATACTATTCAGTGAAGTTTCTTACCTTAAAGCTCTGAGTTATGAAGTTTTGGTGCCTTTAGAGTGTGCTTTCGTGGCTGTCGGATAAAGAGAGATTTGGCCTGAAATACTCATGCTCTGTTGGTTTATGATAAGAGTGCAATATAATTGCTTTCTGAACTCACTGCTTTTATCAGATAGTTTCCTGCAAAGATGACCATTTGCACCTCATGGTGGCCTTTTTAGTCTCAGCTCCTAGATAATAAGCAAAAATGTCTTGCTCCTTTTTTTTTTTTTTTTTTAAGTAGAAGGGGAGAAATATATTTTGATGTGTATTCATGAAGGAAATCCTGTTAAAGATTCATGCCTTAGCTCTGACACCTGCCTTCATAGAGCTGTACAAAGGCAAAGCCAGCATGTATTTGCATCTGTTCTCTCCGGTGCCAGATCTGGCTAACGAGTGCTTTTTGTGCTTCCCAAAATAATGGAGAGCTTCCAACCTGATGCAACTTTGTCAAGGCCCTTTCAGAGAGGACCTCTTGAACTAATGGATGTGGGCAGGGCTGTGCTAACCATCATCTGCCTCGGCAGCTGGCACCATTAAGTAGTGGTGTAGCACTCTCCACAAGGTAATGCAGTCTGCCTACTGACATTTGCTGGTCCTATAAGCACGTTCAGGCTGGAGGACCAGAGCCCACAGGCAACCTATTGACATCATCAGATTTTTATTTTTGCTTGGAAGCAGCTGCCTGGGAAGCCACGACTTGTGTAGTATTCTTATAATTGTTTCCCAGCCAAGTTGTAAAGTTATTTATTAGGGCAAGCATGCTAACTTCCCGGAATACAACCGATACAATGAGCTGATGTTGTTATTCTGTTATTCCCCTAGTCAGATTCTTTTTTTTTTAATTTCTCTCCATGAAATTTAATGGCTTTCTGCTCTTATTCAGACAAGTTTAAGGAAAGGCTGATCTGGGGGGAGGCTACTGAGGCACCAAGAACAGTAAGGGGAAATCTTCCACACTGATTTTTTTATGGTTGAAGTTGGAGGACAAACTCGGTGTATCCTTTAAGAGGGAGACGAGACACAGAAAAATGCAGTTCCTGAGCTTGATTCTCTGGGGTTCGAGGATTATGCCCAGCATTGTGTGAGAGCGTGAGCCTTGGCTCCGATGGCTGCATAAACTAGTTCCAGATGCCTACAAGGAACAGAGCGATCAGCCAATGTCACCGCCGCCTGCCAGACTCTTCAGGGTTCGGGATGAATCACTCCAAATCCCAGCTTATTCCCAACAACTAATTGGGCCAGAGATAAGTGCTGGTTTGACAGCTGGGAAGAACTGTAATGATCACAAATCGTGACAGTTCTTAACAGTGTTATCAAACGCTGATCATTATGGCCAATAAAAACGAGGGGGGAAAAAAAATCATATAGAAGTTGCATAGCTGTGTGGTTTGAAAGCCTACTGTTGAGTGAGGAATGATGAAAATGAGATCTCTCCTCGAAGTCCCTGGGGTGTGAGGAAATGTTACTTAGAAGGTTTTGTGTAATTTGTTTCAGATGTGCAGAGGGAACAGGCGAAACATGGTGCGCTTGCGGAGGCTGTTGTTGATGTGTCTTGGGACAGCTATTTCCAGAAACTGTGTTTAGAGGAGAGCATTATTTGCTGTTTGTGCTCTCTAATTTTTGCTGTCGTGTGACGGAGCAGCTCGTTCTTTTTATTACTGGAAATGTCTCTTGGTTTATAAAAAATCTGCAGAATCGATACAAATGGCAAGGCAGCGATGTCTTGGTAATAAAAAGGCAACTGGCTAATTAGTCAGCCTGGCCCCAAGCTCAGGACAGCACAGATACATCTCACTCTCCATCCAGCTGCAGATTGGGGGTAATTATTTTAATATGCAAGCCAGATCTGCCACCCTGCCATCTCCCACACTTGCAAGGGTTATCAAATGAGCTCCCCAACACTTGAACTGGAATGGGCACTTGGGAGGTCCTTAAATTTGTCCCTTCTGCCCTGATTTGTCACTACCTGGGACCTCTCTTTTGTGGAGGGTGAAGAAGGGAAAGAAACTTGATGGAGTACGGTCTGCATGTGCTGAGCCATGCTGTGTGTATTGCACTTGTAGCATAAAGGGAAAACTTGAACGTAATTAGAAAGCAAAATGGAACTATTTAATGCTGGTTTCTTGTTCAAATCATCTGAAAAACAAAAGGGTGTTTTTAAAAGGGAAGAAGAGTTCTTACTACATTTTGTGTGTGCGTCTGTGAGCACACTTTGTGTTGCAAAGTATTACCACATGCTCTGTTTGGTACGGGATGTTTGTTGTTTACTCTGCCCATCAAACTCTTTTCCTTTTCTAGCTGTATCACCTTCAAACCAACAAATGCCTGGTTGCCCAGGGCCACCCGAGTCAGAAAGGAGGCCTGGTAGTGGTTCGGGAATGCGACTACAACGATCAAAACCAGGTATGACGTTCCTGATTATCTGAAGAGCTATCTTACAGATTTCTAATGCGCCTTCCTGCTGGCCAGATGCCGCGGTGTAACATCTCATCAGCCAGCAGGCTGATCCCAGAGCATTGTTCAAACCACAGCGCTGGCAGAGGAGGCTGTGGAACTTAACACTCAGCCTGCTGAGTGCTGGGTATCATAATCCTCTGTCTTTATGGGCTGAATCTCTGTGTGTGGCTGAAGACGGTCCTCAAGAGGGGTTTGTAATCTGCTGATTGACACTGCAGAGTTTGTAGAAGCTTTCAGCCAGTTCCTCGTGCTGGATTCAAGGCAGCCTTCTCCTGGCCTGCTGTTCTTTGTGTGTTGTGCGGTAGTTTAGGGTGAATGAACATTTTATTGCTATTACTATATAGAAGGAATTCTAAGGAATTTAGAAAACACTTTCACATCCCACAGATGGGATGTGAAAATCTAACAAGAATTTGTTGTATCACTGCATGAAGTCTCTCTTATTCCACTTCTGTTCTTTCAGGCAACAGAAATTCAGGCCTCCAGTAAAAAGAAATCTCCAGGGTAGAGAAATTCTCACTGAATACCTTAAAGACTCTTATCTAGCTAAGAGCTGCCTTGAGAGCATTATGGCATCCAAGTCTTAAAATCTAGATCTCTTCTAAAGAGAAAAGCAGTCAAAGACACAAGGTAAATGGAGCAGGAGATGCGATGCAGCGTAGCTTTATCAAAGGAGGGTTGTGCTAGACTAACCATGAAGTAGGCAGTAGCATTCAGCATATGGAAGCTGCAAGAGCAGAAGCAGGACGATGTGTAGTAATGCAGCAAAGTCGTGCGGTCTGTCAACTACTGGGACCTTCTGCTCCTGCCTGTGGTCTCACCAGCTGAACATGGCAGAGGAGGATGGTGTCAGGGTGAGTGTAGTCGGCTGTAGACACGTGTTTGAATCTTGTTTGACTCCTGGATGAACTGAAGGTGGAATGGGAATCAAGATTGGGGTCATGGTATGGCCTCTGACTGTGTAACTGTAACCAGCTGGCACCAGTGGTTGTACGTTCATGGTGCCAGAGGTGCTAAGCTGCCTTCGGAGCCTTGCAGCCTGTGAAGGAGAAAGCAGAAATGACTTCCCTGTGGATAATGTCCCAAGTAAGAACCAATGGGTCCTCACAGTCAGTTTCCCTTCTCTTCCATGTGCTGTTTCTAATAGTGAACTGCCACATGGTTGGAGGAGGAAACCTGTTGTTTTTCCCCTTTTATCAAAGCCTTTTTTCTGATTTTTTTTCTCCTGGAGACGGAAAACTGCAGTTAGCCTTTCGGTTTTGAGGAAGACAAATTAATGCTCAGATTGTTCTTCTCTGGTTTTTCTCATGAATTGGGTTTACTAGCAGTAAACCAAGCAATTAATTCTCACAAAAAAACAACTGGCTGTGCTATCTTTAACAAATATTTTGATCTTCACCCAAGTATGTTAACCAACACTATGGTATTCTGCCATTATACTTGTTTTGCTCTCCTAATAAATCCCAAGAGTACATCAGCCTGCTGCCTTTCACATCTTCTTGACCATTCTTGCTCTAGGTACATAAGAAAAAGAACGCTTAACAACTCCAGCTTATAAAATACAGCAAGAAACTTACTGAGTATTGCACGCCTTTAGTTGCTATTTTTAGTAACACTAGCTGAAAAGGCCAACAGCTCTAATTTTTGCCCTAGAACCATCTGTTCTGTGCCTTCAGCCTTAATACAAAAGCCTGTGTTGGGTCTGGTGAAAGGCAGGTACCCAGGGTACCCAGCTATCCTGTCCCTAGGGTGCTCACGTACAGAAACACAGCAATAACTCGACAATAGCCTTTGATTTTTTTTTTTTTTTTTCCATTATCATTTAATTGTATTTTGACCTCCTGTAAGCTCTTGGCATCCTGTGGCAGTGAGTACTACAGCTTGGCTCTGCTTTCTGTGGAAATAATGTGATGCCACTTGGTGATGGTTTCCTCTGAAGCCAGTTATTTTTTCCCCAAGGAATAAGTTGCTGCTGTTCATCTCTTTCCAGGCTATTTTTGCTCTGTGAATACTTGAAAAAATACACGGTACTGCTCAGTAAGAGGAAGGAGCAAGGTGAACTCTAACTGGGAGAGTGTGCAAAGAGATGGGAAACAAAACTGGGCCTTCTTGAGACTCATTGTCACAGCTCTTTTGACTGGAAGGTGGTTGTCTGTGTAATTTTGTAGTTAGAAATAGCACAAGTAGGAGAGGTGAGAGGATTCAGTAGTGCAAAAAGCCTGAGGTAACAGAAGCTGAGATTCACAAATACTGAATGTGAATTTTGCAAGCTAATTCCACTAACGTGGAATGGAAATTTGTAGTTGAGGTGTGGTCGAGTGGAGGGAGTGCCAAGCTTGCCAAAGTAAACTCCTACTTGATGTCAGCTGCATGTCTGACCTCCTCCTGAACGCCATAAAAACTCGGGTGTCAAAGGAGTCTAGAAAATACTTAAGGACTTGAAAAGATCAGACGTGATCTCTCATGATTTCATCTTGCATGAAAAGAAGCCTTAAAAAATTAACTGTGGAGTGGATTCTACTCAAAACCATCATGTCTAAGGTTAATCAGATGGTGAGGAGATGTCAAGGATGCTGGAGTACTTTGTACTAGAGCCTGCCCCAAAGGAAACGAAGTAAGTTACTGACAAACTTGGAAGAGGAGCATCGAAGAATGAAGGTTTTGGAAGCAAACATAATGGCCAACACAGGACTAACCAGTGGGAGTGTTTGTGATCTGGCATTGGGCTGATCTGGCATGGGTTTGTCATCTGTCTGATGCCTGCTTGCCTTTTCCCAACCCAACTGCTTAAAGCCAAGTTCCTTTTCCAAAAAATCTCCTCACAGGCTGCTGAGTTATGTGTATTTTTCTACTCCTGCTTAGAAAGAGGTTATTCTCCTCTGTGCATTTGCTTCATTTGGATAATTCCAGGTTTCTATAACTTAGCAACGTACTAAGCTTTAAAAATACGACTGTCGCCAGTCAGGCTGGGAAGTGGCCAGGTCTGCGAGCGTGTGCCTCTGTGCTCTGTTCAGCAGGACTCTGAAAGAGAACAGATTTGGGCAGAAAAAATTCAGAAAAGCTCTGTTAACACTGCTGTAGAACTTCATAAATGTCAGCGTGCACACTTCAGTCTCTGGACCATGTGTCTGGAGTGTGAAGCTATGCCAGTTGGCCGGCCCTGCCTTTTCCTACACCCCATGGCACTCTGAAAGCCGAAGGGCAGGCTGGTGCCTCCATACAGCCTTGAAATATTTGTTCCTTAGGGGCAGGGAGCTTCCCTCTGCTGCCTACTGCAGCTTCCTTGGTTTGTTTATTTGCCCTAGCTTGGGGTCGTGGGTTTTAATGCAGTTGCCTGTATTGACATTAGACCTTAAGTCTCACATAGTTGACTCGATTTCACAAAAGGAGATGGTAATGTGGGGTTATCCTCCTAGGCTGAGGCACCATCTGAGCCCTCCCCTCACTTGACTTTCCTCTAAGAATTCAGCTGGCTATTAGATGTTTATGTTAATCACTGTGTAAAACTTATACTGAAGGAAAAAACAATACTGTGGCTCTGTGTCTCTTTACTGTGATTTATATATTTAAAAAAAAAATCCCACTGTGACATACAGGGGTTTATGGAGCAAAGCAAATGCTGGAAAGGAGCCCATCCTGCACCATTCACCATCGTATTTAACCTCAACTTAGATCACTGGTGGCATGGAGAGAGGTTTCTCCTTAACATCTGCCTCTTTGCTTGTGTTTGAAACTAGAAGCAGGCTGTCACAGTCTGCTTGCATCCCAGTTTTTCCCTTTGCCTCCAGTGAAAAGGGCGAGAGGTGTGTGCAGCAGTCAGGGTGGCCCTGGGGGCAGCAAGTCACAGCGCTGCTCTCAGCAGCAGGATCTGGGCACATTTCCATGTCTACAACCAGAACTGTGCATGTGATGCACTCCCAGGTGGTAGGAAGTGGATGCCCCATGAAAATACCCTGTAACTTGTCTTTTTTTTTTTTTATTAAGAATAAAAAAATACCCAATTTATAGTAGGAGACACATAGGAAGGACAAGGCAAGCCATCACCCAGACCTGAGCTCTAAATCCCAGGCTGGTTCCTTACTGGTCACAGGCCAACCTTCTGCTGCTAGGCTTGAGCCTGAAGCCAAGCAAATCATGGACAAAAAGCAAAGGAGAGCAGATCGTTTTCCTTGTAGAAAGATTTTTCCAACCTATTTCATGGACTTCTGTGTGCTCAGTGCTGTTCCTGCCAGCCTGTAACACCGTGAGCTAAACGTCGTCCTGCCCCTGTCAGCAGCTACCTACTCAATAAATTTTGGAGTGTGCAAAGGCTTCAGTTACACAATAAAACCCCACGGCCTGGCTTTGCTTTCCCTGTGTTCAAATCTGTTACCAGTCTGCAAGGTCACGGTGGTACCTCAGTCTGAACTTGAAGCCATAATGTGTCCCAAACCTGGGCATGTTTTTCTCCTTCATTTGTTTCCTACCCTAAATGCCAAATTAATCCAAATCGCACAGGATTTCAGTGCTGTTGCGAGTTCTTTGCTGTTCCTCAGCCTCTGATTAAGCTGGTGCCACTGCAGCCTTGTCTCCGTTCTCACCATCTCCACCTGCTGCTGGGGTTTGGCTCCGTCCTTGTTCTTCTTTCAGCAGGAATAATGTTCTGGCAAGCACAGAGCTCCTGAGGCTGGGACAAATGCTACTGTGACACCTGCATTTCTCCAAGGGAGCCGTTCACATTCAATAGGCAGCCGGTTAATGAAGGAGCTGCGTGCTTCCCCATCCTGCTGCCCACCTGAGGCATTGTCCTGATCCACAGCTCCACCCAGCAGCTTGCGTGTGATCCCATCAAACCACCCAGCAAGCAGGGATCAGGATTGTTTCTATTTGCTTGATATTTGCTGCCTGGAGTTCGATGTTTTATACACAGCATGAAACTCGTGCAGACTTCGTGGAGACACAAGGGGCAAGGAGGGCAGCTCCTGCAGTGCGACCAGATGGGCCCTGCCTCCTCCAGCCCTAAGTCATGTCCAGCAAGCCAGTGAGAGCCAGCAGAGGTTGGGCACCAACTGCAGCAACCAAAGGTGCCTGGTGGTTTACCCCAGCACCACAAATACTTCCTTGTGCCACATTAACACGTGGGAGAGGGCACGCAGATGGCTGTTAGAGGTGCGGTGGTTTTCAGCGTGACAACAGAGAAGCCTCCTGAAGGAGTTGTGTGAATTCAGGAACCTCAACATGATCTTGGAAACATGAATCTGTGAATTCTTGCTTTATCCAGCTCGGCCTTGGAGAGGTGTCTGGGCGTGGGGCGTTGCTGTGGGAGGCTGGGAAGGCGACTGAGCACTGCAGCTGCATTTTGGTTGCTGGAAAAAAGGCAGGAAGCAGCGCAGGGTGCATCTCTGACACCTGAAAACTGTGATAAATGCTGTGATAAAAGTCTTTCTCCTTCTCCTCTCAGGTCTGGGTTTACAACGAAGACCACGAGCTGATTTTGAATAATCTCCTTTGCCTGGATGTGTCGGAAACGCGCTCGTCCGATCCGCCTCGTCTCATGAAATGCCACGGCTCTGGAGGCTCCCAGCAGTGGACATTTGGGGTAAGTGGTGTGGCTGGCATAGTTACAGCATGGTGCTTGGAATTAATGCCTTGGCAAGCGACAGTACCACTAACAGGACAGCGGGGTTGGGTTTAATTACTACACCTGAGATTAATTACCAAGCCAGTTGTGCTGCACTAGGCCTCGCCCACAGTTGAGGCAGCGTCAGCCTTTGTAAGCATCAGTCTCAGCTTCAGTTTGACAGCAGAGTAGGACACAATTGTAGTAAAGGAATCCCATCTGTGTGCCTCTCTTCTAGAAGAACAACCGCCTCTACCAGGTCTCCGTGGGGCAGTGCATGAAGGTGGTGGACCCGCTTAGCCACAAAGGGTACGTGACCATGGCCATCTGCGACGGGTCCCTGCCTCAGCAGTGGCATTTTGAGAGCTGAGCCAGCCTGCCCGGTGCGCCGAGCCAAGACCAGGAGCCCCTTCAACCCCTCAAGGTCCCTCTGGAGGGCTCTGCGAGGAGCCCTTTGCTGCTACCCCCACCACGGCCATCGCAAGGACCCCGCAGAGACGTCCCGCTGCGAGGCGCTGCGCTGCGGGCGCTCCCTGGCCCCGAGTCGGGCGCAGCAGGAACAGCAGCAGCCCTGCTACAGACCCACCGCGGTCCCTCGGACTGTCCTGGATAACTGAACTGTTTTTAAGTAAGAGAAATTATTAGAGCGGTGTAATTTAAATCGTGAGATTTTAGCCTTGTGGATCTTTTGAATGACAGAGTCATTTTTGAGTATTTCATGCGCAGTATCTCATTAATTCACATGTGTTTTTTTTTTTAGTATGGTTTTACTGGCCAAATTATTTTACTTCATCTGGAAAATATTTTTATTCCCTTTTATCTTCTGAAAATTGTCATTTGCGGTATTTAAATTTAGTTCTTTTAATTTACAATTTTAGGACATTTCGTGTAGTTTAAATTTTTAGCTGTCATTTGTCACCTCATATTTAAAAAAAAACAGAAGTAACTATTACAAAGTCTATTTTGATGACCCATGCCAGTAGCTGCATTTAAAATAAAGGATCATTTTTTTATTAACCAGTATGGCTGTACTCTTTGTAGCCATCGGACCGGAAGGCACCAGGTAGGAGGCTGATGCAAACCACCATTCACACAACTTCCCTCCTTTTCACTCCCTTTTCCTCCCAGATTTTCTTCCTTTCTCACCTCTGAAGGGTTTGACGGGTAATTTCTGTTTTTCTTCCTCTCCACTTCTCTGTTTCTTTCCCCAAGTTCTTTTCTTTCACTGGTTACCTTTCCTTGATGTCCTGCTTCAGCCCCAGATACTTCCTCAGTGTGTGTGGAAGCTGCTGCAGAAAAGCTCTTCTTACACACCACATTTTTTTCTTAGCGTGTGGCCTTCTCCATCATGCCGGAGCCAGGGAGGCGCATGGTTGAAATATCAGCAGCACTGGGGTGGCCTCACCCTTTAACTTGGGCAGCAGAAACGTTTTCCAGGCACACCAATGCTCTGGCATCCCGTTACTGACATTTGGGCAGCGGGAGGCAAGGAATGATGCTGTTGGAGTCATTACAGACCGAGCCTTCCTGCGGAGAGGACGGAGACACCTGGAACAAGTTGCATTGGGGCCTTCAGCGGGCAGCCAGGAGGGGAGAAAAAGTGCAAGAGAAAGACAGCGAGCAGGTAAGAGCAGCCCCGTGCTGCTGGCAGATGTTTGCCTTGTTCAGCAGGAGCAGAAGCCGAGTCCCAGCGCAGCGAGGAGCCAGGTACCCAGCCTGGAGTTATAAACCTCAACAGTCGGCTCAGGTGGATTTTCCTCCAGATAAAGCGCTGTAAAGTAAGTCAGACGCCAGCCAGATCCTTCCTACCCAGAAACACCCCTGAAAACAACCCCAGCCCCACAGGGATGCATTTCAGGCATCTCAGCAGCTCGCTGGGGCCCTCGCAGTAGAGCCTGGAGTCTCGAGGCGGCTCCTGGTGCAGGTGGCCTCCAGCTGATCCCTGGTGGTGAGGGCAGCACCCAAGCACCGACAGCTCCAGGTGGGTTTGGCAGGACAGAGCGAGGCCTCTCGTTGCACAGCTGCCTGTTTCCACAGGGACCTGGGTGATGGCCGTGTTGCTACAGCTGCTCCCAGCTGCAGGGCAGCTTTTCCTGCAGCCTGTGATTTTTTTTTTTCTGTCAGGTTGGCTGTGCACTAGCCCAGCTCTGTCCTTTTGCTGTGCTGCCAAAAAACCAAACAAAAACAAAAAGAACCAAAGGCTCAGTCAGGCAAAGCAGATGTTCTATTTATCTACGGTCTCGGTCTAGTGCCACAGTGAATTTTTGACCTTTTGCTGCTCTGTGGGGCAATGTGGGGGCTGCTCTCAGAACCAGCTCAGTGCATGTGGCCGTCAGGCCTGCTGTAACAGACACGTCCATACGCTGATGGACTGCAGCTGGCTTGCAGCTTAATATACATCATCTACCTCCCTTTTGCTATAAATACGACTTATTTTTATCCCCATGCATATTAGTGACATAAAATGTTTTTAGTCTTTCCCTTTGAAGGCCGGGTACCCCTCCTTCCATGTGGCTCGTGGCTGCTCTACCACGTGCAAAGCCAGGTGCTGCCTGCAGGTGACACGCCCGATCCCCACACTTGCTGTGCTGGGCCTGGAGCCATGGCCAGAGCTGGGGGGGGGCCAGGAAGGGGCTGAGGCTGCCCACGAAGGGCTCCCCTTGCCCACTGCACTGCTCTAAGGCCTGAGGCACAGGGGTGGTTTCAGGAATGAGGTGGCACAGCGGCATTTTGGAGCACAGCGTTACTACAGTGAAAGGCTGCTGCTGGCCAAAGCCAGCTCCTGGTCAGTCACCCTCCTCCCTTGGTCAGATTTTGGTGATGAGCGTTTCTACCAACACCCGTCCTGAGTCAGTTACGTGGTCTCTGCATGCGTTGCCTGACTGGGTGGCATTTGGTTTTCTTCCTGTATCTGAGTCACCACCTACAGCTGCTGACAGGGATTTGGCTGGGCAGGAGGAGGAGGACACCAACTCAGGCTGCTTGCAACCAGCTCCAGCTCAAAGGATGAAGGAGGAAAAGCCGAACACAAGGGAATGGCATCGCTTCACTGCCTCCAGGGACGTGGCATCATGGAGTAAAACTGAAGGTGCAGGGAGCGTGGCAGAGCAGGGGAACGCCACTCACCCCCTGCATTCTCCACTGCTTCGTGCTGCTGGAAGACACCGAGATCCAGAGATGACTAGAAGGCAGACACCCCGAATGAAAACAGGAGGGTAATAATTTATAGATGTAAAATATTTTTATTTGTAAATGCTGATCTTCTAAATCTGTTTCCACAAATTCCAAAACCCATAACACTCTGTATACTTCAAAAAATTCTTTTTTTTTTGTGTTGTTTTTGTTTTTTTGCCAACATTAGATACTATTATACAGAACAGAAAAAACTGTAGGACAAATACTGGTAGGATGTTGGAATATTGTACAAGAGAAGAAAAATATTCAAGAAACAATTTCATACAGCTATTTATCAAGAGAAAAATATATACAATTGATTTATTCTGTAAGATAAAAATACATCATGCCATATACATTACAAGTTCAGAACTGTATTACTGAATATACCAACAGTTTACAGTCCACTTTAATTGTGCACACAAAAAAAAAACTTCATTTTTTTTTTATATTTAGTCTGTGAAGTGTCAGTACCAGAATTTTAAGTACAAAATAAAAAGCTAACCTGGTTCAAAATGCTGATTAAATTTCTACAAGCAAACACAAAACAGTGTTTATTTTTTTTTAAAGAAATGTAAACAAAAACAATCCATACAAACACATCTTTAAATTACATTTTCCAAAACCCTATTGCCAGCGTCCTGCAGCTGCAAGCACATTACATCTAATTTTTTTCCATGTTTTCCTTTTAAGAAGGCTATCATATCAGACTTAAGCTCCAACTACATGATTCTATGCTGTTTACATGATTTAATGTAGGCTGAACAGTCACCTAATCTTGACTACTTTTGCTGAAGAAAAAACGATGTTCAGCCTCTATTTTGGGTGGTTTTAGCAGTTATTCACAGTTATCACAAATTTTAAGCACAAAAAACCTGACTTAAGAAATAGGGATGCAACAATATAATACAAATAAAATTAATCTAAATTACCCAAACATCTACAAAAGTCTTATTGGTAATATACACGCCCTGTACCAGGCTTAAGGTTTACTTAAAAAAATTCTAATAGACCACAGTTGAGACTGCTTGAAACATAAAAAACCCTCTCTCTTTAAATTGAGATTTTGGTTATTCCGTAATTGTAATCACATGTCTGTTAATACATGAGATCATATTGTAACATCCCTATTGACATTTTATAATAAGCACCCGAACTGCTGCAGAGTCTGGTAGCATTTGGTCAATAACTATTTTTATACTGTATTTTTTTTTTCTCAAAATATTTACACTTTTGTACAAAGTAACAGAGTTTGTTAGTTCTGCAGGTAACAGCAGCAGCTTGGCTTTCTTCTAACTTTCTTTTTAAAAATAGCTTCATTCACTTATTCAATAATAAATACAAAAAGGTTCTCTTATTTTACAGAAATCAAAAACTACAATAAACTGACTCATGGAATCAAGTATTTAAATGTATTTTAGTGCAAGTTATTTTTCCCTTAGCTCTATCCCTAAGGAAGTCGTTTCAGTACATTCCTTGTTCAGTGGTGTCTACTTTTATTTAAAATTTTTCTTTAATTAGAGGGCCTGCCCCTTTATCAAATAAGGCTGTGGCCAGCACTTTGGACTTCTCCCTTTCGCTGGTGATTTCAGTCTTACATTCATATATGCCCACCTGCACTTCCGCAGGTCAGCCATCAGTTCTTTGCCCAAGTTCAACAGTTTCTCCTTAGTGAGCTCAAAAACAAAAGTGCTGGACCATTCTGTTAAATCAGTTTAACCTCCACGTGTCTGGAAAGTTAGCTTCAGATTTTGCCGGCTTGCTTCTGGTGCTTGTTTTTCCTTTTTTTTTTCTTTTTTTTTTTTTTTTTCTTTTTTAAATACTTGAGTAGAAATGTGTACTTCCAGAAGTGATTTTTTTCTTCCCTTCAAAAAGGCAACAATTTTATGTCGACAAAATCAAAATGTGAATCACTTCTTCCTAGGGACAAGCAACCCTCAAAAGACAGCAAGGAATGCATTCTAGTTCATCCATTTTCGGCAGTTTACAGCTCCACAGTGACATGGAATCTTGTGCTGGTCATCTTCAAAATCAAACTTATAGTCATAGCAAAGCTGGAGAAAGATGCAGGAGAGTGGTTACCAAAAATTGATTTTACTACATCTTCCCTTGTACCTACAGCTTAAATTCATCAAACATTGCACCCGTAGGAGCTGGCAAGATTTAACATGGAAAAGGGGAGGGGAAACGTCAGTCCTCCCCATCACAGCACAAACAATTGGTGCTGGTGGCTGTAGGAATTGGGTAAATATCTAGAAATGAACATAAGTGGCAAGAGCGATGTAGAAATAAAGGAGGCAGCCCTACCTCCTCCCCTTTCTGGATTCTCCTGCTGGAGCTAATGATGATTTTGTGTCCTCTCTCAAAAGTCACCACCTCAGCCACGCAGTTAGGTGCACACGAATGGTTGATATACCTACGAAAAGAGAGTTTGAAAAAGGTAACCTTTTAAGAAAATGCATCATTTGAGACAAATTGAAACCAAACCTTAGAATGACCTTAGCTTCAGGGGTGCATTGACTTTCCAGATAAAATTATATTACTCTGTACTTGTTTCTTTACCTAGAAAATGCCAAAAAAAAATGAAATGTTAAAAAAAAAATCCACTTTCTTCATAGCTGCCATGAAATACAATCAAAGATGAGTAAAGCTAATGAAAAAGATGACATTATTTCAGTGGGACGGTATAAAGACTGAACGTGCCAGCCTGCAGAGTAGAGGCCATTGGGAAAAGCACAGACTTGAATCCCTGAACAAGCAGCCCCCAGGGAAGGGGACAGCTCTCCAGAACGAGGCCAGGGATCTCTCCAGAGCCACCCACCTTGCAGGACCTCCCGTCAAGGTAGCATCGATGACGTGGTCATTGTCAATGCGGAACATGTACACCCCGCGATTCTGGAAAGAATTGGGGAAAAAAGGAGATTTTAATTAATTGTCGATGATTAAAACCAAGCAGCAACGTGGGTTATCTCCAAGTGTTCCACGAACATCATCAGACACCCACTGGCTCGCTGGGGACAGTGATGCACACACTTCGTCTGCCAGTGGCAAGCTGCCATTAACCTCACTGCTTTTTGAGGGATTGGATGGGTCAGCAACACACAGCTGTCAAATTAGTATTTCCCTCCAACAGTGTACTAATAGCTCGGGTTTCTTCAAGTGCTTCGCAAATGTGTATTAACTGTTACAATACTGCGACGTTACACAAAGGGAATTGCTTTAAATGTAAAGTTCTCATTAAAAATTGAGGTCCTGACATCTCTCTAAAAGCTCTTTCTTTTTCCTCCAGGAATGAGAATATGCATTACCTGCCTGGCTGGGATGCTGCGAGGTTTATTAAACATTTAAGTACTCTGAGGTCCTTTAATAAGAAACTGTAGCCTCCTGTGGCTGTACTTTTAGCCCACTGCATTTAGAGCACAGCAGCACACAGAACCGAGGGGACCTGACTCCTATTGCCTGCTGCAGCCATGGCTCACATCTCTTCATGATCCACAAATTCATCCGACAAACAGCGAGCATTTGCCTTGTGATACAAATGATGGAATGGGGAAGGGGAAAGAAACGGTGAACAAACACCAGCCCGTACCTGAGATTCGTAAAGCTTCTCTTTCCTGTTCGCCACCTCATTGCGGATAATAGTTCCGATATATTCAATGACCATAGTGTGCTTTTCAATGTCTCTAGCAGCATACAAGCCCAAGCCCTACAAAAAACAGGTGGGGATTTAGAATTTCATAATAGATTTACATTTACAACTGCACTCCTCACCATGCCCCAAAACCATTCCTGCAGAAAATCACGTGAAAAGAAATGTAAACTACCCAGAAAGGATAAAGTAGCACAGAAAAGCAACTTGTGTTGTAACGATCCGGATGAAAAACTCAGGTTTACAGAAAAATGTTAAGATGCAATAAAACATACTTGGCTTCTGTCTAGGTGAGAAAGCAGGCTTCTCTTATACCTCTTATACCTTATGACTGACTGTGTGCAGATTACAAATTCACTGCAAAATAAAGTAGGCGCCTCACAAGAATGGAGAAACGTAAGAGGAACACAATAGCACAGTTAAGTCCAACCTAAAACAAACAACAACCATGTTCACACACAAAAAGATACAAAGTTTGTGCACAATGGTCTGTGGAGCGAAACCACAAATAATTACACAGAAATCATAAGAAACCCGCTAAGGAATGCAGTCAAGTGTTGAACTCTGTACTGGTTTCACACCACTTTACTCAGCGTGGTCTGGCTATGTCATACTTCCACTGCATATTCATGTATTTATTTTTAGTAACTTTCTGAGAAATATGGACAGAACCACCTTGAAAGAAAGTAACGCGTTTTTCTAGATGACAGTAACAAATTAATTTTTAAGGTATTTACAATAATTATTAAGAAATATTGCTTCAGAGTCTTATGAAGTGATTTGCCACATACAAATTGCCAAATTTTGGTACAGACTTGAAGGCATATTGCAATTGTTTTGTTATATTTTAAAAATATAAAACAAATATAAACATTATAAAAATAATAAAATAATTATTTATATAAATAAAGCCAATTAGATTAAAATATGAATGATGTATATTAAAATAAATGAAAAATATGTATGCAATATATGAAAATAAATCTAAATACAAATTAGTATAAGAATTTCCTCTGATGAGAACTGACCTGAATGCGAGAGCGAGCTAGATACACGTTGGACTTCCATTCGGTTTTCATTTTTCGGTACTGAGAGGACTTGGAATGGACGAACTGCTTACTGTAAGGCGCATTCAGTTCTCCTGTAACTGTGCTCTGAAATGACTTCGATGTGCTGGTGCTATTCAAGGTGTGAGGCCTGTAGGAGTTGGGCATATAACAGGAAAAAATACAAAACAAACTGAAGATTTCTCCGAAAACAGCCACAAAGCCGATTAAAAAAATTCTTTTAGACGCACACACACTTAAAGCCAGCTAGCATAGACGACACAGCGATCCCATTGATCTGGGCATGCACATACACAGCCAAAGACGACAGGGTTTGTAAGCAGCAGACGAAAGCACAAATAACCCTAAGCAGCCTATAAACCCTGGGCTGTACTATGTGAAATTAAAACAAAATACCTTAACACAAACCTCTTGACATGGGTACTCATTTTAGGCTCGGCACGGGCACAGCCCGTGGGGTTGATGGCAAGAGGAAGTTCCATTAAGGGGTTTCGGCCATAGCGGAAAGTGTAATTCTCACAGGCCTCAACCCCTGGAAGCTGCAAAAGAACAGACACAAACAAAAAAGAAAAGCCAAGTAATTAACGGGTCACGGCACGTAATGAGATGTTTCATTATCCACACTTCCTCCTGCTCCCTTTCTCATGTGTGTATGAGATAGCCAACAATTCTGGGTGATCCAGCAAGAGCTGTGATGGTGAAGACTCACCGATTCGGCAATCCTTGCCACCGCAGAGACTGTCAAACCAAAGAGGTCTTCACCCTTCAAGTAGCCAGGAAACAGCTGGAGCATTTCAGACTCTTTTCTAACAGAAGCAACAGGCTCCAAGATTTTATCCCACACACCTACACAACCATACGGGAAAGAATTACATGGATCAAAAAAATTAAAAGGCCATTGTACTGGTTTTAAAACTCACGCCTGAAGATAGGAGGAACCAGAAACTCATACTGGAAAGGTGTTTTGTTGCTGCCAAGGCCAGTGTTTCATAAGCAAAGTGGAGAATGATCTGATGAGATATTATTTTGTCTTGAACGAACTCCAAAGCAGCTTAATATTCCTGCTGTACCCTTCCTTGCTTCTCAGGGACAGAGCGTTTAGTATTCGTAGCACAGAAACCTTCCGTTCTCTGACAATAATAAACGTTTCTCTCCAGGGAATCAGGGGGCTTTCTGAAGTTACAACAGAGATTCTCCTAGAAAATCTGCACAAGTTTGCTAAAAAGTTACCTCTATGTGCTTTTTCCATAATCAGATTACAGTTAGCACTCAGTTGTGCGTGGAAAATTCAGCTGAGGTTTACCTGGGCAGAGCAGAGCCAGGCGTATTGGCATCCACAGCACAAAGTGGTCACAACCCAAAGCGTTGCAGGTTCCCAAGACCTGCCATACGTTTATCCTCTAACGTGCTGTTCCTCACCCAGCAGAGTCAGTGCTCGCAGCCCTGAGAACAACTTGGGAACCTCACTCTCCTTTTACTGCACATAAACCTCATCAGGACTGATTTGAAGACACCTTTGTAGCAATATTATATTTAAACAAAGTCACTTTTCAGGGAAGAAAACTTGTACCAACATTCTTACTCTTGAATTTTAACCTCAGCTGAACACGGAACAAATCGCCTTTTATTTGCAGCCTATGTGGCTTCTTCAAAGGTGTCCTCAGTCTTTCCAGCATTCAATTAAAAACAGACCCTGGCAGCTCCCTCTAACATTGCAATGTCTGAATTAGAGCAGTGTCTGCAGAATTGGTTTGAAACATTTATCACAGGTGATAAGTACCATTAGTAACAAACAGCAGACCCACGAAAGCCACCACCTCAGTCGACAAAATTTACCTTTTGGCGTTGTGTCCGTGAGGACCAGATCTTCGTGGCCTTGCTCCACAACCTTGATGACAAACAGTGGAAGCCCGTCCTTCTCCTCGATCGAACAGAGATAGCGACAGCGCCTGTTTGCGTATCTCATGCTCCAGTACAGCCTGCTGGCCTCGTAGCCCACGGGGAAGAGCGCTTTCGAGGAGTGAAACGCCTGCATCTGCTGCGGCAGCAGCTGACCGACGGCGTGGAAGATCAGGCTCCCCACACGGAAGGTGTGGTCGCGTTCTCCTCGCTGCACGATGCTAGCGATCTGCCGCACCTCGTCGCGCTGCACGTAGACCCTCCTGAAGACTGCAAAGTAACTGAGTTCTTGCTCGTGAGTTCCCTTTGGTTTGTGCATGGGGCAAAGCATGGTCTTGTCTTTAAAAAACATGCATTGTGCTTTAATGGCACAGGTAAAGTGATAAATATTGGTGCACCTTAACCTGTGACAACCGCTGGTGGCACCCATTTTGTGACAGAACATGCACTTCATCTGCAAGCCTCTCCGCAGTGCCAGTTCCACGTTTATTAAGGCACCAGCTTGTGTCTCGTAGACTTCTGTAGACCAAAGAGCGCAGTTCAAATGGACCCAAAGGTCTAAATCCAGGTTCAGAAGCCTTGCTGGTCCATCAGTTAATCCATCACCTTCCTCATGACAGAAGCAACATTTTCTGTAGTCTTTAAGCACGGGATCTGGTTTAAGGGTTGTGCCCAATTTTTTGAGAAATTCATCTATTTCTTCTTCACAAGGAGGTTTGAATGATCCTTTAGGAATCACAATCTGAATGCTCCACTTCTTCCACTTCATTCCTTTCCATTTCTTACTAGGAGGCCGACAGTCATCAAGACTGCTGTGTATTGCTTTTAACCTAGGTTTTAGTTTCACCGTTACCTTAAGCTCGTCCGGTTTCGCCTCTACCTTGGCTGCTTCAAATGCAGGGGGGAACATGATCGGGGGCGAGGATGGTGGAGACGCTTTTTCCTGCAACTGAGGCAGACAATGGACATCCAAGGTGGAGATGTTGTTGCTGTACTGATGGAATGCTTTGGGTGGCCTCTCCTTCATCGGTGACTGCGGCAAAGATGGAACCGACTCCTGATAAACCAAGAGAAAACTCTTTAAGAAAAAAATTCCAAAGCATTACACGTCTCTTCGAAACTTTCAGGTCAGAACTGAACTGGAGAGGCTACTCTGAAGGCCTAAAATCGTGATGCAGCGACAGAGAAAGGTGGAAATTACCTTCACCTGGTTTGTCACAACCTGTGCTGGGATACAGAGCACTGAAGTTCTCCCAGTCAACCCAGAATGTGGTGCCCTTTACAACTTCACAGGAAGAGCAAAGGATCCTGTGTACAGCTTTTGAATGAAAAGCTAATCAAATGCTCTAGGGGTAATTGAGGGATTTACATTTTAGGTATTTTTAGAAAGTTCTGTTATGACACAAAATAACCAAAAATATGGGTCACAGAATTAATTCAAAGAACGAGAAACTTGTTATTTGCTAGAAGGGGAAGACTGGGAATTAATGCCACGTATTTTTCCTGGAAACAAGTGACAAGGAAATTCCTGTACAGCTCTGCATTAGTCATGTACCTTGGGGTCTTAGCTGTTCGGTTACAGTAAACAAGAATTAAACCTGCAGAGATTTATTAAAAAAAAGAAAGGAGAACAAGAAGAACAAGGGAAGTTTAGATTAAAAGTGCCTAATGTGGTTTCTGTGATTAATCTTGAAAGAATAAATGAAAGGATTAAGAGGCTGAATGTGACATGTAATTAACTTAATTATGTATGCAGCAATACACTTGTGCAAGCATGTGGATGTAAACATTTTTATCTTCTCATCCAGAATTTTGTTGTTTCTTTTGAAGAAGTAAGTAAGAAGCAACTGAAGGAAGGCTGCATATTCTACAGTAAGCATGTGGCTATGTGAGAAGTCATTAATTAGGTAACGCTCGAAGCATGTTGCCCATTCTGTCCACTGGTTTAGGAAAAAATGTGGGTTTGAATTACCCAAAAGTAGAAACCAAGCTAGTTAAAAGTATTTGAACGTTTTTATCTATGAGAAAATAAACAGCACGATTATTTAGTCCTGAGTGAAGACTATGTCATTTAAATGATTAAATGGATAAATGTAAGTGTTCTTGTAAGATTTCAGTAAGTTATTATTAAGTGCAATTTGAGAATGTACTCGAAGGCCTACTAACCTTACAGTGGCACCACCCTGAACCTTACAGATGTAACCCATTGTATTTATTCGAAGCTGGAAGCACCCAGGCATAGCAAGAAACAAGGCCCTGTGCAGACGTGCTGAGTTTCTCCAAGCTGCTGTATATCCCTAATAGCATTGGTAGGTAGAGAACTAAAGCGTCCTATTCTGGACATTCATCCTATCCCCCACCTGGGAAAAATCCATGGGCTAGGTTCAATTTCAGTTGAACAAGCTTTTAAGAAACTATTTTTCCAGTAACTACAAGCTAATTTTCCTTGTCACTGTCGGTCAGCAGCCTCTTTATTATTGTTTTGGTAATTAATACTTTAGAATGGCAACTTCACCCAAGTAAAATAACTGAATAAGATTATTGCTTTCTGATGCATTAAGAAAATACAAATGCTTTGGTAAACTTGCCATACAGATGTTTGCATAGATGTAAGACTTTGGCTGTATATAAGCCAAATCAAAATGCAGAAAATAACTCTTAAAGAGGTGTCTGTGGTTTCTAACAATGCCCAGACAACTTTAACCCATAGACTACTTTTCTGAGATTGCATCTTCAAAGCCTGTGAGGACAGCACAAGATGGTTTGTGTTCTGACCTGTACCTCTGTTAGACAGAGGGCTCTGCAAATATCAATGTGATTTCACCCTGATGGTTCAGAATTTCTGTGTCTGATCCCTCCGCCCCATTTCAGGTTTTCAAAACACAGCTGCAGTAATCTCTGCTCGCTAGGATTCACCAGCATTTGATACTTACTTTGTTCTCGGAGTTTTTTGCCTGCACAGCTGCTGAATAGAGAACAAAGCAGTTGTTGCTACAGAATACAACGTCCTTCATTTTATCAGGCCCTTCTTGGGAATCCTGGGGATCAAACATGGAAGATTATCAGAAATGCATTTTAATACCATTCTTTACATACGAGGTGTAATGGAACAAGTCTTCCAATCTGGCTAGAAACTGTCTACCTCTTTATTTGTAGAACATTTGGGAAGTAACGAGTGCTACTGTGATATAAAAATACTTGATTATTTGACAGATAACACCACCTACAACCCTGTTCTTCAGCGTTTCTTCACAGAAATTTACTTTTCTGCCTTTAACAGAAGTTTAACGATCAAAATAAAGCTTTCTAATACCATGTACCCATCTGCTCCACAGGCACACGTGCAAAGTGAAAATCCATTTTCTTTTATCTTTAGATGACAAAAGAACATCTCATTTTAGGGTAGTCAAAGGCAGTTCATACTGTTTTATCTACTGATCCATCTGCAAAACATTCCTGGGAATTCAGTGTTTTTCTGACTACATGAACCCATTAATTTTATATATAAATTCTGACTTTATACCTTTGCTGCATAATCATCTCAATCTTATTCAAACAATCAGCAACGGTACATTTTTACTGAATGACACTTCCCTGTGCAAACACTCTGTATTTGCCTATGACCGTAACGAGCAGCTTGGGATTCTGTTTACACGAGAAACAATATAAAATACAAGACACTGAGATTGAGAACTGGTTATTGCTCAGGAAGAGTAGAAGTACTCTCACTGTTACAGAACCTTAAGTACGAATACAGGTTGGGCGGAGAATGGATTGAGATGAGGAGAAGGACCTGGGGGTGGTGGTGGATGAGAAGCTCAACATGAGCAAGCAGTATTCATGCACAGCCCGGAAAGCCAACCGCATCCTGGGCTGCACCAAAGGCAGCATGTGCAGCAGGGGAGGGAGGGGATTGTCCCCCTCTGCTCTGCTCCTGTGAGACCCCACCTGGAGCCTGTGTTCAGCTCTGGGGTCCCCAACAGAAGAAGGACAGGGAGCTGTTGGGGTGAGTCCAGAGGAGGCCATGAGGATGCTCAGAGGCTGGAGCACCTCTGCTGTGGAGCCAGGCTGAACAACCCCAACTCTCTCAGCCTGCAGAAGAGAAGGCTCCATGGTGACCTTACAGCAACTTTTCAGTACCTACAGGGGCTACAAGCAGCCTGGGCTGGTGGGAGGGGTCCCTGCCCACGCTTAGATGATGAATTAGATGATCTTTAAGGTCCCTTCCAACCCAAACCACTCTGTGATTCCATGAAATGACAGTGTGAAGCAGCCTTACAGGCTCTTTTTGAATTCTTAAGGTCCCTGAAGTGGTCATGGAAGGAGAGTGGCAGCACAATTTAGGAGGCCTCTATTTATGGGACCTCTTTCATGCAATTTACTGAAATATTTTATGTAACAACTTTGACATTTGTTATTTGCACTACAAATGTGCTTGAATGTCCCATCCTGAATTAGGACTGTCAGAAAAGGGAGAATACAAAGAAACTATGAAGCAGTATGAGTTGGAACATTAAGCAGCAGTCTTAGTTCCCTGCATTTGCTTACTGACCATTACATGCAAGAAACTTTACTTCCACTGCAGTACCTGTTTATGGAAAGGCAGGTCTTTGAAGGACTTCCGCACCCCACTACCAAGAACCACCACTTTGCAATGAGAACACCAGCGAGGTCTCAGTGCTGAGCTTTCTGCAATGTTTTGACTGTGATCCTTATAGCCAGCTATACCTAGAAAACAGAGAAGTCTGTTAGAAGCCATAGCCGACTAAATCAAACTTAGGACAAGACACAGCATTCTTTGGTGGCTTAGAGGAGTAGCATCCTCCTGGATAGGAGATAGAAAGCAAGCTTTAAAACTAGGTCCTGATGGGGAAATTGTTTAAACCAGGCCGAAAGCACCTGTGTGAACAAGGCAAAAATGCATTATTGTATGTGAAATGAATAACTAAAACAATAGAGCAATACATACTTAAAGACTTGCATAAAGTTTTCCAGAAGAATAGCAACCTTCCAGAACAATGTATTTAAAAGCAGGCCAGCCATAAAATTACTAATGTTGGGTACTACTGGAAGAAGTATCTCACTGACAGTGAAGTGAGAAACAGAATGGAAG